>NC_044322.1:16175701-17494684 GCF_007399415.2 Gopherus evgoodei
CTACTCATTAGCAGAGAAAACGCCTGCTCTGAAGATACTAGCAGATGTTTAGGATACCTAAATTCTTGTGGTAGTGAAGATATCAAAGATGGGATCGAGTGAAAATTTGTGGTGACAGCTTCAGTACCAATGAAGTTGGTACTGAACATTTGGCATATAAGAGAGTAGCCTCTGATTCCATCAGTACCCTAGGTAGCTGAGCAGTCTTTGGTACCACTGACTACTGGTACTGAATTCTGCTCAAGGACCAGCTTAGAAATTTTTTCATAAGTGTCTTTGCTACTCTGGGTATGAGTATCTGAATGTAGCACCAACTCTGTCTTAGACAACTGACTCCTTTTCATCTCTGTAGTACCGGCCTCTCTCAAATCCTGCATGGAACCGCCCTGGAGACTTGAGGTGTCCATAGTAATCTTCTGTGGTAGTTGCTTGAGATTTTCTTGGAGATTTACTCTTAACCGCCTCCTGCTTAGAAACAGATGTCAAGGCTACCACTATAGAGGGCTTTGGTACCTTAGATGTAGTAGGTGCCACAGTATTGCCTACTTCTCTAGTGGTCTCCAGTGATTGAGATCTTGATGTGGACAGGGCAGTAGTGATACTGGCAGGGCTATGTACAGGGGCATCTTCAGCCTCTGGATCTGAACCTAGTTATAAAACTTGCTCCACCATTAGGAGTTTGAATATGATTTTCCTATTTTTTTGGGATCTACTCTTGAAGGAAGTGCAGATCTTGCACTTAGCGGGACATGCATATTTCCTAAACAACGAAGGCACTGGAAATGTCAGTCACCGATGGAAAATCACCTCACAATAGGAGAGGCACCTTCTGAATCCCACAGAGCTCAGCATTCCTAAGTCATACAACAAAAAATGACCCCTCAAAGGGGAAAAGCTTAAAACTGCTATTTAACTATATCTAGTAATAAAACGTTTGGGTTTCAGGGTTGGTTTCTTTTTAGTTAAAGTGAAAGAAAAACAGGAAACAAGTGTACCAACAACTATACACACTACAATGTAACTAACTATGTGCTAGCTAACTAATTACAGAATACTATAGCGAACAGGCACACAGTAGATTCCATCTCTGGCCAAAGGCAGTTGAGAAGGAACTGAGGGCAGTTCACCCACACAGTCCCATATAGCCTCACCACAGAGCAGGAGGATGCATGGGGTGCATGTGTGGCCCGAACAGACAATGGTACCAAACATCTCTGATCAATGGGGCAGGTGCACATGAAGTGGAGCATCTATAGGGACGCTACTCTAAGAAGAATTTCTATTTACACATGTGCGACAAATAGAGTAGATTCACTTACAAGCTCAAACGTGCCTTCATATATATGGAAAATTCAGCTTCTGGGCATTCACAAGTGCACAGAAGCCAGCTTTACAAAACAGATGATATATACCAGGTGTGCCAGACATCAATAGACCATATACATTTTTAGTCAAACAAGTTACTGGGGTCAATATACGGGTAACTGCGAGAAACGGAATGGCCTGTGTTACACCGGAGATCATACTAGATCATTCTGGCTTTCCACTAAGTATCTTTAAACTCCAATTGTTTAGTCATGCTTTTCTTTAAAACAATCCAGTTCTTACCAACAATTTCAAAGATTAAAAAAATTTTCTAGGTACCTGTTCATAAATATTTCTGTAAAATATATAATATTTAAATATAAGATTCTCCTTCAGTCCTGAAAACTTCTTCAATAATACAGCATTTATGCTTATATGAAAAATACCATTTACATTAAAATTATGGAACATGTTACTGTAATTGAAATAGCTATGCACAATTGTTATTGGTAATTTAGCACAATGGCAGACATAATTAAACTAACTCGCTTTCTTGAAATATTTAGACCAACATTAAATCTTGATGTTATATAACACTATTTAAGAATTAAAAAATAGCTGCTTTGGTATTGTTACTATTTTTACAGAATTTAATGTTGTGATTATAAGAGCCCTTTAAACAGAAGATGGTAAATGTTTCGAGTGTGGTAGCTCAGAAAACTATTTGGAGGAAATTTAAGTAGTGCAACAAGAACACCTCACACATACTCACCTCTCCCCTGCCCCCCATAAGATCTTCTGAAGGATATCAAGATGCAAATGTCTCATAACAAGAGCAAATGCATTGGACTATCATATCAGCTATGGCAGGACACTATTTACAGCATCTCAACCCCTTTGTGAATGTTTTAGGTATCCCTTTGAGCTGCCATGGTCCCCATACCAATCCATTTGTTACTCCACTGCCTCCACACTCTGAGCAACAACCATTATTGGGAATTATAGCATCAGAAGGAAAATATAACCCTCAATACAGCTCTACTCTGGAAAATGACTATGCAAAATTGACACCTTCTTGTTCAACATATTGGCTCCCTTTGAGTTTTCAAAGTAGTGTCTGTTTACTTTAGTGACAAATGTTCTTTATATTTTTACTTTTACTCCACTCAGCAGATTTGAGAAGACAACTAAGCTGACAAGAGGTTATAGTGGTAGGATTCTTCATTCTTGCACATGATCAACAGAATTGTTTATCAAACTGAACCAACTACACCTGCAAAAATTCATCCAAAACAATCTTCCTGTACAGGTGTCACTGAAGGCATAATTTGGAATGAGAACCTATACTATGTGTGAGATAAAAAGAACTCATTTTAGATCTTTAAAACATGTTGAGTTTGCAGGCTCGCAGACAGGCAATACCACATTCAGTCTGCCAGAAAATAAACATGCCACCCTACAATGCTATTTCCAGACATTTTTCTGAATACTTTGATTATGACGGAGTCTCCTGTCCATGCTGTCATACAAAGATTCAGCAAACACTATAGGTGAACACATATACGCAAGAATGCCAAACACTGATACATGTGGGACAGAAAAGATTACCCATGAGCATCGCAGGCTGTTGTATACTTACTTCTGAAATGTTCACATATTTCACATGAGGTGTTAATGCCTTGTGTCAAAGTGGTTATTGATGACATGACAAATCTGCCATCATCATGCTCTGTCACGGGCTGTTGCTTCCGAGTTGCAGGGGTCAACTGGACATGCTTTCACATTTGACTTCCGTGTGTCTTTATATTATTTGTACTGGTCACAATGAAAAAAAGAGCTTTACTTTAGCTGACCGTAAAATATGGCCTTGGGTATTCTCAAGTGGTCCATGCTAATGAGACGCTCAGTTCAATGCAATTAAGCTTTTATGAGCGTGCTTTGAATGCCAGACATCTGACAATGACTCAGAATGCTGATATTGGGAATCCTGTCCCACCAACTGACACTCCAAACAGACCAGAGACAGCACATATGGACGTGATCAATATGGTGGCAATCTGTTGTCCATGTCTCACAACCATACAGAAGCATTGTAAGCATGACCCCCCTCAATAGACATTTAGTTCAGTGCTTATTTTGATACCCCTTGTCATAAACAGATAGTAGGAGTTAATAGAACAGAAGTACTTTATATCTCTTTTGCCTGTAAAGGGTTAACAAGTTCTATAAGCCTGGCTGTCACCTGACCAGAGGACCAATCAGGGGACAAGATACTTTCAAATCTTGAGGGAGGGAAGTCTTTGTGTGTGCTGTTAGTTTTTGGTTGTTGTTCACTCTGGGGTTCAGAGGGACCAGACGTGCAACCAGGTTTCTCTCCAATCTCTCCGATACAGGCTCTTATAAGTTCAGAATAGTGAGTACTAGGTGATAAGGCGAGCTAAGCTTATGTTTGTTTTCTCTATTTGCAAATGTGTATTTGGCTGGGAGGAGTTCAAATTTATATTTTGCTGAAAGGATTTTAATTTGTACTTGAATACTTAGGCTGGGAGAGTATTCCCAGTGTTTGTAGCTGAAAGACCCTGTAACATATTCCATCTTAAATTTACAAAGATAATTTTTACCTTTGTTCTTTCTTTAATTAGAAATTTTTCTTGTTTAAGAATCTGATTGTTTTTTTATTCTGGTGTGAGACCCCAGGGGACGGCGTCTGGATCCACCAGGGAATTGGTGGGGAGAAAGGAGGGAAGGGGGAGAGAGCGGCTAATTTCTCTCTGTGTTAGGATTACTGTCTCTCTGAGGGAGAATCTGGGAGGGGAAGAGAGAAGGAGGGGGGAAGGTGCATTTTCCTCTCTGTTTTAAGATTCAAGGAGTTTGAATCACAGTGATCTTCCAGGGTAACCCAGGGAGGGGAAGCCTGGCAGAGGCAACGGTGAGGAAAAGGGTTTACTTTCCTTGTGTTAAGATCCAGAGGGTCTGGGTCTTGGGGGTCCCCAGGCAAGGTTTTGGGGGGCCAGAGTGTACCAGGCACTGGAATTCCTGGGTGGTGGCAGCACTACAGGTTCTAAGCTGGTAACTGAGCTTAGAAAAATTCATGCTGGTACCCCATCTTTTGGACGCTAAGGTTCAGAGTGGGGAATTATACCATGACACCCCTATTCTTCCAAAGTGGTGTGACACCATTACAGATGCAGAGCTGGTGTTAGCTATGCAATGGGTAATCTCATCCTCAATTGTAGCACTTTGTGACAGTTCACTCCTGAGGCAGCAAAGCTTCAAGGACTTGAGAGGTGCACTTTTGATCTCAACAGGGAAGACATGCATATCCCCTAGCACAGGTTTTCTTTAGATTGACTGTAAAACCAAAATGATTGCATGAGCAAAGTGGTCAGTTATAAACTGATCATCAGTTGAGTGAGCAGCCAGTCATCAGCTAACAAAATCTCCTTCACGTGAACACTGAAATGTTGCAGATTGAACAAAATCCCATCAGTGTGGAACTGGATAAATACTCCTCTGTCAATGTCATGAAATGCATCCCTAAGCATAGTCCAAAAAAAGGATGCAAAAGAGCATGCGAACCAGTCTGCAACCTTGTTTGGTGCCACTGGTCACGAGAAAGGACTCCAGTATCTCACCATTTTCTTCCACACTGACCCTCATCCCATCATGGAAGGACCAAATGACCGAAATAAACTTTGCTGAGCATCCAAGCGTGAACAAATGTTTCCAAAGATCTTCATGACTTAGAGTCAAAAGCTTTAGCAAAGTTGATGAAGACTGCCATTTTGTTACTGGCACTTTTCCTGAAGCTGAGGGGTTGTGAAGGTCATGTCTATAGTGTACATATTTTAATTATATTTAATTTATTATTTGTATTATTGTGGTGCCTAGGACCACCGTTCATGGACCACGATGACTCAATTTTGGTACGCACTATAAAAACACAAAGACTCTCCTGCCCCACTTAAATCTAAGACAAGAAACCACATAGAGATATGGACCGATCAATAGGGGGAACACAAGGAAGTAATGAGAGAATACTGGTCAGCATGATAGCAAGTGGTCTCAGCACACCAATAGACGAGCCATTTGTATTTAAATTCACTAAAACAGACTAATAAAGTAACACTAGTTAAACAGGTTACTAACAAGTCTGAAATTAACTTTTAACTTCACCACATCACCATAAAAAATTCACCACCAATTTAATCCAAATAAGTTCAAGAATTTTCAAATTGTAATAAGTGGTGGTTTGTATACATTATCTTCTGCCCTCTTTCAATTCCTTATGTTTGATCCACTAGCAACACAATATAGAGCAGATCAATTTAAAGTTTGTATTAGGAATTGGGATAAATTTATATTTATTTCAAAAAAGAGAAATGTGGTAAAGAGAGTTAGAGAAATAGAAAAGGAAAATACAAAAAAAGTACATTATGCTAGTTTTTTCTGGAAAGACTCCTACAATAGTTTGTCAGCTTTCCTATTATAACCTCCTATTTTCATGAGTCTATCATTTTACCATAGTTGCAAACATATGCTTAAGGGAGAAGCAATGTTTTAGTGCTTTGTGGAATAGACGGGATGCCTCACTCCTGTTAACAAGACCATTTAAACCCTTTTTACATTTAGATTCCTTCCAGTTTTCAAAAGAGAATTTTATGCACATTGATAAACTGCATAATATTTACACAGAGACTCTGGGCAGATTTATTCTCCCATGCATATTTTTCTATGCTTCAATCAACATTATCTACACTGCAGGGAGAAAGCTTAGTGATCTACGTATCAGGTTTTAAACATCTAAACTCCAACCACATGTTCAAATCCCATCAGTGCTGATTCAGCCTTTAATCCTTAGAAGGGAGAAAAAATGGTAATCATGCCATATGAGTGGGTTTCAAGTGAGATCTTAAAAAACAAGTGTCATCAGTTCTACACATAAGGGTAGAGGTCCGTGCTAGCATCCTGGCCAGAACTTCCCATCCCAACACAAATAATTAATGTCAATAATCATTTGAAGACAGAGGGAAGATAGTGGTTGTGATTTAGAAGCCAGAAGGAACTAAGAGGAATGGTACAGCTTACAACTTCTAATTTTGTGCACCTAAGCTCACTAGTCTCAGATACTATTTGCCAGCTAACTCATTATGGATTGCAAAGAAAATAATAATTGAAAACAATAGTCTTATTGTTGTGGAAAAAAACAAGAATTCCTATTGTCTCATTGACTCATAGACTTTAAGGTCAGAAAGGACCATCATGATCATCTAATCATAGAATCATAGAACTGGAAGGACCTTGAGAGGTCAGCTAGTCCAGGTCCTTGCACTCATGGCAAGATTAAGTATTGCCTAGACCATCCCTGACAGGTGTTGTCTGCTCTTAAAAATCTCCAGTGATGAGACTCCACAAGCTCCCTAGGCAATTTATTCCAGTGCTTAACCACTCTGACAGTTAGGAAGTTTTTCCTAATGTGCAATCTAAACCTCCCTTGCTGCAATTTAAGCCCATTGCTTCTTGTCCTGTCCTCAGAGGTTAAGAAAAACAATTTTTCTTCCTTCTCCTTGTAACAACTTTTTACATACTTGAAAACTGTTATCATGCCCCCCGCCCAAGTCTTCTCTTTTCCAGACTAAACAAACCCAATTTTTTCAATCTTCCCTCCTAGGTCACGTTTTCTAGCCCTTTCATCATTTCTGTTGCTCTCTTCTGGACTCTCTCCAATTTGTCCACATCTTTCCTGAAATGCGGCACCCAGAACTGGACACAATACTCCAGTTGAGGCCTAATCACTGTGGAGTAGAGCAGAAGAATCACTTCTCATGTCTTGCTTACAATACTCCTTCTAATACGTCCCAGAACTATGTTCGCTTTTCTTGCAACAGTGTCACACTGTTGACTCATATTTAGCTTGTGGTCCATTATGACCCCCAAATCCCTTTCCGCAGTTCTCCTTCCAAGGCAGTCATTTCCAATTTTGTATGTGTGCAACTGATTATTCCTTCCTAAATGGAGTACTTTGCATTTTTCCTTATTAAACTTCATCCTATTTACTTCAGAACATTTCTCCAGTTTGTCCAGATCATTTTGAATTATAATCCTACCCTCCAAAGCATGTGCAACCACTCCCAGCTTGGTATCATGTGCAAACTTTATTAGTGTACTCTGAATTCCATTATCTAAATCATTGATGAAGATATTGAACAGAACCGGATCCAGAACTGATCCCTGTGGGACCCCACTGGTTGTTCCCTTCCAGCATGATTGTGAACCACTGATAACTACTCTCTTGGAAAGGTTTTCCAACCAGTTTTGCACCCACCTTATAGTGGCTCCATCTGGGCTGCATTTCCCTAGTTTGTTTATGAGACGGTGATGTGAGGCAGTATCAAAAACTTTACTAAAGTCAAGATATACCACATCTACCACTTCCCCCCCCATCCATGAGGCTTGTTACCCTGTCAAAATAAGCTATCATGTTGGTTTGAAACAATTTGTTCTTGAAAAATCCATGCTGACTTATTACCTTATTATCTTCTAGATGTTTGCAAACTGATTGCTTAATTATTTGCTCCATTATCCTTCCAGGTACAGAAGTTAAACTGACTGGTCTGTAATTCCCTGGGTTGTCCTTATTTCCCTTTTTGTAGATTGGCACTATATTTGCCCTTTTCCAGTCTTCTGGAATCTCTCCCATCTTCCATGACTTTTCAAAAATAATCGCTAATGGCTCCGATATCTCCTCAGTCAGCTCTTTGAGTATTCTGGGATGCATTTCATAAGCCCTAGGGACTTGAAGCCATCTAATTTGTCCAACCAATTTTTAACTTTTTCTTTTCCTATTTTAGCCTCTTCTGATCCTACCTCATTTTCACTGGTGTTCACTATATTAGACGTTCAATCACCACCAACCTTCTTGGTGAAAACCAAAACAAAGAAGTCATTAAGCACCTCTGTCATTTCCACATTTTTTGTTATTATTCCCCTCTTCCCCATTGAGTAACAGGCCTACCCTGTCCTTGGTCTTTCTCTTGCCTCTAATGTAGTTGTAGAATGTTTTCTTGTTACCTTCTATGTCTCTAGCTAGTTTGATCTCGTTTTGTGCCTTGGCCTTTCTAATTTTGTCCCTACTTGCTTGCTTTTTTTGTTTATATTCATCCTTTGTAATTTTACTTCGTTTCCACTTTTTGTAGGACTCTTTTTTGATTTTTAGATCACTGAAGATCTCCTGGATAAGCCAGGACGGTCTCTTGCTATACTTCCTATCTTTCCTACGCAGTGAGATAGTCTGCTCTTGTACCCTTAAAAATGTCTCTTTGAAAAATTGCCAATTGTCTTCCATTGTTTTTCCCTTTAGACTTGCTCCCTATGGGATCTTACCTACCAACTTCCTGAGGAAGCTAAAGTCTGCATTCTTGAAATCCATTGTCTTTGTTTTGCTGTTCTCCCTCCTATCATTTTTCAGAAACATGAACTCAATCATTTTGTAATCACTTTCACTCAAGTTGCCTTGCACTTTCAAATTTTCAACCAGTTCCTCCCTATTTGTCAAAATCAAATCTAGAACAACCTCTCCCCTAGTAGTTGTCTCCACCTTCTGAAATAAAAAAATTGTCTCCAATACATTCCAAGAACTTATTGGATAATCTTACCTCCTGCACATTGCAGGCCACAGAACCTCACCCACCTCCTGTAATACAGTAACTCAGCCAGAGGTTAGGGGTGAAGTCCTCAAATAATGATGTAAAGATTCCAAGTTACAGAGAATCCATCATTTGCACTAATTTAAACCTGCAAGTGCCCAGTGCCCCATGCTGCAGAGAAAGGTGAAAAACCCTCAGTGTCTTGCCGGTCTGACGGGGGGAAAATTCTTTCCTGACCCCAAATATGGAGATCAGCTAGACCCTGAGCATCTGTGCAAGACCCAACAGCCAGACACCTAGGAAAGAATTCTCAGTAGTAACTCAGCACCTTCCCATCTAGTGTCCCATCATCAGCCATTGGAGATATTTGCTGCTAACAGTCACAGATCAGCTACATGCCATTGTAGACAATGTCGTCATACCATCCCCTCCATAAACTTGTCATGTTAAGATATTCAAAATATGAGCCAAAAGTTCTAAAGCTTGATTTTGTCAGAAGAACTGAACATCCAGCAGCTTCCCTTGAACTCAGTGGAAACCGTAAAATTCTAACATATGAAAAATCAGATATATAAAGGCAGCCATTTGTGAAAATCTTGGCTTACATTTTTAATACAATGTAGATTATTTTGGAACACTGACTGAGGGTTTGACTCCTTAAAAACAACAATGTCCATTTTAATATGGAAAGAGGGGGTAATTCATGTTTAACAATTATTAATTGAAAAAAATTGGGTTTGACAAATTAAATCCCAGGACACAGAAACAATTCACTAGTTTAAGATCATTCTTGAGCTTCAAACATATGAAATCCTGTAAAATGGTTATATAACAACTTCATGCTTCATTTGAAAAACTGATTTCTAAGATACTGTTAAGAAATATGAGCTGTCATTTTTTGGTTGCAAAAGCAACCTTAATTCTGGCATTTCCTAACTTTTCAGTGCTTAATTTGGCAGCCTTAACAATATTCTTTTAACACAGTGTTTGTGTGTATTTTCTGAGGTATTTAAAAAAAAATTAAAAAAAACAAATATCATGTGGCATCACATTAACACCCACCTGGGTCATTAGCAGGGTTGCAATCTTTAGCTCCACTGCACAAATCTCGGTCACTTGAGTTAGCAAAGTAACTAATAGCGACAGCAGTACTAGTTGTCATCCTCTATGTGGACCAGCACTAGAGGGGACACACACTTTTCCAGTAGGTTTCACAGCTATCTGCTAACAGCAGAGGAATGGTGAGACTCAGGAATCACGGTACCATTCCAGACTCTGGAGGGGAGTATGTCTAGAGGGCACAGATTTCAGGCAGTATCCACCAAGATTGATCCTTTCTGCCCTGGCCCTGTTCTGTCTCTTCCTCACTCTTGACTCCTTGTCCCAGTCTCAGTCTCCTTACCCAGGTAGTTGTAGGCTTCCTGATCTCATTTCCAGTGTCTGGTTCCACCTAGATGGGCAGCAGCTGAGCAGCAAAAATTATAGGGAAAGTCCAGCTTCACCCTGTAACTCTGGGACTGAGAATGTTCATTCACTCTGTGGGGATGGTGCATGTGCAGGCAGGGTCAGTACTGGGAGCCGCGAGAGGCATGAGCATGCTCAGATTATTCAGGTACTATAACTGCTAAAACTGAATGAGTCTCTCCTGAGCATGTGCAAATTGCAATTCAAAGGCCAAATTTAGATGGATTTTCACAGGAATGACAAGAGGCATATCCCTGAAACAAAAGCCACCCTCATGCCAAATTTCAAGTCCTTGTAGTCCACAGGATGGGAGCACTAGGCTTGTCAAAGAAAAAGTTACCATAACATTTTTAACATGGGCAAAACGATACATTTCACCTTAGCCCCATTCTCAGAAACAAACAAACAAAACTAAAACAAACAAAAAAATCAGCCAGAGGCAGAAACCTAGCATGGAAAATTTCTACCCAAGCAGTTAAAGTTTGGCTCAGTCAGAATAAACTCATAATCTGGTTTTATAACTGGAAGTGTCAGGCAACCTTAATAATAGGCAGTGCTACCAGCCCCGCCTATATTTAGACGGATACAGAGTTTACCCATGTATTTGGGAGAGGTGATATGCTGCGTTTTAGACAAAGTGGTGCTTCAGACTCTCCTACCCTGGTTCTTCAAAGGTACTGATTATGAATCATATTTTTTTATAACTGTATCAGCTCAATTCTATTTCATCATATTGGAAGACCAGGTCAAAAAGATGTTATAGAATTCATTACATGACAACAGTGTCTACATTACACCTTGATCTGATTCACCTAGGAAATATGAATTTTGATTCTGCTTCTTCAAAATAATGGTAATAGGAAGTACAGCTAACTCCCTTCAGCGATATACACCCTTTTAAAACGTGTGCAGTGTTTTGTCAATAGATGGGCCAGGTCAACTCATTAAAGATCCCTGAGGAACAGTTTGCAGATTCTCATACCTGAAATCCGCAAGTCTTTTTTCCTGCTTTATTTCTGTGCTCTACTAAAGACCATAACATTGTCAGAAAATGGTTATATGACAGATTTTATACTACACATTTAGTGATAAAGTTTTAATTATGAGCAATCAAACCTATGCATTAAAACAGCATTAAAGTTGATTCTACAAGACAGTTTGATAAATTATGTCATGTAGTTCATGTAAGTAAACAAGAAATGGCTATGCAATGCCACTCTCAATAAAGAGAAAAATTCCCTGGAGCCTTCAGTGCAATGCTCCCTCTCCCCCTGCTCCCAAACCAGCATTCTCTGCTTCACAAAGATGTTAATGTACAAAGTTACATATAAAAAGAAATCAAACATGCATTTCACAGCAAAACAGATAACTCAGATGGCTTTTTTCATGAATTTTTAATATCTAGCCACAGCTAAGTGTTTAAGTGAATTTTACATTAGCTGCAGCACAGCAGCTTGATGCACTGGTTTTCAGAAGTTAAAAAGAAGGTAAAACACAACACAAGAGTTCTTTATTTTTCTGGACTCTTCTGCCTGTCTTTCTTATTAAAGGCAGGAAAAGTGAACATCTGAGAACTACAGAATTTATTAGAATGTACTTTCAGTTTTCTAAAAATAGGGAGCCAGATGTCTGTTAGAGAGCAAATAGTGATTTACAGTTCCCCGGATGTAATTAATGACCAAAAAAAAAAGAATCAGGACCAGACTATGTCTTTTCACTCAGCTTAATAGAAGTATTTTTAAAGAGCAACATATCTGCAGAATACTGAAGATTACATTGGTAGTTATAGTTACTGGCATGTGTCTTATTTACATCTGGTCACATAGTCCACTAGCCTGAAATGTGACAATGATATCGAAAAGGACAAAATATGCAGGAAGAGAACTGTAAAGTCACCATTGCTGGCACTATTTAATATTTAGTGTCCAACAAGAATATGTGTAAAAAATAAAATTGTGCCTTAATTGGTGCCATTTTGGATCATGCCACCATACAAAACTAATCAAAGCACAGTGAAAGGAAAACATTCAATATCATTACACTGATGGCTCAGGTCAGCTTTGCTCTTGCTTTATTCACATTGCACTGTAGCTAAGTTAATTTGTTGCCATATTTTTTATTAAGAAGAAAAGAACCCTCCTGCTGTGGTAAAGGATAATGGTTATGCTCTTCTTGATACAGGAGAGAAGGAATCACCCCCACCAGTTAAGGGGGTGAAGCCTCGTACCCCTAAGGCTGCGAGGTCTGCTGCCACCACTGATAAGAAATGTAGGGTAGTGGTGGTTGGAGACTCTCTGCTGAGGGGGATGGAGACACCCATCTGTCGCCCTGACCGTTCATCCCGGGAGGTATGCTGCCTGCCAGGGGCCCGTATCCAAGATGTTACAGAGGCATTGTCGAGGATTATCTGGCCTTCTGATTACTACCCCATGCTACTCATCCATGTGGGCACAAATGATACTGCGAGGTGTGACACTGAGCAGATCAAGAGTGACTACAGGGCTCTGGGAGTACGGGTTAAGGAGTTTGGAGCGCAGGTGGTATTCTCTTCGATTCTTCCTGTTGAAGGTAGGGGTCCGGGCAGAGACAGATGCATCGTGGAGGTGAGTGCCTGGCTGCGAAGATGGTGTCGCCAGGAGGGCTTTGGCTTCCTCGACCATGGGATGCTATTCGAGGAAGGACTGCTAGGAACAGATGGCGTTCACCTTTCGAAGAGGGAAAAGGCCTTATTTGCGCACAGACTGGCTAACCTAGTAAGGAGGGCTTTAAACTAGGTTCGATGGGGACAGGTGAGCAAAGCCCAAAGGTAAGTGGGGAACAAGACCTGGGAGATGGGTTGGAAACAAGAGGGAGCACGGGCTATAATGGCAGAGAGGAAGGAGGGTCAGGGCAAAGCTGGGAGGCAAGATCAAACCAGTATCTTAGATGCCTATATATAAATGCAAGAACTATGGGTAATAAGCAGGAAGAACTGGAAGTGCTAATAAATAAATACAGCTATGACATTATTGGCATTACTGAAACTTGGTGGGATAATACACACGACTGGAATGTTCGTGTGGATGGGTATAATTTGCTCAGGAAGGATAGACGGGGGAAAAGGGAGGAGGTGTTGCCTTATATATTAAAAATGTACACACTTGGACTGAGGTGGAGATGGACATAGGAGACGGAAGTGTGGAGAGTCTCTGGGTTAGGCTAAAAGGGGTAAAAAACACAGGTGATGTCGTGCTGGGAGTCTACTACAGGCCACCTAATCAGGTAGAAGAGGTGGATGAGGCTTTTTTCAAACAACTAACAAAATCATCCAAAGCCCAAGATATGGTGGTGATGGGGGACTTCAACTATCCAGATATATGTTGGGAAAATAACACCGCGGGGCACAGACTAGCCAATAAGTTCCTGGACTGCATTGCAGACAACTTTTTATTTCAGAAAGTTGAAAAAGCTACTGGGGGGAAGCTGTTCTAGACTTGATTTTAACAAATAGGGAGGAACTTGCTGAGAATTTGAAAGTAGAAGGAAGCTTGGGTGAAAGTGATCATGAAATCATAGAATTTGCAATTCTAAGGAAGGGTAGAAGGGAGTACAGCAGAATAGAGACAATGGATTTCAGGAAGGCGGATTTTGGTAAGCTCAGAGAGCTGATAGGTAAGGTCCCATGGGAATTAAGACTGAGGGGAAAAACAACTGAGGACAGTTGGCAGTTTTTCAAAGGGACACTATTAAGGGCCCAAAAGCAAGTTATTCCGATGGTTAGGAAAGATAGAAAATGTGGCAAAAGACCACCTTGGCTTACCCTTGAGATCTTGCGTGACCTACAAAATAAAAAGGCGTCATATAAAAAATGGAAACTAGGTCAGATCACGAAGGATGAATATAGGCAAATAACACAGGAATGCAGAGGCAAGATTAGAAAAGCAAAGGCACAAAATGAACTCAAACTAGCTATGGGAATAAAGGGAAACAAGAAGACTTTTTATCAATACATTAGAAGCAAGAGGAAGACTAAGGACAGGGTAGGCCCATTGCTCAATGAGAAGGGGGAAACAGTAACGGGAGACTTGGAAATGGCAGAGATGCTTAATGACTTCTTTGTTTCGGTCTTCACTGAGAAGTCTGAAGGAATGTCTAGTATAGTGAATGCTTACGGGAAGAGGGTAGGTTTAGAAGAGAAAATAAGAAAAGAGCAAGTAAAAATATCACTTAGAAAAGTTAGATGCCTGCAAGTCACCAGGGCCTAATGAAATGCATCCTAGAATACTCAAGGAGTTAATAGAAGAGATATCTGAGCCTCTAGCTATTATCTTTGGGAAATCATGGGAGACGGGGGAGATTCCAGAAGACTGGAAGGGGGCAAATATAGTGCCCATCTATAAAAAGGGAAATAAAAACAACCCAGGAAACTACAGACCAGTTAGTTTAACTTCTGTGCCAGGGAAGATAATGGAGCAGGTAATCAAAGAAATCATCTGCAAACACTTGGAAGGTGGTAAGGTGATAGGGAATAGCCAGCATGGATTTGTAAAGAACAAATTGTGTCAAACTAATCTGATAGCGTTCTTTGATAGGATAATGAGCCTTGTGGATAAGGGAGAAGTGGTGGATGTGATATACCTAGACTTTAGTAAGGCATTTGACACAGTCTCGCATGATATTCTTATAGATAAACTAGGAAAGTACAATTTAGATGGGGCTACTATAAGGTGGGTGCATAACTGGCTGGATAACCGTACTCAGAGAGTAGTTGTTAATGGCTCCCAATCCTGCTGGAAAGGTATAACAAGTGGGGTTCCGCAGGGGTCTGTTTTGGGACCGGTTCTGTTCAATATCTTCATCAACGATTTAGATGTTGGCATAGAAAGTACGCTTATTAAGTTTGTGGACGATACCAAACTGGGAGGGATTGCAACTGCTTTGGAGGACGGTCAAAATTCAAAATGATCTGGACAAATTGGACAAATGGTCTGAGGTAAACAGGATGAAGTTCAATAAAGATAAATGCAAAGTGCTCCACCTAGGAAGGAACAATCAGTTTCACACATACAGAATGGGAAGAGACTGTCTAGGAAGGAGAATGGCAGAAAGAGATCTAGGGGTCATAGTAGACCACAAGCTTAATATGAGTCAACAGTGTGATACTGTTGCAAAAAAAGCAAACGTGATTCTGGGATGCATTAACAGGTGTGTTGTAAACAAGACACGAGAAGTCATTCTTCCGCTTTACTCTGCGCTGGTTAGGCCTCAGCTGGAGTATTGTGTCCAGTTCTGGGCACCGCATTTCAAGAAGGATGTGGAGAAATTGGAGAGGGTCCAGAGAAGAGCAACAAGAATGATTAAAGGTCTTAAGAACATGACCTATGAAGGAAGGCTGAAGGAATTGGGTTTGTTTAGTTTGGAAAAGAGAAGACTGAGAGGGGACATGATAGCAGTTTTCAGATATCTAAAAGGGTGTCATCAGGAGGAGGGAGAAAACTTGTTCACCTTAGCCTCCAATGATAGAACAAGAAGCAGTGGGCTTAAACTGCAGCAAGGGAGATTTAGGTTGGACATTAGGAAAAAGTTCCTAACTGTCAGGGTAGTTAAACACTGGAATAGATTGCCTAGGGAAGTTGTGAAATCCCCATCTCTGGAGATATTTAAGAGTAGGTTAGATAAATGTCTATTAGGGATGGTCTAGACAGTATTTGGTCCTGCCATGAGGGCAGGGGACTGGACTCGATGACCTCTCGAGGTCCCTTCCAGTCCTAGAGTCTATGAGTCTATGAGTCTATTACACTATGATTTAAGTATTTTAACAATCATGCCATTAAATGCAAATTTCATCAACAGAAAAACTATTTGTTGTCCAAAAGTACAGTAAACATCAGCAAAACCTGGAACAGCCCACAAAAAGGGGGACAAATCAGAACAGCTTTAAATGCCCAACCATTTAAAAAAAACAACAGAAATATTATGATAATGAGAAAATGAAAGAAAAGAAACGGTTACTTACTGTAGCTGTGGTTCTTGAAGATCTGATGCAGACATGTATTCCACATAGGTGTATGCGCACCTAGTGCACCAGGGCCAGAGAAATTTGACTAGCAGTACCTGGAGAGGGGCGGCACTCACGTCTCTTGGCCGTAGTCTCACCCCTGGCTACATGAGACAATGCCCCCCTCAGTTCCTTCTCATGGAACACTAAGAAATGAGACTGTGATGAAGAGGGGATGGAGGGTGGGTCACAGAATACACATCTGCATCACATCTTGAAGAACAACAGTTATAGCAAGTAACTGTTTCTTCTTCTTTGAACAGATTCAGCTGTGTATTCCACTTAGGTGATTCACAAGCAGTAACCGCCTAAGAGGTGTGGCTCAGATTGTACCTAAAGGAGGACAGCAGGACCGCTCTACCAAAGCTTGCATCAGCCCTGGAAGATGCGGTTATGACATAATGGTTCATGAACATATGTATCAGCAACCACGCAGTAGCCCTGCACATGTCCAATGCAGGAATGTGACTGAGGAACATTATGGTTTCTGCGTGCACCCTCATTGAATTAGCTCAGATCCCCACTGAGAGGGCGTAGCTGAAGCTGTTTCATATGCAGTCTCAATGCAGGATGTTACCCATTTGGAGATCATCTGTGAAGAGACTATTTGACCCTTCATGCAATCTGCATATTACACAAACAAATGAGGCGAAGCACAAAAAGGTTTAGTTGCATCCAGATAAACAGCTATGCACTGCCTGATATCTAATGTCTGGAGACACTGCTCTTCTAGAGATGAAAACAGCTCAGGAAAGTACACAGGTAAATATACCACCTCGTTCAAATTAAATTGAGAAACCACTTTAGATAAAAAATTTGGACACGGTCATAAAGTCACTTTGTCTTTGGAGAACTGTATGTAAGGAGACTGCCATTACAGCCTGTAACTCACACACTCTCCTTGAAAATATCACTACCAGGAATGCGGTTTTCAGACACGAGTAGAAAGAGAAAAGATGCCAGGGGCTTGATCAGAGTTCCTATTAAGGACACAAGCACTGAGTTAGGGTCCCACAGAGGAACTGGTTCTTGGACCAGAGGATGTAGACAAAGGAGTCCTTTTAAGAATCTTGCTACCATGGCATTGGAGAAGATTGATCTTCCCTGAATAAGGGGATGGAATGCCAATATCACCTCCAGATACACTTTCAATGAACTAAACAGAAGCCCCAACAACTGAAGATGCAGCAGGTACTCCAAAATATCCTGGATAGAGGCCAGGGTTGGTTGGATTCTGCGGGGTAATGATCGCACTGAAAACTGCATCAGTTTAGCTGAATAGGCATCCTAGTGGAGGGTTTGCATTAAGGAGGATTTGTTGGACAGCTGCCAAACACTGCTCTTCCTCGTCATTCACCCATGCAGCAGCCATGCCATGAGATGCAGGGAGCTGAGTGCATGATTCAAGGTGCGGCCTTGGTCCTGAGTGTGTAAGTGGGGATGGAGAGGAAGTGGTATGTCAGGCTGAATAGACAGTGTGTGAAGGTCAGAGAGCCAGCACTGTCTCAGTCATGCTGGGGACATGAGAATGAGCTTGGCCCAATACACCTTGAGTTTGAGGATGACCTGAGGGATGACTGGGATCGGGGAAAAGGCGTACAGGACAGCTGACTGCCAGCAGAGGTGGAAAGCATTGGACAATGAGTCTGGACTGAGGCCCCCTTAAAGAGCAGAACAGATGACATTTCCTGATGTCCCTTGTTGCAAACAGGTTGATCATCAGGATGCCCCAACCTGCGAAGATGACCTGGTCTGCAAATTTTGATGTAGCTGTTCAGTTAAAAAAACATCTTACTTGGACAGCAGGCTTGCTGGTTAGCAATTCACATCTACAAGGAAGAGGAAGTGTAAATCTTCCTGCCCATGAGATCGATTCATTTAGAGTCCCTATCCTTGAGGACTTAAACCTGCCCCGCAGAGCTCTGTTGTTCACCACAGTTAAAACTAGGGAATTTTGGGCTGGATGAGAGTAAAACCCCTCAAATCCCAGCATAGGAATGAAATAGTGCTTTTCCATGTGCTTAGTCATGGGTGCTATCGAAGCCAGTGTGCTCCAGAGGCCTTAGCTAGTTTGAGATGTGCATCATTGATAGGGAGGGCGACTCTCCCAGGGTCTGATGAAAGACTTTCATTAAGAAACTTCCAGACCAATTCTAATTATGAACACTGTACAACAGTATCCAAGTTCACATACTGTTGCCCAGTAGCATCTGAGTGCTTACCATTATTCTAAAAATGGCAACATTATCTTCTTCCATTCTAGCAGATAAGAGTAAATGCTTGAATAGCATTAAGATATTTTTATTTGATTGGTTCTGTTACACTCATGAGCATCTTCCTACTGGATGACAGTTTTATGGTTCCAAAGAAATCTGCTTGTCATGGGAGGTCACTGCTGCAGGCAGAAAACCAAGCCCTCAGGTTACTACTGCCAATATCAAAGAGGGCTTTGGTGCCAGACCTAAATGGAACACTATTCACTCGAGATCCAGTACGGAGAGGACAACACTGTGGTGCTCTGATCATGGCAACCCTTGCTGCTCAGCGGACAAACTGCTTTGTTTTGTACCAGTTGTTGCATTTCCCAAATAGTACAAAATACAGGTTGCTGCGAACACCTCACTCCAGCCCCTTTTTCCAGGTTGAGACACTTCACTCTTAGATACGAGTTGTAGTTATCAAGCATGGAGGTGATGATTGAGCAGATCACCGGGGATAGGTCTGCGTTCAATAGCATGGAGTGTAACCTTCTGGACAGATGGAATGGAGAAAAGCATGGGGCATTCTCTGAATCCTTCCCCATCCTGTCTATAGCTTCAACTGTTTAAATGCCTCCTCACTCACACTGTGGCTTTTCTCCCCTTTCCCGATTCCTTTCTCGCAACCTCTGTGGCTTCCTAGCCTCTCTAACTCATTACTTGCTCTCTCTCTGGATTGTTTACCTTACTAAATTCCCTCCCTTGTGCAGCTTCCCTCCCCAGGCACAAGGATGCTGGAATCGATGCTGTTACACCAGGGCTGAATTTGGCCCCATATATTGCATTGCCAAGAACTAGGTATGCAGGATTCCTTGTTACCATATCACTTTCTTTAAATACACATGCAGCTCAGAAATGATGTAAATGCTATTGATCCATGCAATCCAGAATTTGATGAAATACATCTTTTAACTGTTAACTAAAAATAGCTAACCAGATGGAAGAAACTCCTGTAGGAAAACAACTCATTGGGTTAAATTTTTTTTTTTTGAAACTTCTATAATAGACTGAAAGAAGCAGGGAGTTCTCAGCACACTCAGCCAAGGAAAAGAGAGAGCAGCAGGAGGCTGTTGCTTTATCCAAGCTAGGGAGAGGAGGCGTGTTTCTCCCACACTTTAACCCTTTGTTAAAAACAAATGTCACGAAGCCCTCCAAATCCACCTGCCACACAAGTCATGTAATATAAGGGACTTTAAATTGAACCTTAAATTTAAGGGACCTTAAACACACAATGAAAGCAAAGAGAAATTAGAGGTTTGATGCAGGAATTACTGGATTGATGTTATTATCCTGTGGTGTGCAGGTCAGTCATAATTGTCCCATCTAGTCTGAAATGCTATTAAACTATGAAAATAGAAGAATATTGAAGGAAACAAGTCTAGTTTTCATTCTGTCATACTATACAGTATAATGATAAGTCATTTCATATATTTCATTTCTGTAGTAGCCTTTAAAGAGGATGGCAAGGTAAGCAATATTCTAACCACCCTTCAAATAAGAATGAAATATAAATTGTCTCAGCAACAACACTTAGCTGAAATACAGGATATAAAGAAAGCACTCTCCCCCTCCCCTCATCTGCTTCAAACCCAAATAAATGGGTAAAGCTCTGCTGTCTCATTTCCACATAACAAGCTCAGTCTATTTATTGCACCAAATACTCCTTTGTTGTGATTTACCATAGGATCATAGAAAGATAGAGCCAGAAGGGACCTTGGGAGGTCATTTAGTCTAGTCCCCTGTGTTGAGGCCAGGCCAAGTAAACCTAGACCATCCCTGACAGGTGTTTGTCTGACCTGTTCTTAAAAACCTCCAAAGATGGAGATTCCACAGCTTCCTTTCGAAGATTATTCCAGTGCTTAACTATCCTTATGGTTAGATAGTTTTTCCTCATCTCTACCTAAATCTCCCTTGCTGAAGATTAAGCTCATTAGTTCTTGTCTTGCCTTCAGTGAACATGGAGAAAAATCAATCACCATCCTCTTTATAACAGCCTCTAAATAATTACAAATCGATTGTTTAGTAATTTGTTCCAGTATCTTTCCAGGTATCAAAGTTAGGCTGATTGGTCTATAGTTCCCCTTTTTAAAGATAGATACTGTATTTTCCCTTCTTCAGTCCTCTGGGACCTCACCCGTCCTCCATGAGTTCCCAAACATGATCGCTAATGGTTCCAAGATTGCTTTGGCTAATTCCTTAAATACCCCAGGATGAATTTCATCAGGCCTTGCCGACTTGAATACATCTAACTTATCTAAATATTGTTGAACCCATTCTTTATTTTAGCTTGTGGTTTTTTTTCCCCTTGTTAATATGCATTGCAGTCATTACCAAGGCAATCTATAAAGAAAGATATCTGACCTGGTATAGTCGTCCTCTACAAGCATGTGCTTTGGAATCGGTGAGTATCTTCCTGGTGAGATAGGAGCCAAAGACGCCTTGTACTCTAAAGTGCCATTGTTGCCAGAAGTGAGTATATGATTTTCCATTGGTGGAGAATAAGCTGATGGTTAAAATAAGCAATTGTAGTTAGTGACATTCACATTTGGTTTGGTTGTGATGGTATTGTTTTCATTTAAGCACCAATAATGTGTTTGGTGTTGTACAAGACACAAAACACAGACAGTTCCTGCCTGAAAGAGTGTAAAATCTAAACAGGGCAGCGAAGGAATGAATGGTCAGCATTTTCTTTACTCACTCACTTTGTGTGGAGATTAAGGAACGAGAGGATCTTTAGGAGGGATTTGGATGAGAAGAGGATGGTTTGGGAGACAGAAAGCAGGAAGGCATTTCATGAACAAGTTCATGAATTCAAAAAGGAATGGAGATAGTTGGAGGAGATAAGTAGATGAAAGGGGCATTTGAAGGCAAAGATTATAATTGAGGCAGGGATTATTCCAAGGATCATAGAAGAGTTGGGATCCCGCTAAACTGAATTTTCAATGCCAATTTAGATTGCATCATAATTTAGATTTCAGGAAAGGTTGTTAAGAAGATTGAAAGCTAATATAGATAGGATATATGCTAATAATTAACAAAGACAGTACTATGCTGTTTGTATTTTGCTTTGGGTCTCAAAGTAATGGTGATGGTTGGAAATATGTAATAATGGCTGTGACCAAATCTTTAATCCATGTAATCAGAGGAAAGGAAATGCTAAGGAGGAAAAACAAAGACATGCTTTTGCACTGACTTATGATTAATTTCCTTTTGAAACGGATGTGTTTAAACTTTCTAGTCATAGTTTCAATCCATTCTTTAGATGGTGAAATATTAAATATTTTAAGACTAAATGCTTTTATAGGGAAAGGTTATTTCTTGCTAAGAGACAAACAAACTTGTATACACCCACCAGTTACTGAAAGTCTTTTCAAGCTTTTTCCCCCTCCAGAATTTCTGATAACTAATAATAATATCTAGTTCTTAGATAGCACTTTTCATCAATAGATCTCAAAGCATTTTTACAAAGGAGGTCGGTATCATATCCCCATTTTACAGATGGGGAAAGTGAGGTACAGAGCAGTGATGTGACATCCCCAAGGTAACAGGTCAGTGGCACAGTTGGGAATGAAAACCAGGTCTCCTGAGGCCTACTCCAGTACTCTATCCATTAGGATACACTGCCACCCTAATCTTGCTCAACATCATGTGCTGCTTCACTATTTTTGAAATATTATTTTGGAAGACCAGATAATTCAAGGAATTAATAAGGTGCTAGTGAATCTTTTTTACTTCTTAGTCACTGGTAAGAAATCAGCCCAGATTAGTAGTTAACAAATCTCATCACCAACTGTTGGTTGATTAGTAGTATCTGGTAAATAAACAGGTGGTCTAGGTCCAGTTCAGTGTAATATATAGATGTGCATGTTACAAAACCACCAATGCAGTTATCATCCTTTTATAGAACTTGTAAATAGGAAGGACCATGGTCCTGTCAGATCAGAATTGAGGAATACTGATGCAGAAGAGCGGATGTGCTTAATCTTTGACTTTTACTGGGAACCTTTGTCTTTCCACCCCTTTGCTGGCTTTATGGCCTCTGGTGAAAACTGACTTTTTGGCACCTTGCCAGCATGAGCTGGGGTCAGTTGCTGAGACTCCCTACTCACCTTATTTTGCAAGCCAATCAGATTGCCTCCTGGCTCATCTCTCTCCTCCAATGAGAGACTCAGAGGTAGCTTAAAGCAGGGACCATTTAGTGACTAATTGGCAAAAGGAGGGAATCAGCAGCAGGCCAGAAAGATGTACCACAGTGGCATGGATTAGTCCTGCCTGCTGGGAGAAGGGAAGCTGAGCAGAGGAGTCTGGAGCCTCAGTGACAAGGTGCCATCCCAAAGAATGGGGTCCTGGGGAGGGAGAACTACATGCACATTAGGAAGGGATGCACGGAGTGCAAGGGGAAGCATGGCTGCACTGATGGGTGGAGAAGCGTAGGATGGATATAAATAAAGGAGTGGATGGATAGGGAGCAGGGAGGCATTAGTATGCTGATGTGTGGGGATGTAACTGATAGATTTGGAGGGCAATTATGTAGCAGGACAATCATTTTATGCTGTATGCAAATACTGTATAAATTACAAGTCCATTGAATGCAAATGGTCCTGGCTTTGAGCAGGGGATTGGACTAGATGATCTCCTGAGGTCTCGTCCAACTCTAATAGTCTACGATTCTATGAAATGTCATATCCATTTTCCTCAGGCTTTTTGTTTGGTGAGTCCATGTAGGCAGGTCTTCTGCTGCTTGTGTTGCACCTTTCCTGTAGACTGAGTGCTCCTCTCTCCACATCTACTAATCCAGGACCTCTCAAAATATTACACTGACGTAAAAATATTTTCCGCTTAATTGTTACAAAAGATACAGTGTACCTGCTTAAAGTTCAACAATAGGATTCTGGAATAAGATTGGTGGTGCAGTTATCTTGTTAATTCTGGACTTGTGCTGCAAAAAGTGTTATTTCAAATATAACATATCATGACAGTATCATATCTAATTAACAGTTCCATTTTTCAGCCTTCCAAGCCCTCGGAAAAGCTTTGCTGATGAACTGATATTTGTCTAGATTTGAAAAGTCAAAATAATCACTTAAAGCATGATATCACATATGAAATAATATGCAATAAGGCACTTACAGTGAGTAATATCTGGTGGGCCATAAGGGTCAGTCATGTAAATGGTAGTGGGCTTTCCAACTTTTAGATAAACTACATCCGATGTGTTCTTCAATATTGCTACTGCCTCTTCATGAGTTACTTCTTCTAAACTGTAATTATTTACCTTAAAGGAGAGATTAGACAGATGAGTAAGGCTGGATAGATACAGAAGAAATATCCATATTATCTGTACAATTATCAGTAATGGATTAAGAATTGTAGACAAAAGGTGCTACAGATTATAGAATAGTAACATCATTATACAATAAAGAAGAAAAATCAGATTTAGGCATTTTCTTGGCCCACCTATCTCCTAGGTCTTATTTAGCAGTATTGGCAATCCCCAAGCTGTAGTATCATAGCCCAGTGTAAAGTGCTAGATATGCCATTGTGTCTGCTCCAGTATGACACTATTACCAGGGTCATCATTAGCAGAAACATAACAAGAAACTGAACTAGCTTAATAGCGAATTGTCCACCACAGGATGCAGAGGATAGGTATATATAAGAGCAGCCGCTTGTGATATTGATTATCAGCATCTGGTTGTTGATAGTAAAAGACCAAACCACATTCTTATTAACTAGTTGGATACTTGATGATGTTGTACCCATGCACTAGTTCCTAATGGGACACATAAGTGACACCCTAAAATCTCTTTGCCCATTAACTTAAAGGGATAGTTGGAAAGTTAAGCAGGGGAGGAAGGGAGACAAAAATAGGAGATTACGTTGGAGAGGTGGGGAGTGAACAGCGGCAGCTGTGGAACTGGGAAGGGAGAGTTTGAAGGTGAAAAATGTGACCATTTTCTAGAGCTGTAGTAGAAAGACACTGTAACAGTGAGAGGATAGGTGATTATAGACACAAGGTGTGGGCTTGATGCAGAGAAATATATTAGGTGCACGAGGGCATAGCAAAGAATAGTATAGACAAGGTGGGGAAGGGAATTGTGTCAATAGGAGCTGCTAATCTAGATTACTCCTCCTGAAAAAACTTTATGCAAGAGAAAAGGTCTTGTATATAGAGTCATGAGCACTCTACTGCATAAAGGTACTTCCTATGTATATTAATGTGCAAGGGAAATGAATTCATTAGGAAAGGGAACCAAGATATATTATTAATAATGAATCATGTTTATTACAGTAGTGCCTAGAGACTGACCAAGGATGGGGCCTCATTGTGCTAGGCATATACACAGTGCAGACTATTACACAGTCCCTATCCGGAAGAGTTTACAATCTAGACTGACAAGAGTGCCACAGGCTAACAGGAAAGGGGAAAGGACAGGGCTATAGATTCATATTGATCTAGATTTCATGCAAATGACTGGTATGCAGAACTGACTGCTATTAAATTTCTCTTGCTTATTTATATACTTTAAAAAAGGGATTAAAACCTTGGAAAATCAACTTTTGACTAATCTATGTAAGCACCATTCCGGGCACAGCTAGCCTCTTGTTTCCCTTTCCCTACATCCTCTGTTACACACCTTTGTGTTTTGTCTTAATTCAGATAATACATTTTTTGGGGACAGATCCTAAAACCATCATGAAATTGATTAGAAAGATTCCTTAAAGAGGGATGTGTTTTCATTTTCAGATATGTATGATGAGACAAGTGCCATGTTTGTATTAAATGAAGTTTGTAACATTGAGACTCAGAGAAATCATGAAGAAAGTAAATACATCAGTCAAGACAAGTGAGATAAAGCTACAAATGAGAGTTTCACAAAGCAAACTTGTTGGGGGAAGCAAAACATGAAGAAATGGTCAGAACTATGAAGGACATGCAGACTGCCACTTGCAAAAAGTAATCAGTCACAAATATTTTCAATGCTTTTGTTTATGCTCGTAACAAATACGTGGAAAATATACATTTTGTCTTCTCTAATATAGGACTCTTCAGAAGGGATGCTTGGAACACTGATTAACAGTGTTTGAAGAATGAAGAAGAGGTTAAACAAGACTGAAATCAGTCAACATCCCATCCCATCCCATCCATTAGGACAAAAGCTATGTCTACACTACGAATTATGGGTGTGATTCCCAACTCACATACCTACACTCGTACCAGCTCAATAAGAGCTAGCCCACGTATAAAGAGTAAAGTAGCTGCTGTAAGACAGGCTGTAAGTACATACCCATGAGGCTCAGGTGAGTACACTACCGTTTATACTAGCTCTAATCAAACTAGCACACATACATGCATGTGAGCTGGAACTCACACGCCTAGCTCATAGTGTAGACATAGCCGAAGTCTCTCAGCAGCACACCCTGTCCCTAACAGGCATCTATATAAAATGTACTACACAGAAAATTGGAAAGCAGTCCTTTTAAGGTGCTTAAAATTTGTTCAGCTCTATCCGTCTGGCACAGCGCATAAGAAGTTTTTCATTCAATATGCAGACTAATAACCTCTTCCAGATTTGAGAAAAGCGTTCGTTCTCCATTGCAGAATCATGAAATCCAAAGAGATGTGTGGCCTCTTGCTATGCCTACCAGGTAAGATCAGTGATCAAACTAAAAAGGACTTCATTTCAATCCCAGTAGTCTTTTCTTGCATTAAACAGCTCTGGCCCTGTCTGAGACAAAGATTTATCATTATATCAAATATGTATCATTAGTGTGTACTGCACTGGAAACTGTTTCTTGTTTTTTCTGTCAAGTTCTTAGCTACTATCTCAGACCTTTTCCTCCCACAGAAGTTCAGTATTCCCACTATCTAAGATAATTGGACCAGGGGGAAAAGCGTGTTGCCCTTCTGCCAACTGGTAGCAGACTTTCAGGGCCTGCTAGGTCAGTTTCAGTCTGGAGCAGACATTGGTGCTGTCAAGTCAGGTATTTTCATAGTGCACCTTATTTCTATAAAATGCAGATAAGTTTTATTTCCTTTCACAGGGATGATAACACATATAGCACATAGGCAACTCCTTCTTGCAGAAACTTCAGCTCAGGTATCTGTGCCATGCTCTAGAGGAAGTTACCTTGTGCTTCTGTCTCTCTCTCTCCAGGGCCTCACGGTTTATACTCTGTGCTCCTTTTTCTCCCTCAGCACCTTCACTTTTCATCTAGAAAACCCTCAGTCCAACGCTGCTCACAAACACCATATGACTTGGAAAGGTGGGTCTGAGCATCTAGCTTCCTTTTGTGCAGTGGCTTTGTAATACAAAAGATGCTCAGATGGGTCTATTGAGCTACAGCAGCGCTGGGCAAACTATGGCCTGCGAGCCGTTTTAAGCCGGCCTGTGAGCTCCCGCTGGGGAGACAGGTTAGGGGCTGCACTATGCGGCTGGGCCTCACTCCAGTGCTCCAAACCCCTCAATCCCAGCACAGAGCACCTCCTGCACCCCAAACCTCTCATCCCTAGCCCCACCCCAGAGCCCACACCCCCAGATGGAACCTGCACCCCTTCCCGCACGCCTACCCCAGCCCTGAACCCCCTTCCAAACCTCTCGGTCCCAGCCCAGAGCACCCTCCTACATCCTAAACTCCTCATCCCCAGCCCCACCCTAAAGCCTGCACCCCCAACCAGAGCCCTCATCCCCTCCCACACCTAACCCTAATTTTGTGAGCGTTCATGGCCCACCATACAATTTCTATTCCCCGATGTGGCCCTTGAGCCAAAAAGTTTGCCCACCCCTGACCTAGAGTAACTGCACCAAGAGAGCAGTCAAGAGAGTTGTGTGAGTTAAAGAACCCAATTTTGTCTCATTCTAATGGCCTAGACAAAGGATAGTACTTCAAACCACACAATGCCACTGATGACTCTTGGGGTGCAGTTACTCCAGGATATCTCTGGCTCCCTCTATAGTGAATTTCACCCACTCTGGGTGCTTGTATATCAGTGACCCTTAGCATGCAAAGCAATAGCACCCTTCACTATAACAGGGAAACAAAAGACTCTCCCCTCCCAAACACTCTTGTTATTAGTTTAGAAACTCGGCATAGAAACATGCTGTACCATTTCTCAATATCCCCTAGAAGGCTCTAAATATTAAGATATCTCTTCTCACTCTTGTTAACTCTGATGAGAGTTTTCTGGGTGAGTGGAGGGTCCAAATAACTTTTTTATTTTTGCTCCTTAAAGAAAGTGACCACTAATAATGAAACTTGAATAGACCTTTCTCCACACAAGCATGAAAACATGCATTTATTAAAAGCAGCAAAGAGTCCTGTGGCACCTTATAGACTAACAGATGTATTGGAGCATGAGCTTTCGTGGGCAAATACCCACTTCGTCAGATGCACGTAGTGGAAATTTCCAGAGGCAGGTATATATATGCAAGCAAGAGTCAGGCTAGAGATAAGATGTGCGCAGTATGCCAGCTTTGAGAAAGAGAATCATCTAGATACCTTTCTATGAACCATTCCACCTATCATTTTCACAGAAAAAGGATGTCATACAGGAGTTACAGATTGTTAAGAAAGATTATGCTTTGGTTCTTCTTTTTGATTAGATTAACAGTTAGATTAATAAGGAGGGATGCCTCCCTCTCTCTCCATCCCCATCCATTTTTCAAGGGAAAAGGATCTTGCCTCTGTTTCTTAACCAAAAGAACAATGCACCTTATTTTGACACTATTTCAATTACAACCAAAGTCACTTAACTACGTCTACACTGTGTACATTCCAACGGCGTGGCTGTGCTGCTGCAGCAGGACCATTGTTACCTGGTGCGCTGTGTGGCTGCTCTTTATCACTGGGATAACCACCTCCAATGAAAGACAGCAGCTTTGTGGAAGTGCCAGTGTAGACAAAGCCTTAAGCTGCCTGCACTCCAATGGCTGTGGCAGAGCCAATGTAAGGTAGGGTAGAGGAAAATGAGATTTGAGACATATCAGTCAGAGGTAAGGGAGACTGTGAGGGAAATAGGAACAAAATAAGAAAGTGAGGAGTATACCGTATGGTCTATGAAGTATTAAAACATTTCTGCAGAAAGGCTGACATCAGAGCTGTGTGGTTATTGTGCCATCTAAGTTAGGACCTTCATGCGCTCTAGAAAGCCAGATGAAGTGAGACAGCAAATGAGTGAGGAGAAAACTGGGTGAATACTAATATAAAAGAGGTTATCTGAGTAGCTATGAAGTGCTGAACAGATGAAAGGAAGTGAGTGGCTAACAGGAGATTAGTTAATAACAAAACTCCCATTAAATTTAGCTTAATTAGCAGCAAAGAAGCGTGTTTCTGTGGGAACTTGCAGAGGGAGAGAATACCCATATATCAGCAGCTTTCAGTGATAAAAGATGGCATCACTAGGTGTAGAAATCAGCAGCCTGGGCATAGAAAGACTGCCAAAGGAACTGAAGTTTCTAAGTGTGATAGGGAAAACATGCATTGACAATACTGGGCGCCCTGCATAGCCACAAAGCGCAAGCTAGATTTCATTCAGGATAATGAGATGGAGGGACTCAAACAGCAGCTGAACTCACAAATCTAACCCCCCTGGAGCTGGTTGTTCCTGATATTACCCTAAGGCTCTAGGGAACTCGCACCTGGGCTACAACAGCGATGACCACAGAGGCTCAGGACTCTGTTTCCCAGACTGAGTAGAACCCAGGGCAGAGATAGAACAAGCTGGAAGCTACTTCCAGAACCAATTGTAAGCCTGATCTCAGAGACAAAAGCGTTTCCTTTTACGTTTGGTTTTGGCTGTTGTTATGGAGGCACGAGTAGAGACATAGAAGCATCACAGCATGGGAGGTTCACATTAAACTTCCCATTGTTAACTAAAGGGAAACTTAACACTGTGTTGGTGGTTACGAGGTCACTGAACGGTGTCAGCCCAGCAGAGACCAACATTATAGCGTTTTGAGCTGCTCCGTTCTGCTTCCTAAGCACAGCACTGCAAGCACTGCTTTGCCATTGTAAACAGGGGAAGAACTAAAATAAGATTAACTAAATTGGTAAGAAATAGGGTGACAATAGCAGAGGATAACATTAAAATGACAATTGAATGGTAAGGATGAGGCAATTGTTCATAGTTTGATAATGTGGTACGTGTGAAATGTTGGCACGCAGTAAAGAATGGAGAGTTAGCAGTTTTCAGTAGTATGTTGGCAGACAGGCAAACATAATCTAGGGTCAAATAAAGGTCACTTCAACACAGCAGGGAGAGGTCAGTCAGTAGGGTTGCCAACTTGGTAATATTTAAAAACCAGACACTCCAACAGGAGTGCCAGAACCTCCCCTGCCCTGCCTCTTTCCCCTGAGGCCTCACCTCCATCCACTCCTCTTCCCCCCTTCCCCCAAGCATGCTTTACCCCACTCACCCACCCTCCTCGCCTGGGTCAGGAGGGAATTGCCTGTGGAGCCAGGGCTGCGAGCTGCAGCCACCTGACACAGACAAGAGGTGGTCCTGGCTAAGCTGGAGCATGTGCGGGTGATGACTCGGTGCCTCCCTGACTTCCACCCCGCAGTAACTGGACATTGGGTGTCCAGTCAGAAGATCTGACTGGACAGTGTTGGGTCCCCTTATTTTAACAGACTTTCTGGTCAAAAACCAGGCACCTGGCCACCCTATCAATCAGGTATGCTTAGTCCAAAACTAGGTGAGGGTCACCAGACCATAACAGTAAACTGACCATAATACTAAGACTTGTTATGTAACAGCTTTGATTGATGACGAGATTTAGCAGTTGCGATTGGACTATAAAAACAGGTCAATCATGAAGGATCTAAATTTGATTGGCGGAAAAGGAAGGCTTGAAAGAACAGCCAATCAAAAGAGCTCAAAAACTGAATGAAAGACAGAGAGTCAGTAGGCAAAATTTAGAAAGTTAGGAGCAGAAGAAGAAGAATGAGAAGTCAGAAGAAATCAGAAGAAGCAACCACAGAGTGACAGCAGAAAAGGACTGTGACAGAACAGACGGAGAGAAGAATATGGAGAGTAAGCATGTTAGCTATAGAGTAAAATATAGATATAAATATGATTAATGAATATGTGTCTGTATGTTTGGGTTAATAAAAATGTGTCTGCGTTGTGAATGTTACATTGTTTTATAAATTTTAAAAATTTTAAGATTGCTGTTAGCGACTGCAACAACTGACCACCACAAGCAGAGCACAGCCATTTAATATTGGGCTAACTATATGTTTATAGTACAGGTATTTTTAGCCTGTATCCAAGGATTATGCTAAGGGCTTTGTTTATGTTTTTGATGTATGTTTATACTGTATAGGGAAGATTGCTTTTACACTAAATACAGAAAATACTTTGTTTTGGAAGAATATGCCCTGGGTGACAATCAATTATATCGGAAGGCTATATCCAAGTCCTCCCAAGGGTAGCAAGTCTCAGCTGTACTGGGCAGTTGTTCCTAAAATATTCCTACAAAACCCCAGCAATTTCTGTAAGGTGGACCCCTTTCACCTTGCAAAAGCAGGTAAATGGGTCAGCAGAAGGGAACTTCTGGTAAACCCAGGAAGGGACAATATGTGAGCTATTCTGGGGAGCACTTTGGGTCTGTTTTGGGGGAAACAAGACAAGCAACCCAGGCGACTGAGGAGCAATTCCAGGTCAGGCTTCCAAAAGCCAGTCTAATTTTCCATTGGACTCCAGATCAGAGAGCCTCAGGAAGACCCTATTTTGCTTGTGAGTTTTATGCTGGCCAGTGATTTACAGCACTGCATCACCCACTAAAGAACTTCTTCTCAACTCACATTCTGCCTAGGCAGGTGCTGGGAGGGAACTGAATGGTTTGGGCCCATTGTAAATGTTAGGAAGTAAAGGGCTTAAGGTATTGCTGCTATTTTATTATTCTAGTCACTATTTTTCCTTATTCCTTTTCCTTTGTTCCCTATACTTAAAGTTCTGCCTGTTGTTGTATTGTGATAATTGTTTTATTCCTTGTATATCGGACTACACTTCTAGTGTATTATTTGGTAGTAAACATTTTCCCAAAGGACAGCACACATTGTATTCCATGCAGTAGGAGGAGTCCCCCTTGGGTGGCGGTATCATGTGCCCATACCCCTGGGGTGATAGCGCAGAAGCTTCTTCAAGCAGCAGGCATCAGGGAGAAGGCTTAAGCTACCCATTAGGGCTCAGGTTACACAAAGAAACCAGAAAGGCTGAAAGTGGATTATGAAAGAAGGAACAATGGAACAAGATAACAGGCTCAAACCACAGATGCAATGACAGAAGATGAAATAAAATGGTAAACAGGGAAGGGAATAAAGGAAGCCTACAAGCCTAATCAAAGACGACAATAGTGATGGGAGACATAAATACTTAGATAAAGTTGACCAGGGGATATGTAGGAAGAAATTCCACTTTACATTTAACAACCAATGCAACAGTCCTTCTGCACAACCTCATTCTTTCAAATGTAATCATGGGGGCTGTTTAATTTGGAAATTTCCGGGTTCATCTTGAAAAATGTGAGGCACTCAGCACTAGCTATAGAAAAAGTTTTTGTCCCTCCTAGAAAATCACCATCAGGAAAGTCAGAAAAGAGAAAGTGGATGCAAAATAAGAGTCCCAGAGGAATATACTTGTTTTATTTCTCTTTCCCTTTTTAAGGGAAATTGTTCTTTTTCATCTATCGACTTAGGTTTATTGAGACTTGATAGGGTTGTACTTATGAAGATACAGGGGGATGATTCTGATCCTAGTGGTTACATCTGTCTTTGTGTAAATACTTTTCAGGTTATTTTCTCCAGGAAGCGGAATTTGTTGAAGTGAAATCTTGAGCATTTTCCTGTGAACATCTGTGAACTGTTGGATTTAATTGGCCTATTGCAACCGATAAATGTGCATGTCCTTTTTAAAGCTCAACATGATTTAAAGAGCTCTACAAAGAGAAAGATGGGGTTTTTTGTGCAGAAGTCTTAAAATTAGTTTTAAGTAAGTAAGTTTGTTTGAGTTAATAGCCTCTGTAGTATCCCATTAACTGTTTAGTTAATTGTAGTACAGCTGGTGCTCACTGCGTGTAGAGAGAAGTGTTTGGTTGTGTTTAAATAGCATTTCATTCTCTTTTATTCCCTTTCACTTTACTTTGCTTCGTTTATCAGTGGCTATGAGCCTAAGGGACTAGGGTTTGAAACAGAGGGGAGCTTGGCTGTTTGCAAGTACTTCAAGAGTTGGTGCTTTAGGTGAGGTGTACACTACAGGTGTACATCAGTTTAATGACAATACTCAGGGGTGTGAAAAATCCACCCCCCTGAGCGACGTAGCTACAACAACATAACCCTCCATGTAGACAGCACTATGTCAATGGGAGAGCTTTTCCTGTCAACATAGCTATTGCCTCTTGGGGAGGTGGATTAACTATGGCAATGGAAGAAGCTCTCACATTGGCATAACAGCTTCTTACTTAAGCACCACAGCAGTGCAGCTGTGCTGATGCAGCATTTTAAGTGTAGACCTGCCCTCAGAGACGAACAGGGAAATAAAGAAATTGAACTGACAGACATGAGGCCATATATGCACATATAATGCAACACTTAAAAATGGATGGCATAATCTGATTCTAACACAAACTCCATATTGGTTTTAATAGGGATTATTTTTAAATGACAACTTGAGATAGCCCTTACAAGTGAAAATCTTAAATTAGGAATAGGAAGGATGTATGGGGATCGTGCATCTTAGTATGGATGGTCTGGATAATGAGAAAGGCAAAAGTAAAAAACAGTGAGTAAACACTACATTGTTACTCTGGTGGTTAAACAGGGTGGTTAAGCACTGGAATAAATTGCCTAGAGAGGTTGTAGAATCTCTATCATCGGAGATTTTTATAAGCAGGTTAGACCAGGGATCAGCAACCTTTCAGAAGTGATGTGCTGAGTCTTCATTTATTCACTCTAATTTAAGATTTCGCGTGTCAGTAATACATGTTAACATTTTTAGAAGGTCTCTTTCTATAAGTGTATAATATATAACTAAAGTATTGTTGTATGTAAAGTAAATAAGGTTTTTAAAATGTTTAAGAAGCTTCATTTTAAAATTAAATTAAAATGCAAGGCCCTCCGGATCAATGGCCAGGACCTGGGCAGTGTGAGTGCCACTGAAAATCAGCTCGTGCGCTACCTTCGGCATGCATGCCATAGGTTGCCTACTCCTGGGTTAGACAAACACCTGTCAGGGATGGTTTAGATAATACTTAGTCCTGGCATGAGTGCAGGGGACTCGACTAGATGACCTCTCGAGGTCCCTTCCTGTTCTATGATTCTATGAAACAGGACTTTGTGTATATTCTTAGTAAGTAAACAGGATTGCACCACAGAAATACCTGACTTGTACAATCAATTACTCCTCCTAATGCAAACAACCCATCATGGCCCCAAATATTGACTAAGCTTCAGACTGAGGTGCAACAAAATATTGAGTATCGTCCAAACTTATATCCTTCCTGGGTGTAGGAGGTGGCTCTTTTGTTAAGTTAGAACACAAAACTAAAAATTAAACCTCAGCTTCAGTATTCTCCCCAAGCTTGGAGTTCTTATAGTTTCCCCTGAAGGATACCTTGGTCTTAGCTCTTAAGCCTGGTCTATACATAGATTTTGTACCGGTATAACTATTTTGGTCAGGGGTGTGCTTTTTACTGAAATATTTACATTAGTAGACCCCCTAATGTTGATGAGGTTATAGCTATATAACATTGTCTGATTTCACTGACAGGGAGGTGGACTGGATGATCTACCAGCTCTTTTCCTTTGCTAACTTCTGTCATTTTAAAAAGTAGGACTGGCCTCAGGGCAATGAAGGGATTTTTCACTTTAACCTTAAATCTTGTTCTAAACTTCTCTAGAACATCTGACCTGGCATTAGCAAGTAACCAAACATACAGAGTAAAACATTTACTATAACAGCAGTGGATTCATAATCTTTTAACTCACAGCAAAGTATACCAAACTAACGAGACTCTTTGGCTCATCTTCATAAAGACAAGTTGGGTTTTCCAATACAACTTCAGCCTCAAACATAGACAGTCAAAGAAAAATATAAAAAATTAACAGTATTACTTGCAATTAATCATTCAATCAGATTGAATCACTACCACACCTTCACTGCAAAAATCCCCATTTGAAACATATGTCCACCACTTCAAATATAGTTCCAGTTTCTTATTCTCACCATAAGAAGTCTGTCTCCAACTTGCAACCTTCCATCTTTTTGTGCTGCTCCTCCATCAATAATCTTAGTAACATAAATGCTGTTGTCTCCAGCAATGTGTTGGTTTCCCACCCCTCCTGCAATACTGAAGCCCAAACCTGGAAAAGAAAGGGGAGGAATACTCATTAGCAATACCAAACATACTATTAAGGAATGCAAGGGAAATATGTATTTTCTCCGTTGGAAAGTTATTATAATATTTACTAATAGCAAATAGTATACAAGGAAACTTGTAGGGTACGTGAATTTTTACATTGCTCTGCCAATATTTCCATGGATATCAGTCACAGATGTGGGTTAAGAACATACTGCCATATTGAATCAAAACCAGTAGCATGGGCCAGCATTCACATTGCACTCCCCATCAGTATCTGTCCCGACCTGGGGAAGGTAATGAACCAACCACCAGATCAAATTTGGTGATGAATCCTGGCCATGTGCCTCCTGTGGCACGTTGCCATGTATATGCTAAGAAGATGACCAGTGGTCCATCTAAACCAGTATCTTGTCTCTGACTGTGGCCAGTGCTAGAAAGTGCAACAAACCCTATGCTAGGCATAGGATAAACTTCCATCAGGGAAAGTGTTTTTCCTGACTATGAGTACAGTTTGGATTATGCTGTGAATCATGGTGTTTTATCTCTTCAAAACTGTTGTGTTTCTCGTTGTATACACACACACAGAGAAATAAAACTCTCAATATTCTTGTTGTTCCTATAAACAGCATAATGCCACGGATAGGCAGAGAGAAGGAGAGATCCCTTGTAGAATGTACAAGTTGTTGAATTACCACAGTGAAAAGCACAGAATAATTTAGGTAGAGACAGATGGAGATTGCAGTCCTTTAGATTTAATTCTGCTTTGCATAATTATTAGCACTCAGCTATTATGGGTTATGGGTGCATGAAAGATTAGACTGATATACCTTTACGTACATGTAACTTCTGTTTAGTAACCTGTAAAATTCCTAGATGAAGAATCACACAAAAGATCTCCAAGCTCTGGAGTGATGTCAATAGTGTATTGTAATATGATTAGGAAATGATAATGCAAACTGCAGAAAAATACATAGAACAAGAAGGAAAAATAAACAGACTTCAGAATCCCCAGGTTTAACCCTTTACCGATATTCTCTCTACTATTACAGCTACACATACAGATATCACTGCTCTCATTAGTACTAAAATTTTATCTCCCATTTTGCAAAAGTGCATGGCAATATCTGTCTGTGGTGTCTTATTTTCATAAAAATCTAGTATAGACTCCCCAAACAATTCATAACAATTGTTTGCTTTTTCTTAGAGTCATATGTCTCTAATGAGAACTCCCAGCTGAACCAGTAAGCCGTTACTGACACTTGCTCATAAGGTGAGATTTGGAGACAACCCAAGCGTAAGTATTGCTGCAACAAAGGAAATAAATGCTATCTCTGATTTTTATATCACTAATTTTATTTTCAAAATGTATTATATTCATTGGTTATAGAAACAAACATTTTAGTGATGCCTGGAACTTCGTCTGGAGAGATGCAATAGAAAAAGATTTGATCCCTGTAACTTGACAGTTTATGATTTTCACCAGCTTTATTGCTTGCGCAATAAAACTTACTGATGTTACAGTTAACACCAAAAGGCTTTGTTATCTACATGACAGCAGAGATGAAGTTTTAAAATGAATTAAATCTGTTGACAATGAAATTATGAGTTTCCTCTCATAGTATCTTTGGAGAAACGTGCTGTCAGATAATGGAATAGGCTAATTAATGGAGACTTGCAAAATGATAAAGTATAAAGAGAAACCTCTGGAATAATATCTGAAATCCAATGAACTTTAAATGAATTAATTATGACATTTGTTAAAAATACATGTAAAATTCATTTAGAATGGTGGGACAATTAAAATAAAGTTTTATCTAATTTCTGAATACTCTTTGTATTTATGTGCTACTGTTAAGACAACAATGAGAACAATTCTGGGAAAAAAAATATATGATTTGCTTAGTCCTCAATCATTTCTTTATCACCAGGGAGACATAATGAAGGGGACAAAAGGATGTCCTTGTTAAGAAAACTTCAGTGGCAAAAACTCTTAGTACTTTGCCGCAAAACAGCTACACTTGGGCTACTGCCTCCTTTGATGACTTATTTATTACACACTGGGTGAAAAAAATCCAACACCTGGTGACAAAAGGATCTGGGACTAAAACTCAGGTCTGCACAGCCAGGGACAGCTGATGTTCCCATGGTGCCATGGGGGGCACTGTGGCAAGGCAAAGCAGGAAGTACCATCCAAGAGACCCAGAATGACAGTACCCTGCAGCCCTTTGATTGGCTAAGCACGCTATTTAACCCTGGAGCAACTACACAGACTTCGGGCCTGCTGCAACTCCAGAGCTCACTTCATCTCCGATCCTAGACTGAGTCTGACTTGACTCTGGCCTCCTGACTCCAGCCTGATACTACCTCTAACTTTGAGTCTCCAACTCCAGCCTGGCTGTGACCCTGACTCTTATTTCCTGATTCCAGCAGTACTACCTGTGATCTCTGGTCTTGGACCCCAGCCTGATTTGACCCTGGCTCTAGCGAATCCTCCAACCTCTGCTCGCCAACTACCATCCCTTACGTGTGACCCATAGTCCAGCTGTGACCACTGAGTAAGACTGCCTGTGCCCTGACCTGTTACAGGTATACATTTTTATGACAATGTAATAAAATTTTCTAAAATATTATTCCAGAATGAGGATGGCAGGCAGAGGATGGCAGGTTGATAGGACAGCAAACTGAGAGTTACGAGACCTCTATTCTAAATCCTGCCACTGAGGTCTTCTGTATGACCTTGGGAACCTCTGTTTTCCTCAATTGTGGGTGTAATATTTTGGTCTAATTTTAGTTGGTGGGTTTAGTGTGAGGACGCTGGATGGTGTTGGTGGCCTGCAGTGACCTATATGATGTAGGGGTCCCTCCTGGCCTTAACTCTATTACTCTATGATTAAGAGACTAATCCTGTGCAGGTTCTTACTAAATCACTCATTCCCCAAATCCACAGGAGCTGAGGAAGTGCAGCATATTGCCGGATCAGTAAGATGTCACCAGTACGTTTACAAGGTGTTGCGGGAATGTATGCATCTCCCATTCATTTTCAAAGGCAGAGTTGCATAACCTATGAAACAGTGCAAAGCTGCCTATAAGACTGCACAGCACAGTACTATGTATACTAAGGCTGCCTTTGGGACACACAAAGCCAAGAGCCAGCCTTGACGATGAATGACTATGGAAGAGCAGAAAGAGAGACAAGAAGTAACAACCATCCAAAAGAAAATACAGACAAGTAAGGAAAGAAGAGAAAGAAAATGGCACAAAATGACTAGACTACCCAGTATAGGTCACCTGTGATATAATGGTCCAAATTAGATAATCTAATGACGTCTGCTCCATTAAAATATATTAATCTAAATATGGAAGAAGAGACAAAGGGGATGATAAAATGAAGAAAGAAAATACTGGCAACAACTTTTAGGTTAGTGAAGTGAATTTAATGTATTTCTTTTGCTTTATTTTATTATTTCCCCAGCAGACATTTTATATATCAAAGTTTTGGGGACATAATCGCCATACTGTGTCAGACCAAAGGTCCATCTAGCCCAGTATCCTGTCAACTGACAGCAGCTAATGCTAGATGCCCCAGAAGGAATGAACAGAACAGGTAATCATCAAGTGATTGGGATGTTTAAGATAGTTTGACTACTGTAAAAATTCACATAAGTTGTTAATAAAGACAGTTGTTTTAAATTACTGGAATATACTGAACAAGATTTTTAAAATACATTGTTTTCGACTGCTTTCATAACCTTTCAAAAAGACTTTAATTTCATTTTTTAGTTTAACACATTGTATTTAAATGTAGACTTTCCCACATCCCCCTCAACCTCAGAGGTGGGGACACTTTCTGAGGGTCGGGATGAGAAAGAAAACCCCTGGTCACTTCAAAGATTGGCTCCCCCTTGTTTCTCTCATCCTTGTGGGCATTTATTCTCTGCACAACTTGACAGGTGCCTAGCACAATTACTCATTCAATAGGAGGTCCAGTTCCCTGATAAACTGCAGCTGGACTCCGAGTAGGAGAAGACATGTCCTAGAGAAGGTGGAGAATGGAACTGGGACTCGTAATGTCTGGCAAGGAAATAACACCCTCTGCCCAACCCACACGAGGGGAGGACAGTGGGGACCCTGTAATGTGCTAGAACCAGGTTAATGGTGCAAAAGGTGGCAAGCTAAAAGCAGCCCCCGACCCTGGGTGACAGAGAGTGGTGGAGCTGAAGGCAGTGCCCACCTCCATGTAGTATGGGTTATGGAAGGAAGGATGATCTGTGCCCGACAAGTTATTGCCAGATAATTCCCAGAAGAGCAGCTTAATACAGTTGCAGCCCAGTTAAATCAAATTTCTAGTGTCCTGTCTTTCTTCTGGCAATGATTAATTTCAAGAAAGCCAAGGTAGCGACAATATTTGTATGAAAGCCAAGCAATTCAAAGTCAATGTTTATGCCATCACTTTTTTGATGGGGAGGAAAGGGACAGTAGGGGTTGCATAGTGGCTTGGGGTTTAAAACCAATTGTGAACCAAACTGAGTTAGCAGTAATGATCTGTAAAAGCAACTGTCAGAGAAAACAACAGCTGCAAGTCTGGAGAAAGATATCCGGACAGAAGTGACAGGACAAAATGATATACAGAGATTGTGCAACATGAGCAAGTGACAGTCTGTAAATTTGATATCACTCACATCTTTTTTGTTTTTTTGTGGTTTAAATTGATAACCATGTAAATCAATTTCTGTCTAAATGAAAACCTTCATGACAACCTTATAAGAGCTTAGCAGGCAATATCCTGGCAAATGTAAGTTTAATTGATAATATTCCAAAAACTGTTTACAGAACTTAGATCAGACAGCTAACCCTTTAACCTAGAACATTTCCAATATGTAAATAATTCGAGTGTGCAGAGTAAATGCTTTCATTAAAAGCAACTAATAATTTTAATACAACTTCTAGTTTTAGTTAAGCCAGCATTTACATTTATTTTGTATTATGTGTTGCACGAATGCAGTGTTTGGATACGTGTTTTAAGTCTGTCAGTGTGTTAGCAAAAATACACAGTGTTTATACTTGGGATTCCTTATAACCCTTGGGAACACTGGGAGCATTCGTATCGGTTGCTTAATGTTGCTTTATTAATTATAGACATTTTTAATGTAATAAATAGCTTGTCCCTATATAATACAGAAAATAAGGGTAGTGATAGGGGATATAGGTCATCTGCTTCCTCATGGGGGGAGTATTGCATTCTGCTGTACCTCATTGCAATGAACAGTGACTGGGATGGGGGTTGGCATGTGGAAATAAAGCCTAGCAAGAGTTTCAGAGTCATAGATGGAAACCTCTCTTGGTTGAAGCAATCAGGAGCAGCTATCTTAGTTAGGCTCAGAAATGCCACACCCATCAATGGGTGAGGAACTTGATGGGGCCAGCAGTGAAAGGGGGACAGTCCCAATAGCAAGGGAGGGAGACAGAAGCAAGGGTAATTGGTAGCTCCTCCCATTGGGAGTCTCTGACACCACTGGTCAGCAGGATGAGAGGGGTGCTGATTGGCCAGCATTACCCAGCTGCCAGCATTTTAACCCAGCACACGGCTATGTGGAATCTATTTCGGCTCCATTCCAGAAGCCCACCCTACCACCCAAACTGGGAACTTGGCCTGACAGATGCCGCGGATCTAGCCAATCATCTTTTTAGGAGGTCAAGAAGGAATTATTTTCTCCCAGGGGCCAATTGGCAGAGGACCAGGGAGTTTTTTGCCTTCCTCGCAGCACCTTCAAGCCACAGTGGAGGTACTAGGTACTAAGGTACTAGGGTGGAGTTGTTTATTTGGTGCAACTTGTGGCCTGTTTCCAGTGCAGTTAACAGAATAAAATTAATAGTCCCACAGGCAAAAGATCTGGGGTTTTATTGTTGGGCCTTGGGCTCATGTGATGGGGTGAGATCTTGTGGCCTTCGTGGTCTGAGGTCAGATCAATTAAATGACTGGTACAGGAGGGTATGGGTGATGGCTGGGGAGAGCCCTCTCCGTACGAAAGTTTAATAAAAGTTGACGCCTGCCACTTAATTCCAGGCATCTGTCTTCATATTTCCACTGTGTCCACATAAACTAGAGCTGAGCAAACAACTGATTTTCCAGTTTGGTTGCAGCCATTTTGTGAATAGCTTAAAACAGTGGTTTTTAACCTTTTTTCCTTTGTGGACCCCTAAAAAATTATGCGTGGAGGTGTAGACCCCTTTGGAAATCTTAGACATAGTCTGTGGACTCCCATAGGTCTGCGGACCACAGGTTGAAAACCACTAGCTTAAACTATTCATGTCAAATTTGTGAATAGTTTTGGGTCATTTGAAGCTTCATTTTTCAGCAAATAAATCACTTGCTGATAAGAAACCCGGACAGTGCGTTCTGGAAACATAAGTGTTGCCCTGTTAATTTACCATTAAGGCCCCAAATCACAGGTACAGCATAGGGAACCTGTTAGTGTAGGGCAAAGACTGTCGTGGTAAGCAGTGCATTTCTTGTTCCATCTCTTCCTCCGAGCTCATGTTTTTCTGACTTAAAGGGCAGAGAGTAAGACTAAGGAGAGTGGAGTGGAGAGACGCAGAGCCTAATGTTACCAAATTGAGAGTGTTTCATTGGCTGTTATACTGCTTGATCTGCATAGGAAAAGGAGTTATGCCTACATTTTGAACCTGTGAAACTGAACCTGACAGTGAAATAAACTAACAATCAAAAAGTAACAAACATTCCAAGGTCAGGGTCCAATCCAGCTCAGGTTGTACAGCCTAGTTTCCCCCAGGCATTCTCCCTCATCTGTCTCAAAAGCAGCCACCCTCATAGCCCTCCCCAGCAGTAGATGCAGAAGGGAAAAAGGAAACTGAGATGGAGTTAATCCCCTTTGGACCAGCGATGAGGTAATGCTCCTGTACCCAGTTCCCAAAGCATTGCTAAGAATATATTCAAGAGCTGTCCTCTGCAAAATCACTCTAAGCTTACAGAATTTAATCATTCTATATTCACTTGCTCTTTCTGAAAGGCATAGTTATATCAGTCATACATCAATTAAGTTGTCAATGCTAGTGTGATGTATTCTTCTAAGATGGGCTTCTAGTTCATCAAATTCCACTTAACTTAGGAAAGGAACACAGGTAAATTAACACAAGATCATTTGATTGATACCATTTGATTGATTAGATTTGACAGATAGCACAGTTATGGAAGCAACATAAATAACAAGACCCACAGAGACATGGCTAATTCTAAATAGGGTGCTGCAGAAAAAGGATTCCTCAGTTACTATTCCCCTTGACATATACGATTCTTTAACAGTTACCTCAACTATTTTGGCCTGGGGAGTTTGCTTATGAAAAAATGAATTGAATTACAAAATTAATTCAATTTTTAAAATAAATTAAAGCCAATGTGGGTGCTAGGGTCTTACAAAGAGCAGTTTAGAGACAGATTCTGCTCTAGATATTTAAGTTTAAACTGCCCTTTGTTTGAGTGAGTTCTTATGAATCTCTTCCCATCCTGGCTTATGTGACATTTTGTTCCAATAAAAGTTCCATAAATATAATTTAGCTGAATTTTGTATCCACTCAGAGGAAAGATCAAACAACTGTTAAATTCAGTTAAGACATTTTACAGTTCACAACATTTCACCAGAGTTCAGAAGAACTATTTGCATCTAGTACTATCAGCTAGTACCCCAGTCTTCCCTCGAGCATTTGAGAGGGCTCTGACAAGTGGACAATATGGCGATAGCCTGGGAAAGTATAACTGAAAAAACATCTAATTGATCCCATCACCATGCTTCTTTCTCAGGGTATTCTGTGAACTCAAAAGCATTAAGCATCTTCCTTAGTGTCTGACATTTAATATGACATATGTAATATTCTTCAGTTATTTCTCAATTTCAGGCAGAGTACGGCAGATGTACAATGCTTGTCGGTGAAAAGGATGCCCTTTGAAATTACCATTATATAGAAAAAGATGATAGTTGAACAGTATAATAGTTGAAGATATTAGTCTACTAATGTCCTCAGCTATTATACAGTTCTACATTTCCTTTGCTCTTGGCTATGGAATCTATTGAGCTCAAGAAAGAGATTACCCCTGCATGTCTAAGCCTTTCCCTGCTGCTGAACCAACACAGATGCTTGCCAGAGTTTAGACTCAGAAACTTTGTGCTGGCCACTATACACAGCAACACTGCTTGGAACCATTGGGTGTGGCAGAGGCAGTGCACAAAGCACTTTGTAAAGGATTAACAGGGAGTGCTTCACAATCCAGATTCTTCTCCTTGAGGCCATCGGCCTGCGTTGAGCCTGAGTTGTCAGAGCTCCTTAATCCCACATTTTTGTAGGTAAATTGAACACACTTCCTATGGAAATAACAAAGACTCTTATTATAACCATGGAACCCCACAGTTCCTTTTTTATAGAGTCATTTTTCAAGAGAGCCAGATTTTAGCTATAGCTCCTATCAGGTGAACAGTATAATATTTTCCACCTCATACCTGCCTTTCATTTGTTGATCCAAAACATTCAACGATATAATCATTAATTAACGATGTAGGGTTCTGTAGGACTCCATCTTATCACTCCTCTTATTTAATGAGTGCATGAGGCTGTTGTCAGGGCTGTTGTTAGGGCATGTTAGGAGACATGGGTTGAAATGTATTCAGTAGGCTGAGGATACACAGCTTTATATTTTGACCTCGCTAGAGCTGTCAGTTGCATTACTTTGGGTCTGGAAGAGGGCTAACTGGCTGAGCAGCTAAAACTGGGATGATATCTGTGGTTGACTAAGCAGCCAAAAGAGATGGCAGGAAAATGATTGAGGGGGTTTGCAATCTGGGACCAGCCTGGTTGGATTCCCAGCTGCTATTAGAAAATCCAATAGTAGCTACAGTGAAGTCAGCCCTTCTCCATTTCAGATACAGACCATGAATTGTTACCCATGCCTTCATCACCTCAAAATCAGACTCCTGCAATGCCCAGGGTTGCCAATTTTGGTTGAATGTATTCCTGGAGATTTCATCACATGAAATAATCTTTAATTAAAGATTAATCTTTCATTTCTGGAGACTCCAGGCCAATCCTGGAGAGTTGGCAGCCCCAGCAATGCCCTCTGCCTGAGGCCACATTTTATTTGTGCGTTTCATCTGGATGCAATAAATCGATCCCAGAATCGATCCACCTTGGCAGGACGAGTAAGCGGAGTCAATGGGGAAGCCACGACAGTCAAGTCGCCGCCGTGAGGATGGCCAGGTAAGTCAAACTAAAATACTTCGACTTCAGCTACGCGAATAGCATAGCTGAAGTTGTATATCTTAGTTCGAACCACCCCGCTAGTGTAGCACAGGCCTTAAGTGGTGTTTCTTCCTTTGAGAGCTGTAGAATGTCCTATGTGGATCAAAGGGAGACAGATGACACATACTAACCAGTACGTACTTCGAAACAAGCAGTTCATCCTAAGTATCTGAGGCCCATGACAGTTCATATCCTGGATGAGCCCTCTCATATGTGACAAGTTTTCTGGATATTTCTGGGCAGCGTTTCTAGCTGAGTTTCTCTGGTCTGTTCTCTGCATGTGTGTCCAAACATCTCAAACAAGCCCATCCCTCCTCCTCATTGCTTCTCTCCCTGCCTCTGGATGTAAAAATCAAATGCTGCAGTAGAATGCATGTGGCTTGCAACTGCCAGAAAGGAATTTGCTCCAAGCAGAGATTTATTTGCTTTTTGGCCTAGAATAAATGTTTGAGTTTGATTTAAATGCCCCACTGGGATTTGGGAGGAAGCACTATGACACAAATACTGACATATCTTCAAATATAGTAGCAAGAACCTCAATAGTAAACAATAAGAATACAGATACAGCAGATGTGTAGTGTTTGCATTATCACAATAAAGGCTAATTATTTGTGATCCTGATAAATGGCCTGAAAATATATTGTCATATTATTCTGTCTAAAAAGTAAATGTTCAACACCCATACATAAAACTTCTTATCTGCTCTTTTGCCTTCTTAAGACTTTTAAAGAATATTTCCTATTATGGATTTTTACATGCACATAGTTATCAAAAATATCATAGGCAGCTAGATTTCCTTTGGATACAGTTTAAGTGATGGGATGCAGAGAATTTTAAGACATGAATGAAATTTCTCATCACATGTTGTACATTCTCTATAATTTACATTTGTCTAAATAGATTTGAAGATAAAATACAATTTTGTATTCTCTTTTGACCTACTCAGTCATTTTACAGAATATTTCAAAACTCTTGTGGATATAAACAGGAAAGCAGTGTTCCTAATTATTTGCAATTAGCTGATTTTTTAAAAGAAGCTAATTAATGACAACTTGCATCTCACTAAAAACCATACATCAAAACATACTGTTATATTTCCACTAGCACAAATACTACGAAGAGAGAAAATCATTTAATGTCTGACTTGTATTGTTACTCTGTGAGTCATGACAAATATTTGAGTTAATGTAGCATGATCTTATCATACTGATCCTACACATTTCACATGAAAAAGCTAAATTATTGAAAAAGAACATACCTACAAGATCAACCACATAAGAATAAATTAGTCAGTCAGGGCCTGATTCCTTGAAAGTTGTGGCTTAAAGTTTCATGTAGCTTTTTCCTTTTAAATTTGTGTGTCGGCCATGCATATGCTTATATTGTAATTGGGCATGCAAACTGGCTCCATGCATGTACATTTTAATGCACACACAAGAATACAGATGGACGTTAGTCTCAACCTTCTGAAAGTCAAGTTACGGAGACATTATTTCGCCACTTCTACCCCTCAGATTCAGATCTCCCAAATTTGGGTTTATGAATTTAAATGTTGCAGGAGTTATGCCTGTTTGTTAACCCAACAATTAACTACTTTTATAACATTTGCCTTTTGTTACTCTCTTATTTTAATTACAATATTGGATCAAGAATGGTTAGAGCAGAAAATTGAAGGCTAAAAATTCTTACATTTTACTCCCTCTGTGGCCTTAGCCAAGTATCCCAACTTTTTTACTCAAAGAGAAAATTATTCAGTGATTTTAATGACTAAAATGACTAAAACTAAGTACTAATTTACTTGTTACTGGCCAGTGAGTGCTTGGAACTACGCAAACAATTTGTTGGAATTTATAGATCCATTTTAATAACTAATACATAAGGAAAGAGTGAGTTACTTGTGTTTAATGATAATTACTTAAAAATCAATACATTTTCTTGAGAATTTAAAGCAACAGAAGTATTTATACATACAGCAAAGAGAATTTATTTAGGCCCATATTTCTTCCCTGCAGAAGTGATTCCAGTCTTGAAAAAACACCCCTTGGGAGATAGACAGGAGAAGTGCCACATTCACTGAATCATGCTATCCTGGCAGGTGGAATGCCACGCTTCCCACAGATATAACAGGGCTTCAGATGGACTCGGGTTATTTGGCGATGCTTCTTTTTGATTTCCTGGGAATCTATGGGGTTTGGAGTTGAACCTGCAGGTGTCAATGGAAGAGGAAGCCCTCTCAACCTGCCTCCCACTCCCCAAAAAATCTAAAAGCTGAGGAGTTTTTTCCTTCAGTAGTTCCTCCAAATCTAAAAGCTGAGGGTTTTTTTCCGTCAATATTGGTATTTAATTGCTACAGTTTACCTTAAATTATTAAATATTATTCCAATTACTTACAGAATGGGCACATTATTTGCCACTCCTAAAAAATTAAATTAGCAGGGCTTCATCTTGCAAATACGCACATCAGTGGCTGCAGGACCAAGCATAGTTTTAATATGATACATTTTTTCTATATGAAACCACTCACAAAACATGCTAAAGACTCCCATAGAATCTGGCAAATCTTTTTGTACAGATTGAAATCCATCCTCGGAGCACACAAACCTGACTCACAGGAAGACAATATCTATTTGTGATTTATTTTTTAAAAAATGATTTGCTGTATATCACATTAGCAGAGATTAGCAAGATGATTTATATTTCTAACTTGTTTACTGTGAGGTCACTGCTTCTTAAGTTGAGATGGCTGTTCTATTAAAATATTTAATGATCTGTTACCAATTAAATGGAGGCAGAAAGATCAATCTGTCACTCTGCGATCTGCTTAACCACCACAAATGATTCTGTCAGGGAGAGTAATCAGTTACTTTTGTTTCTCATCTATCTGATTAAAGCATTTCAGCATTGATTCCCTTACTTCAGCTGCAAAGTAGAATCTATCTGAATGGAAATATTTTCTTGAAAAACTGCCTGATTGATGACATTTAAACTTGAACATACAAACTGAAATCAGATTTTATCTTGTAAATGGTCTTATCTATTCACAACCAAGTCATGAATAACTTGCCATTCATTTTGTTACTTTTGCCTTATAAAAGAGTGAGACATGGATTAAACAACTGTTTTTGCGTTGGAAGACTCTGAAATCTCCACTGTTACAAGTTACATATCACCTGTTTGGCGATGTTCTGAACAAGGAATGGAGATAAAAACATGATTGTATTGACTGAGATACAGCATTAACATTAGACTCTGAAAACACTTGTTCAGGAACAACATGTTCTTGGTTTGGTTCTTTCCTCTGCGTTTCCATGCAGCTGTACTACAGCCACTCAGTATACTGACGACAAGCAGGCTCATCTGCAATGCTCTACGAGATAAAGTGAAATAAAAATACTCCACAACAACAAACAATATAAAAGCTACCATTGCCGCTCACTAAGCTAATGGTGGTTCTCTCTTTTTCTATGAACACCAACCTGAGTGTTTTGTCAGGAAGAAGTATGATAGTTATCCAACATATTTAAAGAAAGAGGAATCTGGAGGGGCCCATATGTGAAATCTGCAGTCAGGAATATCAGACCTTCCAAGGCATGTCCTGAAGCGCACAAGCTTATCTGAAAACCAATACCTTATCCATGCTGAGAACAGGACAGTGCTAACTACAATAATATTTAAACATGGTTGTCTCAGGAATAGTTATATAGCAGGTTTTCTTTGATCAATGTGGTTTCCCTGGACATCGTCATCAGGGCTTTTCAGACATCTGTGTTAAGACTCTGCTATTAATCTCCCTAGGTAGTTTATAGCAGGGTTTCTCAACCCCTGGGTCAGGACCCAAAATTGGGTTGTCAGAATTTTTCAAAGGGTCATGGCAGCTCCTGTAGCTCCTCCCACAGGGCTGGCTGGGCTCGCCTCCAGGCACTGCAACCTCTGGGGTCCCAGCGTCACTCAGGTTTGGCCCAGACATCATAATGATGGGAGTCTGGATAAGCCGAATTTGAGTCAGTGGCACGGCAACAGCATGAACTAGGTCACAACCTACTAACACAAATTTGATCCAGTCAGAGGGGTGGGGCCAAACCTCAGCAGTGCTGCAACCCCAGAGCTGAGAGCCAAGCCCTGCCAGCCCCTCAGTACAGGAGCTGCAGGAGCTTCCACTGTGGATAAATTCCGGGCAGGACCCAACCTCCACGTGGGGCAGGACCTGACCAAAACCACCCCAGGGCCTCCACCCCCAGACTATTTACTGGGTTGCGACAGGCCATAAACATTTACAAATGAATCTTGAGTCTGAAAAGGTTGAGAACCATTGGTCTATAATATGGTCCTAACATATAAAACTGATGAAAAGTCCCTGTTAATAACTGTCTGGGGAACCATACTAGAACTCAGTGAGCATGTACAGTGTCTCAGTATTTGGAAGCCAATGTAACTACACCTCTGTAGAAGGGTGGGACCGGGGCTCAACCCTGCCTGAGGGCGGAGGGGAGCCACACCGGCTCACCACACTCTGTCGGCCCGGGTCCTGCCCTTTGCTTCAGGGCTGAGCGACAATGCACAGTCACTTGGGGGCTCCGGCCGTCTGCGGCAAGGCAGAGCAACAACACACAGTTAATTAAGAGCTCAGGCCTTTGGCTGCAAGGCTGAGCAACAGTATACAGTCAGTTGGGAGCTCAGGCCCTTTGTCTCAGCGCTGAGCAGCAATATACAGTCACTTTGGGGCTCAGGCCCTTTGTCTCAGGGCTGAGCAGCAATATACAGTCACTTCGGGGCTCAGGCCCTCTGCTGCAGGGCTGAGCAACAGTACACAGTGAGCTGGGAGCTCAAGCCCTCTGCTGCAGGGCTGAGCAACAATACACGGTTAGTTGGGAGCTCAAGCCCTCTGCTGCAGGGCCGAGCAACAATATACAGTTAGCTGGCAGTTCAAGCCCTCTGCTGCAGGGCTGAGTAACAATACACAGTTCAGGTGTATAAAGCCCAGCCCCTGGCTCAGGGCGGGGCAGGGCTCAGGCCCTTCAGGAGGGGCTGAGCAAACAACCAGTCTGAATGGCCTCCTCAGGCCAGGGGGAGGGAGGAGTCTGCCACCCTTGGAAGGGTGGCAGGAGGAACGCAGGTCCTCCCACTGCACCTGGGCCCTAGTAGCAGCTAACACCGCTGACGGTCAGTGGGGATCCAGACCGAAATACACTGACATAGGCTCAGGTGAATCTGCAGCCTGACTGGGGTCAGCTGCCCCCGGGCCACTTCCAACCTCCCCCCCCACTGGATACGTGCCATCCGCCGGCGCCGTCCGGTGGGTCCCAGACCATGGGCTCCTCAGGATACCGGGCGTCGGGAACTCCAGGTCATTCCTCTGTGTACGGGTGTGGGGTGGCTCAGGCAGCTCTTCTAGATGCCGGGCGTCGGGCAGGTCAGGCCAGCGCTCCTCCGGGTACCGAGCACGGGGCAGGTCAGGCCAGCGCTCCTCCGGGTACCGAGCACGGGGCAGGTCAGGCCAGCGCTCCTCTAAGTACCGAGCACGGGGCAGGTCAGGCCAGCGCTCCTCTAAGTACCGAGCATGGGGCAGGTCAGGCCAGCGCTCCTCCGGGTACCGAGCACGGGGCAGGTCAGGCAGCGCTCCTCCGGGTACCGAGCACGGGGCAGGTCAGGCCAGCGCTCCTCTAAGTACCGAGCACGGGGCAGGTCAGGCCAGCGCTCCTCCGGGTACCGAGCACGGCGCAGGTCAGGCCAGCGCTCCTCCGGGTACCGAGCACGGCGCAGGTCAGGCCAGCGCTCCTCCGGGTACCGAGCATGGGGTAGGTCAGGCTAGCGCTCCTCCGGGTACCGAGCACGGGGCAGGTCAGGCCAGCGCTCCTCCGGGTACTGTGCATGGGGTAGGTCAGGCCAGCGCTCCTCTGGGTACCGAGCAGGGGGCAGGTCAGGCCAGCGCTCCTCCGGGTACTGTGCATGGGGCAGGTCAGGCCAGCGCTCCTCTGGGTACTGTGCATGGGGCAGGTCAGGCCAGCGCTCCTCCGGGTACAGAGCACAGGGCAGGCTGGGCCTGGTGGGAGCTCGGGCACCAGCATCTGTCCTCTCCGGCAGCCTTTCTCCAACTGAGCGCCGGGGCCGGGCTTTTATACTTCCTGTCCCGCCCCTTGACTTCCAGGGGGCAAGGACAGGTGATGGTGGCTCCGCTCCCTGCCACGCCTGTTCTGGCTTGTCCCTCTCAGGCGCGGTGGGGAGTGAGACCTCCTCGCTACAACCTCATAATATTGTTGAAAAAAGGAAAGACTATGTAAGGCAGAAGGTGAATGCTGGCACAACCCGATTATCTGAAATCTCTAAGGCTACCTCAAACCTTGAAACTATTAGGCATTTATTTAATCAAGGGCTCTGACTCAGTGGACTCAGTAAATCAAGACTTCAAAGCCTGCAAGCCCATGATCTTATTTATAGGAAAACAGCGTCCTGAGAGCAAGACCCAAGCGCTGGGTACAAAGTTCAGATTCAGCATTAAAGGGGCTGCGTCTGAGTGAAGGCATGCTGTCTAAAGCGCAGTAGCTGAGGCCTAGAGTTAAAGTAGGAAGTCCAGTAGAGTCAAAGAGTCTTTGCAAAGACAGCCAGCTGTCTGTCCAAACCACTTGTCCAGGAGGGATATGATCCCGTTTCTGATAACAGAGAAGTCCAGAAAACAGGTAGGTCGTACTGGATGTGAATTAACACCAAACTGTCGTGGCAATATTTAGTTCACATATTCATTAACATTTACAGATGTAGAGAGGATGCTATTGTAATAGTGGCTCCTATGTCTCTTAGACAGAAATAAATCAAACAGAAGGCAACCAAAATACAAAATCACTGTCAAGGGCAAGCAAAGGAAATTGTTTATACTTAATCTCTTGTAGTCACAGCAGTTATTTCCACAATGTTATGGCTTGGCTATTTTTCTTTTTTCCATTCAGTGTTTGTCTTTCATGCTTTTTGGGCAAGGACAATTTGTATCATTATCTACGTAATCCTCCTCACAAAAGCATCCCTCATGTCAACATTCTGCGGGTGGTGACGGTGCATAAACAAATTATGGCTATTTCCATGACATTACTGTGTGGGTAGCACTTGCTACTGTAGAATTTTTAGTATCTTTCCAAGCACAGGAGAAACAATTTGTAAGATGGTAGCTCAGACATTTGGTGATTTTTAGCAGGCATGACTATTACTCCTAGTACCTATAAACTATGGATGAATTTCACCTTTACCATATTGCCTACTGTTGATAATTAATTGTCAGTAATCAATAACCAATTAATTGATAAAATTAACTGTGATTATATGTTTAGTGAGAGGGTATAGTGGGGTTTACAAACCCCATACTGAGCATATGCAGGAGGGAGAGGAGAGTCTTCCCTGCTTACATGCAGTCAGACTGACCACACCCCCTCAGAACTGCCACTTCTGGAGAAATGCACCCACAGATGAGGCCAATAAAGAAAACAAGCCCAGCTATAAAGGAGGGAACAGGGAAAAAGAAGTAGAAACATCTGGGATAACAGAGGGGCAATGGCATTATGTCAGGATGTGTCTAAGAAACTGACAAGGAAATTAAAGAAGACTGCAAGTCCTGGAAGTTAAGGGCTGATGGACTCAATTTAGGTTAAGAGTTTATGGACTGGTCTAACTGTAAGTGAATTGAAAGGGACCAGTTAGGAGAAAGCTGGAACCCCTAGAGAGGATGCACCAAAAGCAACTGACAGAGAGGTTTTCTTTAGTGTGGATTTGTTTAATAACAACAAACTGTGACTAAATCAGCTTTGTTTGGGTTTAATTTAGCCAAGACAGCACATACACAGAGAGACATACAGTTATTATATTACTAAGACATTTCCTACAGCTCACAATATGCTAGAGGTCACTGCTTGGTAAAATTCCACTCTTTAAAATTAGCTACATTTATCCTTCTTCACTCCATCCATATCCCCTTGCATTTTTGGTGGTGGGAATAATGGAGTGTCCACTCCATACAAGTTAGAGCAGGCCAAGTGAGTTTAATTAATCTGATTGGCTGCACCTGGGAGAGATCGGGGTTTGAAGAATTGATACATAATGGAGCCCAGCTGAGAAGGAACAGCAGGGGCTGGTATAAAGCCAGGAAATTGTCAGAAGAAAGGAGCTGAAGGGGAAGCAGGCTGCAGTCACTCTCTGGGATTAGGGAGGTGGGTTTGAGGCTACGGAGTTCAGTAGTCTGCAGTTACTCCCTGGGAGGAGGTAGTTTGAGCTGGTACACCCAGAGTAGGGGAGCCAGAAGTTGTAGAAAGGAGTTCAAGGAAAGAGCACCAGGGTCTGAGGTAAAGCAGACCAGATAAGGGGTCACTAGATTGGAACACGGAGTAGTGGGTGGGCCTGGGTTCCACTACCAATTGCTGGGAAAGCAGCACTGGAGCCGGCCTTGGGCTGCTGATGCAGTGGGACTTTGATACCCCAGGAGGGGAAGACTGTACCATGATCTAGCCAGAGGCTTGAGTCATGAAGAAAGAATACCCAAAGTCCAAGAGCGAGAGAGACACACAGGGCAAAGACATCAGCATTGGGCCTGAATGGAGCTAATCCCCAGAGCAATCAGGAGGAGGCATACCAACAGTGAGTAGACCCCATGACAATGGGAAACTATGTTTTTCCATTTGTTCTGTTAAACTCATGGCACATTTTTGTGGACTGCAAAACAACAACAAATAATCTGGAGCAACAACAAACTGATCTCATACTTGCAACTACCATTTGCCAAAGAAAAGCTTTCAGAAATATCATAAGGAAATTGGCTCTTTTGCTTAGGCAAAGGATGTGTACATCGTTCATGGATTCCTAAGAATCCCTTGCCATTATGTCCGATTTTATCATCCCCTTGCACTCTTAAGGTCCTGCACTGCAACCGTCGCCTCCACCCAAGGTGAGGGATTGGAGAGAACTAATTGTACAATCCAGAAAAACTGCTTCTTAAGGGCCACACAGATCATTGTTGAAAACATAAAAGCCTACGCTGATGTGTACAATAATGGCGTTGGTCCTGCTTTGAGCAGGGGATTGGACTGGATGATCTCCTGAGGTCTCTTCCAACTCTAATATTATATAATTCTAAAACGCCGGGTTTCATGTTTTTGAAGCACTATATAAATACCTGTTAATATCAATGTGACACAACAAACTCCCTCTGCCCACCCAGAAGCTCTGTCTCTGTACTGGTCCCAAAGTTGCTATTCATCTCAGGAGTGACTGGCTAAAAGCAGGAGATCAAGTCTTCCATTTTGCCTTTTTAACATAGTTTTCAACTCTTGTTAAAATGTACTGTACCAAGAAAGAATTTATATTCTATTGTAGGTTGTCTGAAAAGTAACAATCTTTCATGTAGAGAAAGAGGAGCCTCCTTGCCACCAGCAGAAGAGAGAATTTCTGGCATGAAAAGATCTTAAGGGAGCCTCTCTGCAGAGGAGGGCAAGTAAATGGAAAAGAAACCCTCCCACAGATGTCCTGGCTAACCAGCTGGCAGGTGGGAGAGTACTTTATACCATCGGAATTATTGCCCTGAAGTGACAGCTGAGAAAGGAATTCCCTTAAAATAGCTGGTCCATCTAAAACACATCTGTTAAAAAAAGAGAGGCTGCAAATTCTGGGAATAATTAACATAAAAGTTAAAAAAAAGATGATAAAGGAAAAGCAGCTTTCCAAAGTAGTTGGGCAAACTAGTTCTAAACCAATGAGAAATGGGCCCAAACTAAAAAAAACAGATGCAAATCTCGCACTTTGTAGCTTGGATCCATCTATACAAAATTCAAAGTAGGAGTTGTAATCTCATTTTCATTTAAACTTCCTGCAATTACAAACAAAGCTTCACAATAGTGAAGATGCAGCAGGAGTGTACGAGCTACTGGAGGAACCTGGGTACAGCAAGAGGAACGTTCAGAATGCAAATAGTCCCCCATATCATTTGGTAGCTGAATTCTAACTGAATCAACTGTTTCTCTCATACATTCCCAAAACCCATTTACTCATCTTTCTCCTTGTTTCAGACAGCAGAAGAATTATGTTCACAATCTAATTTTTTTTAAAATAGGCCTCTAAATAGTATTTCAATCACCACCCCACTTGTATTTTTTTAAAATGAAATCTAAATCATTGCCTAATCTGTATTTAAGATTCTGTAATGTTCTGAAACTCTGATTTTCACACTTTCGCAGAAGGTTGAGGGATCCTGACTGACTGCCAATGTTACTGTTCCTTCTCTAAGAGTATTCCATTATTACACGCATATTTAAAATAATTAGATATAGTTCCAAAACGAAATAATTTTTATTAAATATAATCCATTCTTTCTGGAGGTACATTTTATAGTATAGCAGTATTTCACTGAAACCACGTGGTCTCTCTAACACATCTCAGGAAAGATGTTGGATTCCTAACACATTATTGATAATCTACAAAAATCTAGCTAAATGGGCAAGTCCCTGTACTATAATATCACTTGTTTTATTTTCGCCTTTGTTTTATATTCACACCACCAATGTCTCTCAATAGAGCAGTGTCAATTTGTGAACCATGTAGTCACAGAGCTGCAATGTTCAGCTAACGTTCCTTCTAGCTTTTAGCACAATGGTTAGAGAATTCACCTGGAATGTGAGATACCTGAATTCAATTCCTCCATTTGCCTGATGTTGAAAAGGGCTTTGAGTTTGGGTTCCCCACGTTGCAGAAGGGTGCTCTAGTCACCAGCATATGAGATATGCTGGTATGGGGCTTTCTCAATCTCTCCTGTTGAAGCTGTTCCACTTTGTAAATAGTCATTGGAGCAAAGACTAGAGTCTCCCAAACCCTAGCTGATTGTCCTAACCACCAGGCTAGAGAGTCATTCTCATTTACTTTCCATTGACTATTCACTGTCATTCATCATAACAAAAACAGCATTCTACTTACAATATATCTGGTACATGTCCCAGAACAGATGGACTTTACTAGGAAGGGAAGTTTAAAAAAGGAAGAAAAGTTGGTGGTGATAAATGAAGAAACTGTCTCCTTCACCCCCCTCAAACTCTTGAGTTTTCATCTCTAACATGCGTGGAACAATCTTTTGTTTGTTGTTTTGCTTTGTGAGTCTTTTTTTCATGATACAGACAAAGGTATCACAGATCCCGCAAAGGTATTAAGTATGACCCCACAGTTTGGACATTGGTCTTTCCCGCATCTCCCATTCACAGGCCTAAAGCCATGACTATGCTACCAACTTTGTTCAAGGCAAATTAGGCTGGCATAAAATCATTGCAGTTAGTATATTCCTTGTGCACATGCATACTTGGCTCCTTCCAGCAGCATTACGTTTAGTCACTAGGCATGCTTGTATTGATGCACAGTGTGGTGCACCCAAGGGTAGGTTATGCCAGTGTGAAACTTTCCATCATCCAGTGTGCTGTCTTTTGGGAAAACATGGTGATTCATGGTAGGAAAGAAATGAGTCACATGGGGTGAATGGGAGCAAAAGGTCAAACTCCCATCATGCAACTTTATGCATCACATACTGCTATCCATTTCCTACAATTTTTGCACCTTTTTCTTTAAATCTCAGAAACCCGCATGGCACTTCTCACTGTCCGCCATCTCTGTCATAAACATGGAGCCCATACACATGGAGCTCTGCTCTACTGTCACGAGGGCTGCAAATACAGGATGAAAAATCCTCCAGTATTTTCAGAGCTGCAGGAAGAACCACAACAGGGGAAATGGTGGTTTTTGTGGAGAACAGATTGCTGTGTAACACAGCAAAAAACAATTCCAGGTTTTCATCTGTTTTTATTAAAACTATTTGTTTTAAAAGCTCTTTTGCTTCCAATCTGATCTGCAAATTCTTCTTTCCCTATCCTTCTGCTCTGTTGCAGGCACAATTCCTTAAGATGAATAGCGTTCTGCTGGGTCCGCATCTTCAGTAAGTATTTCTGCAGCAGTTTAGTAATGATCTTAATGTTCATGGTTGTATTTTTACAGCCATCTCAACTGGCTATTAAAAGGCAGCATTGCACTTGAAAATTGCTACTGCACCACTTCAGAAATACTTACAATGATGAGGATGCAGAGAGTGCTGTAATTTCCGTAGAGACCTCATGCTTCACGAATGACTTATAAAAACAGATGGTTATAATTTATTATGAGTAGATGCCACTTTAAATTATTATTCCAGGAAGTTAATAACTGGGGGAGAATTATTAAGAATTAGGTGACTTTTTAAAAATATTACCAAAATCAGACTTTGCTGCAGTTTTCTCATCATTAGCATATAAGTATTGTAATGACCAGTATAGACAGCACCACCATCAACAGGGGGTGTTATATCTTTATCTTAGTGATAACTTGTTGTCTTGCATGTTATGTTGGGAGGAGGGAGAATTACTAAGAAATTAAGTCCTGCCTTTGGTGCTGGAGTTGTTACTTGCAGTTTCCCAATAAATAATTTGAATTCTATGTCAGTATTACAATATGATCTCTGCCTTATTCTACTGTAAAATGAAAACAACAGGAGAAACTTGTTAGATTTGCCTCTTCTATTTCAAAAATCATCCTGATGCCAAAGGAAGATTCTGAATCCAACAGGACATCCACAGTCTAAAAAAAGAGTGAAAACACATTTAGGCCAAACAGCCTTATTTAAAGCAGGAACAACTTCACTGAAGTCAACTGATTAACAATTGGTTACAGGCAGGGTTGAATTTGGCCAAATGTAATTACATCCAAATGTCATTACCACACTTTGTTGCATAATGCTATACAATAACCATGTTCTGATGGCAAGGACACACTGAAGAAGAGATAGCCTTAAGTCTCTTCCCCCGCCTGAGAAAAATGCTAGGGTGTTGGAATGTAGCAAATATTGCAGCTATTTCATATTATCGTATCAAAACCATTACCCTTTGCAAAAGTATTGTACAGGATTTTGTGTTTGACAAAGATGAAGCAATGCACAGCATGACACTTATTCTTGGGATGCATATTGTTTACTGAAGAACCAAAGCAGCATATCTATCATTTAGGACAGTAACTGCAATGGACACATTTGCCTTACACTTAGCCAAGCAACACTATTCCTATGGGATGGTGAAGGAATAGTCTAGAAAACCTATACACTCTCAAAAAAGCATATTTTCTTCAAACCACTTGACTGCTATTGTAATAAGCTGTGTAGTAGGCCTACTTCACTTCTCCCCTGCAACCAGAAAATAGTCAGTCACAGGCTAGACTGTCAGAGCAAAGGTGTCCTGTGTAATCAAAAAGCTATTTTCCTTTGAAATCACAAGAAACAAGTGTTAGGTTTTTTTTATAAAATGGAAGGAGCTGCCTTCCTGCTCTTTGAAAATTGGGAAGTAAAATTGACAGTCTGGGCAGATCAGTTGTAAGACGTTGGGGCCCAAAGGAGATAAGTGGGCTAATGCATTTTTTGTTCCATGAGACATCGCATAATGAACAGAATGGTGATACAGACTTACTCCTAATCAAACTAGAGGATATGATTTTAAGTCTGACGAAAACAAAGGAACTTATATCACTCACCTCTTTTTATTTCCACTATTCAGTAGGAGCAATAATGTATTAAAATAACAAAATGACAACTAGTTCTATTAAAGAGACTCTCAATTTAGGGATATCAATTCAGTGCCGCTGGCAGAAACTAACCTACACTGATAGGCATGGTTTCTTGCAAGATAGAAAAGTCTAATGTGAGAAGTCATGCCTATCAGTGAAATATAGTTCTAGGCGATGGTGCTGAATCAATATGCTAAAACTGGGACAGTCTGTAATGTGACTAGCTGGAGCATTTGTTCTTGCTTGTATTAAATTGAGATCCACTAAAGTAATGAAATTCCATAGCCAAATGTTGTGGCTGTATGGATTATGTAGCATTTTTTTTTCCAGTTCCAATTGTGCTAGGTTTTATAAGACAAAGAAATAAGGGAAGGTGGCCGCCCTATCCCCTGGCCCGGTGTTAATTGCAATCTCCCCTCTAAGTAGTTGATGACTCATGCGATTGTTCTCTGGCTAGCAGTTAGGGAAGGTTTGCCAGCCTCTCAATTGTTGCACAGCTCTTGCTTTAAAGTTGCTCCACTGTGCTCTCTGTATTATGTCTGGAGACTACAGGAAAGGAGCAGGGAAGAGAAAGCAGGAGTTAATTCACAGGAGGAGAGGGGAAGCTGATGAAACGTTTCTAATCCCATCTTTGGGCATGAATTGGACCTTGAATTTATTCTTATACTGAAATGTAAGGCTGATGCCCTCAGGCTACACAACAATTTACAAATTTGGCCAAGAATGAGTTCTGGGAAGAAGCAGAGCTGGCCAGAGTCACCAGATGTCCGGTGTTTGACCATTAGAGGTTTGGTCAGCGGTGGATCAGGGCTAAGGGAAGCTCTTTGCCTGCCGTGGCTCTGTGTGGCTCCCGGAAGCAGCAGCATGTCCCCCTTCCGGCTCCTATGCAGAGGGGCAGACAGGGGGCTCCATATTCTCCCCTGCCCCAAGCGCAAGCCCTGCAGCTCCCATTTGCCAGTAACTGTGGCAAATGGGAGCTGCGGGAGCAGCGCCACCTTGATCCTGCACCTCTGACCCCTACACCCCAACTCTCTGCCCCAGCCCTGATCCCCCTCCTGCCCTCCAAACCCCTCCCAGCCCGGAGCACCCTCCTGCACCCCAAGCCCCTCATGGCCAGCTCCACCCCAGAGCCTGCACCCCCAGCTGGTGACCTCACCCTGAGCCAGCCTGGTGAAAATGAGTGAGTGAGGGTGGGGAGAGCAAGCGATGGGTGGGGGGAGGTGTGAGCAGAGGTGTGGCCTTGGATAAGAGATGAGACCTCAGAGGAGGAGCAGGGCAGGGGGGTGAGGCAAAGGTGTTCGGTTTTGTGCGAGTAGAAAGTTGGCAACCCTATGGCCAAAGCTGGTTAAGTCAGAATGGCTGGCAGCCCCTTAGCTGACTATTAAGCACAATACTACAATGAAATGATTCTTCTTGTAATATCTCCCCAAAGATCAACTATTTTAGTTTTTTACACTATGGTAAAAATACACAGCTACAGGTACTGTACATATACTGCAGTAGAACGACTAGAAAATGTCTATCAGTTTTAAGTGGTATAACCAATTAACCACATATCAGTGGTGGGCAACCTACGGGCTGCAGGCTGCACATGGCCCATCAAGGTAATCCATTGGCGAGCTGTGAGACAGTTTGTTTACATTGATCGTCCACATGCATGGCCACCCACAGCTCCCGGTGGCCGTGGTTTGTTGTTCCCGGCCAATGGGAGCTGCAGGAAGCGGCAGCCAGCATGTCCCTACAGTCCACACTGCTTCCTGCAGTTCCTATTGGCTGGGAACACAGAACCATGGCCACTGGGAGCTGCAAGCGGCCGTGCCTGAGGACGGTCAAAGTAAACAAACTGTCTCGCGGCCTGCCAGCAGATTACCCTGACGGGCTGCGTGCATCTACTACTGATATATACAGATGACAAAAATTACAGCAGCTATTAATGTTGATCTTATAACTACACATTTTAGAGGTCTCTGATGCATGTTTGGGCCGATATTCTCAAAAGCAGTCACAATTCTCATTGCCCAACTTGAGTTATATTTGACCTGATTTTCATAAATGCTGAGCATCAGTAGCTATAACTGAAAATAGTGACCACTTTTAAAAATATGGCTATTGATACTAAGGAAGCTAAAAAGTATATTTTCAAGGAGAAACAGTTCTAAACTGTGTCTGTGAACAACCATAGATCCACAGTGTCTTTCCTGATATTCCCCAGACTGCCACATTATGAACAACTTCAAATAAAAACATTCATATTTCTGGCGTCCCAGTTCAGTGTCTTACTCATAAGACTCAAATCCCAATCCTCCTTATGTATGATCAGGAATTTAGGGTTTCGTTCAAAACTGAAAAGACTCTATTGTTCCAAATGACTTCAATAAAACAATATAAATCTTGTTTTCAACCTGAAATTCAAAGCAAATTTTAGAGGGTGCAAATCATCACAAACCAGAACTAAGTATCTGTTTGTACAATACCCTCCAAAGTAACAGTGCTAAGGGTTGCCAAGCTGCATTCAATGCCCAATACTACTGAACCTACAACTGCAAGAAAAATGACTTTGAACAGGAAATAACTATGAGGGAATGGTGTTGACATTTTCATGGTGACCACTGTTATCTGCTACCATCTGAAGTACAGAGAGAGTACCCTTTAAATCTGGCTTGGTCGGGGTCCCCAACACGGTGCCCGCGGGCGCAATTGCACCCATGGGGGCATCTAAATGTGCCTGGGTCCTGGCCAGCAGTGGAGCATCTGCCAAAATGCCACCAAATTTCTGCGGCATTTCGGCAGTGACACCCCTCGATGATGCCACTTGCCGCCGACAAATGACGTCATCGAGAGGTGTCGCCGCCGAAATGCCGCAGAAATTCAGCGGCATTTCAGCGGATGTTCCAACGCCGCCACGGTCCTTCGTCTGGCGCCTGCCAGACAAAAAGGTTGGGGACCACTGGGCTTGGTAGTTAAAAATGATAGATTTCTCTTTTAACTTACTACTGTATTTACGAAAACAAAAAGGCCCAATCTTGCAGGTCTTACGGAAACAACATTTTAAATGAAACCAGTGAGAGCCATGTCTTAGTCAAGGCTGCAAAGTAGGCTCACTCTACAGTGATACTACACTTTCTTCACACCACAGAAGGGACTCTCAACAATTTTCTATAGTATTCTGAGAACTCTGAGCACAAGCAATCTGCAAACTACAAAACAAATCTCAGAAAAGGATAGCAACACTGAACGTAATTCCATACAGCCCTTCATTTATGCAGAAATATATTTAGGAGAGACGATACTACAACAGAAAGATCCTAAACCATCTAAGAATTATTTTTTACAGTGGAAATCTATCCCAAGTACATCATCCAGGGAATGAGCACTAAGAAAAGCAAATAGCCCCAAGGGAACAGGAAGGGAGATTAGAAGAGCCCTAGATTATGTTAAATTCTCTATGGTTTTCTACTCATTCTGAGTGGAAGACCACTTAAAATGGGTCATACTAGTTTAACAGATCATCCAGAAATAATTCTAGAAAGAAAAGAAATATTGAAAGCACATTTCTGTGAAAGTCTTCAGGAAAAAAAAAAGGGTACTATTGTCTAGTTAGTGAATCCATATCACATATACCATACACAAGTAAAACAAATCAACGAGTATAGTGTGACTTCAAAAGAAAGTTGTAAAATCTCATTGTTTAGAGAGATCATTGACCGTCCACAGGCATGGCCACCTGCAGCTCCAACTTTGCTTTCTTATTGTTCCCTGTTGTCTTTTCTCCTCCTTTGATTACTTATTACTACAGTTAAGCAAATAATTGATTTTTCAGTTCAGTGACCAAAAAAATTCAGTGTTGGTTCAAAACGAATAGAATATTTTTTTGTTTTGTAATTTTCAGTTTGTTTACCTAAAAAAAACCCCTTTATTTGTTTTGAACCAACACTGATTTGTTTTCAGTTTTTCTCAACAAAAAGAAAAGAAAAGTAATTTGAATCAATATTTCTGAAATGCTGCAAAATGAAATGTCAAAATGGTTTGGCTGAACATTTTTAAAAAATTTGGTTTCAGATGTTTTTTGTTTTGTTTTTTTGTTGTTTTTTTGGCAGAAACTATAGTCACATTTGTTAAAAATTGTCAAACCTGAACTTGTGAACAGTTTTGATCCCCTGAAAAATATTTTGGGCAATTTTTTTAATCACCGCACTCTACTTATTACCTGAATTCTTATTTCACAATTATTTGCATTGGATTGTACAAGAGAATTAGCATACTTCATTTCCTCCCCCCAGTTTTGTATTATAAGAGAAGGATTAGGCCGGACATGTCCAGGCTTTGCAACACAAAGGGACACATTAGAAGCTTTACAATTAAATCCAAACCTGAGGGGACCCAGTTACAAGTGTCAAATTCGATCAAATCTGAAAACAACCTGACCCTCTCAGGTCAAGTCATCTCTGAACACCTCTTCATGCCCATGGCTTTAGCGTGACTGCTGCTTTGTGCCCCACTCCTTCTGGCCACTGCCACCTTGCTGCACTCTGTGTGTTGCAGAGTGAGTGTGCTGGTAAGTCATAGCACTTCTCAATCCACTGCACATGCAGCAGAGCGAGGCAGCAGTGGCAGCAGGAGTGGGACAAGTAGCTTTCATGTCAATGACATGAGTAGGAGGCAGCTGGAGACAGATCATGTGCCCGGGCCATGGGGAGCAGGAAGCCCCCCCCCAGGCAGAGCCCCAAAGATGAGGTTTCAGTGGTGGCACTGACACAGGTTCAGGAAGAAGTGTAGGGTTGGACTGGGTCAGCTGTGATCAGCTTGAGATCAAGTCTAGGTCAGGATTTAAAATTAGATCCAAGCAAACCCCTACATGTCAGGAGCCTGAGAAAAACATTGAATGTATATTTAAATATACTAACTAAGGAAAAGAAAGGCATGCAATCAAATGTTTTTATTGGTCAAATTCAACCACAATGGGAAAAAATCCATTATCAGAGCTAACAGGAAGGAGTAATAGACCTAGACTTTGGCTTACTGGGATCCTTACTTCCAGTGGGTCTGCACCTTTCTAAGATAGTGACTCAGAGGGCAGCTGGCAGGCTGTATTTTCAGCATTCTGTCAGTCCCAATTAGAGTACCTCATGGCCAGTTAATATTATGTACTCATAGAAGGTGGGGGAAATTAACCCCATTTCTGTACTTTTTTATATCATACATTAAAAGTTGAGATTCAGGTATTGAGCTCAAATGTTTATCTACCAAATTTAATATCTTCAGTTTTATTGAGATTTTTAAGCCCATATAAAATTTCCCCAAGGAAGTGCCCTTGTATTCCAGTTCACTAGTAAAACAAGACCATTATTCTATTATCTTATACTTCAATTTAAAGCTCTTTGGGGGTCTATCCTGTGTTTGTACAACATCTACACAAGGGGGACCTGATCCATGACTTGAGCTCCACTCCAATAATAAATAGGATCAATGGTGAATTAAAATACAAGAGCAGAGGCTCAATCCACCAGAATTTCCAGATGGCATAATCAGTCGTGTCTTACATTTGTTTCTTATTTGCTATTTTTAATCTGCCATTTCTCCTCCCAGGTTTCCTGCTCTCATCTGTTTTTCATTATCTAAGCATCTTTTCTGCAGCTGTGTTATCTTCTAAACATCTCATTTGCTATGGAAGTGAGGTCAGGAGTTTATTATGCTCCTGAAAATTCGTTTGAAAAAACAAACAAAAATGTATGATCCTGCACTGCTATAGTTACTAAAACTAATATTTTCTGTTTTTAAATTGGCTTTCTTTCTAGTGTATGACAGAAGGGATTAAGCTATCAGTCAAAACCCTTGTTATATATGCTCTGGCACCATGTCTATGTATAACAAGGCTATCAACTGTCAGCTTAATAATGGTAGAATTCTACTATCCATAAATGAAAGATACTTTAAGTTACCATTTTATCTGATTTAAAGGTTCTGTAAAGAAAGGAATCTGAAAGTACGTTGGCAAATGTGTCTAGGAAGAGCTTCAGCAAGAACTTGACGCAAGGTTAACATCATTAGATAGCTATTTGGCCTATGTGTGATCATATCACTTGAGAAAAGCATTTGTACTATGTTTGCTAATATAAGACGAGATCATTGTGTGTATCATAGTTTAAAAGATCATGTAGGAAAAAAATGAAAATGGTATGTTTGCCTTTTTTTTATAGTTTTCTACATTTTATATTTACATAGAGTGAAGCAAGTCCTTAATGCCCTGGCTGAAACAGGTTTCCATCCATCCGTGACACTATGAGCCTACACTACAATAAAACACTCTCAGTTGACCTCATCAGTTGACTTTGGCTGTGGGGCTATACAATTACAGTATAGACGTTCATGCTTGGGCAGGAGCCCAGGGGTCTGGGACCCTGCAAATTTCTGTATGAAAAAGGCTAACTTGAATAAAGCTCTTCTCCTTTTTCACCTTAACCTGACTTTCTCTGGGGGACTTTTCCTTCAGTAAATACAATATTCTGCAGTAGTTCTGCTTGCAGCACTCCCAGTAGGTCAATGAGAGCTATGCCTGCAAAACAAGAACAGAATAATAAGTAGAGCCACTAAAAGTAAGAAATCTACTGTGAGAACTGGAGAGGAGAAATATGCTCTCAATATTTCTGAGTTTTCTCATCTGAAAAAGTGATAGATTAAAAAAAAAAATTACGCACAAGAGTAAAATTCCATGCAGGGTCCCAGAGCCGGTGCTCCAGCAGAAGCCCAGACGTCTACACTGTAATTTTATAGCCACACAGCCTGAGCCCCACCAGCGTGAGTCAGCTGACTTGGGCCAGCAACGGGTGTTTTATTGCAGTGTAGACATATCCTGTGCGACATAGTGGAATTTTACTTGTTGTTTATTTTTTATAAGCTTACTGAAACTAATGAACGTAGTGCTTCATAGGGATCCCTCTCTGTGTACAACCATGCTAATGACACAACTCAGCCTGCCTTTCCCATAAGACCCTAAGTAATATCGTACTCTCTACCTCCCCAAAACTGATTTGTTACTATGTGCAGATGCAACAGAAACTTTCAGTGACAATAAAGTAGTGTGTGTGTTGCTAGGCATATGATATGATTTTATCTGCTCTGCATTTTTAAATTTCCAGGACTCTGCTGTCTCCTGGAGGCAACTGTTATTCCATGTTCTGGTCAAAAAGAGCCTGCTACAGAGAAGAGAAACACCTTGCTCCTTTTCATATTTTGTAGTTCTCTTTTGATCAAAAACTAATTCAGACTGAAAGTACATGGTTGTACTTTGTGTATTGTGACAAAGTTCCTCCTTCTATCTTGGTGGGTGCTATGCTTATTGGTGGTTTTCTTCGCCTCAGAGATCCACCATGTGGGTCAGGAAACAGCCTAGAGACCTTCCCCTCTGGTGGAATGCACAGTCCAAATCAATTCCTCCTGTGTGTGGTCAGGAGTTGGGAGGTTGGGGGGAACTCGGGCCCACCCTCTACTCTGGGTTCCAGCCCAGGGCCCTATGGACTGCAGTGCCTCCTGGTACAGTTGCACGACAGCTACAACTCCCTGAGCTACTTCCCCATGGACTCCTCCCAACACCTTCTTTATCCTCACTACAAGACCGTTCTCCTGGTGTCTGATAATGCTTGTATTCTTCAATCCTGCAGCAATACACCTTCCCACTCTCAGCTCCTAGTGCCTCTTGCTCTCAGCTCCTCGCATGCATCCTACAAACTGAAGTAAGGTTCTTTTTAAACTCAGGTGCCCTGATTAGTCAGCTTGTCCTAATTGATTCTAGCAGTTTCTTCTCAATTGGCTCCAGATGTCCTAATTAGCCTGCCTGCCTTAATTGATTCCAGCAAGTTCCTGCTTGTTCTGGAACTGCCCCTGTTACCTTACCCAGGGAAAAAGGATCTACTTAATCTGGGACTAACATCTCTGCCTTCTAACACTCTCCTGTGGCCATCCGGCCTGACCCTGTCACATTATGGAAAAAGTAGGCAATAAGACCTTCATAAAGTGAACCAAAGAGGAGTATCCATTTCTAAAGTCTTATATTTGCATCACAGTAAACAACTAACAGACCTGGATAATATACACATAGCATGTCTGGATATCAGAAAGACTAAGGCTGCAATGAGGGGCATCATGGTCTTGCCTAGCTGATCCTTTAAAATTTGAAATAAAAATCAAGCACACAACTGTTTTGTTGTCAACTAAATATAAATTGTATGGAATGATCAAATAGCAAAGATTCCTGAAGACCCCAGAGATCCATAAAATTTCTTCATTTCGAAAAGCTTAAATGGGTTTATATATTATAATTTTTGAACAGACAGGACACAAGGGAGAATGCTGCTAAAGTTTGTAATTCATTCCTCATAAGAAATAATCAGTTTGTTGCAAGGTCTCACAGAAAGCTATTTTACATGTAAAATTAGAAAGGCTGACCAAGTACCATCTTAGACAAAGTGTTTAAATTTATGCACACTTGTTTCCTTGATACAAAAACCACAGTGTATACAGCTGCGACACTGATGATTAAAAAAAAATCCATTCTCATAGTCATTATTCTTTTGTTTCCATACACAGGAAAGAAAACACATACTTTTAACCCAGGGATAGAATTTTCAAACCATCTAAATCCCCTAGGAGCCTAATCTCATTGACTGTCAATCAGAAATAGATATTGTATGTGGGGACATATTGAATATATCTGCTCTGTAGCAGGCTGTAGCAACTGAAAAGAAACTGAGCTGTAGACCCAGGGTGAGTTCTGAAACAGATCAGTAGGAAACAGGGCCGGCTCTAGGTTTTTTGCTGCCCCAACCTCCGAGAGCAACTACTTAAGCCCCCCTCCTACCCCACCCCCCAAAAAAAAAGAATTGGCCAGAATTCTGCCCCGGGAATTGTGCTGCCGCAAGCACATGTTTGCTTTGCTGGTGCGTAGAGCTGATCCTGGTAGGAAATGCACTTGCCCTGCACTCATAAATAGCTGGTCTTCCATTTCCAATAATAGTATATTGCTAAACTTGTGTATTTTATTTATGTATTAGGGACAATTTCCTAACATATGATAAAGAAAAGATTCTGTAACGATCAGGCTTTTAAAACTCACTCTCTCTCTCTCTCTCTCTCCCTTTCTGTACAGGAGTCCTCAGACTTACGACACAATTGGTTCCTGAAAATTGCATTGTAAGTCAAAACATCATAACCACAATCCCCTCCATTGCGGGATCGAAGGTCGTAAAGTTGAAACCAATTGTCGTAAGTCAAATCAGGGTATCAATTCAGAAGCATTGTAAATGCTGTTCGTCGTAAGTTGAACGTCATAAAGTCGAGGACTGCCTGTATCTTTATCAGAAGATAGCTCGAGGACATTCTAAACATTATTTTCAAAAAGGGGTGTGGCAAACTTCTGAATGCACACAGTTTTGTGTAACTACATAGGTATGGACCTGTTGGAAAATTTGGACCTATCTAGTTAATTGAATGATTAAAGGTTTTAAAAGCATACCTTAAGGTAGTAGACTCAAGAAGCTCAATCTATTTATTTTAAGAAAGAGAAGGTTCAAAGATGACTTGATCATGGTCTATAAATACTTACACAGGGAACAAATTTAGCAGACAAATGTATAATACAATCCAATGGCTGGATGTTGAAGCTAATTAATAGATAATTAACCACTGGAACAATTTAGCAAGGGTTGTGGTGGATTCTCCATCACTGGCAATTTTTAAATCAAGATTGTATGTTTTAGTAAAAGATCTGCTCTACGAATTACTTTGAGGAAGTTCTGTGGCTGGTGTTGAACAGGAGGTCAGACTAGTCTTGAAATTTTGAAAAAAGGCTAAACAGTTCAGAGGTATCCTCATTCATCTCTTTTGCAAATAGACAAATTGAAGGGTTACTTGGCTTCTTAATATATGTCATGTACACTTATCTGTTTTGCATTTATAATATATTTGCAATATGCTGGCTTCCATTCTGCCCTCTATATGTGACACACAAATCCACATCTGATGCAAAATCATCAGCTTACGTGCCAACCATCCCTAGTTAGATTAACTTTTGTAAAACGTTTAAATCCCTACAAAAATTTCTCCTAGTCCTATGTACTTCAGCTGAAAATAAATGCATGTATTTTCTCTCTAAAAATTTCCTTATTTATAGCTTCCAAACACTGACAAGAATGAGCTACTGCACATGCACATACAAGTACAGGAATTGATCTTTCACTGTATGTGATGCTGCAGAAGGCAAGACTGGGTTTTGTGAGGTGCATTCTCAGCACAATAGGTAATGAAGTCAGCAATATATTGAAACAGACACAAAAGGAGCATTTTTACATATCTTTGCTATAACAGGTTTGGCATCAGAACAGCCTTCTTGTCTGAAAACTGACAGTTTTTCTTGTTGAAAACAAGGTAAATGATTATAAATCTCTTTGGGTATATAAATACTAAATGGTTTCTATGGTTTATAGCAATGATAGGAAAGAGTGATTCACAGACAAACTACTTTCAGTGTGAATGGACAGAGTGTAGTGCCAGGGATAGATGTTAACTCTCAAGTCTACAACCAAGATCTTTAGATTCTGTTCCCAACTTTAGAACTAACGTGCTGTGTGGCCTCTTGTAATTTCTGTGTCCTTCAGTTTACTCATCTGTACAATGGCCATAACACAGGTACACAGCTACCTCACAAGGTCTGACTAATCCTTGATATAAGACATTGGAATAATCAGATTAAAATTGCTACTATATGAAAATTAATACTAATTTCAAAAAATTTAACCAGCATATATATATATATATATATATATATTATTTTCCTCCTCTTTTCCTTCTTCCTCCTTCCTCTGTAATACATAGGAAGCATACAAGCACATCACTTACAGCTCAAACTATAAAGCATAAAGACTTATTTTTTCCAAGATCTGATTATTTACTTTAATTTTTTCAACCTGCTTTTCAGTTAACTTACTTACAGTAATGCTAAAATGGAAATTTAAGAGACACCTAGTGTAATAATACAATTCAATAGCTGGAGTATATGTCTGCAATAAATTACATATTCATTAACTAGAACCATCAAATCAATACTTGAAAAACTAAGAGGTAAAAAGTTCTTCATTTGTCGTAAAAGCTTTTTTCATATTGACTCTATTCTGTAACAAACGTAAAACAAAATTGTTTGAGGCACACAATGAAAATGAAAATATTGCAAGAATTTTTTTAATAACGTGTTAGTATCTCATTTCCATTTCCACAATGCAGCCACTGTTACAGTAAAGCTAAATTATTTCTGTCTCATCAAAAGCTTAAAGGATATGTTATGTTTAGTTTCTTTAGGTACTCAAGATCACAGTTGCACTGCACAGCTGTTTAATTCAAAATTCTTTAAAACACTGATTCCTGTACTGTTACAATTTAACATGTACATAGAAAGTCTCCCAGCATAGACTGCTTTGAATTTGAAAGTCATTTTGTATTACAGGCAAGTCTTATCTTACGCGGGGGTTCTGTTCACGGTTAGTGCGTAAAGCGAAAACGACGTATACTCAAAATTACATCCTCAAGCCCTTTAAATCCCAGCCCGCACTCCAGCAGCCATCCCTGGCCCGGCTTCGGAGCTGCAGGCTGGGATTTAAAGGACTCCACCAGGCTTCCCGCCCTGGCCTGGCCACCAGAGCTGCAAGCAGGATTTTGTGCTATTTTTCACAGAACATTACAAAATATCTCAGTAAACAAATAAATCCACTAATACTGTCAAACCAGTTTCCAGAAACACGAACTCTTTAAAGATGAGATGAGACCTAATGAAAGCCAGTGAAAAATCATTTTATTTCCAAACTATCCAATGAGTATGTCAGATTTTGTTTCACCTGACTCATTCATTATTACTAAAGACATTTATATAAAAAAACAACCATGGAGCCATGTGGTCTGATGGAAAATCTCCATTGAAGTGACTGGAGCTATCCTAGAAATGAATTAGGCCCCTTAGTTCATTGGTATCCGCTGCCTATTCCCCCCCTCTCCCCCACCGAAAGTAACAGTTCTGTTTGTGGTATTATTAGCTATGGAAAATAAGGTAGTTTAAAAAAGGAGCTTTTCAGGTGGGAATAAGCATAAGGATCAAATGAGCGCTTAAGAAAGGTCTTGTTTTCATGCCAATACCTTTAGTAAGAAGAAAGGGGAAAAGAGTAATGCTGAAAGTTTTATATATGAGCAGAATTGCTTCTGAGAAATATTTGATTTTCAGGTTTTCTATGAGATCCTGCAATTTACACCAAAATCTTCACAATGTCCAAAGGGCTCCTTCACCAGCCAGAGGGTTTAGCTAGTGAAGACAAAGTGATTTAAGCCAGTGTGCAGGGAAGGTTTTATACTACATTTCCATGGCAACTTGATGAGGAGAAAAATAGCTTATTCAAGGACAAGTGAGCTATCTTGCTAGGACAGTCTGTTCTCTCTCTCATTCTTTCAACAGTTGCTTTGGGAGAGAGAAACCTAGCGGAAACTCTGGAAGGAGAAGTTGGGGGATGGTCATACGGCCTTTGGAACGAAGGGGAATTGGAGAAGACCATATCCAACAACATCCTAAATGAAAGGCAGATGCTGGAGCTGGGAAGAAGGTTTGGAAGAAGGAGGGCTGCCTGACAGCTCGCAGGCTGACACAGCTCACTGGCTGACACTTCTTCTGTCCTTCCTTTGCAAGCACTGAGCTATCTCTGCAATCATTACCGTCTAAAACAGACCAGCTGCCCAAATTTCCTCTCTGCTGAATATTAGATTCCAGTGCTCTCATCAACAGCTGCAGGGAGAACAGGCAACTGAACTCATACAGTGGCAGTCCAAAAGCATTTCAATTCAGCTCTCAATATACATCAGCACAGTCAGATTCCAAAACATCAGGCTGAGGTGCCAGTTACACAATGACGAAGAGTTTAGTTATGCAGCAAGAACGAAATGTCAAAATGTGGATTCTCTTTTACATATTTACCTTTAGGGCCTTTGAACAATTTGATTTCTACAACCGTCTCCAGAATAGGTCTCCTTCGACGAACATACAATCGCACAATAGAACCAGCCTCTTTTAGTGCCTCTACTGCTTTGCTGTGAGAGACCTCTGATACATCAGCCTCATTCACCCGCAAGATACAATCATTGACCCTGCAAGAAAAGAAAAAACAGACTTAGGGAATGTTGCATTTGTTATTTTGAAATTGAGCAGAATGTGCTTCATCAGAACTATTATAAAATGAACATAGGTTAATAGGAGAAACAATGAGGAGTCCTTGTGGCACTTTAGAGACTAATTAATTTGGCTATAAACTTTTGTGGGCTAAAATCTACTTCATCAGATGCATGGAGTGGAACATGCAGTAGGGAGGTATAAATACATAGCATAGCATATGAAAAGATGGGAATTGCCTTACCAAGTGGGGGGTCAATGTGAACGAGCCAATTTAATTTAAGTTGGAAGTACGTAATTCTCAATAGTTGACAAGAAATCACTTTTGTAGTGTTAATGAGCCCATGGAAACCAGGTGGGGATGTATGTCAGATCACAGATTTCGTGTGATGCATTTCACTGATTATCAGTGGGAAAATGGCACACCTGATTGTGTTTGTCAGCCTCAACCATCATTTACAGACATGAACTGCTGCTTCCTAGTATAAGCTCTTTGGGGAAACTGTTGTCTTTTTTCTGTGTTTGTAAACCTCGTACAATGGGGGGCCTGGTCCATGACTAGCACTCCCAAGTGCTAGAGCAAAACAAATGAAGAATAAACTTCTTCTCTGGCTCACTTTGCTCAAGGTAGGCCACTTCCCAGCTCTATTCAACCAGGAGTCTTATGTTAATGTAATTTTGATAAAGCTCATGCTATGCTTATTCTTAAGGAAACCAGTTATTTAAATATACACAAGGCAATCACTTTTGCTTCATTCAAATACCTCCTTAAAACTTTTTCATCAGGAAGGCCCACCAGTGATATCACTTCAATTACAAAATGTTATCACACATTGTAGTGAGGCAGCATGGCCTCCCTCCAAGACTGAGGGGGAGAAACCACTCTCTAACCCCTGGTGGGTGGAGCCAGGCAAGCAATGCCAGAAGTAGATGGGCACAGGAAGTTTAAAAGATGGGCCCTGCAGCTCAGTTATGCAAGAGCTGGGGAAGGAAGACCACGGCCGAGCCCTGCAGCCAAGACTGAGCTCTGCAGTGTTGAGAATCCAGAGGAGGAGCCAGGACTGCCAACTGACCAGTACCTGGAGGAGCTACTGGGACTGCCGCTGGGCATATACCCTGGGGAGATGGAGGAACCCCAGGAGATGGAGATACACCTCAAAGGGGTAGTAGGAAGTAGCCAAGAGACACCAGACATTTGTCTGGTTCTGTTGCCAGAGTCTAGGTGTTTCAGTGGGATCCCCACTAACCCAGTGGCACAACCCTCAGGTTCCTGTCAGAGCCCTGGGCTGGAACCCGGTAGAGGAGGGTGGCCCTGTGTCCTCCTACCCCCTGTTGCTTCCAGCCCCCCAAACTGGGGTTACAGTCTACCCACCCTAGACTGGATGGCCTGTGTTTCCTATTTGCTCAGCCTCTGCTCTGAGGGCCAGAGCCCCTAAACTGCTTGTTGCTCAGCCCCTGCCCAAATTAAACTATTGTACCAATGGCTCGCTGTCAAAAAAATAAACATGTAATCTTAACATCTGGGACCAATCTCTCCTCTGTCATCCCCATGTCACAATTCAGGGCAACTACATATGTATTCCCCCTATGTGGTCCCTCGAGGGAACCCATTCTAGGCTCCCAGCTCCTCAGCCATCATCTCTCTTGGATGTCTCTCTCTCCCAACTGAGTTTTTTCCAGGATCCACAGTTTCCTACCTACACTATGATATCCCTAACAAGCCAGATTGCCCAAACACATCAGCATCTGCACTTTGCTTTCTCTTTGAACAGCTGTAATAGGCAGCCATTATAAATGACCACAGAGCTCTTTATAAGCAAACACATTTATTCTTAAGATGAAAGCATTACAGAAAAAATATTAAAAATAATAAAAGGCCCTTCACACAAGCTAATAAGCTTACTAAACATCACACCCCAACAAGGGCTCTTGTTGGAATCAGTCCTTCAAACCCCACAAAGAGTTTTTCCTGTGGCTACAAGCTCATAACAGCCGTGGCTCAGAACCAGAACAACCATAAATAGTTCAGTCTTTACTTTATAGAGTTTGGGTCTTTGATCTTGGCCTTATGTAACAGGTGATCAGCAGACAAAGCAACACTCATCGGGCCCACTTCAAAAGGCAGGGTTTTTGCATAAACCCAGGTTGGGGTATGTGTGTTCACTTCCCCCCAGATATATCCCAGGAAATTCACTTCACACCTATTATTCCAAAAGTCCATGCTTGTCTGTCATATGGTTCAATATAGTCCTTTGATCATCCATGCTCACAATAATATATAATCTTTGTGTTTAATAAAATGGACCCTAAAGGTACTTAAACTTAATTCAGCACGTTTTCCCAAAGATATTGTAGGCAGCTTCCATTTCTGTCACACCTTACCCCACAGTTTTGTTCCCTCTTTACTGGTCATTGGGTGCCATTAGATTGTATGTACTTTTGGGCATGCACCTTTGCAACATACAGCTACTGTGAGTTAACTAGCCCCATTTTATGTGGTGAAGATATACATAAAAAATAACACGCAAGCAACAAAACTAACTGAAATGACAATACTCTAAGAAATAATGAAAGCAAATAATATGCACTAATTCTGGAAGAGCAGAAATTTTATGTTCTACAAGATTGTTATAAAAAGCCTTGGAAACCAAAGACACATTGTGTTAAATTTTTTGAGAAAAGAAGAGATGCAGAAGAAAAATTTGATAACTTTCAACTAGTACAACTGGGAAACAAGATAAACAATTAAAAGTTAACAGAAGCACAGCATGCAAGTCATGAGAGGTGATATTACTGCTCTACTTGGTACTGGTGAGGCCTCAGCTGGAGTACTGTGTCCAGTGTTAGTCACCAATGTATAGAAAGGATGTGGAGAAAATGGAAAGGATCCAGAGGTAAGCAACGAAGATGATCATAGGGATGGAATGCAAGGCATATGAGCAAAGGCTGAAGGAAGTGGGTATGTTTCATAGAAGATTAGGGTTGGAAGAGACCTCAGGAGGTCATCTAGTTCAACCCCCTGCTCAAACCAGGACCAACCTCAACTAAAACATCCCAGCCAGGGCTTTGTCAAGCCAGGCCTTAAAAACCTGCAAGGATGGAGATTGCACCACCTCCCTAGGTAACCCATTCCAATGCTTCACCACCCTCCTAGTGAAATAATTTTTCTTAATATCCAACCTAGACCTCCCCCACTGCAACTACAGACCATTGCTTCTTGTTCTGTCATCTGCCACCACTGAGAACAGCCTAGCTCCATCCTCTTTGGAACCCCCTCTTCAGGAAATTGAAGGCTGCTATCAAATCCTCCCTCACTGTTCTCTTCTGCAGACTAAATAAGCCCAGTTCCCTCAGCCTCCCCTCATAAGTCATGTGCTCCAGCTCCCTAATCATTTTCGTTGCCCTCCACTGGACTCTCTCCAATTTCTCCACATCCTTTCTGTAGTGGGGGCGGGGCGCAAAACTGGATCCAATACTCCAGATGTGGCCTCACCTGTGCCAAATAGAGGTGAATAATCCCTTCGATCTGCTGGCAGTGCTCCTACTAATGCAGTCCAATATGCCGTTAGCCTTCTTGGCAACAAGGTCACATGCATCTGACGAAGTGGGTATTCACCCACGAAAGCTCATGCTCCAAAACATCTGTTAGTCTATAAGGTGCCATAGGACTCTTTGCTGCTTTTACAGATCCAGACTAACATGGCTACCCCTCTGATAAAGTCACACTGTTGACTCATTCAGCTTCTCATCCACTGTAATCCACAGGTCTTTTCTGCAGAACTGTCACTTAGCCAGTTGGTTGGCAGTCTGTAGCAGTGCATGGGATTCTTCAGTCCTAAGTGCAGGACCCTGCACTTGTCCTTGGTTGAATCTCATCAGATTTCTTTTGGCCCAATCCTCCAATTTGTCTGGGTCACTCTAGACCCTATCCTTGCCCTCCAGCGTATCTACTTCTCCCACCAGCTTAGTGTCATCCGCGAACTTGCTGAGGGTGCAATCCATCCCATCATCCAGATCATTAATGAAGAAACAGGCCCCAGTACTGACTCCTGGGGCACTTCGCTTGATCCTGGCTGCCAACTAGATATCTAGCTGTTGATCACTACACCTGCTGAACCCGACAATCGAGCCAGCTTTCTATCAACCTTATAGTCCATTCATCCAATCCATACTTTAACTTGCTGACAAGAATACTGTGGGAGATTAAATCAAAAGCTTTGCTAAAGTCAAGGTATACCATGTCCACCACTTTCCCCATATCCACAGAGCCAGTTATCTCATCATAGAAGGCAAACAGGTTGGTCAGGCATGACTTGCCCTTGGTGAATCCATCTTGACTGTTCCTGTTCACCTTCCTCTCCTCCAAGTGCTTCAAAATGGATTCCTTGAGAACCTGTTCCATGATTTTTCTGGGGACTGAGGTGAGACTGACTGGTCTATAGTTCCCTGAATTTTCCTTTTTAACTTTTTTAAGATGGGCACTATATTTACCTTTTTCCAATCATCCAGGAGCTCCCCTGACGGCCAAGAGTTTTCAAAGATAATGGCCAATGCCTCTGCAATCACATCAGCCAACTCCCTCAGCACCCTCGGATGCACTGCATCCGGCCCCGTGGACTTGTGCATGTCCAGCTTTTCTAAATAGTCCTGAACCTGTTCTTTCACCACTCATAGACTCATAAACTCTAGGACTGGAAGGGACCTCGAGAGGTCATCGAGTCCAGTCCCCTGCCCTCATGGCAGGACCAAATACTGTCTAGACCATCCCTGATAGACATTTATCTAACCTACTCTTAAATATCTCCAGCGATGGAGATTCCACAACTTCCCTAGGCAATCTATTCCAGTGTTTAATTACCCTGACAGTTAGGAACTTTTTCCTAATGTCCAACCTAAATCTCCCTTGCTGCAGTTTAAGCCCATTGCTTCTTGTTCAATCATTGGAGGCTAAGGTGAACAAGTTTTCTCCCTCCTCCTGATGACACCCTTTTAGATATCTGAAAACTGCTATCATGTCCCCTCTCAGTCTTCTCTTTTCCAAACTAAACAAACCCAATTCCTTCAGCCTTCCTTCATAGGTCATGTTCTCAAGACCTTTAATCATTCTTGTTGCTCTTCTCTGGACCCTCTCCAATTTCTCCACATCTTTCTTGAAATGCGGTGCCCAGAACTGGACACAATACTCCAGTTGAGGCCTAACCAGCGCAGAGTAAAGCGGAAGAATGACTTCTCGTGTCTTGTTTACAACACACCTGTTAATGCATCCCAGAATCATGTTTGCTTTTTTTGCAACAGTATCACACTGTTGACTCATATTAAGCTTGTGGTCCACTATGACCCCTAGATCTCTTTCTGCCATACTCCTTCCTAGACAGTCTCTTCCCATTCTGTATGTGTGAAACTGATTGTTCCTTCCTAAGTGGAGCACTTTGCATTTATCTTTATTGAACTTCATCCTGTTTACCTCGGACCATTTCTCCAACTTGTCCAGATCATTTTGAATTTTGACCCTGTCCTCCAAAGCATTTGCAATCCCTCCCAGTTTGGTATCGTCCGCAAACTTAATAAGCGTACTTTCTATGCCAACATCTAAATCGTTGATGAAGATATTGAACAGAACCGGTCCCAAAACAGACCCCTGCGGAACCCCACTAGTTATACCTTTCCAGCAGGATTGGGAGCCATTAACAACTACTCTCTGAGTACGGTTATCCAGCCAGTTATGCACCCACCTTATAGTAGCCCCATCTAAATTGTACTTTCCTAGCTTATCTATAAGAATATCATGCGAGACTGTATCAAATGCCTTACTAAAGTCTAGGTATATCACATCCACCGCTTCTCCCTTATCCACAAGGCTCGTTATCCTATCAAAGAACACTATCAGATTAGTTTGACACGATTTGTTCTTTACAAATCCATGCTGGCTATTCCCTATCACCTTACCACCTTCCAAGTGTTTGCAGATGATTTCTTTGATTACCTGCTCCATTATCTTCCCTGGCACAGAAGTTAAACTAACTGGTCTGCAGTTTCCTGGGTTGTTTTTATTTCCCTTTTTATAGATGGGCACTATATTTGCCCCCTTCCAGTCTTCTGGAATCTCCTCCGTCTCCCATGATTTCCCAAAGATAATAGCTAGAGGCTCAGATACCTCTTCCATTAACTCCTTGAGTATTCTAGGATGCATTTCATCAGGCCCTGGTGACTTGCAGGCATCTAACTTTTCTAAGTGATTTTTTACTTGCTCTTTCCTTATTTTCTCTTCTAAACCTACCCTCTTCCTGTAAGCATTCACTATATTAGACATTCCTTCAGACTTCTCAGTGAAGACCGAAACAAAGAAGTTATTAAGCATCTCTGCCATTTCCAAGTCTCCCGTTACTGTTACCCCCTCCTCATTGAGCAGTGGGCCTACCCTGTCCTTAGTCTTCCTCTTGCTTCTAATGTATTGATAAAAAGTCTTCTTGTTTCCCTTTATTCCCATGGCTAGTTTGAGTTCATTTTGTGCCTTGTGCTGTTGGAATTACTACAGCGAAATAGTGGAAAATGAGTGACCCCCAAAATCTATTGACTGCTATTAAAAAGCGTGGGAAATTCTGGTGTCACAAAAAATAACTTATGTCAGAGTTTTACAGGGGAAAAGGAAAAAAAAAGATGACTAAGAAATCTGGTGGACCTTTCTGAAATTTGCTAGAACAGGGCCATTGCTTGTCACTGAACCTGACAGTTTGAGAACTTCCTTTGAACGCTAAGGAAAGCAGAGAAACAACAGTTAAAATTAAACTCAAAATTGAGATAGAGGAAAAGGACAGAGTTTGCATAGAGTTTTGATAAAACAACCAGCAGGTTAAGCATGAATATGTAAGAAAAACAGATGATTGGTCCTAAACATCAGATAGTGAAAGACACTATTAACTGACAAGACAGAAGAGGAAGAGGAAGCATGTCGTCTGTCTAGATACAGATATGCCCCCTGTAAACATATCTGAACCACCAACAGAATCTACATGTGCTAGACACATGCTCCAACACACAGAACTGATTCCCGTTTACACTAAGGCCCTTTTATAGTGGTCTGGAAGTATAAAGTGGCCTTAAAGGGAGGGAGAGAAAAATGCATCTATCTCCATGTTAGAGCCATCTTTCACTGCCAGAATAGTTTTAAGAGACTTTAGTGTAAATCAGAATCAGCCCCGAGCTGAGAAGTTTTGGAACTCATTTACAATATCTGGTTTGGTCTGTCAGCTGAAGTGAAAGAATACCAAGGGCATATCACACTATGTTTGGTGAATGTGTCACCCAAAAAACTAGCCCAATGTACATTTTATAATGAAGGTTAAAATCATCCCGCAGAATAATTTGTGGGTTAAATTTGCTTGCTCTAAATTGTGCATTTGCTAACATGAACAAAATGATTCAGGACCTGACAAACTTGTAGGCCAAATTCACTGAAAGTCTGCAAGCAGTTGATAAATCAGGGTGGTGAGATTAATTTAAATCAGCATTTCCCAAACTTTTTGGGACGGAACACTTTTTCGCCTATTACGTAACACTTATAATATTATTATATTATTATAATAATATTATTTTGTAGTTGTTTGGTTTTCCAGTAAAAAAATTTGCTCAAATATATTTATATTTTATTTTATAAAACAAAGCAACAATACAAATTTAAAATAACTTGAACTAACAATTTCCAACTGGAAAGCACGTATAAAATAGTACAAAAATCAAATGCAAGAGTCTTTCACGGAACACCTATTCACATCATGTGGCCCACCAGTATTCCACGGAACACAGTTTGGGAAATGCTGATTTAAATAAATGAATAGATATTGCTAGAACACATGAAATACCAGAAACCCAGATGCTAAAGGGAAGGCAGTATATGAAGTAGCAAATCCAGTCTAAGCTTTCTAGCAACTAAAAAACCAGAACAGATTGTTCTCCCAAGACAACCAAATCATAAGGATTATAAACGGAGTAGTGTAGACACTTTAAAATCTTCCCTCTTGATCTGGATTTTTTTGGGGGGGCGAGGGGTGACTAACTTAATACTTAGAGGGGAAAGGTGATTTTGTGATTCAGGTACTGGAGTTGAATTTAATTCCCTGCTCTTTCACAGACTTCTTGTGTGTCCTTGGCCACGTCACCTAGCATCTCTGTACCTCAGTTCCCAAGCTGTAAAACGCAGGATTAAAACAGTCCCTTTTCTCAGCTTTTGTTGTATTTATTTTGATTGAAAACTCTCAAAGGCAGGGGGTTGTCTCTTACTCTGTTTGTACTGTGCCAAGCCCAGTGGGGCTCAAGCTCAGTTGAGACCATTAGGTGCTATTGCAATAAAAAAAAATAAACAATAATGGTTCTTCTCTGTGGAGTATTCACCCTTGTCAGAATTTTCTGGGAGCTGGGGGTACCATTTGGCAAAACGTTTCTCCCCACTAGAGGGTGAATTTCTATGAAGCTTGCAGGAGAATGTACAGCTTTCCCCACATCTAGACATCTTAAATGTGGAATTGAGGATGGTGACCCAGTATTGGTTTAGCTAGAAAGAAGGGGGGGGGCACTTGGTCCCTACAACTGACTGCACTTTGCTTTTGGTCTGTGCTGTGGTCCTTGTATCCCGTCACAGGACAGGCCATCTGCTAATGAGCTTCCCTTTGCTCTCTTGGGTCAGATCAAAGGAACCTGAGGTCAAATGGGCAGCAGGGACCTGCTACCAGGGCCAGCTCCAGGCACCAGCTCAGCAAGCAGTTGCCTGAGGCGGCCAACAAAGATGGGTGGCATGTTCGGCACGTCAACGGGAATTCAATGAAGGGAAGGACCCCTGCCAAAGAATGAAGAGGTGCAGTGGAGATGCTGCCGATTGCAATCACGGCTCCCTCCCTGCACCGCCGTATGGGGAGGCAAAAACCCTGGAGCCAGCCCTGCCTGCTACACAATGAACCAGGCTCACTTTGCACTGCTGCAGCACGCTGTTCACTGTTCTGGTTTCCCACACAGCTGCAGGAGCCGCAACAGGAGCCCTGTGTCACCGACAGGGCAGCAGCTGAATGGGGCTGCATAATACATTGGGATACATGTGGGAGAGCTTCTTCTGGGCACCAGAAGCCTAGTACCCAGGTAGGGGACAGAACTACCTCCTCATTGTAATATGCAGCAGCCAAGACTTCAAACTGGTGGGCCCCTGGCAGTAACCATTCTTAATATTAACGGGACTTACGGGCAAAAAATATAATAGGCCCCCTACATGTGGAATTAAAGCTATGCTTTCCTTCCAGAATATAGGTAAATCCCAGTTATCCAGCTCTTTCAAGGGACATGCTGGAATTCTGATTTCTGGGGAGATTTCTGAATCTGGACAAGCCACAACTTGATGCAGCTTGGATAATGTGAATTTACCTTAACCACTTCTTTGATTGAATAATCTATTATGTGGAAGCTTGCTGGAATCTGAGATTGATGTAGCATGGTTATGCAGCTTTCATAGGAAGTTAACAGTTTGTTGCTTATTGCTAGCATTGCATTTGCTTGTTGATTTTTTTAATAGTATATTTGTCCAAATGTAATAAAAGTGTCACTTTATTAAAGATTCTTTATAATACCAGAAACATTCACGGTGTAAACCACTCACTGGTAATAATGTAATCACAAATTATAGCAAAAGCAGCTTCTATCAGAAGTAGGTATTCCGCCCCCACCCTCAATATTTCAATCATATTTGTCAGTTTCATACAGCATTTGTTACTTTAGTTTTCTACTTATTATTTGTAAGATGGAAACAGCAACACACTGCACTATATAATTAGGAATGGAAAAACCCCTGCGGCTTCTTAACTGTGACAAGAAAATAAATCCATAAATTATAATGTATTCCTGCTCAAACAGCGCAGTGCAGGATGTGTCAGCATTTCTCTTCTTTTTAGAGGTTTTAAACTCAGCTGTAAAACTTCACTCTAGGCACACAGCTAGCAGACAAAGCCTCAGCTGGAGAGCAATTTCTTTCAATTTTAAAATAACTTTGATCATTTTTTAGTTCTAGCCTGGCTCTGAGAGCTTCCTGGAATAAAGCTAGGGTTACTCTCCTATTAACCTTCTCAGCAACACTCCATAGACAATGTGACACAAAAAGTTCATCAAGTTTTACCATTGTATGTTTGTCTTTGTACCTATTATTGTGCATTTATGTCATAGCGTTTACATGCCAATTGCTTGTCTCAGGACGTCCATTATAGTGCTATGTTGAATGGTGAGTCTTGCATCCAAAGACTCCATAGACTTCATAAAAGCCAATTAATGTACCAAGCACTTTCATCCAGCCTCAACCAAAGGAGTAATCAAGTCCTTTTATGTAGTAAAAGCAGCTGCAGACAATGTGGGCTATTGCTTGAAACACTAGGCTGCATGGCAGGTTAGAGATAAGCTGTATGATTTAGGGGTCTCCCTGCTTGCCAATTCTGGGGGTAGGATATTGGTTTCAGGCTGTGTTTGGAGGAAGAAAGACAGGAGAAAGAGAGTGACCCTAAGTGGAAGCTGAGAGATTGGGCTTCTTAGACCCAGAGCTCGCTGGAATGGCAGACTCAGTGATTTCTGAGGAAGGAAATTGCCTACTGATGTTTGTTTGCACACATAACAGCGAGTCAGGCCTTTGTATGCTTTCTTTTGTAAATAAACAATATTACTTGATGCATATCACCATTTTATCTTCCTTACAGAAACAATCCTGACAGGCCGTGAATTTTGGCTAACCCACCAAACCAAAGCAGCAGCAACAGAATGCTTCTGTATCCAGTTTACTAACATACTAACATATGCTGTCTGGTCTTTATGGACTATGATATACATCTCTGTATAAGACTAGTTTCAGTACATGAGGGAAAGGCTCGTTCTAATGATGGTCTGAATGTAGGTAGGAGTTAGAAACTCCTTCAGACTATGATGCTGCTACTGTCTGTGCCCCAGGAAAAGTCCCTGGAATCTCTCTATCCTAGTTTTCCTGTCTGTGAACAGAGTTTCTCAGGGATGTTTGGAACATTAATGTTCATCAAGCATTCTTTGTAAAATATTAATTGATGTTATACCAATATGGTAAAAGTAATTGCTCCCTCTGTTACTTTTGTAGTCTTAAATATATATATTTGGGGTTTTAAAATCTTTTCAGGCCTGATCCTGTGAGGCAATGGGTTCTTCTTATGAGGCGCTGAAGTCGGCACTTCTTGAGAGAGACTCAGAGGAGAGGAACCCTTAGGAAAATCTAAGTGAAATTTTGTTTTGTTTTGCTTTTTAAAAAAAGGAAAAACTTAATTTTTAAAAATGGCCACGTTTGTACTCCTAACTTTTTGAAATTTACTCATGTTTAATGCATTATTTGTGCTTGCATAATTTTAAATTATTCGTTTAAAAAATTTGGCAAGCAATTAGTCTGAACCGTTCTGGAACTGATTTTGATACTCATCATGTTAGCTGAAATCTCAATCTTTGAGTGATTAATGTTTCAAAACTACTAATGCACATACACAATAACTTGTCATTTGTATTTCTATCCAAGCTGTATAACATTCAGATGTTTCCTAATACAGTTTAATATGACACTAAGTGTATGTTACTTATTTAGGATTATTTAAACGGCATTCACCCTGAACTGTTAGGTGCAGGCTACCAATATCCACTAGATTAAGACAGCTGAAAATTCCATACAAACCTGAGAACTTCTTCCCAACAGCCATACATTAGTGGATGAAAATCCAACCTACCTTCAACTCACCTCAGGGTTTACACCCCAGGATCCTTGTAAAAAAAAATCAAAATTCCTCACCACTCCCTCCCCTAAAGATGAGCCCAGGAAAGCTGAAGTGCAACAAAAAGGATCATCCATTTCAGGGTCTAGTGGATAAGAACAGGGGCAACTTTAAGGCCTTCACAGAGGAAGTCCTGCCATCCATAACCTATTTAAACCAAGGAAATATCAAGATCCAACAATTCAGCTGATCTCATCTGACACAGTATCACATGTGGAAGGAAACAAACTCTCATAAAACTAGGACCCAAACCATATAGTGCTTCATGGAGTGACTTTTCCTAGTTCACAAAACAATTAGTTAAGTACAAGATGGTCAGGGATGCAACCCCATGCTTCAGGTGATCCTAAACCTCTGACTGCCAGAAACTGGGACTATAGGACAGGACAATTTATCACTAGATAAATTGCCCTGTTCTGCTGTTCATTCCCTCTGAAGCATCTGGCATCATAGTCAGAAGACAGGATACTGGGCTGGATGGACCATTGGTCTGACCCACTATGGCCGTTCTTATGTTCTTGTTAAGTATGTATTAAGAATCTGATATGAATATTAACTAATATACTAGTATGGATTATTATGATTCATATAGAGGTACAAATTGTACATGTTTTATAATCTTTCATGTCACTTTATTCTTTTTTTTTTAAATCCCTCCAATAGACAAAGAATGCTTAATATATACAATTATGTCCAAGACATGTTATGGCTGTAACACACATACAAAAGTACAGTTACAATTGCCACTTTAAAGAGAGATTCTGCCTTTTGCTAGATCCACTAGTGCAAATGCCAAATCAAAGAACTTTTGCTATCTATGAAATATAAATCTGGGCTTATAAATCCAGACTCTCCTGCCTCCTAAATCAAGAGAAACTTTGTTTAAATCAGTGGACTTAAGCCAGTGTATAACAGGAGAATCAGGTCTATAGATTTGCTGGACAGTAGTGTAGACACTGGACAAACACATGGTCGCTCATCCACCCATTCCCAACCTTTTAAAATTAATTATTATTATTATTTGATTATTTGTTACTGCTGCTATAATACCCAAGATATGCTTATCCCCTTTGCCCTCCAAATAGAGAACACTACACAGTCCCAGCCAAGCAACATGATCAGGGTGACGACTAGCACTCAGGCTGGCCTGAACCTTGTTGCTATAATTACGATCTGTTTAAATAATTGTTTTAGGTTACAAAACTCTGCACAATTTCCGTGAGCTTGTGTACTTATTTGTAGTCATTTTATTTCCACCTTTCAGGGACAGATGACAATCGCTCTTCCCTCTGCAACAAATGCAGGGCCAGTTCCCACCACCCACTTTGTCTGTGAAATGAACTGCTCCCTCTCTCTATTTCCCATCAGCTTCACTCTCTCTAGCCTCCCTATGCTCTTTTCCATTTCCCTTGTCTGTCCTCTAACTCTGCCTCCTCCAGCTCCCATCTATCACTCCCATCTATGCTTCTTCCCCACTCCCGTTGCCCTAAAATACAGGAACTCATCAAGTCTCTCCCCCTTCTTGGCCCCTAGCACATTCACTCCCTGCAAGGGAATTGGGTCGGGGGAGTCTTATATAGATGGCTCTGGCAGCCAGAGGAGACAACAGCTTCTAGTGCTGGCCAGGAAGAACACCTCTAGGGTGACCAGATAGCAAGTGTGAAAAATCAGGATGGGGGTGGAGTGTAATAGGTGCCCATATAAGAAAAAGCCCCAAATATGGGGGTTGTCCCTATCAAATTGGGACATCTGGTCATGCTAAACACCTCTGTTCACAAAACACACCCCTCACCTCTAGCCCAAAGGCTAGAGGGGTGCTCTGGGGACCTAGAAAGAAGAATAGAAAGATTACATAGCTGTGGGTTGCAGTGGCAGGAGGGGGTTGGGATAAAAGGACCAATTAGCAGTGGTGAGATGGAAAACGAGAAAAAAGAAATCCAGTTAAGTATGAGCTGCGTGAACATGGTGCTAAGAGGCTATGAAGCTCCTCTTAGCTGCTGTTGCTGCTGGTAGAGGGTGGGGAAAGGGCTAAAGTGCTCTGGGTAAATCTGTCTGGGTGTGGTACCATGCGGAGAGGACTGAAAGGCACTGACTTACCCCTTTGCCCTCCGATGCATCTGCTGCCAGCTGCTTTGAGGAAGGAAATTCAAGGATATCAGGGTTTTCAAAGTCCATTCCCCCCAGCTCCTTGCAGCTGCTGCTGTTGCTCCCTGTGCAGAGGGAATGGCCTCAGGGCCTAGTGCCTTGGTCTGGTCTCTCTGCGTATGTCTACACTGCAATTAGACACCCACAGCTGGCCTTTGCCAGCTGACTTGGGCTCGGCAGCAGGGCTGTTTAACTATGGTGTAGATGTTGCAGCTCAGGCTGCAGCCCAAGGTCTGGGCCCTCCCACCTCACGGGGTCCTAGAGCCCGGGCTACGGAACAAGCCCGGAAGTCTACCTTGTAATTAAACAGCCCCACAGCCTGAGCCCTGCGAGCCCAAGTCAGCTGACATGGACCAGTCGTTGATTTTTAATTGCAGTGTAGACATACCCTCTGGGTCCATCTGAGGGAGGGGAAGGAAGCTTGTCTTTGATAAAGATGTGTTGCAGCTACCAGATGTAACACAGGCTCCTTAGATAAAATCCTTCCATCCAGGATATCTGCAGCACATACATGTTTGTGCAGGAAAACCAGTTTCAACAGAAAACCCAGAAGGCTATTCTGCACTCGATATATTTACTAGCATCTTTAATCTTTGGGCTCTCAAAGTGCTTTGCAAACACTAATGAAGCAAGCTGCACAACAGCCCCACAAGGCATAGCAGATAATGATCATTATACCCACTTTACAATGGGGAAACTTAAGCACAGAGGAATGAAAGTCTTGCCAAAGATCATGTAGCAAGCTGAAGACAGAACTAAGAGTACTGCACTAACGTAGAAAATACTCCCTTCGGTGGTGGATTGATCAAGACAAGATATTCCAAACTAATAAATATAATAAAAAGGACAAAGAATGGGTACTTCTGTACTCAACTCTGTCGTCTCAAGTGCATCAACAATAGGTTGTATACTTAAACTGAGCAGCAGGGCCAACTGCTTCTAGTACCATACAAATTAGTGAAGCGACAAGCTTTGTTTTTGATATATGACATGGCAGACTAGCATGTCAGAGCAAAAGGGAACTGTGTGTGACATGATTTTCATATCAATTACTTTAGTGCCATGTTTCACAAAATTTCAAAGCCTCTCCCTCTAACACTTACAATGCATATGGAAGAAGACTGGGTGAAGGAATTGGTAATAACAAAAGTTGGTTCTGTTTGGCTTCGCTAAGCTCTCCAAGTTCAAATACTTGTCCAAACCACAGATGAAATGTCTGATAGTGTGCGCAATACTACAGAAACCACCTGTCTCTTAGTATTTCGGCACTTCCACTTCTGGTTAGATCTGGGAAATAACAAAGTGACTCAAAATAAAACCCTTTTTTTAAAAAAGAGAACTCATCTGTCTCTCAAAAAGGGTTTTGTTTTGGTTTGAATTTTGAATGAAGACTCAAGTTAATCCAAACTATCAATCTCATACTTGGTGGAAAGTGGAAAAAACTGAAAGGATATTAAGAGTTCTGAAGACCCTGAGAGGGAAACAACACTAAGGCTATTTTATATGGTACCAGATGCGTAATATTTTTCACTAACAATAGTTTCTGTAAAGACCTGATGATTTCCCAGCTACAAAATCAAGAAAGCTTTCCCCCCCACGTAAGTGATTATTGAGCTATTTAATATTTGTAATTGCAATAGCAGTGCACAGAGATGTGGATGGAACAACCACTTGGGTTTGGCTTATAGCACCATTCCACTGTTGCAGCATTCTCAGGCCATTATTGTAAATGTGCAAGGAGATGGTACTAAACGCATGTTGCTGATGTGTTAGTACTGTTGGATGAAATAGACAGATGGGGTATAATGTACCTACAATGTGTCTGAACTTAAAATTATGTTAATGTGTGTAATTGCTGTCAGAAATACTGATAGAAATTGGAAGAGAAAGACTTTGAAAGTTATGGAGGGTGAAGAGGTAGTGATCTTTCTATGTAACACTTTCCTTTATATAACATTCCTGAGACTTTTTTTTTTTTAATACGCCTTCTTTGTTTGTAGCAGGCCTTTGAAATTCAGCAGTGAAAAAGGGCCCTCCCTCTTTTTTTTTTTTTTTGGTCCCATGAAATTCTAGTCTGGTTTAGCTAGAATTAAACTGTTAAAAAAATCACCATTTCCCTTCTCTCACTTGCATCGCTCAGTGAAATTTTTTCAGCCTGCCAAAATAAAACCTGAACATAAACATCTGGGCTCATGCCATCATCAAATTCACATTGCACTGGGAGCTAGATGTGGTGAGACCTTTTTTTGACATTGAAGCCATGATGTTTCAGATGGAAGCAAAATTTTCAGTGGGAAGGCTCCTTGGGTTCAGGGCATACTCTCCAGTCACTTCTGACTAGACAGAGAGACCCAAATAAAAAGTCTGATGTTTCTAATCTGAAAATGGATGTTTCAACACAATTCCATTTCATGAAAATGTTCTATACCGTTTCTTTGTTTTTGTTTCAATGCAGAACAAAACATTTCAAAAGTTGTTGTGAAACAGAATTGTCATCCTCCAGCCAGCTCTACTGGGAACATCAGTAAGCTATCAAAACTGTAATGGGGTCGGATGATGTGTGGAGCCAGCCCCCCAAACTAACACATTGCCTCTGCATCTCATCCTCTGCTCTGTGGCAGATGGGACAGGAGACAGTGGGTAGATACACCAGCTGACAAATGTAAAAGAAACCCCCAAAGTCTAGTTCAGCTCAGATCCCTGTCCATAGAGTTTTACTTTATTAACATAAGGAAGATTCAACACAAAGCAAAGCAACTCAGATCCCTTGGTAAAAAAACAACAGAGGCCTCCGCTGTTTCCAGCAACACACCATTATAGCTGCTGCAACTGCTTCTCTGCAATTTTACAGCTCTCCCCAAGATCAATCACCTGATAGGCAGGGAGCCAGAGTTCTCCTTGCAACCCCTTATGCACTGGTGCTTAAGGAGCACCTTTATACCTCCTCACATCCCCTAGTTCCCAGGGGAGAAGGGGGAAGAGAAAGATTAGCCAGGATTCTCCTCACCACCCCTAGATTGACCACATGGCACTGGGAGCCCATCCCCCCCTTAGCAGTAAAACACAGGTCAGGAGCCCTCACCTCCCAGGGAGTGGAAAAAGCCAAGCCAGGCTCCATTTAACCACCCTCTGGTCTAAAGCTAGTTGGACTTTTTCTGTCAATGATTTTCCATAAATGACATTTGCAAAAAAAATTGATTTCGCTAAAAAAAAATTTGTGTGTGTGTGTGGGGGGGAATTCTGATTTAAATATTTCATTTTGAGTTGATTTGACCGAAATTGAAATATTTCATTCTTTTAATTGGCCCAAATATTTTGTTTTAATCCACTCAACACAACATTAACTGTATTTCCCTATCAGTACATTGGCTTGTGGGATTTGTAGTTTAAATCCCCACACACTCCTATGGACTGGATTCCCTGGAGGGCTACATATCCCACAATGCAAAGCAGATCTAAACCAGTTCTCAGATGACTGTCTGTATTATTGAAGGTGTAGTCCAGCCATGGAGCCTGGCCCATAGGAGAGAACTGGGTCACCATATTCCCAAACTACAATTTTCATAGGCAATGTAACATTGAACTGACTCAAAGTTAAGCATTTTGGGAGAGTTCAATAAACTGAAATGAAATATTTTTATTTTGGAATGTCAAAATGTTTCATTTCAATCAGAAATGTAAATATTTAGACATTTCCAAATCAATTTTTTTTTTAATTTTTATTCCATAAAGAAACAATGACATTTCAGTTTCGGGATGAAAACAAATGTTGAAATGTCAGCATTTCCAAGGGACTGGAAAATGAAATCAATACCCCTAGGAGTTGACACTAGATAGATACAACACAAAGGATTAGGAATAGGGTTGTCAATGTTCTAACAACACAAAAATGAATGCTCTTGACCCACCCCTTCCCAGGGGCCCCACTCCTGCCTTGCCCCTTTTGAGGCCCCACCCTCCACTTATTCCATTCCCCTTCCCTCCATTGCTCACTCTCCCCCACCCTCACTCACCTTCCTGGGCTGGGGCAGGAGTTGGAGTGTGGGACGAGGAGGCTCTCGGGTGAGGCCTGGAATGAGGGGTTTGGGGTGTAGGAGGGGGCTCTGGCTGGAGCTGAGGGATTTGGAGTTGGGGAGCAGGCTCAGGGCTGGGGCAGGTGGTTGGGGTGTGGGGTGCAGGCTCCAGGAGGGCATTTGGATGCAGGAGGGGGCTCAGGGCTGGGTTTGGGGTGTGGGCTCCAGGAGAGAATTCTGACCCTGGGCAAGGATTTGGGGTGTGAGCTCCAGCTGGATGGTGCTTACCTCAGGTGGCTTCCAGTCAGTGGCACAGCAGGGCTAAGGCAAGTTTCCTGCCTGCCCTGGCTCCGCATGACTCCTAGGCGCTGGGGTGGCCAGGTGACTCTCTGCAATGCATGCTGCCGGCGCCTGCAGGCGCTGCCTCCACAGCTCCCATTGGAAGTGGTTCCAAGCCAATGGAAGCTGCAGAGCCAGCGACCAGGCTGGGAGCAGTGCATGGAGCTTTCCTGATCACCCCTGTGCCTAGGCTGCAGGGACATGCCAGCTGCTTCCAGGAGCCATGTGTAGCCAGGGGAGGCAGGGAGCCTGCTATAGCCCCGCTGCACCACTGACCAGAGCCACCAGGATCCCTTTTCAGCTGGGCATTCCAGTTGAAAACTGGACGCCTGGCAATCCTAATTTGGAAGGACAGGGGATGTAGATATCAAACCTGATCAAGATCCCATTTAAGTCAACAGGAAGCCTCCCATTTTGACTTTAATATGAACTGGATCAAACCCGTATTGTGACATACAGTTGGCACTTGAATGTTACGCAAAAGATGTGTGTTTTACAGAAGGAGGAACAGAGATACAGACAAGACTTGAGATGGGCAGAGCTGTATAGCTCAGGATAAGAAGCTGTAACTCTATATGCAAAGAAAGGAAGCCAGTGGAGACATCCAGTGAGGGAAGCGTGATGTGATTAGAATAGCAGAGAGGAAAATTGTTTACTAACAATATTTTACATGGACCAGATGAAGAGATGGTAATTCTTAATGTTTAAGTCTCAGTGAGTGCAGTTATAAGTTTATATTAAGAAAGCATCATTTGAAATCATATAATACATGGATCTTAGGGGTGTATGGAACCTCTTTGGTTTGTGCTTATTATACACAGCTAATTTATGGTTCATTCAATTTTTCCCAGGTATGTTCCTTATGAAGTTGAAAACTCTTCCTAAGCTGGATCAGTAGAAGATATATTTTCTTTAATGGCAGCATAAAAAATACACATAGATACCTAAAATGATCAAAGTTAATGAGCTCAATAACTTCCTAACACAAACCAGGCCAGAGCAGTCAATAATTCATGCTCTAATTTATGGCCATCTGCAGAACAAGCATGTTTTGTTTAATGGGGTGAATGTCTCCTGATTAACTTACTACTAAATTATGTACTGAACTAATGGCACTGTCAGAAGTCTGTAAATAGTGCAGATATGAATCAATGTATAGCAGCAGCACCGTAATTATTAGTAATGTCATGGGAATGCTTTATGCCATAATGTATTAAATATTGGTACTGATGTCCTAAATTCAAGACCAAAACTTACATAACCAACAGAGAATGAGAGAAAGGCAACATGTGACAGATGTGTAGTCACATTGCTTAAAGTACTAACGGAAGGCACTCAGATACTATGCTGATGAGCATAGTATAAAAACCTATATAGAATAAAACAGAACAGGGACTGAGGCACTGTAGATCACAAAGTGTGTTCTCTCTCTATTCTTATGCTTTGATCAATGATACAGATGAAGCATGGCAATCAGCCCCAGTTCATTTGGAAACTCTCTCAGCTCCTTACTGAAAAACTTGCATATTACTTGTAATAACTCTCCATAGGCTCTACAATGAATAGACAAGTATTTGGGGGCATTGAACAAACTATCACCCAGTGGTGAATCCAATATTGAAAATGGACATTACTAAAAAGCTTACTCTATAACTATGCGACAGAAGGAGGTGTTAAATTTCATGCTTTTAATTCAATTTAAGTCTTCAAGCTTTGATCACAATGGAATCAGTTCCAGTCTTTTCCCTGTTTTTTTTCAAGTCAAATACAAGCACATGTTAAGATAACTTTCCAGTTGGATATAATTCTTTCCCTATAACAGTTTTGTATTTCTCTTTTTTATTATTAAATATATTTGCATGAAAACAGGGTCTTAATTTCGTCAGAGTTTCCTTTCTTCTACTGCTTATCCATAGGTAAAATTATAATCCTCCAACACACACCAGTGGTTTGCCTAAGGGCAGGTCCAGACTAGAGCTTTAAATCGATTTAAACAGCTTTAAATCGATTTAAAGCTGTAACCGTCCACACTACAGAGTACAGTAAATCGATTTTAAGGGTCCCTAAAATCGATTTCTGTACTCCACCTAAACGAGCGGAGTAACCCTAAAATCGATTTTATAAAATCGATTTTATGCTAGTGTGGACGGAAACAGAAGTTAATGGCCTCCGGGAGGTATCCCATAGTGCACCAGTGGCCGCTCTGCACAGGGAAAGGAACTCTACTGCTGGCCAGGTAAACAGGAAAAGCCCCGGGAACTTTGAAATTTCAGTTCCTGTTTGCCCAGCGTGGAGCTCTCAGCAGCAGAGATAACAATGCAGTCTCCTGAGAATAGAAAAAGAGCTCCAGCATGGAACACACAGGAGTTACTGGATCTGATAGCTGTATGGGGAGAAGAGTCAGTGCTTTCAGAACTGAGATCCAGCAGAAGAAATGAGAAACCTTTGAAAAGATTTCTAGTGCCATGAGACAGAGAGGACACAGTAGAGACTCGTTGCAATCCAGGGTGAAAGTGAAGGAGCTCAGACAGGCGTATCAGAAGACCAAAGCAGCAAAGGGCAGGTCAGGATCTGGCCCCAAAACATGCCGCTTCTACGAGGAGCTGAACGCAATATTGGGGAACTGTGCAACGACAACCCCCCCTTGTCTGTGGATTCAGAGGTGGGGGTAGTGATCTCTGCCACTGCGGAAGATTTAGAGGACAGCGAAGATCACGATGAGGACCAAGAGGAGGACGAAACAGCAGAGAGCACAGAGCATTCAATTCCCACTAACAGCCAGGATCTTTTCCTAACCCTTACAGAAGTACCCTGCCAGCCCTCTCAAGCCAGTAGCACAGAAAATGATGCTGTGGAATTGTCCTCTGGTGAGTGCACTTTTTTTTATTAAAAGCGTAGGCTGAATGAATGCAAGCCTTTTTTAGTGAGTGATTTGCCATGAGTGCTTGCATGCAGTAGCTGGAATTAGAGTTACTGGAACAGTCTGTTAACATGTCTGGGAACAGAGATGACCATTCATTCCTTTCTTCTGTGCTGAGCCAGTAAATGAAAAACCTTTCTTAAAACAATGACCCAGGTGGTGGTTGTTAGAAAGCTGTTCATTCCTACGGGGTGGTGTCCCCTAGCACTTGGCCAGCATGAATCATCCCTATTAACTGCCATGGCAGAGGGGGGATGGGGTTAGGTAGATGGCATTAAAGCTAACTCCAAAGTGCAGCACAGATGATTGTGGGAGGGAACTTGTATTTCCCTGTGCTGCACCTTTTCCATGGCTTAAGAAACCAGTGTTGTTCCTTAAAGCGCTTTGCCTCACTACTGTTCATGCTACCTGATAATAGCAGGGGGTGCAGGGTACTACAAGCCACTGCACGGTTCACTACCAAATAACTTACCATTGTCTCCGGACACGGTCTGTGTGCTCCCCTGACCTGCGGCTGAGCTGAAATCTCAGTCCTCAGCCACAAGCAATAAGTATTAAAAGAATCCTAAGGCGACCTTGTGGTAAAGTTACATGCTCAAGGTACGGTGAATAGCGCAGTTCACTGAGAAAGACTGTATCCATTGTTCTGTGAAATGTCTCTCTGATGGTTCTTCTATCACTCTTTCCACCCCCACCCCCCACACAGCTGCACATTTCTCCAGCCTCCCTCTCCCTTCTCCTGTCCGACGGGGAGGTCACATAAGAAGGCTAAGAAAAAAGAGGACGCGTGAGGAGATGTTCACAGAAATTATGGCAGTAACCCGTACTGAGAGAGCTCGGCAGGGGGACTGGAAACAATTGGTCGCAAAGTACAGGGAGGCTGCCAGTCCACGCGAAGACAGGAGGGATGCTAAAAATGATTTCAGGTGGCAGGAAGATCAGCGCTGGCGGGCAGCAACGCTGGATCTTCTTCGTGATCAGACCGACATACTCCGCGATATGCTGGAAGAGCTGCGTGGTCTCAGGTTGCCTCTGCAGCCCATGTATAACCTCCCTCAGTACTCACCCTGTCCCACACCTTCCAGAACCAGGCGTGTAAGAACGCGTGGGGGAAGGCTATCTGCACCAGCCAACTACACCCCTGTGGACAGTCCAACCAGAAGGCTGTCATTACATTGAAAACCCCTTAATGTTATGTTTCTTCCCTCCTGTACTCCTCCCAAACCTCTCCCTTGGCACCATTTACTTACTTTACTCTCAGGACATGCTATGCAAAGGCAGTGTGAGGGTGGGTTGTTAAAGAAATAAAGCATGCAGCTTTGCAAAGCTTCAGGGAAGCTAGTTTGCAGCATCAGGAGTAAACACATGGGAAGGTGGGTAATACAGGGAAAATAAACAAAGCAGTCATACCGTACCATGGTCCATGATAAATCTTGTTATGTCTTCTCTGATGCGCCTTCTTCTTACCAACCTCCCTCCCCCTTCCTCCAAACCTCCCTCACTCCCTTCCCCGGAGAACCCCGAGTTATGAAATGTCATGCACAGGATTGTAAGAGCAAGCATGATGATTGATTGCTGAAAGGGTCTGATTTTTAATAAAGAACTCAATTTCTTTAACAAATACCAGTAACTTTATTTTCAATAAGCAAGCAGTTAAGGAAGGGTGCAGGGAAGCTCGTTTGCAGCAGCCAGAGTCAAGACATGGGGAGGTAGGTAATAACAGGGAAATAAACATACCAATCACACCGTTCCCTGGTCCATGAGGCCACTTCTGGGCTTCCTTAACTGACTTTGTCTTTCCTTCCTACATCCCTCCCTAACCCTAGCCATTTACTATTCTTCTCCCAAAAAAACCCTATTACTGCAATTCTATTCGCAGGCTTCTAAATGCAAGAGGGAGGGTGCGCTGCTTACAGTGACTGTCTTTTAATAAAGAATTCAATGTTTTCCACAGACACAGACGGCTATTTTAATTACCGTAAGCAAGCAGTTGTGGAAGGGTGCAGGGAATGCAGCTTGCAGCAGCAGGACTGAATACATGGGGAGGGTGGTAATCAATGGAAAAGAAACTCAGCATTCAAACTGTACCCTGGCCCATGAGGAAACTACTTTTCAGGGCTTCTCTGATGCGCACAGCATCCTGGTGTGATCTTCTAATTGCCCTGGTGTCTGGCTGCGCATAATCAGCGGCCAGGTGGTTTGCCTCAGCCTCCCACCCCGCTATAAAGGTCTCCCCCTTACTCTCACAGAGATTGTGGAGCACACAACAAGCAGCAATGACAAAGGGGATATTGGTTTGGCTAAGATCTGAGCGAGTAAGAAGCGTTCGCCATCTTCCCTTCAATCTGCCAAATGCACATTCTACCACCATTCTGCACTTGCTCAGCCTGTAATTAAACAACTCCTGAGCACTGTCAAGGCTGCCTGTGTATGGCTTCATTAGCCAGGGCATCAAGGGGTAGGCTGGGTCCCCGAGGATAACTATAGGCATTTCAACATCTCCAACTGTTATTCTCTGGTCAGGGAAGTAGGTCCCTTGCTGCAGCCGTTTAAACAGTGTAGTGCTTCTGAAGACACGTGCGTCATGAACCCTTCCTGGCCATCCCACGTGGATGTTGGTGAAACGTCCCTTGTGATCCACCAGGGCTTGCAGCACCATTGAAAAGTACCCCTTGCAGTTTATGTACTGGGCGCCCTGGTGCTCCGGTGCCAAGATAGGGATATGGGTTCCATCTATGGCCCCCCCACAGTTAGGGAATCCCATTGCAGCAAAGCCATCCACAATGGCCTGCACGTTTCCCAGAGTCACAACCTTTCGAAGCAGCAGCTTAATGATTGCTTTGGATACTTCCAGCACAGCAGCCCCCACAGTAGATTTTCCCACTCCAAATTGTTTACCGACTGACCGGTAGCTGTCTGGCGTTGCAAGCTTCCAGATGGCTATTGCCACTCGCTTTTCCACTGTGAGGGCTGGTCTCATCCTGGTATTATGCCGTTTCAGGACAGGAGAAAGCGAGTCACAAAGTTCAAAGAAAGTGCTCTTACGCATGCGAAAGTTCCGCAGCCACTGCGAATCGTCCCACACCTGCAGGACTATGCGGTCCCACCAGTCAGTGCTTGTTTCCCATGCCCAAAAGCGGCGCGGAACGGGTAGAACCTCCCCCAAAACCGTCAGGAGCTCCAAAGTGCAGGGGCCCGGGGTGTCGGAAATCTCGTTCTCCAAGTCCTCATCACTGTCGTCCCCGCAGTCAAGCATTCTCTCTTGCATTTCTGACTCATGGTTCAGCATGGATAGCATGAGAATGCGTGAACTATTTGCAGCATTCACGATCAAGGATAAGAGCACTCCTGGATCCATGCTTGCTGCAAAATGGCGTTTTCTCACTGCAGCCAGTAAAAACTGCGCGAAGTGACTGTGTTCCGCTGACAGGAAGGGAGGGGGTGAGGCTGTACCCAGAACCACCCACGACGGGGATTTTGGCCCCATCATGCACTGGGGTAGTAACCCATAATTCCAAAGGCCAGGGACCCGTGCAGGAACTGTGGGATAGGTACCCAGAGTGCAACGCTCAGGGAAAAGATGGACGCCAGGGAACATGGACGCTCAACATCGATGTAAGTAGCCCTAGTGTGGACGCGCAAAATCGATTTTATAAAGCCTGCTTTATAAAATCGATTTTAATAACATCGATTTTACCCTGTAGTGTGGACGTGGGCTAAGAAGTGTACAGAGAACACAGACATTGTTTTCTTAAACCCTTTGCTATTTGACACCCAGCTGAGCCGAAGGGGGCGCAAGACTAGAAGTCAGGGGGAGCTGGGTTCTGTTCCCAGATCTACCACTGATTTGCTCTCTGACTTTGGTAAGTCATTTCAGTTCTTGTTTCCTGTCTTCCCCATCTATATAATGATGTTTTCCCACAGCAAAGTGTTTTAAGATCTAGGGAAGAAATCCAGTCTGACTACATTTTATTAAGATTCCACAGCAACTCCACATAGATCGAGGTCTTTCATGATCCTCTAACCTAACTCCCCTGCACAGGCAGCAGTTATAACACATCTGTCACACACACACAGAGCACTCAACTGCCTCGGGGGGAAGAATGCAGGTGGAGGGGGTGGGGAAATGTGGCTATAGCACCTGGCAGCACACCCAAAGGGCATACTGTAGGAAGTATATGCTACATTTTTTCAAAAGACATATCAGCAGCCATTGGACCTCACCTGGTACCACCACTTCCTTGTCTCCAACTCTGTCCCACCACCAGCCTAGTGCACTTCAGGCTCTAATTACAACCCAAACCATTTAAATTATCTAATCCATATTCCTTCAAGTAAACTTATGTTGAGTTGTGTAGTACTGCTAACAGTCAGCATGAATAAGGCCCCCAAAATCATGAGACTAGCTTAAAAAGAGTTTGTAAAATAATACATTTGGGGTTCTCTTGTTTGCTCTCTGAGTTTTGACCCTTTCTATGGTTCACATTTTCAAGCTTTTCTTGGCAAACATGAGGGCTAGAATATTCTCTTCTCTCTTAAATGAGAGCTGAGATTCTCATGTAGCGAAATCACCCCTGCAGCTGGGGTTTAAAAAATACATCAAATAGCACAAGACTGGCAATAAAATTGTGGGAGTTGGCAACAATAAGCAGAAGGGTGTTTTTATTTTAGATCAGTTTTGGTCCATCAATACTGAACACAAATTTATGGTTTATCTTTGGTTCATGTGTATTTTTATTACTGTCAAAAGTGTTCTCAACTCCTATTCTGTACAGTTTAGCGACAATGTGTGTGTGGGGGGCTTAGCTCAATTTATGATTTACCCTAATTAACTGCTTTTCAGTATTCCTTTTCTGAGGCCTTCGTTAATTAAGTCATGTCAATGCACTGGGTTGCTGGGTCTGTAATCTGGTGACCACAGTTTTCACATAGAACAATGAGCTTGTTAAATATAGATTGCCTGTGTAAAGCAGGAATCTCAATTACCATAGACTGAGTGAGTCATTAAAAAGATCTGTAGAAATAGTAAATTAAGCTCCTTTTTTCATCCAGGCAGCCAAATTGACTGCAGTATTTTCTTTTCTTTCTAACAAAAGAACATAAAGGGAAAAGAAAAGGTCACTCAATCGTAAGTTTTTGAAAATTCTGTTTCTTCAAGTACACAGTCTAAACTCAGGACTTCTGTAGTAATACTGCAGTGAAGTATTTGCCTTCTGTGTATGACACTGCTATCTACTGGATGGAAGAACAACTTCACTGCGTGTCTCAAATGACTAACGCCGATTTCTCCCTTAAATTCAAGGGTCAGGACCTGTGCGTCTCAAGCAGAATGTTCTGTTCCTGTGGTTTCCATGAAGTTCTGAGGGGCCACAATGCACAGCACAGTGGCAATAATTAAGTGTTAGGTTGCTCTGTTGGTTTTTTTTACAGTATTTATAGAGGTATAATAAGGTCATAAGAATACAATTCAACCTGAAATTAACAAGTTAATATCCCAAATTCTCCACCTATGAGAGAAAACAAAGAACTGAGGTCTTTTCTCTCTGGACATTGTTAAAAACTCCAAGTCTTTCATAAGATTAGGTGTTCATCCCAGTGCCCTTAGGCAAAATATCCTCTGCACCAGAGGCTGCACACCATGTTTTCCCCTGCTTGACTGCTACCCTCAACTGCAGAGATGGCTACATTTCAGTGGTGGTGTATGAAAAAATAGTGGCTGTAAAATATTTGGGATTTTCCTGGGAAAAAGTAACTATGTAAATTGATTATTCTATTAAAATTAATATAATATAAAATGGCTGTTTATTTTTAAATGACATGTTTCCGTGGGGATAAGGGCACTGGAGTAGTACAAAGCTAAACTGAGCATTATACACTATATAAAAATTGTGCCCCAGTATAAAAAAAAAATCAGTCGCCTGGGGCCCAATCCTGCAAACAGTTACATTTGTACTTAATTTTACATACACAGGTAGTCCCGCTGAAGTCCATAGGACTAATCGCATACATAAAGGTAAACAAAATTTGGAGAAATTTGCAGGATTATTTGCTGTAAATTGGAGGTCACTTTCGAAATCCCACCATCAGGTGGTCTTTATTCAAATCAATCAGAACAAAATTGCTTTCACTTTAAAAAAAATGCAGTGCAAGTGACTTTTGGGGTTTAGGAACAGATAGCAAATTGAGCTCCCTATTCACACAATCAACTCTGCTATATAATCTAAAGTATCTGCAGGCAGAATCTGGGGTAGATATGGACACTAGACAAATATTTCATTCTCTATCCATGATCACAAACTCCTATTCAGAGAGTTCTCAATTGTTTTTCTGTTCGGTACTTGGCACATGCTCATCATTGTTGGCCGTTCCTGCATGTTGTTTTTGTTTTGCTCCTGCAGAGAGGGTGCAATTGATAAACACACTGCTATGTAAAATGTCAATACCAAAAAGGACAGTGGAGACGACCGTGGGACAACTCATCCCTTCAATGACATATCAGTAATGGTCACAGACATTCCAGAATGTCCAAGTTACAGTGAGATTACTGCTACAGTTCAGACAGGAAAACAGAATTATGCCTCGAAAGAGCAGGAGGATTCTGAGGACAGAACAAAAAAGCTGCCCAGAAAATCTTTAATGAAGTAACTCTTAGGTCTTCATACAAAATGGACAGAATCTGCATCATTCACGAGCACTGTAATGCTGAACAGAGTAGAGGAATATGAACAGCAGCGATAAATCAGGGATCCTCTTACACAAGTAAAAGCAACAGTTCAAATTCTAAGTGGTAGTATGAAAACTAGAGCTGTGGAATAAAAGCAATGTTCCCACCTCCACTCCCTCCCCCAAAACCTGGAGAATATGGAGTTATGTGAAAACAAATCTCAGCATTCTGCCCAGATTTTTTGCAGTTGAAAACTAGCTTCTTCATGTAAAGTTTCTCTGCCACTTCACTGTACAAAAATTAAATTATAATAAACTATATTAAAAACAAGACAAGATAATGGTGCAGTATGCGTGTGAGAGCCAGGAAGGTGAATACAAATGATTATAGATTATGAAAGTATAAAAGAGCTTCTTGGGAACTGACGTGGGAAACAACCAAGGAGCTCTGGGCAACTTGTTGAGAGAGAGAGAGAGAAGTCTAATTAGGAGGCTATGGAGGAGCCTTGAAAAATCTGTATCAATATTCCTACTACTGAATGTTCCTCTGAAACTGCTCAGGTTTTCATAGATTTTACATAAAGCCAATTTCAATAGAAATTCTTTCCTCCTCCTCCTTCCAAACCACAGAAGCCTAGATAAATATGTGCAAGCCTCAAAAATCATTCTCAGTGAGGAAGGACAGAGTTTTATTGAAAGCAGCACACTTGCCTGCCCTTCAGATTAAATTTCAACTACAGTTGCATCTAGCTAATTTGCTCTAATGATGGTAGACCCATTGTGAATGATTGAAGCTTCCAAATTAGCGAGAAACACAACACCAATTGCACTTTTATCATTTATTTTTAAAACTATAATTCAATTTGAACTATTTATTTTACAATATACTAGTAAATATTATGTAGTATATTTTGTAAAAAAATATGTAAGTCTTACTAACAGGATAACTCATTATATCACTAGTATTAAACCTTTGCTGAGCTGCAGAGAAAAACTGCCAATTTTGTTTTTAATATGGATTAAGAGCTGCATTAGTATACTACATTTTGTGAATTTAACATGTCTCTAAGTATTTTACAACACAGCAATTATAAGAAATCATGAGTTGAGTCCATGGTCATTAATTAGCGAAGCAGTGAGTTACTAAATACTTGTTTTCATATGATACTTTATTTAAAGCAAAACTTTAGTGAATCTGTCCATTACAATGGCTTAAAAAGCTAAAACAGCCTGTTAAAATAGTGAAATATCTTCACTAGTAGATCTGTTTGGAAATTTAACAGCTAATATATAAATTCTGTTTGGATATCTTACTATTTCTAGGGAGGTAGCATCTACAGGTGAAGGCCCCAATCATGCTAGGCACTATAACAAATATCTTGAGTGCCTATGATCATGATATCCAAGTGCCAATGTCTGCTTGTGCTCCCATCTGTTCTTTATACCCACCCATCGTCTACGGTCTTACATGTAACTTGTAAGTTCTTCAGGGCCAGGACTGTCTATATTATGTTTCTTCAATGCCTAGCACAATGGCCACATAGCGCTACCATAATACAAACAATTAACAAGAAGAAGCAGTAATAGTGCCAAACACTGCTACTTATATAACAAAAGAAATATCTAAAGGTTGCTTGAAACTCTCTACTTTCTCATGATTCTATTTTTTTTATCAGTAGGAAAAGGCTTTGGTAAAAAGATGCATCTTACCATGTGTTTTGAATGTAGTGTGGTTTAGGGTCATTTGATCTCCTTTGGCAAGGAATTCTTACAACTCAGACCCTACCACTCAGAGCACTATAGCTACACAGCCTAAGAATTTTATCCTTTCTAGCTATATTTTCCCTCTGGTGCACCAGAAGTCTTAAGGCAGTGGTTCACCATCTTTCCAGACTACTATACCCCTTTCAAGCGTCCGATTTGTCTTGCATTCCCCCATTTTTTCACCTCACTTAGAAACTATTTGCTTGCTTACAACATCAGACATATAAATACAAAAAGTGTCACAGCACACTATTACTAAACAATTGCTGACTTTCCTATTTTTACCATATAATTATAAAATAAATTGACTGGAATATAAATATTGTACTCTAATTTCAGAGTACAATATATAGAGAAGCATAGAACAAGTCACTGCCTGTAGGAAATTTTAGTTTGTACTGACTTCGCTAGTGCTTTTTATGTAGCCTGTTGTAAAACTAATCAGATATCTAAATGAATTGACGTACTCCCTGGAAGACCTCTGCATACCCCCAACAGGGTAAGCACACCCTTGGTTGAGAATGGGATACCTACACTGCAATTAAACACCCATGGCTGGTCTGTGCCAGCTGATTCAGGCTGGCAAGGCTTGGGCTGTGGGGCTGTTTAATTGCAGTGTAGACTTCTGAGCTCAGCCTAGAGCTCGGGTTCTAGGACCTTGCAAAGTGGAAGGGTCCCAGAGTTTGGCCTGTAGCCCAAGCCCAGAAATCTATACTGCAATTAAACAGCCTTGCAACCTGAGCCCCACAAGCCCAAGTCTGCAGGCATTGGCGACAGACAGGTTTTTAATTGCAATGTAGACACGATTTAGTGGCTGGCAGATGGTGAGGCATTCATGGAGATAACTGAACACATAGCATGCTAAGGACCTTGCAGATTAGAACTAGGACTTTGAATTCAGTCCATAAATGAATGGGAAGCACAAGTACTGGGATGGCGTGTTCATTTTGTCCGTTGTTGCTTAAAGAGGTGCACCGCCATATGTTGCTGCTTCCATGTGGCTGCAGCATTCAACCCAACAGCAACAGCAATAACCTAGCCTGGAGGTGGCAACAGAATAGATCACTGTGGTTAGGTCCTCATATGAGAAGAAAGGCCATCGGAAGATGGAAGAAAGCATACCTCACCTCCGCAGCCAAGGAACAGTAAGGTGTCCCCAAAGGGGAGTGTAAAGGGAAGCTGCAGGCAGCTGGTTGTGGCTCCTTAATTCGGTGCTGCCCAGCTGTGACAAGTCAGGGCTGTACAGGGAAAGACTTAACCTATGCTGCTGGAATAAGGTTCCTCAAGTGTGTACGTGTAGGGATTAGGCGTGGCAGAGCTCCACACTGGTATGCCCCTGTCCTGCCCACTCTTAAGCAGATAAAAAGGCAGGGCTACCTCTGTCAGCTTTAGGCCAGCAGGGAAATCCCCTGCACAGAGGAAATTCTTCAGTAGCCTTCTCTGGCTACTTTATGCTGCTTGTGCAGGCATATCAAAGAGGAGAATTCAGCCCTATATGTCTATGTCTTCTATGAAACACCTAGCACACACTGGAGCATTATAAAATAATTAATAATGGTACATTTAGTTTCCAAATGCATGTAATGTAAGTTTTTACCTGAGTCTTCCATCCTCTGCTGCAGCTCCTCCTGGTATAATCTTAGTAATAAATATCCCAGGATCATCCCCAATATGAGGGTTGTCTGTTCCTCCAGCAATACTGAACCCCAGGCCAGAATTACCCTGGGAAAAGAAAAATGAAAAACTTATCAGCTGCTAGAATTCCTCAGAACTTAGCTGCTGTGTTTGAGCACTGTCTCCTTGCTCTCAAAGGTGTCTTTTTTACTTAGCACTGCCATATTTCCAGGTGTATATGACTCAGCCAGAAAAAATTCACCGTCAGCTAAAAAAAGGCAGGCTAGAAAAGTACACAAAGAATTCCCAAAGTCAGTGGAAAAACTTCTGTAGACTTCCACAGAAGATCAAGCCTTAATGTAATAGTTTAAAGATAAGATTTTTAAAAAATACGTAAGAGATTTCAGACGCCAGGACCCAGTGACTTTCAATGAGACTTACGTTCCTACACCAGTTAGGAGTCTTTGAAAACTTTACCCCGAATGCTTTAATTTCCAGTAAAAAAAAAGCCTAAGAAACAACAGCATTATTACATAAACTGGAACTCTGAACAAAATGGTAGCTGCCCGATGCACCTCAGGGTGTGGGAGGAGAAAAAAAAAGTTAAAATATAGTATTTTCTGCTGAAAAGCAACTACTACTCATATCCAAATTTTTTTTAAATGAGCAAATTTTGGCATACACATTTTCTGCATATTTGAAAAAGCAAATAATTCATTTGAAGTAGCCATTAGAATGTATCAGGTAAACAATCCTTTATTCTTACATGTATCTATACTCGCACACACCCACAACCTGGTGTGCCAACCTCCTCTCACACTATACACATGCCAGCAATTTTAGAACCTCTGTGAGAATTATGTACCGATCGTTATTGTTTTCAAGTTTAAAATAGTTGTAGTCATCACAGACATTCTTTTGAAGAGCAGTAATATATAAACCTGTGCCCTTTTAGCCTCCCCTCATCTGAGGAATCCAAGCAACTTTACAAACATGAATTCAGGCTTACAACAGCCCTATGAGCTACTGCAGATAAATGTACAAATTGTTCACCAAGTTTATGGGGTAAAATATGTTCAATAAGCTTATTTTAAACCCTTTTCTGATTTTATTCTGCCTAGTACACACTTCTGGGGTTTGTTATCGCCAGCGCTGCTTGTAGACACTCAGTCTGAGTGAGGAGAGAGAACTGCTCATCAGACCCACTCAAAACTCTATTTCTGTTATCACATCTCAATTCCTTCTCCTTAAAATGCATTTCAGTTAGGAGATCAGGAATGAGGTGCACTGGCAGAGCTTTGTGGGGAGTCTTATACATCACTTGTGTACAACATGTCAAGCTCTAGCCAGTGCGATCAGTGTTTCACAGTCACGAACAGGACAGTTCTCATGCATGCAATCTGCAGGCCCAGTGTAAATATGTGGTCCTGAATATGTGGTCCTGAATTTTTCAATATTGGACTAAATAATAGACAAAAAGGATTTCGGGATATACATGTTGTAATGTTATTCGGCTAGCTATAATATTGGAAATGGCACAGCACTGCAACATTTTACAGATATTCCACAAGGGGTTACTAAGCCTTTCTAAAATGGCATGATAAACCTATGATTTAGCCTTTTATCCATTAGGATCAGGTCTAGCTCATTTTACTTTCCCTATATTTTTTAATATGCCTGATCACACAACAGTCAACACAGGCTCCCCCTTGATAATACTTCAAGAATACTTTCCCTGAGAGTTTTCCTAATAACATACTGTCAGTGAATGTTCTAATGAATCTTCAAAGTAAAGATTTCATGGAGGTCACAGAAGGCCTTTAGACCACTCACTTTTGAAAAATGGCCACTCCAGTTTAGATGCAGCCTCACCGTGGGTGCCTTAAAGCACTGCTAAAACAGGAAGTAAGCTTTGCTTTTCTGTCAAGTGTCAGGTCTAATTTTTAAGAAGAGCTCATCACCTGCGGCATCCCGTGGTTCTCAACAGATTTAATCTTAGTCCCTAAAATCTGCTCTCAAGAAAAAAGAAAATAGGCTTGTCAAGGAAGCATGAGAAAGGAATTTTTAGCTGGATATGCAGCACAAGTGGATACAGTATAAGGTAACACCATGCTTGAAGAGCTTTTTAAAAAATAATAAAGCTTGCTTGTTAAAAAGGGGTATGCCTAGCTGTCACAGCTTCTCACCAAAGGTTTATTGAAATTCTCATCAGGAAATTATTTTGAAAAGGTCTCACACTTTCGGTGCCCTCTCCTTCCCATCCCTCCCCTTCCCATCTCAGCCACATTAATTCCTCAGCATTAATAACTATAACAACGCTCACTGTAAGTAATGATATGGTAAACTGCTACAGGCTTTCCAAGTGAATCACTGCCAGCCCCTGACATTTATCCACAGATGTACGTCAGCTGCATTGCAAGCCTATTGTGATTCAACCCCTTGGAGCAACCTTTGAAAAGAATAGGGCAGCACTCCTTGCTGGCACTTGCAGATCCAGAAAATTGCTTGTAATTAATCTGGTCACAATCCTTGACCTGATCAACAAGATCTGCAAGCTGTCACACTAGCTTGCTCATTCTCTATATATGTTCCTGCACAAGAAAGTAAATTGGGACGGACAAGTGGCCTAGCACAGTAATTTCTTCTTTGGTTCTCAAATGAATACTGTAATCTGTGTTGCCAACCTAGAGAGAAATTCTCTTGCTGCACAGGATCTCGCCCATTTCTACCAAGAGAAAACTGACAAAATATGACATGACATTCTCCCTGCCCTCAGCTTGCCTTCCCTTCCCCCCCTTTCCCTTCTATAACTCTCTCCTCACCCTAGTCAGATGCAAAAGTTTCTCATCTGCTCTCCTCCTCTAACCCCTCCAATTCTCCCAATTATTGCATCCCATCTCCTGATCTGTTATGTCCACTCCCCTCCCGCACCCTTGGTGGGAAGATTCAGAAGCCAAGGGAAGGGAAAAAACCTCCAAGCATTAGTTGTTTTAAGGCCCTTTCCCCAGGGCTTGTTTTATTATCTACAAAAAGATCACACAAAAGCAAATCAACCAAAAAACTCTTGGCAATAATTCCCAGAGATTTTCCCTTCTTTAGCCAGCTGAGAGTGGAAACACCACAGTCTTCCTCTTAGTTTCCATTTTACCCAGTTTTGGTTTTATTTTATATTCTTCTATGAGCAGCCATGTAACAGGCCAGAACCCCTTAATAGGCTGCAGCACCTTTACCTTGTCACAGTGCGATTTTTCAAAGCGCTCAGCCCTAGATTAATTTAGTTCCCATTTAAGTCAATGTTGAGCACTTCTGAAGTTATTTTTCAAGTGCTCAAGCTGTACAGCATAGAATGGAAGACACCGTCTAAGCCCCAAGAAGTTTATAGTCCTTGCTATTTCCTCACTTCTCCAGTATAGATAACTAGCTAAAAGCTTTTACAATCCACTTTTGTTACTGTGTCCCATTTAGTTACATTTTCTGGTTGAGAGCTCCTTATTTCTGGGACTGGAGCCTGAATCTCTGTGGTATCAAGCCATTCAGTGTTTATCGGAATAACAAGATAATAAAGCCAGCAGAAAGGACCACAGGCCAGTGGAACTGCACATTGGGGTGGAGCCAGCTTCTCTCCAGGCAAGTGCCAGAAATTTTGTATTTTACATTACCAAATAGGTATTTCGCACAGTCTCAGCAGCTATAGAAGTTCTCCAGTTTGTTTATTAAAGTTTTATTCTTCTCTCAGTCACTGGTTTGATATTTAATGAACCCCAATATCATTACAGTTCCTTGGCCATCTCCCATTCTAACACTAACCTGTTTTAACCCTGCTTAGTATGTGTACAACGATGGGATCATAGATGCAAATCATTCCTGCAGATGAGTTTTGAATATATATATCCTCTCATATACACCATTTTTCTTTTATGTTTTGCTCAGAGCTCAAGATTCAAAGACCTGAACAAAGCTGCCTCCTTTTCCTCTAATTCAGAGAAAAAAACTATTTGCATATTTATCAGTAGGCTGTTGAAATCTTTTGTTCTTTCAACTCTACTCAAGAGTAACATAATTCATGAAATTCTCACTACTCCCACGTCAGCTGGCGGGTTCCCCAGAGTTGGAATTTTGAGACTCTGTAGTTATATTATTATGTTCCATATGGTGCATATTTCCATCTGTCACTGTGCCATTTGTTGTTTTCAAGCCCCTTATCAGATTCAGAACATTCACTACGTAACCACAATTCACAAGACTACAAGCACTTTAATGATTCTTCTCACTTGCTACCTATAGAGGGAGCTTGAATTCCCATCCCTGTTTGGGGAGGAAGTGCATGACTCCAGCAGGGAGATTTTTAAAATAGCATGAGGGATTGTTTTTCTTTATTACACATGCAAAAAATGAGAATGTAAACAGCATGTCTAAAAGAATGAACTAAGCCAGCCACCAAAATAAAGCAATCCTTCAGAATGGGGCAAAATGCCAGTTCACTCGCAGTCAGGTTCTGGCAGTATTCAGACCAGTCTATGCAAGAGAAATGCCTTCAGATCTGGTTTCCAAGCCCAAAGCAGAAGTTCCCAGCACATTTTAGTAGCTTTTATAGTTACAGAAATCACATAATTCCGCCTTTTAAAGGAAGAGTCACCTTTTATTTCCACTTATACAATGCAGAAGAAAAGGAACAACAAAAAAAACCTCTTAGACTGTAAGGCTTCAGAGCATGGATGCTGCTAGTTCAGAATACCCCGGTCAACAAGAACAGTACCACCATCCCTCTACCTCTCCCACCCCACAGTCACTGTTCTAAGCTGTGACAACCAAATATGGCTGTTTTCCACCTCAATATGCCTCCCAGTCTCCTGCTAAGTACTTGTATGCTCCAGGTTACTCTCTGCCTGAGAAAATAATATCCATTCTGTCTCTTGCAGAAAAATAAGAACAGGGAAAAAATGCTACAAAACATGCTGGCTAATGTTTAATTAGAAAGAAAGGAAGATGGAAGGAAATGTTAGAAAAGGACACAGCAAAACACAGATTAATGTTCTCCAGAAATGGGGGTGGGGGAAGCACTCTTTTCTCCATTAAGTCTTCTTAGCACCTTGGGAAAAGGAAAGTTAAGAGTTCAGAACAATCTCTCCCTATAGATAGACATGTTTGTGCCACTCAGGGCCTGCACTGGATTTTTCCATTTGGACCCAACGGACTTCACAATTCCTATGACTACACTATCAAGTATGAGGAAAACAGATCAAAGTAGGGGAAGCAGTCATCTAGCCACACCATATCTGGGCACATCTGACCATGAAAATGGGCTTTTAAATTAAAACATATTAACAGCAAAAATGTGGGGTTGGCTCAAAGATAGGAAAAGTCAAGAGGTTCTGATATGTATTTACAAAAGACAATATAGTCACTAACAAATGCATGTCATTTACTGTCTAGGTTTTACTGAGAGCAGGTGCACTGCTGAGCATAACTGTTGTGGAGAAAAAATTCACACACCTTGTTTCAGATAAAAAATAAAAATAAATATTGTGAGAGCCTCAGCTAATTTATAGCGAAATGTAAGGTGCTAGAGAATTTCATAGACTACCTGTTCTACCAAGTTCTGCATGCTGAGCAGCTAGACAAACAGGATGATGGCAAACTACATAAATGTAATAGCAGGAATATTCGGTCATCTTCCTTTAGGATTTTGTGTTTGAACTTAAAGATCCCAAGGGTCTTTCAGATGCTTTCTTTTTTTTCAGTTCTGTTTACATTTAGACTAGGTGCTCCAAAGATCCCCTTTGGGAAGAAGGAAGTGAATGCACTGTGGCTAAGGAAATAGCAGCTGTGCAGACAGTTCCACCCCTTGATTTCCTCTGGTTTTGGAGCAAGATTGGGTAAAAACTCTGAGGGAAGGGACTGTGCAACGCCTTATAACAGAATGATACCCCTCTGAATTCTGATCCAGCTGGTTGATCGTATTTACTTTCCAGGGGAAGAAGTGCATGGGCTCTCAAGTAGTTTAAAAATATTAAATATCTGCATGTTGGAAATTCTTAGGAAATGGAGTTTCATCAAAAGACAAGGATGAGCTTGCACATATGGGTTACTTTTTGTTGTAGATGTGAAAGTCAAATGGGAAAGAACAATAAAAGCCTATGTTTTGCCGTATAGCACCTTTCATACTCCAGGTACCTCAAATTCCCCTAAGTGCTTTTTCAGAGCAATGAGTTAGTAATTGTGCGGAGTCTATACAGGCAAACCCATTATGCACTCAGCCTGTGTGTCAGTCTGGAACTTCAGAACTAGATTAATTGAGGAGATTGTAGAGTTCTCTCTTATACCCTTTTAAAAACTCCATTGGATGTTCATCTTTTGTTGACATTAGGGTGACCAGACAGAAAATGTGAAAAAATGGGGATGGGGTGGGGAGTAATAGGAGCCTATATAAGAAAAAGACCCCAAAATCAGGACTGTCCCTATAAAATTGGGACATCTGGTCACCCTAGTTGGTATAGCTATGAGATTCTGGCAGAAAGGAATTGAAGAAAGATTGTGTTTTGTATGGAAAGCATATTGTATAAATGGACTTCCCCGCTTTGCACTGAAGTGTTGGCACAGGGTATGATTACACTGGTCTACCATTTTTGAGAAGTCATCTGCTTCAGAGATAAAATGTGATATTTATTATGTATTTTGATGTGCTGAATTCAAATATGACAATTAAAACAACTGATTGGCTATGTATTTTGTGTAGATAGTAGAGTTTTAATCATACATTGTAAACCTAGGCCTTTTCATGTGTTTCTGGTTGCTTTACATGATAATATTTCTCCTGTCCTTTTTATGTAACACTTTAAAAATCAGCAAAAGGGTTATATAAATAAAATTGATTATGAAACAAAAGGCAAAAAACGATTATGTACATAGTTTAGTCCTATTCAGTGTCTACTCGGTGCTTCTTGGCTTGTCTCTTGTATTCATTAAATGGAGCATCTCTTGTCACTGTCTAGCAATAGTCTGCAAGCATTGATGGGCTCCATTTGCCCTGATAGCCTGCCAGGAGATTCCACTGCTGTAGTCTGGAGCCCAACAGCTCTGCCTTACTCTTGGGTAGTTCCAAATCCCTGACAAGGTCATTCAGTTCACCTTGTGTTAGGAGGTGTGGGTCAGAGGACGAGGATGGGAGAAAATGTGGGTCCTGTGACCTTGATGGTTCAGGACCAGAAGTTTCATCCTCTTCCTCTTCCTCATCTGACTCAAGTGAGAATGATTCTGGTGCATCAGGAACCGGCAGTCCTTCTCCGTGGGATACTGGGCATATAGCTGATGGAATGTTTGGATAAAGCACAGTCCACTTTTTCTTCTTTGACACACCTTTCCCAACTGGAGGCACCATGCAGAAGTAACAATTGCTGGTATGATCTGTTGGCTCTCTCCAAATCATTGGCACTGCAAAAGGCATAGATTTCCTTTTCCTGTTCAACCACTGGCGAAGATTTTTTGCACAAGTGTTGCAGCATATGCGTGTATTCACTGTCATCTGGGACAGACAATGTAAAACAAAAGCACGCCAATTTCCTTTTTATTTAAACAATATGCTTGGCTTCAGAACTTATAATTGGTGGAATACTATTCCAACACAAAAATATCTGTAAAGTAATTTGGAATTCCTCAAAGGGTGTTACCATAACCAAACTGACTGACAAGGTATTAGAAGGACATTTAAGTCAACTCTCCAGGACTTCAGAGCATACAGACAAGCTGACATCAAAAACGACCATAATTTATGTGTCGTAAGATTGAAGATTAAATTGAAGAAAAACCACCACAAAAAGCACCAAGAAAATTGACAGCAGAAGGCTAACAGACAAGACATTGTAGCAGCAATTTCAAAGTAATTGGGAAAATGCTGAAAGCTTATGATGCTACCACTGATAAAATCACTGAACAAAATACAAAACCAGAAAAAGCCTCCAGTACAATGGAAAAATGGCATTACAATCAAAATACCAAAGAAAGCAACTGCAATACCTGGCAAGGTGTTACACTCCATTCAGTGACAAGCAAAGTATTCTGTAGTATCATCATAAATAGAATAAAGGAAGTAGTTACCTGACTGATATAGGACAATTCTGTCTCGTGGCAACTTTTGAGGTTTTGAAATTTGTTTTAATTTCACATTAAAACAAATCCAACATCTTTTGATGAAGTTTGCAAAAATAGAATTGTATTCAAACCTCCGTTTTCAGATCAATATGTGTGCCGGTGGGAGACCCAGCTTCAGAGAAGAGTTTTTCATGCCAGATCGCTCTGATTCAGGCAAAGCAAGGACTTGAACCTGGTATCTCATCTCCCAGGCCATTGCCTTAATCACCAGGCTATAGATCAGAGGTGGGCAAACTACTGCCTGCAGGCCACATCCGGCCTGCAGGACCATCCTTCCTAGTCTTTGAGCTCCCAGCCGGGGAGGCTAGCCCCCTAACCCCTTCCCTGCTGTTCCCCCTCCCCTGCAGCTTCAGCTCGCCATGTTGCCAGCACTCTGGGTGGCTGGGCTGCGAGCTTCTGCCAGGCAGTGCAGCCACGAAAGCCCCTGGTTTAGTGTCTTAAATTGCTCCCTGTAGGAATGTGCTATTTACTGCTGCCAGTCCTGGTGTTCTGAGTGGCATGATAAAGGGGCCGGGAGCGGGGGATTTGGATAAGAGGTAGAGGGTACTGGGGGGCAGATGGGGACAGAGAGCAGTTGGATAGGTGTGGGAGTCCTGGGGGGGCCTGTAGGTGGGCAGGAGTGTGGATGGGGTAGGGCAGTCAGTCCTGGGAGAGCAGTTAGGGGTGGGGGGTCCCAGGAGGGGATGGTCAGGGGACTAGGAGCAAAGGGGGTTGGATGGATTGGAGGTTCTGAGGGGGGCAGTCAGGGGGCAGAAAGTGGGAGAGGTGGAGGGGTCAGGCTGTTTGAGGAGGCACAGCCTTCCCTACCCGACTCTCCATACAGTTTCACAACCCTGATGTGGCTCTTGGGCCAAAAACTCTGCCCACCTCTGCTACAGATCATGAGAGTCTCACCTTTCAGACAAAGTCATCACTGGAACTGAAATGTTTCCACAAAACTTTTGGCTTTGACAAAATACTGTATTTCACTGAATTTTCATTTAATCTAAAATGTCCCCTTCTGAACCCTGAGTTTGTCCCTGTGATCTTTACTCTTGTCCCTGTTTTTTTAATTTGTTGTCCCCTCAAATCATTTGAGACCTGATTCCAGTGGCACCTTCCCATAAGGCTGTGAGGCTTTAGCTGTGGGTGGGCCTTTGCCTACCCATCCCTAGAGCCTCAATAGGTAAAATGTTCCAACCAGCTCTAAAAGCTTTTGAGGCAAAAGCTAAGGGCAGAGCAGGCTGAATCTTGACCTGGAAGATCCCGTGGTGATCAGAATTTCACCTTCAGAATAACCATCAAAAAGAGCACTGAATGGCAAAATCCACGCCTTGTAAACTTCATAGATTTTAAGAATGTATTTACAGCTTCCAACAAGATTCATTCTGGAATATCTTGAAGTGTTATTGTACACCAGTATAAATAACTAACTTCATCAAGGCTTTGCACGAAGTGCAGCTTGCACAGTTAAAGTGAACACAGACTTGAGCAAATGATTTAACATAGATGCTGGTGTCATACAAGGATTCACTCTGACCTCTCCTGTTTGGCAGTGCCATTGACTTCATCATGAGAAAATAAAATAAACAGACATTATGAGGAAAAGTGCAGAAACAACAAAGGCATCACAAGGCTAAATTACAGTACACTAGAAGATTTAAATTTTGTTAAATAACAAAATCAGCCTGAATACCCCAGGCTGATGGCATCCATCTTAGGTGGTCTTGGTACAATTTGAAATCCTCCAGTACTGGAGATAACAAATTGGGCAGAGCAGCATCACCTGGTTATGAGGAGGACAATGGATGTGCAAGGTTTTGTGGTATCCCCCCTCTGACATTACCAAGGGTAAAGGTTGCTCCAGCTCTTATCTGTGGCTGCACACCTGGGGGATCCAATGGGGAGGCTACTGGAGGCCCACATGATCTTGCCCTAGAGAGGACAGATGACCACATCTTAGCTGAACAAGGGACTTTTCAGAGATTTCAAGGAGGCCACCATGAACTGGGAGACAGCATCAGTGGTCAGTAGGAAGTAGGCCAGGAACCCTTGTCTCTGCATGCAGGGTACGAATCCTGGTGCCAGCTACGACTTCCACTGTGTTTCAATGACCTATTAACCTGATAAAATGAGGGGGAGAGGGAAGAAGATGCCTCCGAGCTCAATTTTGAAGACCCTTCTAAATAGTCTAATTGTGCTGGGGGAGATATTCTTGATGGGGCCACCACGTGCCCTGCCACCTGTCAGTTTAATTGATACAGACAAAGGAAGAGACGTTGGCCCTGTGGACGCTGGTACTGACATCACACTTTCACTTAAAAGTGACCATTGGGACCAACAGTAAAGCTGATACTGAGTCCACAGACAGACTGCATCATAAGTGGTCTCCTGAAGATCCTATCTGCATTAGCAATCCTCTCAGTTCTGAGGAGGAAATCAATTGCACCCCTCCATCTTGGTTAAGCTGCAGTGCGGACAACGGTGCCAGCAACAATGACAGGTCTGTCACCTACCCAAGGACAGTGAGGATGATGCCACTGCAATCGCATGTTCCCGGATAACTGGTGAGTCAGGAACAGAAAGTAATGGCAAATCTTCTGCTACTTGATACATGGTTAGTGTGGAAACCTACAATGCCACCTGCATCAGCAGCTCAGGTGATACATTAAATCAGCCCATTCCCTGGCCACCTCCCCAGAACAGTTGGTTCTTACCCTTTTCCAGGCTAACGTCAGCCCACAGCGGGGTCACTTTCTGCCTCCACAGAGTGGAGAGGAGGGTCACTTTCTGCTACCACCACCTCAAGTCGGGATGTGAGGTGTGTGGCACCAAGACTATTTCTTGTTGTGCATTTGTCCAGCACAGATCTGGAAGTCAGAAGGAGCGGTGGATGAAGTCAGGGGTGCTGGAACAATTTGTATAATGCTGAGAGCCATTGAATCAAACTGTGAACCCTGTATATGATGGAAATCACTTCAAGCCAAGGGCTACGGTAGCACCCACACCCCTAGTTCCAGCACTATGGATGAGATTTGTGGAGGAATGCTTGAGCAGCAGCCAGGAGGAAGAGATGGGGAAAGCAGTAGGAATGAGGTGTCAGCAGGGCCAGCTCTAGGCACCAGCATTCCAAGCATGTGCTTGGGGCGGCTCTTTTCAAGGGGCAGCATTCCGGCCCTTCGTGGGTGGCACTTTATGTTTCAGAGGGCAGCATTCCATCCCCATCCCCTCTTCCCCTGTTTTTTTTTGGGGGGGGAACCTGGAGCCAACCCTAGGTGTCAAAGATGAGGGGGGCAATTGGTTGATTGGAACAGGAGGCTGGGGAAGGTGAGAATGGAGCAGGGGCAGCTGAGTATAGTTAGGCAGTAGAAGCTAAACAGGGTAACCGGCTGATGAGCATCTTCCAATGAGGGGTAGCCATTCACATCAGAAGTGGCACAGCCATTGGGTCTGAGCACAGTGCTGGCCCACCTTTAAAGTCATCTGCTTCTTGTTATAATGCTTCTTGGTAACAACTCAATATCTTTTCTCTTGCTTGTGCAACTCTACATGCCTTCACACTACCTTCCTATTCCCTTTCGACAATGTCTCTTTGCTTATCATCTGTGGAACCATTTGCTACTTCAATGCTTTCACTCTTCATTATTTCCCCTGTTTTTTTACTCAATTTGTTCTACCTTCCTGAATATGTTCACACAGTTCATCACTGCATTTGTTCATTTCCCCTCTCACTCTCTCTTTCTCCCCTTAACCCTCCTAAACTAGTGCTGTCATTGCTCTTTTTTTGGTTCTCTTTGCTGACTGAACTTGACTTTAATGTATTCCAGCTTTCTTCTAGTGTCAAAATAATGTAAGAAACTGCATTTCGTGACTAATTAAATGATCAAAAAATGTAAAGGAGCATAACATTGGGTCTAGTTAATCAGTTGCTGACACAGCTGGTTAGCCCAGAGTCTATGCAAAAAGCTGTGCTGAAGCAGTTTGGGTTTAACAAACATTGATTTCCAATGAAAACATTTATATTCCCTTTTCTAACTTTCAGGCCAAATTCTGGCCTCATTTATATCTATGCCGTCGCATTGATTCAGTGAAGATATAAGGAAGAAGAGCAGGTGTGTAGGACGTTTGGATATTGACAGTTTAATTTGGAAAAGAAGATTGAAAATTCTTTATCTGTCACAGTTATTTCTATACATACTTACAAATATTTCTCTGTAAAATGTTCTTGTGGAAAAAAATCATCCATTTTCTTTCCCCAGTGTCACTGCGTTGGGCAGCATGCGAGAGAGTGACGCAGGCAGGTCAGGGAAGGAGAGAGTGCTAATTCATGGATGAGAATGGTGGGTTAGAGAAGCGGTGGGAAGCTCTGGGCTGATGAGCTGAAGAGGGAGAATGAGGAACATGGCCGGGGGTTGGGGATTGACTTTCTTAAGGAGAGGTCTCAAAGAGAGGGGACAGACTACCTTTCAGTGGGAAGGGGAGAGGCAAAAGTGAAGAAGGACGTAGTTCTCAGTGCTCAAGTGGTTTGCAGTGGCACTTCTTTAAGATAAGAAAGAGATATACATCTACAGAGTGCCTAGCACAATGGAACCCCAATCCCCAGTTCCTCTGGGAACTACTGTAGTGCACATATTAAATCAGTAATAACAGTACAGTCAGTTCTAATTGACTCCCTTGTCAGCAGAAGAGCCAGGGCATGAACAAGCCTGGATACTGAACTCTCTTCTTTCATCTAGACATGGTCCCTTCATGTCAGGGTTGGGGTACACTGATGAGGCAATGCAGAGAAGCTTAAACTATCTTTGGCTGCTCTGTTGCAGACTTCAGTGTTTATGGCTGCTCACCAAGCTCCCATCAGCAGCATTTAAATCTCTGTAAAACACCCCAATAATATTTTGGATCTCAGAAAGGAGGAAGCAGAGGGTGGAAAAAGCTAAAGAGAAGGACTGCTTTTCTATTGAATTGATGCCAAGGGAGAGAGAGATTCTCCGTCACACCACGTCAGTGTAAGGCATTTCACAAGGATTCCTGCTTCTAGATGTCAGCTCACCAAACTAAACCACACACCTGCTCCTGACTTCAATGGATTTTTGTCTATTCAGCAACTGTTTGGATCAGGCCACAAAAACAAGATCAGATGATCTCTATGAAGCAGTCTACATTAAGAGAGGAAGCCGAACAATGTTTCCCCATACCCATTCAATGAGGCTCTGAATGTTGGCTGAATGCCTTTTTGGGCTGTGACACTGAGACACAGTTGGGGGAATGAAGAAACCACAGTCTTGAAAGTGAAGATGACTTTGTTTGGACTTTGATATCAACTGAGAAAGCTGGGCTTTTATTGTTGGTTCTGGTATTTAACATCTTGGGAAGAGGGCTCAGGTTTAGCAATTCAGTACTCTGCTAGTATTAAAGTTTGTAATATTCAACCACATTTTATGCCATTTATCATTAAATATCCATACTCCAGAAGCAGGTTTGGGGCATGATCATTATCAGGGGATCCCCTTGGGGGGTATAAATATATAGGAAGACATGGTCCTTCCCTGAATAGCTTACAATATTAGTCCCTGATCCTGCCCTGAGCCCTACACCTAAACTCATTGTAGCATTGTGGCCTAAGACAACAAGCAGCATATGAGGGGAGGGACACAGTCAAATCTACTAAAACATGTACATACATGAAAACAGAATTACTACATGCAGATTTCATTTTAAAGAAAGTAAATGCCAACCGAACTCCTCTGCTCCATAAACCATAATTACTTTAGCACCATTTAATATCTCCGCTACCATATTTTTACCGATTTTTTAAAGGTCCATGAAAAATGAATGATCTAAAGTTGCTAATTGAAAAGCGGAAGCTTTTCTTTCATTACTTATTCCCTTCCTGAACCAATTCTAATTAACTGAGGGCTCAGTAGTGTAGCTCGGACCTGTTCCTTCTGGTCTGGTAGACACAGATAGACAGATGGGGGAGCTCAAGGAAACAATGACACAGTGCTGGTCATCATGACAGGCAGCATTCTCAGTGCACCAGATACCTAACTGTAAATAATTTTCTGTAGCATCATGGCAAAGGCGAGTTCTAAAAAGGGATCTAAAGGACAAAAAAAGGAGTTTAACTTGAAGAACCTGGTTGTGAGTACTTCTCTAGGCTTTTTTGCAAATGAAATCAGAGCATCAGGTGTTGAACTGCTGTAATTGTTATTTAAGACAGTATTTTATATTATTTGATGTGAGTTCTCCCTGTGCATGTGTAAACATTTTGTAATAACTTGAAATCTGTAAGGAAAAAGCCTTGGGCCAACTCCTCAGCGGATATAAATTAGCATAGCTTTGTCGATGTAAGTGGAACCATGGCACTTTTCTCCAGCTGGAAACTGGCTTTTTTCCCTTTTCTACTTTATTTATTTATTTATTCCTAAACCTGGGCCAGCACCTGAATTCTGACTTGTTATCACACATACGTATTTTGTTGAGAGGAAACTTTCAGCTTTAAGAATTGCTAAAGAAGCCTCCAGACTTCAGGGCATCCCAAGCAAGCCAACAGAAGAATTTCATACTTAACAGTAATAAATAATGAGGGGATAACTTCTGAGGCAGGGATAGTCAAAGAAATCAAAGGGAATTAGGCGCCTGCATCCTACTGAAATTCAGTTGGGTATGGGTACCCAACTCCCTAAAACTCCTTTGAAAATCTCAGCAATAATGATTATGCATATTGTTATATATAGCACCGAAATATATATAGGATCATTATGGAAGCTAAGACGGCAAACTGAGGAAGGAGGAGCACACGTATAATCATAGATGAACACAGCAGTAAGATCTCACAATGGGGAAAATATAAGCATAAAAGAAAAGGATTTAGCAAGGAGAAAGACACAGCTCTGCCGCACTTTATGGGGGACAAAGAGAGGTATGAAACCTCCCTTGTAAATAAACAAGGACCGGTTAGAGAGGCAGGATCCAAATCAGCAGCGTTCAGGGGGCACCAACTTCCTGCTTGAAGTACTGAGAGGTGTAGAATGATTGATTAGGTCTCTCACTCACTGTGTGTGGGCGCACATATTATTGGATTTTCTAATGTAGCAAAACTTCCATAAATGAAGAGTAAAACACCAATCCACTAATTTCACATCCAGTGATAAACGCTAGATAGAAAAAGCCTCCTCTACTGATCTCCTCCTCCAGTCCAGACAATGGCATTTTGTTTTCATTATTTTTACTAGTTTTACAACCCCACTCCAGGGATAATTCTTTTGCTTTCAAGCCCATCAGCATTTGTTTAATGAGATCAAAAGGCCCAATTCTGCCATCCTTACTCCATGAGTATTACCATTTCAATCAATGGGACTAGATGTGCAGAAAAGTACTACTCAGCATGAGTAGTAGTAGCAAAATCAGCCCCAGAATGTATTTTATGAAATACTGAAAACTAAATTTAAACATACTCAGGAATCCTTTCACCTAACTACATTATTCGGATAAGCTTAACCATGAACTCACTGGTTATAACAACATATTTGTATTGCAGTAGCACCTAGGGAATCCAATCATAGACCAAGACTCTATTGCACTAGGCACCATACAACAATACAAGAAGGCAGTTCCAAGGAATTTACAATCTGCATATGGATTGTTTCTGGGTAACTTGCCCTGTAATGTAGCTTTAAAGCTCCAGCAGGCACAGTCCTGACCAAGGGGTGGTAAATCAGCTCAACCATCCATGCTAGCAGTAGCCTCAGGAAGCACAATGGAAAACAGAGCCAAAGCTCTACCTATTTTTGTTCAACTGCTCCAGGAGACAGGGAGAGTGCTAACCCAAGGCTGGTAGCCTGAAGAGGAATGAAAGGGACAGGTCTCATTTCCCTATCTATTAATTAAATCTGTGGTTCACGCTGCATGCCACTGAAGATTTACATTGTACACTCCCAACCTGAAGCAAATACTCACCAGCACTATACACCATACAACATAAACACTAACCCAGGAACCTATCCTTGCAACAAAGCCCGATGCCAGCTCTGTCCACATATCTATTCAAGTGACACAATCATAGGACCTAACCACATCAGCCGCGCCATCAGGGGCTCATTCACCTGCACATCTACCAACGTGATATATGCCATCATGTGCCAGCAATGCCCCTCTGCCACGTACATTGGCCAAACTGGACAGTCTCTGTGCAAAAGAATAAATGGAAACAAATCTGACATCAGGAATCATAACATTCAAAAACCAGTGGGAGAACACTTCAACCTCTCTGGTCACTCAGTAACAGACCTAAAGGTGGAAATTTTGCAACAAAAAAACTTCAAAAACAGACTCCAAAGAGAGACAGCTGAAATCAAATTAATATGCAAATTAGATATAATTAACTTAGGTTTAAACAGAAACTGGGAATGGTTGGGTCATTACACTAATTGAATCTATTTCCCCATGTTAAGTTCTCCTTACACCGTCTATGGGTCATCTCGATTATCACTTCAATTTTTTTTTCTCCTGCTGATGATAGCTCATCTCAGTTGATTGGCCTCTTACAGTTGGCATGGCTACTTTTCATGTTCTCTGTATGTATAAATATCTTCCATTCTATGCATCCAAAGAAGTGAGCTGTAGCCCATGAAAGCTTATGTTGAAATAAATTTGTTAGTCTCTAAGGTGCCACAAGTACTCCTGACCTTTTGACTGTACAGTGGCTGTCTGTCTGTCTGTGTAGTTAGGTGTTTAAATCACACCATCAGAGTGGTATATGAGCACCAATATTCTGAGGTATTATTACAGTAGGGGCTATAGCAGCAACCATATTTAAGGTTGCAAAAGGATTTATTTGCTCTCCCTGAGTTTCTTACACACATTTCAAAATTTCCTCCTCCAAAGCTGAAATTTTGTAGGTTTGGTTTCTGTCTGCTAGTGATGTCCCCACCCACCCCTGAATGTTTGAGCAAAATTTATTCAGATGTTTTTTGAGATCAAAGCGGATAAAAACAACCAATCATCAAAAAAAAACAAAACCACACTTACTCCATTTGGGGGGAAAAAAAAGTTGCAGCCTCGGCAGGGTTTTTTTGAATAAAGCTTTAGTCGATAAAGAAAAACAAAATTTTACAAAGACAACTGTATTAGGCTGCCGATCTAGCCCAGTATCCTGTCTTCCAACAAAAACAATGAGGAGTCCTTGAGGCACCTTACATACTAACAAATTTATTTATTTCGTCTCTAAGGTGCCACAAGGACTCCTCAATGTTTTTGCTGATACAGACTAACATGGCTACCACTCTGAAACTTGTCTTCCAACAGCGGCCATTGCCAGATGCTTCAGAGGGAATCAATAGAATGGCAATTATCGAGTGATCCATCCTGTCATCCAGTCCCAGCTTCTGGCACCAAGAGGTTTAGGGACCCCTGGATCATGGGGTTACATCCCTGGCTATTTTGGTTAATAGCTATTGATGCACCTATCCTTCATGAACTTATCTACTTCTTTTTTGAACTCTGCTGTAATTCTGGCCTTCATAACCTGCCCTGGCCATGAATCCCGCAAGTTGACTATATATTGTGTGAAGTAATGCACTGTGTTGATTTTAAACCTGTTTCTTATTAATTTAATTAGGTGATCCCTGGTTCTTGGGTTTTGAGAAGGGATAAATAACACTTCCCTGTTCACTTTCTCCACACAACAAAAATGATTAAGGATATGGAACAGCTTCCACATGAGGAGACAGTAATAAAATTGGGACTTTTCAGCTTGGCAAAGAGACAACTACGTTGGGCTATGAGAGAGATCTATAAAATCATTACTGGTGCGAAGAAAGTACATAAGGAAGTGCTATTTACTCCTCCTCATAACACATTAACTAGAGGGTCTCCAAATGAAATCAATAGGCAGCAGGTTTAAAACAAACAAAAGGAAGTATTTCTTCACACAATGCACAGTCAACCTGTGGAATTCTTTGCCAGTGGATGTTGTGAAGGCCAAGACTATTACAAGGTTCAGAAAAGAACTAGATAAATTCATGAAGGATAGGTCCATCAATGGCTATTACTGAGGATGAGCAGGGATGGTTCCCTAGTGATGTTTGCCAGAAGCTGGGAATGGGTGACAAGGAATGAGTCATTGGATGATTACCTATTCTGGTCATTCCCTCTGGGGGAGCTGGCATTGGCCACTGTTGGAAGACAGGATACTGGGTTAGATGGACCTTTCATCTGACCCAGTATGGTCATTCTTATGTTCATTCATGATTGTATAGACCTCTATCATATCCCCTCTTATTCATCTCTTTCCTAAATTGAACGATCTCAGCTTTTTAAATCTCTCCTCGTATCAATGCCCCGAATCATCTTTGTTGCCCTTCTTATCCCTTTTCCAATTCTAGTATACCTTTTTTAAGACAGGGTGACCAGAACTCCATGCAGTATTCGTGGTGTGGGCATACCATGGATTTATATAGTGGCATTTTATTACCTATCCCTTTCCTAATGGATTTTAAGATTCTGTTAGCTTGGATTGGATTGCAGGTTTTGTTAGTCTTTTTACTTGTTTGTATTTATAGAATTCAGCTACATTTACATGCTCATCCTTAGAGAGAGAAACAATCAATCCAAATCACTCTCCTCTCACTAGGGGCCCGATCCAAAGCCCATTAAATCACTGAGAACTCCCATTAACTACACTGAGTTTTGGATCAGGCTTATCCAAGTGCCTGAAGCATGGTCATGCTTACTATTTCCTCTGCTGGTTTGAATCCTGCTCTCTAACTATTCCTTTATAGTTTCTGGTGGACGCTTTTTCATTTTTCCCCTTCATTCATTATGATGGGCCATTTCTCTTCTGGATCACTATCACAAAGTGTACGGAATTGGAGTGCTACCTTCCTGGTTGTCTATTTTCTTACATTTTCAGACTGTAGAGGTCCCCTTTTTCCTGTCTGTTGAGCCATGGTTCTACAATGGAGGTCAATAAAAGAGTCACATATACTTGACCTTCCATCCTAGTAATGGCAGAAGCCACTTGTTTTCCTTCATATGAGGGGATTGTACACAGGTGCAACACAGGCAGAATTTGGCACACTCGTAGATTTAATAGATGTGTTATTTATTTTCCATAGGCAACAACAGAGCTATTTTTCTATAACGCACTGCATAGAAAAATTATCCCCAAATGCTTTACAGAGGTAAGTGATACATTCACAGAGATAAACAACAGAGGGGTGAAGCAGGGGAGAAATAGTAAGTAGGACTTAAAAGTCTTGTCTGTACTTTGACACCAGAACAAAATAATTAGAAAGAATGTTTCCTCCACATGCTTAAATTTGCATGCTGCTGTAAATTACACATTACAGATGTAAACTGGATTAACATCTAATTTCCTCTCTCAGGATCCCAGGAAAGATGCAAAATTTTCTCAACTAATTCAATATTTTAATAACCGTTGAATTTAAGGGTGACTTACTTTTCCAGTCAGTCAATGTTGCCTGTATCCAGTGCCTTCAAACATGTTTCCAAGGAGCAGTACAAGGAATTCAGACTTTACCCTGAAGCTTAGAGATGTTCATTCAAAAACCACAAGGAAGATTTATAAAACTAGCTGCTGTTTCTGCAGCACTCTCCTTAAATTGATGTTGACATCACTCTCACCACCAATCAATTCGACAACAAACAGCTAATGATTGGCTTTTACAAACCACAGTGCTAAACTCTAAAATGTTTTACGATAGCAATATGCTATCCCTTTTCATTACATTGCTTTTACATATGCCTTTCTTGGAGCACTTTTGTTTTGAAGCATATGTAAGAGTTACAGATACACAGTTTTCAGCGACGTAACAATTGTGACCTTCAAATCTCTGAAATACTTTACGGGACATTTTTTTAAAGGATCTGCTATTGCAGGAAAAAGCATTTTGGGTACCACCAAAAACTGACAATTAATCTGAGAAAATTCACCCAGATGTGCTCAGATTTGAAATCTAAAAAGTGAAAGCAACCCAAAACCATCTGTTAAAATTTCCATTGAACACTTTCCAGCTGGGGTACTAATCTAATGTCTCAGCTATAATGCAAATGTAGGTCTGGTTTTCAAACCGAAAGCATAAAAAGCAAACAGATCAGGACTGGAGAATTCAGCCATCCTGGATGGCAAAGTCAACAAAATCTTTAGGGCTTTAAGGGGCAGCACTTTAAAGAGAGCGGATCCAAAGGTTATAGCACTAGCTTGGGACTTGAGAGATCCAGGTTCATGCATACTCCAGTCCCATTGGAACCCCCTCGGTCTTCCAGTGCCTCAATCACTTTGCCTCTCCTCTACATCCTTCCCTATAAGTCACTTCTTCCATTTTGTCTTTCAATACTAAACTCATTTCCAGGAATGTCTGTACCTACATTCTCAAGTAATTACTTATCCTTTTATTGAGTGTCTCTGCATTTGACTGCAAACTCTGTGCAGGGAAAATGCCTTGAGCATTGTAAAGTATGTTATACATCTATAGCATAATATGAATAATAATAATAATAGTAACAACCTAGGAGATTCATAACAAGCTATATACCAGAACTCACTGTCTGCATGCCCCATGGTAACAATCATTGAAACGTCTCTTTCCATCTGATGTGGCTAGTCTTTTATCTAGGTAATGTAAAATACCTAGTGATTAAACTATATCTAATGGAGATAAAAGATGCCTCTTCAAATGTCTAGTTCTCTCAAGTGGAGACCCTAAAGAACTTGCTTCTCCGCTGTTATTTTTCATGGGGGTTTATTTTTCCCTGATTACACTGAACATAGTATTAACTTCTTTTTCTGCAATCCCCCGCACCTCCATTTGATATACAAAATAAAATCTGGTACTTCCGCTTGCCATTATTCTCCCAGAAACTTTAAAGTCCCAATAAAATTGCATTACCCGTGTAGGATTCATGCTTTATTTGTAAAATATTGGTTTCCAAGGAAGTTTTACTATATATCATATTAGATACTGAACATGAAGCAATTTCAGGGTTTACCCTAGTTTACTACTTTGATGTTCCACATCATAACTGATGTTATGTTCACTATTTAAAAAGGTAGCATTTGGCAACAGTCATTGCATTATGGAATCTGAGATGCCATGGGATTTCCATATTCACAGAACAGGCATCTCACATACCACTACACATTAACTTTTGGAAAATGTCGTCTTTTTAAATGATGCCTAAATAGATTAATTCTGGCATGCTGATGACTGAGAAGCAGATTAATAGATTATAGATTATTCCTAGAATACTCAAGGAGCTAATAGCGGAGGTATCTTCGGAAAATCATGGGAGACAGGAGAGATTCCAGAAGACTGGAAAAGGGCAAATATAGTGCCCATCTATAAAAAGAGAAATAAAAACAACCCAGGAAACTACAGACCAGTTGGTTTAACTTCTGTGCCAGGGAGATAATGGAGCAAGTAATCAAGGAAATCATCTGCAAACACTTGGAGGGTGGTAAGGTGATAGGGACTAACCAGCATGGATTTGTAAAGAAAAATCATGTCAAACCAATCTGATAGCTTTCTTTGATAGGGTAATAAGTCTTGTGGATAAGGGAGAAGCAGTGGATGTGGTATACCTAGACTTTAGTAAGGCATTTGATACAGTCTCGCTTGATATTCTTATCAATAAACTAGGCAAATACAAAGTATATGGGGCTACTATAAGGTGGGTGCATAACTGGCTGGATAACCATACTCAGAGAGTAGTTATTAATGGTTCCCAATCCTGCTGGAAAGGTATAACAAGTGGGGTTCTGCAGGGGGTCTGTTCTGGGATCAGCTCTGTTCAATATCTTCATCAACGACTTAGATATTGGCATAGAAAGTATGCTTATTAAGTTTGGAGATGATATCAAACTGGGAGGGATTGCAACTGTTTTGGAGGATAGGGTCATAATTCAAAATGATCTGGACAAATTGGAGAAATGGTCTGAGGTAAACAGGACGAAGTTTAACAAAGACAAATGCAAAGTGCTCCACTTAGGAAGGAACAATCAGTTTCACACATATAGAATGGGAAGAGACTATCTAGGAGAGAGTAGGGCAGAAAGGGATCTAGGAGTTATAGTGGACCACAAGCTAAATATGAGTCAACAGTGTGATCCATTGCAAAAAAAGCAAACATGATTCTGGGATGCATTAACAGGTGTGTCGTGCGCAAGACACACAAGGCATTCTTCTGCTCTACTCTGCTCTGGTTAGGCCTCAACTGTAGTATTGTGTCTAGTTCTGGACACTGAATTTCAAGAAAGATGTGGAGAAACTGGATAGGGTCCAGAGAAGAGCAACAAGAATGATTAAAGGTCTTGAGAACATGACCTATGAAGGAAGGCTGAAAGAATTGGATTTGTTTAGTTTGGAAAAAAGAAGACTGATAGGGGACATGATAGCAGTTTTCAGGTATCTAAAAGGGTGTCATAAGGAGGTGGGAGAAAACTTGTTCATCTTAGCCTCTAAGGATAGACAAGAAGCAATGGGCTTAAACTGCAGCAAGGGAGGTTTAGGTTGGAGATTAGGAAAAAGTTCATAACTATCAGGGTGATTAAACACTGGAATAAATTGCCTAGGGAGGTTGTGGAATCTCAGTCTCTGGAGATATTTAAGAGTAGGTTAGATAAATGTCTATCCGGGATGGTCTAGACAGTATTTGGTCCTGCCATGAGGCAGGGGACTAGATTCGATGATCTCTCAAGGTCCCTTCCACTTTTAGAATCTATGAAAGCAGAAAGGACCATCTAGTTTGATCATCTAGTTTGGCCTTCCAACTAGTTTAACTCTAGGGCCCTACCAAATTCACAGTCCATTTTGGTCAATTTCATGGTCATAGGATTTTAAAAATAACAAATGCCATGATTTCAGTTATTTAAATCTGAATTTTCATGGTGTTGTAATTGTAAGGATCCTACCCGAACAAGGAGTTGTGGGGGGGTCGCAAGGTTATTGTAAGAGGACTGCAGTACTGATGCTTTTACTTCTGTGCTGGTCGTGGCGGCGCTACCTTCAGTGCTGGCTGGCCTGAGGGTGGCAGGTGCTGGCCAGAAGCCCAGCTCTGAAGGCAGAACTGCCAGCATCAGCAGCACAGAAGGATGGCATGATATGATATTGCCACCCATACTTCTGCGCTGCTGCTGGCGGAGTGCTGTCTTCAGATCTGGTTGCCTGGTCAAGAGGCACCACCTTCCAGCCGCCCAGATGTGAAGCCCCTCCCACTCCCTGCAACCTCCTTTCAGCTTAGGACCCTCAGTTTGAGAAATGCTGGTCTCCCACCGTGAAATCTGTATAATATAGGGTAAAAGCAAACACAAAAGACCAGATTTCACAGTCCGTGACATATTTTTCATGACTGTGAATTTGGTAAGGCCCCATGCATAACACAGGCCATTGTATTCCCTTGAATTAATTTCTCTTTGAACTGGAGTATGTTATTTTTGAAAAACATCCAATCTTGATTTTAAAATTTACAGTGATGGAGAATCCATCACAGTCTTGGTAAGTTGTTCCAATGGTTAAGTCATCATCACTGTTAAAAATCTGTACCTGATTTCTAGTCTAAACCTGTCCAATTTTTACTTCCCGTTATTGGATCTTCTTACACTTTTCTCTACTAAACAGAAGGGCCTTCTGTTATCAATTTTATGACCTCCACTTAAGCACTTACAGAGTGTGAACACGTCACTCCTTAAATTTGTCTTTGACAAGCTAAATAGATTGAGGTCCTTGAATCTTTCACCATAAGGCATGTTGTATCATCTTCTAACTGTCAGTGATGATTTTATGTTTTTGTTCAGGTTATTGATGAAAATATAAAATAGGGCCAAGAATTCATCCCTACAGGACCCCAATAGAAACACCAGCTCAATCATGATTCCCCATTTAGAATTACATTTTGAGACCTATCAGTTAGCCATTATTTAACCCATTTAATTTGTGCACTGTTGATTTTGTATCATTCTAGTTTTTTAATGAAAACGTGGCATTCTACATCAAACTTATCTAATTTTAAAAAAAAAGGTTAATTAATTTGTTAGGATCTATTTTCCATACATCTGTGCTTACTGGCATTAATTATATCCCATTTGCACTTTTTAAATATTGGAATGTTAGCTTCCTTCCAGTCTTCTGGAACTTCCCCAGGGTTCTAAGACTTCTTAAAAATTGATGGTAATGATCCAGAGAATTCCTTCGCCAGCTCTTTTAAAAATCCTGCATGCAAGTAAAGCCAAGATCCTGACCAATTGTGATAATTAAAGATCCAATTGGATCTTGCACAAAATAGTGGTATTAGCCTCCATACCCTCACTAAATTCAAATTTAACTGATTTCCTTCCACCTGGCTAGATTTGCCTTGTAGTTCCAACTGGATATTGGTCTTCTTCGGTCCTTGTCTATGTTAGAGCTACTGTTGTTAGAACTGGTGATAACAACAGAGACATTGGAGAGGAAAGCCAAATTAGCAGAGAGAAAGAATTTAATCAGAAAAATTTAAATAGCAACTGGGACTGGTTTAGGAACACATTAATAGATGCCCCAAAATCCATAATTCCATAACTAAGGAAGAAGGCCATATTAGTTAAAAAGCAACCTGGTATGGAGGGAAGTGAAAGCAAATATAAAAAAAAAATGAAAGGGTGGAGAATTTGATAGTATATTAATCAGAAGCTAGTAATTGTAGAAAATTGATATGGGAAGCAAAACAAGGCAAGGGAGAGATATGGAAAATAAGACGTTCTTTTAAGTTTATTTGGAACAAAAAGAATCCTAAATGGTACTTGTCCATTATTAGATAGAAATGGTAGAATTGACAATAATAATGTAGAAAATGCAGACGTGTTCAAAACATTTTTCTGTTCTGTATTAGTTGGGAAAACATGATATAGTCACACCATAGGACAGCACTCTCTTCCTTCCACTAGTTTCTTAGAAGAATGATAAACAGGAGCTACTAAAGTAAGACATTTTAAAATCAGTAAGTCCAGATAACTTGCATCCAAGCGTTTTAAAAGAGCTGACTGAGGAGATCACTGGGCCATTAATGTTGATTTTCAGTAAGTCTTGGAACACCAGAAAAGTTCCAGAAGACTGAAGAAAGCTAATCTTGTGCCAATATTTTTCAAGTGTAAATGCAATGATCCAAGTAATTATAGGCCTGTCAGTCTGACATTGATCATGAGCAAGATGAGTGAATGGCTGACATAGGACTCAATTAATAAAGAATTAGGGAAGGGCAATAAAATTAATGCCAATCAGCATGGGTGATGGAAAATGGATCCTGTCAAACTTACTTGATCTCATTTTTTTTTTGAAGAGATGACAAGTTTGGTTGATAAAGGTAATATTACTGATGCAATAAACTTAGACTTATATAAAGCATGTGACTTGATATTATCTGATAATTTGATTAAAAAACTAGAAAGCCATAAAATTAACATGGCACATATTTAATGGATGAAAAGCTGGCTGAGAGGTCTCAACATGTAACTGTAAACAAAGAATCATCATCAAGCATTTGTTTTAAGCGAGGTCCTGCAGGGATTGATTCTTGCCTCCCACTTCCACCCCATCTCGCCTCCTTCTCTTGCTTACTCTCACCTTGAAAAACAGATACAATATTTCAAGAATACTTTTAGAAAGGTCAGCCTAGAAAATGGCCATCCTTGCTTAGAACGAGAGTAATCTATTGTATTAGTAAATTAATGTTTTTCTTTCCTTAGTATTATATTATGCACTAATGTCTATTGGGGAGCCAAGTGAATTCTGTACACAAACCTTCTAAGAATAATGTTCCTCAATAAGTCTTACTTAATTTTTGTAAGGTTCTTCCCTGTCCTACCAAAAAGAAGTTCCTAAAGATGCATCTTGTTGAACAGTCAGGATCCCAGGCATCAAAAGGAATGCGTTCCTTTGTCATTTCTTCTTATCAAAGCACTCCCTGGCAGTAATGCTGCAGTAGCTTTTTTAGAACTGGTAAATTCATTTGGGAACATACAATGCCTAATTATAAAGACTGGTGCTTTTACCTCCATTTAGTACTGGCTGATACTGTTTGCTTTAAAATGTTATTGGGCAGGCAACTTCATGTTTGCCTGAGAGATGCCCTTGGATTCCTTCCTGTTTATCAGCTTCTTATATAGACTTAGAAGAGCAGAACTGAGCAGAGTCTGATGCTCATATATTATTTTCTGAAAATATGGACAAGTATCAGGGGGTTCTGGAAACACTATCGTGTCCCCATTAAACTCTGATACCAGGGCCTTGAGCCGATGAACTAATCTGAATGGGTGGACCTTTAGACCAATAAGGACCTTCACTGGGGCTAAACATGGGAGCAGAAGTCTACCTCCATGGATCAGCTTGCAGGACTAGGTCAAATTCCAAGACAATCTCTACTTAAACAGGTGTTTTAATTATTTTGAAGATTAAAATGAGCTGCTATGCATTTAAAACATTCCTTTTGAAAACTGGATACTGTGTGTCAGTCTAAGCATTCATGTGCCTATCAGCCATAGAAATGTCAATAAATCAAATCTTCTATTCTGAAAAGTTACATCCCAAGAAAAGGCCATTTTCATATAAAAAAAATTTAGTGGAGGAATTACTCACTACTTCTAGCACACATATAAGGAGATATACCCATCCCATAGAACTGGAAGAGACCCTGAAAGGTCATTGAGTCTAGCCCCTATCTTCACTAGCAGGACCAAGTACTGATTTTGCCCCAGATCCCTGGGCGGCCCTCTCAAGGATTAAACTCACAACCCTAGGTTTAGCAGGCCAATGCTCAAACCACTGAGCTATCCCTCCCCTACATCTCTCCCCAAATACTTACTATTTGGTTTACACTAGAGGGTGACTGGGCCAGGGAGTAAGGAAGATAGAATGAGAGTAAGATCATCTGAAAAATAAATGTCAATTTAAAATTGAGTGAAACAGAAAATGTGGGAAATTCCATTGTAAGACTTCAAGCAGCCCATAGGCATCTGTAAGTTATATGAAACAACTTTTGTGTAAGAGATACCTCAAGGTTTCAGAATTATAGAGATATACTTCAAGTAGAGATAAACTTGAATAATATTTTTCACTGTATTAAGCACAGACAGGTTTTCCTTTGATATTACAAACAAAAACATTATTTTTCTCCATTTCATTTTCTTTACTGGTGAATATTTATTATGACCAGTGTATGGAGAATTTTCATGCTACTTTTGAGTTTTACTCTTCTGTCACCTTCACAGTGCTGTCTGGGGTATTGATAGACTATGTAATCCTCTTCCACAAATTTCTTTGTACAAACCCCTCTGTGAGACTTCAGTGCAGCAAGAGAATTGTGCTAAGTGAGTTATTGCACAAGTACTTCTGTATTTTGCACCTCTCAGAATGAGATGGCCTAGTATGTTTAGTGGCTTAACTCCAGTGAGTTAAGAGTGGCCCTAGTAGCAGAGATAATGAAGGGCATCATTTTTTATGCATCAGAAGTAGCAGCTGTTAGAGCAGGGGAATGGAAATCATGATTTCCAGGTTCTACTCCCAGCTCTGCTCCTGACTTTCTGATAGACTATGGCCAGGTCACAACCTCTACACACCTCCTTAAACCCACTTATAAAATGGGTATAATACTTAAGATATCACTAAGAGTCATTGTGAAGCTGTGTGTGTTAATGTTTGCAATCAACTTTGAGGTCCCTGGATTACAAGTGTTGCAGACATGCAAAGTACCTATTCCTACATAACTTTCTGCACATGAGACTGAAACAATCCATGATCTTTAATTTAAAAATATTTATCAGACAGACTCCTCCAAACAAACAGGTTTCTTCCAGTTTGCAGCAGCCTTGAAAACTTCAAAAGGATTAATAAAATACTAAAATACCTTAGCACTTTTATTGACCTGATATACTATTTTAATATAGAGACATGTTTACAGTGATTTTAAAATCTCAGCACTAGTCTCTGGAGACCAGTTTCCCACATAAAAATAAACTCCTTTCTATACCCTACCCCCCAATCTACGATAACATAGCTCATCCTCAGCATAAATATCCCCCACTATTTCAGTCAGACTAGCTGACTCACTAAATTTCACCCACAAAAATTACAGATGCCGCTATATACAATTTATACAAGTTATTAAAAGTATTGAGGATATTTAGGTTATAAAAATAGATGAAAAAGCAGTAATTCACAGCATTAAAAAATCTATTGCCCTAGAGAGCTCTAAAACCTTAAATGCAAATTAAAATGTAGGTTTTTCTAACATGACATATATCATAAACCTAGTCCCAGATTTGGACCTTAGCATCCAAAATATGGGGGTTAGCATGAAAACCTCCAAGCTTAGTTACCAGCTTGGACCTGGTAAAGCTGCCACCACCCAAAAAATTAGAGTGTTTTGGGGCACTCTGGTCCCCCCAAAAACCTTCCCTGGGGACCCCAAGACCCAAATCCCTTGAGTCTCACAACAAAGGGAAATAAACCTTTTCCCTTCCCCCCTCCAGGTGTTCCTGGAGAGATACACAGAAGCAAACTTCGTGAATCTAAACAGAGGGAGTCCACCCTCTCTATTTCCAGTCCTGGAAACACAAGCACTTCCCTCTTCACCCAGAGGGAATGCAAAGTCAGGCTAGTAAATCTAACACACACAGATTTCCCCCTGACTTCTTCCTCCCGCCAGTTCCCTGGTGAGCTGCAGACTCAATTCCCTGGAGTTCCCCACTAAAGAAAAGCTCCAACAGGTCTTAAAAGAAAGCTTTATATAAAAAAGAAAGAAAAATACATAAAAATGGTCTCTCTGTATTAAGGTGACAAATACAGGGTTATTTGCTTAAAAGAATATTGAATAAACAGCCTTATTTAAAAAGAATACAATTTAAAGCACTCCAGCAACTATAGACATGTAAATACAAAACAACAAACCATCTTTGTACTCACAACTTGGAAACAGAAGATTAGAAAGCAGGAAATAGAAAAAATCACTTCTCATAGCCAAGAGAGTACAGGCAGAAGACCCAAGAACAAAGGATTCCCACACAAAGTTCCCTCCACCCAGATTTGAAAAAGTCTTGTTTCCTGATTGGTCCTCTGGTCAGGTGTTTCAGGTACTTTTTTCCAGGTGTAAGAGACATTAACCCTTAGCTATCTGTTTATGACAACATAATAACTTGTATGTATATGGTAGGGGACACTCACGTCTCTAGGCAGTGACTGAGATAGTGCCACTCGAAGGAGTTGTTTAAGTGACATGCTGCTGGATATCAGTGATAAATCCAAGGAGCTACAGCATTCTCACTTGGCACAGCTGTTGTCCATGCAGATTCATTAAGGTATCTAGATTTAAACGTAAGCCTTTAAAGTAACAATATGAAAATAAAGATTTCTTTGGCAGCTGCTGAGAGGTAGCTAAATATGAGATTTTTTTTTTCAGGTTTTTTCCCCTCAATCCTCAAGTGGCTATAAAATCTTAACTGTTAAAATGTTTTTCCCAGCAGTCCCTTGGCACTTGCCTTTTTTTCCTTACCCAACAATGCTGGGTTTTTGTTTTTTGGACAGAGAGGCCCTGGAGTCCTCTAACCACCCAGTTTGGGAAAGAAAGCAACCACTTCTCAGCTGTAAAGATGCTGAAATAGCGGCCAAGTCTTCTTTGTAAGGAGATACTAGATAAAAAGCTATAAGCATAGCTAGGATTTGCCATGCATTGCATAAACTTCGCCCATCTGGAAGGACTCGTATTGAAGCTGTCTATATTATGCCTATTCTGGGAGAGAATACATTCATGCAGTTGGACAGGAGTCCTGGGTTCTGCTCCGAGCTCTGCTACACCTTTGCAGTATGACTTTGGGCAAGTTACCTAATCTCTTCCTCACCTCACTCCCAATTCATTAAATGCTAACAACAATAGCACTATCAATAATCTATTTCATACGCCAAGAGGGATTTGAGGCTTACTCCAAGCCAGTATTTAACCTCCCATGCCAACAATCCGAAATGACACCAGAATGTGGAACAATTCGGTTTCAAACTCCAGATGTTGTATGTGGAGCGAGAAAGCAAATAGACCAATGGCCACAACCCCCTTTCTTCTCTGCAGTAGCTCCACCTCTCATGCTCTAAGCTGTTCCACCTTTCAACACTTACATTCCAAAGTGATAAGTGCTCTAGAAGTATCCAGAGTTAGCTAGACAGACTCCCAGAGAAGATACCTCAAACAGTTCTTTCAGTGTGACAGCTGCTACCTCACAGGATAAGAATGAAGAGCAAGATTTTCAAGTGACTAGTTACCATGGGTGCCCAACTTGAGACTCGATTTGGATGGATGTTCAGCTTTTTTTTTGCAAGCCAGGCCTTTTCAAGGTGTCTGAAGTTTGGCAACTAAAAACCGAGGCATCCAAAATCACTAGTCACATCAGAAAATCTTGGCCAGACTATCTTAGTGTCACGGTAGTGGGACTGGCAGGAAGCCCTGAATAGCAGTTCCTTCAGTTTCTCGTCCCACCAGTACCCTTCTTCTGCGAGGTGCAGTTGTTACTGGGAAGTCAGTTGACCTCCATAGTACCTAAGACTGTGGTAAGCACCAGTAATACTAAAAAACAAGGTGAGAAGAAAGGCGGTGCAGAAAGCCTTCTTAAAAACCTCTTGTATCCTCCCTCTCTCTCTCTCTCTCTCAAGAGAGTATGGGTATCCCTTAGGTAAACTGTATCGCAGGCTGATTGTACTTGCACAAATAAGACTGGATTAGCATTTTATTTTCTTTAGCTCACAGCTCAGTTCCACACACAGATAACACTCATTCTTGTGTAGGCAAGCTGTGCAGGGCCACTCTCTTTTGTAAAACAGCCTTGGGTCACTACCCTGCCACAAGTCAGCAGGCAGGAAGGACTGGGTTTGTTTATTACATTAACTGTAGTCTGAGTTTGCCAAGAATAGATACCATTTGCTTTCAGTAAGGAAGCATGTTAGGAAGCAGCATTTTAAAAAACCACCCAATCAGAAAGCTGCAAAAGCGGGTGGTATCCACAACAATAATGCACTCAAAGAAACACAGAGAGAACAACACTGTGCGTTGTGCAGAGCAACATGACTAATTGGGGGACACTAATTTTAGAAGGTTTTTTTTTTTAACCATTATGTTTTGTCAGACCACTCTACTGTCAATCATCAGGCATGGACTTATGCACCCTACACTTCTCAAAGGAACCCAGTGCACACTGTTTTACAGTTTGAGCTTTGTAAAGATCTGACGGTCTCTATCTTGAAAACACATTTCTACCATTCTAGCTGTTCCTTGATAACTCCCTCAAGGCTGACATTTACTTGCTGTGAGCTGTAGAGAGGTGCATCCTCCCCATTGCAACACTTGCTGACCCCTTCTCAATATTGAAGTCATAATATACTGCTGCCTGAACAAAACACAAATATGGCTGGTGTCTAGAGGCTTTAAAAAAAGACCAAAAAAGCAAACAAAAAAAAAAAAACACCTTAGACTTCGATCCTCACTTTCCAGATATAGCTCCCAGCTGACACCACATACATACAAAAAAGACTCCTGCCAAAATCCAGACTGTAAATACAACTTTTACTTTAGCAGCTCATATGAGCTACACAAACCAGATAGGATTCTGTGCACTGTACAATGGAAAACGTTCCAATTTCTGTTGTTCTTCAATACTCTATGGAATGCATTTGGAAACTTCCTGGCTTTCACCAGGGAAGTCAGTGCTGAAAACAATATCATTAAATGAAGGTATCCTATTCCTGCACCTGTTGGACACAGGAGAGAAAAACATAGACCTCAGGTAGGCTCCTTACTACATCAGAAGCAGATGAGAATGAATTTGCAATTGTCCCTTTTTATATAGGGCTGATTGTTTGTGAATCTTTGACCCTAAAATGTACTTAAGTTCAAAAAGTTCAACCTCTAGTTGACTATGTGACCCTGGCAGACCAGGTGCCAGCTCATGCCAGAGACACAGGCCAATTCACTTGTGTATTACTATAGGTCAAAGTGATTGTTAAATGTATAAGAATGTGTCTGGTGTTTAAACTTCCTGAAAACTAGTGGGATGTTACTTGCACTGTTTTCACTTATCTGTATCCTGTTATAATGTACTAGCAAACATTTACATTGTGTGTACCCCGTAAGTAAATAACCTATCCAATGAGAAAGAAGCTTGGTGGAATGCAAATGAAGAACTTTAAGAGAAAAGTGCTAATTTCAAAGCAAGTAATCATTGTGTGTGATGGGAGGTCAAAGACTCCAAATGCATTCCTCACTCCGTCAAAGGAAAAGCCATGTGGGTAGTGATACTGTCAGTTTGTTTTCTGTGAGAAGAAGCGATGAGTGTGGATTCAAGGAAGGATACTGCATCTCCAGACTATTTGAACTCTTACAGGGAAGTGTATCAGATGCAAAGCGGAGATTCCCAGAGACAACCTGGGCACACTGAAAGGACTTTTGAGAAACTGGCAGTTTATTACATCACTGCCACCATTTGGCATTACAAACTGTGGCTCATCTGTGCATATATTTTATCTGCTTTAACCCTTCAATAACTCTCATTTCCTTTTCTTAGCTAATAAACCTTTAGTTAGTTTACTCCTAGACTTAACTACCAGTCTTGTCTTTGGTGTAATAACTAGAGTACCAACTGATCTGGAGCAAGTGAAAGGTCTCTTGGGACTTGGAACAATCTGATGTGATGTGACTTTTGCTATAAGTTTCCCTTTACCACAAAGCCCAGTTTGTCTGGGTGGCAAGATAGATTGGAGCATCTAAGGGGACTGTCTGTGACTCTATAGTAAGACTGGTATAGTGATCCAGGAGTTCACTTTGTTATTGGCTTGGTGAAATCTAATTATAGAACACACCACCAGCTTGGGCTGTCTGCCCTGTTTTCTGACAGTCTGCCCTGAGGTTAGCACTCTCAGTTGTGAGCCACTCCAGATAGCATGACACAATAGACACCTGAATTCTGGGGAGCTCTACAAATCCAACCGTGTCCAGATTCCTCCAGCAATAATGCCCACATCCCCTCAGAGCCTGAAAATAAGAACCAAAACCATTTTCTGCTGAAACAGAAATGCTGACTTCCGGAAGTGCTACTGAAATACGTATTTTACAGTTTCTTATAATTAAGTGAGGCAGATTTTCAACTTCTCTGTTGAGGAAGTCAAGATACAGATACTAAATAGAACACATCAGAATGATCTGACAAAGGTCTCTCTCTAATGGATTTTTTCCATAAAAATATTTTCTTGATGGAAAATACAGTTTCTGCAAAATCCCAAATTTTCATGGAAAACTTTGAATTTCCCAACAGTTTTTGATTTTCCATCAAGAAAATCTAAACAAAATATTTAAATGAGGCCAATTCAAATCAAAATGTTATTGTTCGTTGAACTACATCAAAATGTTTCATTTCAATGAGGTTCAACATTGAACTGCATCCACTTCAACTGCTGTAGTGCCTCATGGGAGTTATATTTCAGGTGCATCATGAACTCATTCTTCTCTGTGGGCTGGGTTCCCTGGCTAGACGACCTGTCCCAAAATGCACCACAGTCTTCCCTTTGGTTGAACCATTTTGGGACATCATGGGAGAGTAAGAGAACTTCCAGGCAGCACCATGACACTCAAAGAGACACATTTCAATGTTGTATCAAGAAAAAATGAAATATTTCAATATTTCCAATTTTTTTCCCCAAATTTTAAGCTCCACAAAAAAACTAGCCAATTTAACTTCTCATACTGACTTGGGATGAAAACAAAATGTCAAAATATTGGAATATCCTACAGGATGGAAATACCATTTTTTTAAAACTAACTCTACAAGTAACTAAGTGAATATTTTTTTTAGCAAACTCATAAAATGGACCAGCTAAAACAGGGGGAAAAATGAAGTTCTCTACCCAAACCCTGATCTGGCCATGAACTATTTTAAAGGTTTATCTAACAACTCCCTGCCTTTCTCCAATCCTCTCTTCAAGGTCCTTTTCTGATATTTGCTGCTATGCTAGCAAAATCCATCATCGTTTCCTCAGCAGGTCTGACATTCATTGCCTTATCAGTTACCAGTCTGGGGAAAATCCTATTATTCAGAAACCTGGGACAAACAGAAGTGCTATCTAGGCTAATACAAGTGTCAGGTTTTCTTCCCGGCAGCTGAGGGTGGGTTGAGTGATGTTAGGCACTGTCTTACTGATTTACCAGGTAGAAGGAGCGGGCAGTTGAAGAGGATATGGAGCAAATAGCTCAGCTGTTTAAGGAATAGCAGTAGGGCCAGCTCTACTGTTTTTGCCGCCCCAAGCTGCATGCCGAATTGCCGCCGCAAATGGCAGGGGCAGTTGGTGTGCTGTTAGGGCAGCACACACATTTCTACAGCGGTGGCAATTCGGCAGCAGCTTCTGTCTGCAGCCAGAAGACAGAAGCTGTGCCGCCACAGACAGCTGAACATAGAAGCTGAGGCCAAATTGCCGTCACCGCAGAAACGCGCATGCCGCCCTAGTGGCGCACAGACTTCCCCCGCCATCCACAGAGGCAATTTGGCGCGCTGCTTGGGGTGCAAAAACACACGGATTGCCCCCCTTGCAGATTGCTGCCCCAAGCACCTGCTTGGAATGCTGGTACCTGGAGCCGGCCCTGGATAGCAGTGGGGTAGGGGCTAAGCAGAACAATAGGAATGAGTTTCTCCTCAGAGAGCACGGTGTGTAAAGAGGAGGACCTAAGCAGAGAAACTAGCAGAACTGCTAGTTAGAGGGGAGAGGGTTAGTCCCAGCTTATATCAACCACAGAAGTAATGCCTTGCAAGAAGAGGATAGGGCCAGGGAGAAGTGCAGACCTGTCTCATTGTAATGTGTTGCCTATTAGTGGGCTGGACTGGGCTGATGGTGACCAGGAAAGGGAGAGATTGGATCTGTGTTAGGAAAGGATAAAATAGCAGAGATCCCTTTCTCCATGCTGCTGACTCTCCATATTATATCACTAGTTTCACAACATCTGGTGTTATTCTTAAAGTTTCAACTCCTGTAGTCACATAATTACATGAGAAACTTGACTTTCAAAGTTAGTCCCTAGCCTCGCTGGTTGCACAGAAACGCTGGAAAACATGAACCCTAAAGTCTCAAAAACCAGAAGCCAAGTTCAAAAAGTCATGAGATTTAACAAAAAATAATGTATTTGGGGTTTGACTTGTGATTTTTGAATGCTCAATCCTGCCCTCTTTGCCCAATAACTAGGAGACTCCAACTCGAATTGGGGAGAGAATTTCTCACAATCAGAGGGGAAAGCTCCAAGCTTATCACCCACATATAAACAGGAGATGGTGCCTCCAAGCGTGGGTGCAATATCCTATTGAGAATTCCTGCAATTTGAATTTTCACAGTAGTGTACATGGGCTGGGCTGGTCTTTGTCTCTGCATTAAGGCCATCCAACCTGCCCTTTATCTTTGGCTTATGTTTAGCCCCCTGCCTAGTAGGCATCTGATGCATTTTTCAGCCCTGAAATAATGGAGGCCTAACTCCACTGCACTAATGTGAGTCATTCTATACAGCATTTCCTTTTTACTGTGTATTTATATTACTAAAGGTAGAGGAAAGTAATGACTTATTTTGAGAAATACTATCTAAGTGTGCTTTTGGGCATTGCAGTTTATTGCAACCTGCCTCAAGCACTATACTGCTGCTGGATCTGTATTTTATGTACATAAATTAGTATAGAAAAATCAAATGATCTCTAAGGTGGCTGAAGCATTTCAAGGGGTATATAGAGACAGTGGGACAGAATCAAGGTGTGAGCCAAAGAATGCTTGGTGCAGCTGAGGAAGGAGTATTGCACAAAGGTAGAAAAGAGAATGCATTTCTGTCGCTGGCTCCACACTCGGAGCTCCTGCACTTCCTGCCCCAGCCTGGGTCTCTAAAGGAGGGGAATCTGCCAGAGTCTGATGCCTAGATATACTAGATTCCCCAGCAGTGCGTGGGAGGACACTGCTGTACCCAACTCTTACACTACTGTTGGGACTGCTCCCCACTCTTCAGCTCGGTGGTTTCCACGGCATAATTATTCTCACAATTTTAATCACAAGTCTCATAATATTTGGTATTTTTCATAAAAAGCCCCAGCTCTTGGAATCCTGTGATTATGTGAGAATCTCAGCTTACATTCACAAAATAACAAAAGAAAAGAAAAGAAAAGAAGAAGTAAGTTTGTGACACTCATGGTTAAAGAGAAAAGTTTGATAATATGACCCAAATGCAATTTAAAACCTAAAAACCAGAAGACAAATAAAAAGGAGAACCAATATCATAATTTGGGGGAGGGGGATTCATTGATGTCAAGGCCAGAAGGCACTATTGTGATTCTCTCGTCTTACTCCTTGTGTAACACAGGCCATAGAACTTCCCCCATATAATTCCTAGAGTATCACTTTCAGAGAAACATCCTATCTTGATTTTAAAATGGTCAGTAATTGAGAATTCACCATGACACTTGGTAAAGTTATTCCAATGATTAATTACTATATTATTAAATATTTATGCCCGACTAATGATTTTTTCAACACTTCGAGAGAGAGTATTGCCAACGCCATGTCCCTATAGACTTTCCTCATAATCAATATTGCAACCAACCGGTCAACCACAGAAGAGTGCAACTTTGGCACTGCCAGGCTTATGGAAATGGGCAATGCTTTGCAATGCAATCCGTGCCCAATCTCTGTTCCTTTAATTGTGACAATTAACAAAGCAGGGAAAAGTGCGGCTGCCCCAAGGGACAGCAATCCATTTTATTTTTTGTCTGGTAATCCTAAATTATTTTGTAGCTACAATTTAGGGATGCATGAGCAAGCTGGCAATTGTAAGTTTTAGGAATGTATCATAAGTGAAATAAATAACTGATGACATTTAAATTACAGTAGCTCAGAAACTGCACTGAGAGGGGAAGCTTATTATGTTTGCTACTGATGTAGTATAGTTTTTGTATTTCCAAACCACTGGCCTAACATAGTTTTGCAGCTTTGCCATTAAATGGAGAAGATTTTCCAATCTAATTTCTACGGCTCTTTGTAGAAGAAAATGGATAATTAATGTGAAGTATTTCTCACCTCTTCTGAAAACACTGTCACTGTAACATAAATATATAACAAGCATTTAAATGCAATCACTTTTATTTTCTCTCTCTCTCACAAAAACAGATGGGCATCCTTTTTCCTTCCCATTTCTGAAAAATAGTACTGATAAGTGTCACTGAACATTTCAAATAGTAAGAACAAGTAGCCACAGATTCAGCTGTTGCCAGAAAATTTTCCAAGTGTCTTCCACTAGAAACTATAACTGTGTGTGCAAATGCTTACCAAAGAACATTTAAAATATAATAGGAATAATTATCTACATCAGCATTGGCAAAAAACACACCGGTTTCTGTACTATGTAAGCCGATAACTTTACACATCTATTAAAAATGAAGTGGTACTCAAAATACTACCCAGGAGGCATGTGTTCTGTTCAGTGACCTTTGAAAACTCTCATCTAATAAATAGCTAGAGATGCCCAAATAGTTTGAGAAACCATAGATAAAATGTGCCTATAACTATTACATGTTCTATTGTGATGATACACAGGGAATGGCTCTTCCTGTGCTTTGCTTTAAAGCACACAGGAAAACGGATCAATACAAATTAAAACTTGTGTCTCTTAAAAGTGTAACGGTCATGATATTCATGCTCCTAGATAATGAAAAGTGCAATATGCAGAAGAAGTAGTGCAATGAGTCATTTAGTCTCAGGGCTTGTCTATACAGAGAGTTTAACCCTCAGCTTTTTATGTGCACCAGGTAATGAGTGGTACCAGTAATAGTGTGCGCATGGGATGATGTGTCCTCAACCAATGAGCATCACTGTGTATACGCAGGAGCGATTTGCTGCAAACTGAGTGCATGGCATCCTCTGATAACATTCTATGGTCCTTTGCTACACTGCTGAGTGGTGTGTGTTTGGGGATTTTTCTTGGTGTGTATTGTGATATGCATAGCAGAAGCTAGCTAGTTAAAATTAAAATTCCCATGATTCATCTGCATCCACCCCATACTTTCTTTCTTGGAGGGCTACTTCCATTTTTGAATTGCTATCAACCAGCATGAACACAATCATTCTTCATGCCATTATGCTGGCAACCTCAGACACAGAGAGGCTGACTGAGCTGTATTTCAGCACTCAAAGCCAGATGAATTTGTCTTTCAACTGTGCCAGCTGCACCACCAAGCAGATGACATGGCAGGTGCAGCAGCAGGAGCATCTCCAGTAGCAGGAGGGTCTTCAGCAGCTGTGGAACTGGGACACAGATGAGGAAGAAGAGGAAGACATCGAGCAAGTTATAGTGGAGGCCCAGTTCATGGAGCAGCTTCATAGCTTGTAGCATAGTTTCTTGGGAAACCAGTGTGAATTGGTAGGAAAAGGTTGTTCTGCAGACCTGGGATGACCAACAGTCATGAGGGAATTTCAGGATGGGGGAGGCAGTCTTTCTGAAGATATGTGCTGAACTAACCCCAGAGCTACAATGGCCGTGTACCAACATGCAGAGCCACATACTCATTGAAAAGCAGGTCTCCACTGCCATCTGGAAGCTGGCTACCCCTGAATGCTACTGAGCTGTAGTGAATCAGTTTGGTGTGGCGAGATTGACTATTGGGGCCGTTGTCATTCAGATGTGTAGAAGTGTTCAGATGGAAAAGATACTGTTGCACCGAGTTATACAGCTCAGTAATGCTCTGGTGGTTACTAATGGCATTGCACACATGGGCCTCTCAGACCGCCCCAGATTAGAGCTCAGAACTCATAAACAGAAAGCTGTATTTCTACATGGTGCTCCAAGAACTTGTCGACCATCAGGGCAGGTTTACAGACAAATACTGGGTGGTTTGGAAGGATCCCGATGTTAGGTTCTTTCAGAACTCAACTCTTTTTAATGTCATGGAGAAAGGACTGTTTTCTTCCAAGAACAATATAGACATTAACGGTGTGGCGATTGCTCCAATTATCCTGAGACCCCGAGCTTATCCTCTGCTGCTGAGTAAGTGTGCAGCTTCCATTGTTATGAAGCCATTCAAAAGTTCCTTGGACCAAAGGCAGGAATTTTTAACTGCCACCTCAGTAGTTGCAGAATGGTAGTGGTATGTGCATTTGGAAGGGAGCTGGCACTGTTTCTGGAATAGGTTGTAAGCAGCAAAAGAAAGCATTCCAAGGATTATAGCAGCATGTTGTATTTTGCGCAATATTTGTCAGAGCAAGGGAGAATCCTTAGCAATGGGTGAGAGGCTTAGGTACGGAGACTTGCTCAGAGGTTTGAGCAGTCAGCAAGGCACCCAATGCAAAATGCAAAAGCCAGGGCAATATCATTGGGGATACCTATTGCTCTTATTTTGAGTCTCATGCCTGAAATTGTGCCATTGTATATCCAGCTATTTATACGTATATGGGGGTGGTGGTTTGGAAGTGTTTTGTACAAATCAGTGTTGTTTATGCGCAGTGGAAGTGCAATGTTGAGGCAATTCCTATTTTATCTTATGTCTTTGCCTATACGTGCTTGTAAAACCTTATAGATAAGGGCAAAGTTCATTATTTTCTGTGTAAAACGAGCTAACTAAATGACTTAGTCCTACTGACTTAGTCCTCATGTAGACATGCCCTTACTAGCTATTTAAGAATAGGTAGTTACCTTACATGAGGCTTTTGCTCATGTAACATTGTCACATTTTGATCAATCAGGCCTTGCTTTCCACTATTTTATATAGAAAGTAGCCTGTTTATACTAGTTTAAAGATAATTGAAAGAGGTCTGTAGTCTACTTCTGCAGTCTAAAAAAAAAACCAGTTACGTAACCAGCAACCAAACACATGTCACTGAGGCTAGGAAGACATGATGGCAAAGTGACTCCTAAATCTACACTTTTTCCAATGCTGTGTTTAAATTGCACAGCTAGCAATACAAGATTTCAGTTCTAATACCACACACAGTTAATACTGATAAGAAATAAGTCTGTACAAATATTGTCCATGCCTTTATACATACACAGGTATACATACAGGACCCTGCTTTTACACAGTTGCTACAACATTACAATTTGAAAGGCTGTTAATTATCTTTCTATAAAGTGCTTATCTGTGCTAAATTTCTTCTTTACTTGTGAACAGACATAAAAGTCCATGAAGCTGAAAGTGAGGAAAGCTTTCCATACTTCCAGCTTGCAAAGTACAAAGAAAAATAATCATTGCACCCAGATGTTCCATCACCTGATGGTCTTTTCCGAGTACTCAGACCTCAATGCCATGTAATAGTTATGAATAGGAAAAGCATTCAGGACCCTGACATGCAAACATGTGAAAGGCTGACGCTGCTGATTTCTCATATTTACAAAGTATTGGACAAATACTGAAGTCCTCACTTAAAATGGAAAATGTTATCTGACTAAGAAATTTAGAATTTGACCTTTAATGATATTATTTCATCATAATTGCATTATTTGTGCTACAGAAAATCAAATTTTCACTGGTTTCTATAATACAAAAAACATTTCATACTTACCCTCTCCAATGTAATTTCTTCAAATTCATATTCGATTTCTGTTCCATTGACCTAAGAAAGCATGTAACAGAAAATCCATTAGCAGTGCATTGAAGGTAATTAGGCAATAAACCACATATTTTACTCTTGAATGTATACACTTATGTCCCATTACTTTGCGAGAATACAGCTTTTCAAAATAAAGGGTCTCGTCCTGCAAGTCTTCCACACTCAAACACTTGATTTGCCTTCCGTTAAAGTCACTGGGAAAACTCCTATTGACTTGAATCGTGCAGGATTAAGGCCTGAAAGCCCAGTTGAAATCAGTGATAGTTGTGTACAAGGCAGACCTGAAAGACAGGTTGCTGAGATACATCATTTGAGTTTACTTATTAAGAGTCTACTTTGTGGACTTGACACAAATATTTAAATAATTTCCAAGCTGTACAATTCCATGGGAAAGCATCTCTAGAAGTTCTGGCCACAAATGGCAGAAGGGCTATTAATTATTCACTGCCTTACAAGCTCAAATACACTATGCAACAATATTGACTGCCAGATGAGAAATTCATTGTTTTTATTGGAAAAATAATTCACTGATAAACACACTGAAATACAGCATCTTGTTTACAACACTAACCTAGGGCAAAAACATGGCAGAAGAGTTTTACAATGGACATATGAATTACAAAAAACATTAACATGCCAATTCGTTTCCTCAGTTTAATTTAAATCTGAAAACAAATTAAATTGTACAAAATGCAAAAGTACTAAAATGGGATGTGCCAGGCAAGAAATTATTCAATAAAATGCATGTTACTGGTTGAAGTAGTGGACAAGGACATGGATTTTCTCTGCAGCCTTGTAAAAACCCACTTAACCTCTCTTCCTCATCTGCTAAATAGAGATAATACCCTGAAGAGGTGTCCGCTGGTTGTGCAGATTAATCAAGGTTAGTTAAGTATCTTGTAAATATAAAGTGTAAAGAAGTATAATAAATCATCTCTTAAAAGAACTGTTACTAAAATTGCTTACTTCCTCATTTTTATCATATAAACTAAATCGATTGGAATATAAATATTTTACTTACATTTCAGTGTATAGTATACAGAAGTTATTGTCTGTATGAAATTTTAGTTTGTACTGACTTCAGTAGTTTTTATGTAGCCTGTTATAAAAATAGGCAAATATCTAGATGAGTTGATGTCCCCCGGGAAGACCTCTGCATAACCCTGTTTGAGAACCACAGCTCTAATGTACGTATGTAGGTATTTCTAATGTGAACACCGCTATCAGGTTCGCAGGTCTACCAAACAAAACCTTATGCATTACTATAAAATATTTCACTTTCATTAAAGGAATGCATATTGGCCTCAGAATTGCGCAATAATCTCAGGTATTGTACATATTTTTTAATGATGTAGATATGTTTTCACCTGTGATCCAAGCTTTGGTAAATCCTGAATGTAATAATACAGATTTACAACCCCAGAACCCTCCCCCACCCAGCCCCCTAAAAACATAACACTAACCAACCAAAAAATCCAAATCAAAATAAAAAGGTCAAAAACCCAAGTTAAACAAAATATAGCACTGAAGAATAAAATGCTTCAGTCATACAGTGTGTTTCTTTTTCTTATACAGTTACCTATAATACTTATTACATGACCTGATTTACTAATCATATTACAAGGTGGAGAAGTATTAGCAGAAACATTCCTATAAGAAATTTAGTCTTCTGTGTTTACGGTGCTTCACTGCGTACCCGGACCAATCGCCTTGCCATGTCTGCCCCAAATGAGAGGGGCCAATGCCGAGCTCGTAAGATGGAATCTGTCCTTCCAGGATTATGAGATGGAGTTGGTCCATGTTAAAGGGGACTGCAAATGTTATAGCTGATGCTTTGTCCCTGAGAGCAGGGCCTGAACTTCCCCAGGTTACTGGCTAAAGTGACCCTGCTCAGTTCGGTCTCGAAGGGGGAAGAGATGTGATGAAGTGGGGATCTTCCCTTGTTATGTTGTGAGTCTTACTGTTTTGCATGAATGCTGTGTGCCTCAGTTTCCCGTGTATTACACCAACGTCTAGGTGGTGGGAATAAGTGTGTGTGACTTTTGTGGGGGTTAATCCAGCTGCTTTCATGGATGCTATGGTCGCCTCTCCGTAAACTCAGGCCCAGGAGGGGGATGCGACCTGATGACTCTTGGCCCAGAAAGCAAGACAAAGTCCGGAGGAGGAGCAACAGGCAGGGCAGGGGCCAGGCAGCTGGAAGCAAGTCAGTCTTGGCTGGCTTGGTGCTCAGGGGGAGGACCAGAGCCCTCGCTCTGGGCTCCTCTCCCCCGCAAGATGGACTTGGCTGAAAGTCACTGATTTCTGTGCTAACAACATAAGAATATAAGAACGGCCATATTGGTCCATCAAGTCCAGTATCCTGTCCTCTGACAGTGGCCAATGGCAGGTGCCCCAAAAGGAATGAAACAGACAGGTTATCATCAAGTAATCTATGCCCTGTCATCCAATTCCAGCTTCTGGCAAACAGAGGCTAGGGACACCATTCCTGCCCATTGTGGCTAATAGTCATTGATGGACCTATCTTCAAGTTCTGCCCTAAGCTGTGTTCCTGTCAACTAATAAACCTTCTGTTTTACCAACTGGTAAAACATAAAGATGTTGCTTCACTATTATATAGGAAGCATACTGATACTGGAGAATTAATAGCTATTCCTAGGTTTTTGTCCTTTTTGACAAACGGTAATAAAATCAAAGCGATCTGCATGGCTCCATTTTGATGAATATTTCTTTTATCTTAAATTATTTAAGCAGGCAGAGAAGTCAGATCTATGTCTTCAATTTATCAGTCTTGCTCCGTAAGGTTTTTCTTTGCTTCACTGCTTACAATCACTTGTCCTTTGCATTAAAATCTTATTAATGCAGCAAAACGGAGTGGAGGGGGTGGGGAAGAAGGTCTTTAAAAGGAAACAATCCTTTGTACAAAAATTAATGAAAAAAGCACAGACTGAATATCCAACCTGTATTTGCACACAAACAGGATCCTTATTATGACAGCTTAAGGGGATTTAATTTTATCATCCACAATCTTAGCAGAAAAAATAAAATGTCTTCAGTTCATATCTCCTTAAAGCATGATTCTCATAGCTGACATCAGGATTCATAACAGTGAGGGTCAAGTATATGGCTAATCTTGGTCTAAACTTTTTTGTTGCTGTTGTGTGTATTTTTATATAGAGAGAGATAGATAGATACATACATACATACACACACACACACACCCCCTCCAATTAATGTCTCTGCATCCTCCAATTAATGTCTTCCCTTTTCCTCCTGACTGTAGATAGAACCCCTATGCAGGAAGCCCCATCTCCTGTGATAATGTCTAAGTAGGTCAGCAGCAGCTGCCTGAAGAGGTTGACACAGATAGTCTCCTACAGTACCATCTGTCTGTATCCATCTGCTGTCTCCTGTCTTATACTTGGATTGTAAGTGCTTTGGAGCAGGGACCAACTATTTGTTCTGTGTTTGTGCAGCACCTAATACAGTGGGGTCCTTGTCTATGACTAGGGCTGCTAAGTGCTACAGTAATGCACATAATAAATAAGGCTGGATATAGTAAGTAAAAGTCATGAACAGGTCATGGGCAATAAAGAAAATTCAGGGAAGCCCATGACCTGTCCTCAACTTTTACTAAAAATATCCATGATAAAATGGGAAAGGTCTGGGCAGCTGAGGGGTGGCTGGGACCCATGGGGGCTCAGAGGTCCAGGGACCTCCTGTCAAACCACGGTGGCTGGGAAGTGGCCAGGGTCGACCTACCCCACTGCAGTAGCTTTATGATAGCTGAAAAACTGTCAAATTGATTATCTGGAGTGAGATATCTACTTTTATTAGCAATTAGCTATTATCAGTCAGAAAACTAGTTCCCTACACCAACTAGGTCGAATTTTAGTCTATACTGGTTCTGGTTTTTTTGGCTGCATGGCCTCACTAGTTGCCGTTGCACCCCATTCTTTATACCCTACAAGACTGCCAAATTCATGTTAGAGAAGTGATCATAGAGCAGTCTTTAAGAATTTTTCGTTTTGCTGCATAATCTTTTTGAATTTCACAGTTCTAGCTGGCAGTATCATAGACATTTTTACACACTTTTGGGAATGAAAATTAAAAAGGCCTTCATGATTTCTGCAATCAAATCAATGAGGTCAAAATATTCCTCCAGTTATCATTTATCTTTGGCTGCAATCCTTCACTAATCTTCAGAACTACTTTATAGTTGGCAAAAAAATTACTAATCTCTTTTCTTCACTTTTTTTGGGGGGCGGGGATGAAGGGGGGAGTAAAGTGTCTTTGCCTCTATCCACAAACATAGAAATAGTCTACTAAATTATTTGGTAATGTTATCAAGGACAACAATCAGCTTTCAAATATGATTTTGCTTTTTACAAGTACCATAGAGAGCTTGCCAGAAAGTTGTGAGATCAATCCTCATTTTCAAAGAGAACCTGAGTGCATTTTTATGTTCTTCCTATCCAAGATTCCAGGCCTTTCTTTTTAATCTCAGTTTGTAACATTCTCTTCCCCCCGCCCCCATATTTCCTTTAGGAAACAAAGAAGCAATTTGTTGACCCCCTCGAAGGGAAGAATAAATTACATATGTTAAAGCTTTTCTTGCCTGTAAAATCACAAGACAAGCTGTTATATAAAGATACAAGTACGGAGGAGAATAAAAACAAGCAAATACTCACTTTATGGTTCTTAAATATATATATATACTATACATGGCACCAAGCGTAGGGCTCTCACAGGCTTCAGCAACACAAATGCCTCTACCTAGTAACTGCAACCATCAACTCCACTGCCTCTGCCAAGCTAAAGAAAACTGATACTTGTGCAGAAGGCTACAGTACACACAGCAACAAGCTTGTTCATCACATACTAGTTATGGTGGAAGAGATCACCTTTGACCTCATTGCAAAGTAGTAGGGTTCACAGAAGTTTCAACTGTTAGTCAATAATCTAATGATTTGCTGCTGCAGGGTCCTTAACAATAAACTGTATGCTGCTCATATTACTTCCTCCTTGCTATGTCAAATGGGAGAAAGTTAAGGCCTTTTATTCATTGATCATTCTCTCTGTTTCTGCAGCCCTCAGCCCCCCATATTTTCTCTCTGGAAACCTCATCCATTCACAAAATGATTGGTGTCCTGTTGCTTCATCCTCTTCAATATCCCCCAAATCCTCCATCAAATCACTAGCTTTGATCAATTCCTGCTTCGATTACAAGATTCTTCTCATTTCTGAGCTGCCTGCATCTCACTTTATCCTCTCTATCCAATTCCGCCAATAACACCATCTTCTCTCATAGCTCCCCTTAAGTTATTGTTACTACATCACCTCCCCACCTTGCATCTCTTCACAAACTTAATTTCACCAAAAACTTAACCCAATCTTTGAATATCTTTATTCCCATTTCATCTTAGTCTTTCCATTGCCCACCCTCCTCACAATCCCCTCTCCTTTGACTACTTTCATTCTCACTTTTGCTTCTTCTTTTATGCACCATAATTCAGATTACTCCCATGCAACTCCTTCCAGGTACCCTTGCTACCTTAACCTGCTCACCAGTAATCTCTCCACTTCATCAACTATTACACTGGTTTTTGTCTTGTCTTCATTGTCTATATTGTATGGATTGTAAGCCACTCTGGAGGATGTGTATTCCTTCATGTTTGTAAAAGCACAATTAAATATACATAATGATGAAGAAGAATTTTACTCTCAGCCTCACCATGACTAAATCCATAAGAGCTTCCTCTACAACCCACGAGCATGTAGTCCAGGGGTTCTCAAATCGGGGGTCGTGAGGTTATTACATGGGGGGTCATGAGCTGTCAACCTCCACCCCAAATCCCGCTTGCCTCCAGCATTTATAATAATGTTAAATATATTAAAAAGTGTGTTTAATTTATTAGGTGAGTTGCACTCAGAGACTTGTTGTGTAAAAGCGGTCACTAGTAAAAAAGTTTGAGACCCACTGTAGTCATATTTTATCTAGCTGAATGAACTAATGTAGGTATTCACAACATAGTTTATTACACAGGCTCATGCTGTTGAAACATCACAATGCATTTTGCTTGATGATTTCTTGAAATCCCTAATACCCCTATATCTTAAAGCTCTTCTGTAGGATATCTTTAACTTACTTACTAATGGTCACTGCTGACTACTAAAACATACATTGATCACTATATTTTCTCAGATAGAACGGAGACAGATTTGTTTCCACAATCACGTCATTCAGTTCACACGCAGCAGCCATTTGCAGAAGTACATTCAGCGGACCTGGGTACTAGTTTTCTTTCAATGACATTTGGCCTTGGAAAAGTATTCAGAACTTTCACAGTAAAAAGGAAAGCGAGTCTCAAGTAAATGACTTTGCAGGTGTTCAATATCACCAGGTTTCTCTTGTGTGCCATTCATTGCATTTACTAGACAGCTTCATAACTGTTTTCACTCAGTTTCCTCCACTCTGTTCTGTACTTCTGATATTATTGATGCCCCAATGCAAGATTAAGCATAAACTTTCAGTATGGCAAGATCCATCACAATTCTTAGAGCACCATCCATCAGTTTTTCCATTTCTACACACATACATTTCTAGAAGTACATTAGCACTTTAAGATCAGAATTTATGTACAAAATACTCAACGGGAGTTGCTACTGTTTCAATGACCTTGCTTCATCAACTAAGAGTGCAAAGTAAATGTGTCCTTGGACTTATTTGGCTATTCTTTTCCAAATGGTAAATGCTATTTGTCAGAGATTAGTAATTTTCTTTGGAATTACAATGTTTAAGAGCTAGAGAATAATTTAAAAACAAAAACACACCAACTGAGTTTATTAAAACAGATAAGAACCTGGTCAATGTGGAATCTACTCTACATTTACAAATAAATCCACCCCATAACAACTGACAAAACCTTGAACCAATGAAAGTAGACAGATGTATTACACTGAAAATGTACTAAAGCTAGGAATGAATTACAGCTTGATGTGATATCTCTGATACCGATAAAATGATTAGTCATCATGAACATTCCCTTGCAGCTTGGACAAACTCACGTCTTCATATAACATGAACCAGTCCTAAACTCAAACACCTTTTTATTTTAAGTAAGATTATCTAGTCTCCTGCCCCTTATTATACTATAAACTTCCCAGCAGGAAGCATATTAAAACCCTGAGACTAACTGTATAAGACACAGGGACTCGGGGCATTGAAAAAAGGGGGATGCCAAGGGAAAAGTTTCTAGCATACAGTCTCTATTTAAATTTTTAAAACTCTGCCCTTAGTAACTGAGTGGCTTTAAAACCTTTCCCATTTTCTATAGATAAGGTTAGCTGTATAAAGAATAATGTAATGCAGATTCTAGGTTACATTATTGAGGTATGTAAGGTCACTGAGAACTTGTTAAGGGTGACCATCACACTGTATTTATGTACAAATGGAGCAGCAGCCTCACATAGAGTTGCACAGATGAAGTCTAGTTGCCAGGTTTTGGCAGCCTCAATTCTAGAACACCATTACCAATGCAAAGTTGTTCCCTTGAGTGCTTTGTGGTCTTCAAATGCTTTGTGCAATCCTATTTTAGATATGACTCAAATGGTGGCACTTACTCTGCTTTCCTTGTGTGGTTATTCCACAATCTAACAAATGTTACTATTAGTAAATTATTTCTGATCCTCATCCTAAACTTTCCTTTGTTTAATTTACCCCACCCCTTACTCCTCATTATACCATCAGCCCTTCCCCACTCTTCCTACAGCCTTGAGCAACTCAGAACATCCTTATCTCAATTTCGCCTTCTAATGGGAACAATACTACTTAATGACCATGTTCACACGGGTGCTGTGCAGATTAATGACTGTAAAGCAGCTTGAAGATGTCACATTTTTTACATGTGCTTAATATTATTATTGTAGCTAAACTGGTTTGCCCAATACACTGTTCAAACCTCTCATCACTCATGTTACCCTTTAATAAGTGACAAATAATCCTATGGCACCAGGGGTCAGCAACCTTTCAGAAATGGTGTGCTGAGTCTTCATTAATTCACTCTAATTTAAGGTTTCGCATGCCGGTAATACATTTTAATGTTTTTTAGAAGGTCTCTTTCTATAAGTCTATAGATTTTATTACTAAACAAGTGTTGTATTGTAAAATTAACAAAGTTTTCAAAATGTTAAAATTAAACTAAAATCTTGATCTTACGTTGCCGGCCTGCTCAGCCCACTGCTGGTCTGGGGTTCTGTTCACCTAGGCCGGCAGCGGGCTGAGCAGGGCCTGTGGCCGGGACCCCGGCTGGCAAAGGTCTGGCAGCCAGGACCCCAGACCGGCAGCGGGCTGTGCAGGGCCGGCGGCCAGGACCCCAGACCAGCAGTGGGCTGAGCGGCTCAGCCTACTGCCGCTCAGGCGTTCCATCCATCGGCTCCTGGCAGCCGGGATCCTGGCTGCGGGATTCGCTCAGCCCGCTGCCGGTCTGGGGTCCCGGCCCTGCCCACATACAGTGGGTACCTACCTTCTCCCTGGTTCTGGCCCATTCTCTTCCTCTTTCTGCTCTGAGCTGAGGGTGGGAGGGCACTCAGCACAGGGCTGGGGGTGAAGGGTCTGGCCAGAAGCTAGAATGAGGGAGGGAGCTCAGGGTTGGGACAGGAGATTTGGGTGTGGTGCACTTATCTGGGCAGCTCCCATTTGGTGTGAGGGGTGCAGGTGGGAGAGTGTGTGTGTGTGTGTGTGTGTGTGTGTGTGTGTGCACGTGCGTGTGTGTGTGTGTGTGTGTGTGTGCGTGCGTGTGTGCAGGAGTTCCCATTTGGTGCTCAGGATGGGGATGGGGATGTGGGGGGTGTAAGAGTCAGGATGTGGGGGGGGTGCATAGGGTGTGGTTGGGCTGGTTTTGTGGGGGGGTGCAAGAGTCAGGGCAGAGGGCTGGCCGCATGTGAAGAGGTGCAGGTGTCAGGGTGGGGGGGGTTGGGTATGTGTGGGAGTGCCAGAGTCAGGGCTGGAGTCGTGAGTGGGGGTGAAGGAGTCAAGCAGAGGGCTGGGTGTTTATGAGGGTGGCACAGGGCTCAGGGCAGGGGTCTGGGTGGTGTGTGGGGCACAGGGCTCAGGGCATGGGCCTGGGGGGGTGTGTGGGGCTGCAGGGCTCAAGGCTGGGTGTGTGGGGTGGGGTCAGGGCAGGAGGGCATATGCCCCTATTTCACCACCCCCTTCCCCAAGGCCCTGCGCCACTGCTTTTCTGCCTCTGCTGGAAGAAGCGAGCATGTTGACTCTGGCAGGCAGCAGCGTGCCATTAAAAATTGGCTCGTGAGACATCTTTGGCACGTGAGCCATAGGTTGCAGACCCCTGTAATAGACTGACAGACGTTTTGGAGCATAAGCTTTTGTGGGTGAATACCCACTTCGTCCGCTTTGTCAGACATGATGAAGTGGGTATTCACCCACGAAAGCTTATGCTCCAATACGTCTGTTAATCTATAAGGTGCCACAGACTCTTTGTCGCTTTTTACAGATCCAGACTCACACAGCTGCACCTCTGATACTTGTTACGCTTTAATGAAAGAAAAAGCCTTAGAAGGCCTCCTAGCAAACAGACTAAAGAATTTTGGACAAGAAATGAAGAAAAAAAAATATTAACCTGGAATATGTTTGGGTAATTTATATTCTGGCATTGGGATTATGAACAAACTGTCATTTATGTAGAGAAACTTCTGCTAAACGTGCCAGCACAGAGTTACAAACAAAACTCAACATAAACATAGATCAAATTTTGGCATCTCTCTAGGCTAATATACAGTAGACAAATATAGGCTGCAATCTAGATCCATTCATGAGAGAAAAGTGGGTCATTTTAATAGGAATACATAGATGACACTAATACGTTTGGATAGAAAACAATGATGGGTGTTAATATAAATAATGAACAGAAGGATAAATTATTTTTATTTTTAAGTTGTTTTTAACTACATCTTTTACATCTTACATCTTTTTTGTTTGTTTGCATTATTATTTATTTGTATTATGACAGTGCCATGAGGCCAGGGACCCATTGTGCTATGTGAAGAAGACAGTCCCTACCCAAAATACTGTAAGTTTAAGTGGAGAGATGAGGACCGACATGACAGACAGACGGGGGGTAAATGACTGTCCTCAGCAAGAGGAGCAGTGGTTGGAGCCCACTACCTTCTTAACCACTTTATTATACTTTTCCAATTGTAGGTAGGAAATGAATGTTGCAACTCTACTTATGATTCATAAATACCTTTAAACAAAATGTGATGCAAACATTTGCAAGACAATAATTTTATAAATTAGACAATAGTAGTTGCATATAGTTTGTAAATGTTACAGTGAAGTCTTAACCAAAAAGGTGACCCTGAAAAGCTTCTGGATGTTCCTTTTTGTTGTGCCCAACATTTCCACACTCAAGGTGCTTTGTTTTGCAAATAAATCTGTGGGATTTTTTTTCTAATTGCTAGATCTGAAAATTCAAACTGGGATCCAAGAATTAACCTGAGCTTTTTCCTTTTCATGCAACATCAACTGTAATGCAAGTCCTGAAGGGTCAAAGCAAATCCTTAGTGACACCTATGCAATTCCATGAGTTTCAGTGGGCTTGCACAAATGTAACTGATTTTGCATTTAATAGTCATTGGGAGTGTTGACTTCAATGAAATGAAGGACAAGATTCCGTTACCGGAAGGGGAATAAAATATGCAAACACAAGTATTACCATAGTCAAACCACGTGCAGAACTTTGCTGTAAACCAGCTTCAGCATAGCTAAACTGTGTCTCAATTCAGGTATGGGAATATCAAAAAGTCTGGAGTTTGGAAGCTTATCTAAACGATATGAACTTATCCCCCACATGGTTACTCAATCTTCTGTCCCACACAGTTCTCCTACATTCTTGCCTAGACTTGTTACAGGAAAGCCTAGAGGACTGGCCTCTTTAATGGATGATTTTTTCTCCTCACCAGTATCTTTGGGGATCATCAAGCAGGACCACTGTTTCCCCTACAAATCCTGCATGGCTCTTTTGTGTCTGTGTAGGTAACATACTAGAGCATAGCGCAATTCCCTCATGTCAACTCTATTTTGTCTCAGAAAAAGGATGGAATTTGAAAGGCTGAGTTAAATTCAAGGCCTTCTGCTAGGGACCCTCCTTAGCTAAGCAGGTAAACAAGATGGACACCATTCTTGTTGTTAAGTACTGACAGTGTGCCTGCTCCCTCCCTGTAATGCACTGTCCCAGCCCTAAAGAGCTTACATTTGCTGTACGTAACCAGTAACAACCAACCCTGCTCAAAATTCAAAAACCTGTCCCAAATACTTCAGTCTTCCTAGCAGGAAAATATTCTTCACAGTAACTTGGTGAGAAATTTTAAATTTTCATAAAAAATCATGTATTCAAAGCCAGACAAGTGTTGAGTGTATATATATATATTACCTGGTTCTAGTTGTATTTCTGTCTCCATAAAATGAAGACAAACTAAGCAGTGTTATAACTGTAGCACAGAAATCTTGAAAGGTCAGCTTGAAAATTATATGTAATGCTATTCCATTGCAATGATCTTGGTATTCTGAAAATGGTATTTTATTTTCAGATTACTTTGAATCATCATTGTATCTATAATGCTAAAGATATTTCAATGACGCATTAAGTAAAGACAAAGATCTGAAAGACTTGTGATTCTAGTATGTAGGGGACCCCGGAAGACATTGTTACGGTTTGAGCGAGGGCTTGCGCTTTCTCAAGGAGAGGTTATTAGCGGACAGAAGTTGCTAGCAGCTGCTGCTTTTAACCGGATAAAACTGCCCTCTGTGGGAAGCCTCGGTGTTTTGGGGAACTGCAGACCGTCTGCAGAAAGTCCCTGGCCCGAGGCCAGGGGAGGCGGCCATTGCTGATGGAAAGTCCCTTATTGCATATGTAAAGGCTAGTTTGCATGCTATTAGCATGATGCTATAATTGCTAAGGGCTAGAGCTTGCGCATGGAACTTCGCACCTGATCGAGCTGTTCGGACGTTGGACTCCCCAAGCCAGTGGCAGCAACGCGTGGAGTTCCCGTTGCGGGTGTGTCACTTAACCTTCATTAAAGCCAATTAATTCACCTGTGTGTGTGGGCCTCATCCTTGCAGAGCATCCAGGCATGCAACACAGTCAAAACAGCTTTTGACATACAATGCATTTGAAAAACAGAAGTCAGTTCAATCCATAGCATGCTTCCTCAAAGGAAGATTGTGTTATTATATAAAAAGAAAGGCAATAAATATTCTAAGAATGTTTTTAATGTACAAACATCTACTGTCACATGGCTAGAAAGGGTTAAACATCCTGCAAAATAAATAACCCATAGAAGACATGTGGAGAGATGTTTGTGTGTCTGTGTATTTACATATGTATGAGTAGTGTGGACAATGTAATCAACAGTCCCCATCTATGCTGTATTCTGATAATTCAGAGGTCAAAAGAACATCCTATCAGGTAAATGAACTGTAAACATGGGATATCTCAGTATTCATCTCTCTTTGAAATGTATTGTGAATGGTGGAGGAACAAGCAAATCGCCTTTTGTTAATTTGTATAGCTAAGTACTGGTGATGGACCTCCTTCAAAGTCATCCTAATTACCTTTTGTTCCCTGAGGAATTCCAATTTGTCAAAAGACATGAAATTGTATAAAAGATTCTTGGGTCCTGATTCTGTTATCTCAGATTTGCTTAGACTTCCTCAAGGGAAGTTTGAGTCGCAAGACTGAGGTCCCAGTTATGCTGGTATGCCCTGAATATGAGAGTTGGACATTGGACTATGACCTACGAACTGAATTCTAACGGAACTCTTTGCAACTACAAAGCTCACAATCTCTGCTATGAATCTGCACCTCAGTGAATTGAACTCATGACTGTATGTACATTGATCTTTTAATCCTACTCTCTCTCTCGTTTTTGAATAATTTTTAGTTTAGTTAATAAGAATTGGCAGTAGCATGTATTTGGGTAAGATCTGAAACATTTATTAACCTGGGAGGTAATGTGTCCGATCCTTTGGGATTGGTAGACCCTTTTCTTTTATATGATGAAATAAGATTTACAGAAATGTTCATCATATTTGACGTGGGTACTTGGATGGAGACCTGAGGCTGGATCACTTTAAGGGACCTGAGTTTGGACTTCTGAGTACCAGTAAGGTAATAAAGGAGCTGTTTTATGCTGGCTTGGTAGATCTAAGTATTGGAATATCCACCAGCTTTATGGGGATTGTCCGCCCCATTCTTTGCAATTCACCCTAATTGAATGACCACAGCTGGCTCCCCACTAGGACCCCGGCCACATCTACTATTGCAACAGAGAAATAACACACTCAGGAAACATTTAGCTTGGTAGTATGCAAAACATTTTTTATCATTTAAAGTGCTGCATTGTCTCTTATCAGAAGCATAAAATGGTTCTGCATATGACATCAACTATCTTTGGTGCCTTCTCTAGGGGTGTCTGAATATTAAAATCCATTATTTCCATATCTAACCCGTAAAACAAAAGGTAGCAGAGATATGGGCAACATTCTGCTTCTGTCTGGAGGATCCTGATTTGTAAAACCATTCCAGGTCACTTCATATTAATGTGAGCTGTTGTAATAATTGAGGCCTAGCAGGCCTTCTTTAATTATTAGCTTAACTGGTGAAAAGTGGGTAAAGGGTTCATGATTTGTTACAATGATCTGTTATTTAAAATTGTTTCAGAAAAGATGTGAGAAGAAGACAGAAAGACTGAATTAATTTAAACAGCAGAAAGGGTCTACTAAACCACTCAAGGAACATGTTAAGATTATGACTGTTAAACAAGTGGCTTAGCGGGTCATGAATCAATTAACCAAAATTGAAGTGTTGGAAATTAGGTCTCATTAATGGACAAAACATTAAGAGGATTGATTATTGAGGACCCTTTAAAAAAAGAGACCTTGGGAAAAGAGAAAAAATGTTTACCCTCACCACAGCTCCAGCAGAAGGACTGTTGCCATGATATCAGAACTTGATATTCCAGTGGGGATGCCTATGTGATGGTACCTCCCATAAGGCTCTATGGAAATATGCTTAGAATGTGTTTTATGCTACATATACCATGTAACATATCTCCGTAAAGGTTATGATCTACTGAATGTATTAATCCTATTTGCATGCATGTATCATTTTTGTATTCGACGTTATGAATGTTGGCTGTGTACTGGCTTGATTTCTAAAGAGCATTCGGTCAGTTCCTGGAGAAAAGAATGTTGAAATTAAGTACCTAATCAAGAAACACTTAAAGGACAATGGATCTTGGAATGCTCCAATCCACGTAAGAAGTCTACTGGAGGACATTCAAGATAGCATGTAAACAATGGATGCTACCTGTAAAAACGGAGTCATGCATGAACATGTGACTTGCCCAGGCGACTCCTAAACTCCATCTTGGAGCTAGACTTTGCATAGGAGTGAGGAGGCGGGGTATCCAACCCAAGAGAAAGTCTATTTAAACCCCTGGGAGACCCCTCCATTTTGTCTTCAGCTGGCTAAAAAGGGAACCTCTCCACCCCACAGGATACTTGAAAGAAACTGGAACAAAGGACAGTAACTACAAGGCATGTGAGTGACTGCTGGATCCAGGCTAAAAGGAGATTAACCTGTAAAAGGGAGCATTCTGGAACTGGTGAGGATCTTATCTGTATTCAGTTTGATTAGACATAGATTTGCGCATTTTATTTTATTTTGCTTGGTGACTTACTTTGTTCTGTCTGTTACTACTTGGGACCACTTAAATCCTACTTTCTGTATTTAATAAACTCACTTTTTACTTATTAATTAACTCAGATTATGTAAAAGCGTGCATCTGAGGAAGTGGGTATTCACCCACGAAAGCTCATGCTCTAAAAACGTCTGTTAGTCTATAAGGTGCCACAGGATTCTTTGCTGCTTTTACAGATCCAGACTAACACGGCTACCCTCTGATATCAGATTATGTATTAATACCTGGGGGAGCAAACAACTGTGCATATCTCTCTATCAGTGTTATAGAGAGTGAACAATTTATGAGTTTACCCTGTATAAGCTCTATACAGGGTAAAACGGATTTATGTGGGTTTAGACCCCATTAGGAGTTGGGCATCTGAGTGTTAAAGACAGAGACACCTCTGTTAGTTGCTTTCAGGTAAACCTGCAGCTTTGGGGCACATGGTTCAGACCCTGGGTCTGTGTTGAATTAGACAGGTATGTCTGGCTCAGCAGGAAGGGTGCTGGGGTCCCAAGATGGCAGGGAAAGAAGGGCTAGAAGTAGTCTTAGCACATCGGGTGCAGCTCCCAAGAGGGTTTCTGTGATCCAACCAGTCATAGCTTGATCATCACTGCACCAGCAAGGACTCCAACCTGACATATATGAGATTCTACTTTGTCTTCCTCATGTGCGCCGTTCTGCGCCCCCTATCTTCCGCCTGTCCTCTCTCTCTCTCTGATTTTCACCTTATCCTCAAATCAACTGTACTGCACAGTGCCAGCATGGTGAGATGAGATGGCCCATCCAGTTCTGTTTGGCCTGAAGAGGACCAGTGAAGAAGGACCTAACCAAACCAAACAGATAATGTCCCTGACTGGGAAATGAACCAGGGTCCAAAGCAACAGCAAACCCAAAGCATCCATCCATAATTGATAAGTCACCCTGTATCCTGAGAATTTCAACAAAAGCTATGTTGCCCTCATCTTTAATATCCTCCACAAAAGGACTTTGTTTTTGCCAAACAAATGTAATCAAAACCTATCAATCAATTTCACTGCTCTTTACCTCATTATGATTCTTCTCTTTTTGTGTGTTTCAATCAATACATTTCTAACTCTTGGCATGAATGTTATAGCATGTTTGCCATGGTACTAAGCAGACTCGAGTCTGTACACAAATATCATTTAACTTTATTTAATGCTGGTTTATGTTAATACCTTTAACTTTTTGGGCCCATATATTCCATCTAAATATATACAACAGGGCTTCAAGGTCCTTTTTGGTTCTTCTGTAAATATCATACTGTCATAAAATGTCCTAAAGACCCCAGGGCTATTACACTGATTTTCCTAAATAGAGACTGAGCCCCATTGTACCTAATAGGAAAAAAGTCTCTGCCCACAAAGAATTTTCAGTTCATAAAGAAAAAAACAGACTAGGAGGGGAGAGGAGTAGAATTCCACAATTAACAGATGGGTTACTGAGACATGGAACTATAATGGCTCCAGCCCTGCAACTGGTTCCACATGGTTGGATCCATGCACCTGCACAAAGCCACAATGACTTCAGAATTGGTATTTCAGAAAAAAATGTGCTTATTTTATAATATTTAGTTAGATTTATTTTTAGCATTCATCTTAAACTGTTTTACACTAAAACAAGAACTCACATTTGCACGTTACAACTAAAGGATGTTACAGTGTCAGAGGCCAAAATATGACATTACACCTAAAGTTGGGAAGAGTTTAGTTAACTTTACATAAGAACGGCCGTACCAGGTCAGACCAAAGATCCATCTAGCCCAGTATCCTGTCTACTGACAGTGGCCAATGTCAGGTGCCCCAGAGGGAGCGAACCTAACAGGCAATGATCAAGTGATCTCTCTCCTGCCATCCATCTCTATCCTCTGACCAACAGCGGCTAGGGACACCATTCCTTACCCATCCTGGCTAATAGCCATTTATGAACTTAACTACCATGAATTTATCCAGTTCTCTTTTAAACGCTGTTATAGTCCAAGCCTTCACAAACTCCTCAGGTACGGAGTTCCACAAGTTGACTGTATGCTGCGTGAAGAACTTCCTTTTATTTGTTTTAAACCTGCTGCCTATTAACTTCCTTTTATTTGTTTTAAACCTGCTGCCTATTACACCTCTGCACTTCTGATTTGCATCACAAACAAGACAGCTGATGAAAATAGGAAGACCAGAAGTGTACAATAATGAAGCCAAACAAGCCCTCAAAGTTAAGTAAAATTATCTAGACAGAGATACAAAGATAACATATTGATTTCTGTGGGTCTCTGTGCAGGGATAAGGATTTACAGAAATAGATCAGATGCCCATTTGAGCCCTGAAGCCAGATCCAACTCACTTTATTTATGAGAGTAATCCCACTGACGTCATGAATATTGTGGGCAGACTTTGGTCTCCAATTTGGCAGCAAACTGGACACATTTCAAAAATGTGAGCAGGACACATGAATCAAGCTTTCTATAGATGTTAGTATAAATGGATATGCACATATTTAACAAAGATACAAGGTGCTAACATAAAAATGCTTGAATTTAAACAAGAAAATATTTCTCTCTCTCTCTCATGTTTACACAATGCCAGAAACAAACTGTTATAAAGACCAGGAAGTCCATATCTTCATTTTCTTCAATGCGGAAAGTTGACCAGAAAAAAAATTAATATGACTTATTCTGACTTAGCAGTGCCTCGGAAAGGGAGATAGAAATAAAATAGCATCTAGAGCAACAACAGTAAATTATGTTCGTCTTCCTTTAGGAGGACTAACAGAGACAGGCCATATGGATTTTGTCTTTTGCAGAGAATGAGAAAGTACTATCAAAACAGCATTAGTTTGCTCCCACTATAGGGTAAGATCATAATGAGGAGCATAAAAATACAATAAACCCTCGAGTTACAAGGATAAACTTCTCCTCTGTACCTTTCTTGCCAAATTTTAACTCAGTATCTCTGATACAAACCCAGAGTAGCTATGCTGACTTCTCTTTTCAGTTACCACCGTTTAAATCCAGAGTAACTCGGCTGAATTGAGACTCAAGCATCTATTCAACATTTAATTTTGTTCTGATCACATTATTGCCCAATAAAACTGAATGTATAATAAAGCAAAACATAACACTTTAGTAGAAATAAAAAGGGAAGTTTTCTGTTCAGCTGAAGCGGAGCACAATGTGTCAGTCAGGAAGGAAGTAAAGATGCTTGGTTTCAACAGAACCACAGATATTACCATCTTGACACACGATGAATTATAGGAATAAAACCTGAGCAGCAGGTATATTAGCATAGGATACATAAACAGTACACCTCAATGGCAGTTTCTCATTATTAGCCCTCTCCACTAAGTGCCAAATTACCATATGCAGGCTACTTAGAATTCTATTAGTTTCAAACAGAGTCAGTCTACTGTAGAAAATTATCAGATCAGTTATTCATGAAACTAGGATACTGGTATATCCATGAAGGCTTTTCTTTCTCTCTCTGATTTCCTATGTGCCGATCTAGGCTGCCTGAACACTGATTAAAAGTATCATTTACCATCTAGGCTGACAGGGGCACTGATTCAGCAGTTCATTGCAATAGGTAGCAAACCTTTGTAGAGTACAATAAAACACTCCAAAGATCAGTCAAGCTGATCACAAGTAGAACCAATGAGCTTCCCAAAGTCAGAAGGGCAGATTTTCAGCTGGGGTAAACTAGTGAAAAATTTCAAACTGTTTGCTGAAGCCAATGGAGCTATGACAATTTCCACCAGCAGAGATTATGCCCCAGAATGTTTCTAAATACTATGCTAATTAACTCTCCTGCAGACATATTAGATTCACAATGTGGATCATGCACCAAAGAGTCCCAGATGTATTGGAGCATAAGCTTTCGTGGGTGAATACAATCAAGGTAAAAACTGCTTTTCCATTGCTAAACTTTTCAAGGTGCACTTTATAAAGTGAAACATAAATCAGTTGCCTCTGCAGAAGGGAAAAAAAAAACCCGTCCTTCAATCTGCTAGGATGTACTTATACTTTTAGTGACGGGGTCCTTAAAAATTAAATTCTTCCATTTCTAAGAATGTGTTAGAGCAGGACTTTTCATTTCTATTCCCAGCCACAATTAGCTTGCTGTGTAACACTGGACAATTGCTTTCTTTTTGTTTCTCAGTTTACCATATGCAAATAGATGAAGTAAACCTGACCAAAAAATGCTTTAACCAATGTGTGCAAAGTGCATTGAGACGCTCAGAGATAAGGTCCTGTAGAAGGGCAGTTTCTTCTTTCCTAGGCTATGTCTACACTGCCACTTATGTTGGCAAAACTTACGTCGCTCAGAGGTGTGGAAACACCCCCCCCCCCCCCCCCGAGCGACATAAGTTTCACTGGCATAAGTGGTAGCATGCACAGGGACATGTTGGTGAGAGAGTTTCTCCCGCTGACATAGCTATGCTGCTTGTGGAGATGGTCTTATTACGTTGACAGGAGAGCTCCCTCCCATCGGCACAGAATGTCTATATGAGCGATCTTACAGCAGCACAGCTGCATCGGTACAGGTGTGCTGCTATAAGCTCACTAGCGTAGACATGGTCCTAAACTGATAAGACAGTGATGTCTGAACTGACTCTTCTTATGCTGCCGATATTCCAGTCTCAAAGCTAAAGATTCATCAATCTTTTCCCTTTTTACACTCAGCAGTTGTTTTATATCTTTGAGCAGGGATGGAGAGCTGCCATAGTGGTCTGGCATGTCACTCCTGCACTTGAAATTCAAGACAGAATTATGCTCCAGCTCTTCAGAAATAAAAATTTATGTTGACAGCTGGAGCAGGGCCAGAGGTGAGGGGTAGGGTGGGATCTCGGTTCAGGAAGGACCCAGCAGACGGAGGCCTCCAGTTTGTTCTTCGCCCACCCTCTCCAAAACAAGAGAACAGCACTCTAGCTCCTCTGATTTTCCTCTCTCTTTGGTCCAAGCCAAGATGAGGGAAGAAGAGTCCTGCATTTCAGCAATGCTCTGCACCTTCTTTGTTCACCTTTCCCTCTTCTCCACGTTGCTCCCCACTCTAGGTGGCACTGTAGCTTCAGTGAGTCCCGTCTGTGCTCCCCTGTGGTCCAGCTAGTGTCACTCTAGCATCTGGCACACCACTCTATTGTCCTGAAGGTCCAATGAGCCCCGCTACACAGACGTCGTGCGTCGCCCACACTGCTGTCACTTGCTGCCGTGGTCCATGGAAGCTCTGAACTCCACCCTGGTCATTTCCCCAGCCCCACCATATACCTGGCCTGGGGCCTATATGGCACAAGAGGGTATCACCTGACACCCTCCCACCTTGATTACCACCCCACTGGACTCTGGTGTGCGCCCCTCTGCCATACCCTCACATTGTCTGGGGCTTAGGGTGAACAGATGTCCCAATTTTATAGGGACAGTCCCGATATTTGAGACTGTGTCTTATATAAGTGCTTATTATCCCCCATCCCCTGTCCCGACTTTTCACACTTGCTGTCTGGTCACCCTACTGGGGCTTCCTGAACCTGCAGGAGCAGCTGCAAGCAGTGCTTCTGGCGGAAAGGGAGGAGACCCCTGCAGAGACTATCTCAAACATGACAGAATTACCAACTTGAGATCATTTCTGCCAGGCTCCAGTGTTAGAAAGGTTTGTACTACATTGCTGTCCTTGAAATATAGTGAACAGCTCTTTCCCAGTATCAGAGGGTAGCCGTGTTAGTCTGGATCTGTAAAAGCAGCAAAGAATCCTGTGGCACCTTATAGACTAACAGACGTTTGGAGCATGAGCTTTCGTGGGTGAATACCCACTTCCTCAGATGCATGTCAGGAAGTGGGTATTCACCCACGAAAGCTCATGCTCCAAAACATCTGTTAGTCTATAAGGTGCCACAGGATTCTTTGCTGCTTTTACAGCTCTTTCCCAAACCACATTAAAACCAGTATATAACTAAAGTAATTATTTACCTGCACTTACTATAACCATCTGCTATGTACCAAATTCAATTAAGAACAACAATCATATGACAGAGGCATTTAAAATAAAGTTATAGGCTGGGCAAACTAAATCCATGTGTACCCCAAGAGTGCCATCCATCTTTATATCATATGCTTCTCGATTGCACATTTAATACACAGGGAATAAAAACTTGAACAAAAGTATAAAAATGACAGAAAACAAATGTATTTGCTGGTCTGAGAGTGCAGATGTGTTGCATATTCTCTCATTATATGGCCCCTATTTGAAACTGGACACTGATTTTAAAAGATTCATGCAGAGCCCTGTAATACTAACAACATACTTCTTGTTCAGCCATCAAAAGTGGACATGATACAAGAAAATGGCCCAAAGCAGCAGCAAAAAGAACCTAATTCAAACTCCCATGAACTTATGTCGGATCCAGGTCTGAACTTCTAGGCTGCCTCCAATCTCCAGGAGGCTGAACAAAATCCCTAAGACAGATAACTTCTGCTCCAAATGTTGCAGCTCATGTTAACCTGCCCATTAAATAGAATAAAGTTCTTCTGGATGTGTTAAAACTGAAGTTTAATACAAAAATATGAACCTGACTCTCCTCAAGACTGGTGAATAACTGCTGATTGGCACAGTGCCTTGCTTAGGTCCCTACAGTACTTCGTAGTCCAAAGACTAAAAGCATGACACATCACATATGCATGTACTCTACGGTGGTTTATTTGAAATAGAAGGGCAACACTCATTTTTTTATGAACTATGCTTTTTTGCAGTTCAGTAAGCTACTCTTCCACCCGTGTGTTAACGACAATCTCTTTGTTAAGCATCTGAAGAAAGTGTTTCTTGACTGAATCTGAAGGCTGGGGTTATTTATTAATAATTTAAGATGGACAATATTGCATTTTTTTCAGAACAAAAAATGTCAGGGCACAGGTTACACATGACTAGAAGATTCTTCACTTGATGCATTGACAAGATGCTGATTTTTATACTGAAGGCAAGGTTCATATATAGTTGGGTTTTTTGGAAGGGGGGGCAGGCGTATTTTGTTTTTTTCAATTTAGTACTTATCAAAGTTTTATATGTATAGAAAATAGTGAAAAATAGCACAACTCCCTTAGGAAGTACTAATTTTCTATAATACAGAAAAGTAGTGAGTGTGATTTATAATGAAATTCAATCATTAGTACGACCTCATACTACACCCTTTGTGTGAGCGCATGCATGTGCATGTGCGGTGTTTCCAATACTTATGATTTTATCTTAAGTCTTGTATTTGGGTGTCTTCTCCTAAAGCCACAGTTCCTGGAATCACATGATTAGGGGAAAATCCCAGGTTTAATTTATTTATTTTAAATAGACATTTTTAAGTCTCCTAGAAGCAGATGTTTGAGAACAAAGGGATAGAATTTAAGGCCTGAAGTGTCTACCAGATCATCTAGTCCAGAAGTCAGCAACCTCTGGCACGCAGCTCGCCAGGGTAAGCACCCTGGCAGGCTGTGCCAGTTTGTTTACCTGCTGTGTCCACAGGTTCGGCTGATCACGGCTCCCATTGGCCGTGGTTCACCGCTCCAAGCCAATGGGGGCAGCGGGAAGCAATGGCCAGCATATCCCTCGGCCTGTGCCGCTTCCTGCAGCCCCCATTGGCCTGGAGCGGTGAAATTGATTAAGTGAGACATATCCAGAAAATCCTAGCAAGTGACATACACCCCATGCTTCAGAGGAATGTGAAAATTTCCCAATATGATCTGAGGAAGATTTCCTTCATGATCCCACATATGATGATCACTTAGACCCTGAGCTTGTGAGCAAGAACCAGTCAGCCAAGAACCTGAGAGAGAATACTTGGTGCCACCTCAGAACAGCCGCCCATCCCTTCCAGTATCCCATCTCCAGCTGTGGCCATCTCTGATGCTTCAGAGAAAGGAGACAAAAACACAACTCAGAGTACAGTGAAGGGGGGAAAAATCCCTCCCTGATGCCTACAGGCTCCATGCCACAAGAAGGTAAATAAAGAGCCCCAATTTTTTTTTCATCTCATGGTTTCTAAATCAATCTAGTGATTTTGGGCAAGGGCTGAGGAGTTTTTGTACACTTGGCCCCAGCCATATGTTACATAGTTGGCCCCAACCCTGCAAACACTTATGACTGTGCTTACAGTTAAGAACATTTGCAGGACTGGGCCTTAATTGTCATCGCATCGGAAAACTTTATCAAAAGGTAATAGGGGGAGTCCCATTGGCTGTGGTTCGCCGCTCCAGGCCAATGGGGGCAGTGGGAAGCTGTGGCCAGCACATCCCTCGGCCTGTGCAGGTAGAAAAAATAACAGGCATCAGAGAACTAAAATAAGTCTGAGTCAGAAACTCCTTTCTGTGTTTTCCTTTTATTATATATATATCCCTATTATCACCTTAACATTATTCTAAAAACAGGAAGCTCCATCAAAAACAGGACAACTGGAATGAAGGCCAAAAATTGCATCCCTTTAACGTATTGTTTTCAAGGTTATTAAGGCCATAATCATGTGAACACTAGTTTCCAGGATTGAGACTAAATCAATAGATATTTGGAGGCAGCAGATCAGCAAAACAGAGAATTCTGTATTGAACTAGTGTATCATCGCCTGTATTCGAATTTCAGAAGTTTAAGATTAATTATAAACTGACTGTCCTAATCATGCCAGACTCCAAGGGGAAGTTTTTTCAAAGTATTTATCCTCTGAGGAACAAAAAGTGCTTTAAACTAAGATTAACTAAATCAATCCTCTGAATACTCTTGTGAAGTGGATAAGGAGTATATAGAAATCACTTCCGCCACTGCTGAAAGGTATCTGTGGTAGAACACAGAAGCTATTTAGCAGAGCAGAAAAAGAGTACACAACAAGTGAAGGGCCCTAACTTAGAGGAAAACATCATATTGACGGACTCCATGCCATGCTTTGGGAAATTCCAGAACAGAACTTTTGAGCTCAGAATTTTAAGGCTCCAATTACCTACATCTCTATATGTTTGCTTAAAAGTGGTATACATGCATCATATAATTCATGTTCATTAGTTATGAAGTGCCATACAGAACATGGCACTTCACAAAAATATATTAAGCCTACATCCTTGTGCCAAAAGAGCTTACTGTCTGGGGATAGCTTGTGATTGAGCGTTTCTCTCTGAGTAACAGGCAGCATGCAGCTTTACGGACCCATGACAAATCCTGAGTGGCACAGAGTGGGACTCAGATTCTCATTGCTTTCCTGCCCACAAATTTGGAGAGAAGTCATTTACTGCAGCCTTTGAATGGGTGCAAATTGCCCAGTCCACCCTCGCACTTGCATGCTTTGTCAGCTGTCCTGGCTAGTGGAGAGGAGAGCCGAAACATCACCCAATCCTCACACCTCTATGTCCCCTCCTCACCCACTTGCTCCATGTGAGTAGGAGAAAGCAACTCTAAACTCCTTACAAAGCACACAGAAAAGGAAAAGTGATCTTTGCTGAACCACTGAAAACTTGAGAATGCCCTAAAGAATGTCATTTGTTAAGAACCTGCTCCCTTTATTTGAACACAAATAGGGCAGGCTTTCTGAAAGAAATTGGTGGCAGTATGTGATGGAGTATATGAACCTCACACTGGAAAAAAGGGGTTTAAGGAGCTGATCTGGACCCAGGCAGTCCCTCCCCTCTGCACCTGATACAGCTTAAAAAAGGAAGCAGAGTAGCTCAGTGGCAGGCAGGCAAACAGGGGAGGTGAGGTGATCTAATCTAATCTATGCTCTGAACTGCTCGGAAGGAGCACTACGGGAACTCTTGCTGCCTGAGCAGTGGAGACACTGATCAGACCAAGCCTGCCAAGGAGAGACTGGAGACCCCAAGACCCCGACCCAGTGGGGAAGCCCTTGCTGACTTCTGAAGACTTCCACATTATTTGACTCCTTATGTGTACCCCAAAAGGGGAAGGCTTGACCATGTGACCTGGACAGAGGACTGAGCTGATAAAAAGTATCAGAGGGGTAGCCGTGTTAGTCTGGATCCGTAAAAGCAGCAAAGAGTCTTGAGCCACCTTATAGACTAACAGACATGTTGGAGCATGAGCTTTAGTGGGTGAATACCCACTTCGTCGGATGCATGTGGGTATTCACCCACGAAAGCTCATGCTCCAACACGTCTGTTAGTCTATAAGGTGCCACAAGATTCTTTGCTGCTTTGATAAAAGAACAGACCACTGCATGGCCAACAGTCAGAAAGGGGAATAACCAGAAGGAAGATAATCTGCCACACCTCAGCCTGACCACTAGGCAGCACTGCTGGTGAATGTTCTCTTTCACAGGGTAGTTAGCATAACTAAGAAAGAATGACACTGTTAAAGATGCTTTACAGACAACTAGGCAGCACTGCTGGTGAATGTTTTCTTTCACAGGGTAGTTAGCATAATTAAGAAAGAATGACACTGTTAAAGATGCTTTACAGACAACTAGGGAGAAAGGCTCCACGCCCAATGAGCTAACAACACAACGAGGTAACGAGCAGGCTGGGATGAACAAGAAAAATTGTTTGAACATGCAGTGATATTCAGCAGGTGACTTGTTAGACACTAGTATGGGTTGAAATATACACAGATGGTTTTCATACAAATATTCAAAATCATTTTAATTTCAAACAGGTTGAAATGGAGCCATTTCTAGAAATTTCTAACAAATTTATTTGGGCATAAGCTTGCATTGGCTAGAACCCACTTCATCAGATGCATGGAGTGGAAAATACAGTAGCGGGTATATGTACATAATACATTAAAAGATGGGAGTTGCCTAACACGGCTGTCAATCTGAAACCTTTAATCAAATTGCTATTCCCATGTTTTTACCCCAGTTTTCAGTAAATGAAAAGTTTCAACCACTGTTTGAGTAACATTTTTATGATGGTTTGAATACAATATTTTAAAAGGCACAATTTTTGTGATAAATGAAATTTTTCAACAATGTTGGTAACTTTTCATGAAAATTTGCCTTTAAAATAACTACCATTTTTGGATGAAAAATCTTTGAGTTAGAATTTTTTGACCAGCATCATCAGTTACATATGGATTTCTTGTTGCTTTTTAATTATATTTTATTGTTTCATTGTGGAATGGCAGCTGCTGCAAGAAGTGTGTTTTAGGGAGAAGAGGGAAAGTGTGTGGCAGACTAGGCCAGAGAGTGAAGGACAAATAGCAGGATGGCCCAGTGGTCAGATCACTAAACTAGGATCTGGGAAAGCTGATTCAATTCACTGATTCTTTATCTGTGTGACCTTAGGCAAGACACTTAGGGCTCGATTTACAAAGATATTTAAATGCTGAGTTGGAATTTTCAAAAGCACTTTAGTCATCTAGAAGCCTTAATCCCAATGACTTTTAACGGGAATTAGGCAACTAACTTACTTAGGTGCTTTTGTAAATCCCATTAGATACCAAACCTTAGGAACCTAAATATTTTTGTAAATCTGGTCTTCAGTCTTTCTGTGTTAGTTCCCCATCTGTAAAATGGGAATAATAGTATAGCCTTGCCTCACAGGAGTCTTGTAAGGATAAATACATTGAAAACTGTGGGGTGCTCACTGTACAGAGGATCTTAAATATCTAGACAGATATACATGAAGGCCGAGAGAGCAGAGAAGAAACAACCACGGAGGTGGGAGCGGGCGAAGAGTATGAAAATGGAGGTTAATCATGTAGCTTTGGCAAAATGCTAAGATTGGAGAGTGCACTGAACACCTGTGCTCATAAAATGAGGGCGTGGCCTGGCTAGAGCCAAGGAGATTTAATGCAGGCACTGCACAACCTGCCCTCCTGTGCCATGTCTTCACATCTGCCCCTAGAGTTTCATTAACCAGCCTTTTAATCAATTGGCAGAGTTGCCAGCTTGGGATGTACTGGCTTCAACACAATGAACAGTAAATGATCCTTAGATCTAGACTAAAATTAAAATAAACTTTACTGGCCATTTTTCATATTACAACTCCAAACAGAAAAAGCTGATTTTTTTGCTATTACACTGAAACACAATGGTTTCAACAAATCAAAGCGCAGGGAGCCTGTAGAGTTCCTACCTCCCAGCAGTCATTTTTCAAATCCATACAAATACAGGAGCCCATTTATTCTGATCTGCTAACACTGCAGTGGTTTCAGCTGTGAAACACTATGCAAATCCTTGCACCCTGATTCATTCCTGTATTCGGGCTCATTAGACATCTATTCTCACAGCTTCCCCATCTCTAGAACAGAGGTATCGATTCACCCTGCAAGACTGATTTCAGAGGTTCCCAGAGATTTTTTGCTTAGTCACCCTTTGGAGATTCATGTCCCACACATCCTCAGACCATGGAGGCAGGCATGGGATAGTCCAAACAGCTAACATGGCAGCACTGGAGAGAGCAGGAGGCAGTGGATGTTGGGTACCCGCACAGGATGGGAAGGCAGGGGCACCCACAGTTCACTCTCCTCCTCACCCCTATGCACATCCCTGTCAGGAACAAGAAACTGGTACCCAGATGCCCCCACTTCTTACCCACTGCCAAGCCTCGCGAGACCGTTTGCAGCTGCTGGGCAGGCTCAACCCTCCTCCTCACTGCTGCTTTCTGATGGTGTGAGGCTAATCTGCAGTGACTCCTTCCCCCTCCTGCCAAGTCTAGTGGCCCAGCAGTGCACATGCACAGGTGCCCCAAGGCTGCTTGCCTGCCTGCACCAAACTTGAGCAAAGCCCCTCCGAAAGCCTCTGCAAGATTTGCAGTCAAGTTATAACAGCAGTCTCCTGATGGTGTTACCAGGCAGGGACCTGTGGGATGCAGTTGACTGAGAAGCACCTCTGCTCCATGCTGCTTGCTGCCCCTCCAAAACCACATCACCCGCCCAGGGGGGCATGGCCCACAGCTTGAAAACTAATCGTTTAATACATTAATATTTGTAGAAGTGTTTTAAGATCCACGCTCAGTTACTAACATGGCAGCTGATTCCAAAACAGATAGAGGCAGGACTTAAATTCAGCTGGAGCTGTCCAGAGCGGAGCTCCAGTACAGTAACACCTCACTTAACGTTCTCCCGCTTAACGTTGTTTCCAAGTTACATCGCTGCTCCATTAGGGAACATACTCGTTTAAAGTTGTGCAATGCTGTAATTATTTTCAAACCCAGCACTCTGAAGGGGAAAGTTCCGCTTCTCTCCGGCCGCTGGCTGCACGGCTGCCCCGGCTCTTCCTGAATTCTCCAGCCTGTGCTCGCAGGGCCGCATTCCGAACGGGGCTTTAGAGCTGCAGGCCATGGCCCCGGGTCCCCCTTAGCCCAGGGCCCTACAGCCCCTAAAGCCCCTGCATTCCGGGTGGCCCTGCCTGCCGGGTGGATTAGCTCCCAGAATCGCGGCTCCCAGAATCACAGCCATGGGGGCGGTGCTGCGCTGTGCAGAGCCACCTGCACACCCCCTGCACCAAACATGAGCTGCCCCAGGTAAGTGCTCTGCAATTCCTGCCAACCCCAGCCCTGAGCCTCCTCCCCCTTGCGTGCCCTCCCACACTCTAACTCCCTCCTAGACCCTGCACCCCACCCTGAGCGCCCTCCCGCACCCTAACTCCCTCCTTTACCCTGCACCCCACCTTGAGCACCTTCCTGCACCCTAACTCCCTCCTAGACCCCGCACCCTCACCTTGAGCACCCTCCCGACCCTAACTCCCTCCTAGACCCCGCACCCCCACCTTGAGCGCCCTCCCGCACCGTAACTCCCTCCTAGACCCCGCATCCCCACCCTGAGTGCCCTCCCGCACCCTAACTCCCTCCTAGACCCCGCACCCCACCCTGAGTGCCCTCCCGCACCCTAACTCCCTCCTAGACCCTGCACCCCCACCTTGAGCACCCTCCCGCACCCTAACTCCCTCCTAGACCCCGCACCCCACCCTGAGCGCCCTCCCGCACCCTAACTTCCTCCTAGACCCCGCACCCCACCCTCAGCATCCTCCCACACCCTAACTCCCTCCTTTATCCTGCACCCCACCTTGAGCACCCTCCCGCACCCTAAGTCCCTCCTAGACCCCGCACCCCCACCTTGAGTGCCCACCCGCACCCTAACTCCCTCCTAGACCCCACACCTTATCCTGAGTGCTCTTCCACACCCTAACTCCCTCCCAGACCCTGCACCTGCTCCCTGAGCCCCAAGGATAAGCAAGGGACACCTCCCCACCACAGTACAGTACTGTACAGCATACAATGCCTTTTGTCTGCCCCCAAAAATTTCCCTGGAAGCTAACCCTCCGCATTTACATTAAATCTTATGGGAAAATTGGATTCGTTCAACATCATTTCACTTAAAGTTGCATTTTTCAGGAACATAACTACAGCGTTAAGTGAGGAGTTACTGTAATTATTTTCAAACCCGCAGGAGCCCTGGCATGCCCCTCCCCAACCCACTGGGCTAAAGCCCCGAGACCTCCTGCCCCTCAGCTGATGCCCACAGCCCCGAATCGGGGGAGAGCGTGGTGGGCTCAGAGAAAATCTCTGAGAATTTAAGCCCTGGATAGAGGTCATCACAGAAGCATTGTTTTATACCAGTAACTACTTAGGGGTGCTTTCGTTTAACTTGGAAGTAACCCCAGTTAGAGGTACTGAACAATCTTGGCTTTTGCCCTGAGCATATCAACTGTAATCATAGTTATTACTGAGTAAGTAGACAGTATCTTCAAGTTACCACCTAATTAACTCATTGCACCACCTTGTCCACTCTATATTTCTTTCTAAAACTATTATGGATTTGACATGAAAAAGTGTGCTAGAATTAAAAGTTATGGTTTTGTCTAAAGAAAAACAGCTATTTTATGTTCTAAATGTGTATTTACAGCACAGATGAGATAGATAAACTTCATTCTTTTCCATCTCGCAAGGACTGAATGACTGAAAGGGAATGATTATTTTGTAAAAGACTTCTCAATCACATTTTGGAGCTGATATTGATTATTATTAGTTCCTGTCCATTTGTTCCTTTTCAGAGTATTAATTTTATCATCTTGGTCTTTCTTCTTCACTTTCATTAGTTCTTCAACCAAATTCACATCAGACATTCACAGCATACATTCCAAATGTCAGATCATTACTCTTTCATGCTCTCAAATTCTAGTAAAATACCCTTGAGTGAAACAACATTCTGAGTTACGCGAACATTGGTAAAATCAACATATGGCTAATATTTTCATTAAAGGTTACGGTTCCTCTGGCATAAACAATATGTTTTAAATAATGAAAGACAATGTAGTTTATAACAAGGTTTTTAAAAAAAACAACAATGTGACAAGAAAGTAAACATTTAGTGGAAAGTTTCACTCCTATTTTATTGACCAAGAGTTAGTAGTCAGGTTCACGTATGAGGCGAATGCAAATACTATACTAAAGGCAACTTCAAGTGGAAGCCATTTGTCAGGGTTCGCCTCCACTGTGAACTCTGGGGTACAGATGTGGGGACTCACATGAATGTCCCCCATAGCTTGTATTTTACCAGCTTAGGTTAAAACTTCCCCAAGGCACAAATTCCTTTCCTTGTCCTTGGACGGTACTGCTGCCACCACCAAGTGATTTATACAAAAATTCAGGGAAGAGTCACTTGGAATCCCTATCCCCCCAAAATATCTCCCCAAGCCCTTCACCCCCTATCCTAGGGAGACTTAAGAATAATATACCAACCAATTGGTTAGCAATGTGAGCACAGATTGTCCTTAGGACACTGAAAATCAATCTGGTTCTTAAAAGAAGAACTTTATTTATAAAGAAAGTAAAAGAATCACACCTGCAAAATCAGGATGGAAGGTAACTTTACAAGGTAAATAAAAAGATTTAAAACACAGAGGACTCCCCTCTGGACTCAGCTTCACAGTTACAAAACAAGAATGAAAACCACCTCTTTAGCATAGAGAAAACTCACAAGATAAAACAAAAGATAACCTAGTGCATTTCCTTGCCTACTTACAACTTCTGTTATTTTAGATGGATCATTCCAGGTATATTTTCAGGAGATGTTGTACCTGCTTGGTCTCCAGAAAGGGAATAAACAAAGAAAGCCACAAACAAATCCCACCTCACCCCCCAGATTTGAAAGTATCTTCTTTCCTCATTGGTCCTTCTGGTCAAGTGCCAACTAGGTGATTTGAGCTACTTAACCCCTTACAGGTAAAGCAACTCAATACAGCTGCCAAGGAGAGATTTTATGCTACCCTTTTCTTTATATTTATTACACCATTGGTGAGTGTCTTTTATTGCTCCTTATTATACATAAAGGTCTGAAAGTTTCTGATTTTTACATTTTTCTTTCCTTGCCTTTTCCTCCTTGATATCAAGTCTTGTTTTTCCTGGTTATGCTTCTGATAAAACCTAGAGATGCGGAGCTGCTTAAATCCTTAGGTGATTTTTGTTTTGTTTTTGTTGGTTTTAAAGCTCTTCTTTCCACTGTTTAGTTAAATATGAGTTAACGGCAAGTTAAAATATTAAGCAGTCTGAATAAAAATAATTCCTCTTTTTAATGAACTTGTACCAATTGTCCTGTTTGTAGGCAGTCATGAATAGATGTGGAGACTATATTAGCAAAAGTGGGCCCTGGTACTAGGTAGAGAATCTAGGCAGTATTATAATGAAAGCAACATATAGAATAGTATCCCGCTCCTGCCTCCATTGTGGGGGGATGCGTGTGACATGAACAGTAGAGAAGAAATGCCTCCTACGTCAGGGTTTAGGCATATACAGATACAGATATGAATCTTTGTGAAAAAAGCAGGTATTTAAATATTTTAGCCTAATTCTCATGTTCCTTATTATTGGAAATAGAATTGCCAAGCAACCGAACAGCAAGTCTTGAGCACGATAGAACCCTTTAATGTAGGGGACAAAGAGCAATATAATACTTAAAGTGAAGACAACATAAAATTTCACAGATCACAATAAAATGGGTGTGCAACATTTTAAGTGACATCCAAGAACATGGTACATGGTGCAAACATCACGGTGCCCAGATTTCTCACAGTGTGGATTTTCATACCTATGTCTTTACCAGTACCCACCCACAAATGATCCCAAAGTGTTTGAGTCATTTTCACCAGAAAACCTTAGGAAGACTGTGAACTTGTAGGAATAGCATTATACATCTGAAAATACCTATCATCTACTACTGCAATTCCAATGCCAGAATTATAGGTGCTTGGGCAGGTATAAACACCATGAAAGTTATTATTTATTTGTATTACCGTGGCTAGGATCCTTAGTCATGGTCAAGGACTCTGCTGTTCTAGGTCCCACATAAACAAAATATGGACCCTGCCCCAAAGAGACAACAGAAAAATGCAGACAGACAGCTGCAGTGGGTGAGGGGGTGTTACAAGGAAACAACAAGACAATATTGGTCAGCACCAACCAAAGATTTGGATTTAAACTGCATGGAGGGGCTCCAAGAGGTAGACATTAAATATTCTTACTTTTTTTACAACTAATATCCTAACTGAAAGAAAATATAGTTCATCTGTCTGAATGATAAAACTGGTACACCTCTACCCTGATATAGCGCTGTCCTCGGGAGCCAAACAAATCTTACCATGTTTTAGGTGAAACTGCATTATATCGAACTTGCTTTGATCTGCCAGAGTGCGCAGCCCCCCTCCCCCCCCCACTCCCAAAGCGCTGCTTTACCACATTATATCCAAATTTGTGTTATATTGGGGTAGAGGTATATTAAAAGAACGAATCTTAAAGCTTCTGATATCTGCTTATGGCAAAATTGCCACAACTCCTTCCATCTGCTGAAGTAGTATCAAAATGTATATTACTAGTTCCTCAAAATTCCTTTTATGTTCCACAGTAATTGTTACAAGAAAAGTTCATTCACTGAAAGGCACATGCATTTCATCACCCTCCGAGAATATGCTGCCATAAACAGTTTGAGAGAAGAAACATCATTTGCAACATTTTTTAGTGACAATAGGAAGCTATAAAAAGAACCTAGTTGTGTTTCAGGGCAAATAAGCTTTAGAGAGATACTATCACATCTCCTAGAGAGTTCTCTTCCTAGATCAATCATTGTCTTGATGGGTAAAAAGACAAAGTCTGCTTCTGGTCAGCTCATTAGTTCTTATTGCCCTGAGAAATACTTCTGGTAGAAAAAAAGAAACGAAAAGAGTTCCTGTGCACTCTGGGTCTGATCCAAAGCCCATTGGAGTCTTCCCACTGATTCCAAAAGCATCAGATCAGGCCTTTACAAGTGTTATGTCTCAATGAAACTAAAGTAATAGAAATATACTTTTATTAAGGTTTTGGGTAGCCCCAAATTCTCTGTAAAAATCAGGGGGTAGTAAAAAAAAAATCAGTGTGGACATGTAACAACATACTATCAAGCAGTGGGACAAAGGCATTTTGGAATAAACAGTTTCTTAATTAAATTACTCATACGTGTACGTTTTTGAAGGATTTGGGCCCTAAATTTTTTCTTTACTACTTTTTCCAGCATCTTATGCAATAGGGTCCTGATAGTTTTTGGGGGACTCTACATGCTATAAAAGGCCAGAATTTATACTAAGTAACAAATGGCTAACAAGAAACAGCGACAGCGTTCGTATTTAAATTTTGTAATGTTCCATTAGGCACAAGGGCTCTAATTCATCAAGTCACATAAAAACAGGCCTATTGACAAGGGCACTACTCACATGCTTAAAGTTAGGCAAGTGCTTAAGTAACTTGTTGAATTAGAACCAAAATGTGAGAATCTTTAGGTATGTCCTTTGTCACCAGTCATTATCCTACATGATCTTCACTTTCTGCCAAGAGCCCTCAAACCCCGCTGTCCGCAGCCTAACCCCTTGCCCCAACCTGGAGCACCCTCCTTCACCCCAAATCCCTCATCCCTGGCCCCACACCAGAGCCCATCCCCACCCGCATCCCAACCCCCTGCCTCAGCCCAGAGTTCCCTCCCATACTCCAAACCCCTCAGTTCAACCCCCTCTCCTGGAGCCCCCCCTGCATCCCAAACTCCTCATTTCTGGCCCCACACTGCAGCTTGCACCCCAAATCCCTGAGTCAACCCAGTGAAAATGAACGAGTGAGTGAGGGTGGGGAGAACGAGCGACAGAGGATGGAGTTAGCAGGGGCGAGGCCTCAGAGAAGGGGTGGGGCAGAGGGCCGGGCAAAGGTGTTGGATTTTGTGCAAGTAGAAAGTTGGCAACCCTAGGCCCAAGTGGGGTAGGGGAGGCAGGTAACAAAGAATGAGTGAGGCTGGAAGGGAGTCTGGGGAGATAGCAAACTGTGAGGGGGGACATTTTTGCCTAAACAGTTAGCATTTGCCACACAAAAGCAGCTGAAAAGAGGGTCTATAATGGGAAGTGTTGGGCAGCCTTAATAATAGATAGTGTTATGAGCCCTAGCTATAATTAATATTCATAGACAATGAAGAATTTCTAAACTGTTGCTCATTTAAGGTTTGGAGATTTATTTGTTTTGTGCTTTGTTTATAATTACTGAGCTCATTAACAGCTGCTTTTCTAACATGAACGATAGTTTGATGTTAAAATGTGCCTATTTAGTCACAGATGTTTGAACAAACTTCATATACTACAGAGATATAACTATAATTAATGCATAGGTTCTTATGCTACTAGACTGGCACTGAATTTCAGATGAATTCAGATTTGAATGAAATTTTGTAATTTTGAATGAGCAATTGCAAAAAATAAAACAAGCAAAGACATTCTATAGCTGCATGCTATATGCTATTAGGATTTCCATTCAAGTGCAAGAAATACAAATGATGGTATATTCAAAATTTGGATAACACTGACATTTGGAAAGGTGAAATGAAGAACTGTAAAAATTGTGCAAAATTTTACCGATAAAGTAATTCTGGCCCCTTTGCTCTCCTGTAATAAGTACACTGGAATTACAGCATAACTGCAAGACAACTTTAGGTTTCTGAACTAGTCCCAGTTTGACTAACACGTTTTTTAACTAAAAAAATAAAAGGTCCAACAGGGTCAAGTTCTGAACTCCTTTGGGTTTATACAGCCCTTATTTTCCAAAGTGGAAAAAAAGGATCAGAAATAGGATGTTAACTAATAAGTTAGGACAAAACCAGAACAATCCTTCAGTGTAGCCACTTTGAAATTTGCTTGTTTTTTCTTTACTTGCACACATTGCACAATGTATGTTGGTTTTATTATTTTGTGTGTTTGTGTTCTGCACTCTCCTTCATTATAGATTGGTTCTGTATACTGAGCTGAAAGAATATATTCCCTGCCATGTTGCCACTGCTCATTTTTAAATTTTCCCTGTAGTGTTGGGTGTGAGGATATTGTTTGCATGAGTGGATATAACATGCAGGTAGCCGCTTTGAACCCAAAATTGATTCCAGTCTGAGAGACTTATACAGTAAGAACTGACTTTGTTAGATCTTGGAAAAATGCATTTGTTACGGTGAAATTCTTTTTGGAATCTGAGCATATCACCACTGTTTGTTAACAACACAAGGTAACCTCCGAAAAGCTCTTTACAAAAGAGTAAGGCTAAAAATTGAGCATTAATTTTTCTATTTTTAAAAAATAAAATAACATTCCTATTAAGTAATAGTAACTTCTACCTATCTGACAGCAATGCCCAGCACATGCTAGGTGCTGTACAGAAACACCCTAAAATGCCTCCAATCTCAAAAAAGACATACAGATAAACAGATGAAGGGTTGAGACAATATGTTTCCCCTCCATCTGATACTAGAAATTCAGACACAGACATATATAGCTGGAAATTTTTTCAGAAAAAAAATAATCCCAAATCAAAACAAAAACTCTTGGTATTAGTAATATTTGCTGATCTGCAAATAAAACTCATCAAGTTTTACAGCTGCACTGGGAAAAGGGAAAGTCACAATAAATCCACAATATTTTTCAAAAGAAAGTTAGTTTTGATTTGTTAAAACTTTGTTTCACAGAAAAATTCTGTATGTGAATTACTACTTTGCACTGTATGTCTCCAGACTTTATTACCTTCCCTAATCTGTGCAATTGGGAAAGAATTAAACCACACAATCCGTTTAACATTTAAAAAAAACAGATACAATATATTTAAAGAAACATTCTGTGCATAATTTGACAAATGTTTTGTGTATCTGATAATGCAGTGAAGAGAATTTTATGGGGGGTGGGTGGGAAATCAAGATAGACCAAGCTGTAAGTTCGACTGTTTACAAAAAGAGGAAACAAAATATCATACTTACATAGGGAATTGTGTCCAAGGTGTCTGTGTTGACAATTATAGGGGCAGGACTAGCCTGAAAGAAAAAGAAAGGGGGGGAAACAAATTTAAATTCTTGAAACTATTAAATATTCAAATCACAGTAACATGAAATTCAGAGCTAGCACCCTCACCTCCCTTGAATGCTCAAAGAACAATGGTATGTGCCCTGGGTATCTCCTAATTCACTGGCATTTGAGGTCAGGAGGAGATACTCAGTACCTTGCCAGATTGTGCCCAAAGAACCTGATCTAAAGTCCACCAAGTCAATAGGAATCTTTCCATTAACTTCAATGGTTTTTGGATTAGGCTCTAACTGCACAAGAGGTCGACATTTACTGGTTAATATTGTATGAAATGGGGAGTTCTGGGGTCTCAGGGCTCTATATAAACATGAGTTTGTTTGTTTCAACTCCCATTGTGTACACACTCCAAGTCTTGCACCTGAGCAAAATGAATCTAAAGTTAATGATGGAACCCACAACCGGGCAAGTTTCAAGCAGTTTCGAGTTTCACTAGAAGCACTGAGCAGAGCTCTACCATCAAGTACCGTTCTTATCTTAGCATTTCACAGCCCAAGAAGCAGTTACCCTTCCCCTCCCCACCGAAAAAAAAAGGGCATTGATGCAGTAATTCAAATGCTTTCATGTAACCACATGGTTTTTAACCTTTCAATTTCATGATGTAGGAGAAATACTTCCATCTAAAAAGAAATTATAAGTTATATGCAACCACATTTAACATTTGCTTAAATTATTTCCCGTTATACAATTGTTCAATCACAGGGAATACACTGAAAACAAGACACATATTTTGGTACTCTGAAGTAGGTGCAATTCAGCTGATGACCTGTCTTCATCTATTACAGTATTGTATGGTTTGATATTAAAAACCACTTTCTAAATATCTGAAAATAGACATTCTCTGTGACTACCTTTCATCCAGTTATCCTCGCTGGCCCTCAGTAGCTTCAGTTAGCTTAAAGTAATATATACAAGTTTGAGAATCTTTTTTATTTAGATTGTTATAATTTCAGTTATAGGCCATGCAGGAAAGATTTATAACGTGTAACCACTGAGTTTAAAAATACAGACCTTCCATGTCTACCTGCAACTTAACTTGAGCTTTCATGAATGTTTGTCATAAACAGATAGTTAAGGGTTAATGTCTCTTTTACCTGTAAAGAGTTAAGAAGCTCAGTAAACCTGGCTGATACCTGACCAGAAGACCAATAAGGGGACAAGATACTTTCAAATCTTGGTAGGGGCAAGTCTTTTGTTTGTGCTCTTTGTTTTGGGGGTTGTTCGCTCTTGGGACTAAGATGGACCAGACATCAATCCAGGCTCTCCAAATCTTTCTGAATCAGTCTCTCATGTTTCAAACTTGTAAGCAACAGCCAGGCAAGGTGTGTTAGTCTTATTTTTGTTTTCTCAACTTTAAATGTTCCTTTTTGCTGAGAGGATTTTACCTCTGTTTGCTGTAACTTTGAACCTAAGGCTAGAGAGGGTTCCTCTGGGCTATATGAATCTGATTACCCTGTAAAGTATTTTCCATCCTGATTTTACAGAGATGATTTTTACCTTTCTTTCTTTAATTAAAAGCTTTCTTTTTAAGAACCTGATTGATTTTTTCTTGTTTTAAGATCCAAGGGGATTGGATCCAGACTCACCAGGAATTGGTGGGGGAAAGCAGGGGGGGATGGTTAAATTCTCCTTGTGTTAAGATCCAAGGGGTTGGATCGGTGTTCACCAGAAACTTGGTGAAAAAGCCTCTCAAGGCTGCCCAGGGAGAGGAAGGTTTTGGGGTGACAGGAAGTGTTCCAGACACTGAAATTTCTGGATGGTGGCAGTGTTACCAAATCTAAGCTAGTAATTAAGCTTAAAAGTGTCCATGCAGGTCCCCACATCTGTACCCTAAAGTTCAGAGTGGGAGAGGAACCTTGACAATGTTCAATTCAATTCTTATGTCTATATCATAAATAGAAAAAAGATGGTTTTCAAGATAATACTGGTGTCTCTGTCAACCTTTGATTTCATTGAAATCCTGATTTTACTTCTCCATATTGATTAACCTTAAGATCAGATAGTCAGGGCAAAATAAATCTAGCATAGTTTCCTCAGCTCTTTTATTATTTATAATTATCTCCAGAGTTAAAATGCCTTGTCATTCCCTAATCAAGCAATATTTGTTAAGGTACAGGAATCAATCAGCAGCCCATCTTTTTTCTCATCACTTCTCCACTCTTGCAAGTAACTCAGGCCCTAATTACAAAAATTGCAGCAATGTATTCATTTTTCAGACAGTACTTTTAAGGTTTCTCAGCAGGAAAACAATGCAAGTGATGAAGAAGCGTAAGGACATTATAAAATAAGATTAGTTAAGGACTTGGAATTTCTTTGGCGAACCCCTCAACTGCTCCTGTAATCATGTAACCTGAAATGACAATGGAACATGTCCATCCATAAAGAACTTGCTTGGTCCTTGTGACAAAGTTCCTCCTCTACCTTGGTGGGTCCTGCGCTTATTGGCAGATTTGCTCACCTCAGTGATCTTCCCCACAGTCTGGATCAACTTCTCCTGTGTCTGATCAGGAGCTGGGAGGTTTGGGGGGAACCCAGGCCCGCCCTCTACTCCAGGTTCCAGCCCAGGGCCCTGTGGATTGCAGCTGTCTATAGTGCCTCTTGTGACAGCTGCATGACAGCTACAACTCCCTGGGCTACTTCCCCATGGCCTCCTCCAAACACCTTCTTTATCCTCACCACAGGACCTTCCTCCTGGTGTCTGAAAACGCTTGTACTCCTTAGTCCTCCAGCAGCACACCCTCTCACTCTCTGCTTCTTACGCCTCTTGCTCCCAGGTCCTCACACACACTTCCTCTCCTCTGACTCCTCCTCACCTGACTGGAGTGAGCGCCTTTTTAAAACCAGGTGCCTTGACTGGCTGCAGGTGATCTAGTCAGCCTGTCTGCCTTAATTGGTTCTAGCAGGTTCCTGATTACTCTAGTGCAGCCCCTGCTCTGGAACAGAAAACTGCTCATCCAGGGACCAGTATATTTGCCCTCTACCAGACTCCTGGACCCCACTGGCCTGGGTCTGTCACAGGAACCCTGTTTTAGGAACTCTGTTGATCGGTGCACAAACTGTTGAAAGATAAGTGCCTGCACTATGCAAAACAAATACTTTCCAGACAACTCAAGAGACTGATATCTGAAAGCATTTTAGGTAAAAGGACCTCTGGAATTTTCCATGGATGGCATGTGATAAGTGATGAGAGATAGATATAAAACCCAAAAGACTCCAAAGTGGGTGGATGGCTTGTTTGTTGGAGTCTGTTCCTCTTATTTTTCACTCCAAGTTGCAGGTCCAATGGGTATCAAGCCACCTGGGCCTCAAAACTTGGGGATTCTTGTGTTTTGATAATGTAACCTTAGCTATCTGGGACATGGTCCTGCCCTCTCATTGCACACTTCCTTCACTGATTCTGCTATGGAGAGGAGCAGGGCCGGCTCTTGCCATTTCGCTGCCCCAAGCACGGCGGCATGAAGCAGGGAGCGCTCTGCCACTCGCCGGTCCCGCGGTTCCGGTGGATCTCCCGAAGGTGTTCCTGCGGAGGATCCGCCGGTCCCGTGACTCCGGTGGACCACCCGCAGGCATGCCTGCGGATACTCCACGGGAGCCGCGGGACTGACGGATCTCCGCAGGGACGGCTGCGGGAGGTCCACCGGAGCCGCCTGCCACCCTCCCGGCAACCGGCAGAGCGCCCTCCGCGGCATGCCGCCCCAAGCACGCGCTTGGCGCGCGGGGCCTGGAGCCGGCCCTGGAGAGGAGAAGAACCTTGCCTTTCAAAATGACCATGCCTCCAGTGTTTTCTAGCAGATAGGGATTGAGACAAGGAAACAAAAGATATCTGGTTCTATTCCCAATTCTGCCACTTGACTTGCTGTGTGACCTTAGGCAAGTCACCTAACTGCTCTGCCTGGGTTTCCTAAGTTATAAAATGGATCTTGTGATTCTTATTTGCCTTTGAAAAAGATGCTGAAATCAACAGATGATAAGCAGCAGATAAGTGCTAAGAACTATTATACTTTAATAACGAACAGTTAGTCCTGGAGTTTCAAAAATGCACTTCTTCTACCGGCAACCTCCTGCTCAGCAGGATGAACTCCACTGATGAGCTAATTTAAAAAAGGGACTCCTTTAGGACCGAGGGATTATTAGGGTTCCAGTACTCTAGGTACTAGATTTTAGAGACAGTGACAGAGAAGCATATTGAATCGATTCAGGGGTTAGGAAAAGTTAAATCAACCCAGACATTTCCAGAACACTTTCCCTCTATGTCTCCAATCCTGTTCCTCATCTAGATATTTAATTTTTGATTCCACTATCTACCAAGACTGATGTCAATTTACTGCTTCATCCCTGCTGCACCTGAAAAGGACCTTTTCCTCTCACTGACTGATTGGAGAAACTGCTTCCACCCAGACTATACCAGTACTTGGAAGCCAAGACAGCATACTTACAGCTGCAGTATTCGATTGGTATCAAACAGTTGGGAAAAATATTGGAAAAGAGGAGATAGAAGTTTTTTTAAGGACATGAACATAGGAGACATTTCTCCCATAAATATACTCAGGAATTTCCAGCTCCAGTCAGTCAGGTTTTCTGTCATCTTAGCACCAAAGGCATTATTAGAAAGCATAGTAAAATAAACCTGAACCATTACCAGGGAGAGTACAAAGCTACACAGTCTTGTTCATGAGCATTTTTTCTGTACAGCATCCTCAGAGAATCATAGACTTTAAGGTCAGAAGGGACCAATATGATCGTATAGTCTGACCTCCTGCACAACGCAGGCTGCAGAATCTCCCCCACCCAATCCTGTAACAAACCCCTAACCTATGTCTGAGCCACTGAAGTCCTCAAATCATGGTTTAAAGACTTCAAGGTGCAGAGAATCCTCCAGCAAGTGACCTGTGCCCCACACTGCAGAGGAAGATGAAAAACCTTCAGGGCCTCTGCCAATGTGCCCTGGAGGAAAATTCCTTCCTGACTCCAAATATGGCGATCAGCTAAATCCTGAGCATGTGGGCAAGACTCACCAGCCAGACACCCAGAAAAAAATTCTCTGTAGTAACTCAGATCCCACCCTCATTAATTGACCTTCTCTAAATATTGTATGCTATGCTTATACTCATCAGGCAAAATGAACTCTGATTCCAGTCTGAGTACTAGTTTTAGCTTGATTGGCCTTGGTTTAGATACAGTGTTAATTAATATATTGTCTGTTTTTAACTAATTTTAATTCTATTCAGAACACACAGCATTTCCAGTTCTGTTTAGTCCTGGGGCATAATGCAATATACCACAAGGGTGGAAGGGATGGAGTGAGGGTGGGGCCTGGGAGGAGCACTCCCCTGGCAGACAGAAACTTGGCACTTTTGTCCCGGGACCCTAACTCCCCTAGGAACATCCCTGGCTGGGGTCACACCAAAATGCAGCCACATGGTTTAGCATCTATTTCATCAAAAGATGTGGAAAGGAGACCACCACTGAATACGGTGACAGGTATGTGACCCTTAATCTAGAGATGCTATTGTACTGACAATAGCTTTAAGTGAATTGATTTGAGGTCTGATATGCATATTTAATTTTGTCAAGTTGAGATGGTTTGTTTAGGCTTAGCAAGGCACTGATACCTTCATGGACAATGATGAGCAAGACCCTAGAACTATCCAAGATCTATCCTGCATATTCTTTCCAATTTCTTACAACTCAACCTTCAGCATCTTGGCAATCTACTGTGACACAACTGTTACGAATCTGGACACTGGAGAAAGATTTGGGACTCATGGCTCATGCCCATTAGCTCTTAAATACCATCAATATCTCTTATTCTGATCCACTTTCAACACTGACAAGATCTGCTGAAGAGTTTCATCTGTCACTTTTCTTCCACATGCCCATGGATGTCATTCTTCATTAAAATGTTTTGGTTGTGGTAGCCCAGCACTCAAAGAGATTTAATATCTGATTCAATGAATATATAATGTCTTCAAGTAAACTAGTGCAAGATTTCTAATGGCCAGTAGTAACATGTGTAACACCCACAAATGCTTCAATGTCCTTTGTGTTCAGAAAATCATGGTCTCTTTGTTCCTAATAGAACTTACTGGCTCCAAGAATTCACTGAAAGAAGAAAAGAGACTTAGCTTTTGCTTTCTTTTCTCGCTCTCTCAATTACTTTTCAGAGGACGCTACTTGTTGTAATAATAGTGTATTGTGTTCCAGACAAACTACTTAAATGGAGAAAACTAGTGATTAAGGATACAGAAACATCAACACAGTGAACAGTGGCTGCAAACACAAGATATTCTGCAGGAGAGATACCAGCCAGGGTGACATTCAAAATGTGCAAGAATAAAGCTGATAGAACCTTTTCTGTTTCCATGTTACAGGACTGAACTCCCCAGACCCACAAAACAGCACCAGATGAAGGAATTTGCTAAGGCTAGCATCTGAGTTCTCATGAATAATTCTAGTTAGACTCATAACATAGACTCATATGCTCGAGGACTGGAAGGGACCTCGAGAGGTCATCGAGTCCAGTCCCCTGCCCTCATGGCAGGACCAAATACTGTCTAGACCATCCCTGATAGACATTTATCTAACCTACTCTTAAATATCTCCAGAGATGGAGATTCCACAACCTCCCTAGGCAATTTATTCCAGTGTTTAACTACCCTGACTTTCCTAATGTCCAACCTAAATCTCCCTTGCTGCAGTTTAAGCCCATTGCTTCTTGTTCTATCCTTAGAGGCTAAGGTGAACCAGTTTTCTCCCTCCTCCTGATAACACCCTTTTAGTTATCTGAAAACTGCTATCATGTCCCCTCTCAGTCTTCTCTTTTCCAAACTAAACAAACCCAATTCTTTCAGCCTTACTTCATAGGTCATGTTCTCAAGACCTTTAATCATTCTTGTTGCTCTTCTCTGGACCCTCTCCAATTTCTCCACATCTTTCTTGAAATGGGTGCCCAGAACTGGACACAATACTCCAGTTGAGGCTTAACCAGCGCAGAGTAGAGCGGAAGAATGACTTCTCATGTCTTGTTTACAACACATCTGTTAATGCATCCCAGAATCACGTTTGCTTTTTTTGCAACAGTATCACACTGTTGATTCATATTTAGCTTGTGGTCCACTATGACCCCTAGATCTCTTTCTGCCATATCCTTCCTAGACAGTCTCTTCCCATTCTGTATGTGTGAAACTGATTGTTCCTTCCTAAGTGGAGCACTTTGCATTTGTCTTTATTGAACTTCATCCTGTTTACCTCAGACCATTTCTCCAATTTGTCCAGATCATTTTGAATTTTGACCCTGTCCTCCAAAGCAGCTGCAATCCCTCCTAGTTTGGTATCGTCTGCTAACTTAATAAGCGTACTTTCTATGCCAATATCTAAGTCGTTGATGAAGATATTGAACAGAGCCGGTCCCAAAACAGACCCCTGCGGAACCCCACTTGTTATACCTTTCCAGCAGGATTGGGAGCCATTAATAACTACTCTCTGAGTATGGTTATCCAGCCAGTTATGCACCCACCTTATAGTAGCGCCATCTAAATTGTATTTGCCTAGTTTATCGATAAGGATATCATGCAAGACCGTATCAAATGCCTTACTAAAGTCTAGGTATACCACATCCACCGCTTCTCCCTTATCCACAAGGCTCGTTATCCTATCAAAGAAAGCTATCAGATTGGTTTGACACAATTTGTTCTTTAGAAATCCATGCTGGCTATTCCCTATCACCTTACCACCTTCCAAGTGTTTGCACATGATTTCTTTAATTACTTGCTCCATTATCTTCCCTGGCACAGAAGTTAAACTAACTGGTCTGTAGTTTCCTGGGTTGTTTTTATTCCCCTTTTTATAGATGGGCACTATATTTGCCCTTTTCCAGTCTTCTGGAATCTCTCCCGTCTCCCATGACTTTCCAAAGATAATAGCTAGAGGCTCAGATACCTCCTCTATTAACTCCTTGAGTATTCTAGGATGCATTTCATCAGGCCCTGGTGACTTGCAGGCATCTAACTTTTCTAAGTGATTTTTTACTTGCTCTTTTTTTTATTTTATCTTCTAAACCTACCCCCTTCCCATAAGCATTCACTATATTAGACATTCCTTCAGACTTCTCAGTGAAGACCGAAACAAAAGTCATTAAGCATCTCTGCCATTTCCAAGTTTCCTGTTACTGTTATTCCCTCCTCACTGAGCAGTGGGCCTACCCTGTCCTTGGTCTTCCTCTTGCTTCTAAAGTATTGATAAAAAGTCTTCTTGTTTCCCTTTATTCCCATAGCTAGTTTGAGCTCATTTTGTGCCTTTGCTTTTCTAATCTTGCACCTGCATTCCTGTGGTGTTTGCCTATATTCATCCTTCGTGATCTGACCTAGTTTCCATTTTTTATATGACTCCTTTTTATTTTGTAGGTCATGCAAGATCTTGTGGTTAAGCCAAGATGGTCTTTTGCCACATTTTCTATCTTCCCTACCCATCGGAATAGCTTGCTTTTGGGCCCTTAATAGCGTCCCTTTGAAAAACTGCCAACTCTCCTCAGTTGTTTTTCCCCTCAGTCTTGATTCCCATGGGACCTTACCTATCAGCTCTCTGAGCTTACCAAAATCCGCCTTCCTGAAATCCATTGTCTCTATTTTGCTGTATTCCCTTCTATCCTTCCTTAGAATTGCAAACTCTATAATTTCATGATCACTTTCAACCAAGCTTCCTTCTACTTTCAAATTCTCAACGAGTTCCTCCCTATTTGTTAAAATCAAGTCTAGAACAGCTTCCCCCCTAGTAGCTTTTTCAACCTTCTGAAATAAAAAGCTGTCTGCAATGCAGTCCAGGAACTTACTGGATAGTCTGTGCCCTGCGGTATTATTTTCCCAACATATATCTGGATAGTTGAAGTCCCCATCACCACCAAATCTTGGGCTTTGGACGATTTTGTTAGTTGTTTAAAAAAAGCCTCATCCATGTCTATAAGTGATCCATCTAAGAAGTTTATTTTCACTCGTGAAACAAAGAAAATATGATAAATATGTTTTCCACACAAAGAGTTTACTACCAGTCAAAGCACTTGTTACCAGAAATAGTCCCATGGAATGCTTACTCTAAGAGCAATCCACAGGAGTGAACATGGTATAATTATAGTAATAAGCACTATGTCTGATTAGATGGCTTTTGAAGTACTGGACTCAAAAATTGATAGAGGAACTGGGACTAAGATAATGATACATATATATATAATTTTTGAATTTCTCAGTTTCTGAGTAGGTTTTGTTGTTGTTTTTTAAACAGAGACACTGACTATGCATTATCAATTTCCAGTATGTTGCAGTTTTGTGTGAACGATGCATGCATTTAACAGGGAAGAGACAGGGAAGAAAGATGACATTTCTGGCAACTGGGTATGGGACTAGTGAATACACAAATGAATACAATCATCATCATTAGGTCTCAGAGCCAACACAATGGGGATGAATGGGACACTTTACACCTCTCAGTTTTATTGTTTCAGGCTGTTTGAATGTTACCTGCTCAATTTAGGGCACTACTATCCTCTAGCCAGGGCTCAAGGTGTGAAACAGTCAATTCAGGCACCCCCACACCTTCCCTACTAAATTCCCTGAGTTTCACCTAAAGCTGCTTTAATATGTGGGGAGGGGATAGGGGGCGGACAGGGTTGAACAGGACTCAGGCCTACAGAAAGACAACACTGCATTAGTTTAAACTCAGTTCACTTTTTCAAGGTTTTTCTCAGAACTATAAGAGCTAAAATACATACATACACTCTAGCAGAGAAAGGGTGCAAGCAACCACATGCACAGATTGAGAATTACTTGTGCATGCATGTATTGCCACACACACACAATTCTAATTTAAATATACAGATCAAGACTCCAGAATTTAAACTTTCAGTCTAAAATATATATTGAGTTTAACCTGTTTGCCACAGAATTGTGCTCCAGATTTCTATATATAGATGTGAAACAGAAAAAAGTAACTTGTTATTGTATATTGCTATCAGATAGTCACTGGCAGAGTAGAAGAAAAGTGCCTCAAGAAAGCCTCAAGGCCTTTTCTTATCAAATGTAAGGAAATGTATAATTCAGCATCCATATAAAGCCATTACAAGTTAAACTAAATAATGTATCTCAAAGTTATTACAGAATGTGTATATTTGAAATTTATTTCCACTTTTAATTTTTTTTAAACATAATTTTCCAAATTTTATAAAAAGCTATTAGCTGTGACATTACCTATCATGAATAAATTTGGATCTTGGCAGAAACTGACATCTCCATCCAGATCAGCAAGATGCCAATGGGAATAGTTTCTCAAAAAAACTCAAACCAAACCAATCTATATATAGTCAAAGTCCCTCTTCTTCTGATATTGCCTGATAGTGGCTTAATTTAGCAATGATTAACGTAATAGCAGTAACTTTATATCCAATATCTGATTCAGTGAAGGACATAAAAATGTCAAAAGAAGAAGTGCTGAAGAATAGGAGATATAATTATGATATGTCTATAATTCTGCTCAACATAATCAACAATAAGATTTTAGTTGACTAACTCTCAGGATTTCCGCTTCCTAGGCACACAGAAGAGTAGATCCATTTGCCTTAAGTGAGGGAACTTAAATGAAACCTGGTAGTGAGAATCACACGGGTTTCTGACCACTGTGTCTCAGCAGGCTAGTGTGAGAGAAATTGGTTCACACACTAGGGCCTCAATGTACTAAAGCATCCCTAGGCCATGATCCTGCATTATTAGGGACCCATTCAGGAAGGATGCTTAAACACACGCTTAACTTTGAATGCATGCTCAAGTTGTTTTGAAAAATCAATGGCACTTAAACATGGGTGGTTAAACTTAAGCACCTGTTCAGTTGCTTTTTTGAATCCAGGAACCTGAGTCCCATGATCTACAGAGTAGGAATACATGCAGTATGGTTTCTTTAGAGATGTATCACATCAAAATCTTGACACCTGATAATGAAGTTGAAGTTTTCATGTAGTTTATAAAAAAAATTAATGCAAGATGATGCATGCTGGAAAAAATCTGATTTGGCACTGCAAATATTCAAGTGGCAAAAAATCCCTACTGGAAGAAGTTATCTAAATATCACCAAAGTAATCAAAACTGACAAATCCATTAATATAATCATTTTTAAAGAGGTGTATTCTAAGCATTTTATTTTATTGTTTCCATAATTTTTTATTATTTGTTCAGGCAACAGAAAGGTGTTTTACAGAATAGTACATCAAGTTAATGTTCAATACAATATTGTCTATTAAAAGTATGTTTGTCTAACATACTTTTTCATTACATAAACAATAAAAAGAATGGCCCTTTCTTTAACATATTTTTAGCTTTTGCAGTCAGCCATAATGCCCTCTGATTTCCAGGCATGTTTACACTGCAGCTGGGAACATGGCTCCCAGTGGGGGTAGACAGACTTGCACTAGCTTCAGGGCCGAATTAATATACAGGCAAACTATGCACATAACTAGGGCCAAAATTCATAGGGAGGGCAGTTTAAAAAAAATCAATTTGACTTTTCATGTCTCCCATTACTAGCCCGAGTCTCTGCTGGAGCCATAAATGTCCACACTGCTATTTTTATGTGCTAGCTTGAGCAATCCAAGAGTGAGTCTTGTTACCTATGCTGGAAGGCATACTGCCATCTGCTGTGTAAATGTATCACAAGGCTTTTAAATGGTGAAAGGCCCATAGAGTGGATTTCTCCATTGGTTGTTAGAGGAGCCAGAATTGGGCTAGGCAAGTTAAATCCCCCCCCCCCCCCGCCACCCTCCCACCCCCACACATAAAGTATTTTTTCCATAGGATGTCAGTGGACAATGCCTTGAAGATTTGATAATATTTCAGATATGCTTGTATATATAAATATATAAAATATATGCATTTTATGTCCATTTGCTGAAAACTCCGAGGTTCTTAACAAAAACAATTAGTGGCATAATTCAAAAGACATTTTCAAATCTGTGCACCATCACTGTAAGACAGCAAATTATGTCATATAGGGAGAAATTCATAGGAGAAATAATTAAAGCACCTGCATATCTTAAATTAATATAGAGTGATAGAAAATATATCAACATATATATAACACTGCATCATCACTGTCAAATACCCCAGAATCTGGAATATCTTCAAGTTTATGTTTGTTTTAATGCGCCCCTTCTGGAATATGTAATTGATTGATATCTGGAACAGATGCAAAACCTCTTGGGTGAAAATCACAGTCTAACTGAAGTCAATAAGAAAATTTCAATTGACTTCAATGGAGCCAGGATTTCACCCATGTTTCTACTCTGTGTGGGTTTTCTTTTATTTCAGTCTACCTTTTATGTTCTTGTTAAATATGTCTTCTCTATTTCAGTTAGACTGTTCTGTTTTTACTAATTCAGTCGAAATTATATCAAAGTTATAAACAAAAAAAATCAGTGACAAATCATGTATTCATTTTTAATTTATTCAGTATGCATCTGGATCAAATAGAAAATACATTAATCAGCCTTGCAGTGAATGAAGATAAAAACTCTGCTTCTGACTGAAGGAATCCCTCCCCCACAAATATTCATCTCTTCAAAATCAAAAGCTGCATTGCTCATGACATTACTTTTTGCTGGTAATCTTTAAAGGTAATGGTGTACTAGACTTTCAAAGCAACAACCCAACATACTGTTTTGCTATATTTTTCACAACCTGAAGTACCTGAAGATTAAGTGTCACCTTTATTCTTTTACTAACAGAAATTTCATGGAGATGAAAAAAAAGAATTAGACTAAGATCAAGGCAGAATAATAAACAAAAGGAAATGCAAATTTAAAAGTGAAATAGGCAAATGAGTTGGCCAGAATTAGGATCTATTATAGGGGATTTATTACAATAAAATAGAATTCCAAAGGATAAAACACATCTGCTTTCAGTATCCAATCAGTTATATTGTACTTCTTACACAGCAAACCAGAAATAATAATATAACTGAACAAGTGCCAACTAGAGCTGACTTGTACTTGGCAATAGTGCAAGGTTGAGAGAATGGGGCTTATTTCCAGTCAACACAAGTGGTGCAACATCTGAGAAAGCAGATTTAGGGGAAGAAATAAGAATGCAGAAGAAGGTGGTAGACTTTAGAATGGAGAGAGTTTTACAAAGCTTTCCAGGCAAAAGAATGAATAATATGCAGCCAACGTTAGTAATAAGTAGGGCTGCGAGTTTGTCACAGAGGTCTCAGATTCTGTTGACTTTCTGGGACCTCCGGGACTTCTGCAGTGGCTGGTGCAGTCTCAGGCCACCGCAGCCCCCTCCCCCAGCAGTAGCAAGAGTTTGGGTGTAAGAGGGTGCTCAGGGCTGGGGCACAGGAAGTGGTGAGAGCTCCGGGCAGTGCTTACTTCGGGGGGCTCTCCAGAAGCGGCAACATGTCTCTCCCTCAGCTCCTAGGCGGAGGAATGGCCAGACAGCTCCATGCGCTGCCTCCTCCCAAAAGCACTGCACTCACAGTTCCCATTGGCCGTGGTTCCCAGCAAACAGGAGCTGCGGAGCCGGCACTCGGGCAGAGGCAGCATGCAGAGCTGCTTGGCTGAACCTCTGCCTAGGAGCTGAGGGAGGGTCATGTCGCCACTTCCGGGGACCTGAGCAGAGCCAGCTAGGGAGCCTGCCAGCCTCACCAACCCCTCCCCACCCCAGAACCAGCAGCAGTCCTGGGCTGCTCCCCCCAGACCATCCCCCGCACCAGCAGCATGCCCGGGATGATCCAAACCCCCCAAGACTTAGTCAGGGGTATACAGTACAAGTCATGGACAGGTCACCGGCCACGAACTTTTGTTTACGGTCCCTGACTTTTACTAAAAATATCTGAGACTAAAACGTAGCCTTAGTAATAAGTTAGTACTGGGCAGCCAGCAGGAGAAAAGCCGGGGGATGTACTGTTCATAAGAAATGTCATATTAACTCCTTCTTCCGGTTAATTGTATATATATAAAGTTATTTTGCCATATGCCCTTCACTTAACCTACTGAAAGGTTATTTAAGTCATAATAATAGGCAACAGGTGAAATTATTAAGCATGGGTTTTAAATATCTACCACAGACTCACAGTCAAGCTGCCCTGGGCTGTAGCAAATAGAAAGTATTTTAATTTGTGTGTCGGTAAAGTAGTTAATTATCTCAGCCCACTTACAAATCCACAGCATCCTGTGTGGCAGGTATGAAAGTATTAATGAGCTCAACTGTATGGATCACATTCATCACCACACACCATAAATGTTCTCTTGAAATATTTTGGAGAGCAACGTCATGGGAAATATTGCATTTCTATCAGAACACAGTCACCTGCAGGTTGTTTTTGAGGGCAGCGAGCAGCCAGAAAGAGAAGACTTTGTGAAGAATTTTTGACAACTCAGTAATATCCTCAAGATAAACAACAAACAACCAGGCTGCACTTTCTACAAGATCTTGACAATATAGGCAATGTGGTGTTCGTTTTGAACAAAGCAAATCTACAGCTAAAAGGGAAAAAAAAGATACACTATGAATAATATCTATGATAATCCCAGTAATAGGACTGATACCCTTTTATTACATTATTAATACTGATGTAGAACCACATCAATACAAAGCTTTGTTTCCTCTTTCATATCTGAAGGCCCACGTACCATGCTATTAAACAAAAAGGTTATTCAGATTTTGTCTCACCGACTTAGTGATATGTGAAAAAAGAAAGCATGAGTTCTTATTCCCCTCACATAACAATGACAAATTCAGATTGACTAAAATGAATGTTATAACCTTCCACTAACAACAGGAAGAAAATTACTTTGAATCAATGTAACTGGAGCCAGCATTTCTTTTGTCAATGTAAACACATACACCACATCATATATTGTTATGAAGCTTTTATATACTAGTTATCAATTTCTTCAGCTGTGACATCTAACCTTAAAATGTTACATATTTAAGGGCAACACTAGCCCTGATGGGGAAATTGCATAATTTTCTGGTTTCCGGAATTTAGAAGAGTGTTTACCCAGATTAAAGAATCAAATCAATTTTAAATAATCTGGATTTGCCACTTCACAATTTGTCGAAATCTTTGAGACAATCTGAAAATATAAAATAAGATTCAAACTGGGCATAGCAATGAAATTTGGAGTAAACAATCAACCCGCTTAACAGGATTTGTGGAAGTGACAAAGATTAAAAATTAATGGTTAAAGTCATTTAGACTAGAGGGATCGGAGGGGACCAGTCAAGAGGGATCAGAGTTCTGAATTAAGCAACTGATCTGGTCAGAGATCCTGCTTAGGAAAACCTCATTTGGTAGCTAAATTACTACACTCTGGGAAATTAATTCATGACATTTGGATTCTACTCTCAGCTTTGCCATAGATTCCTTTAGGTAAGTATAAATCCAGCAATGTTTGTGAGACACGGAGATAATATGGGGATGAGGCCCACAGAAAAGCCTATAAGTAAAGTGTGAAAGAAGATATTCTGTCCTGTTTTTTAATCTAAAACAGATCACTAATAACGACAGACTTTGTGTAAATATAACTGTTGGTTATATTTAAAGGTCAGTGTGATATTACAGTAAAAGTATGGACTGAGAACCAATTTCCAACTCTACAGTTTTCGCAACTGGTACATTCTTAAGTAAGGTTTTAGGAGTAGAGTGTGTTCTTGTGGAATGTTCTATCACCTTGGAACGGGGTTGAACATGAGTCTGGTTGCAACGGATCTTAATACATCCGGAGAAGCATTTTGCTAACCTCTGTTTTTAAATTGCCAAACTTTTGTTTCTGTTCACAGTGGGTACAAATATTCCTGACATTGAGGGTGTGAAATATGACTTCATGAGTAGTTCACGGGGGGTGGGGCGGGGAATCAGAAGATGAATACTTTGATTAACATGAAATGCTATGGACAACTTAGGTAAAAATCTTGGATGGGTCTGCAGCAATATTTCTCTCTAGTGAATACTGTAAATGGTGGGGTCTGCCATTAAAGCCCCCAATTCTCCAACTCTTCAGGTAGAAGCAATAGCTACCAGGAAGGTAGTCTTCATAGATAAATCTAATAAAGAACACATAGCTACTGAATGAAAATGATGTTTCATAAGGGAATTAAGGATTAGGTTGAGGTCCCAGCTAGGAGTAGCATGTCTGATATGTGGGGAGAGATTCAACAAACCTTTTAGGAATCTTGCCATTGTTGGAAGAGCAAAGAGCGAAAAATCCCCTCTGTTGTTATTGTTATGGAGTGTACTCCAATGGTATTCACAGAAAGACACCAATACCCTGGGAAGAGGAGAGTGAGTCAGCAAAATCCGACGATTATTACACCAAAGATAATATTTTTTCCATTTCTGGAGGTAAGTATTTCTCGTGGAGTCTTTTCTACTATTTAATAACACACGTTGTACCTCAGATGAAGAGAATACCTCCGATCCAAAGAGCCATCGAGGAACCAAGTTTGGAGCCTCCAAATCTGCAGAGTGTGGTATTCTAGATGATAGAGGGGTCAGTGAATAAGAGAGTCTTGAAGCTAAGCTGACAAACTCCTCCACACTCATTAACAGCTGACGCCAAAGATACTAGCAGGCCGTTAGCATATCTAAATTATTGTGGTACAGAAGGCATTGAGCAAGAACCTATGAATGTTAAGGGATGACTTGATTACAGCCTTTAAGTACCAACACAGGGAACTTCAATGTAACAGAAAAATATATAACATGATCCAATGGACAGAAGCTGAAGCCAGACAGATTCAGACTGGAAATCAGGTGTACATTTTCAACTATGAATATAAGCCACTGGAAGAAGCTGGGCGGGGGACGACAGCCATACCTGGTTATCAAAATATTTGTGTCCTCATCACTACTATTAACCACTTAGCTCTAATATACACTTTTATCCATAAATCTCAAACTATAGTATTGATATAATATGGCAAGGTGTATTTGGGGCCAAATAAGACTTAACAATATAAATGCAGTGCATGAGAGGTCTGTATTAATGGCCCCATAAAAACGTCTGAATTGTGTCTTGTTTCTTAAGTAAGGAAAACACTGTAGGCCATTGTAAATCAGAGAAGAGCAAACAAACATGATGAAGGAGCTTAGAAGGATTGACTATCTTTTCTCATAAAAGTTGTAGTACTGGGACCCGTCAATATGCTCCACTAAATGCTGATTAAAAGGCTGGAGGAAACAGGACAGGATAACCATCAGCAAATATCTGAAGAGAATAAATGCCTAGGTGGTGAGAATTTGTTTAGTGTGGCAGATGCATTAGTCTTCATTAGAAAAGTAAATTGTGATCAGATATTTAACACAATTAATATTAACAACCAGGGAGAGGGAACACAAACCAAAATAGATCAAGAACATGTTAAAGAATATTTAAGTATGTTAGACGTATTCAAGTCAGCCGGGCCTGATGAAATTCACTCTAGGGTATTCAAGCTGAAATAATCTTGAAACAACTAGCAATTATCTTTGAGAGCTCATGAAGGACAGGTGAGGTTCCAGAGGACTGGAGAAGTGCAAACATAATACCTTCCTTTAAACAGGGGGAACAAAGAGGACCCAGGGAATTATAGACCAGTCATCCTAGCTTCAGTATCTGAAAAGATACTGGAGCAAATTATTAAGCAATCAATTTATAAGCACCTAGAAAATAATAGCACAAAAAGTAATAGCCAACATGGATTTGTCAAGAAAAAATCATGCCAAACTAACCTGATTTCCTTCTTTGATTTTAGTAAAGCATTCGGACACAGAAAAACGTGCCATTTTCATAAGCAAGCTAGAGAGATGTGATCTAGAGGGAATAACTATAAGATAGGTGCACAACTGGTTGAAAGACCATACCAAAAAGAATATCTATCCATGGTTCAGTGTCAAACTGGGTGTGGGAGAATGCATCTAGTAGGGTCCTGCAGGGGTCTGTCCTGGGTCCAGTACTATTTAATATTTTCATTAATTACTTGGTTAATGGAGTGGAGAATATGTTTATAAAATCTATGGATGGCACTCAGCTGGGAGGAGTTGCAAGCACTTTGGAGGACAGGATTAGAATTCAAAATGACCTTGACAAAGTGGAGAATCGGTCTGAAATGAACAAGATGAAATTCAATAAAGACAAATGCAAAGTACTAGACTCAGGAAGGAAAAAGCAAATGTGAAACTACAAAATGGGAATAACTGGCTAGCCTGTAGTACTGATGAAAAATATCTGGGGGTTATAGTGGATCACAAACTGACTATAAGCCAACAATATGATGCAGTTGCAAAAAGGCTAACATAATTATGGGATGTATTAACAGGAATGTTGTATGTAAGACTCATTCAGCTTGGCACTGCTGAGACCTCAACTCAAGAATTGTCTAGTTCTGAGTGCCACACTAAGAAAGATGTGGACAAACTGGACAGCGTTCGGAGGCTAGCTACAAAAATGAAAAAAAAGGTTTAGAAAACCTGAACTGTGAGGACAGATTAAAGAAAACTGTTCGGTTCATGCTCAGTCTTGATTAAAAAAATCTGCAGGGAAATTAAATATGTCAAAACCTACTATACAGAGACATGTGATCAATTGTTCTCTATGTCCGCTGAAGGTAAGACTAGTAGTAATAGGCTTAATCTGAAGCAAGGGAGATTTAGGTTGGCTATTAAGAAAAACTTTCTAACAATAAGGATAGTTAAGCACTGGAATAGGCTTCCAAGAGAGGTTATGGAATCTCTTATCTTTGGAGATATTTAAGAACTCATTAGACAAACACCTATCAGGGATGGTCTCGATATAATTGGTCCTGTCTCAGCGCAGGGGGCTGGACTAGATAGTCTCTCAAGGTCCCTTCCAGTCCTACATTTCTAGTATTCTAAGTACTGAGGAGATAAAATTCAGCAAAGGAAAATATGGGCTAAAAAAATCAAAGTAAATAAGGCATGCATTTTTAACAGTATGGTTGATTAACCATTGAAACAATCTACCAAGGAAAGTGCTGGATTCTCAGTTTCTTGAGGTCTTCAAACCAAGATTGGATGCTTGTCTGAGGTGCAGTCTTGGAGCTGTGGGAACCACAGCACCCCTCTGCAACATATTGCTGGGTTGGGGACACAACCAGCCTTACCCAGGGCCTGTTATGACCCAACATGACAGCAGGTGGTGCCACTTACCCAAACTGGGCTACTTGAGTGCCAACAGCAGACACCAGCCAGTTTCCCAGCTCCTCAGGCATGCACCCCCAATTTAGAGTATAAACCCAAAATTATACCGTCTTGCACTGAACAAGGATCTGTACAGTATATAGTCATTAATATGTCCGTCCCTCCCGCAGTGTGGAGAGGAATATGCACAATATGTTTGTGTTAAACCGAGCTGAGATCTTCCCCAGACACTTCAGTCAAAGTCACACTGGTTTAGAATAAAACAAACAAGTTTATTAACTACAAAAGGATTGATTTTAAGTGATTATAAGTGATAGCAAACAGATCAAAGCAGATTACCTAGTAAATGAACAAAACTGTAAACTAAGCCTAAAATACCAGAAAAATAGGATATGAATTAGCAAATTCTCACCCTGGCTGATGAGACAAGCAGGCTTGCAGATTCTTAAGGGACAAGCTGCATTTGCTTTGCAGCTTGGGATCCCCACCCCCCATTCCAAGGCCTTTTAGAAGGATTGACTTCTCTCAGGTTTTGAATTGTGGCAGAGTGAAGAACAACAGATGAGGTCACTCCCTGTCTTACGTAGCTTTAGCATAACCCTTTGTTCCAAAAACAGTTTCTGACCCAGTCTGTGGTAAAATACAGGCACCGAAAACGGAGCCCAGAGTCATGTGGTGCTCACATGCGGAGTTATAGTAGCCATTATCCATAGGCTGTCAGAAGCGTTCTCAGGAAGGTTCATCAGGTGGGGGATAAGCTCTTAAGGTCTCTTGTTTTCCCTAATGGCACATTACCCTAAATGAGCCCCTCCCAACAAACTATTTGAACTGGAAGCATCTCGCCTAGTGGGTGTCACCCAGGCGTGACTACATGCGAAATACAGATACATAGTCAATATTTATAATTTCAGACACAAAAATGATAAATGCATACAAATAGGATAATCATATTCAGCAAATCATAACGTTTCCGACGACATTTTACATGGCCCATCTAGTACAAAATGCATCATAATTATGCCATAATTATGTCATAATCATGTAATATAATATCACTATAAAGAACATGGGGTGCAGTGTCACAGATGCCTTTCAGGAAGATATGTTTTAGTCAAACAAGTTACTGGACTCAGTACAGAGGGTAACAGATGAATTTCTATAGTCAGACTAGATCAGGAGTCGGCAACCTTTGGCACGCGGCTCGCCAAGGTAAGCCCTCTGGTGGGCCGGGCCAGTTTGTTTACCTGCTGCATTGGTAGGTTTAGCTGATTGCGGCTCCCACTGGCTGAGGTTCACCGTCCCAGGCCAATGGGGGCAGCGGGAAGCAGTGTGGGCTGAGGGATGTGCTTGCCGTGGCTTCCCGCCACCCCCATTGGCCTGGGACAGTGAACCTCGGCCAGTGGGAGCCGCAAACGGCCAAACCTACTGAAGCGGCAGGTAAACAAACTGGCCCGGCCCACCAGAGTGCTTACCCTGGTGAGCCGCGTGACAGAGTTTGCCAACCCCTGGACTAGGTGTTCTAATGGTCTCTTCTGGCTCTAAAAATCTATAAATGAATCTCTGAAAAACTTCAGGTGATCCTTACAAAAGTATACTTGCCCGCTCTCCAAGAGTGAGTTTTGTCTGTTTTGAATTAAGGAGTAAAACAGCATTTTTGAAAAAAAATCTCATGGCAAAGGCAGGCAAATAAATTTTGTGTCAAGGTATATTTGTGTGACAGTTTTGCAAGACCGTAATACAATCTCTAAAAAGTAGCAGTGGTAGTCCTATTGCCTGAGACACTTAAAATAAGCCTGAACTAAACACTAGAAAGTAAAGTGTAGAGAACATTCACATACTGGCAGATAGACTTAGTGACCTAAAAGGTCTTCTGCATCTTTAAGTTATAGAATTCTGTCATTCTAGAACAATACCGGTTTCAATTATAAAAAGGTGCAGATGGGCAAAGTAAAATCTTATCATCTAAAACTGAATTTAAAAAGAGATTAAGCAAATTCTTTTACAGAGAATACAGAATGAATTATTTAGACACAAATGCCAAAAAATATTTACTAACAAAATAATGAAAAAAACAAAAACAAATCAAGAGTCTGAAAAACGACTCTTCCAAGTTTTCTTATAGATAGAAGGTTATTGTAGAACGCTTTCACTTAAAAGACTATCTCGCAGTTACAGGACACCACTGATGTGAGAGTCTATTGACTTCCACATAAAACACAAAAGCCAGGGTTGCTCTGTAATCTATAGTTCTAATCAGACTATCGGGGCAAGACTGGAGATTTTGCACACTTTGTGAATTTACCAGACACCTGTGAATGTGTGATATGAAAGCCATTTAAAACCACTAAATAAAACAACCAGTTCTCTTCCTTACACACACACACACGCACACACACAAAAACCTGGAGAGACCAGACAACACTGACCTCTCACTTCACTTTATTGAGCAATGAGTGTGACAATTACAGAGTCTTAAAAGCCTTAAATGGTCAGAATTGATTTACCGAGAGATACCAGACAGATTTACAGATCAGAGGAACTTCAAATGTTGCAATAATCTTTGATACATTTACATGATCCTCAAACCACACAGGGAAAATAAATGGTTCTTAACTTCAAGGCAGCATCTTACCAACATATGTCAAGAATGTCTCTCCTCGGTGTCCCTGTCTGAAATTATGGCATTTGGGGTTATTAAAAATAGATCCACGAAGACATTTTCAGAAGCAAGCTTTTTTTTTTTTTTTGCTTTTGTTCCTAACAAGAAGGGATTAGTGGGTAAACCATGGGAGTCATGAGTTATATTCTTCGCTCTGCCACGGACTTTCTGGGAAAAGGTGAAAAGAGGCACTAAGTGCTTGGCTGGGAGGATAGGGAGGGCAGCAGAAGGGGTCAGGGGTGAGGAATGGGAATGGCTGGAGACAGTGAGGAGTAGAAGGCAGAAATACCAATGTTAGGGGAAGACAGCATCTGCAGGGAACAGCAAATAGAATGAGGGGGAAATCAACAGCCTAGGAGAGTAAAGACACTCCACTGTGGCAGCAGGCACTTTGTGATACAAAAGGAGGTCTCAGAGTAGCAGCCGTGTTACTCTGTATCCGCAAAAAGAACAGGAGTTCTTCCGGCACCTGTCAATTGCAGCATAAGCCACCTGCCCTCTTAAACACAAGAGTCCAAGTGTGTGCTGTTGTCAGTCCATCAAATTTCCAAGCACCTAATATGCTCACTTGTTAATTCAACTCAGCACTCAATTCGTGTAGTTAGTAGTTATGCACATCTGCAAGATGCTGCTCAAATACCTACCTCAATAGTTATCAGATCTGCATCTTGACCACTTTTGCACATATTGTAGCCTATTTGAAAGCCACCCTGTCAAACTTAAGTTTCAGGAAAATGAATACATGGGAAGAAAAAGGCATGCTGTCTCACTCTGCCTCCTACGCTCTTTATATTGCCCATCAGAAAATATTCTCCCTGTATCGGCTGCCCCATATGGAAAAACAAAAATTTCGACTATACCTGATGTATGTGTGTACACACAAAATATGTTAAAATAGTTGTGACATAAAACAGTACTCTATTAAGTATGATCTACTAAATTTATATATATTTTCCACACAGCAAATTTATACATATTCACCACACACCATATTTAACTCCAGATTAATGTGCCTTTGTGACAATAACACCTCTCCCAGGCCAACCTCTGGGAAAAGTTAACAGAATCCATCCTCGTTTCCAAGTAGTCTCAGTTTAAAGCCTCAGGAAGAATTAAATATCAGTTATAACATATACAGTATGTTTTCTCCCCAGGAAGTCATCAACTCTTCTCTAAAGACTTCCTGTACACTCACCTACTTCATTTCATATGGAACATGATCATCCAGATGCAATGTAGTGAGAATCCTGAGTCCCACTGAACAGGACAGAATTTATCCATCCCAAAAAGAAGCTCGTCAACAAGTTTAATCAATGGTAAATATTCTGCAGAATTTACAGATGCTTTGGTATTAAAACATGCAGCAGTTTAGAGATACAGAGGTACAATTTTCCTTACCAGGACAAAAGAATGATGTGATTCTAGTTCACGTTTCTTAAAGGAAGAAACTGTTTTCAAGAAGAAGAGGTAACTGCCTGACTGCTGCATACCGAAAGCTTGTAGTATTGGTGCAGAGGTGAGAGGGGCTTGTGAAAAAAAGGACTTTATATGTATTACATAAACTCCTAAATTAGATCTGTGACACAAATTGCTTTCTCAAGAATACAAAGTTAATCAGAATGCCTCATTGGAAGGATAACCGAGCAAGATTAGAGCAGAGACAGATGTTTTGATTTAGGATAATCACACAACTGCCTTCTTCAATGTTGCTCTGCTATTAAAGACTGTAAATAAAATGTGTGAAAACAAAACTGCCCTCTCTGTATATTATGACTGGGATTTTGAAAAGCACCTTAGGGTCCCTACTCCCTAGAGACATCAATGACATTTGGGTACCCAACTCCCTTAGGCCCTTTGAAAAGCCTACTCAAAATATACTTGCACGGGGAGGGAAAACAAAAAATATACAGCAATAATACACAACAAACTGTCACAAGGACTTTTGGTGACAAACCATGAGAATAAAGCTAAAGAGGTTTGTTTAATGAGACTCAAATCCAAGATAAATTTACTCCAAGACCCAGAGGGTAGTGATATATGATTTCTGTCTTAAGGGTCTCTCTCCCTTCCCACCTGAAGGACACTGCAATGTTCTATCTTGTCACCCTCTTTTCCCCATACAAGGATTGGCCCTTGGGGAAGACACTGAGGTAGCATGCAATGCATAGTCACACTGCAAAGACAATACTATTCCACACTTCTATTTCCTCAGACCTGGTTGTGCAGTTAAGTAACTAGTTCACCCAGGATTAAATCCAGGCCCCAATGAAGCCAATGGTAAAATTCCCATTCATTTCAATAGGGTCAGTATTTCACCTAGAGCATCTTGCTGGGACCAGGGGCTGGCTGAGGGTAGGCTGGCTGCTCACACAATCCCCAGCAAGACTTTCACTGTATGGGTGTTCCTGGAACTGACCTTTCCCTTGGTTGCCTTTTGTTAACCAGATTTGAACCTCAAGGGGTGTCACAGTCCTGGGGGGCAATCCAAACCAGTGAAGGGTTGTGCCACTGCCTGCCCTGTAAACTTTAGGTGCCTCAAAATGGTTTGCAATTGTAGCTCCCAACTGGGCCGCTCACAACCAGCCTGCCAGCATGCAGATCACACCCTAAGTATGTGTGTGTGCGCTAGACAGTTCAGGTTCAGCAGCTCTGACCGCAGCAGCCTGTCTACAGCCCTATTCTTGCTTTCACCAGCCTTGGTTACTACTAGCAAAGTGACCCCAACACACATCCACTCCCAGATTTTTCAAAAAAATTGTTTTCTGCAATGCCCAGTCCTCTTCTGGACAGTTCAGATATTAAACTTCATGGCTCCTGCAAGGAGCCAATATTCAACAGTTTGTTACTTGAACTGGAGTCACGAAGCAGTTCAAATTTTAAAACGCAGCATTGGATTGGTTTAGATTAAAAAAAAAAAGCTGATCACAAAATAAGATGGAATTTTAAGTAAATTAAAGTATGAGAAAGTTAGAAATAGTTATAAGTAAATAAAAGTGAAAACATCTCAAAGTGTAAAACATAACCTAACAATTTTTGGTTCAAGGCTTTGTTTAAGATGGACTTTTTCACTCCCAGTCTTCCAGCAAAATGGTGACTGGCCCAAAGGTGCTTGTGCCTTTGTCTTAATTGAAACAGATAGCCTGGGGGTCTCTTCCTCTCTCTTTTACAGTCCAGTGAACCTCTGAAGTGGATTCTTCTGTGGGTTACCCTTCAAGGTAAAGTCCTTTCAAGCAGTCAAGGCAGCAACACGGAGTCTGGCGGTAAATGAGGCTCCATGTTTTCTTTCCCCACTTGTGTTTTCCAGTGGCTTTCCCCACTTGTGTTTGTTAAAATGCAAATTGTTCTGTTTCCTGCACTCTTCTCTCTGTCGGGGCCCCTGTTTACTACTTGTGACGCAGTGGGGAGCGGGGTGGATTGACTTGGGAATGTCCTTTAGTTTTACTGGGGCTGTCTGCAGGGGGGATTGGCGAGCAGGGGATGACTTTAGGGGAGGGAGGGTACCTGAGCCAGGAAAGGGGTGGGGCAAGCTGACACCTTTGCCTGGGAAACTGGACAAAGAGAGATGGGGAGAGTAGACGGGGGAGAGACCCTGCTGGAAGGTTTTTGATTTTAGTTTTGGGCTGGCTGGGAAGAGGTAGGGAACCCCAAGTCTGGGGTCCAAGATCCTTGCCCCCCAGAGGGACCTGGCTGGGGGATCCTGGTTGTGAACCCAGGGGTGCTTTTGGTCACAGAGGGTACTGAGGATCCCTGGCTACTTCGGGACAACCAGGGTGGCCAAGACGTCTGCAGATACTATGCCCTTCCATTCCCTATCCCTTCCTCCGAGCATCTTGCTCCTACTATTCTGTATCTGATTAATGGCTGTGCTTTTATCATACTGATGAGCTGCCAGTCACTGACGGACCTGAATGCTTCTATAATTCAAGTGTGTGCAATGGAAACAGGACGCAGAACAGAAATTTCAGTTTTAAAGTGTGGGGAGCTGAAGGAAATGATCACTTTGGCTCCCGGATCTCCCCACTTTGTATGAAAACAGAACTGTACAGAGAGGTGGGAAGGCAGTCCTTGGAGGAAAAGGTTTGTGTGGCAGGGTGAGGGAGAACAAGGTGGACATGTGCAATATTGCCCCCTCTGTGTAGTCATCTTTCTCCCTTAACTACTGGTGCAAATTAATATTTGGGTCCACACACCCCTGGCCAAAATATTCCACAAATCCTTTAACCTAACCAAAATCCTCCCTCTGCTGTTTAGCCCTAATCTGCTCTTGGTTATAGCTCAGGGAAATAGCATATTGTCTAAAGTTAGAACAACTAGTGATCAAATACTTGTGTAGGTTCATAGGAACATAAGAACTACCATATCAGATGGGCTCATCTAGTCTGGAATCCCATCTCTTAAAGTGACTAGTTCCAGCTGCTTCAAAGGAAGGTAGAAGTATTAGTGGATAATTATAGAATAATCTGCACACATGGGAAGTTTCTTCTCCATCCAATCAGTTAGTAGTTGGCTTATGTTCTGAAGCATGTCATTTAGAACCTCCATTTTGAAAACAGTTATAGCTAAGGTAGCTACATAAGGCATGGCTACAGGCTTCCTCTTTTGTCCCATTATTTTTGTTCAACATACAGCAGCTCCATTTAGAGTACATTTTAGCAGAAGAGTTATTTGCCCAGCAACATGACCTTTGAAGACCAGATTTTACAAAACATATGGAAGTCTGACATACACCTCACAACAGCACTGACAAGGAAGCCATATAGAAACCCAGGTCTGAATTTTAAAACTAATCTCAGACTCCAAAACAATGGGCAGATCAAAAGGACAATTTGCTACTTTCAATTCCATTCAAAATACGCCTGAAACAGACATGCCACGGACCATAAAACATAAATGGGAAGCAGAATATCCAAGTACCATAGATGCCCCGGTGTATATTCTTCAAAATTCACACACCACTGCCTCCTCCAAACCTTCATGAGGAGAACGCCAATGGAAAGTAATCATACACTTCTTCTACACTCCAATAACTACCAGGTAAAAGAAGTAAAACAGCTCCAACCTCTGCTGGAAAGGATTTGAGCAAAGAGGTCACACCATACATTTTATGCTGCTCAGTGATATTACCATTTTGGTCATACATACAGCATACGGGCATTCAGAAAAGCTTTGACCTGTGATAAAAACCTGCTTATTTTGTACCAGGAGATTGCCCTTCCCAAAAATCAAACTCTAGCTTTGAACATTGAATATAAACACCTGCATAGTTACCCAAGTACAGCAGCTCTGCATCAAATACAGATATAGGTTTACATAACCATTGCTGTGCCACAAAAATATACTGCACCAATCTCCTATGTCTCAATATTCGTGTGTGTACATCAAATCATACTAATGTGCTGTACACCTTTGTTTGTTTTGCAGGTATGTTTACCTGACTGCAATAGTACATGCTGCTACAAAGCAAACAATACAACAAGAAGGATTACTTGTTATAATTCAATGTCACATATCCATTAGGTGTGAAACTTTGCCCGTTCCCAACACAGTATTTGACAAATTACTTAACTGGTACTTCATTCTTGTACCTTTCATCTGATGGATCACTGCTTCTCTGTGAAATATTACAATGCCACTGAAGTGTAATTTTAAAAGTTCTGGGGTATACTAACTTCCATAAGGCTTTCTTGACACAAATTTAATGGGCTTTTTAAAAAACTCTGATATATTAAAAAAGAAGATTGACATTAATTGAATAGTTGTAAAAATAAATCAATAATGTAATAATGTATTTTTGAATGTTTTAAAAACAGTTATGGGAACTCAAAGTCCAAAGTATGAACAAACCTTTACTAGAATTGAAATGGGGAGGAAGTGTGGCTTAGTGGTTTCAGTATACTACTGGGGGTCAATACAATTCCTGTATTCCAGTCTAGGCTTTGCTACAATTCACAGTGTCTCAGATTCTCCATCTGCAAACCATGATTAGCAATAGCTCCTGTATCACATGAGTGTTGAGAAGATTAGCTAAAGAAAGTTCTTGAATCCCTAAAGCGTTATAGAAGTCCAAAGTGGAAGTACGAAACTTCAGCAAGAATCTCCATGTAATCTTACAAGAAGTTCGGACCAGCTCAAAACCTATTTCACTCTAATATTTCCCATTAACGCAGCAACAGTTAAAGGTCAGTTGCTACATCCATTAAAACATTTTTCATGGCTTTGTAACTCTACTAGTTTCAATTTAAGATACAGTGGATGGAAACCTATGTGCAAGCAGTCATCAGAAATGTAATTTCCACCCCCCATAAACAATGGTTTTAATAGGTTTTATAGTTTCAAGACACAGGAAAGTAAAAACAAAGTTGGAGGTAGTTTACATGCATTTTGACATGCTCTATTTTGAAAACAGTTTGATTTTAAAAATCATTTTCTGAGCACTAACATAGTCACAAATTTGTTTAGGATGTTAATTTTTTTAAAGTGCAAGTATCCATTTTATACAGCAAGCAAAGAAAATTACATGCAATAAAAAATTTGCTAATCCATTCATCTAATAGCAGAGGAGAGTGAATCACTAAAGTCCCAATTCAGCAAGACGCTTAAGAAAGTACCTAACCATAAGTATGTGATTATTCACAGGGAAATCAGGCTCCATTAATTTCACCAGGACTACTAACGTGCTTAAATACCTTGCTGAACAGAGGTCCAATCCATTTTAATTTTATCTTCATACCACTAAAGCTGCTTAGAAGAGTTGCTGACCTGCATTTACTGTATCAGAGACTGAAATCTCCATTTTGATGCACTGGTTCTGCAGCAGGCATCGCAGGTCAAAAAACTTTGCATACGCAACCCCACTGGCATAATAAAAATGAACAAACAACAATATAACAGGGAATTACCAGTCTGACAATCTGATACAGAGAAAATGCATTGCTTCTTATGAAGCTTCTTGTATCATTTTCCCTCTCTCAGGTTCAGCACATGGAAGATGAACACTAATTTACTCTGATAATATATTTATCATAGACGGCAGATAGTTGCTCAATATACTGAGTACAGAAGCCATGCAAGATTTAACAGTACAGAAATCTTGGCCCCTTCAGGGTACTTCACAGTGACTTTATGCATCTCAATCTTCCCTAAGTAAAGCAAGCATAAAGAGAACACAAGCAAATCCATTCAATGATTGATTGCAGACATAAGGAAGCCTGCCATATTGTATACTTTGAGAGTTATGCCAGGCATGGACATTTCATTTTTGCATCTTGAAGATGACCATATTGACCCAAATTAAAGTGAACAATCAACATCATTTTGATGGCTTCAGCCCTTCATGATGCAGATGCCAGCCCTCTTTCGAATTGCTCCCCTTGGCAGTCCTTTGGAACACAAATGAAACCTAGCAACATTCAAGGTGTGCTATAGGCTGGTTTACAGGTCCAGGTGAACTATTATTATTCCCTCCAACCCCAACATTTCTTTTGCTGAAAGTGATTTGTTTTTTCATTTTTGGACAAAAATTTCTGCAAATTAAAAAAAAATTGTATATGGCAGTTGAAAATTTGTTTTGGGTTTTCATTTCTTCAAGAAACACCAAAATTATATTTAATTAAACCTCATTTTTTCACAAGAAAGTACGCAAAATTTTTCATTGAAAAAATTGCAAACATCTCTACCCATTTCTTTTGTTTAGCATCTCACTTGTTTTACTTTTCCCTTTTAAGGGTTTTCATTTTCTTCTCGTTTCCATTAACTGATACCGAAATGGCTAAGGCTTGATCCTTCAGTGCAGCCAGTATGTTGGCAGTACAGCTCATCCTTAAACTGGGAGTAGGTGCACAATTTCTCCCAGATCTAGAAAAACCATCCAGTGCAAATATGCACACTCTGCAAAAGTTAAGTAACACAGTGCTTACTACAGTACCATGATGAATCCCACTGTTTTCAAAGGGATAACTATACTCTGCATAAGTGTTTGCAGAATCAGACCCATAATGCGCAGGGGAGGCCAGCTAGGAATCCTGAAGGTATGTTTGAAACAGCTTCTCTAGAGAGATCACCAATAGCAAGGGCCCATGGAAGCTCTGAGGGGGGAGTACAGTCTCTGGAAACACATTCATTTGACTGAATGATCAAAGAGGAGTACAAAATATAGCTAAAATCAGAGTGGTTCAACAATCAGTAGCCAGTGTGGCCTACCTGATTAAAATCAGGCCTAAGAATCTGGAATTCTAGAAGCTTGCTGCTGATTTCCTGTGTGACCTAAGAAGTCACTAAAATACTTTAATAGTCATCGAGCCAGACTGAGAGCCAGAGAGAGAGACTCATGCTCAAATCTTTTCTCTCCATCACGCAGGGGGGGAATTAAATCTGGGTCTCCCACATTTCAGGTGAGTGCTGTAATTACTGCACTAAAAGTTATAAGGAAGCTGCTGCCACCATCTCATAAAGTGTTTAGTTTTATGATTATTTAATTAGCCAGTAGGAACTCCAATAGAGAATCAGGTCCCCACTGTGATAGGTGGCTGTACAGACAAGTAACAAAGAAAGCTGTCCCAGCCCAAGGGAGCTCACAACATTTCAGATGGGATGCAACAAACAGCTGACACAGACAAATGTGGCAAGGGTGGGTAAAAAGGATCAGATAACAATAAAGCAAACAGAATCTAAAATAGAAGCAGACAGACCTTCTATGTATATATTTGTATATATGCTTCCAAAAGCAGAAACAAAAGAATTGGAGCTTCCATATTCAGCCCTAAATACTGGGGAAAACCCAAACAGGATTTTTTTTTCAATGCACTTTTTGTTCGATGTTTTTTCTTCCCATGTTGTCAAACACAGACTAATATTTTAAACAGGTAACCAAGAATCATTCTTCAAGTCTTCACTTTTGATAAGTGTACCTAAAACCCCATGTGTCTAACCTGGCAGCCCTGTTTCCCCTCCCATCCCACTGTTTTGTCAGCTTTGCTGAACCCTCAGTGCATGAGGCAATATGATGAAACAGAAACTAGCAGAATGTACATTAAAGATGCTCAGATCCTGGGACAGATTCCAGCAAGAGAACTACAAGAAAAAGGACTCCTGTCTGGAAGCGAGCTGAAGATGATCAAGGAAGACACAGCAATGCTTCTATGGATTTGGCATACATGCTAAAATATGTGACAGAAGAGCTACAAGATAAAATGCTGTAAAATAAGAGGATGCTTCAAAAATAGAGCACAAGAGAGATGATTTGCTCTTTAACAATCCCGAAAGCAAATCTTGCTTTAGAAAGACTTTTGGTGAAGTGATCGTAAGGTGGCCTTTTGGTCGGACAAGGCCATTGAAGACACTAGAAAACAAAAGGACTCAGGAGAGACGTGTTCAAAGGAAGGGTGCACTTTTTGTTTGTTTTTTAAATGCTGTATGTTTGATCATTCAGCAGAAACATTTCCATGATTCAGCAGTCTCTTCTTCTGCTGATTAACGCTTTTCTGTTTCTCCGTATAATTAATGTAATGTTTCACTTACTGGCATTCAAAGTTTGGTTAATAGTCAGCAATTGATAAAAACCACAAGAGCTAGCATCCTGCCTAGAGGCTTGTTCACATAGTGACCACAATTTTAGCCCAGATTATTTTGAGTGTAAAGTTTCCATTTCAAGGACTGCATTGGTATATTATAGGGGACTAAATTCATCCCAGGGGAAACTCCTCCCTGGGTCAACAGGGTTTTATTTAACAGTAGGAAAACTGAACAGATGAGAATAAGTTTTACTCTGTTGATAGTTGGGAAAGCAGTGAGAAATCACAGACACAACAGAGCTGTCTGCAGAGTCAGAAACACAACAGTGAATTGGTCCATCACAGAATCAGGACATATAACACCTTACAGAAGAAAACAACAACAACAACAACAACAAAAAAAAATATATATATATATATATATATATATATATATATAATGTAACCATTGGCACTTTTCCACACATCCTTATTTCTGCATAGACTATCGCCTTTCATTTTTTTTTATTTCAAAGGATTCACCCAAATAAGGGAGAAAAACAAATTATTACCAGTGATTGTAGTAGGCTCTGTGTGCTTAGTTTTTTATTTTGGGAGTGTTAATTCGGTTGTTGCTGTTTTTTAAGGCCACAGTTTTCAAAAATGTTTTGTGATTATGTGCACCTCAATTCTGGGGTACCTAATCAAGGTAGATTCTAAGTGCTCTCTGAAAATCAGGTATCTTAACTGTGTATGAAGTTAGGCATCCAAAAACAGATGTCCAAAATCAAAGCCTGTTTTAATCAGGATGGCCAGTCATTCATTTACCAGCAAGGCTCTAATCAGCAGAAATCTTAGCTCCATCATGCTATTCAGAGATTTGTGAGAAGCAGACTCTGAAAAAATAATGAGTGGGCACGGAGCAGGTAAGGCTGTCAATAATGCAAAATAAAATACAATGGTTATATCCAACATGGAAGTCTCTCTCTTTCTCACACATACACACACAGGTCACATGGAAGTCAACAGCAAAACTGATATTGACTTCAGTGGAACCAGGATTTTACCCATACATTTTACACTTACTCCAGCTATATAGTTTGTCTGTACTTTCCATGTTTGTTAGCCCTCTCCTTTGTGTGTAGGAACTAGTGCTGAGGAATTTACCAGACTCCTTCTGAGGCACCCAGCATGACAGATAGTGGCATAGCTGAATAGTTAACCTCTTTTTTAAAAAAAGCAAGTTGTTTAAAACCACTTAGGTTATGCTCATATATGTTTAGAATAATTTTTTTAATGAACTCTTTATCCTAGCAATTTTTTAAAATAATATTTCTGGTCATGTAAGGGGACAGTTGGCCTCTTACTAAAACTCTGAGGGTTTGTTTGGTTCATGTCATCCCATGTCAGAAGGGGCAAGGCCAAGGAGTCAGGATCTTGCAACTGACAGGGCCTCTGGCCAGAGATCTCCAGACCAGGGCCAGTGGGAAACAGCCAGCATCCCAAGCCAGTCTGATTGGCCTGGCTGCCTGGTCCATTGGGCTGGGGCATGGCTCAGGTCCCAGCCCCAGGTGCGCTGCGGAAAGAGAGCCAGTGAGAGCAGCTCCAGCAGTTGGGGTGACAAGCTGCGGCTGGGAGCCTGGAGGAGAATTGCAGCATGAGAGGCTGGGGGCGCACAGAGACCAGTGTGATGGAGCCGGCGCATGGGACAGTCAGTGCAAAGAGGGGGAACCCACCATGAAGAAGTGACAGACCTAACCAGGCAAGTTGGGGAGTGAACAGTTGCCCCGCATATGGGGCGTGGGAGCTGGGGAATCAGAGACACTGTAAGAGTACGAGAGTTGCAGAGAGAGACCCCAGCTAAGGAGAGTGAGTGGGGCAGGGAGGGGGCCGGGCTGTGGGAGCCCAGTAACCCACCCCCACAGTGCCCTGAGACCCACCGTGCAGGAAGCTGTAACAAGCACCATCCTGAGGAACTCTCAACCAGCCCTGGAACCAGGGGAAAGTGGGGAGTCTTGTGAGATAACTGGTGCCTGTTCTGTGGAGGCCTGTTGGGCAGAGCATTATTCTCACCACACACCCCTTCTGGAATGATCAAACCAAAGAGCCAAGCTTCACCACTGCACAAAAGAGACCGTTACTGTTTAAAGTATTTTTCGTACGCTTATATTTTTAGTATGTCTTTCCATTCAAGTGTAGCAAGTGGTGTAAGGATCATTTTAATGTATTTTAAAACAACTTTTGACTACTTAGTATATTTTGAAACCTGCTGACAGGTTTTCTCCCATTTTTAGGCTTTCCTGGAGAAAGATAAATCTGTTTAATTTGATTTGGTGTTGTGTGTGTGTGCTCCTTTTAACAGTCTAGTTAAAGATAAAGCTACTACACAGGTAGGGGTAAGTTAATTATTGTGAATCTATCTAATAACCAGGTAGTGACTCTCCACCTCACAGATGGATCTGACAGGGGTAAGAAGAGCAATTGGAGAGGAAGTACTGTGATGAGAGGGTGAGGCAATTTGGAAGCTCTTTCACCATAGCTTCCAATGTTCAGGCTCAGTCCTGGGGTCTCACAAGCAGCTGTGATGTCCCTCAAGAGGGAGGGTGGGTAATGGCAATTGGGTTGTAGCCTTAAACCCAGTCCAGAGTATTCTGAGGACCCAGTAAGCAAGGCTCTGCTGGGATAGCCTAGCTAGGTAGAAGGAAGGAAGCCCCTGGAGTTTATACTGTTTCACTTCTTTCCAAAGGCAGGGAACCAAACTCAGCCTGTTTCTCAGGGTAACACCGGGGTCAGTGAGAGATGGATTGCTTCTCATCCCACTGAGATAACTTAGGGTGGGATAGGGTCCCATTTTACAATAGCACTACCCAAATACTGTTACAATCATCACTGGAAGATAAGTGCAGTGACCTAAATATTTACCCCTTATTTATAGTCTGAATTTATCTAGCTTCAATTTCCAGCCATTGGATTATGTTATATCTTTTTCAGCTAGATTGAAGAGCCCATTACCAAGTATTTGGACTCCATGTAGATATTTGTAGACTCTAATCAAGCCACCCCTTAACCTTCTCTTTGTTAAACTAAATAGATTGAGCTCCTTGAATCTCTCTCTCTAAGGCAGGTTTTCTAATCCTTTAATCATTCTCATGGATCTTCTCTGAAACCTTTCCAATTTATCAATTTCCTTCTTAAACTGCTGGCACCAGAACTGGACACAGTATTCCAGCAGCCATAAAGGTATCCCAAATGCAGAGGTAAAATAACCTCTCTACTCCTACTCGAGATTCCCCTATTTAGGCACCCAAGGATTGCAATAGCCCTTTTTGGCCACAGCGTCACACTGAGAGCTCATGTTCGGTGTATTATCCATCACAATACCCCACATCTTTTTCAGAGTGACTGCTTCCCTTTATTAACCAAACTTGTAATCTCATTAAAAAATCACGTTAGTTTGATAGGGCAAGTTAGGCAAGTGTTCAGAACACAACAGTAGGCTTACTCAGCAAGACAGGCTCCTGAAAATACTTCAGAGCTCTGTTCGGTTCATATCATTGCCTTCCCATTGAATAAGCTGATTAAATTCAAGGTTTCAGTAGTCCCTCCCTTCAAAGTCTTCCATTGGCTTGGACCAATTTACCATCAAGACCACTACTCTGCCTAATTGCAACCTTCCATAAGAGCTGTGTTCCAGTAGAACACTGGAACAATAGATGCTCAATAACAAAACTTATGAGTGTAAGAAAATGAGTTTTCACAGGGAACGTGGAATGTTCTTTCAGAAGAGAAAATAGGTTGTCTGTGAATCTGAGCATTTTCAGAGTAAAATGTAAAAACTAAGTTACAAGATCCTAGAGGCAAGGACTATCTTCCTATTACTTAGCCACTAGCAGAATGAGGCCCTCAGCCACCACTGTCATATAAAGAATAAATAATGAAACCTACTTCTTAGACTGAGCCCTCCTTTGGCAACCCTACCAATATCATGTATTTAAGAAATAGCCCCTCTAGAATGAGAGGAGGATAGATATACGTATATTGAGTTTGCTTTATTATTTAAGGTGCTGAGACATCAGGGGATGGGCTCAGCATAAGAAACTAGATAGATGGACAGACCAAGAGCTAGATAAGAGTTTTGTGAGCCTCGTTGTTACATGTACCATAGCAGGGTTGGGTTTTTTGGAGGGGGAGTGCTAATCAACTCAATTTTTAAAAAGCACGTTAAAAATAGCTGATTCAACTTTTCTCATGTCTGAATGCAGCACAGCTGCTGTGTGATATTATCAGCAGCTGGAAATCTTAGGTACTGCACTGTTACTTACGAATTTCAAATAGAAAATGAAAAATCACTAGATTGAAGATCCGTTAAGTTTTGACCCCTAATATGACTAATTTCTGCTATTGAAATAAATTTTTTCTCTTGTAAAAACATTTCATGCAAAGATAATACTAAATTTAAACAGACATGCAACACATTTCTCAGAGAAAAAGTAATTTAGCAAAGATATATATTTATACTACTGTCTTGGCTGTCCTGAAAGAAAAACAAGCCCGTACCTATACTGGAATTTACTAAGAGGGGTATTAAGATGCTCACATTCCTTCATTTAACCAGTATAAAATATTCAGGGTAAAGAGATAATCTTCTTGTTCCCTCTAATTGTAGAAGTATTGTACATTTTCAGGGATAGATTGCTGTTGGGCCAATCCCTGTTACAATCCTTTATAATTTAGAATCATCAATTACATAAGTAGGGTGAATAAATTATTATTTGATTTTAAAACTATGTTGTAACACTCAACCCTAATTTAAAACCAATATACTCTTAACAAGGGAGACACCAGATATACGGTTTCTTGTAATTTTCCTCCCTGTGTAGATTATCAACGAATGAATCATGAGTGCCATGGGAAAGCAGTATATTGCATAGCTTCTCTGGTTTTTGTATATGAATATGTGTAGAGTATCTCATGCATAAATGCTTTCATGATCTGTGTAATCATGCCTGTAATGCCTGTTTCTCAGCTGTCTGTGCTGCCTTCTGTAGTTATATGTCATCAAAGGTTTTAGCAATACAAGGAGACTAGATACCCAGTAATACAAGGAAATAGAATATTACACAACAAAAGAAAAGGAACATGCACTGTCCATAGACTCCCAATGCCACTGTAATAATAAATAATATTACAACATTATTCTAGACAAGGGTTTTGTTGCATGCCCTGTATAGATATGATGGGAAAATTGAGCTCATTGGCAGATTTATTTATTGTATGTTTTGGAGACAGAGACAATTACTGGAACTCTGGAAATACGAATTAATGTGGCTCAGTATGTCCAGCTTCCCCAGCCTCAGTGTCTCTTCACAAAACAGTGTCCTCTTTTCAAAATCCATACATAGAAATAGTTATTGCTTTGAAAAAATAAGCATTTGGTAAAAGATACCAAGCTGTTCGTAATGTCACTGCTTATAGTGGTATTAGATATAAAATGGTTGTAAGATATAAGGTGGTTACTGATGCCAAATTCTGACTTCTTAAAGGTATAGGCAATGATTGCCGCTAAAAACTCTTTCCATTTTCACATAGCAGAACTAAGTAATATTAACTCAATATTGGCAACACTTTCCAATGCTTAGCTGAAGGACTATGTAAAATTTCATTTTCTATGGAAACTATCAAGAATGAATGCCAAATGTGAATGAGTGTGCCAAATTTTCACAGAAGGCTGATGGGGCACAAGCAGATTTTAACATCTCCTTCTCTCTGCTTCTTTATTTGTTCATCCAGAAGAGAACATTTGCAGTCTGCTGATCGATGCTTCAGTTAGGAGTCACCGGGTAATTTTATGGCTCATTTTATACTGGAGTTCAGGCTAGTACATGGTAATGGTCTCTCCTTCGGGCCTTAACAAAACAAAACAAAACAAAAACAACCCTGCTATGAATTACAAGACAACATTAATCACCCTGCAAAAGGAGATATTGGCTCCTCTCGCATCTTGTTGCTCAGTGGGAAATCACAACGTGCAGTTTGTGCTGCTCCCAGAAGGCTCCATTGGTGAATGATGGTAAATTTACAGTAACAGCATTTGGAATATAAACATCATGCAGGGATCCATCTAGTTCAGTATCCTGTCTCTGACGGTGGCCATTACCAGATGGAATAACTTGCTCACGGGGATATTTCTTCCCAACCATCATCAGCTAGTAGTTGGGGTATTTCTCTCTCTCTCTCTCTCTCACACACACACACACACACACACACACACACACACACACACACACACACACACACACACACACACATCCCTGAATACGTAAGATTATGCATCATTGAACCAAGTATGGAGCACCTCACTTAATTTATTCTTACTCTTTGTTTTCTCCCGCTTAGCCAGATTCTGATCCACGTCAGATTTTTCCATTTTACCCCAGGACTATTTCGTTTTCTTAATAGCTTCCTCATGGAGGGACTTTGTCAAAGGCTTTTAGAAGTAAAAAAAAAAATGTCAAATGGTTGTTCTTTATCGACTGCCGGTATTTTACTGACATAGTCAAAAAATGTAGTGAATTAGATGATTTTCCTTTACTAAGTAAAATGGCATTGCATACCTTCAATGCCTGAAAATATTTGATAGCACTATTGCCAGTTTCATGCTGGAATCCTCATCCCTGAAGGGATCAGAATAGGTTTTCAAGGCCCAAATTCATGGATTTATAGACTCCAAGGCCAGAAGGGACCACTGAGATCATCTTGTTTGATTTCCTATGTAACAGACCATAGAATTTCCCCAAAATAATTCCTAGAAGTACATCTTTTAGAAAAACATCCATTCTTGGTTTTAAAAATGCCACCAATGGAGAATCCATCACAAGCTCTGGTACATTTTTCCAGTGATTAATTACTGTTAATAATGTACGTCTTATTTTCAGTCTGAGTTTGTCTATCTTCAACTTCAGCCAATGGATCATGTTACACCTTTCTCTGTTAGACTGAATAGCCCACTCTTAAATATTTGGTCCCTGTGTAGGTACTTATACACTGTAATCAATGCTTATCCTGCTCTTCGATAAGCTAAATAGATTGAGCTCCTTGAGTCTGTCACTATAAGACAGGTTTTCTAATCCTTTCATCATTCTCATGGCTCTCCTCTGAACCCTTTCCAATTTATCAACATCCTTCTCTAATTGTGGGCATCAGAACTGGACAGAGTATTCCAGCAGCAGTTGCACCAGAGCCAAATATAGAGGTGAAATATCCTCTCTACTCTTACTTGAGATTCCCCTGTGTATGAATCCAAGGATTGCATTAGCCTTTTTTGAAAACAGCATTGCATTGGGAGCTCATGTTTAGCTGATTACCCAGCACAACCCCTGAATCTTTTTCAGAGTCACTGTTTCCCAGGATAGAGTCCTGCATCCTGTAAATATGGCCTACATTCTTTGTTTCTATATATATACACATTTACCACATTAAAATGCTTATTGTTCGCTTGCACCAAAATTATCATTATCAAATGGCCATTATTTACCACCTTCCCAAATTTTCAATCATCTGCAAAATCGGAGTGATTATTTTTGTTTTCTTTCAGATTTTGTTTTCTTTCAGATCATACAAAAAAATATTTAATAGTGTAGTGCCAAGAACCAATCCCTGTGGGACCTCGCTAGAAACACACCAGTTCGATGAGGATTCCCATTCAAAATTACATTTTGAGACCTATCTTTTAGCTAGCTTTTAATCCATTTAATGTCTCCCATGTTAATTTTATATCATTCTAGTTTTTTAATCAAAATGTTGTGCAGTGCCAAGTCAAATGCCTTCTCTAAGTCTAAGAATATTACATCAACACTATTAGCTTTATCAACCAAACTTGTAATCTCTTCAAAGAAAGATATCAAGTTAGTTTGAGAGGGTCTATTTTCCATAAACCTATGTTGATTGGCATTAATTATATTAACCTCCTTTAATTTTTTTTATTGAGTCCTGTATCAGTCTCTTCATTATCTTGCCATTGATCGATGACACACTGATAGGCCTATAATGAGATCATCCCTTTACCCTTTTTAAATATTGGCACAACATTAGCTTTCTTCCAGTCTTCTGGAACTTTCCTGGTACTCCAAGACTTATTGAAAAATCAACATTAATTGTGGATGCAAGTTATCTGGGGCTGCCAATTTAAAACTGTCTAACTTTAGTAGCTGCTGTTTAACATCCTCCTGAGATACCAGTGGAATGGAAAGTGATATGAATTCCCAAATACAGAACAGAAATATTTATTGAACATATGCCTTCTCTGCATTATTACTGAAAATTCTACATTTCCGTCTAGTAATGGACTAACATCATTCTTTTTGTTCTCAATAAACTTAAAAAAAAACCAGAAAAAAAACCCCCCTTTTTATTGACCAAAACTCTGCTGGCCATAGATTTCTTCTTGTGCCCGTTTGCTTCCCTTAAGAATTTTCTGCATTTCTTAGCTTCTGATTTAAATTGATAACAAAGCATTCCTTTTCACCAGAAGAAGAGCCAGTAGCTCTTGGAAAACTTACTCTGGCTTAGTAACACTACTGCAGAGGTGGCCAACCTGAGCTTGAGAAGGAGCCAGAATTTACCAATGTACATTGCCAAAAAGCCACAGTAATACGGCAGCAGGCCCTCAACCCCACCACCCTACTCCCAGTGCCTCCCACTCACTGGCAACACCGGCGATCAGCACCTCCCCCTCCCTCCCCGCACCTCCCGATCAACTGTTCCGTGACGTGCAGGAGGCTTAGGGGGAGGGACAGGAGAGAGGGCATAGCAGGGAAGGGGGCAGGAAGGGGTCAAGTGGGGACAGGGCCTGTACCAGAGTCAGGGGTTGAGCAGTGAGCAGCCCCCGGCACATTGGAAAGTTGGTGCCTGTAGCTCTAGCCCTAGAGTCGGTGCCTATACAAGGAGCTGCATATTAACTTCTGAAGAGCCACATATGACTCCGGAGCCACAGGCTGGCCACCCCTGCACTAGTGGTTGTTCAAACCTGGGTTTAGCATTAGCTCCTGCATAATTTTAGTTTCACAAGGTTTCTAAAATTAAGTGAATTTTGGTGATTTCAGATAAATCTGTTTGAGATTAGAGAGTTTTCAGCCCAAAACTCAATGCAAAAGAAAGAGAAAATGCTCACAGAAAACCTAGTGAAGCAAAACGTCTGAGGTTAGCACAAAAAAATTCACTGAAGGGGCACTCACTACACTTCTCTGAACTAGAGAAGGTACTGGAAAAAAGATACATCTCAACATTTTATTGCTCATTTATCATTTCAGGTCCCTTTTGAATCTTTGACAAATTCTAAAAGCTGTCAAATGTATCTTTAAAGAACCAAGGACCTGACATTATGTTGGTTATTGTAATGCTAACTGAGGTACCTGTGAGGTTCTAGGTACTTTCAACTCCATCTGAAGTCAGTGATCACCTCCTAGTGACTTACACAGAAAGACAAGGGTGCTCAGCACCTCCTGGGAAGCACTTTTTTCCTAAACAATTACTTCTTTCAGTTGATGTAATTTTATCGAGACTGAAGTTTAGATTCCCATTATTTCTCTCTAAATACGGTATATTTAAAAGTGGCAACTTACAGTAGACATTTTAAAAATATCCTCTCCCTAACAAATTATATACAAGAATTGAACTTAGAACCATTTTTTATTCTAATTATGCTCTTTATATTTCTCATTATATTTTTATTGTGGACTGTCATCACTGCAAACATTACTTTACTGCTGCTAAAAAAAAGGAACTAAGCCTTCTTTAAAAAGAGATCGAATTGAGGTTGTTTTCCAAATCAAAGGACAGTGTGGTAAGTGAGTCCCTCAAAGACACCTACAGTTTTTAACATGCACCCTGTAACTAGTGTCAATTTAAAAGGTACCCATGAAAGAACCAATAGCAGTTTCTCTGATTAGTTATTAAATTGCTGTACATTGCATCTCTTATTCATATGTAATGCAGCTAATCTTCAGAAATGATCCACATTAGGGATGATTCCCCTAACCTACAGTTACAAACAGTATTACCATCTAAACATTAGTCAAAAATCAAGCATTCCCAGGATACATCTCTACAGCAGAGAAAAATCTGTGGTTGGCCAGTGCAAGCAGCCTTGGGCTCCTGGGTCTTGGGCTGTGGGGCTATTTCACTGCTGTGTAGACTTCCTGGGCTTGGACTGGAGCTCGGGTTCTAGGACCATGCGAGGTGGGAGGATCCAAGTCCTCAGGCTCCAGCCCAAGCCTGGAATTCTACATAGCAATGAAATAGCCCTGCAACCCAAGCCCCAGCTGCGGATGTCTAGGTGCTATGTAGACATAACCCCAATGTGTTTACATGTTCTCCCCTCCTCGTCTCACTGTCTCCACAATGCTCGCTTTACACAGAGGAAACAAAAGTAAAGAGATTATTATTTGAATGAGAAAGGGTGAGATGGTCAAAGGAAACTGATTGTCCAGAAAGGGTATGATACAAAGGAACACAAAGGATTAATAAAATCCTAGGAGAAAATAACCATATCAATCTATTTCCATTGTATGTAAGCACAGAACATTACCTTTCCCTAGAATGTTTTGCTAACAAGCATTAATATGACTACAGGTAAATACTAGTGAGGACACCTTGCTAAACACAACAAAGAGAAAAAGGTGTGTTCAGACAATAAGAATGTGTGATTGATGATGTTTAAAATATACAATTCAAAAATAAAAAGATCTATTTGTAAAGCTTGAAATGGGTTATTTTATTTTATCTTCATATAATGGTGTTGAAAATATGCAAGTGCACTATTATATTGTGCATGCATACAACTGTATAAAAGTAAAGTACAATACTGGAGTGATCTTTTAAGTGTGACCAGTATGATACCTTTTAAAAAATACAGTAAAAACACACAGCATTATTGTCTGCTTTGCATATTCTATATTTTACATAACTTACAAAACTAGTTACTAATATGAGATAATTTTTCTTTCAACTTTTTTCCATTTTAGAAAAAACACATGAAGGAATACAATTTCTGCTTCACTGAAACAATGTTTTTTGTGTGTGTTGTTTTTTTTAAATTCTCAATAGTTTTCTGCAAAATAAGGGCACTAACTAGTGATATTGCTTTTTAATGTTTTTCATGTTGGCTTATTTTGTATGTAACATTCATATAAATTTGGTACAGGATACATGAGAAGAATTAATAATATATTTGTAGAATAGTGTGTATTATTGGTCAATTAAAAAAAAACCAAAAGCAAAAATCTTAGTCCTTCAATATAGGATTAGTTTAAGGCTAAAATAAAACTTGTTTACATATATAAAAATCACTTTCAGCAAACAGTGCATCACTTTTCTGGATCATGAGGAAGATAAAGTGTAGCCCCTTGTCAGAAGACCCAGTGCCTTATTGGTATCCTGTTCTGTGAAAAACATATTAAAACCATTTCCATCAGAGAATTGATTTGTTCTCCAAACAGAGCACGTCTTCGTTCAATGTGTTTTAAGGACAGTTAGACTATACTGCAAGCTTTACCCAATAACTACTAGAGTATTTCAGTTTAATATTACACTCCAGTTTTCCTTTTGAGTTAAATTTAAAAAAATCCACTATTTTAGAAAATGACAGTGTTTGATGTTGGTGTAATACAAGAGCTTTTGAATGAGATTAAAATATCTGATTCAGACATGAACATGCATACATCAGTGGACAAAGCATTAACACTTTTTAATATTAAACAACTATATGAATGTCACTGAATTTCATTTTACAGTGCTTTGTTTTCTTGGCAGCAATTATAACTAAGAATAATTACACTCAAGTAACTACAAATGCTGAACACTAGTATATTTTAAGCTTCAAGTAAAACTACTTTACCATTTGAAAAATTAAATCAGTACAAAAATGAAAGCTAAATCAGTTACTTCATACATACTTAACACATTTCAAATAAATCTTGCAGGCGGGGGGGGGGGGTCGGAGAAAAATTAGTCAGACCTTCCATATTTATTTTTAATCATTAAATATTTCCCTATTAAAAAACATAGGATTATTTACCTTGAAAAAGCAAATTAAAACAAACTCTCCAAAGAAGCATGCATGATTACAATACTTGTGAAGCCACGGGGTGGCTAAAACAGATTATACTTCTAAGAATAACTACAATGTAATAGGAAGTTTAGAGAAGTTGTATTTATAAAGACAAAGCAGTATGAAAAGGAAGCTCTTCCCAGAGAACCCCAAGGATTACAAAGACCACATAGAAGCAGGAGTCAAATGACAGACATTATAAACTGACACACTGCCCCGCATAAAATCATCCAGAAGGCATCATTAAACAATAATCAAGACCCAGCGTGAAAAGTTGCCAACCATAGCAAATCCTATTTTTTGTTGTTTGAGAGTCTTCTAACCCATTTAGACTTACAAGAATAGGCTCACCTGTACTGGGTTGCACCAGCCATGGGGACAAGTGCACTCTGACCACCACTCTCCTGTGGTCCCCTTTGTCTTAGCCAGAGTTTTATGGGGGCTCTTCCGCACACTGTCCCACAAAGTAATACACTTACTCCTGTTTGGGGTCAGACCCACAGGTCCTGAAGAGGGCACAGTCTGAGAATTATAATAGAGCCCCTGGGGGTTCTGTTGCCAACCACAGGCGCAGTGGGCATCCCTCATCAATGAAGGCAAACTTCTGCCAGCATCCATCCCATCAGACCCCCTGCAGCAGCTGTGTTGCTTAGTAAGGTATGCATTCATGTTGTACTGATGTCTAGTGTTTCCCTTGGCCAGCTTTGATAAAAGCTTTTCTCTTCTTAGCAGATGTAAAGTCCTTTTTTTGTGGACCCTTCAGTATCTTTGACAGCTGCTATAAGCAGTGCATCGTGGGAGCACAGAGAGCAGAGCTGCACAGCATTATCTGCTGGCTGGTAGCTCTTTGTCAATAGATGACTCAACTCACAGAGCAACTTGACAGCATCCCTGCTTCAGGCAGAAGCAATCAATGCTCCACACAGCTGGGATACAAGGCTGTACACTGTGTTACAAACCCATTTCTGGATGACAAACTATAGTGGAAAAATACTCTTGCAATTTTCATTCTAATTTAGCACTTTCCTAGCCTATGCTGGCAACATACAGGCATGTTCTGAAGCAGATATACATGTAAGCTTTACCAGCAGGATGCTTTCCTTTGGAAACAATAAAAATAAGAGTAAATAACCAACGTCTATTGAAAAATATACCTTTCCAAAGAATGAAAAAAAAAAAAAAGACATAAGACTATTTTTCTGCCTATCTGAAAAGATCACATCAACAAAATTCCAGCAATAGAGGACATAGATAATGAGTTCAGGAAGAATATTGTCTACATTAAATGTTGAACTATAAGATACCATTCTATACTGTGTATAAACATATAAGAAAACTACACCTGAGATCAAAACACAAAATTAAAGGTCTTGACTTGAAGCTTTTAGGAAAGATTTAGCAAATGGGCATCCTTAGCAGCACATGTATCTGGAAAAGGTCTCCGTAATCATAATTAAATGTTGGGGGTGAGGGAGGAGTTGGGAGGGGGAGAATTATTTCCTTCATTGCTTGTGAATGCCGTTTGGGTCAATAAGGCATTATTATAAATTAAATCTTGAGTTTCGCTTACTGAAATGGTTTCATCACTTCACATTATGTTGCATGCTGCTCTGTAAGTATTTTGAACCTAACCATCTTCTCACATATGGCAGTGTAAATCAGGAAAAACTCCACTGAAGTCAGAGGAATTAAACATCAGGAGATCTGGGGTAAAATTTTCAAAAGAATTCTACATTAGTCTCTCACTATAAGAAATTAAATGTATCCAGTTCATAAATGACGTGCATGTTTTAGCATTTCAAAGGCTACCATAAGTTCAGATATAAGACCACGATGACTATCTTGAAGTATTTTAACTATAAAAAGAATCACAGTACCAAATCATTTAAAAAAAATAACTTGATGCAGTAATTTTCACTCTTGCCCAATTATTAACCTCAGTCTCAGCCCGCATCCCCAACCAGAGCCTTTATTCCCCCCCATGCTCCAACTCCCTGCCCCAGCCCTGATCCCCCTCCCGCACTCAGAACTCTTCATTTTTGACCCCACTCTGTAATCAGTACCCCCAGCCTCCTGCACTCCAACCCCCTGAGCCAGGCTGGTGAAAATGAGTGAGGGAAGGTGGGGACAGCAAGTGACAGAGGGAAGGGGGATGAAGTGAGCAGGGGGGCAGTGCCTCAGAGAAGGGGCATGACATGGGCCTCACCTCAGAGAAAGGGCATGCCAAGGGTGTTCAGTTTTGTGTGAGTAGAAAGTTGGCAACCTAATAACTAACCCCTGAACTGATGAAAACCATCTCCAGCAATAAAACCTAGATCACTGTTGAATCATTCCTAGATCATTGTTGAATCAGCCCAGAGTCCCCTCCAACACACTGAACCCCTCATTCCCAGCCCCAGTCCAGAGCCCTCACTCCCCCCTGCACCCTAAACCCTTGCCTCACCCACAGCCCCCTTCCACACTCCGAATCCCTTGGTCCCCACCTCCCAAGCTAAAGCTTCCTCCTGTACCCCAAACCCATCATCCTCACCCCCACCCCAGAGCCCACACCCCACCCCATCCCACACCCCAACTCCCTGCCCCAGCCTGGAGCCCCCTCCCACATCCTTAGCCCCTCATTTCTGGCCACACCCTGGAGTTCACACCCCCATTTAGAGCCCTCACCCCCAACCCAAACCCACTGCCCTAATCCAGTAAAAGTGAGTGAGGGTGGGGGAGAATGAGCCACCAAGGAAGGGGGGATGTAGTGAGTGGGGAGGCAGGGCTTGGGTGTTCTGTTTTGTGCGATTAGGAAGTTGGTAACCCTATCCTAGAGCGGCTGCTTCTATAATAGGGCACTACAGTCAGGGCTATCCCTAGCGGGGTGTGGGCCTGGGACAAATGAGCCCCCGCCAGCTTGGGGGCACCGCTCTGCATTGGCAGCGGGGCCCCAGAGAGGCAGCCGAGACCCTGGGAGCATGGGACCTCCCCTAAAGCGCGGGCCTGGAGTGGTCACCCTGATTCGCCCTACCAAAGGGACAGCTCTGACTACAGGGTTAATTTCAGATATACCAGTTCAATGGGAAACTTTTAGGAAAAGAAAAAAAAAAACTACTACCAAGGCCAAATTCTGATCTCATTTACACTACTGTAAGTCTGGAATCACTCTTGAATTACAGTGGTCTGGACAAGATCAAAATGTGGTTCACAGTTTGTCTGTCAGCGGGTGGCATGGTATAACGCAACAATACATCCAATCTGCTGCAGAGAGTACATTTGTGCAACTTCAGTTTTTCATTCCAAATAATCTGCGTCTACACATTTTACACCTTGTTACCCAAAAATGTTTAGAATCATTTGGACTAGTATTAATGGAGAGTCAACAAACATATTTGTTTTTAAAAATGGTGGAAAGTTATCTTAATGTCATTTCTGAGACCCTAATTTACAAACATAGCTACTAAAAAACAAACTAAAAAAACATAATCCCTGCATTTTAAAACATTGTGCAGGGATTTTAGCCACACAACTGCCTAAATCACACAGATAATCCCGAAGAAGATTTAAAACTGCAGAATTAACTACAAAAGCCTTTGAAATAGTTACTAATAAAACTGTAATACAATATATTATTTGAGATTATTTCCTATATTAGAGCATACAAGAGAAGCTATTTTCAAACTGATACCACTAAACTCCCAGTTTGATACCAATTTCAGGCCTCTATGCCATTGCTATGCTTCTGAAAAATGCTTATACAAATGAGATATACATGTATGAACTATTTAACTGATGAAAAAAAGTATTTTTGTATTTCTTTTTTCCAAAGATGGAATTTGTCACTGCATTTGAGGTAGGAATTTGTAAATATGCCTGTATAACTAACTGCTAGACAACTAAAATAAAAAAAAAAACAACTATATGGAGATATACTTACCATAGAACTGGAAGGGACCCTAAGAGGTCAGTGGGTCTAGCCCCCTGCTTTCACTAGGAAGACCAAGTACTAATTTTTGCCCCAAATCCCTAAGCGGCCCCTTCAAGGACTGAACTCACAAACCTCGATTTAGCAGGCCAATGCTCAAACCACCAAGCTATCCCTCCTGCCTTGACAAGACATGTACACTAATTAAACATAATTCCATGTCATCAGCTGTAATTGAACCATTGTATTAACTATGGGATTATATGGATTTTTGGATTAATTTGGATTAGTGCACTGTTCAAGTACACACGTCCAACTATTATGCTGATTTAATAAAAACAACTGGTCTACAGAACAAAACTGGATATCATGCATTATATGTTCTGAACTGTGTTTGACCCAATACTGATTGCATGGAAAACATCATTGATTTGGTTTTAAAGACATTAAGGCGGTGTAATAAGTGGACTCAAAACATTTAGTTGATAATATAATTAGGCTATACGAACTCTGCACATACACCAAAAATAAACGTTGAGGAGAATTTGCTTTGGGCCAACATAGACATGTGGACAATAAAAAATTATTAATAGAGTTTTGAAAGGAAAGCTTGAAGCATGGGTGAAGATGATTTAGATGTAGGAACAGATTTCCCCCTCCAACCAAGAATGCAACATTATATAACCATAAAAAATATACAGTGAAAGAACAGTAATAAATGCAAGATAGACCATAGCTTGAAATAGTATTTGCAAATTATTTAGGTCCCACAGCTTCTAAAAATATTTTGATAGAAAAATAACAAGAAGAGACGTAATCAACGTGACATCATGCCTCTTCAAGACAAACTTACTTTTTCTTTTTTCTAAAGGAAGCACAGTCTAAGTAGAGAGAGGAACCAGAAGAACAGTTTCTGATTAAAGCACTAGACTGAGTCCAGTGACCTGGGCTCAATTCTTGGGTCTGCCGTAGACTTCCTATGTGACCTTGGGCAAGTCTCTTCATCTGTGTGTCTCAGTTTCCCCCATTTATAAAATGGAGACAATGTTTCCTTTAAGCAAGAGCTCCCATACCACGAGTGATGCAGACTTGCTGCTCTGGTGCAAAAGGACTGGGGTTCTGCTCCAGCCCTGCCTTCCCCACATGTGAGACAGACACAGGACTACAGCCACTTTTGCTTTCAAAGTACACAGTCTGGCAGAAAACTAGTTCACAGCAAATAGCTGGAAGATTTTGTTCAAAGTCTCTAGAACAAATCTTTACTCTTACTGAAAGTTCTGTGGTTCCCTCTGTGTTGTCCCAGAGCTGATGGACCTCAGGATTTGATGGTTTCAAAGAACTATTTCAGATGTAGCCCTTTGCATGCCATACTTCCCTGCATGCCCAAGGTCACTGCTTCTTAAGGGCAGCTGCCAGAGGCACAGCACACACATGCCCATTCGCAAGCTGCATGTTGCATGCCCTAAGGTTAAGCATAATGAATGATAATTTAGAAGATATTATGAAAAAACAAAGAAATGGAGGAGTTATTACATCTATGGAACAAAGAAAGCTCTCAACTAGGATGATTATCTTAAAGTCAGTTATATCAAATCAAGTCAGTCTATAGTGCAGAACAGAGCATTAGGTTTACCAATTTCATGTCAACAAATATCAGAGAATCATAGAAGTTAGTAGTGAAAATACTTCTTAGATCATCTATCAATGCAGGAATGTCCCCTACAGTACTCGTAGACTTCAGGTCAGCAAAGGCTGTGAGTATTTGCGCAGTTCATAATTTCAGTCCTCAGGGGAGAGAGACTACTTTGTTTTATTGCTTTAGTTTGTTCAAGATTAGATAACTAGAATAACACAAATTAGAGATCCTAAAGGCCTATTAGGCCATGCCCCTGCTAATGCCAACTGTTCCATTCAATCTGTCCCCTAGCTTTGTCTATGTTATGGTTTTGCACTGCTGGTCATCGCTGTGACATCTGAACTCTTCTAATGTTAATTAGATTGGCAATATCTAAATCCCTACCAGACTTCATGGACTCTGTTCCCTTTTGTAGGTGTACGAAGCTCTCCCTGGGGACGGGTAGATTTACTTGCAGCGAAGGTGGGAAGAATGTTGGTGATTATTGAAAAGGTCATTATGATTTTGGTGGAAAAGTTTTATCACAGTCAACTCTTGCAGGCTTTCCTAATTGATGGCTCTGGATTCATCTGATTTTCTCTGAAGTCTGTTCCACAGTCAGGCCCTTTCAACAGGGAATAGCTGCTCTCTTGACTAACACTTTTCATTCAGGGCTTTGTGATCATCATCCTAGTGTTAAGGGAGACAAATTGGCAGCCCAGCAAAATGCCTAAAATTAAGTGTGGCAAAATGCCTAGCGTGTGTGACCATGAGGATTGAACATGATCCTGCACCATCCTGTTAGGCTTTTCTTTTAAACTGCTGAAGTATGCATTTTAAAAAACAGGAAGTCTAGCTATATTTGACTGCTGGTATGTAGAAAGAGTTGCACAACTAATGGCATGAAATTGCTTGCTTAACAGTCTTGGGGTTTGAGTGGTTTGTTTGTTTGTTTTTGATTGACTTGTTACTGTAACACAAGCATAACATTTTTAAAAAGGTTGAGTTGAGTGGGCTCATTCAGTGAACTTCTCTTAAAAGCCCCAGTGGCAGACGGAAGGCTGGCCACCAGAAATCTGTCCACTCAAAGACCACTACAGATTTTGGGTAAGTATAGATTTGGGATGCTCCACCAACTGTTGTATACACATGTATGTGCTTGAGACTAAATAAAGTAAAAGCTTTCAGTGAAATCACTCTTGTTTGTACCAACCATTTATCAGACAGATGTGCTGTGTCCCCAGTGATGTATTTCCTGTCACTGCCCCGCAAAGAGTAACATTAACAAGAACTTTGGGTTCAGAAAACCCCAGGTAACACTAGAGGAGCCTAGCTCTCTTGGCAGTTGATAAGTTCAGATGTTGACTCTAACATAGCTGTTTGAAGATTATGACCAAGGTCTTGAACTGGCAGCAGAAGCAGACCTGAAGCCAGTGGAGGAACTGAAACAGACCTGATGTGCTAATAAACAGCCTAAATTATGGTTGAGACAGGCACTGGTTCTTGCACCTGCTGGAATAGAATGGAATGGAATCTTTGCATTGTTTTCATATTCAGCTTTCTACAGAGGCCATATGTAAACGCAGAGGTGCTCAAGATACCCAGGAATGGGCTGTGGCAGACAAGGAGTTGTCTGTAATAATTTACGAATACTGTATAGCAATTTGGTAATTGGAATGGATTACTGTATGAATAAATTGATTTACTTTAACAGCAAGCTGTAAAGAAAACATGCAGGAAGAATGGTTCAAGATAAGTCATCCCTGACATCATTCAAGGGTTGTTACAGGATAATGGCAGAGCCATTGGCTCAGAGGTGTCTGGCTTGACCTCCTGTGGAGCCTATTGAGCAGGTTTGACAAGCAAGAACAAAAGCCCAGGAACTGACAAAAACAAACTCTGACTGGATAAAAAGAGATTCTCTGTCTCTTTCTAGAGCTGAGATAGTCACTGGAGCCACTGGGAGCTGTGACTTATAATGGATCCCAAATTAAATATGAGCCAAAAATGTGATGCAGTGCTGGCTAGGTAGCAGTACTGCACAAAAGAGACTGGGAATTGCAGTGGACCATAAACTGAACATGAGAAAACGCGATGCAGTTGTGAAAAAGGGTAATAATTCGCGAGTGGATTAACATGAGTCTTGTATGTCCCACTCTACTTGGCACTGTTGAGCTCTCAGCAGGAGTGCTGAATCCAGTTTTGGGCACCAGACCTTACGAAATATATGAACAAACTGGAGAACGTCCAGAAGACAGCTACAAAAATTATAAAAGGCTTAGAAAAACTTGATCTACGAGGAAAGGTTAAAAAACTGGGCATGTTGGTCTTCAAAAAGGAAGACAAAGAGAATCTGCTAACAGTCTTCAAATATGTTAAGGGCTGTAGCTAAAAGGATGGTAATCAATTGTTCTCCATCTCCACGTAAGGTAGGACAAAAAGTCGGCTTAATCTATAGCAAGAGAGATTTTGGTTAGAGATTAGGAAGAAATGTGTAACTACTTACAGTTAAGAATTGGAATAAGTTACCTAGGGAGGCTGTGGAATACCTGTCTCTGGAAAGTGTTAAGATTAGGTTAGATAAAATACCTGTCAGGGATGGTCTAGGTATAATTGGTCCTGCCCCAGCGTGGATCTCTTTCACTGGTGTTGACACTAATGTTTCTCAGGTTTTGTATTTTCTGTAACACCTCCTGGGCTATATGATTTTTTGAGGTCCCCTCCAGCCCTACATTTCTATGATGCTTTTATCCTTTTATCTTTAACTTCAGAAAAGGGAACTGCACAAAAATGAGGACACTTGTTAAAATGGAAATTAAAAGGTACAGTCACAAAAGTGAAATGCCTGCAAGTTGCATGGAAACATTAAAAAAACACCATGATAGAGGCTCAAATTAAATCTACACCTCAAATTAAAAAAACATATTAAGAGTATCAAAAAAGTGCCACCATGGCTAAACAGCAAAGTAAAAGAAACGGTTAGGGGGAAAAGGCATTTTTTAAAAATTGGAGGTTAAACCTACTGTGGAAAATAGAAAGGAGCATAAACTCTGGCAAGTCAAGTATAATTAGTCAGGCCAAAAAGAATTTGAAGAGCAACTAGCAAAAGACTCAAAAACTGAACAGAAAAAAAATTATTTTAAGTACATCAGAAGCAGGAAGCCTGCTAAACAATCAGTGGGGCCACTGGATAATCAAAGTACTAAAGAAGCACTCATAGAAAAAAAGGTCTGTGGAGAATCTAAATCAATTCTTTGTACCAGTCTTAACCGCAGAGGATGTGAGGAAGATGCCCATACTTGAGCCATTCTTTTTAAGTGACAAATCTGAGGCCTTGTCTATACTGCCAGTCGACCTCAGTTAGGCTAATAATGAGAATAACTTAGCTGGAGTCTACGTAGCTTACGTTGACTTACTGTGGTGCCTACACCGCACTGTGTCGATGCGAGACACTCTCCCATCGACTTACCTTACCCTTCTTGTTCTGGTAGAGTACTGGTAATTCTGTCTCCATGCTGACAACTGCATTTCTCTGTGTGGTTGGCAGGTTTGTCTCTCTGAAAGAGGCACCGATTATTTCCATTAGTACTAGGTATAGGTGGTCATCCTTGGATTTCACAAGCCAGGAGCAGCATGGATCTCTTTCACAGGTGTTGACACTAATATTTCTCAGGTTGTCTGTATTTTCTGTAACGCTTCCTGGTACTGAGTAATGGTGATACAATAGGCAGGTTTAGTGCACATTACTCCACAATAGATGCTTTAGTTAGAGCATATGAACGTAAAAGCTGCCATATGGGTCAGACCATGGTCCATGTTGCCCAGCATCCTGTCTCTGACAGTGGCCTGTAGCAGAGCTTCAGGGGAAGTGTACAGAAACAGGGCAATGATGCAGTGATCCAGCTCTGTCTTCCCCTCCCAGTTTGTGGTAGTTGGCAATAAGAAGCCTCCATTAGCCCACAAATGCAGTACCACATGCCAGTAGCCAGCTGCAGTCTTCCCCCCCGTCCCTGCACTTAAAATAACAATTAAGTGTGGCAACTGTTGACTTTAAAATGATGAGTGTAATGGGGCTTATCACCCATGGTTCTGGCCAGAGGGGGCATAGTTAGACCTTATAAGTAAGCTGAGGGAGTTACATTGGGGGCGAGATTGCCAAGGAGACAGTCTCTCTGGTGGAGGGTTTTACAAACAGGAAACAATGGAAGAGCACTAAAGGAGCAGACTGGGCTCCTGCTGGGGAAGCTCTGGGGTAGGCAAACAAGAGCACTACAGCTGAGCCTGAGATGGATGGAAGGGCTATTAGCCTGAAGATTTGTTTGAAATTTCACTTGGATTTGTTTGCGTTACCCCAGAAGCGGTTTAGATGGGTATGTGACTTGCCTGGAGGGAAGAGGGAGAGTTGACAGAAGACAAAGGCTGGAAAAGGACATTGCAGGGCCAAGGGAGACACTGATGGGGGTGTCAGAGACAAGAATCGCACACAACTCTGGGACCGGAGATGAGGAAGTACCCCTGAAGTGACAACATGCTGTATCAGTGAGCTTTCCAGTGAGCTGTCTTCATTTGTACTGTACATAACCAACATTTTCTCGTTCAAAGTATGGAATTCAAGACTCGTCCTGTTTCTCTTTTCCTACGCTCCAAGAAACTGACACTAGAATTTTAAAAGGCCTCCATAACCAATTCAGCTCCAATATGTGTCTTATATCTTCTCTCTTCTATTACAGATACGGTGAGATACCTTTCTTGCCAGCACTGTTAGATTCAAACAGATCTCAAATCACCTGGAGTCTCTACGAGTTGGAAGATTAGAAGTTACCAATGGTTTCTTTATGATTTAAGATTTGAATTATGCTACTAATAATAATGCATTAACTGTGCAAGGACTCCAGTAATATGAAAGTTCAAGATAAAATAATTGTAAAGCACTTGTAACATCTTATAAATAGTAGCACCTCACAGCAAAAGGTAATGTATGTTCAGGATCTGCTTAGCCTACTAATATTGTATAATTATTATATATACTATAATTACACACACATACACACCCCAGCAGCATCAGGAGCAGTGAACATCTTGATGTCAGAGACATTCCGATGTCAATTTTTAACGTAATGTGTAGTAAAATAAAATCTGTTCCCACAACATAATCCATCATAAGAGACAATGAATCTCTTCAGGCAACAGAACTTTCAGCTGAGATAGAACCAAACTGAAACCATTTATGTGAAACCTTTCTACATTCCTGAACTTTGTGAGATTGAAGTAAAATGAGATATTGAGCACTTTGGTTTGAGTTTTGCAAAGGAGACAGAGGAAGTTTGCAAAACCAAACTCATGACAACTTTGGTGCACTTTGTGCCCACTAATCAAGATTCAAGGACACCTATGGTGATATGCACTGTAAAGCCGTAACAAAACGAGGACCCTTGCCTCAAACAGCTTAACTACCAGGTACTATTTTGCTATGGCATTGTGTAAACAGTACAACTGTTCCCAAAATTCTGAATGCCTTCAACCTGATTTAATCTAACACTGGAACCTGGAAACTATTAAGGATCCCAATTATAAGGCCCGATTCTGTAGTTTTCTCTTCAGTATGAATTTTGCCCAAGTAAGAACTGCAAAGATTAGGCATAAGGTTCTCTTTCCCTTTGCCACTATATTGTTCAGTGTCACTTATCTCCTAGGGGCTCACATGCAGACATGCTCATCTTCAACAGTCACCTAAGAGTCATATCTGTACTTAGAACAATGCTTAATTATCTCATTGTTCAATTAGAAAAACAAAATGTTATTTACTATGACTGACACTTTGGTCTTGAAAGATTCAGTCAGGATGGGTCTCTCTTTTGAGAATAATCTAACCCATAATTATATAAAATACATTCCCACTGATATTTGTGGTGCAAATTAATTTTCTATTTTACTGATGTTATGGGATTAGTTCAATCACACTGTGCTAAGATAGATGTGCTGCAGCATAAAGAAATAGAGCAGCATACTACAGTCAGGCTTTTTGAAAGAACACATTTTGTTCCAATGTTCACAACCCAGATAGCAGATACAGGATACAAATTAGCCTAGCCAAGTAATCTGTTTTAGTTGTAGTGCCCATTAGAACACCGCTTCCAGCAGACGTACTTGAAATAAAGCTCAGATGGCAACTACCTAGCCCAAATTAATTAACATGTGGTATAATATTGTTTTTTCTCCAGGGAAGCTATTTGTTTTATGCACATACCATCACATCATTTTTAACATAATTTGGCACAGTTCTAGTTTTGTCTTATTGCTTGCTGGTTGTGAGCTGGAGATGTGACCATGGAACATATTCATTCTCAGTAAACTCCTTCTTGGCCCTTATGAAAAAAGGCCTCTAAAAGATCGCTTGGATAACTTTCAGAGGGAAAGAAAGAGGAATATTGTTTTAGACAGTATCCCCTGGGAGCTGAAATCGCTGAATGATCACAATAACCCAAGAAGTGATGTCTTACTAAGAGAATCCTGACCCAGCAGATTCCTTCTTGCATGTTTGAAATAGGATCTGAATGTTCAGTGTTCTTTGCTAAAGTGCTACTTTAGTTCCAAATGAGGCAGGAGGCTGAAAGGATTGTCCAGATATAAATGTCAGTGGCATAATATTTGTAAGGGAACCATCTGTAAGTCACAGAAGGGTTGGTTATATTTTACATGCCAAGAGGGAAAGTAGCTGAAGCAAGGAAGGCAGGATGCATACTTGATGACTCATATACAACGGGACTCTGCCCATTAGCTTAATCCATGGGGGGGCGTGCAGGGAGGTTATATGATTAAAGTTATTTTGTCTCTTGGCTTAAAGTAGCTCTGGAATACTGAAGAAAGAGTGTGTAAGTTGATGTCAGCAAAGTTTAAACAGGAAAGAATGCAGTTGTTTTTTTTAAAGCTAGGCTAATTAACAATGTTACAAAGAGATGAGGAACGTCCTCCACCACTCTGATTCCCCAACTCTAAAAGATATGCTCTAGTTCAGTGGTTCTCAACCCACGTCCTGTGGGTCACATGCGGCCCACCTGGCACACGGCTGCAGCCCAGCTCAGCTGTGTGCTAAAGGCCGGTCTGCATGCTGGGTTCCCAGCTTCCTGGCACGGCTGGGGCAGCCAGCCCGCCCTGCATGGCGGGAGTCCGGGGCAGCCTTGTAGTGGGGTCCATGGCAGCCGGCTGACCCCGCGCAGCAAGGGTCAGGGCTGCTGCTGCCCTGCCACCCAGGTTCTGTGGTCCAGGCAACACACTGTGGACCGCATATGCGCCCCACGATGTGTAATCAGTTGAGAACCACTGCTCTAGTTCAACCCCAAGTTATGGAGCTCCATGCAGGAATCACTGAGTGAAATTCTATTACTTGCATAACAAGTAAGAGATTCATAATGGTCTCTTCTGGACTGGGTGGGGATAAAGAAAGACTGCAATGATGGCTACCTGGAGATCCCATGCTGTATCAGGAGGAGGGGCAAAAGGAAAACAAAAGTTTCCCAATGGTAAAATCATTTGCAAGAGACACTGATGGACAGCAGAAGAGGATACAAAAGCTCTCCTCCCTGGAGACAGAGTGGGAAGATGTGGTAAGTCCAGCAAGAGCATTCAGTGTAAAAAGGAGGAAGGGTGTCTCAATTCAACTGAACTGGACTAGAATACCCATGAATTAAATGTCTTCTATCTAGAGCAGCAGTTCCATCAGAGGAGAAAGTACAGTGTGCAAGAAAATCAGAAGTTGTGCTAAGAATGTTGGTGATCATTGCTGTTTTGCATTCTAAACTGTGATGATGAACAGAACCGGAAGATGATTTCAAAATAAAAAGAAGTCTGGAAATCCCAAATCAGAGAAGTAGAAGCAATCATCTTTCTAGCCCACACTTAGAACTATAATCTACATTCATAAAGGAGATGTCGAAAGACAGAAAAGAATGATCCAAAAATCGTAGACTGAAAAATTAGTAATGAAATAGACTATAATTTGAGAGATAGCTCCTGCTAGTTCTGGGTAGTTTCCTGCAGCATATTAATCAGAGTTTTGCCCATTTTAGTTACAACTATCCCAAATGATCTGGCTTCTAGTATTTCTCTTCAAAGGCTATTGCACTCTCAAATAAATGTTACCATAGGGATGCCAACTTCCAGTGTTTCAAAACTGGATACTACAGACCCCCGCCCCCCGTCGCTTGTTCCCCCCCTTCACTCGCTCCCCTCTTCCCTGGGACTCACCTTGCAAGCTGAGCTGATAGGAGCTGAGGTTGAGCTTGCCTGCCTGCCCATCAGGCCATCGTGGGACAGAGGGAAGCAGTCCCCAAAGCAAGGGGCAGGGACTAAGGGGCACAGAGAGGCAGAGGGGGTCAGTCCCCAGAGCAAGGGGTTGTAGAGACCCAGAAACCCAGGAGTCTGAGAAGATAGGACGGGACGTCCCGAGTAACGAACCTGGCCACTAGCCCCACTCCTTAAACGGCTCACGCTGTCAGGATCTCTCCCCCAGGTGGCGCCAGTAACTACCTCTTCACTGGACCAGAAACCAGTTCCTCAGATTAAGCTTCTCTCCACCAGCTGAGCTCCTCCAACAGCAGTTGCTTTTCTTGCCCTTCTGGTGGCGGAGGTCGATTGCAACTACTGCATTAATTGGACTTTTGGTGTCCGGTCAGCAGTACTGACCAAACACTGCACAGCCCAGACACCCGGCAACCCTATCTTACTGTGATTAAGGTTTTTTCTGATTTTCACTCTCAATTTTCCTTTTGTTGGTTTCATTCAATTATTTCTAGTTATTTTGCCAATAACTTCCTTACATCATTCATTCCCTTCCTGGATAATTATAGTCTTCAGAAGATATTGGATTTACACAGCAGCCTATACTTCTCCTCCCCACTTTGTCACAGTTCAAGCAAGCAACACATAGTTGGTTCTTTAAATAGTTACTCCTAAATTAATCATTTCATACCTTTGACTATTTTTGTTGCTGATCTCTACATTTCCTCCAGTATGGCAAGGATAACAGATAGGTATTAAGATGTTATACTCAGCCCTCAACTTAAATATACGCATTGTTCTAGATGATCAATCAACTATCTGCCCGACAAGTTAAAAGAGCATGCAAAGCATTTAGTTATTGATATTTTAGGTTATTGACAGGCTGGAATATTCCCCCACATAAGCATAAAACCCAGTTGTTCAGCATTTAAACATTGAAGAAATCATGCATGGAAGAACAGAGTTTCAAATCAGTCAATTTTATTAAGTAAGATTACCATGTATTGCATTAATTTATAAAGTCAAATGTAGAAGATGGCCTAATCAAACCAATTCATTTTTATTCCCCAGGGTCTTAGTATGACTAGCTCACACCTAAAGGATGTACCGTCTGTGGACTACAGGATAGTGCTTAGTGATTGTGTGAGTTATAGTGGAACAAGCATTAAATGTAAGGCAAAGTAATGTTACTTTCTAAAAGAAAAATAACCAGCAATATTGATAATTTGTCATGAAAGTCTGGTGTTCATAAGTACTACTTCCATCACAAAACATTTGTAGCAACATTTATTGTTTTGCTGTTCTGCTTTCAGAAGTGCCAGATACTAAAAAAAAGTACATTGTTTAATACTTCCAAATCAATATTTTTACTTCAACTCTTTGTATGTTATACCATGCAGTAGATTTAGTAAAAGCTACTTTCATTTACTATATTGCACATTTCACAAACACTTATTTGGGTTATTACATATGTATTTGAAATAAGACACCAGTTACACAGCATTGAAAGTGATGATCCGTAATACATCTTAATCTCATGATACATCACAATTTTAATAAATTCTCCACAATACATCAAGATACCAGATATAGGAGTATATCCAGTGTCATCCAAACACAAAACATGTTTACCTGCTATCAATAAGCATTAGATAATGATTCTAAAAGCTAGCGCCGTCAATGGCAATCTCCAAACCTAAGATAAATTCCAGCCCCAATTCTGCGATCACTTACAAATGTAAATAGTCTCACTGCACTCAGAGCGCTCACACATAAAGTTACCCATATGGAGTGTTGCAGAATAGATGCTATTGGCCCTTCTCTGGACATCAGCGTTCCATTCTGCAACTAGTGCCACTTCTCTGCCAAGCAGTGGCAAATACCCAGGACCTAGGTGTCATAAACAGATAGTTAAGGGTTAATGTCTCTTTTACCTGTAAAGGGTTAACAAACAGTGACCTGCAACACCTGACCAGAGGACCAATCAGGAAACAAGATACTTTCAAATCTCGGTGTAGGGAAAGCCTTTGTTTGTGTTTTTTGGGTTTTGCTTTGATCTCTCTGGGCTCTGAGAGTGACCACACATACCTACAGGCTCTCTAATCTTCTATTCCAATGTTGTAAGTATAAAGGTAGAAAGGCGGTATAGTCTTTTTATTTGTTTTCCTTTATGTGCAAATGTGTATTTGGCTGGAAGTATTTTAAATTGTATTTCTATTGGAGGAAGCTATTTCTCCAATTTCTTAAGCTGACAGACCCTGTAACTTTTTACCATCTAAATTGCAGAGATAGACCTTTTACTTTTTTCTTTCTTTTTATTAAAAGTTTTGCTTTTAAGACCTGTCTGATTTTTTTCCCCTTGTTGAGGCTCAAGGGAATTGAGTCTGTACTTAACAGGGAAGGAGAAGGGAGGGGAAGGGTGGAATCCCTTTGTTTTAGATTCATGTAGCGTGAATCTGTCTCTCTCTCCAGGAGACCTAATTTCTCTGTGTTGTGATTCCAGGGGTTTGGATCACAGTAATTTTCCAGGGTAACCCAGGGAGGGCAAGGCTGACAAAGGCAATGGTGAGGAAAGGGGTTTACTTTCCTTGTGTTAAGATCCAGGGGGTCTGGCTCTTGGGGGTCCCCTGGGAAGGTTTTGGGGGGATCAGAGTGTATCAGGCACTCGAATTCCTGATTGGTGGCAGCTTATCAGATCTAAGCAGGTAATTAAGCTTAGGGGAATTCATGCTAGTACCCATATTTTGGACGCTAAGGTTCAGAATTGGGAAAGATACTATGACACCAGGTCAGTTTCTCAGTAAAGGAGAAATTAGTGATGTGGAATCTGGATATTTTAAGTGAAACTTATTTTTATTTCAACATACACACCAGTCCTGAAACATGACAGTCAAAGAGAATGCGGAGAAAAACTCAATAATCTCAAGCCCAGCACCAGTGCCTGCTCCCATGGAGCAACTCTACCTCGGAAATTGATTGAGAAACCAAGGCAGAGAACTCCTATTGCTTGCACAGCTCTCTTTAGCCAGAACCTTGTATAATCTAAAACCAACGCCATGACACGCATTTCTTCCAGGACTAACATTTACTGGTATGCCAAGGTAAATACCTTGGATGGCTACATATAACAGTGATACCTGGTGACAGCTGCTATAACACAAGTTGAATTGCAATTTCTTATACATCTCTAGTTTTAACCAATTAATTGTATACTGAGGATAGCCACAGATCCACATCTTACAAACCAGTTTTGATAGAATATACTGCACTTTCAGATTACTAAAGTAGTCTTGAAATATCACCAGGTCTAGCAACAAGATCATATTGTATCAAGACACAGTATGATCTTATGGTAGAAACAGGGAACTTGTGCAAGACTCTTTGACAGACACAGATACAATCCCAGCATCAGTGGGTTTACATCTAGTAACAATACTATCATTTTATTTCTATTATATTGTTCTTTTTTGTTTTGTACTGTGTTTTACAAAGCACTTTGCAATATGAATTAAATAGAATCATACGACTGGAAGGAACTTCGAAAGGTCATCTAGTCCAGCCCCCTGCAGTCATGGCAGGACTATTATCTAGACTATTCCTGAGTGGTGTTTGTCTAACCTGCTCTTAAAAACCTCCAATGATGGAGATTCCACAACCTCCCTAGGCAATTTATTCCAGTGCTTAACCACCCTGACAGTTAGGAAGTTTTTCCTGATGTCCATCCTAAACCTCCCTTGCTGCAATTTAAGCCTATTGCTTCTTGTCCTATCCTCAGAGATTTAGAAAAACATTTTTTCTTCCTCTTCCTTGTAACAACCTTTTACATACTTGAAAATTGCTATGTCCCCCTCAGTCTTCTCTTCTGCAGACTAAACAAACCCAATTTTTTCAATCTTTCCTCGTAGGTCATGTTTTCTAGACCTTTAATCATTTTTGTTGCTCCTCTCTGGACTTTCTCCAATTTGTCCACATCTTTTCTGAAATGTGGCATCCAGAACTGGACTCAATACTCCATTTGAGGCCTAATCAGTGCCTAGTAGAGTTGGAAGAATTACTTCTCATGCCTTGCTTACAACACTCCTGCTAATACATCTCCGAATTATGTTCGCTTTTTTTGCAAGTGTTACACTGTTGACTCATATTTAGCTTGTGATCCACTATGGCCCTTAGATCCCTTTCTGCAGTGCTCCTTCCCAGGCATTTCCCATTTTGTATGTGTGCAACTGATTGTTCCTTCCTAAGTGGAGTACTTTGCATTTGTCCTGATTGAACTTCAGCTTATTTACTTCAGACAATTTCTCTGGTTTGTCCAGATCATTTTGAATTTTAATCCTATCCTCCAAAGCACTTGCAACCTCCTCGAGCTTGGTATTGCCCGCACTACAAGAACTTCATTGGATTTGACATCTTTCTTCAAGCGCTAGCCAGTAAAAAAGTCTCTTTATCTAGGAAAGGAGCCAAATTTTAATAGGGTGCAAATCCAGCATAACTCCACCATAGTAACTAAGTGGCCCCACAATTCCAAGAATCACAATCTCCATCTTTCAGAATTACTGATTTTAATAATAGGGTAACTAAATTATGTGTAGTATGAAGTCTACTCTTTAGACAATGCATATTACATTGCTGACCTTAAAAAAGAAAATAAGTTTTTAAATAACCAGATTTTCTTCTTCAAAAGGTAGCAATTTTAAAACCGATAAAAGGAAATACTCTTCCACAATGAATAATTAACTGATGGAACTCATTGCCACTAGCTACCATGGAGGCTAGTAATTTAACAGAATTTTTAAAAAGTAGACATTTATATGGATAATGAGAACTGTTGGATATAAGTCTTCCCCCCTTTTGTTTTGTTTAAGTAAGGATATTAACTTCATGATTCAGGGCATAAGACAACCACTAACCACCACTATGGACAGATAATTGAAAAATTATGCAATATGCAGTTTCATTGCCTTCTGTCTGAAGCATCTGGTATTAGTCACTGTCACAGAAAGCTATTCTGAAAGGCCAAAAACTTTTTGTAATAAAACTTCAGTCACACAAATTTCAAGGTGTTCACAAGTAATTTTTGAACACTAATGCAGGTCTGAAGTCCATGTTGGGTTTTTTTCTGCTTTTTCGCCTACCATATTTGAATAAAAAATGAGTTTGTTACCTCACAATTCATGCTTAGTTTGTGATAGTTACGTCTATGGCAAAATACTTGTTCCTAAGTACTTATGCAATGATATCATAAAAGGCCCTAAATAAGGTACCTGAATCTGGGATGTTTTAGAAAAAGCTCTTAAACACACTGATTACAACAGGAAAAAAAAGTGTGCAACTATTCTGCTGCTTTTGATTTGCATCAGAATCAGAGTTCCCGTGTATGCTGACTGGATGGAATAAAGGTAAAAAGTTGTAAATTACAGATGTAATAAAAAACTTGTCCTGGGCCAGGGCTGGCTCCAGGCACCAGCGCAGGAAGCAGGTGCTTGGGGCGGCCAATGGAAAGGGGCAGCACGTCCGGGTCTTTGGTGGCGGGTCTCTCAGTCCCTCTCGGAGGGAATGACCAACTGCCAAACAGGTGCCGAAGAATAAAGCGGCATGGTAGAGCAGCCGCCGAAGTGCCACCAATCGTGGCTTTATCGTATCTTTTTTTTTTCCTTTTCACTGCTTGGAGCGGCAAAAAAGCTGGAGCCGGCCCTGTCCTGGGCACAGAGAGCAAATAATGCTTTGCAATCACTTACGTATAGTGCAATCACTTACGTACAGCTCAGGCACAGTTTGGAAGGACAAATTACTAAATTCTCAGATACAAAAATCCTAACGTATTTTCAGATATTTCTCCCTCCACCCTCACATTTCTTTTTTTTCGCTCTTTAAGCAGCTAATCTCTGCCCTTCTACTGAGACTTAAGTATTCCTTACATAATCATATAGTTAATAAAAAAGCTAGTGATCTTTCCTGCCCTCCATCCTACCTCACACTCCACATATCAAAATAATTTTTTTAATGTAGAAATATTTTTCAGCTTTCTAAACCTTTTAAACAATTTTCTATAACTAGATTTAAAAAAAAATTACATAGTTGGGCATTTGTTGCTTCTTTCACCTGAAATAGGTATGTGGTCATATGCCATGAACCCTTAGACCTTACATGAGAGCACAACAAATGTACTCATCAACACTAGGCAAAATAATTAAATCTTCTACTCACCAGAGAAAGTATCTGTTTCAGAAAAAAAATTAGTAGAAAATTCCCAATTAAAAGAAAAAGTCAAAAAATAACAAACATTTGTGTCTATAATTCTCTGCTCCTTGGTCTCAGATGTGCTCTCTCTATAGCATGCTTTCACAGTCTTTGGTTTTAGCCTGGAGCTTCTGACAGCTTTCCAGCCATCCCCATGTACTTACAAATTCTGCTGGCACGTCAAGATCTTGTCTGGATAAGTATTCTTTAAAGAAATGATGATTTCTTACTGGTTTGATCACATGATACAGGTAGTGATCCATTAATTTTATACATTTCATGCAATCGATTTACCAGCCACATGGAAGAAACATGATTCCATATAAGGTGTCTGGACAGCAGCAAAGTACTGGGCATGAACTATTCCTCAATTCATCTCCTAACCTTCTGGTGTAACTCTGAGTATATACATTTATTAAATAATTATTTTCCCTCTTGGAAGGTTGAAGACATACATCCTTATCAATTTTGTCCTTTTTCATTTGGTAAATGGATATGAAAAACCAGGACAAGTGCAAGGGTAATGCAGACCTCCCCTAACCACCAGCGTCCTCCAGTTTTGAGAGCAAACATATGCTGAAAGGAGATGTTTCTTTGGCCTCTCTGCTGAGACAGACAGCAAGGGTACTAATAAGTGTCAAATGTGGCAGGGGTTAAAAGTGGTGGATTCCTGTCCAATAGAACATGGATTGAGATGTACAATTCATTATGCATATGCCATGAATGATGCCTGCATGATATTCACTTTTGGTCAGGTAAAATAGAGACAAAAAAATCCAAAGTCCCCACTCTCTCAACCCAGTTGTTTTTATTTTGCTATAATATACCTCATTATGCTAAAGAATGAGAATCCCAAGAAAAATAAATCGAATAGCAATGTTTTTCTTTGTCTTAGTAATATTAAAGATTTTTAGATATTGATGCTTGTTTACAAGACAAATATAAAACCACCTAACAGTGAGGCAATTAAAAACCTCACTGTCCTTTGCAGAAGACACTATGTTGGGCGGAGCTGCTAGGATTTTGGAGGATGCAATCAGAATTCAAAATAACCTTGACAAATTGAAGAATTTGTCTGAAATCAACAAGATGAATTTAAATAAGGACAAATGCAAAATACTTAGGAATGAATCCAGTGATTATAGTAGATCACATATTGAATGAGAGTCAACACTGTGATGCAGTTGCAAAAAAGGCTAATATTCTGGTGTGTATACGACTGGGGAGGAAACTGTCCTGCTCTACTCACCACTAGTGAGGTCTGAGATAGTGTATTGTGTCCAGTTCTCAGCACTACCAATTTAAGGAAGATGTGAACAAATCAAAGAGAGTCAAAAGGAGTGCAGCAAAAATGTTTGGAGAAGTTGACATATGAGGAAAGTTTAGAAATCCTGGGCATGTTTAGTCCTGAGAAAAGAAGGCCAAGGATGGAACTGATAACAGTCTTCAAATACATAAAGGAATGTTATGAAGAAACTGGTGATCAGTTGTTCTCCATATCCACTGAAGGTAGGACAAAAAGCAATAGGCTTAATCTGCAGCAAGGGAGACTTACATTAGATATTAGGGAAACCTTTTAAGCACAAAGGAAAGTTAAGCACTAGAACAGGCTTCCAAGACAGACTGTGGAATCCCCATCACCGGAGGTTTTTAAGAACTGGTTAGATGAACACCCGTCAAGGACGGTCTAGGTATTCTTGGTCCTGCCTTAGTGCAAGTGGCTGGACTAAATCACCTCTCAAGATCACTTTCAGCTCTACATTTCTGTGGTTCTGATTTTGGCAACTGGAAAATTCAGCTATTTCAGGGGTCGGCAACCTATGGCACGTGTGCCAAAGACAGCACGCAAGCCGATTTTTAATGGCACACTGCTGCCTGTTGGAGTCCTGGCAGGCAGCAGCGTGCCATTAAAAATCCTGCCCAGTGTGGCCTGGCCCGCTCTTCTCTGCCCTCCGCTCCCCCCGCCCATGTGGGGGTAGGGGGCAGAAGCACACGCATGAGCACGGGGTGTGCCGGATGTGCCCAGGCACACCCTAATGCAGGGGTAGGAAAGTGGCCCCACTCTCCCGGCATGGCAAGCCGCGGGGTCCGTGCTTCCAGGCCGGAGCACCTGGCTGAGCGCAGCAAGCCGTCAGCCCCTCCCCCGCCTTCCCTCCTCCTCTGGAGCCCTGCAGCCATGTGCGCAGCGCCCTGGGGGCCGGGGCTGCACGCACCTGCGGGGCAATGTTTGGCTCTGTGGGGAGGCAGTCACGTTCCCCCCTTCCCTAGAGCCCTGTTGCTGCGCACGCAGCGTTCTGAGGGGTGGGGCTGCGCACTCCTGCGGGGCTGCGTGTCTAGCTCTGCGCAGAGCAGAACATGCTGCTAGGAGCCTTATGGTAAGGGGTCCGGGGCTGGGGCTGGGGGGCGTTGGATAAGGGGTGGGGGCAGTCAGAGGAGAGAGGGCAGGGTGGGTTGGATGGGGGTGGGATCTCGGGCGGGGTGATTGGGGCGGGGGGTTCGCTGGAGAGGGCAGTTAGGGAGCAGGGGGGTTGGATGGGTCATGGAAGTCCAGGGGTCTGTCGGTGGTGAGGAGTGGATAGGGGTCAGGGCAGTCAGGGGACAGGGAGCAAGGAGGGTCCTGGCAGGGCAGTTAAGGTGGGGGGGGTCTCTGGAGGCAGGGGTCGCTCTAGGCATTTTGCCACCCCAAGCATGGCAGGCAGGCTGCCTTTGCTGGCATGCCTGCGGAGGGGCCGCTGGTCCCCCCCAGAGGACCCTCTGCAGGCAAGCCGCCGAAGGCAGCCTGCCTGCTGCCCTCGTGGCGACTGGCAGAGCGCCTCCAGTGGCTTGCCACCCCAAGCACACGCTTGGCGTGCTGGTGCCTGGAGCTGCCCCTGTCTGGAGGGAGTCAAGGGACAAGGAGCTGGGAGGGGTTGGATGAGTCAGGAGTTTTTTGGGGGGGCCTGTCAGGAGGCAGGGGTGTGGAGAGGGATTGGGGCAGGCAGGAAGCGGGGGGGCTGTATGGGTCAGGAGTTCTGGGGGTCCTGTCAGGGGGCAGGGAGTGGTTAGATATGCATGAGAGTCCCGGGGGGTCTGTCTGGGGGCAGGGATGTGGATAAGGGTCAGGACAGTCAGGGGACAGGTAGGGGGTAAGGACCTAGGGGGGCAGTCAGGGGACAATTAGAGCAGAGCAGAGCAGGGAGAATTAGATAAGGGGTAGGGTCCTGGGGGGCAGTTAGAGGCAGGGGTCCCAGGAGGGGCTAGTCAGGAGACAAGAAGTGCGGGGATTGGGGCTTCTGAGAGGGGCAGTCAGGGGCATGAAGTAGGAGGAAGTGGATGGGGGCAGGGCTAGGGCATAGCGGGGGCAGGGCTCCCTGGGTGCACACTCTAATGAAAAGTGCTGCGCATGCCTATGGGCAGAACCTGGTCATGCCGACTCCCCTGCCTCTTCCTGTAGTGTGCTGGATTCCTGCCCCTCCTCGTCCCTCCCTCCCTACTGGCCGATCAGCTGATGGCCCTTGTGAGAGAGGGGGTCAGGGAGGAATGGAGTCAGTGCACTCCCTGCTCCTGGCGGAGGCAGAGAAGAGGCAGAGGCAGAGCCTTGGGGAAGGGTGGGGAATGCAGGCATATCCACTCTAGCCCCCTGCCCAGAGCCTCCCCTCACACATACCCCAGCCCTCTGCCCTGACCCCCCCACAGCCCCGCTCACCCCCCAGGCCCGTGCCCTGAGCCTGCACCCCACCCCAGACCCTGCCCTGAGCCCTGTACCACCCCAATGCACACCCAGCCCTCAAATGGCACCCCATACTGCCACTTTCTCCTTGTCCTCCATGAAGCCTGAGAGCTAGCAGTTCACATGGTAGACCACTTATTTGCAGGTCTGAGATATACATCAATTTCATTTTATAATCAATAGTTGATAGATCTAGTTCTGGTGGCTAGAAATTTTCTTTTTTTAAGAAAGATATAGTATAATGTGTCTTTATTTGAGTACCTTCTTTTGACTATGCCTTCCCACTTAGATTATAAATTACTTCAGATTGTGTCCTTGATGAAATATTGAGCAGATATCAACTTCATGGTGGTGAAAATTAAGATTTGGACATATAGGCAATTATAGACTAACAAGTACAATAAAACTTGATATTCACCAAAATATGAAGCAAACATATAGATTGTTACATATATTATGAACATCTTAATCAAAAATATTTTGAAATCTCTCTGGATTGATCACAAATTTCTATAGTGCGACATCTTTTCCTTTGAAACTAATGCTCAAAATGGGGTGTGAATGCAGAGATCTAGGCAATCAGTATGCATTACATGTAAATACTAGTTTTCATTGAATTCAGCTGCAAGCTGATCAGATTGTGCTTTTCTGCACGTGTGATTTGTCTGAATCACAGTGCCAGGTTCTCCCCACAAGGATACAAATAACTCCTTTTAATTTCAATGGGAATTACTGATCTTACATTGGAAAAACTGGCCTCATTATTGTTCACCTCTGCGTAAGCGAATAGAAATGTAATGATTTGTCACATGGTCTCTTCAGCCAGACATGAATCAGTTTCTCTCCGTGCCTCTCACACAGTTTATAAAAATATGTTAGATGGATTCGTACAGTACATACTACGGTTACATCTTACTGATGTAAGAAAACTAATGCCATCTATAGACTTAGCCAAAAAGTCACAAATACTCAAGGAAACTAAGAAGTCACCGCTTTGAACCTAAATTACATTTTGCCGGTATATTAAAAATCCTAATCACAATTATCAGAGGGTAGCCGTGTTAGTCTGGATCAGTAAAAGCAGCAAAGAATCCTGTGGCACCTTGTAGACTAACAAACATTTTGGAGCATGAGCTTTCGTGGGTGAATACCCACTTCCTCAGATGCATGTAATGGAAATATCCAGGGGCAGGTATATATATGTGTGCTAGCAAGCAAGCTAGAGATAACGAGGTCAGTTCAATCAGGGAGGATGAGGCCCTGTTCTAGCAGTTGAGGTGTGAAAACCAAGAGAGGAGAAACTGGTTCTGTAATTGGCAAGCCATTCACAGTCTTTGTTCAATCCTGAGCTGATGGTGTCAAATTTGCAGATGAACTGAAGCTCAGCAGTTTCTCTTTGAAGTCTGGTCCTGAAGTTTTTTTGCTGCAGGATGGCCACCTTAAGGTCTGCTATAGTGTGGCCAGGGAGGTTGAAGTGCTCTCCTACAGGTTTTTGTATATTGCCATTCCTAATGTCTGATTTGTGTCCATTTATCCTTTTCCATAGAGACTGTCCAGTTTGGCCGATGTACATAGCAGAGGGGCATTGCTGGCATATGATGGCGTATATTACATTGGTGGATGTGCAGGTGAATGAACCAATGATGGTGTGGCTGATCTGGTTAGGTCCTGTGATGGTGTCGCTGGTGTAGATATGTGGGCAGAGTTGGCATCGAGGTTTGTTGCATGGATTGGTTCCTGAGCTAGAGTTATTATGGTGTGGTGTGCAGTTACTGGTGAGAATATGTTTCAGGTTGGCAGGTTGTCTGTGGGCAAGGATTGGCCTGCCACCCAAGGCCTGTGAAAGTGTGGGATCATTGTCCAGGATGGGTTGTAGATCCTTGATGATGCGTTGGAGGGGTTTTAGCTGGGGGCTGTATGTGATGGCCAGTGGAGTCCTGTTGGTTTCTCTCTTGGGTTTGTCTTGCAGTAGGAGGCTTCTGGGTACACGTCTGTCTCTGTTGATCTGTTTCCTTATTTCCTTGTGCGGGTATTGTAGTTTTGAGAATGCTTGGTGGAGATTTTGTAGGGGTTGGTCTCTGTCTGAGGGGTTAGAGCAGATGCGGTTGTACCTCAGTGCTTGGCTGTAGACAATGGATCGTGTGATGTGCCCGGGATGGAAGCTGGAGGCATGAAGGTAGGCATAGCGGTCGGTGGGTTTTCGATATAGGGTGGTGTTAATGTGACCATCACTTATTTGCACCGTGATGGGGCCAGGATTTCACCAACTTCCTATAACAATGCCCTAGTAGTCCACTGCCCAAGGATCTTGTTGATATTATACAACTGATTATTAAAACAAGATAAACAGATTCATTTATTTACTGTGCATTATCAACGTGAATATGATAGGGGTACATATGATGTGAAAAACTGAAGAAATCAAACAAAATAAATAAGTTGAATATACACCCACATTCCAAAAACCATTAAATAATTGTTAGAAAAAGTTCTTATGATGCATAACAATCATGGTGGTCATTAATAACTCCTCATTCACTACTCCATGTTATCCCTTTTTACCCATAATATTCACAGTATATCCCATTCTAGGATAACCACAACAGGACAACATCAAAAGCCTATTGAGCCAATGCAAAGACTCCCACTGATTTCAACAAGGCTTCTGATCAGGTAAATGGTTCAGGAGGGTAAATGTTGAGCACATGATATATCTTAACTTTAGCAAAGCTTTTGATATGGTCTCCCACAGTATTCTTGCCAGCAAGTTACAGAAGTATGGATTGGATGAATGGGTTATAAGGTGGATAGAAAGCTGGCTAGATCATTAGGCTCAATGGGTAGTGATCAACGGCTCCATGTCTAGTTTGCAGCTGGTATCAAACAGAGTGCCCCAGGGATTGGTTTGAGGGCCAATTTTGTTCAAAATCTTCATTAATGATCTGGATGATGGGATGGATTGCACTCTGCATGTTCAACAAGGACAAGTGCAGAGTCCTGCACATAGGACAGAAGAATCCCATGCACTGCTACAGGCTGGAGACCGACTGGCTAATCAGAAGTTTTGAAGAAAAGTTACAGTGGATGAGAAGCTGGATATGAGTCAAGAGTGTGCCCTTGTCATCAAGAAGCCTAATGGCATATTGGGCTGCCTTAGTAGAAGCATTGTCAGTAGATCGAGGGAAGTGATTATTCCCCTCTATTCGGCACTGGTGAGGCCACATCTGGAGTACTTCATCTAGTTTTGGGCCCCCCACTACAGAAAGGATGTGGACAAATTGGAGAGAGCCCAGCGGAGGGCAACAAAAAAATATTAGGGGGCTTGGGCACATGACGTACGAGGAGAAGCTGAGGGAACTGGGCTTATTTAGTTTGCAGAAGAGAAGAGTGAGGGGGAATTTGATAGCAGCCTTTAACTACCTGAAGAGAGGTTCCAAAGAGGATGTAGCTAGGCTGTTCTCAGCGGTGGCAGATGACAGAACAAGAAGCGGGGGAGGTCTAGGTTGGATATTAGGAAACATTATTTTATTAGGAGGGTGGTGAAGCGCTGGAATGGGTTACCTAGGGAGGTGGTGGAATCTCCATCCTTAGAAGCTTTTAAGGCCTGGCTTGGCAAAACCCTGGCTGGGATGATTTAGTTTAGTTTAGCTTTGAGGGGGGGCGTGGTGTTGGACTAGATGACCTTCTGAGGTCTTTTTCAACACTCATATTCTATGATTTTGCAGAGACCACTGTAACTGATGTTATACAGTAACTCCTCGCTTAACGTTGTAGTTATCCAATTTCCCCATAAGAATTAATGTAAATAGAGGGGGTTAGGTTGCAGGGAAAAATTTTTTGCCAGGCTATATTTTTTATTATATATATATACACACACACACACACAGTATAAGTTTTAAACAATTTAATACTGTACACAGCAATGACGACTGTGAAGCTTGGTTGAGGTGGTGGAGTTAGAGGGTGGAAGAGGGTGGGATATTTCCCAGGGAACACCTGAGCCCTCAGGGGTTAACCCATTGTTGTTAATGTAGCCTCATGCTCTACAAATCAGCAGGGTTGGAGGGAGGAGACACAGCATGGCAGAGAGAGAAAGAGACACACACTGTGTGTGTGTGTTTCTGTGTGTGTGTGAGAGAGAGAGAGAAAGAGAGAGATGTGAATTGCCACTTTAAGTATGCTGAACACACTCTAGATATACTGCCTTTTTAAGTAGATTAGCAAATTGAGACAGCAGCTGCTGCCAGCAAGCTCCCTCACTCCTGAGCCCTATTGTGTTCTCCGCCCAGCCCTGGCTCTATGGAGATGGGATAAAGGAGCAGGGGGCAGGGGTAGACGCGGGAGGGGGGAGGAGAACACCCTTATATTAGTACTCTTCTTCCCTCCCCCACCCCCATGCAGCAAGCAGGAGGCTCCCAGGAGCAGCTCCAAGGCAGAGAGCAGGAGCAGGACAGGGCAGTGTGGGGAGGACAGCTAAACTGTCCAGCAATTGATAGCCTGCTGGGTGGCTGCCGCACAGGAAACTTATGGGGAGCTGATACGGGGGCTGACGGTTCACCCTGGTTCTAAGCTCCAACCAGCTATCTGCAATGGGCTGCTCTTTCTGCAAGCAGTGGACAAAGCAGGCGATTGCCAAACAATGTTGTAAGGGAGCACTGTGCAACTTTAAATGAGCATGTTCTCTAATTGATCAGCAATGTAACAACGGAACAACCTTAACCAGGACACATTAAGTGAGGAGTTACTGTATCTCTCCTTTTGTTGTAACTTTTAGACCGTTCTGTTTCAAGAACGTTCTGTCAAGGAGAAAAAACATTTATAACGACAATACCTCATTTTGTTTCATTGTATTCATAATTTATAGTTTTTGTTGATGTTAGTAAGGGTTTCCAAACAGAGGTTTGTGTTTTATATACCCTGGTGTTCATTTTCAGGTTAAAAACAGTGAATCTCAATTAAATCCCAACCACAACAAAAACTATGAAATATTTTTTGGTTTTTGTTCTGAATATACTGAATATTTTTGTAGCATTAAACACTGCTTGCAGCGAGGGCAAAAGAGCAATAAAAAGTAATTGGGTGTTAATACCTGGTAGTTCTAGGCTTCATTGGAAGGATGCAAATCTTCCAGATGAGACAAAGAAAACATTTTTAAAACCAGTGAGAAAATTAAATATTTAACTCTTAAAATTGCATACAAATAAACCATGAAAGTTGAGGGGGAGAGGGAGAACCACACTGAAAAACCCTAATAATCAATTAATGCTTTGCATAGTCACTCAAACATGGCATTTGAAATGAAGTGCTCATCCTTTGTCCTCAACACTGAGGATTACTTGTTCATCCCACAGTCAGTGACTGTTAAAATCCAAATGGAAAATTTTATCTCCTGCAGGATACACACTTACAGCACAAACATTTACTTTTCCTCTCATATCACACAAACAAGACTTTACATAAAACAAATATAGAAGCACCTCAAATTGAAGGCTTCTCGTTAGAGCTGTTTTGCTGTTTCTCATTAATTGTTAACATCTAATGCAGGAATTATCTTTTAACCCTTCTAAATCCAGGCAATCAATTCTAGCAGATAATTACTTTGAAGCATTTTAAGATTTGCATGAAATGTATTTACATTTAAATTAACTTGATTTAAATGCAAATCTGGATTATTTGTCTAGTATTATATGCCATTAGAAAAAATCTCAAATTAATTCAATTCAGGCTCATATGCATTTCTAGAGGGAAAACACTGCCTTGAAGTAGTTTTAAAATATGATGGGATAACTCAGTGTTGTTACTTTTTCAGTCATTTTTCTTTCTAGAGTAAAAGCTTTATTCAAACATGGGTAAATGATTTATGGAGAATTGTTTCAGATGATAAAAAGCATTAGAAGCTTTGGAAAATAGCATTGTTTACTAAAAAAGCATCCTTGCCATAATCCTACTTTAAAAGTGACTTAAATTCAGAGGATTTCTCTTAAAAAAAATCTCTTCTGCTTCTTTCCCTTTTTCCTCTCCCACCCCTTCACACAACTAATCACAGTATGTGAAAATTTGATACTCATAGTGTTGGGTCTAAACTTTTGGTGAACTTTGGAGCCAAAAAACACCCAGACTGGCCGTCTCTGCATAATCCTTTCTGAACCTTTTTTGAACAAAGCACTGACCTGCAAACTACTCATGACACCCCCTTCCTCAAGTAGCCATTAGCCTTTTATCTCTATGCATTTACTTCTTAAACTTGCTCTTCCTGTAAAATCTTGATTGATTATGCATGACCATTATCTTTTGTTAATCACTTTGTTTACTTCTGTGTATAAATATTGATGCCCACCCCTAATAAAGGGGCCACACTTATTCTAAAGCTTTTGGGGTAGTGTGTGCCCGTTGATCAACGCATTTGTGTCTGGTCTCTGACAGAATTGTGGGCCCATATTCCAACTCCGCAGCAACCTCGGGTGTTGGAGAGGTGAGTGAGGACTTGCTTTATTACCTAACAATTTGGGGGCTCGTCCGGGATTCCTTCTGGTGCGGTACCTCTGTCCAGTGGTCAGACCACTCATATATGAATTGGCAAGGCGCCACAGGAGATTTCTCCTAGCCAATTCAATATTGAGGGGTCGTGTATTGGACAGCAGGGTAAACGCCAGTTGGAGGGCTCCTGTCAGACACCATGGGTCAAGGGACTAGCGTGCCTCTTGAGAGTCCGTTGGGGATTGTAAATAAGTTATGGAATGAAGGGAAACTCCCAGTACAGACAGGAATGTCTAGGAAGAAGTTGTACACACTATGTGTAAGGAATTGGACTGGGTATACCGCGGTATTGGCCGACTCGGAGATGAGGTGGCCTTCGTATGGCTCTTTCGAGCAGGCTGCCTTAAGAGGAGTAAAGAGCCAGATCGAAAAAGACCATCCGGGACAGTTATGTTACTGGTTTTGTTGGGACACAGCAGCAGAGCTGTGGAAATCTTTAAAAATTATGGCAGTCAGGTACTCTCCCGAGAGTGAACCCCCTCCAGGTTATTTCGATGAAGGGTGTAGACCACGGCGTGTTTTGACTCGTCAGCTGGTCCCCTCTGCACCTGCCCCTATTCCTCCGCAGGGGAACTCTCTCCTTGTAGCAGAGGGGAATCTGCAGGATCCCAGATTGGAATTTGTGCAGAAGGATGAGGAGGAATTGGAGGGGCAAACCTCGGGAGGAGTAGTTACTAGGCTTAGGTCCAAGCAGGTACAGCAGGGTGCATGCCCCCCCCCTGAGGATAGCCTAGAGGATGTCTCTGTCAAATCTCTTGCGAATAATAAAAGTATGGTTATAGAGATGCCTTTACAGGTGCACGATCAACCTTATATGAGCAATGATGGACGATTGCAACATGCTAGTATTGTGGAATATAAAGGATGGCTAGAATGGGATTTGAAAGAGTGGGGACAGTTGTCAGGGTCTTTTGGGGAAAATCCCCGAAAGATCATGGAACTTCTAGAAAGATTGTTTTTAAGTTATAATCCTACTTATACGGATGTGGATCAGTTGTTAAGTAGAGTTTTGACTGGAGAAGAACGTAGTAGATTGTGGATGGCAGAAAGGACATGGGGAGATAGCAATGCAGCTAATTTTACTTGGATGGATAGGCGGGATCTGGCCGCTGGCTGGAATCCCCTAGACTGGACTCAGCTAAGGCTGACTCAGCTGCGAACAGATAGAGAGCGATTGTTAGAGAGACTCAAGGAAATGGCTCGCCGCTCGCCTAATCAGGCTAAGTTCATGCAGATTCGGCAGGAATCTGATGAGCCGCCCAGAAAGTTCTGGTCGAGGCTATTGGAGGGGGCCCGAATGTTCACTCAGATGGATCCTGAGAGAGAAGCAGACCACCCTACTCTTATTTCATTTTTTGTGAATCAGTCGGTGCCCCCTGTAAGGGATTACTTCTTAAAGTTTCGCCCTGGTTGGGGAGGTGAGTCAGTCACTTCAGTGTTGGAAGTAGCTGATTTTGCCTGGGAGAAAGAAAGGGAAAGTAGTAAAAAGAAAGAGAAAAAGGAAGAATATAAGCTGATGGCTTTAGCTTTTCACGGTGGTGTTCGAGGCAAAGGCCGTGGCCGTGGCAGGGGATTCCAGGGTGCCCGGGGAAGAGGGTCCTGGCGACCCCAGCCATCAGGAAATTGTTTTCAGTGCGGACAGCCTGGTCACTTTAAACGTGAATGCCCCTGGGGACGCCCAGAGGGTCTGGTTGCATCCGCAGATGCTTATACAAGTGAGGAATACACCCCTGCACCACCAGCTCAGCCCATCCCCCAGGCCTGGATCAACTACGGGAAACAGCAGCAGCCGCAGCAAACTCAGCCTCCTCAATGACGGCACCCCGGGGGCGAAGGCAAACAATGTGATGGTCTTATTTCCTTAATGTCTTTAGCCGGCTCCTTTCTCACTTTCTCTCCTCCCAGCGAAGAGCCTCGTTTAACCCTTTCAGTCCAGGGACTGCCTGTCTCTTTCCTCATTGATACTGGGGCTACTTTCTCTCTTTTAAATCATGCCCCCTCTCCCTGGCTATCCTCTGAGGTTAAAACTGCGACTGGGGTGGAGGGCAACCCACAGTCTCTGGGACTCACTTTGCCTTTGAATGTTATTTATGCTGATAAATGTTTTCCTCACCGTTTTCTTTTTTCCCCAGCTTGTCCGATCCCTTTGATGGGCCGGGATTTACTCTGTAAACTTGAGGCTACTTTAACCTGCACTCCTGAAGGGGTAGGATTATTGATGACAGTGTTAGGAGATTCGGCCCCTACTCAGGGTAATTGGGAAACACCTCTCTCTCTCTCCCCTGACCTCACTGACTTGCCTTCAACCCTCTGGGGAATTTCTGACACTGATGTTGGCCTGCTCCTTTCGGCAGAGCCCGTAAGGATTCAGGTAAAGCCTTCCTTAACCCCCCCGTCAGTCCCTCAATACCCCCTGTCGCTGGAAGCCCGGGAGGGCATCCGCCCCATTATTGAGGGATTCATTGCACAAAAGCTAGTCCGCCCTCAGCGCACTCCCTGTAACACCCCTATACTGCCTGTCAAAAAGCCTCCTAAAAAGGACGGAGACCCTGTTCGTTGGCGCTTTGTACAGGATCTACGAGTTGTTAATCAGTATGTGGTCCCTCTTCATGCAGTAGTTCCTGACCCAGCTACTATCATCAGCCAAATCCCCTGGGATGCTGAGTGGTTCACTGTTATTGACTTAAAATCAGCTTTTTTCAGCATTCCTGTGCACCCAGACTCTCAGTATCTCTTTGGTTTCACCTGGGAGGGACAAAGTTATGTCTGGCAACGACTTCCTCAAGGCTACAGAGACAGCCCCACGATTTTCAGCCAGTGCCTCCGCCACGACTTGGAAGGTTTCACCAGTCCGCAGGGATCCACATTGGTCCTATACGTAGATGACATCCTATTAGGTAATCGCGAAGAAGCTGCCCTCCGCATCGATGGTAAGGCACTTTTATTATACCTACACACCAGAGGCCACAAGGTAGACCCTAAAAAGATTCAGTGGGTCTCACAGAAGGTCCGATATCTGGGCTTCCTGTTAACCCCAGAAGGAAGACAGATGGACCCAGCCCGCATAAAGACTATTCAAAACTGCCCTCTACCGAACACCAAGAAACAACTTCGAGGTTTCTTAGGATTAATTGGCTTCTGTCGCCCCTGGTTGCCGTCCTGCGGGGAGTTAAGCAAACCGCTCCACCGACTCACTGCTAACCTTGCTCCTGACCCTTTGCAGTGGTCCCCGGACACTATTCAAGCCTTTCAGTTACTCAAGGACAGTGTGGCCTCCTCCATGTCTCTCCGCCCCCCCAATTACAGCAAACCCTTTCACCTTTTTGTCCACGAGAGGGGCGGAATTGCTAGTGGTGTCCTTACCCAGCTGAGCGGGCCCCACCATTTCCCGCTTGCTTTTTACTCTCAGCAAATCGACCCTGTCGCTCAGGGAACCCCATCCTGCACCCGGACTCTGGCAGCAGCTGCCCTGCTGATCACAAAGGCAAAGAGCCTAACCCTGGGTCATTTTACCACGGTTTGGACCTCTCATGCCTTGTTAGCCCTTCTGCGTAGGGGCACAACCCAAGTCTTTTCGGCCCATCGTCAGCAACAGCTAGAGGCCGAACTCTTAGAAGACACTAACCTAATTTTTGAAAGGTGTGGACCCCTTAATCCAGCTACCTTGCTTCCTGACCTGCCAGTCCCCCAGGACCAGCACGACTGTGTGGAAGTAGTTTCCAGCATCTTACAGATAAGAGACAACCTGTTTGACGTGCCACTGGACAACCCCGATTGCATCCTCTTCTCGGACGGAAGCTCCTTCTATGTTGATGGCAAGCGTTTCACTGGTTATGCTGTCACCTCTGAATGGGACATTCAAGAGGCCGCCTCACTGCCAGGCAACTGGGGAGCCCAAGCCGCTGAACTCTATGCCCTGGCCCGAGCTTGCCAGTTGGCCGCTGGTAAGACCGTTACCATTTTTACTGATAGCAAATATGCTTTTGGAGTTGTGCATTGTCATATCCACCTCTGGAAGTTTCGAGGTTTCCAGACAGCTGCCGGTAAACCCATTCAGCACCTCCCCCTCATCCACAAGCTTTTGGACGCCCTCCAAAAACCCTCCGTCCTGGCTGTAGTTCACTGCCGGGCCCATACTAAAGATAGCAGCCCCGTTACCCGTGGGAATGCCCTGGCTGACGCCTCCGCCAAGAAGGCTGCCACCTTACCTTTAGCCATGCCCACATTGGCTATTGCAACCTCCTCCTTTACTCCACCGCACCCCGTACCAGTACCCGCTGCTGAACTAAAATCATGGGAAAGCCTCGGGGCCACTCTGGTCAAAGGGACCTGGCTTATGCCAGATGGCCGAGCCTGCCTCCCTCGCTCCACATACCCTGTGGCAGTTCGCTGGCACCATGATAAAGGGGGTCACTACGGCACGCACGCCCTCGTGGACACTATCGCTCGCTTTTGGTATGCTCCAGGCATTCAACCCTATTGCCTATCAATAGTGAAAGCATGCAGCACATGTCAGCGTAATGGACCTGCTCCACCTCTTAACAAAATTAAGGGTGGAAGACCTCCGCCTGCTGCTCCATTTCAACATCTTCAAATTGATTTTGCAGATATGCCAAAGGCTTTTGGAAAAAAGCACCTCCTTGTTTTGGTTTGCCCTCTGACTTCCTGGGTCGAAGCTTTTCCTACTGCTAATTGTACTGCTGCCACAGTGGCAAAGATTCTCCTTAGAGATATTGTACCCCGTTTTGGCATCCCTCTTGTGCTCGACTCAGATCGCGGACCTCACTTTACTGGTCATGTCCTTGGCCATTTAGAACAAGGACTGGGCATTTCACACTCCTTTCATACACCCTACCACCCCCAGTCTAGCGGGAAAGTTGAGCGTATGAATAGGGAACTTAAGTTTACATTGGCTAAATACTGTCAGGAAACAGGATTAAAGTGGCCTCAGGTACTTCCCTTGGTCCTGTTTCACCTTCGTACTCGCCCAACCCGCGCATTGGGATTATCCCCCTTTGAACTGCTCTATGGACACCCCCCTTTCAAAGGCGGGGCGCTACCACGTGCTGATGTTTCACTATTGGGAGGGGATCATATGACTGCGTGTCAGTTTCTCTCCCTACAGGCTCGCCTCCGTACCCTTTGGAAAGCCTCGCAGTTTTCCCAGACCGTGCCGCTGGAGGAACAAATCCACCCGTTCCAACCAGGGGACTTCGTCTGGGCCAAAAAGTTCGTTCGTGACGACACCCTCCAGCCAAGGTTTACTGGACCCCACCAGGTTCTTTTGACAACCCAGACTGCAGTGTTCCTGGAAGGACGCAAATCTTGGATCCACCACTCCCACGTCAAGCCAGCCGTAGTGGACCACAGTGACGGACCAGCAGCTCTTGTCACCACTGAGGACACTGCCTTCGACCAGTGGACCAGCTTACCTCTCTCAGACATTAGACTTAAATTAACTCGAAAAAAATGAGAGGACCCTTTATTCTGACAACTGTATGTTTTTTATGCTTTTTCAGTTTATTTTCTGCTTATGAAGATAATGCTTTTATTAGATATTCCCACGAGGTTAAAACTCGTATTTTAGGAAATAGAAGTGATTGCTGGGTATGTACTCAATTTCCAGTAAATGCAGCACAGGGACTCCCCTTCACACCCATTCCCCTAACCACTGCTAATATGACTTGGATGCCACCGACTAGAATAAAAGATCCAGTCCAACCCAATCTTACATGGGACAAAACAGAAGTGCCAATTAACAAATATCTCAGGGTAACCAATCAAACAGGATCACTGTGTTTTGTTAAAGAAAAAGGGTCAACTTTTGTGGGAACAAGTAAATGCAACATATATTTTAATGGCACCGCCTTTAGTAAAAATCTTGGCTTCAAGCCTTGCGCATCCCACTTATCCCATATGTGGATCCCTCACCCCGATCCAACCTTTTCAACTTTTTCATGGAGGGGCAGGTTTTCAGAGTCAGTTTTTAAAAAGCCCTGCTCAGATCTCGAAGGTGTCCAACTAATTGTTAAAGGATACACAATTGCCTTCTACAACTGCTCAAGCAGTACTACACTGCCCTTTGAGGACAACACTACCAAATTGTGCCTCTGCAGTTCACACAACGACCCCTCTGCGTTACCAGGGGAACAGTGGTACAACGGGTGGTGGGTTACCTCCTACTTTGAGAAATGGAATACCCAAAACGCATTATATGGAACATACTGGGTGTGCGGGCCCAAGGCTTATTATTTTCTCTCCCCTGATTGGGCAGGGTCATGTTATTTGGCATGGCTAGCACCGCCTTCTCGGATCTCCCTCACTCCCCCTCATTTTCCCCACGTTCGTAACATCCGTGAAACTGACAGAGATATTAATCTCCGTGATGGTTTGTCCTGGCAGCGGTGGGCTGGTCACACTAGCTTGAAGGGTGCTATAATCCGTCTACAGGGACTATTAGAATCTTTGACCAATGAAACTGCAACCCTATTTGAGAACCAGGCCGGGGAAATGTCCCAGCTGCGCCAGTTGGCTTTGCAAAACAGAATGGCTTTAGATATGATGTTAGCAGCCCAGGGAGGAACTTGCGCCCTCATAAATGAAGAATGCTGTGTTTTTGTAAATGACACCTACTCTGACACTTTTCAACGTACCAAACACCTAAGGGAAATGGCTAAAAACTACTCCTCTGGCCAGCCACCTTATAATTGGTGGGGAGCCTTATGGAATTGGCTGCCCGGATTTGGGTGGGTTAAAAACCTCTTGGTGGGTGTTGTTGGGGCCATGGTAGTCCTTATAATACTGTGTTGCTGTATTCAGTGTGTCCCCTCCCTCATAAACTCATGTAAGTCAGTTTATTCTTTTCCCACTTCAGCTAAAAGCCTTACTCTCTTCGAATTGGCCCAGGCTGAAATTGCCAAGCGGCCCTTGAGATCTTGAAATAGGGTGTAGCTTTTTGATTAATAGTTATCTCAAAGCTACAAATGGAGGAATGTTGGGTCTAAACTTTTGGTGAACTTTGGAGCCAAAAAACACCCAGACTGGCCGTCTCTGCATAATCCTTTCTGAACCTTTTTTGAACAAAGCACTGACCTGCAAACTACTCATGACACCCCCTTCCTCAAGTAGCCATTAGCCTTTTATCTCTATGCATTTACTTCTTAAACTTGCTCTTCCTGTAAAATCTTGATTGATTATGCATGACCATTATCTTTTGTTAATCACTTTGTTTACTTCTGTGTATAAATATTGATGCCCACCCCTAATAAAGGGGCCACACTTATTCTAAAGCTTTTGGGGTAGTGTGTGCCCGTTGATCAACGCATTTGTGTCTGGTCTCTGACAGAATTGTGGGCCCATATTCCAACTCCGCAGCAACCTCGGGTGTTGGAGAGGTGAGTGAGGACTTGCTTTATTACCTAACAATAGTTTTAAACTGCTTTTAGCATTTTTCTGTGATATAACATTTTGGGAAGACGCTGAGGAATATTCTAGTCATGGAAATAAAAAACTAAACACTGCCATTTGGCACGCACTAGATGATCCACTCCCCCATCCTTCAACTGAATCTTAGAAGTATCAAGCCTTATATACTTCATATTGATACGAGAACAGATTCTTATTTAAGCTGAAGATTTCCTGCACATTTGCTAAAAAACACTGAAGTCAATTTTTTTTTGAAAAGGTACTATTCATAGCCTCTGGGAGGACAGCATAATCTTTCTTCACATTAGGTGTTAGATTTGTGGATAGCAAGGATAGCTTGTTCTTTCATTAAGGTTTAGGAGCAGTTAGTGTTAACAGTAATTTGAGAAAGGCCAAAACCAAAACCACCAAATCTCAATACCCCAGTCTTTGGTGAAGTTTGTATCTGGATCAGAATCAGAAGACTTGCACCATCTCAGGATTTTAAAGATCACTACCAATGCCTTGAACCGGCTCTGTAATGCAAGATGAAATCTTGGTCCCACAGAAGTAAACTGACTTCTACGGTACCAGAATTTAACCCTCAGTGCATATATTCTAACACAGATTTTGTGTTTTTAGGTACACCAGTGAGGAGGCAGTTTGCATTGTACTGGTGATTTATTCATATTCATCTGTATAGGGGAGTAGATATATCTATTACCACATTGAAAACTAGCTTGCATCCTAAGTTATCAAAAATAAATAAATAAAATTAAATATCCAGCTGTATTTGTTTAGCTGGTTATTGTAAATACCAGTTATCTACAATGGTTCCTCCAGAGTTGGGATGGAGAGCTGGGGGGCTGGAAAGAGGTTGGGAGAGGGGAAGGAAAGAAAATCTGTTTAAAAAAAAAAAAAAAGCTTAAAATCAGTTCTCTCAATCCCTTTGCAGCATAGATGGAATTTTTGGGGAGTAAGGGGCAGAAAGGTTTTAGGAGTTATATATTCCCTTAATTAGTGTTAGGTCTTTGCTTGTACATTAGACATATTTTAATAACTGATCCTTTCTGTTACTAAACAGACCAACTCACTAGGAATTTGATCCATCTCTTGCTGAAATAATTAGATCTCATGGACTTCAGCGGGATCTGAAATGAACCCTATCCCATGTAAAATGTCATTTGTGCAGACCATTTTGCCTGTGGGAGCAAGTAAATATAATTAAATACAACGGATTAAATTTCAGTACTGGTGGTGATAGTGTTATATTTCCTTTTACTCCTTTTTGGACACTGATGATAGAGTGCTTTTGCTGAATTAGCTGGTAGTACAACTACTCCTCCCTGAATTTTTGCCACACTCCATTTGACCCAAATAGCACAATTCAGAAATGATACAGTTCTCAGTATTATATTAAGCTATCAATTTCTATGAAAAAAATAAGTAAATGTTCTTGAGTTTTAGAAAAAACATTGAGATCCAACTGAGGATATGCAATAGAACATCAGAATGAATATACTAGTTTATTTCGGATGAGATTTTTAAAAGCAGCTATTGACTTTTAGATTTTTAAAATGAGAGATTAACTTGTGCTTCTAAATCTCTCTTTAAAAAATCTCCGTCGTTATGTTTTTTGTGCAGGAACTCTGCAGAGTTGAAAGTATAGCGGTGGAAAAAAGAGAACCCCAAGGTCTTGCATGCTTTTTTAAAATCCATGTTTTTGTTGCGGCTCAAGGATTAATTTGTAGTGACCTTATTAAGTATGCAACTACTCTAGAATATATCATTAATAATACATATGATTTGATCTATTTTGATTTTTGACCTCTTAACTTCTTCTCTCCAACTCCTGAATATTTACCGAACTCTTAACAGATAGTTCTGTGCGGTCCATGATATCAGGCAAACTGAAGCGAACGTTACACTGAATTTCTTTATTTTAAGCTGGTAAAGTTAATTGTACGGACTAAAATCTGCATAGCAAGTTAGCTCAGGTTTAATAATTAACTCCACATACTTCCTCATATTTTTCCAGGTCTCTTTCCACATTCACTATTTTTCATGGATTCCAAGGCCAGAAGAGGCCACTGTTATCACCTAGCTGACCACCTGTGTAACACAGCCCATAGAACTTCCCCAGAATCAGCACAATACAATTGAATCCAGAAACAAAAAACATAAGAATAGAGAGAGAACCAAACAGCCAAACACAACTAACAGCCATATGGTAATAAGAAATATGTTGCAAGGAGCAGCTCAATAGTCATCAGGCAAACCACTCCAGACATAAAGGAATCAGTCCCAATCTAGTAAGAACAACTGGAAACAAAACAGAACAGAAAATTAGAAGGAGATGAAAAAGCAAGGAAGTGGGGCCTAGAAAATAGTCAGTATAGACCAAATGAATTAGACATGCAGCATACATTAGTGGCAGCCCCCGAAATATGCCAGGTGACCTCCTTGTGACCCAGGGATCTGTTGGTGCTAACTGGCATAGGGCATGGAGGAGCATAAAGGTTACAGGGATCCCCTGGGTCTCATCTCTACATACTAGTTCCCCAAATGTATTGAAAGCCTGTGTCACAGAGGTCCTCATAACCACTTTAAAATGTCTATGTGGATAATATTTAAGGAGTTATTTCTCTATACTGAAAATTATGTTGTTGAGTTCTGTGCCTTGGGACTGGTCAGTAAAAGGTGAGAAACTTTTTTTTCCCCCAGGGAAGAGATATTCATCTATCTGCCTGGCTACATGCAATTTGAGTATTGTGTGGTTCACAATGGATGCCCCATTTACAGCCTGAGCCAAACAGTAAGGAAGGGATTGAGAGCACTTCCAGAGGGGAAATTTACACTAAGAAATAAACCAGAACGAGGGAGCAACGTTTACAAGTGATGACAATGGATTTCTGGACAACAACTGTCAGTACAGAGGTACATTCTGCTCCCTTTATTGAGGGGATAAGCTGAAAGAGTGGCTTGTTTCATGAAAAAAAGGATCACTCCCTACTTGGCTGAAAACCACTGGCGAGCAATACTAGGTTCTATAATGTGTTATGGTTTTACTTTATATATAGAATATATTTTTATTTTTTATACTTGCTGTTTCTTGAATCTCTGCCCTTTGTGAGACAAATGCTTATTTTTACTATAACCCTATCTAAGAGCAGTATGTTGAGTGGAGTGGTGATCCTGAAGTATGATTGGTAAGGTGGTGTGCACTATTACTTATGAAGTAGCAGATCTGTGAATCCTGTGAGTGTCCAGTGGAACAGGGGCTGGATACTCCAGGGGGACACTCAGAGTGCTTGGGAGTCGGTATGTACATGGAGAGTGCAGGGCCTGTGGAGGCCTGGAAGGCAGTGCTTGGGTTGCCAATGGCTGGTGGTTTTGGGGAAGTGACCCACATCAGGCATAGAAAAGGCTTCCTCATGCTAAGGGCAGGTGGGTTGCACGGAACTGTACAACCCTGAGTACACCAAGAAGCGTCACCCTCCTCTTTGAGGGATTTCTGCAACACAGATCCCAAAACTGAGAATATCCTACCACAGATCAGTTTGATTGTCTCTAGGGCAAGAGCTGAACCAACCCAATAGGTCATAATTGCACATGCAAAAGATGATAACTCAAGTAATTAGTACCTAGATTTTAAAGTGGACCCAAAGGGGTTTAATACAGATACTGAAGTTTATTCATCCTTAAAATGAGAATACTATATTGCACATACATCTCTTAGAGTGATACAAAGTTTGATTAGTTTGTAACTCAATCTGAAATATTCAGATGAAAGATACTACACATAGTACAACATATATGGTGTCAGATGTTTTCTATAATATATTGACTTTTCCCACTTGCTTCTCAATTCTTCTCTTCCATTTCCCTTTAAAAAAAACAAAAACCAAAACCATGATCTGACTCTCAGATGACTCTTCATCATCCTGTCAAGTATCAGAGGGGTAGCCGTGTTCGTGTGGATCTGTAAAAGCAGCAAAGAATCCTGTGGCAACTTATAGACTAACAGACGTTTTGGAGCATGAGCTTTCATGGGTGAATACTCACTTCGGGTATTCACCCATGAAAGCTCATGCTCCAAAACGTCTGTTAGTCTATAAGGTGCCACAGGATTCTTTGCAGCTTTCATCATCCTGAACACCTGACTTTCTTTGCTCTCTTAGCTTTCATTTACTGTGATGGATTTTGATGGCTGCTTCCTCAACTGTATTTTAAATGCTCCCCACTTCTTCGCTAATTAATTCAGTCCAATTTATTTTAAAACTTATTTAAAAGTCTAATGTCTGTTGCCCAATATTTATGGATTACAACACCTTATTAGCGTTTCAAAATTGAAATTATGATCACTAGGTCCTAGGCCCTCCCAGCACTAAGAATCATACTGTGTATCATGTTCAGAATAGTCCCTGATCTTATTAGCCATTCATTACAGCAGTCACTTTTGTTCATAAGACAAGGCCAAAATCATGCTGGAGGTTCTTTTTCCAAAATTTATATCTAACCTCTTGTTACAAAAAACAACAACAAAGTAAAGTCTGATTAAAAACGTGCAAAAATAATCTAACTATATGAAATGAGTCACATAAAGGTGTCATATCTACCAACAGTGTCAAGTTATGAAAAAGTAATTTTAATGCCAAGTTAAAGTGAGACAATGACCTGAGAACCAACTAGATCCAATTGTGTCTTGTTTGATTTGCCAACTCTTGAGTTGTAATTTGGTGCACTTTGCAAATATACAACAATGTGCTTTCTTTTCAAAGCTAGTTTAATGCTATGAAGATGCAAAACTGACAATTCTTCATCCTCAAGTAGTCTGTATAGGCACAAATGGTTGCACATGGGTAGTAACCCTTTCACCCTCCTCCTCTTCTCTCCACTGCATTCATCCTGACTTGATGGGACCACCTGTACGGTTGAGAGGATAGCTGAGTCTCTATGTCTCAAGCTGTGTTTGGTACCTTTGCTGAAACACCAGACAAGGAAGCCTAAACTTTGTTTGGGGAGAGTGAAGGACACGTGAAGACTCCATATACTGCCAGAATTATTCTGCCACAAACTTTTCAACTACACTTCCCAGAAAAGGAAATTTGGACAGATATCAACTGCCAGCAAGATTGTGAATATAAAAGAGGTGGCTACCTTCAGCAGAAATCCTACAATAGCTTCTTTAAGGAGGCTGGTACTTTGTCCTTTTACCTCTAGTATGGTGTGGGCTAACTCAGCCAACAATGGATCCAATATTTTCCCAAAGGCCCCAACTAGACCAAAAGAAAAGGGGTCTAATGCAGTGGTTCCCAAACTGTGGGGGTGGGGCATGGAGGAACATTCATAGAGGGCACGCAGTGGGGCTTGGGCCAGCCCACACAGGGGCATGGAGGTAGCACCACCCAGCTCCGCTCCACCCCCAGCTGCAGCTCCACTCTGCCACACCCCTACTCCACCCCCAGCCCAGCTACAGTCCCAGCCCTATCTCCACTCTGCCCCTAACCCAGCTCTACCCTCACTTCCACTCCACCCGGACGCCAGTTCCGTCTCTAGTCTCAACTCCTCTCCTGTTTCCAGGTTTAACTCCAGCTCCACCTTTAGCCCAAGCTGCTCTGCTAGGGAAGCCTTGGCTGTGCAGTAATGGAAGGGGAAAGTGTGGACAGATCTAAGTGACTGATGCTGGCTGAACCTGAGGGAGACTCTAGATTCTATCTCCCTTGAGATACTGTCTACTTCACAGCTAAATCTGTATAAGAGTGATTTTTATGTTGAAGATATGACACACTGGGGGAAGATTTGGGTTATAATTTTAGGAGCATTATGTATGACTTGGTTCCCTTGTTCAAATTTTATATTGCAGCCTGACTGAATGCATGAAGTTAAAGGAGACTGAAATGGCATGTATCCAATGAAGTGGGCTGTAGCCAACAAAGGCTTATGCTCAAATACATTTATTAGTCTCTAAGGGGCCACAAGTACTCCTGTTCTTTTTGTAAATGGAGAGTTAAGGAACCCAGAAAACTAAAAGACAATGACACAGCTTCAAAGGAGTTTAGATAACAATGACTGGGCCAGTCAGTTAGTGGGAGTATTCACCTAGTTGGCTCTATCCAGGCTAAGTTTGGGATCAAAGGAAACCTAATCTCTCAAAGCCCCTGGCAAAATTGGAGGGTGTTTTGGGGGGGATGAGCTGAGAGAGGCTGGCTAGGATGTGCCAGTGAATATGTGGAGTCTGACAGAGACAGAGAAAACAGGGTCCAGGCAGGTTCTCCCTACTGTGAGATGGAGAATAAGCCAAATCCTGCCCGAGCTGTGGATAGAAAGGCTACATTTAGGCAAGGGAATATGCGTGTAGATCTCTGTTGTTTTTAAATCCACTTCTTTAAGAGCTGTGTAACCTTTTGGGCAAATGTAAGTTATGCTCTCGTTTTTGGTCTCTCTCTGCAAATGGATGTTGTTACAGGCCCCCAAAGGGAAACCCTTGCTGGATCCAGTTGGACCTGCTGAATAAGACACAGTTGGTAGCAGGGGTGATCACATCCTGGTCTGAGAGTGGGTGAATTACAGAATTCCAACCCCAGAAGTAGTAAAGGCTGAGGCCTGACTCTTGTGCACTCAGAGAGGCCCCACAAAGTAACAGCGGAGCAACTTACTCAGGAACATATTGAAAGATCTTCAGCATTACTGTACCCTGTAACCAAGCAGCGAGCCATGATTAGGTTCTCCGATACTTGGACCAGTATGGCTGTTCAAGGCTCTGCAGATATGCGGGAGCAGAAAAAGCCTCTCTCATTGCCTAAGACTTCAAAAATTCAATGCATCACAATGAATCAGCATGAGATTTTTTAACTGTACTTTAGGGGTATTGTCTACATAGCAGAGAAAAATCTGTGGCTGACACAGCCTCCCATCTCATAGGGTCCTAGACCTCAGGCTCTAGCCCAAGTCTGGAAGTCTACACAGGAATGAAACAGCCTCACAGACTGGGCCTCACGAGCCAGAGTCAGCTGGCACAGGCCAGACGCAAGGGTCTAGATGCTGTGTAGACACATCCTAGATGTTTCACATCCCATTTTATTCATTTCAGGTTATCTGTGAACCATGGTGACTTATACAGTGAAACTGGGTGGGGAAAAGAACCGCTGAGGAGTGCAATGGTAGAGGACAAAGCAGCATTATGAAGTCCTACCAGGCCAATGGTAGGGCAGTCTGTGGTTTGCATTTTCCCCTCAGACACCTGGAAACACAGTGGTTTCATTCATCATGGGGCACGGGTCACTTGCTGGAGGATTCTCTGCAGCTTGAGGTCTTCAAACCATAATTTGAGGACTTCAGTAACTCAGACATAGGTTAGGGGTTTGTTATAGAAGTGGATGGGTGAGATTCTGTGGCCTGCGCTGTGCAGGAGGTCAGACTAGATGATCATAATGATCCCTTCTGACTTTAAAGTCTATGAGTCTATCTCATAGGGCAGAGCAAAATAGTTCCATTACCCTTCGGGGAATGGTGTGCCCTAGCTCCAACTAGAGGAGACAATCAAACCATGGCAAAGGCATGATCTCCACTGCCTCGATCTCCAATCCACATCCAGATTGCTCCCTGCTTTTGGGCATGGGTTCTGTGAAGAGCCATCTTGGACAGTCCTATCATGGTCATGACAACTAGAGTGTGTGCAGTTGACAGTCCCCTACCTCTCTAAACTGCTGCAGTCATTATAGTCTGCAAAACTCACTCCAGCCAGTAGGTGGCACCACGGTGGGACAGGGAGCAGGAGTTTGCCAAAAACAAGCGAGCATGACACCAGAGAGGCTAAGAATCAGCAGATTTATGTGCAGCATTTTCAGAGCCATACCTAGAGAAGAGGAAGTGCCAGGTGAACTAGGCATGGGGGTCACATTTGATGGAATAAGAGCAAAAAGGAACTAATTTTGTTTTTAAAATAACAAGACATTCTTTCGTGCCAACAATAATGCCTCATTATTTGCCAAGTTCTCTGACCCATTGTGAATTGCATATTTCACACACACCCCCAACACAGTAAAATTCCTCAATGGCTATAACCTTGTGCTTCTGATCAGTGAAATTATTTACACTGTGGGAGAAGATTTGTTCCAGGATTTTGCCAGGGACTTCCACAAAGAGTGAGCATAATTGGGACAAAGGTTTCTCACAAACATGACCCTTCATGGTAGACAATCGTTTTCATTATGTTCTACTTTTACCCTGACCAGGGTAAAGGCTGCAAGACACTGGCAGTTGTCTGCCTTGTTTACAAATTGTTTTAAATACAATTGGTTACATCAAGGCTAGTGCAGTTAAAAAATGCTGTGTACTACACACGCTTTAAATCATTATTGAACGAGCTGTGCCCTTCAGCATGTGCACGGCTAAAAGCTTCCATCTGTAAGACAATGGAGTCTATTTGTTATTTTCTGAAATTATGAACTGGGAGAAGAATATACAAATAGGAACAGAAAACAACACTGTGATCTGTAAAACATTATGTTTAGATGAGCAAAAGAACAATTATAGTAGATTGCTTTAAAGATCAAGTTACCTGGAAGGGTGAAAAAAATAAATACCACCCCCCCCCCCCCAAAAAAAAAAAACACAACGTAAACTCCCATGCTTCACCTCCATGCAGTTCCACGCCCCTTTAATGTTCTCCTTCCCCAGGAAGAGTCCCAATTCAAATTTGTTTCACAGCTAAAGCATGGCTGCAATTCTTTAAGTCATACAAAGTGCAATGCATAGACCTCCACATTTTGAACACAGTATGGCTAATACTTGATCGTGAGCTTTCTTGTTAAATTAATTGCAGCAGCTCTACAAACCACAAGATGGCACATTCATTGTTCTCTGCTTGTTACAGTAAAACAAAAGCTCATGTCACAGAGTCAGAGAAGCAACTGCAGCTCTCTTTTATTATTCCTAGTATCGCCTCTATTACTGAGCCCTCTCCTCTGTGCACAGTTCTGTCACATTTAGTTAATTGCTGTAACTCCTACATCTCAAATTTCCAAGGGAAAGATATTCAGCCTCCCACATGTGGCACGAGGGCCATCACCTCCACTTCCAAAGAGCATACATGTAAGAATCTTGAAATAATGACTACTCTTACCTAGCCGCTGGCTGCAGCAGAGTGACAGGCACAATTACGCAGATATAGATTGTCCATTTAATACCAGCTAAAATAAGATTTATAGAACAATATGGACTATATTTAAGAAAATGAATGGGATTTACAAATCCTGATAATTATTTAAATTAAGGAAGATTGGGATCAGTACAAGCACTGTAAGGTGGATAAGGAACTGGCTAAAGGAGAAGGCTGAAAGATGAAATATCAGAATGGAGGTAGGTTACTAGTGGAGTTCCTCAAGGAACAGTCTTGGGACTAATCTTATTCAATTTATTTTTTATAAACGGCTTTGGCACAAAAAGTAGGTGTGCACTAATGAGATTTGCTGATGATACAAAATTGGGAGGCATTGTCAAGGCAGAGGAGGATCGGATATTATACAAGAAGATCTAGGTGACTGAAGACTGGAGTGACAGAAATGGGATGAAATTCCATAGTATGAAGTGTATGGTCCTGCACTGAGGAGCTAATAAGAATTTCTGCTACAAGCTGGGGGGGCTCATCATTTGGAAGTGACACAGGAAGAGAGAGACTTGAGTGTGTGGCTCAGTCTCAGGAGAACATTAAGTCACCAGTGAGAGGCAGCAGAGAAAAAGGCAGCGTGTGACCCTAGAATGTAACAGGCAAAGCATTTCCAGTAGAGATAGAGAAGTTGTAATGCCATTGTACAAGGCACTGATAAAATCTCATTTGGAATATTGTATATAATCAAGTCACTCATTGTTAAAAAAAATTACTTTCAACTGGAATAGATGCGGAGAAGCGCTAATAGGATGATGAGGGAATGGAAGACATATCTTATGAGAGGTGATTTGGCTTGTTTAGTCTAGCAAAAAGAAGGCTGAGGGGGATATGATTACTCTCCATAAATAAATCAGGGGGGTAAATACCAGGGAGGGTGAAAATATATTTAAGCTAAGGACTATGGATATGAACTGGCCATGAACAAATTCAGGCTGGAAAGCAGATTTCTAAAACACAGGCAGGGCCAGATTAAGGCAGGGGCTTTAGCCCACGGCCCTGGCTCAAGGGGGGCCCCCGCAAAAAGAAATCACAAGTAGCGATCTCCAGGTTGCTAAAAGGGGTGCTCAAGCAGGCTGCCTGCATGCCATGTCCCCACGCTGTTCCCGGAAGTGGCTGGCTGCTGGCACATCTCTGTGGCCCCTGATGGGGAGGATGGGAGGTGGCTCCGCATGCTGCCCCCACCCTCAGCACCATCCCCGCAGCTTCCATTTGCTGGGAACCGCTTGGTGGAGAACTGACACTTATGAAGGGAACTGTGCAGCCTGGAAAAATCCTGGTCAGGAAGTAGAGAGACATGCTTCTGAGCCCAAGAGAGGTTGCAGCTGAGGAGTCAGAAGCTTGAGAGTGGATAGCCTTGTTGGACTATGGAGGGGAACTACAAGTGCAGTTGCCTTCCAATAGGAGTTGCTGGGGCAAACAGCTTAATTAGTTTTAAGAGAGAGATGGACAAATTTATGACCACAATTGTATAATGGTGGAGGGAAGGACCAGCAGTCCTTGCCCTTCTTTTCATTTATGTCTTCTGTTCCTAAACACTCATGCTTCAGGGTTTCAGTTGACTATCTGCAGGGGTCAGGAAGGGATGTTTTTCCTCCTGTGTATTCTGGTTTTGTTTTTTAATCACATTCCTCTGAAGCAGTAATGCTTCAGTCTAATTTTGGTTGTTGGGGTTAGTGTGTGGTTGATAGATGGTGTTGGTGGTCTGTGATATACAGGAGGTCAGACCAGATGATCTAGTGATCCTTTTTGGCCTTCAGTTGTCTGAGGTAACATGAGCACTTAGGGGAAAATACCCCAATGCTGGATACATCCTGAACTGACCCTTATATCATGGATTTAAAACTTCCTTCATGGTGAAGCTGCATGATGGGGTTGAGGGGGTTCTGCACTGAACACTGGGCCTTGGAAACAGGAACTAATTAGTCAGCTTTTCAGAGGCACATTTAGCTTGAGTCAGTTCTCACTAGAAGAAAGGAGTTCTGAAATGCTAAGCTGTGCACACCTAACGTGATCAAGGGAAGGAAAAAGTGTTTAAATAGTGTTTTAAAGGGTTTTATCTATATTAATAAGATGGGACTGAGTTATTGCTGAATTAGCTGGGCCTTTACAGCAGACTTAAGACCTGAGATGCCTTAACTCCCAAATCTTTATTCTTAAAAAAAATCCAAAACTGGAATTATGATTTAGAAAGAATGATAGTATCTTACATATATGTACAGCCTTTCACCCTGAAGAATCCCAACATGTTTTCAAAACAGAATCATATAAATATAGGGTTCAAAAGGACTTCAAGAGACCATTTAGTCCCACCTCCTAAATTGAGGTAGAACCAACTAAACCTAGTTCATCCTTGAGAGGTGTTTCTCCAAACTGTTCTTAAAAACTTCCAGTGATGGAGATTCTACCTTTGGAAGCCTGTTCCAGAATTTAACTATCCTTATATTAGAAAGTTTTTCCTAATATCTAACCCAAATCTCTCTGGTTGCAGATTAAGCCCATTACTTCTTGTCCTATTTAAAGTAGACATGTAGAACAATTGGTCACCATCCTCTTTATAACAGACCTTAACATATTTGAAGACTAATCAGGCCCCCCTCTCAGGCTTCTTTTACCAAAACTAAACAGGCCCAGGGTTGTTGTTTTTTTAAATTTCCCTCACAGGTCAGGTTTTCAAAACCTTTTATCATTTTTGTTTCTGTTCTCTGGACTCTCTCCAATTTGTCTACATATTTCTTAAAATGTGGCACCTAGAACTGGACAAAGTACTCCCCTGAAGGCAGTACAATTACCTCGCATGTCTTACATATGGCATTCCTGTTAATACACCCCAGAACGACATTAGCATTTTTTCCACTGCCTCACAATGCTAACAGATATTCAATTTGTGATCCACTACAACCTCCAAGCCCTTTTCACCAGTACTACCCCCTAGCCAGTTATTCTCCATTTTGTAGCTGTGCGTTTGTTTTTTTTTCCTTCCTAAGCTTTCCTTCCTTTGCACTCATCTTGAATTTCATCTTGTTGATTTCAGACCAGATTTCTCTAATTTGTCAAGATAGTTTTGAATTCTAATCCTGTCTTCCAAAGTGCTAGCAATTCTCCCAGCTTAGTGTCATCTGCAGATTTTATCAGCACACTCTCCACTCCATGATATCAATCATTAATGAAAATATTGTCTAGTACAAGACCTAAGACAAACCCCTGTGGGACCACAGTAGATACGTCCATTCAGTTTGACAGAGAACCATTGATACTACTACTCTTTTTAGGTACAGTACTTCAACCATTTGTGGGCTCATTTTATAGTAATTTAATCTAGACAACATTTCCTTAATTTGTTTATGGGAATGTCATGTGGGACTGTCAAAAGCCTTACTAAAAATCAAGATATATCACATCTACAGCTTCCCCCCATCCACTAGGCAGTAACCCTGTTAAAGAAAGACATTAGGCTGGTTTGGCATGATGTGGTCTATAACTTATAACCCTATTATCCTGTAGGTACCCTTACAAATTGATTGTATAGTGCACATAGAGTACACACCTGTATACGTGGCATGCAATGAAAGGGATTAAGTGGAAGTGAGTGAGGTGACCTCACGCTCCTGAAAACGAAGGACAGTTTTCAGGGCCTTCACATCAGTTTTTAAAACTCAAAGTTTTATCTTCTTTTTGTAACATCTTGCAAACTCTAGTCACCAACCAGTGAGCTGGTGAAATCTAAGTATTGTTGGCTCAAGGACTGCCCCTTACCAGAGCTATCACACTGAATTTTCTTCCCAATGAAACTTCCATGTGATTCTCTCCACCTCCAATTGCCAAAACCCTCTTATCCAATCCTTAATGGCACCCCCACCAAAATTATGTGTCCCTGCATCCCACTTCCACTATTACAATTGTCCCAGTTTCTTATAGTTTCTCCCAGGTGAGAAAAGGTATCACAAAAATATGGAAGCAAATGCCACAGTTCAGACTAAACTTCAATATCTGAAAAGATTAGCCTATCCATTATAACATATTCATTATACAACCCAAATCTCTCTCCCTACATTCAGAAGGCTAAATTCTAGTTTAATTAGGAACAAGGAATGTCATTATAAAATTTAAATATAAATGAACTCCTACTAAGTGAGCTAGCAAAGCCATTCTCCAGTTCCCTTAATAGAAATAAATACACTGATTGGCAAAAATTAATTTCTAGGTTTTAAACTCAATAGCATAACTTAATTGTATATGGTGCTTAACTACCATAGGATAATAGGAGTCTTAGATAGCCAGTATCTAATTCAAATCACAGCAACCTTGTCTTTCTGCTTATTTACATCACTGTGCTTGTGATACTTCATATCTGCTGGCAGCCACAATCATCAACATCCATTTCCATTTTACATGGTAAGAAAGGTTGGTGAGTGTGTTGGGGTGGGGGGAGGGGTGCCTACCTATACAGATTTCGAATTAATAGTGATCCTTAGTCAAAGAACCTAGGCCTATATCCTGGAAACCCAAATTCAGCCTCCTAAAACCAATTGTTGACAGAGTTATAGTGCTACCTCCAGCGTCTGTTGATGAAGGAGCAAGTATGTGCAGTAAGGAAGAATAATAATTTTTATTGTCTAAGGTTCTTTGCTTTTGAAGTCTCCCCACTTTGGGACTTTGAAAAAAAAAAACAGAAGGGAAGATGAATATATACAGCAGGAGAGGAGCGAGGCGAAGAGAACTCTCTCTCAAGGGTTAGTCCCGGACATGAAACATTTATGCAGTAGAACAGTTTTATACAGAAGTTTCCTTTCCCCTTCTGATTAGAATAAAAATAAATTTTGTATTCAGTTCAGGTCTTTAGTAAATGTGAAAACCAGAAACCTAGAAGTAGCACTGCTGTTCAATCTACTGTAATACAGGGAAAGAAAGGTCCAATAATTCAGTCTGCTTTCAACCATTAACCTATACACTGTGCTGCAAAACAGTATAGATTCTGTGTATATGATGTTTTGCTAAGTATGTTTCATGCAACGAACTGCAAATTAAACAATGTAAAGGAATATTGCTTATAAAATTTCAGCTCTGTAAAAATATCATCTTGCAGGAGTCTCGCCACTGGGTCTCAGCTTAATAGCATGAGTGGAACTCCCCAAGATGCAAAAGGACCCTAATAGTAGTGATAGTGGCTTCAGGTGCTAGAAAAGTCAACAAAGTATAAAAGCCACTAATGAATGAGTCTCTGCCACTGCTAGCAGAGAAGTGACACGGGAAAGAAAAACCTGACCTTACTTACATCTCAGGAAAACTTTTCATTAATTTGTCCAGAAATCCATTGAGATTCCACAACACACGGGACTGTAACATGGGTTTGAAAATCACCATACCCTGAACAAGCCTGATGAGAGGCTGTGGAGAGTTAATGGAAGAGGTATCTGAGCCTCTAGCTATTATCTTTGGGAAATCAAGGGAGACGGGGGAGATTCCAGAAGACTGGAAGGGGGCAAATATAGTGCCCATCTATAAAAAGGGAAATAAAAACAACCCAGGAAACTACAGACCAGTTAGTTTAACTTCTGTGCCAGGGTAGATAATGGAGCAGGTAATCAAAGAAATAATCTGCAAACACTTGGAAGGTGGTAAGGTGATAGGGAATAGCCAGCATGGATTTGTAAAGAACAAATCGTGTCAAACTAATCTGATAGCGTTCTTTGATAGGATAACGAGCCTTGTGGATAAGGGAGAAGCGGTGGATGTGATATACCTAGACTTTAGTAAGGCATTTGATACAGTCTGGCATGATATTCTTATAGATAAGCTAGGAAAGTACAATTTAGATGGGGCTACTATAAGGTGGGTGCATAACTGGCTGGATAACCGTACTCAGAGAGTAGTTGTTAACGGCTCCCAATCCTGCTGGAAAGGTATAACAAGTGGAGTTCCGCAGGGTTCTGTTTTGGGACCGGTTCTGTTCAATATCTTCATCAACGATTTAGATGTTGACATAGAAAGTATGCTTATTAAGTTTGCGGACGATACCAAACTGGGAGGGATTGCAACTGCTTTGGAGGACAGGGTCAAAATTCAAAATGATCTGGACAAATTGAAGAAATGGTCTGAGGTAAACAGGATGAAGTTCAATAAAGATAAATGCAAAGTGCTCCACTTAGGAAGGAACAATCAGTTTCACACATACAGAATGGGAAGAGACTGTCTAGGAAGGAGTATGGCAGAAAGAGATCTAGGGGTCATAGTGGACCACAAGCTTAATATGAGTCAACAGTGTGATACTGTTGCAAAAAAAGCAAACATGATTCTGGGATGCATTAACAGGTGTGTTGTAAACAAGACACGAGAAGTCATTCTTCCGCTTTACTCTGCGCTGGTTAGGCCTCAACTGGAGTATTGTGTCCAGTTCTGGGCACCGCATTTCAAGAAAGATGTGGAGAAATTGGAGAGGGTCCAGAGAAGAGCAACAAGAATGATTAAAGGTCTTGAGAACATGACCTATGAAGGAAGGCTGAAGGAATTGTATTTGTTTAGTTTGGAAAAGAGAAGACTGAGAGGGGACATGATAGCAGTTTTCAGGTATCTAAAAGGGTGTCATCAAGAGGAGGGAGAAAACTTGTTCACCTTAGCCTCCAATGATAGAACAAGAAGCAATGGGCTTAAACTGCAGCAAGGGAGATTTAGGTTGGACATTAGGAAAAAGTTCCTAACTGTCAGGGTAGTTAAACACTGGAATAGATTGCCTAGGGAAGTTGTGGAATCTCCATCTCTGGAGATATTTAAGAGTAGGTTAGATAAATGTCTTTTAGGGATGGTCTAGACAGTATTTGGTCCTGCCATGAGGGCAGGGGACTGGACTCTATGACCTCTCGAGGTCCCTTCCAGTCCTAGAGTCTATGAGAGATCAACAGACTATAGTTGTCAAATAGAGTAAAATAGTCATCCTTTAAGTTGGGCTAAAAAATGAAGGCGCTGGGCAACCGTCCTAGCATAAGCCAATCAGGCCTCTTGATCGAGGGTTTGGGGAGGCAAGGATGTCAATCCACCTACTCAGAGACACCATGCCTTAGGCAGACTGCGATGGAACAGGGTGTCCTAGCAATGAGTATCTTGGCCATCTGCAGTAGAGAGGAGAAGTAAGCCCATCAAAGCCGGTATGGGGCTATTGCGATTTATTTTGTTAGGGCCCTTGTAACCAAAATAACTGATAAACAGACAGGCCTGAGTTTTCTATGGAGGAAAGAGAGCTATGCTAACATGATCTATCCTGGGTGCCATGACCAGATGGACATCAAACTTACATCACAAGAGTGGCAAAGATGTCTACCTCTAATCTCCACTTTCAGAAGATGATCTGTCTCAACACTCTTAGATCCAAGGCATTTCAGAGATACATGTGTGTGCCTGTAATCACATTTCCATCCACTAGGCAAATCTCAGATACAAATGTTAGAGCAGCGGTTCACAACCAGGGGTACACATACTCCTGTACGCAGAGGTCTTCCAGGAGGTACATCAACTCATCTAGATATTTGCCCAGTTTTACCACAGGCTACATAAAAAAGCACTAATGAAATCAATACAAACTAAAATGTCATACAAAGACTTGTTTATACTGCTCTATATACTGAAATGTAAGTACAATATTTATATTCCAAATCCATTTTATAATTATATGGTAAAGATGAGAAAGTAAGCAATTTTTCAGTGTGCTAGTGTAACGCCAACAGACCCCCAGCGCTGGCAGGCAGGATCAAACCGGGGACCTCTGGAGTTTAGTGCATGAGCCTCTACTGCATGAGCTAAAAGCCAACTGGCTGTCAGCTAAGGCTACAGAGCAGACTCATTTTTATCTCTTTCTTTCTAAGTGGTCTCAGTGCCGCTGGAGGGAACAGAACACAACACCCAGGAGGTGTGTAGGTTACACTAGGACACATTTGTATTTTTATGTCCGATTTTGTAAGAAACTATTTTTTAAGTGAGGTAAAACTTAAGGTTACACAAGACAAATCAGACTCCTGACAGGTACAGTATTCTGGAAAGGTTGAGACACACTGGTGTAGAATCTGCTAGCCTGACTGACTAAAGGGCACCAAGACTCTGAGGGTCTCCAGTGTGTTCAGGACTGTATGTTGTTCTTGTTCAGCAGTTTCTGATGGACACAATCGTCTGAACAACATGAGCCACAGAGACTGAGCATTCCAGTATTGGTACAGATTGCTCCCTGGACTTCCAGAGTGGTGTCAGAAATCAGACAAGTGACTGAGATTAGGAAACAGATTCAGTGTTTAAATCCAAAAGGGACCATTAAATAATCTAGTCTAGCCACCTATATATCACAGACTATTAAGTTTCACCCAGTTATCCATGTATTGAGTCCAATAATTTGTGGTTAGCTAAAACATAATTTCCAGAAAAACATTCAGTCTTGATCTGAAGACATCAAGGAATGGAGAATTCACCACTTCCCATCATAGTTGTTCCAGTGGTTAATCATGCTCACAGTTAAAAATTTTGTACCTTAGTTCTAATTTGAATGTGTCTGTCTTTAGCTTCTAGTCATTAGCTTTTGTTATGCCTTTCTCTGCTAGATAAAAAGTCCTTTAATACTGCGTATTTTCTCCTTGTGCAGGTACTTAGACACTAATTAACTTACTTCTCAATCTTGTTTTTGATAAACTAAACAGATTGACCTTTTTCTCTCACTGTAATCCAGCTCAAAACCATTTTTGTGGCTCTGTTCTATACCCTCTCCAATGTTTTCAATATCCCTTCTAAAATGTGGACACCAGAACTGTATGCAGTATTCTGTGGCATTCCCACAAATGCCATATACAGAGCTGAAATCATCTCTCTACACCTACTCACTGGTACCCTATTTATTCAACCTGGGATCTCATTAGTCCTTTTTACCACAGTATCTGACTAGCAGCTCATGTTCAGTTGCTGGTCCACCAGGATCCCTAAATCCTTTTCAGGAGTCGCTGCTTTCCATGATATAACATAACTGCATTTGGCTGTATTAAAACATTTTGTTTGAAGCATCCCAGCTTACCAAATGATCTTGATCGCTCTGTGTGACCGCACTCCCTGACAGATACACTCCCTGCGTTTGAAGAATATTTCTTTTTCTTTATAAAGGGCACTGAGATCCATTGATGAGAAGAAGCTATGTATCAGACACAGGTATTATTAGAAGGAAGACATGGGATATTCTTTTCCTTTTTGCCTCTCTTTTCCTCCTCTGCCTCCCTCAGGCTCTCCAGGCATGACAAACCAAATGATGATACTGTTTGTGTCAAACTCACTACACTAAAGTGGGTCAAAAATTAGACAACATGAGTTTGTTCATCACTAATTATACCAAGATCTGGCCTTTACCTCACATCAGTGAAGTTGAGGAAAGAGTGTGTTGGTGATTTCTCTCCTTCGTCCTCCATCTCATTTAAAACAAAACTTGAGACATAACATCACTTTATTGAATAAATGCAGTTGTTAACTTTCCATAAGATCATAAAAATACCCATCCTGGGTTGGATCAATGGTCCATCTAGCCCAGTATACTGTCTTCTGACAGTGGCCAGTGCCAGATGTTTCAGAGGCAAAGAACAGAACAGGGCAATTTCTGAATGATCCATCCCATCATCCAGTCCCAGCTTCTGGGAGTCAGAGATTTAAGAACATGAATAGAACAGGGTTGTGCTCCTGAGCAATCTTGGCTAGTAGTATTGATGGACCTACCCTCCATAAACTTATCTGATTTTTTTTTTTAACCCAGTTGCATTTTTGGTCTTCACAATATTCCACGGCAACAAGTTCCACAGATTGTGTGTTGCGTGTAGGGGTAAATAATACTTCCCTATTAAATTTTCTCCACACTATTCATGCTTTTATATACCTCTATCATATCCCCATTTAGTCATTTCTTTTCTAAGCTTAACAGTGCCAGTCTTTTTAATCTTTCCTCATATGGAATCTGTTCCATACCCTTAATCATTTTTGTTGCCCTTCTCTGTACCTTTTCCAATTCTAATATATCTTTTTTTGAGATGGGGAGAGCAAAACTGAACACTGAATTGAAGGTGTGGTCACACCATGGATTTATGGAATTATGATATTTGACTTTTTATCAATGATTTTTAACACTCTTAGCTTTTTGTTTGACTGCCGCTGCATACTGAGCAGATGTTTTCAGAGAACTATCCACATCTTCTGTTATCAGCTCTGCTTCCCCATTGAGCAGTGGACCCACACTGTCCTTGATCTTTCTTTTTTTGTCCAGCCTATTTGAAGAACCTTTTTCTGTTGTGTCTAAAATTCATTCTTTGCTTTGGCTTTCCTGATTTCGTCCCTACATGCTCGTACTATTCTCACGTATACATCCTTTGACCTGCCCCTCCTTTCATTTCCTGTATCTCTCTTTTTTGGGTTTTAGATAGCAAAAAAGCAGCTTGTACAGCCACACTGGCCTCCTGTGGCTCTCCTTATGTTTCCTCTGCATCAGAATAGCTTGGTGTTGAGCCTCTAGTATGACATCTTTTAAGAACTACCAGCCCCCTTCGACTCCTTTTCTTCCTAATTGGTCTTTCCATGGGACCTTGCCTACTATTTCTGAGTTTGTTGAAATTTGCCTTTCTGAAGTCCAGTGTCCTTGTTTTGCTGTTCTCACGTCCTCCTTTCCTTAGGATCTTGAATTCTATCAGATCATGATCACTTCCTCCCAACTTCCTGACCACCTTCAGGTTCACAACTATTTAATCCCCGTTGGGCAAAACCAGATCCAAAATGGATGACCTAGTTGTTTCCTCAACTTTCTGAATCAGAAAGCTATCCCCTACACATGCTAAGAATTTTCAGGATGTATTATATTTTGCTGCCATAGTCTTCCAACAGATATCAGGGAAGTTAAAATCCCCCATTAATACTAGCTCGAGTTACCTGCTTGTTGAATGACTCATCCACATCCCCTTCCTGATTTGGTGGTCTATGATAGACCATCACCATAACATCGCTACCTTTTTCCCCCCATGTTATCGTCACCCAGAGATTCTCAGTAGGTTGGTCACTTCCCATTGGACCTCGAAGCAAGTGTCTACATTCTTGACATACCGTGCAATACCTCCTCCCTCTCCCCCATACCTATCCTTTCAGAATAAGTTATATCCCTTAATGCTGGTACTCCAATTATGGGAGTTATCCCACCATGTCTCTATGATGCCAATTAAGTCATAATATTTTTCATATACCATGACTTCCAGTTTATCCTGCTTGTTCCCCATACTCCTTGCATTTGTACACAGGCATCACAGATATTTTGCAGACTACCCCGTTGCTTTTCTTGTTGCCTTTTTAATGCAGTTGTGATTTCTAGACCCTTCTCTAGAAGTTAGCCCCTTCCCCTTGTCTTCATTACTTGAGTCTAGACTATTTGAGTCTAGTTGATTTTTGTCACCATCCCCCATAGAGCGTAGCATAAAGCTCTCCTTATAGGTTAGCCAGACAAAGTTTAAAGCTGCTCTTCCCAGTATTTGATAGATGAATCCCATCCTAGCACAGCAATCCTCTTTCCTGGAACATCAGCTCATTGTCAAAACTGCCAAAGCCTTCTCGTTGACACCACCTGTGTAGCCATCCATTTACTTCCAGGATTCAATAGTCCCTACTGGGAGGATGGATGAGCCCACCACTTGTGCCCCCAAACTCTTTTATCCTTCTTTCCAGAGCCACACAGCCTGCAGAGATCCACTCAAGGTCATTCTTGGCAGTATAGTTGGTACCCACATGGGTAAGTAGGAAGGGGTAGCAGTATGAGGCCTTGAGTCTCAGCAGACTCTCAGTCACATCCTGAATTCTAGTTCCTGGCAAGCAACACACTTCTCGGGATTCCCAGTCTGGATGAAAATGGGTGTGGATCTGCTGCTCAAGGGAGATGATGTCCTGGTAATGGAAACTGATAGGAAAGCAGAGCTGCTCAATGCCTACTTTGCTTCTCACAAAAAACATGTGACCAGGCGACTAGCAAAGTTATCACAGACAATAAAGGGAAAGGAATGCAGATCTGAATAAGTAAAAAAAAACACAGATCTTCTGACCAATCTGAATGAATTAAAATCAACAGGGCTGGATGCTATTCACCCAACAGTACTAAAGGAATTAGCTGAAGAAATCTCAGCGCCACTGGCAATATTTACAAATTCATGGATGACAGGAGAGGTCCCAGAAGACAGGAGAAGGTCTAATGTAATGCTCATCTTTTAAAAGGAGGAGTGGGGAAACTATAGACCAGTCATCCTGACTTCAATACCTGGGAAGCTACTATAGCAATGAATAAAACATTCAGTTTGTGAATACCTGGAGGATGAAGGGATAATCACTAGCAGCCAAGAAGAAATCATGCCAAACTTGCTTGATTTCCTTCTGTGTCAGGTAACTGATATGATGGATGGGGGAATGTGGTGGACATAATATACCCAGACTTCAGCAAGGCTTTTGACACAGTCCCACGTGACATTCTGATAAGTAAGCTGTAAAAATGCGGACTTGACAGAACTACCATTAAGTGGATACATAATTGGTTAAAAAATTGCAAACAAAGAATAACTATTAATGGAATGATGTTGGACTGGAGGGAGGTCTCAAGTAAGGTTGCAAAGGGAGCTATTCTAGGTCCAGTATCGTTTAACATCTTTATTAATGACCTGGATGCAGGTATAGAGAGCATACCAACCAAGTTTACAGATGACACAAAGCTGGTGGGAGTTGCCAATACTCTGGAGGATAGAGTGAACATTCAGAGGGATCTTAATAAATTGGAGAATTGAGCTATAGACAACAAAATGAAATTCAACAAAGACAAATTAAGCTGCTACATGTTAGGAAGAAAAACCAAATGAACAAATACAGAGTGGGGGAAAACTGGCTTGGCAGCAGCACTGCTGAGAAGGATCTGGGAGTTGTGGTGGATCACAGCCTCAACATGAGTCAGAAAAGCAAATGCAATTTCAGTTTCGCATTCTAAGATGGGGGGGGGGAGATATGATAGTAGTCTTCAAATCAGCTTGAAAGGCTGCCACAAAGAAGATGGAGAAAAGTTGTTCTCTTTTCTCACAGATGGCAGGATAAGAGGCAGTTCAAATTACAGCGTAGCAGATTTAAATTAAATCTCAGGAAAAACTTCCTAACTGTAAGACCAGTACAATAGAACAGACTGACTCAGGAGGTTCTGGAAGCTTCTTTCACTGGCAGTTTTCAAAAGGAGGCTGGACAGCCATCTGTCTTGGTTGGTTTAGATACAACAAATCCTGCATCTTGACAAGGATTAGCCTAGATGACACTTGCAGTCCCTTCTAATCCTTGGATTTCTATTAATAACTCCAAGATTTCTTTCTTGATTGGTAACAGTTAAATGAGACCCCATCATTTTGTATGTATAGTGGTGATTATGTTTTCAAATGTACATTACTTTGTATTTATCAACACTGAATTTCACCTGCCATTTTGTTGCACAGTAACCCAATTTTGTGAGATCCCTTTGTAATTCTTCACAATCAGTTTTGGACTTAACTACCTTGAGTAATTTTGTATCATCTGCAAATTTTGCCACCTCATAATCTACCTCCTTTTTCCAGGTTCCAGTGCAGACCCTTGAGGGACTTCACTTTTTACCTCTGTCCATTGTGAAAACTGACTATTTATTCCTACTCTTTGTTTCTTATATTTTAACCAATTACTGATCCATGAGAGGACCTTCCCTTTTTATTCCATGACAGTTTACTTCGCTTAAGACCCATTGGTGTGGGAGCTCAACAAAGACTTTCTGAAAGTGCACTATATCACCTGGATCACCCTTGTCAACATTTTTGTTGACATCTACAAAGAATTCTAATATATCGGTAAGGCAAGCTCTGCTTTTAGAAAACCTGTGTTGACTCTTCCCCAACTTACTGAGTTCATCTGATAATTCTGTTTTCCAATATTTTCAACCAAATTGCCTGGTACTGAATTTAGGCTTACTGGCCTCCAATTTCCCTTTTCCCTTGCTGCTCATATCTGAGTTCCTTCAGAACTCTTGGGTACATACCATCTCCTCCTGCTGACTTATTATTCTTTAATCTGTTCCAAAATTTCCTCTACTGACACCTCAGTCTGGGACAGTTCCTCAGATTTGTCACCTAAAAAGAATGGCTCAGGTATGGGAAATTCCCTCACATCCTCTGCAGTGAAGACTGAGGAGCTTCTCTGCAATGGCCTCCTCTTCCTTAAGTGCTCCATTAGCAGCTGCATTGTCATGTGGCTTCACTGATTATTTGGAAGGCTTCCTGCTCCTCATGTACTTAAAAAAAAATTATAATTGTTAATTTTTGTGAATTTAGCTAGTTGCTCTTCAAATTCTTTTTTGGCCTCCCTGATTATACTTTTGCACTTAACTTGCCAGAGTTTATGCTCTTTTCTATTTTCTCAGTAGGATTTGACTTTCAATTTTTAAAGGACACTTTTTTGCTTCTAACGACCTCTCGTACTCTGCTGTTTAGCCATGGTGGGATTTTTTTAGTCCTCTCACTGTTTTTTTTCTTGACTTGGGTTAGACAGTTTCCATGCAGCCTGCAGGCATTTCACTCTTCCATCTCAACCCAAGGTTAAAACATGTGCAGTAGTATATGGAACAGCATATTCCCACTCATGTCAGTTCTAGAGTTACTTTATCCTTTTTTTTCTTCTGAACTAAATCTGAATTATAAATTTGTTATATAAAATAAATATCAACAATATACTTAAGTTATATGAATCATTTAAATCGTATCACAGTACAGAAGTCTGCAACCATATCATCACACATTTTCTATATGTCTCAACAGGATCTAACAGATACAATAGAATTTTATTTTTTATTCAATAAAAATTCTGTTGTACCTGTTATGTCCTGTTGAGACCATATAGAAAATTATATATTCATCCATCTGAACATGTTTGTAAGGAGCTTTTGCTAAAAGCAAGTGAAAAAATTTGGCAATACAAATCCACAATTCAATGCATGAACTTTTCTACTTTAAGTATGAAAACATTTTACAACTCTTCATTTTAAATTTGCACAGTAGTTGCCAACTTTGCATAGTTTTTACCCCTCCTGGCATATATTAATGATAATAAGATTACAGAATTACATACTTGTTTTATCATAATCCAATATAAACGTTTATATTTTATGGAATATTAAAATATAATCCTATGAAACCAATATAATTCCATCAGATAAAATAGGCTTAGAATCAGTCTGACAGAGAAAGAAGCAGCAGAAAGATAAAAAGTACCAGCAAGAGGATTTTCTTTGATTGTGCTACTTAAATGGTCAAAAAAGGAGTACAATGTGGTATATTTTATAAGTGATTATTTAAAATATGAACATTAGAAGCATTATTTCAGGTAATCCCCTATCAGAACCTGCACAGGATTTAAAATATGAATTAAAAAAATGATCACTTCTGAAAAGAACCGATTTGTGAATAATTATGACTAACCATTCACTATTCTGAATCCAGTCCCAGCTACCAGAGTTACAATTTAATCATTCTTCAAAGAAGCTTTAAAGTGTTTTTCACCATTTAGTTTTTAAACTTTTAAAATGCAAAGCCAAGTGAGTAGAAATCGTTTGAGGTTGACAAGCTATCATTATATTCACCAAAGTAATTATTCACCTATGAATGTGAGACTTGGGTGGGAATAAAATGTTAATTCCTCAGACAGGAAACATTAATCAGCTGAAACTATACCTAATTCCTCAAAATAATCTATATTTTTTTCCAGATTTTATGTCTGATCGCTATCTGATTTCCACATATGCATAGTTTTAACACAAATATAGACAAACATGCAACTACACACATCATCTTGTATTAATTTTCGCAATGCATATAATAATTATCCTAAAATTGTATTTTTAAGATTATGGGTAAAATCCCAGCACCATGGAATTTCATAGAAGTTTTGCCAAGGATTTCACTGGGGCCAGGATTTCACTGTATGAATCAGATTAAAATGAATTGCAACTCTTATTTGATGTTTCAACCTTTTAATCACATCCGTTTCATCTAATTGGGGAGTGGGCTAACATGGTATTTTATTAAACTTGGTGAAAAACGGAATGCTCATGTAACGTGCAATGTGATTCAAAAAACTATTAACTATTATTAGCATGTTGCAGTTATTGCTACATGAAAAACATTAAATATTTCAATTTTTTCCCAATAAAATATGTAGAACTTAACTAACTCACACAACCGCCAAATTTGCATTTTAAATAAGAACCTTCCTCTTTTTTCAGCAAGGAATTAGCAGAGTGCCTGCCTGAGATGTTATATTAGAAAGAAGGCTTCATTATTTTGATAAAACATACTAAATAGTATTTGTTGATGTTTATAAAACATAAGTTAGTACTAATCGATATTTAAATATGAATAAAGTACATTTTACAATTTGTTTACTTTATCAAGTAAATGAACAAACTGAATAATCTGAAACAATTTATTCACTATGCGTTTCCCAATCATTAGTGCAAATTAGCAAAGACTTTTGGAGTGCATATGTAATATATTATTGATATCATGTGCTTAAATAAACACATACATTCACTGGTTATATTAAACTTTAGCTTCCATTCAATATTATTGAAGATAACCCTGACCAACACATTACCTGAAAACAATTCATACTAGTTATGTGCTTCTTCAGAATGCATGCTTCCAAACTCTGTCGCCATTTGAATACCGTAAGAAGAGATGGCCACTTGATTTGGTTAGAGTCTTGTTTTTTTCCTTTCTGTCCGTCCAAAGAACACCTTTTGTGGTAATGTGGACGCAAATGCTCATGGGACGTAGCTCCAACATTAGGTACACATCCTCTGTTGTTCAACAAGGCTGAGTTATTTACCACTATATAGTTCATTTCCCTGCCCCCGTGTCTTCAGAATGTCTGTATTTTCAGTCCTCTACTACAACATAGAAAAAGGAGCAAAAATATATTTTCCTTTAAAACTTTTGCCTTCATAACTTTATGAAATACTATTTTGGTTTTCAGTATACTGTAACGTTCCTTTTCTTAGCAGTCAGCTGTGTCCTGAGAAATGATTTATGTATAAATTAAGTAAGTTATTTGTGGTAATTAAATTAGCAGTGTCAGGTTAACCACAAACAGTTTTTATTCTGCATTCATCATGAAATCAATCACAGTTTTCATTTGAGTCAGCCAGCAGCCTCAGAAAAGGTCATACTTCTTTATCAACAACTATAAACTTGGTAGCAGGTCTCTGACTTTTATTCTCTGTGCTGTGCCTCTCCTACTGTAATAATGCTACCTTTTCTATTTTACAGTTCCCAAAAGCAGATCATATCAGTGCAATCATGCAGCATGAACACATAATGGAAAACCACTCCAATGACATATATTCAATTTAGCCAATCGAGAGGCATTTTCCTTATGAAAGAGAAAAAGATCTCTCAGAACATAATTTGCAGAGCTGCATAATTAAATGCCAGGGGGCTACGAATTCTGCTAATGAGCTGAACTAGAATTTTTTGTTGTTGCTGTTTTAATCAATCACGTAAGACTGAGCCCATGCAAGGGCACACGTACCTCTTTTCACCAAAACAGAAGCTAAAGCGAAAAACAAAGATACAAATTTGGGAAGCCTATCTGTGCAACCCCATCACCCCAAACAACCTTCCATATAGGAAATGGAAAAAATTCCCTATAACTTTTGCACTCCAACTTAATTTTGTAGAGCAATCCAAGCTGGCACATTCATCAGTAACAGGGCCATCGAGAGTGGGTTCGGGCCCCAGTGAAAATTTTTTTTCAGGCCCTCCAGCAAGGGTGGACCAGCTAAATAGGGCTGATGAAGCCGGGCCCCGGGCCCCCTTCCGGACTGCCGGGCCCCAGTAAATTGTACCGGCTTCCCCCTCCCCCTTGCCCCTCGTCGGCCCTGATTAGTAAACAAAAGATGTTTTCTACATTACTACAAGCAGAGGAAACTAACTAATTTTAGACGTGACTCTCATTGTACTGAGTGGGTTAATCTTAACTGTAAATCCATTGTATAAAGGAAATTGATACCGTTTTGGGCTTATCATCTGCCTCTAATACTATCAGCTTCCTTTATACAATGAATTTATAGTTAAGATTAAACCAGCCTAGTACTGGGTGCTGTCGTTCCTCATACCTCTGGAAGATGAGGGATAATGCACAATTTGACTACTCAGACCCTATGCCACCAGCACTCTCAGCTAACTCTGTGACACCACTGATTTCCTGAGGAAACTACAATGCATTGGTGACCTTCCAGAAAACACCATCCTAGCCACCATGAATGTAGAGGCTCTCTACACAAACATCCCACAAACAGATGGAATACAAGCTGCCAGGAACAGTATCCCTGATGATGCCACAGTACAACTGGCTGCTGAGCTCTGTGCCTTTATTCTCACACATAACTATTTCAAATTTGATGACAATATATCTCTCCAGATCAGTAGCACCGCTATGGGCACCCGCATGGCCCCACAATATGCCAATATTTTTATGGCCGACTTGGAACAACGCTTCCTCAGCTCTCGTCCACTCACGCCCCTTCTCTACCTATGCTACATTGATGACATCTTCATCATCTGGACCCATGGCAAGGAGACTCTGGAAAAATTCCACCATGATTTCAACAGCTTCCACCCCACCATCAACCTGAGCCTGGACCAATCTATACGGGAGGTCCACTTCCTAGACACCACGGTGCAAATAAGTGATGGTCACATCAACACCACCCTATACCGAAAACCTACCAACCACGATGCCTATCTTCATGCCTCCAGCTTCCATCCCGGGCACATCACACGATCCATTGTCTACAGCCAAGCACGGACGTACAACCTCATCTGCTCTAACCCCTCAGACAGAGACCAACACCTACAAAATCTCCACCAAGCATTCTCAAAACTACAATACCTGCACGAGTAAATAAGGAAACAGATCAACACAGCCAGTCATGTACCCAGAAGCCTCCTACTGCAAGACAAACCCAAGAAAGAAACCAACAGGACTCCACTGGTCATCACATATAGTCCCCAGCTAAAACCCCTCCAACGCATCATCAGGGATCTACAACCCATCCTGGACAATGATCTCAAACTTTCACAGGCCTTGGGTGGCAGGCCAGTCCTCGCCCACAGACAACCTGCCAACCTGAAACATATTCTCACCAGTAACTGCCCACCACACCATAGTAACTCGAGCTCAGGAACCAATCCATGCAACAAACCTCGATGCCAACTCTGCCTACGTATCTACACCAGCGACACCATCACAGGACCTAACCAGATCAGCCACACCATCACCGGTTCATTCACCTGCACGTCCACCAATGTAATATACGCCATCATATGCCAGCAATGCCCCTCTGTTATGTATATCAGCCAAACTGGACAGTCTCTGCGGAAAAGGATAAATGGACACAAATCAGATATTACGAATGGCAATATACAAAAACCTGTAGGAGAACACTTCAACCTCTCTGGCCACACTATAGCAGACCTTAAGGTGGCCATCCTGCAGCAAAAAAACTTCAGGACCAGACTTCAAAGAGAAACTGCTGAGCTACAGTTCATCTGCAAATTTGACACCATCAGCTCAGGGTTAAACAAAGACTGTGAATGGCTTGCCAACTACAAAACCAGTTTCTTCTCTCTTGGTTTTCACACCTCAACTGCTAGAACAGGGCCTCATCCTCCCTGATTGAACTAACCTCATTATCTCTAGCTTGCTGCATATATATATCTGCCCCTGGAAATTTCCACTACATGCATCTGACGAAGTGGGTATTCACCCACGAAAGCTCATGCTCCAAAACGTCTGTTAGTCTATAAGGTGCCACAGGATTCTTCGCTGAAGTCACAAACTATGGATCACATTGTAAATCAGTGCCCACTTCAATCATTTTCAGTGGGGTTTCAGATTTACCCAAGTACCGCTGAAGCTACTGATAGGCTCAATAATCTGGTTATTTGAACATTGCAAATCATCTCCCCTGGCACATAAAATTAATATTACAGGTATATTAATTTAAATATATGTTGCATTACCCTACAATATAGTTTTACTGTAGAGTTCCATGTGAACACTATGGAATACAGTAGCTTTAAAAAAAGAAGCATCCTAGGCGTTGTCTAACTTTTCTTGAAGATGATTTCATTGTGATCTTAAACCATGGGACGGACATATTTGTTCTTGATAATGCACTTCTCAGGTCCAGCACATCAGCTGAGACACGAGAGAAGGGGCACTCAGACAAAGAAAGGCAAATTATAATCTCCTTCATTTCGTCCTTCAGGAAAGGATACCTTTAACCTCTGGGTAACTTTGAGCAGCTCAGAGACAACTTCTGAGAAATAGTGAAGGAAGGTCCCTTAATACAAAACTGACTAAAAAGGACAATTAAACTTTAAGCTCTTTGAACAGCAAACATGTCTTTTTAAAGTGTTTGCACAAACTCAATAGAACCCTTTGGATACTATTGCATTACAAAACAATAAGGACAATTAAATTATAGCCATCTACAAATAGTGCTTTCAGAATAAACTCTCAACATTTTAACACTTTAGAAAGACTCAAAACAAAGTCTTCCCAGAAAAGTGAGAAATCTGAAAATTTAGAGATTATATTCAAGATGGGATCCAAAAGCACTGGGAGACAAATATGGCCCATCTCTGCAATCTAAACCTGTTATCAATTCATTTCTCAACAACTGGACAGCCAGGAAAATATGGTTATATTATGTGCTTAAATCCATGAGTGTAATAAAACTTTGAAAGCAGCTAAATTAGTAGCAATTGTCTTACAAGGCTTGGAAACAAAGGTTGGTGCGAGGGCATTGGCTGAGACAAGGTGTACCTCTGAAGCCATGAAGGAAAATTTAAAGACTTTACAACTTACAGCAAGACAGTGTATTTACCTATCGAACCTCTTGATTCCAGTGTTGTGCTCTGGGTTCTTGAGCTCTTGATTTCCGTCTAAGCAACACTACCCAATTCGGAGATGCTACCTTCAAAGTATCAACATAACAAACCAACCTTTTCACAAGTGTGTCTACTGTATTTATGATTACTGTAAAGCAATGCGGCATATATAATCATCAGGTACAGTACCCACCACTAAAGAGAATAGGGCAGAGGGTAAGAATTCACCATTATGACTGGTAAAAATTTCCTGGATTTCTAAATTTCAACTAAACTTGCCATAATTTCTTTTATGAAAATACCCATAACTTTTCAATAAAATAGTTACGTTTTCAGAAATTAAAAAAATAATTTTCTTTAGAAATATTCCCACTATATTTTGTACTGATTTTTTGACCAGCTCTAATTAGCATTTACTTTGCAGTACCTCTATGTCAGTGGTTCCCAAATTGGGGTTCATGTACCCTTGGGGGTTCACAACTGTTACAGGGGGTTCTCAGGAAAAAAATCCCTAATGGCGGACACCCTAGGCAGTACACAGCCAGCAGCCAAGAGCCCCTGAACTTCCAAGAGCTAAGCGGATCAGCATATCTATCACACTGAGGAGATTTCAACTTCAAAACTCCTTATAAGAAATGGAAAGGGAGATGGATATTTTTTTCTGTTTTTAAAATTAAATAGGCAGCTAGTATTGTTTTTAAAATTATTATGAAGAACAAGTTTAAGCTTTGTTGTAACATGCGTTGTTTGCCTGGACTGCTCAAGCTCTGAATGCTTGTGTAGGAGGAATGATTTGAGTTGGCTTCTTAAATACCTCCATGCTGTTTCACATCTGATACTCCTTGATAAAACATAAGAGCCTTGTCTTATAACAGGTTTATTCAAAGCGATACAACCTACGAAAGTGAAATCTTGGAAGAGTGTTGCCATTTTCATAATGTAATAAAAATATGGTAATGATAACTAATAAATAATAGATAGTGTGTAATAAGCATGTCATAAAAACAAATTCTATATTTCCAAGATCAGTGCTTTTATATTTTATACTCAGGTAAAGGAGAAAATTCCTGGAAATATTCAATTTTAGGAGGGGGTTTGCGAGACTTGACATTTTAGTAAAGAGGTTCACAGGTTGTTAAGGTTTGGGAACCACTGCTCTATTTGATGGTCCAGCGCTAAATGTTTTGTTTCCCATCTTGCTTACTGTAACTTCCTCCATGACACTCACATTGTGCCCCTCCAGAGCACATAAAATCAGACATTAAGTGAACATTGTTCATCTTTGAATTAGTCCACTGGCTCTCTCTTTCTTTACTGCATCACTGATAAGATTCTTCTCCTCACTTTTAAGACCCTGTCTAACTAGGTTGGCCAACTTTCTAATTTGTGAAAACTGAAAATTGAGTGCTAGAACCTCCTCTGGCCCCTGCTCTGCCTCTTCCCCTGAGGCGGAGCAGGGGACGGGGGGAGGTTCAAGCACCTCTTTCGCTCTGGGCCACGTCACCTTGATCCTCCCCCCTCCCCACCCCGCTGTTCACTGCTCTCTCCACCACCCTCCCCCTGCCAGCTGAGCGGGGCTCTAGGGGTGGAAGGGTGACTGGGGCAGGACATTGGAGAGAGAGTCGGGCTCCAGGACTGAGTAACTGGACAAGATGGGGGAGGGCAAGACAGGGGAGGGAGAGTTGGGCTCTGCGGGCGGAGAGGTGACTGGGTCAGTGCAGGAAAGGGAGAGCCGCGTTCTAGGGATGAAGAGGTGAGTGGAGTAGGACACGGGAGCCAGCAGTACCACTCCCCATCAGAGCCATTGCCGAGTGATCCTCCAGGCTCCAGCAAAAGCTGCTACTTCCCCCCACCCCAGTTGCGGAGGCTGGTTACTGCAGACTTTTAATGTCCAGTCCGCACTGCTGACCAGACTTTCGGGTCAAAAACCGGACACCTGGCTATCCTATGCCTAAATCCTTCCCTCTTATTACAGCTGTTCTGGGGTAAAGTTTGTAGACGTCATTTAAACATTTCTGAAAATAGGATTTAGACCCCAAACTCAGTTAGGCACTTTTAAATATTTTAGTCCTAGGGCTTGTCTACACTGAAGAGTTGCAGCACAGGTGGTGGGTTTACAGAGCTGCAACTTACTCACCATCCACACTTGCAAGTCACATACAGCGCTGCATCTCCCTGGTTGCAGGGCTGGCTGTACTCCTGCTCTGCCTGGGGTATAATGATTGCTGCGCTGGTGATGCAGCGCTGTTCCGCCAGTGTGGCCACCAAAAGTGCTGTAATTGGCCTCCAGAGGTATTCGGAGATATCCCAGAATGCCTGTTCAGCCACTCCCAACAGCGCTGCAAAGGCTGCAAATGTGGCCACACTGCAGCGCTGGTAGCTGTCAGTGTGGCCACACTGCAGCGCTGGTAGCTGTCAGTGTGGCCACACTGCAGTGCTTTCCCTACACAGCTGTACGAAGACAGCTGTAACTCCCCCGCAATGGCATGGAAATGATTAAGTGAGATATATCCAAATAAGCCTGGCACGTGACCTGCACCCACCCTCTGCAGAGGAAGATGAGAAAACCCCAAAGTCACTACCAGTCTTACTAGGGAAAAAATTCTTGCTGACCCTACAGATGAGGATCAGTTAGATCCTGAACACGTGAGCAAAGAAACAGCCAACCAGACACCTGAGAGAGAGAATGTTTGGTGCCGCCTCAGATCCCTGGGCCTCCTTGCCCAGTGTCCTATCTCCAGCCATGGCCATCCCTGATGCTTCAGAGAAAGGAGATAAAGAAATCTCCCAGAATACACTGCAAGGAAAACAAATCCAACCTGAGCTCTACCATTTACCAGCTGAAACCCTGAAACACAAGCTTTAGGAACATCAGACATAAATCAATACAGATCCAGGACTGCTGATCCCTACCCCCTCCCACCACAAGTAACCACATCATACAATTCCAATAATATATTTGTCCAACTGGCTCTCAAATTCATAGATTCATAGATTCGAGGGCTGGAAGGGACCTCGACAGGTCATCAAGTCCAGTTCCCTGCCCTTATGGTAGGATCAAATACTGTCAGACCATCCTGGATAGACATTTATCTAACCTACTCCTAAACATCTCCAGAGATGGAGATTCCACAACTTCCCTAGGCAGTTTATTCCAGTGGTTAACCACACTGACAGTTAGGAAGTTTTTCCTAATATTCAACCTAAACCTACCTTGCTGCAGTTTAAGCCCATTGCTTCTTGTTCTATCCTTAGAGGCTAAAATGAACAAGATTTCTCCCTCCTCCTTATGACACTCTTTTAGATACCTGAAAACTGCTATCATGTCCCCTCTCAGTCTTCTCTTTTCCAAACTAAACAAACCCAATTCTTTCCGCCTTCCTTCATAGGTCATGTTCTCTAGACCTTTAATCATTCTTGTTGCTCTTCTCTGGACCCTCTCCAATTTCTCCACATCTTTCTTGAAATGTGGTGCCCAGAACTGGACACAATATTCTAGTTGAGGTTTAACCAGCGCAGAGTAGAGCAGAAGAATGACTTCTCGTGTCTTGATCACAACACACTTGTTAATGTATCCCGGAATCACATTTGCTTTTTTTTGCAACAGCATCACACTGTTGACTCATATTTAGCTTGTGGTCAACTATAACCCCTAGATCCCTTTCTGCCGTACTCTTTCCTAGACAGTCTCTTCCCATTCTGTATGTGTGAAACTGATTGTTCCCTCCTAAGTGGAGCACTCTGCATTTGTCTTTATTAAACTTCATCCTGTTTACCTCAGACTATTTCTCTAATTTGTCCAGATCATTTTGAATTATGTCCCTATCCTCCAAAGCAGTTGCAATCTCTCCCAGCTTGGTATCATCTGCAAACTTAATAAGCGTACTTTCTATGCCAATATCTAAATCGTTGATGAAGATATTGAATAGAGTTGATTCGAAAACAGACCCCTGCAGAACCCCACTTGTTATACCTTTCCAGTAGGATTGGGAACCATTAATAACTACTCTCTGAGTATGATTATCCAGCCAGTTATGCACCCACCTTATAGTAGCCCAATCTAAGTTGTATTTGCCTAGTTTATTGATAAGAATATCATGCCAGACTGTATCAAATGCCTTACTAAAGTCTAGGAATACCACATCCACTGCTTCTCCCTTATCCACAAGGGTCATTATCCTATCAAAGAAAGCTATGAGATTGGTTTGACATGATTTGTTCTTTACAAATGCTGGCTAGTCCCTATCGTCTTACCACCTTCCAAGTGTTTGCCGATTATTTCCTTAATTACTTGCTCCATTATTTTCCCTGGCACAAAGTGTGTGGGGAGGGAGGCGATCCGAGCAGTTATAGTCATCTTGGTAGTATGCAGGAATTTAGAACAAATTGAGATGGAAACAATAATTACATTCATAGAGATAAAGGGTATGTAATGCAAAATAGGTTTGCCAGAGGGAGATCATGCCAGACTATCCTGATTTCTGACTCAATAGTTGTAATGACCTTGTGCTTAGCATTCATGTATGTGCTTAGCATACATGATGATGCTAAAATCCTCAGTGTGATAAAGGATTTTTGCAGATTTTCTTAGACATATTTGTAGTTGCTGGTTTATATATTCATCATTGTTATCTCATGTCAAATCTATGGCATCATTACTGCAATGAGTAACACTTAGCATTTATATAATACTTTGAAGGCACTATACAAACACTAATTCATCCTTACGACATCCTGTAAGGTAGAAGGATGTTATTTCCATTTTATCAATGGGCAAACTGATGCGTATAAATGAAGTTACCTGCTGCCAATAGAAGAGCCAGGATTAGAACTCACGACTTCAAAACTGCCAGCTTTATACCTTTACTTTAATGCCATCCCCTGTTATGACTGGTGGCCTATGTGATTTTGTTATATAAATATTTAAAGTGCATTAAATTATCTTTTTTAAAAGTTTCCTCTAGTGCTCATCACAGTCATAAATAAGCATTTATATTATTTACAATATAATTAAAATCACTTGTTCATATTCAGTTCAATTTACCCACAGTCTAACCATTTGTATTCTTGACAGCCCTTCTGTTTATAACAGTTAACAGACTTTAAAAGGTGGTAGGACAGCCAGTTTTATCTTTTTGAATAATTTCACACTTCTGTCTTCATTTAAAATCAGTTAAGCAGCTGTGAAATATAATCAACACCATTCTGATAACCGACTTCTTTTGTGCTTTGTAGAATCAGAATATTAACACATTGTTCTTCATCAGTACACGTCAAATCAGGCCTCAAAGTTCTTCTGACTTTTAAAAAGTTGCTAAAAAAGTAATCTCAAACAGAACTTTTCTTCTGTACTCTCAACCAGGAATTCTGGATTCTATTTTCAACTCAATACATTTTATAGCTTTAAGATGCTGCTCAGTTTCACCCATCTGTAAGAGAGGAATAATATTTACACAACTTTGAAATCTACAAATGAACATCATTACAGAGGTTCTAAGTATTATTATAAATAGATTCACTTCTAATTCACAAAAAAGAATTGTCATGAATAATCATTTGTAGAAAATTATGGAATGATAAATGTTGAAACTACAGATAGGCAAATGTGGTGGTTTGATATGGATCTAGATCATATTTGGGCTAGAGTCTGAGTTACAGTCTGAATCAGGACTATTTGAATTTGGATACGATGGTGCCATAATCTTTTCATAGCCGCTTTCATGAGATTGCATCTTTTTAGATTAATATCTCATGAGAACAAAATTTACTTGCTAGATTTAATCCAGGAAATTGTCCTGTTCATCTTTCAAGTCAGACTAGAATTAGATGGACAGATTCTAACCCAGAGATTCAAATCTGACATCCCTAAGCAAAATTCTAATGGGTTCAACATCTGAGGTTCCATTTTTAGCTGAAACTTTGATATTTCAGACTGACTATAAACTATATATAACACAATATTTGCATATTCCATAGACCTACATGTTAAACATGATGAATTGTTTTTTATATAACTAAGTGACATAATGATCTTTGAATGGCACATAAGCCGCAGGCATGATATAAATCTCAGTCACAAAATCGCTTTTAATTCAATTATGTTTAAAAATTATTACTACATGCGCCTGCTCACTGGAATGATATCATCTTAGGCTGTGGTCTTATTAGACCTCATGAGCTAATCAGGCGTGGGTCTGGTTAAAATGACTAATACTTGGAGAGGAGACCTCAAAGGTAAAACATAGCTAGGTCAAGAACTGTAGTCAATAAATCAGGAGGTGTCATTCTTTCATCAAACTCAGTACACTGTAAGGGGAAAGCCGTGGCTGGAAAAATCATGTTTCAAATGAGACGTAAGATAAAATAATAATAAAGAGGTTTTGCTTTTGCAGCCTTCAGTGGTCCACTGCCATTTTCCACAACAGCAGCATCGTGGCCAAGTGACTTTATACAGGCCAAGTACATGTATATGTCATAGGAATTTGGGATCTGATCTAGTATAGCAATCCCTAAAGTCCATCTAGCCTGCTAGGCATGTATGGGATAATCAGTCCCCCACATTAGGTCTCATCCAGATCCCTAATAGCTATAGATTAGTTTAGACCCTGAATCATGAGATTTTCCCACTGCAGTTTAAAGTAGCTACAGTATATTTCCATACTTCCTGTCCTAGATAGTAGTATAGTGATGCTGGGCACTGGTGAACAGTTGTTCCAGCTGTTCCATTCCAGCATGGCTGTGGTTCAAATGATGAATGGGCCCTTTTATTAGTCATACATTTTAGAATCCTTTGAGATGAAAGCTACTGTATAAAGATATTACTACTGTTTGCTGTGAATTCATTGACAGAAAGTATGTACGCACACAAAAGTACTACTCAGACTTCCTTACAGATAATCTGGAAAAAGGGGAATTTTAGCTTTATTTAGTAATAATTAACAAAAACAAAATCAGATACAAATGCAGCTTAGTACTTCACTAAAAGTTTTGTTTCATGTCCCTTGGCAACTGGATATCAAATTCCTTTTATGTATTATGACTTTTCTGTAACAATGTAAAGCAAAATCTCATTGTGCTGCTTCCCAGGAGTACCCAGGGCTCTGATACTCCTCACTACCACCTGCCCTTAGTATGAGGAAGCCTTGTCTGCGTCCAACTGTGGTTCAGCTCCCTGACTCCACAAACAGGCAGCAGAAGCACCCGCCGCTAGGCCTATGCAGGCCAGCCATACACACACACACACATCCTTACTTCTCTCCCCTTCTGGTACACTCCAAATCCTGAGACTGCCAAAGTCTCTATAGAGTGTCCAGCCCCTCTTCCACCAGAAACTCGTGATGGTCACAGATTTGCTGCTTCCAAAGAAATAGTACGTGCCAGTTTATCAGGTCCACCTCAGGTCACCACTCTGATTGCCACACAGAACTTAGCTATGTTTAGAGTGAAAAGAAGTAAAATTTTATTTAAAAGAGTACAGAGAGTCAAGCAAGTAGAAGTATTGGAAACAAATGGTTACATATAAAATAAAATCAGGACACGCATTCTAGAACCTAGACTTACTTCACTAGATGCTTCCAAGTCATACAGAGCAATGCTCAACCGAAGTCCTTTCAACATTTTGCCAGCCACATGTGACTGTGACCCACCATTCATAATACATACATGCTGTTAGCTTTCCTCTTCAGTGAAGGACCTACGGTGCACCTCTGCACTCCCAGATTTTTATCCCAACAGTACACTATCTTTACTTTAAACAGGATCCCCTTTACTTGTAAACAGGATCCCCTCCTACTGTTTCTTCCTGTAAATTTCCCCTCTTGATGATTTTGCAATCTCTTGATTAGAGTTCTGCTCAATTGACACACAGATAATGCCCAGTCTACTCATGACCAGAGCACGAGATAACACTCTGTTACCTCCTGCTAGAAAGGAACCTGTCCAAGACATGTCATCTCTTAGTTACCTGCCTAAAGAACATAATTATCAGTACAGAGCTGTAACTCCTTGAACACTATCTGTACATAGATATCAAAGAGATTAGGACCACTAGTGGGCTGTGACTCTCAGTAAAGAACTCACATGCCACCCTTTAGTAAATTATTATGCGTATGTTAGATCCAGGGGGATCCCTTTAAAACTCTATGAGCCCTCATGCCCTCTGCCAGTTGGTACCAATAGGTTCCTAGGTCACAACACTATACCTCTGCATGTCAGAAATATAGAAAGTATGGCATGTGCATTTTTGTTGTATTGCTATTGTACAGGTTATATGTACACATTTGAAAGTGGTAAGGTAATAATGAAAGACTGAGAGATTGCTTCTTTTTGCACAATCCCTGCCAAAATCAATTCTTAATAGGGAGGGATTTATTGGTCACACTATGAAGATCTGAAAAGAGATGAGGATGACAATTGTCAACTCTTTGTATGTTTACTATCCTAAATCCATTTTTAGAATTTAAAGCATTGCAGAACAATACAAGTGACATCTAAGCAAAGACTGAGAAAAGAGATCATTCACATGTGGAGAATGGATGTCCATGTAACAGATCAAAACGAAAATTTAGATTAAGGGCTTTGCCCATCCTACTGTATTTCCAAGTTCCCTTCTTTGTGATAACTTTTTTCCAGCACGTCGAACAGTAGATTATCCTTTAAGAAAGTATACAAAGAGATGCAAGGTAAACACTACAATATGATACATGAGGGAGCAATAGCAGAACATGATTAGACCCAGCCAACACTAAAGCCACACAATGGTTTAGGACAAAGGTCCAAACTGACAAGTCAGAGGAACTAAGAAAAGTCAACCTTAACTGACTGAAAAACTGTAGTCTGCCTCTCTCACCTGAATACCCAAAACAAAAACCAAATATTCAATACACTATTTTGTATACCAAATGGATCATATATAATCTACAGAAGGAAATCAAACCTCTATCATTATAAGGAAGAGTTGAGACAAACTTTCTAGACTTGTCAAAGTATCAAGCCACATAATTATCTAGAGTAGATAATTGTAGTAAGAGGAGGCTCTGAAACATAAACCCTTGGTATCAGAGGCCCAGCATGAGGCCTAAGGCCTGAACTAAAGTAATGGTCAAGACTTTGCTAACATAAAGCAAAGTTAAGCTGTGAGCCAGAGGCAGGCCCTGCTCACAGAAGTTGGCAAGGATAGAGCTGATATTGCATAAACATATATCTATATAGTGTATCGGACACCAGAAGTATAAATACGGTATCAGGACACTCTGATACTGGAACATTCCACACATAACAAGGAACAAGCTGACCCATCCCAATGACAGGGCCAAAAGGAGAATATGATGGATAGAGTTGTTTTGTTCGAACCAACATGTACAAGGTAAGAGGTGGCACCTTGCTACATAGAGGGGTTGTACCTTGCTGCATAAAGGGGTTGCACCTTCATATGTCAGGAGTGATGTGTAACTTGTTTGTACCTGTGTATAAGAATGCATCTCTGAGGTGGTGTCTTTGTCCAGCCTAGGGGGCAGTGGAAAGTCCCGCCACTGACTGAGCTGAGTCTATTGCCAGGGGACACATATTAGTAGTATGTCCTGTAGTATAAAGTCTAGAGGGAGCTATTCGTTTGACAATAAACCTGACTGACATGCCTTCGTCAAGTCCGGCGGAAGAGGTTTTAGCGCCCTAGGTGCATGGCAATTTCGCCGCCCCGCGCGCTGGTCCCGCGGCTCCGGTGGAGCTGCCGCAGTCGTGACTGCGGGAGGTCCACGGGAGCCGCGCGAGCAGCCAACCGTCCGCAGGCACGACTGCGGCAGCTCCACGAGAGCCGTGGGAGCAGCCGACCGTCCGCAGCCACGATTGCGGCAGCTCCACCGGAACCGCCTGCTGCCCCCTCCAGCAAAACGCCGCTCACCAATAATCCTGGCGCCCTAGGCGATTGCCTAGGCCGCCTAAATGGAAGCGCTGGCCCTGGCCTTCATACCTTACTAGAGTCTGTGGTCATTGGGAGTTCTCTCGGGGTCTGCTGTGTCTATCTGTGCAGAGCTGGGACAGCACAGAGAGGGAACACATGCATGCAGCCAATTGATATCAACACTGAATAGAGCAGAGCACCACACCGGTAGCATCTGACAACAATAATTATGAACTGGACATGGTCATAGCTGTCTTGGGCTACAACAACAGTTGAATGTCAAACCATATGAGTCACTGAATTTCTTATTGCTAGCTGCCAGAATAAAGGCAGCTGCACAATGGAAAGTACAAGAGGTTCGTAGTTTAAATGGATGGCTTTACAAAACATAGGAGATATTAACAATTATAACATTTCCCACCAAACCAAAAATTACATGATAAGAAACTACAAATTCTGAACATCACACTTGCATTTGCTTGCGTGTTTTTTAGTTGTAAACAAAGATTTAGAATGAACTGGGAAATCCAGAGTCAGGAGACCCTTCTCTAGAAAGTATAGAAACAAAATTAAATAGCTTGAACCAGGGTCTTTTATTAAGAGGGGTTTAGAATAGTCTGAGATGGGAGAAGAAAAAAGGGGGAAATGAATAAATATCTGCATAATTCTATTCCAAAATGTGCATTGTACTACACACTGTTTCTCTGTAGGGAGGATGAATAGATACACACCACTAAGAACTTGCTATTACAAAATAGACTGTAGTTTCAAGGAGTCAATTAGTTGTCTGTGTCAACTGTATCTATCTACTGTACAGCTGGTTTAACAGAATCTAACTGTGGCCCTGAAGGTACTATAACATTGTGGGATAAGCAAGCCAAACAATCCCTTCAGGTCAGAGGTTTTCAACATGGAGGTTGTGAACCACCCAGCCTTACTTCTGAACAGGAGGGAAGTCCTGGGTAGTCCTCAGCTAAACAGGAGGAGGATTCCATATGCAAAAGATTGACAACTGCTGTTCTAGAGCCATACAACCTAAAATCTTAATGAATTTAGACAAACTTAGGCTAATAGTTTCTCCTTATATTTATTCTTTTATATAAAACAGATTAAAATCGATTAGTCTGATATTCAGAGTGGTAGAGACAGTTATACAATAGAACAGCTGTATTTTTATTCAGAGCTTTGTATTTTTCTCTCTCTGAGGAAGACAGTTGGCAGCTTTTGTTTTTTCAGTTCAGAGAATGTTGTGGGTTGGGTTTTGTTGTGTTGTGCCTCTGCTAACCTTTCCACAGGTTCCTTTACTGTCTGATTATATGAAGGGACAAAGGCATCAAAGAGAACTTCTCAGGCTTTGAATTCCTTCTTCTCAGCCCTTGTACCATGCATCATTTTGTCATGCGGCGACAGAAGAAAAGGCTTGATTCAGAGACTGTCAGAATCCATGCAAATACACTCCAGAAATCTGCAGAGTAAAGTTATAATTCTTGGGGGATGGTCTCAACTCTATGTTCAGGGTTTTAGCCATGAAACTCTCATTAATATTAATAGTAGCAGCATACCTAAACCCTGTGCATCAAGTTGATATTACAGCCGTGTCTGCAAAACTAAATTATCTCTCAAATGAATCCATGACTTGGATGGAAAATGCAGATGAAAGAAATAAAGTCTCAAACTGCATGATGTTCAATGTTCAGAAATGTACTGGACTTGCTTAAATAAATTTAGTTGAATCAGAGGGCCATATCCTGCTCTGTTACATCAGTGTACATAGAGATTAAGTTAACTGAAGTCAATGGAATTACTTTGGATTTACACTAGCATAACAGAGCAGAATCTGGCCCATGAAGTGTTGTGTAGGTTTCTACATACATGTGGAAAATTGATGCATTTGGCCATTTCTAACCCAAGATTTGACACTAGCTGCTAATAGAAAATGCAAATAACTTTTGCAGATGGTTGCACTCCTTCCTCTTATTATCTGTATTTACATTACAAATTATTTGCAATACTGAAGCATGTTAGAGCCCTACCACAAATATGGGGCCCATTGCGGTAGGCACTGTACAAACATATAGTAAGTGTGTCCTCCATTAAAAAGTTCACAGTCTAAATAACCAAGACTGACCAAGGGTGAAAAGGGAAATAGAGACATCAAATGACTTCCAAAAGCCACATAGCAGGTCAGAGGCAGAGCTGGGAATGAAGTCCAGATCTCCTCACTTCAGTCCAGAGCCTTGTTCACTGGCCCATGCAGCCTCTTTGAAGCTAGAATTAGGGCTTTGAATAACATTTTGAACAAAATGAATTTATTAAAACGTAAAAATTTATTTTCCCTGATAAAGGGGCTATGGATATGTGTCTATTTGTCCATTACAATTGGTATTATACACATATACATATAATTCAGAACTATCAATTAATAGAACTGTCAATTAATCACAGTTAACTTACTTGATTAACTAAAAAGATTGAGATTAAAAATATTAATCATGATCAATCACAATTTTAATTGCACAAACAATAGAATACCAATTGAAATTTATTAAATATTTTGGATGTTTTTCAACATTTTCAAATACATTGATTTCAATTACAACACTGAATACAAAGGGTACAATGGTCATCTATATTATTATTTTTTATTACAAATATTTGCACTGTAAAAATGATAAACAAAAGAAATTGTATTTTTCAATTCACCTCATACAAGTACTGTAGTGCAATGTCTTTATAGTGAAAGTGCAATTTACAATCCATGTTTTTATTACATAACTGCACTCAAAAACAAAACAAAGTAAAACTTTAGAGCCTACAAGTCCACTCAGCCCTACTTCTTGTTCAGCCAATCGCTAAGACAAACAAGTTCGTTTACATAGAATCACAGAATATCAGGGTTGGAAGGGACCTCAGGAGGTCATCTAGTCCAATCCCCTGCTCAAAGCAGGACCAATTCCCAACTATATCATCCCAGCCAGGGCTTTGTCAAGCCTTGACCCAAGGTTTAAGAATCTAAAACGCCTTCCAAAATCTAAGAGGGACAAGGTGTGGAGCATGCTTTCAGAAGTCTTAAAAGAGCAACACTTCAATGCAGAAACTACAGAATCCAAACCACCAAAAAAACAAGAAAATCAACCTTCTGCTGGTGACATCTGACTCAGATGATGAAAATGAACATGCGTCGGTCCACATTGCTTTGGATCATTATCAAGCAGAACACGTCACTAGCATGGACACATGTCCTCTAGAAGGGAGGTTGAAGCATAAAGGGACATATGAATCTTTAGTGCATCTGGCACTAAATATCTTGTGATGTCAACTATAACAGCGTCATGTGAATGCCTGTTCTCACTTTTAGGTGACATTGTAAACAAGAAGTGGGCAGCATTATCTCCCACAAATGTAAACAAACTTATTAGTCTGAGCGATTGGCTGAACAAGAAGTAGAACTGAGTGGACTTGTAGGGTCTAAATTTTTACATTGTTTAATTTTTAATACAATTTTTTGTACATAATTCTACATTGTAAGATCAACTTTCAAGATAAAAAGACTGAAAAATGCTATTTTGTTTTTATACAATGCAAACATTTGTAATAAAAAATAAATATAAAGTGAGCACTGTACACTTTGTGTTCTGTGTTGTAATTGAAATCAATATATTTGAAAATGTGGAAAACATCCAAAATATTTAAATAAATGGTATTCTATTATTAACCATGTGACTAATTGCAAATAATTTTTGTAATCGCTTGGCAGCCCTGTTCAGAACCCATTGATCTCAAGATAAGTTGACTGTGTATATCTAAGGCAGACATTGACCTTTTATGTAGTATTTCCTATTGGGTCATCCTAATTCAATATTTCCCTTCCCTCTATATGCTCAGGAAACTACAGAAACTGGAATATTTTGGTAAGGTACAGGGGATGTCTACTGCATTCCTGAAAGAACTCAGAAATCCTCCACAGAATCAAACTTTAAGGTCATGTGAGCACATCTTCCTATCTAAAGATGGGAAAATATTTCCATTATAATTCTAGCTAGCTAGTGGGGTATTCATTATGGAGGGAAGAAGCAATCACTTAAAGCATGCACATTATACACTACCTAATATTAATTAATGGGGGTACATTAACTACTATTTTGACTTATTAAAGACCCAGCGTAAACTTATTAAAAATAAATCTCTCATTGTTTATACAAACAATACCAGTCAAAACTCTTCCTAAACATTTGCAGTTAAAAAGAAGCTGCTGTTAGTCTGAAGAGACGAAAATCAGATTAATGTTGAATTAAAATCTAACTAGATCATATTCATAGTAATGAAAGTCTATTTTAGAACATTTATATAATGAACTGCTCTAACACTGGATCCTGGCGCTTCTTATAGCATGTCCCAAAGCACATACAGACAGCAAATCTGTATTGGTGCAATGCTTCAAGTAGATAGCTAGGGGATGAAAGAGCTGTAATATCATTGTGACTTTAGTGATAATGAGACTTCTCTGCTAAAAATAACTCAAATAAGGGACTCTGGTAACTCTGCGCAATAACTTCATGTAAACTTTATAAGTATTTTACATGATATTCTAATAAACACACACATTTTATTTCAAAGTAGGATCCTAATTTTTTTCTTCAATAACTACATATATGGATACAAAATGCAATATGACATTTCAGAAATGGGTGTATGTAATCCTAGAGGTCAGTTTAGATAAGATAGTGGGGCAATTATCTTGAGTAAGCTTCCTCTGTTATCCCAGCACCACATCACTGAAAACTGGAGGCACAATATTTGTTGTGATGTTTCATTAAGTACTCTGCTGTTGTCAGTGCAGAGTGATTCATGTGAAGTCTGAAAGCAAGAAAAATCTTCCCTCCTCAAAAAAAGTTCAACCCATTTTATATTGTAAAGATAAGGGAAAATAAAAATGATTCAATTCAGATTATAAACTCTAAGCAAAGAATATGACAAAACATTTACTAGATTTAGACTCATCCACAGGAAAGAGGAAGATGGTCTCAGCAGATGACATCTCAGCTACCAAAGGAGTAGAATACATAAAACATTGAAAAATGCAAGAGATTTTTCATACCTCATCCAACAGTTTATATAACACGATGGGAATGCTCCGCCAATTACTGGCTTGGTTTCCCCTTCACTGGGCAGTGGAAGTTACTTTTCCACATTAATGGTGAAAAATCATCACTGCAACTTTAATAGCATTGACTATGCATCCTCAGATAGTGGAGAGGAGAGAGAAAGAAAGGGAAGGTGGGGAAGGATTTTGGGTCAGGATGATATCTACGGCATTGTAGCCTTGAGTTGATGTTACAAGTGTTGGTGGAGCTATGCTGAGGCTATTAGAATAAGGTGAGTGGAATCTTGCTTGGATTTTGCACAAGACTTCGGGCAAGAGCTGAACTGGAGGGAAGGCATACAGCAGGCCGTTAGACAAGGGCAGAAGGAAAGCATCTGTCAGTGAACCTGGCCTGAGACCTACTCAAGAACAAAAAGAGATGACTTTTTTGTTTGCTCTCACAGCAAAATAGGTACATTTCAGAAGTCCCTGCCCTCCTCCCCCACCTGCTGGAAAATGGACCTGGACACATCTGGGTGAAAATACCTCTCGAGGTGACCTGTGAACGACCTGCTCAGGTGGTCTGTCAAAGTATTACGAACTCCTGGAAGCTTTCAGGTTGATAGAAATGGATAGAACAGGACTGCTGCAATTCTGTTCTTTGAAAAGGACTCAGGACGGGTTTCTCTGTATTGATTAGGAGCCCTAGGAGGCTACGCTGGAGAGTACCTGAGACTGGCTTCTCTGTAAACAATCCTCTTGGTAAGGAAATACATCGACTCCCAACCTTCACAGGACTGCCACTACTACAGCCAGGTATTTCATGAATATGTGAGAGATTGCTGGCAGGCTGCAAGGCAGTACTGTGAATTGGTAATGAGATCTATTGAGCATGAATCTGAGAAACTTTTGGTGGCTTTGGTGATTTGTCACATGAAAATAAGCATCTTTTTAAGTCAAGCGCAACTACCAGTCCCCAGGATCAGAGGAAGGGATACTAGACAGTAGACTAGCCAGTCAGAATTTTGTTTTCTTTAGAAACTTTTGTAGCTGCTTTGGGTCTAAAATATAGGCCTGAGACCATTCCACTCTCTCTTTGCTTTCAGGATTAGAAAGTATTGGAAATAAAATCCCTTCCCTCTGAACAACATGGGAACTTCCTATATGGCTCCCACGAGGAGAGACTGGAACTCACGAAGTAGCACACACTTGTGAGAGTGGTCCCTGAAGAAGGATGGGGAAAAAGGGGTGAAAGGGACAGAAAAACTGAGGGGTGTATCCTAGTTTCACTGAGCTTAGTACCCACTGATCTGTGGCAATGCGGGACCAAGCACTTCAGAAGTGGGACAGGTGGATGGCAAAAATTGGGGTGGGGAAAGATGTTACTCTCGGAAGTGGCAGACTGCTCTTGACCAACATGGCCAAGAAGAGCCAGTTTGCCTAGATGAGCTGGAAGCTGCAGAGGAGAGTGGGGAGGGGAAGAAGGGGGCACTGTTGCCCTTAACTATAATTTGCAAAAGCTAAGACTTTCACCTGGATGTTGCAAGTGAATAATGTTCTCACTGGAGTCCATCCCAGCTTACCTATTATTTTCTTTTAATTATACCATGGATTCTCAGCCTGGATAAACAGAGGAAGAGGGAAAAGAGGCCATGGTGTAACTTCTCATTCAAAGGATAGACAAGGTAATATTTACTGATTTGTGGGGCACTTATGTGGAAACAAATTCATATTTGAGACATCTAAAAGTTGTGACTAACTGACCCAACAGACTGTTTCTAAAATAGATAACATTTGTCAGCATGTATTAAGTCCATACTTTATTAAATCCCTCAGGCCCAAATCCTGCTGATTAAGGGATTCCATAACCCTCCTTTATGTGGTTGAGCAGCAATCAGATTTTGGCTCTGCAGGAGCTTCTGTTTTTATCTGTGCTCTATAATGTCTCATTTCAACCTTGCCTATCGTGTGAATTTGCATATTTTCTTCACCTAGGGAGGCGAAGTGTGTCAGAGGCAGGGCTGGACAGACCCATCACCGCTGAATGGGACAGTCACACTGTGAGAATTTATTGAATAACCAACAGGAACTTAACTGTAATACTCGTATAATTTATCTATACTGGAACACTTAACATCATGCACAAAGATGCAGAGTGAGGGGAAGGGAGTATAAAATTGACTATGGGCTGTTACAGATCTATTTTTATCATTCAAATAAGTTAAAGAATAGAAAACATCTTACACATGGGAATGACTGCTACATAAGCCATGTAGAATTTTTCCTCTCACTTTTTAAGGTCCTCCAAGGATACAAAAAAAAAATGCTGATCCCAAAACTTTAGACAAAAACTCGAGTATGAACATTAATATTAAACACTTGTTTTGGTGCTACCAACAAAACTGCTATTTCTGCTGATTTTTTTTATGAATAAACATATAAAAATGTCTCCATGGTACCGTAGTATATGATCTGCCTAAGGAAAACTGTAAAGAGGCATCTGCCTGCCTGCTAAAGAGTAGGAGAGGCAGTTATATACATAGGAGTGAACAGTAAAATTATGACAAACCTAATTATATCCAATAGGCCAGTCATATCAAACAGACTAAGAGGTGAAGTAGATTTTGCACTTGATATCATCTAGTTCATCATTAATTATTTGAATAGTAATTATTTCCATTTCTGAACAGATGAAGACATGCTGAGTGAAATAATGGTCATTGTTTTATTTGAGATTTAAACAAAAACCCTCTGAATTCACAAACTATGGACTTAGAATGAAAATCAGTATCTTATCCTCTCGAATAAAAATGTCCACTGCACTTTGCTATTCAAGTTAACACCTGTTCAACTGTGGTTCTCATTTTCTGCCACAGCTGTTGCTATGATTTTTCCTTCTACTGATTTAGGAGACATAGGAAATGCACCAAATAAATTGCAAACTTATGGCTCACTCCTCTGGAGACCTGGGCATACATCTCTATGGATCAGCAGAAAGATCTAATGTTGTATAATTTAGGAAGGACAAATTTTGAGGCACACAAACATCTGCCTTCATCTCAGCCATTAGAACCGAGCTCTTTCCGAAAGATATAAAACTTGCAAAGTAGGCATCCAACCATACATTCTAGGACAGCATGTTTTTCAGCATACAATATTTCCACTATATTCTTTTGGAAGCAGGTTGTCCTGTGGGTGGAATTTTCATATTACTTGAGGCCTTGGTAAATATCAGCAATGTTTAATCCATAGCTGTGCCTATTCTGTGAACAAGTTTCTACTTATATGTTTATGTTGATCATGTCAGTCTGGTTAGATAGTCCCAGATGAGGAGGCATCCTTGCTATTTCTTTATTAGACAGGCAGTGAAATAAGCCTGAAAAGTATATATAATTAGCATTATGCAGTACAGTGTTTGGCTGAATGATACCACCTATATGCATCTTACTAACCATATATATGTGCAGAAATAAGTTATATAAACATATCTTCCTCCATATTATATAAAATATGTAACATACATAAAACAATATATTGTGTCTAAAATATACATGTATATATGTACATTCACACACAGTATATAGATCTGTATCTCTTACTCACCCACCTCATTACTACTATCGTTATTTGCACAGTAGCATGCCTACAGACACCAATCAAGCATCCAGATCCCATTAGCTAGCTGCTTTACAGATATTATGACCACCCCTAAAGAGCTCACAATCTAGTTTATAATGCAACAAGCAGATGAGGTAATAGGAGTCGGGGAGGACAAGGTATCAGCAATACAAAGTACTTAGAATAAAGCAAGGATGTCCTACCTCACCACTTGCCTTGCCAATAAATTGAATATACAGACTAAAGAATGCCCATTTATTGTATTCTCTTCAGGAAACTTTATGCACAAATTTATAACACTTTGTTAAACAGATACATGGAAGTATTTTCTGGCATAGTGAAAGGCATGCGGCATGGGCCAAAGAATCCTGCAACACCATCTCCCATTTTCTAACAACAAGCTTCCTTCCACTTTGTATTGCAGAATCATAGAAGTGTAGGACCGACAGGGACCTCAAGAGATCATCTAGTCCCTTCCTCTGCACTTTTCAGATTCATTCAGCTAAGTACTACCCAGACCAGTCCTGGTAGGTGTTTGTCTAATCTGTTCTTCAAAACTTCTGATGGCAGAAATTCCACAACCTCCCTTAGCAATTTGTTCCAATGCTTAACTACCCTGACAGTTAGGAAGGTTTTCCTAATGTATACCTTAAAGCTCTCTTGCTGAAAGGATGTTCTAAAACTGCTCAAAACCATTTTTCTGACTCAGTGCTTTTTATTATTGGATGCAATACAGGTTTCAGAATTAAATTACTGGCCAACAAAATCTCCCAAGTATTCTTACATATCAGTCATGTTATGGAGCCACTTGATATAATTGTCAGAGAAATCTCAGCCCCTTTGATGACTGTTAATAGGCTTTACTGAATTATTAATAGAGGGTCACAGGTGTGTTCTATTTGGTTCTAAACAGGTTCTTACACTACACTCATCACTGCAGTATCTGAGTGCCTTCCAGCAGGACATTAAACGGCATAAATAACATTTTCTGATTTGTTCTTTTGTTCTTTCTTTCTCTGATGTTCTTCCTGGGGAGAGAACTGTGTGTGCAGTGGAGTATTTTATTTTGGTAGGGTTTGCAGTTGTTTCTTATATGCATGTGCACTTTGGATATGTTAATATTTCCCAAGGAGAACAGACTGAGTTGACTAGTTCTTGTTTTATAAAGTTAATTGGTATTTATATTTAAGTCCCATATCAGGTGGATTATTGATGCAGGGTTGATAGAAGAATTGTATTTTAACAAGGAGCTTGAATAAGTAAAGAAGCAGAATGGGATCTGAATATTTTTACACACATTCTGTTAATGATTTAGATTAGAATCTTAACCAGCTTTCATGTTAGAAATCCATACAAAAGAACCCAAGTCTTCCATTCATTTGAAACAACATTACTACTTGTTTGTCAATACTATTTTTCAGATTCATTCAGCTTCCTGTTTATTTTAAATTGTTGTGACTCAGGAACTGGGTAATTTTATGTTTGAAAAGGCTTTCTGGGAAACAGAGTTTTAAGCACCTACGGGAGTTAGACTATTTAAGACAATACACAGCATGATCACAGAGATGGAAAATGTAGTGAGTGGTTGATTGGTCACCTGATATTCTTTGTATGAAGACAAAAAAGTATGAAAGCTTTTAAAAGGTAGCTCTATTCAGAGTGACAGCATGAACACTGACAATCTTACCGTGTGATTTTTTATTCATGTGTTTATTTTTGCCTCAATGCACACACTTTGAGCAGGGGGTTGTACTAGATGATCTCCTGAGGTCCCTTCCAACACTAATAATATATGATACTCTATGATACAATGAAAATGCATGTTAAAGAAAGGTGCCCATTTGTAAAATACAATGTTTCCTTTTACATATTAAAAGTACCTAACTTAAATGAAACTAATATAGCTTTCACATCTAGAATATCACCAGGTTCTATATTCATAACATTTGACATTGAATACTATCATTACTTCTGAACATTGTTTCAGGAAGATTAGGCCTTGGATGCAGCCCTTGGATACTGTCAATATGACTGCCATATTTGTTGTGTGTTACACTGTTCAGTCTCCCAATACAGACAAAAGACACAAGTCCTGCCCTGAGGACCTAGCAGCCTAGTTTCAGACATTATATAACAAGGAGGAGAGGTTAACATGCCAAAGAGAGGGAAGGCAAGGGCAGCCTCAACAAGACTGAGAACTCAGTTAAGGCTAATGCATGGCATGATGGAGAAAAGGGTTTGTGGTTTGCTAGCTTTATTAGAATACAGACAAACGTAGGTACAGCTGAAAGCCAAAATTAGATGGGATACAACCTGTGCAGCTTATAACTCAAAAAGCAAGCATACTGCATCCATATTTAAGTACTGCATTTCAACCCTCAGACTGTCTCTTAGGTTCACTCAACAGGATATTACATTTGGCCAAGATTTTCAGAACAGTCCAATAATCTTGGGTGTCTCAATTTCTGGATACCCAAAAGAGTGGCTTAACAAGGCCCCAGAGGGCCTGGTGCAAGAATAAGATAGGGGCCCCATTCCCGATTCCACTCCCACACCCCACAGTCCATCCCCCCCCTCACTCATCCAATGCCCCACCAACAATTGGCCCCTAATCCTTCACCCACCACCCCCACAATTTTCCTGGCCACTTACACTGATTTTTCAGCAGCCATCCTACAGCTCCACTTGCTTCTATTGCCCACCCTGCACTTACACAGCACAGACCAAAATACGAATGATGAGTGGTGTTGCAATATGGTGAATGGAGTCACAGAATCACTCAGGTTTGGCTCAGCCTCCCTTCTGTGTACCAGATGATGAGCCAGAGTGCCACTCCCCCTGGTTTGGCCCCCATAACCTTGTGGGTCCAGGTGCAACTGCACCACTTGCACCATTGTATCTATGGTACTGATTCAAGGTGACACCTCAATGGGGCTCAACACCTTCTGGAAAAAAAAAAATCAAACCCCTGTGAGGTGTGTCAGAAAATGGAGGCATAAAAAAAAATCAAATCATTTTTGAAAATCTTGGCCTACATTATTAGAGTTTTTTCATTGGCCGGCGTGGGGGGGCGATGGGGGACTTGCTTACAACATGGTAGTGCCCAAATGCTGTCCAATCAGAGTTCTTTCTTGACTGGGCAGATGGACCAAACGATGTTTTAATGGTGTTAATAAATTATGCTATGCCCCTGTGGGATCCAGGACTGTAGCATAGGTCATTAATGTAGTTAACACACTGTTTGGGCTGAGCAACACAAGCATCACAGAACCATGCTTTAATCATGTTGGGACACTGCTAAATTGTAACAATGTCCCCCAATTTGTAATATTTACAACATAAATAGGATTAAACTTTCCTTCTAGCTGTGAAGACTCTAGGTCTTATTCCTTCAATTAGCTTTGGCTGCTCTGCATACATAAGGAAGCCCAACAAATGAGGTGTCAAGGACTCTCCCCCTTAACACACAACCTCAGGTGACTGCTGTTAAGAGCACATCAGATTTGAAGGAACATTGTCCTCATCAACTGACTACACTCATTGAGCTGGGTAAGGCCTTGTAGCACAGCGGACTCACCCATGTGGCGCCTCCTGCTGGTCGTCCTCGGGAATTAGCTCTTTGACCCAGGAGTGCCCTCTGCAGGCCAGTGATCCGCTTGCTGTTGGCCCCCATATCCCTCCCAGGACCTCGGTGCCCTTATCCCAGGGTTCTGCCTCCTGCAGTACCCCACAATCTGACTGGGTTTCCCCACCCCAGAGGAACCCCCACACCGTATACCCACGTCGCTTCAGTTGTGGCTACTGCCAGTCTCTATTTAGCCCCCGTGCCCTGGGGCAGGCTGCAGTGTAACAGCCAATCATCACAGGCAACAAGGGGTTTGGATTGGCTGCCTTTACCCACCCTCCGGCTGCCCCTCTGCAAGCCCAATTCCTAAGAGGCCTAGAATTAGGCCCTGCAGCCTAGGGAGTTCTGGCCTAGGGCCTCCCAGCTCCTAAGACCTTTCCCCAGCCCTGCCTTCCTCTAGGTCCCCTGGGTGAGTTCCCAAGCAGCCAGGCCTGTCTCCCTCTCCAGTCAGAGAGAGACTCCTCCCTCTGGCTTCCCTGGCCTTCTTATAAGGTCCAGTTGCTTAGTTTGGGGTGTGGCCCCAGCTGCAGCCACTTCCACCATCAGACAGGGTTTTACTTTGCCCAGCCCCAGCCCTAGCCCTCTGCAGGGCTTTTCTAACCCCTCCAGGGCCGGAGCGGGTGCTCACCCCCCTACAGGCCTATACTACACTACAAAGTTAGGTCAACATAAATCAACGTGTGTTGACCTAGCTGCACATGTGTCTACAGGAAAATCTGTCTCCCATCAATGTAAGCGCCGTGTTATAGCAACACAACACCACCACCTCACCAAGTGATGCAGAGCCATAGTCAAACCTATTTAGATAAAGGCAGTGCAAGTGTAGACACTGCATTAGTTGTGTCAACCCTAACAGTCCTCCAGCACTGTCCCCCAAGACCCCTGTCCTTGTGACTGACTGCTCTGGTCACAATTTTGATCACTACTGAGCAGGGGTAACAGACTGGAAGCTCACTTCCCACCTCTTTAAAACACCAGATGTGGTTTTGATGCACCTTTTCATGATTGCACACCTTGATGAACACACCAAGCAGCTCAGATACCTCAGAGGGAAACCTTCTGCTGTGAACTGCGAGGGGAGGGAGCCAGGGAGAGAGAGGAACGCGGCAAAGACCTCAAAGTACAAAGTTAGGTCAACATAAATGGTTTGAAACTACGCCACGTTACACTCATCCTGACAGGCAAGTGCAGATGAGCCTATTGATGAAGGAGAGGGGAGTGAGGGACATATGTACATCAATTATTCCTTACGGATAATTTATTTATTTTGCTTTTCATCTCATCTCTCCCCTCACTTACGTTTAGCCCAGTTTAAAGATGGTGCCTATCCCATCCATAAGTTCAGAGAACCTAGGCATTGACTTATGACTGCTTTACTAGTATAGTGCTAGAAAATAAAACATTAAGGAATAAATTCAAAAATTGAGTAGTATGGAAGTTCAATTATAGAGTCTATATCAGACCAGTGTCCTTTGCCAGGACAATGGTAAAACAGAGGTGGAGTCGGCATCTGCTCTTCATTTCTTTGGCTTGCTGGGCTACGCTGGCGGGGGTGGGGGCGGCGGGGGAAGGCATGTAGGGCACTTTGTTTTCCTGAATAAGGATGTCCCTTTTATCCTCTTGAGAGATTTCAATGACACTTTCATGGTGATATTCTGCAATCCTCTCCCAAAGATTTCCATAGTTTCTTCTACAATGATAGGAGACTGTCCCCCAGTACTTTGCAATGATTTCAGTTGGACCATAGCAATAAACAGGCTAATGGCATATGGGCCCAAGCAGCTTCAGGACACTAATAGCAACTGGGTTCTCTGCACCTGTCATTCTCAGGAGGCAGGTATCAGCCAAAATCAACACTGCCTCTGAAAATAGTGCCAATATTCACTGCCCATGTACATTCCCATTCTCCATACCCAGGGAAGGGCACTCAGTATTTATAACTTCCATGCAACATAACACCCTCCGCCTCCCTGCTAGGCTGTCCTTGTCACATGCCAAGCTACAAAACAGTGATGTAGCACCAATGCTAACATATCAATTAGAATTTCGTATTAAAGGTATTTATGGAATAAGGTAAGAGTTCTGATACTTCATCTTTTTTTTTTCTATTGTGCCTGCAAATCTCATGGTTATCTTGTCTATTTTAAAGCGCAGCGTCTTGTATGGGTGGACTTCAGAAGTGTGCCTTCCGTATCTGCTGAATATCTGACCCTGATCAGGAGGAGAAATACAAGAACTAGGGAAGATATGCTCTATGAGATTGAAGGATGGCCTCCAAGCGCCAGTGTTCACAGTTCAAGAGGCAATCTGAACATGACCACAGAAAAGGACAAAAAATGACTGTTGCAGAAGAGGCAAAAGACAGAGAAATGCAGCAGAAAATGCAGGAGGACACCATGGGTTTGCTCAGGCAACGAACTCAGATGCTGCAGAACACTGCTGAGATGAATGCCCAAAGACCCTGGACTCAGCAATCTTTCCAATCCTTGGAGAAAACTCCATGGTCGCTACTCCCTATACCCCCAAACATATCAGGCAGCAGCATGGTGATTACACCCTTACCACTACCCACTACACACCACATGCCAAGGAGAAGAGCTATACATACACTGACCTGTGAAAGCCACATGTTGGTGTATACATAGCCACAACATAGTACATTGTAATACATTTTAGATACATGGACGTAAATGCTCACTGTTTACTTCTATTTTTACTTGGGATTTCAACTATGGTTCACCTTAATACAGTGTCAGTAAAAGTAACTGTGTTTGTCCTTTAAATTTGTTACCTGTTTCTTTGCACATAATAAAGTTCTATTTTTGGAAAGTCAGAGTATCTTTATTACACTAAGCATGACAGAACTCAAAGTGGGAGGCAAAGACTTACCCGTATTTAATCTCAGTAGGTACACAAGAGACTCTATTTCATAAAACGCATCAGACAATTCTACTGTGGCTGACTATCAAAACGGTCTTTTACGACCTCTTTCAGATGCATAGTTCCATGGTTGACTCTTCTAATCGCCCTTGTGTCTGGCTGTTCAATTAGACAGCCTGTCCACCTTGTCCCCAACCCTAGCAGTAGTTTTTCCTCCTTTGCTGCTGTGACACTGAGCCAGAAAGGCAAGGGTTAAGCAACTAGCAGGCTAAATGAAACATCAACCTTTAAAGACACAATAGAAAAGGATACAAATGTTAATTAGGGCCATTCCTTACAAATAGCCATGTTAGATAGAGGAGAGCTTTGAACTAAAAACCTGTATTGCTAGAGAAGTAGAGGTAAATACTATTTGTATTTCTATGTATTTACCTATATCTTGTTAGATGTTAACCAAGTAATCAGATTAGCTAGTGGATGCCATTATATTATGCTTGCAGATGGTTCAGTTAACCTTAGGATTAAAGATGTAAGATATTGCAGGAAATAATATTACTTACATTGTCTTCAGTTTAAATAATCTGTGCCATAATGGAATGCCTTGATAGTTTGAGTGGATCATTTCCTTATGTTAATTAATACTATTAGTTTACCTGTGTATTCATAGGAACTAGAATTGACTCCAGAGTCATAAAGTATATTACCTATTCTTCATCCAGTGAATGCCTGCTGTGGTAACTACTGTCAAGAGGCTAACACAGCCTGCCAGCGATCTGTAAAAACTCTCGGGCGCCAATCCTGTTATCTCAAGTCTGTTTGAACCTTATCAGGGGAGGTTTTGAGATACAAGACTAAGGTGTTCAACTCCAGTCTGGATTACCTTGATATTTGACATGAATTGTCTATTTGGACTATAACCTGATGAACTGATTCTGAAAGAACTTTTTGCAGTTCAGTCTCTACCATCTCTACTATGAAACTGACCTAGGAACTTTACTCATATCTGTATATATGATAATATTTTAACTATGATTCTCTCTCCTTTTTTTAATAAATCTTAGTTTAGTTAATAAGAATTGTCTGTAAACATGTAGTTGGGTAAGATCGGCATTATCCATTGCCTTGGCGGGTAATGTGTCCAACTCTTGGGATTGGTAGAACTTTATATATGGTGAATAAGATTTCAAATAATCCTCACTATATCTGACTGGCTGTCTGGGTGGGAGCCCTAGGCTAGATTGCTTTAAGAGAGATGTGTTTTTAGCTTCTGGGTAACCAGTAAGGTATTGTAGAAGCTGATTTGTTGCTGGCTTAGTGAATTTAATTATTAGAATACCCACCAGTTTTAGGGGTTGTCTGCCGCATTCTCAGGGTTTGCCCTGATTGAGCAATCTCAGTTTGCACCCCGCCTCCCACTGACCATGGTCACAGTCTCAGATATTTTGCATCACACAACATGCAGCTATAACCATTGTTTTGTCTCACTGCGTCCAATCTAGTGAGCAAACAGCACCAGCATCCATTCAATCTACCAAAAGCACATCCAGCAGACATTCTGCTGAGCCAGAAATTGAATCTTTGGTGCTGTCAAGGTGGTCAAGTGCAAAGATTCATGGGCCAGGGGTAGGTTGGGTACCCCAGAATCACTACTGCCCTTTCAATATTGCCAATGATCATCCACCAGTTGGGGAAGAATGTCCCTGTTTACAGCTTTTTTGAAAAGTCTTGTATCCTTAAAGATGCAAATATAATGCACCTTCCCTGACCAGCCTACATTGGGATATCAGTGAAGCATCCAAGGTGATCCACTAGCACCTTGCATAACCATGGAAATATATCCCTTTCTGTTTATGTATTCACTGGCAAGGTAGACTGGTGCCAGAATGGGGATATGCGTGCTATCTATTGCCCTTCTGCAGTTTGGGAAACCATTGCTGTAAATCTATCTGCTATTTCCTGTACCTTACCAAGAGTCACAGTCCTGTGTAGCAGAAGACCTTTAATTGCCTTACACACTTGGACAACAACAGCCCAGCCTGCTGTGAACTTTCCAACTCCAAACCGATTGCCCACTGTCCAATAGCAACCTGGCATTACAGGCATACAAAACATGATCACCACTCATTTCTCCATTGTCAATGCAACTTTCATTTGTATGTCCCTGCCCTGAAGATTGGGTGAGCTCAGCACATAGATCCAGGAACAGGATTTTTTGCATTAGATAGTTCCGCAGCCACTGATCATCATCCTAAACCTGCACTCACATGCAATCAGTGGTGAGATGAAGCCGGTTCCCACCGGTTCCCAAGAACTCGTTCCCAAGAACCGGTTGCTAAAATTAGACCTCCGTGGAGAACCGGTTATTAAAGGGCCAGGGGGTGGGCAAAGAACTCTGGTTCACAGGCCGGACCATCCTGTTGCTCCCAGGATTCCCAGCTGGGGAGGCTCCCCCGGACCCTCCCCCACTTCCCCCCAGCTGCAGCGTGGCCGATCACCAGCACCAGCTGGGCAGCTCAGCTGAGCTCAGGAGGAGCCCTGCTGCCACTTTTTGAGCAGCCCAGCAAGGAGTGTTTGTTGGGGGGTGCTGCTGGAAGCTCTAGGGCTGGCCGGAGGGGAGGGGGCAAGTGGGGCAATTGGTCCCAGGCCCTGCAGGGGCCCCCGGCCCCATGAGTATGTCTACCCCAACCCCAGTCCCTCCCATTCTTCCCCCCCACCTTAAATCAGAACTTTTTATAGGGAACCAGTTAAGATTTTGGCAGCTCATCACTGCATGCAATCCCACAAATCAGTGCTCATTTCTCAGTTCCAGTCATGGCAATTCACCCAGTGGAGAGGCCTCGTGAACACCAGCTATAATCTGGCTTTTCTTTTCCTTGCTATGTCCATCAGCATCCAGTTATCATGTCTGAACATCTCTACATCTTCCTCATCACAATCCTGGTTGTAGCAGTATTTGTTCAAGCTATACAAATACAGGAGAATCAGTTATCCTATATTAGCAATTCTCATGAGAGTTGTGCTGAACTCTGCAGGGCTTATGCTTCTGTCAGAGATGGTGAAAACCAAAAAGTACTGTGCAGAACTAAGGGAGTCTTTTTTTTTAAAATGACATGAAAATGATGGGATGTGGAAAGTACGGGATGGAAAAAGTAGAATGGTGGGAAATTGACACCTAGTTCCCAGAAGTCCCTGGATGAATTGCCGGTTCACAAGACACTGCAAAAATCTCCCATAAGACACTGAGCCAGGCACCTATGCTTGTGAGCCACTCCAGACAACGTGACAACAACATCCTTCCATTCATTTTGTGAAATATTCTGCGTATTCTAAATGTGGTATTTGTTCTGATACGGAATGAAACGAGACCGCTCTAAAGTATTTATGAAGAGGGAGCGAGAAAGAAAGAGACCCACCCTAACTATAGCCCAGTGGGTTAGGACTCTGGCCCTGGACATAGCAGACCACATCCCAAGCTACTGCCCTAGGCACCAGATCACAGTTGGGGGTGGGTCTCTCTCTCTCTCTCCTCATCCTATCACAGGGGTAGCCGTGTTAGTCTGGATCTGTAAAAGCAGCAAAGAGTCCTGTGGCACATTATAGACTAACAGACCTATTGGAGCATGAGCTTTCGTGGGTGAATACCCACTTCGTCGGATGCATCCCATGAAAGCTCATGCTTCAAAATGTATGTTAGTCTATAAGGTGCCACAGGACTCTTTGCTGCTTCTCCTCATCCTGTATCCAAGAAATCTTCTTGATGAAAATTTAGTCAAAACAGATATGTTTCCATGAAACATTTTGGTTTCAACAAAAAGCATTTTTGACAGAAAACAGTTTCATTGAAAATATTTTCACTGTGTATTTTGCTACCGTTTTTGTATATGATCAGGGTGAGAAAAAAAAATCAAAAACAGTACTTTTATCAGTTGGTCTCAAATCATAAGTTTAACTATAATATAATTAAGATTTGGCTTTATTGAAGATTTCATTCATACACTGAGGAAGTCAAAAGGGAACAATCAAGAACACCGCCTCCCCCAAAATCAAGAACTTGGTAATGCTACTGCGAATTAGATCTTTTGCATCCTGGGATTTTGATGCCTTAATCTATGATGGAATGTTGTTTAATTATGTATTTTGCTATGCATAACAAATGTAAATTACATACCTCATTATTCATAGTTATATTAATATGTATTTTTCTCTCTTTAGGACTCTAAGACCTCCTTTTGAGTCATTATAATCTTTGGGGGAAAACAAGTATGCATGAGTAATGAATCAGTAATGCTGATTCTATATTTTGTAAAATATTAAAATCTAGTTTTATAGCAAGATTTCATTAGCAAGTGTTTTATCTGAATATGCAGAATGAAGAGAGGATTGCAAACTGCACAGAACATGTATCCAAAAAACCGGAACCATGCTGTTTATTCTCATTATCTTAACTTTTCACCTTCCCAACTTCCACCTTGATATCTTTCACCTTCACCAACATCCCTAATGAGCTCCTCCTAGTTAAATCTAAGGAGAACTTTCCCCAGATACTCCTGCCTTCGTTCTCTCTCAGCTTCAACGTACCAACAGGTCTCCCTCCTACGATGCACCCTTTCAATGTCTCCTTCAATGGCTACGTGGTCTTGCCTCTTCCATTTGTTCACATTCCTCAAGGAATATGTCCCCCCCCTTCTCACACACACGCACACTTTATCCTGTCCCATGCCATGTTGGTAATTTCACTATCTACCTCTTAGCACAATTTATCCAGTTAGCATGGATAGCCTCCCTCTGGATGTTCTGCTATCATTTAAAACACTATTGTAACATGAACTCCTGACCCGTATTCCTAATCGGTGGCCTCCCCCTTGTGTTGTTCTTTGCCTTAAAGCAATGACAGCTGATATTTAACAATTATTTGGAAGTATGACATAAACCAAAGTCAGGGTCTGCTGTATAATGCAAACTGCCACTGTCTGATCTTCCCCCTGCAGTCCAAAATCACGCCTTTCAAAATGGAGGATGAGCTCTGGAACCTGTAGCTATGAGTCGCCAATGTGATACGGCTGTTAAAAAAGCAAATGCGATTTTGGGATGCATCAGGCGGGGTATTTCCAGCAAGGATAAGGAGGTGTTAGTACCGTTATACAAGGCGTTGGTGAGACCCCATTTGGAATACTGTGTGCAGTTCTGGTGTCCCATGTTCAAGAAGGATGAATTCAAACTGGAACAGGTTCAGAGACGGGCTACAAGGATGATCCGAGGAATGGAAAAACTGCCTTATGAAAGGAGACTCAAAGATCTTGGCTTGTTTAGCCTGGCCAAAAGAAGGCTGCGGGGGGATATGCTTGCTCTATATAAATATATCAGGGGGGTTAACGTTAGGGAGGGAGAGGAATTATTTAAGTTTAGTACTAATGTAGGCACGAGGACGAATGGGTATAAACTGGATATTAGGAAGTTTAGACTGGAAATTAGACGAAGGTTTCTAATCATTAGGGGAGTGAAGTTCTGGAACTGCCTTCCGAGGGAAGTAGTGGGGGCAAAAGATTTTCCTGGCTTTAAGACTAAGCTTGATAAGTATATGGAGGGGATGTTATGATAGGATCGTTAATTTGGGCAATTGATCTTGGATTACCACCAGATAGGTCTGCTCAATGGTCTGCGGGGAGATGTTGGATGGAATGGGAACTGAGTTACTGCAGAGAATTCCTTCTTGGGTGCTGGCTGGTGACTCTTGCCCACATGCTCAGGGTTTAGCTGATCGCCATATTTGGGGTCGGGAAGGAATTTTCCTCCAGGGCGGATTGGCAGGGGCCCTGGAGGTTTTTCGCCTTCCCCTGCAGCATGGGGCACGGGTCACTTGCTGGTGGTTTCTCTGCAGCTTGAGGTCTTCAAACCAATTTTGAGGATTTCAATAACTCGGTCCTGGGATAGGGGTTGTTATAAAATTGGATGGGTGGGGTTCTGTGGCCTGCCTTGTGCAGGAGGTCAGACTAGATGATCAGATTGGTCCCTTCTGACCTATGAGTCTATCCTTACACATGGGACCAACTTCACTCCCACCACATTTTTCTACCACTTTAGACTGCTCTGCTGTCATTTCCAAAACCCAGATCAGCCATCTTTGAGTCATCTGACTCTCCTCTCCCCCCACAACCAGTCTCATAAAATCCTAGGACCAAAGTTCAACCTGTTCTGTTGCTACTGTTAAAAGCTCAGTCACATCCTGGTTTTCTCCCCTTGATTACTGAAGCCACATAGTAGCTCTGCACATCACCTCTCTCCTCCCATTCTGTCCAGAATATGTAGGGAACCGGTTATGCACTGGCCTGTACTCTAAGTTGTCCAAGGTAACAAAAATAATAACCAGCCTGTTACATAACATTGATTAGGAAAACCAGCAAAAGTTGGAGACAAATTGTCATAAACAGATGGTTAAGGGTTAATAAGTTCACCTAGCCTAGCTAACACCTGACCAGAGGAACCAATGGGGGAACAAGATGTTTCAAAAGGACGGAGTTTTTCCTTTGTTGAGAGTTTCAGTTTCAGCTGGAGTGAAAAAGATCAAGGAACCAGCCTCTTATCAGAGTAGTAAGTTTTAGAAAGGAATAAATAGGTTCATGTTTATTTCTGTGTAACCTGTCTTATGCAATTAGAGGTAGAATCAAATTGGGCATTTGGGTATTTTTTTGTGTAACTAAATTTGTGCCCAGGGAAACATCCTCTGTGTTTTGAATCTGTTGTCTGTGAGAGTAGCTGGTATGCTAATCTCTCCCACAGGGTTTTCTTTTACCTTTCTTTAATTAAAAGCCTTTTTCTTAATACCTGATTGATTTTTTCCTTGCTTTTAGATCCAAAAGGGTTGGATCTGGATCCACCAGGAGTTGGTGGGAGAAAGGAGGGGGGATAGTTAATTTCTCCTTGTTTTAAGATCCAAGGGATTGGATCTGGACTCACCAGGGAATTGGTGAAGGAGTCTCTCAAGGCTACCCAGGGAGGGGAAGGTTTTTGGGGGAAAGGGAGTGATCCAGACACTGAAAATTCTGGATGGTGGCAGCGATACCAGATCTAAGGTAGTAATTAAGATTAGAAGTGTCCATGCAGGTCCCCACATCTGTACCCTAAGTTCAGAGTGGGGAAGGAACCTTGACACAAATAGACTAGTAAAAACTGGAATATTAAGCTGAATGAACAGTAGGAAGGAATCTTCAAGGTTCCTGGTGAAGCCAGAGGTTTGCATTCCGGAATGGTTCATTTTAAGAGGATGAAGTTTCTACCCCTTCTGGGTGGGAAGGGTATCACTGAATGTACAATGGGACAGATGGACAGAAAGAAATGAGATTTATCATCACGGCTGCCACCCCTGCCTCCTGGTACTCCAGGATCTGCCACGTTACCACTGGTCTTCCCGCATCTTTAAATTGAAAAAGGGCATCCTGACTAGACCAGGCCATAGAGAGGGAACAAGAAATTTCCTGAACACAGTCATGATTTTAGGGTTGACAACCCTCCTGAATTGTCCTGGGGTCTCCAGGAATTAATCTTTAAAGATTATGTCATGTGATGAAACCTCCAGGAATATGTCCAACGTACATGGTTTGCAACGGTAGAAGGGAATGAAAGCATGCTCAGAAGGCCATCCAGATTATATTTCAGTATTGGCGCTGGTTCCAACAATGGTCACACTTAATTTTTCAAGCCATTTCAAGATGTTTACTAGTTTATGAAAATCTCTAAACCCAGAAGGGACCATTATGATCATCTAGTCTGTCCTGCATAACACAGGCCATAGAACTGGATCCAGTTATTCCTGCACCAGTTTCTATTTGTTGTAGATCAGCATATTTTTTAGAAAGATATCCAGTTTTGATTTGCCCTTCATATAACTGGGAAAGCCAGAAGAACCGGGCAAGTATTTCAGAAGAGTAGACATTTTTAAGGGTACCTAACATCAAGACTTTTCTTGTTTTGACCTTGAATATGCAGAAGGAATATCACAAGATTTATGATGACTATTAGATTTTTAGCAGTTCCTAAGCAATATCTGCTTAACTACCTTTGCTGTGGCAGCTCTTTTTATTTTAGTGAAATTTTATGCAAAAGAGCATTTTACAGAAACTGATTTAGTGTTCTCTCTGCATTTTTTATATACAAACTTAATTTAAAAAGCTTTTTCATACTAACAAATATTGTCCCATGCAGAGACTACATTTAATAAATATGCTTATTATTTTCCTTAATGAAAGCAATGTTTAAAGATTGTAGGTAATCGCATTACACTGTACTCCAATTATACAATCCTGTTCTTCTAACCCTTCTGCAAACAGGCGGCTACCTCACCTCAATTTCCAATTATGTATATTGCGGCCTTCCAAAACCACCCTCATTATTACACATAGCATATTTGGCTCTATTAGTGAAGATGCTGTAATTAGGGAAGAATCAAATGCATTTTCAAGTCCAAGATAATCACACGAAAAGTTAATTATGTCAATTAAAATAATCTTCCCTCCATGCAGCTGATACAACCTATTTCTATTGAGACACCATGGGCCAGATTCTGATCTTTGTTATACCACTGTAACTCCACTTAATTCAGTGTAACTGAGGGTATGTCTCTGCAACGTAAGCCCAGGGTTCGAAATCAGGCTCAAGGCTAACCTTCCTTCTGTCTAACACAAATTGCACAAATCCAGGGCTCAGACCCAGGGTCCCAGCACACCACCACCCCACCCCCGAAATGGAGGGCCTGAGCCGGAGTCAAGCCTGGACCCAAGGTTCAAGCCCTATTGCTTTTGCAGCATAGATGGAGCCTTACTGGACTCATGCTGTGGGAGTCCACCAAAAGTCTCCCACAATCCTATCAGCTCACTGTCTTTGTCCTCTGAATAGTCAAGTTAGGTGCACATTCAAGATTTCCCACACTGCACCATGAACAAAGGGCTAGAAAGGCCACATTTTGGGAGGGCGCTAGGAAGTCTGGGATATGGGCCATTCAACTCAGCCTGCATAATGCAGTGTAGATGCTGCAACCCTAGGGTTAAACAATTCAAAATCTGGAGTTACAAATGAGTTTAAACACTCAAGTCCTATGTTAATAAACCCAGGGTCTGCTAACTCGAGCTCTACTAACCCTGGATTCACATTGCAGCATAGACATACCCTCAAGGTATGTCTACATTGGAGCTATGAGGTGCCATTCCTAGCTTGTATAGAAGTACCTGTGCTAGCTGCGTTCAAGCTAGCACCTCAAAATGGCAATACATCTATGAGGCCTGGGCAGCTGCTTGGGCTAGCCATCCCAACTACAATCCTGCCTGCCCCCTATTTTGGAAAACTCAAGCACAGGTAGTGTGGGTACATCTATGGGAGCTGGAAAGCACAGCCGCAAGCTCAAATGTAGATGTACCCTGAGATCAGAATTGGGGCCTGTGTGTTTGTTATAGAGCCAAACCTTAATTTTAATTAGCAACAGCAGAGACAGTTAAACATGTTACTTTCCCAGATTTCACCAAAAGCTAGAAAGCCATCATTAAAATATTCTATTGTGTGGTAAAGAACTCCAAAACAAATGGAAAAAACCCCAACACTTAATAACCCAGTTACTAAACTTCTTTGCTTTCTATAATTCACATCTCTTTAACGTCTTGTAGAAACCTGATAATTTGCTCTTAATACTGTTAAATTTCATTGGCATATCATAAAAGTGTATTGCAGTTCATAAGACATTTGCAACCTTGAGATGAAAATATTTCTCATTCAAGGTTTCCAATTTTTCTGATTCCGCACCCCTGCTTCTAATCAGTGCCTGGTACAGTACACCTCTACCTTGATATAATGCTGTCCTCGGGAGCCAAAGAATCTTACCGTGTTATAGGTGAAACTGCATTATATTGAACTTGCTTTGGTCCACTGCAGTGTGCAGCCCCGCCTCCTGGAGCACTGCTTACCGTGTTACATCTGAATTCGTGTTATATTGGGTAGCGTTATATCGAGGTAGAGGTGTACTTGATTCCCAGTACAGCTGGGATCACTGCCAAAGATGTTTATTTCAATTTTATCTCCAGTACAGAATTTAATTCTTTCTTTCTTAGCCTTTATTAATCAGTTAAAATCTAAATCTTCATTATTAATTTACTAGAAACAATACAGCACCTTGTAAAACATTTATGCAGCAGTAAATGAGGAGCCCCCTTTCCAGGGATCACATGGCATGCCTAATTTACTCCACAACTGAATATTTAATTACTAATTGCAGCTAAGCTGAAGGTGCTCTGTTGAAATGAAATCCTTTTCTTAATGACAAAAGGCTTAATTGCATTGTATGCAGTGAGGGTAAATTTCTGAAAGGAGCAGTAGGAAACAGTCTCCTGTTTGCATTTTCTTCCTTACCAGTGAAGCAAAGGACCGTGTACTTTGCAACAAGCTGCGTCAATTGTGTAATATGGTCTGGTACTTACTGATACCTAAACTCCCCAGAGTAATTTTAACACAAATAGGTTTGAAATGCCATTCTAAATTACCAAGGAAGATAATGCACTGCATATGTAGGACAAGAGAAAAATGAAAGTTTTCAATAAAAGGGTATGTATACACTTCAAAGAGGACTACAATACTGTGAACTCAGGACCTTCAATTTCACATCCACAGCACCCACACAGGAGAGTTACAGTGCAGCATTTTGGTGCAAACTGCTATTTACACCCACTTAGTCCAAAATACAGGGCCATGTAGACATGTCTTTTTAATAGCGGATAGGTATTCCTGAGAGAAGTATACCCTGCACTTGGATGCTCTCAGTCAAGCAGGCTCCCCGCCCCCTGCCAATCTCCAATTAGGATAATTTTATATTTTAACAGGCAGATTTTTTTATTTAGGTATGAGTGGCATTTACAGTTCTAGGGTAAAGCACCGCAGCACCCAAGTCACTATTGAACATGGTACTTAGGCAGTGTGCAAGTTTTATCCACCAGTAAGGTGCGTACATATCATCTGTTTCCAAACTGTTTCCAAAAGCAGACTAGAAAACATTCATGCAGTTCTGGGGGAAAGAAGGAGATTTGCAGATGCCAAACAAACCTTATCCAGCAATAATTTCTGTCCTTTTTGAACGATTTAGCCAAAGTACAGTGAAAAGCACAAAACATTTTTCCTCACCATCAAACTTCTGTGTTATTTTGATACAGTTAATATTTGTTGAGCCCCTACTATTGTGAAAAAGGAAGAAATCCAGTCCCTGTCCCAGGGAGGACAAATAGTACAGACCAAATATTAGCACACATTTTAGCATCTGAATCCCATCATGTCTTCATTATCCTAGCTTAGGGTAATTGTCTTAAGCAGATTTTCCATAGTTTTAAGACACTGACAATTTGTATATTATTTCAGTACAAAACAGCATCTGGAATTTTTTTTTGTTTCCTTTTTCAGAAGATCTCTGCTTTTCAGTTAGAATCATTATCCTAATGATTTCACCTTGCTCCATCTCCCAGGTGCCTGTCAAGGTAGTAGTGACTAGTGACTAGTAATTTATGTCCAAACCTGTGTGTTGCATAACAAAAGCTAAATTCCAACTTTTGGGGCACTGCTTTACATCCACACCTGTCCATAACGTAGGAGAACCAGTGAATGAAAGGTAGATTGCAATATGCTGGATGGCTGAAGGATTGGTACTGGAGCATAGAACCTATCCCAGGCAGGTCACCTGTTCAAATCCAACAAAGGTTGATAAAGACTAAGTTATTGTATTGGTGGACTATGGGAATGGAGCATGGTCATAGACCAGCTAACACTGCATAGGTGTCCAGTTCACACAAAGAGCTACCTAATGTAGCGTTCCAGCAGAACCTCGGAGTTACCAACACCTCAGGAATGGAGGTTGTTCATAACTCCAAAATGTTCGTAACGCTGAACAAAATGTTATGGCTGTTCTTTCAAAAGTTTACAACTGAACATTGACTTAATACAGCTTTGAAACTTTACTATGCTGAAGAAAAATGCTGCTTTTAACCATCTTAATTTAAAGGAAACAAGCACAGAAACCATTTCCTTCCCTTGTCAAATCTTTTTTTTTTAAACTTTCCCTTTATTTTTCAGCAGCTTATGTTTAACACGGTAGTATACTATATTTGCTTTTACGCCCCCCTCTGCTCTGCCTGATTGCATACTTTGGGTTCCAAACAGGACGTGTGGTTGACTGGTTAGTTCGTAACTCTACTATTCATAACTCTGAGGTTCTACTGTACCTGACCTCCTCACTGGTAGTCTCAGAAGAGGAGCCAAAGCCTACACATAATCTACAGACTATTTTTCCTATAACTAGGGGTGATCGCTCCAGAACAAAGTTGAGACACAAAGAACTGAGGGGAAGGTAGCTCAGCTGTTTCTTCAGTTATATGTGACCTGTGGTCAAGATGACAACTTGATGTCTGCAGAGGTATCAAGCTAATGTTTCACATGAACACTTAGGACTGGTCTTCACTAAAAGTGGTTTGTTACCACATTAGCTAAACCAATGAGGAGTCCGGTGGCAACTTAAAGACTAACAGATTTATTTGGGCATAAGCTTTCATGGGTAAAAAACCCACTTCTTCAGATGCATGGAGTGAAAATTACAGATGCAGGCATAAATATACTAATCCATGAAGAGAAGGGAGTTACCTTACACGTGGAGAACAAGTGCTGACAGGGCCAAGTTAGAGTGGACATGGTCCACTCCTAATAACTGATGAGGCAGTGTCAATACCAAGAGAAGGAAAATTACTTTTCATAGAATCATAGAATATCAGGGTTGGAAGGGACTTCAGGAGGTCATCTAATCCAACCTCCTGCTCAAAGCAGGACCAATTCCCAACTAAATCATCCCAGCCAGGGCTTTGTCAAGCCTGACCTTAAAAACATCTAAGGAAGGAGAGTCCACCAGCTCCCTAGGTAACCCATTCCAGTACTTCACCACTCTCTGAGTGAAAATTTTTTTCCTAATATCCAACCTAAATCTCTCCCACTGCAACTTGAGACCAATTTTCCTTGTTCTGTCATCAGGTACCACTGAGAACAGTCTAGATCCATCCTCTTTGGAACCCCCTTTCAGATAATTGAAAGCAGCTATTAAATCCCCCCTCATTCTTCTCTTCTGCAGACTAAACAATCCCAGATTCCTCAACCTCTCCTCATAAGTCATGTGCTCCAGCCCCCTAATCATTTTAGTTGCCCTCCACTGGACTCTTTCCAATTTTTCCACATCCTTCTTGTAGTGTGGGGCCCAAAACTGGACACAGTACTCCAGATGAGGCCTCACCAATGTCAAATAGAGGGGAATGATCACATCCCTCGATCTGCTGGCAATGCCCCTACTTACCCAGCCCAAAATGTCGTTAGCCTTCTTGGCAACAAGGGCACACTGCTGACACATATCCAGCTTCTCGTCCACTGTATCCCTTAGGTCATTTTCTGCAGAACTGCTTCTGAGCCATTCGGTCCCTAATCTGTAACAGTGAATGGGATTCTTCCGTCCTAAGTGCAGGACTCTGCACTTGTCCTGGCTGAACCTCATCAGGTTTCTTTTGACCCAGTCCTCTAATTTGTCTAGGTCCCTCTGTATCCTATCCCTACCCTCCAGCATATCTACCACTCCTCCAAGTTTAGTGTCATCTGCAAACTTGCTGAGAGTGCAGTCCATGCCATCCTCCAGATCATTAATGAAGATATTGAACAAAACCAGCCCCAGGACCGACCCTTCGGGCACTCCACTTGAAACCGGCTGCCAACTAGACATGGTGCCGTTGATCACTACCCATTAAGCCCGATGATCTAGCCAGCTTTCTATCCACCTTATAGTCCAATCATCCAGCTCATACTACTTTAACTTGCTGGCAAGAATACCGTGGGAGACTGTATCAAAAGCTTTGCTAAAGTCAAGGAATAACACATCCACTGCTTTCCCCTCATCCAAAGACCCAGTTATCTCCTCATAGAAGGCAGTTAGGTTAGTCAGGCATGACTTGCCCTTGGTGAATCCATGCTGACTGTTTCTGATCACTTTCCTCTCCTCTAAGGCCATGTCTACACTTACAGTTTTGCAGCGCTGGTAGTTACAGCTGTGTTCGTACAGCTGTGTAGGGCCAGCGCTGCAGTGTGGCCACACTGACAGCTACTAGCGCTGCAGTGTGGCCACATTTGCAGCACTTGCAGCGCTGTTGGGAGTGGTGCATTGTGGGCAGCTATCCCAGCATTCAAGTGGCTGCAACGTGCTTTTCAAAAGAGGGGGTGGGGTGGAATGTGACAGGGAGCGTGGAGGAGACAGACAGAATGGATTTTTGGAGTTGACACTGTTCTCAGCTCCCTGCCTTGCAAGTTCTAAGGACTGGAAGACACACAGTGCCTACCTTCAATCATTTTAAAAGTTCTAACTCCCTTCCCCACTCCTCTCTCATTCACTAAATGCAAATTATTTACTTCTAAATACCCGTCAGACCAGATAAGCAACTGCTCAACACGGACTTCCCCCTCCCCCTCTGCTGTGTGAGCGTGCTGTTTCTCTCTTCAAGCAAACAGCTGTGAACATTCCAAAGTAATTCCCCTGCCTGCCTCCGCTCGCTCAGCAAACAGGAGCTGTGTTTGTTTTTTAAATAAGCAGTTTGGCTGCACTCCGAGCTCTCCCTTTCTTCCGGTTTGTTGTGGACAGGAATTCTGGGATACTTCCTTATACCCCGGAGGTCAATAAAAGCGCTGGTGAGCGTCCACACTTGCTGACCAGCGCTGGATGACCAGCGCTGGAATCCCTACACCTGAGGCTCGAGCGGATGTACAGCCAGCGCTGCAACCAGGAAGTTGCAGCGCTGGCCGTGCTTTGCAAGTGTGGCCACATCCTAAGTTGCAGCACTGTAACCCCCTCACCAGCACTGCAACTCTCTAGTGTAACCATGGCCTAAGTGCTTCAGAATTGATTCCTTGAGGACCTGCTCCATGATTTTTCCAGGGACTGAGGTGAGACTGACTGGCCTGTAGTTCCCCAGATCCTCCTTCTTCCCTTTTTTAAAGATAGGCACTTCAGCATCCTTTTTCCAGTCATCCAAGACCTCCCCCATTGTAGTGAGCCAGCCATCCGGGACCACCCCCATTTTGTAGTGAGCCAGCCATGCCCAGTCCCTAATCAAGCCCAAATTAAGGGTCTTTAATTTGCAAATGAATTGTAGCTCTACAGTTTCTCTTTGTGTCTACATTATTATAAAAGTTACCTACAGAGAGTCATTGAGATCACAATAAGCCCAATTCTCATTTTCTCAGTCTTTTTTTACATCTCTCTGGCACTGCAAAGGTACCTCTGATTAGATGTAAATTACATGTATACCCACCACTGTCAGGGTGGTGTCAAAGGGCTTTTGTATAAATGAGAATCAGGCCCAATATGATTTATTTAGAAACTACAGTTAGAATTCTCATATCAGTTTTTCAGAAGGCTTTGACTCCATTAGACAGTGTTTCTTGTCAATATATTAACCTGATCTATATCTACATTACATATTAGAGATGTCTAATTCAAAATCCAAGTCAAACAAGTATTTTATTATGCTATATTTTGCATTGCTTATGGAAGACACAGAAGAACAACTGAGGCCAAAGATATTCACACTTGTATATTACACAAGTCATTTTCATAATATACTTGCAAATTGCAGAAATATGCAAAGAAAAACAACAAATTTCCATAAATAATGGGAAACATTTGAATTAAACATTATATTAACAATGTTACACCGGGATTTAACTGAACTTGATATAGCTATCAACTAAGCCGGCAAAAATCCCATTAAATTCCAAATAAAGTTCATTACACTATATTTTAGAAGGTGATAACCATAAACAAATTATTTATAGAATACAAAGAGAAAATTATTTTTCTTCCTTTTAGAAAAACAGTCTCCTGTAGTTGATGGTAATAAAGCTGGTTATTCATTAGAAATAGATCCAGACTGACTCTATTCAAGTCACAGCATGAGCACCCAAAGTAGCAATTAATGTAGGCATTGATGTGGAAGTGGTTTCCCAAATGCCATTCCATTTCTTTTTGTTTTGTTTTTATGTGACTAAGGTGAAACTTAAGTTGAAAAATTACAACTACTATTTCTGAAAGGTACATAACACTAAACTACTTTATAAGATATCAAGTAGCGACCACCTTGATTATAAATTGAAAAGCATTATTTTTGCAGAGCAGCCTTGGTGGCACACTGGAAATGGAATGCATTACCATATGAAGCATCCAGCTAGGATCAATTGCCAATGCCAGTCCCCTAGACCCATCAGATCAGGGCAGAGATGGAGCTCCAGTCCATAGCAAGGGAGTGCCAGTAATTGCTTAACAGAAACTTCTTTAGTCAATGAAGGAGAAATACAGATTGACTTTAAAGAAGAATCACCTCTGCTTCTCCTTAGTTGGGGGGCAGTGGCTATGAAGGGGAGCACCTTGCAACACATGGAGGGTCCCACTCAGGGGTGCACATACAGACAAAAAAACTCCTCCTAAGAAAAAGCTAAATTTACAAGGGAATAAATGATTGCAGGGGATTAACTTCAAGCCAAGGATGCATAAGCATCCTATTCGTGATTTATTCTTGTATTTTCTGGAGGATTATTTGGATTCATTTTATTATGATTGTAACTCACCTCTGCCTAACTAGTGTCTCCTACCAGTATGTATTAGTAATTATATACACTGCCTTATAAACAATTACAAAAACAAAAAACCAAAACCACAAGTTTAGTTGCCCTGTGGATCTGAATTAAATCTCAATACAAGAAAAAAAAAACCCTTATAATTAAGGCCAAAGCACTCTCACCCAGGAATCAAACCTAATCCCTGCTAATGCTATCCTGCTAAAGCAACAGGCACGCTGATGAGCAAACACAGGGGTATTAACACTCTTTTCAAATGGAGAATTAGGTGCACAAATCCTTTTGTAGGGAGATGAGAGCATCTCCCCAAATCCATAAAATACAACATGCAAAGAACATTTAAACGGCTGTTCCAGGGGAATGTGATAGAGCTGGTATCTGCTCTTGTAAAAGAGATACTAAAGGTGACATGAATCAGTATGGCAATTTACCCTTCCCCTAATGCCAGGTGTTCAGTCATGAGTGAGTTACAATTTGTTCCCTGGTCTTCTCCACATGAGTACAACTGCTTTCTTTCCCTTGCTCAGGGCTAGTGGAAATTATATGAGATATCCTTTAGTGCAGAGGTTTTAAAACATGGAGGTGGATTTGTTACAAGGATAAAATGTCATATAGGGGTTGACTGCAGGCAAGTAAAAGACTTGTTTCACCTTTAGCCAGGGCTGGATTAACTCTCCTGTGGGCACAAGCTATTAGATTTTCTGGGGCCCCTGGGTGTTTGGAGTAGGGGAGTTGGCTCGGGGCTGGAGATTGGGGTGTGGGAAGAGGTGAAGCTCCAGCTGGGGGTGGTGAGCTCCGGGGGGGGGTCAGAGATGGGACAAGATGTTGGGGTACAGACTCTGGGTGGGAGTTTGGGTGCAGGAGGAGACTCCAGGCTGGGGTAGGGGATTGGGGTGCAGGAGGAGGTGCAGGCTCCGGCCAGGAGGCACTTACCTCGGGCAGCTCCTGGGTCAGCAGTGCTGCAGGGCTAAGGCAGGATCCCTGCCTGCCCTGGCTCTGTGCTGCTCTGCTCTCTCAGGTGGCCAACATGTCCGGACCCTAGGCAGAGGGGTCAGGCCATTCTGCATGGTGCACATTGTCTATGCCCACAGTATCACCCCCGCAGCTCCCATTGGTCGCAGTACCCGGCAAATGGTAGCTGTGGAGCCAGTGCTGGGAGTGGGGGCAGTGCGCAGAGATTCCCTGAAAGCCCCTCGCCCAGGGGCTGCAGGAGCAAATTGGCGAGCTGGTGCTTGTGGCCCCAGCCCTGAGAGGGTTGGGGCACCGAGGCTCGGGGACCAGTATCTGGCCACAGTGCAGAGACTTGCCATGGGCCAGATGAAAAGAAGCAGTGAGTCTGTCAAGGTTCCTTCCCCACTCTGAACTTTAGGGTACAGATGTGGGGACCTGCATGGACACTTCTAAGCTTAATTACTAGTTTAGATCTGGTAACTCTGCCACCATCCAGAAATTTCAGTGTCTGGATCACTTCTTGTCCCCCACAAAACCTTCCCCTCCCTGGGCAGCCTTGAGAGGCTTCACCAATTCCCTGGTGAACACAGATCCAAACCCCTTGGATCTTAAAACAAGGAGAAATTAACCATCTCCCCTCCTTTCCCCCCACCAATCCCTGGTGAGTCCAGATCCAATTCCCTTGGATCTTAAATCACCGAAAAATCAATCAGGTTCTTAAAAAGAAAGCTTTTAATTAAAGAAAGAAAAGGAAAAAAATCATCTCTGTAAAATCAGGATGGAAAATACTTTACAGGGCAATCAAATTCGTATAGCCCAGAGGAACTCCTCTAGCCTTAGGTTCAAAGTTACAGCAAGCAGAGGTAAAATCCTCTCAGAAAAAAAGGAACATTTACAAGTTGAGAAAACAAAAATAAGACTAATCCACCTTGCCTGGCTATTACTTACAAGTTTGAAACATGAGAGACTGATTCAGAAAAATTTGGAGAGCCTGGATTGACGTCTGGTCCCTCTTAGTCCCAAGAGCGAACAACCCCCAAAACAAAGAGCACAAACAAAAGACTTCCCTCCACCAAGATTTGAAAGTATCTTGTCCCCCTATTGGTCCTCTGGTCAGGTATCAGCCAGGTTTACTGAGCTTCTTAATCGTTTATAGGTAAAAGAGACATTAACCCTTAACTATCTGTTTATGACAGAGTCGCATCTGATCTGTGGGGCCCCCATTAGCCCGAGGCCCTGGGCTGCAGCCCCTAAAGCCCCTGCATTAATCCGGCCTTGCTTTTAGCACAAAGCTCTAGAAAAAGGCACTGGTGGTCTGTGGGTTCTATTGCTCCTTTGGAACCCTTGTGAAATCAGCAGTGCAAAACACATTCCCCCCTCCCATTTGGCACTGGGGCAAACACAAGACCTTTCAAAGTTTTTTACAAAAACTAGAGAGAAAGAAAGAGTGAGCAACTTTAGAATAGCAAACAGTTAGGGTCCCCACCTGGGATGTAGGAGACCCAGATTCAAATTCCTGCTTTGAATGAGGCATGTGCAAGCCCTGACAACTGGCTATATTTGGGGGGGGGGGGGGACTTTCCCTCTCTCTCTGGTTTTGAATAGAAATTCCATCTTGGACCAAGAAACTTTTCTTGACAAAAATTTAAATCAAAACTGACCCTTTCCCATACCAAATTTTCTTTTTGACAAATCAGAATTTTTTTTAAACAAGAAAAGTTTAGTTAAAAAATTATAACCAGCTTTACTGAGGACTGATTAACCACTGGAAGGTCCAGCTTAGCAGAATGTACAAGCAAAGTAACTAAATATTGAAGAGATATAATACTAATGACAAATAAGAAAATCTGTGTCCTAAGTTGATGTTTTATTAATTTTCAGAGGGGTAGCCATGTTAGTCTGGATCTTTGGTGCTTTTATTAATTTTGTTCATCTGAATTGTTTTCCATATTTCTTGTGTGCATAGTTTCTGTTCTTTTGTTGTTGTGAGTAAATACTGGTATGAATGAATCTCTCTCATTTCTCTCAAGTTAGCTAGCTAGAGAGCTGCTTTTAAATAAAGAGTTTAAAGGAAGATTATTTGTAATGCAACTTGCCTTAACAGTAGGCCAATTCAGGGCAATTAAAGACACAGGAGAGATATTGAGGATATACACTCTGCCATGAAGAATCAGTTGATAAAGGTAATAGCACTGATGTAATATACTTAGACTACTGTAAGGCATTTGACATTTTGATTAAAAAAAACTAGTAAGATCTAAAATTAACATGGCACACGTTAAATGGACTCAAAGCTGGATATCTGATAGATCTCAAAATGTAATTGTAAATGGAGAATTGAGCTATGTGTCTAGTGGAGTCATATAGGGATCCGTCCTTGGCCCTACGATATTTAATATTTTATTAATGACCTGGAAGAAAACAAAATCATTACTCACAAAGTTTTCAGAGGACACAAAAATGGAGGGAGTGGCGAATAATGAATATAGTTTCACTGATACAGAGCAATACAGATTGCTTGGTAAGCTAGGCACAAGCCAACAACATGCATTTTAACACAGCTAAATGTAAACGTGTACATCCAGGAACAAAGAATGTAGGCCATTCTTGGAAGCAGCGACTCTGAAAGATTTGGAGGTGTGACACTCTGGCCTAAAAGGCTAATACAATGTTTGGATGCAGAAATGGAGCACTGGGGTGACCTCTGCTGGAATACTGTGTCCAGTTCCGGTGCCCACAATTCAAGAAGGATGTTGATAAATTGGAGAAGGTTCATAGCAGAGCCACGAGAATGATTAAAGGATTAGAACAGATGCCTTAAACTAGGGATAGGCTCAAAGAGCTCAATAAATTTAGCTTAACAAAGAGAAAGCTAAGGGGTGACTTGATTACAGTACAAGTACCTACACGGGGAACAAACATTTAATAGTACGAACCTCAATCTAGCAGAGAAAGGTATAACACAATCCAATGGCTGGAAGCTGAAGCTAGACAAATTCAGAATGGAACTAAGACATTCATTTTTAAGCATGAATAATTAACCCCTGGGACAATTACCAAATGTTGTGCACCATTGACAATTTTTTAATCAAGAATGCATCCTAAGATGGTCTCTACTGCAAAAGGAATTATTTTGGGGAACTTCTATGGCCTGTGTGATACAGAAAGTCAGACTACATGATCACAATGGTCCCTTCTGGCCTTGGAATCTATGAATCACTATTTAGTCACGCTGCTGATTATATTCTATAAACATTTCCAAAGACTGCTAGTGCATTTCTAGAGAACTGCATTAATTACACATTCCAGTTTTGTCAGCCTTTAAGGAAATATTTTTTTCTTTTCGTAAATACCTACATGTTTTGTTTTTCTAGCCAATCCTTAACCTCCAAAATAGCAAAAGTGCAGCCAGTACCAAATACATTATCATACTTCAGTACCAAGGTTCTGATCCAAAGCCTATGGAAGTCTACTAGAAGGCACTCATTGACCACAACATGCTTTGGGTCAGGTTCTAAGTGCCTTACTTAAAACTAGAGCTGTCAGTTAATCATAGATTAACTCAAGCAATTAAAGCAAAACAAATTAACTAGATTAAAAATAATTAGTTGTGATTAATCTCAGTTTTAACTGCACTGCTAAACAATAATAAAACACCAATTTAAAATTTACTATAAATATTTTTGGATTTTTTTTCTTTTTTGTCCTTTATGCCGCTTTTCCTGGTGAGAGTCATGGCGGAAGCATGGACTAGGGAGGACCAGACCTCCCTTTCCTCCACAACAGGTTTCAGCTCCTCCTGGGGGATTTCCCAGAGTTCCCAGGGCAACCAGGAGATTTAATCCCTCCAGCATGTCCTGGGATGATCTCGGAGTCTTCTCCCTGTGGGATGTGCCTGGTAGAGTTCCAATGGATGCTTCCCAGGGGGCATCCTTATCAGGTGCCCAACCCATCTCAGCTGGCTCCTCTCAATCCAGAGGAATAGCAGCTCTACTCCGAGACTCTCTCGCATTGCTGAGTCCCTCACCCTGTCTTGAGGGTAAGCCCAGCCACCCTGTGGAGAAACATCATTTCCACCACTTGTACCTGCAGTCTCGTCCTTTCAGTCACTACCCAAAGTTCATGACTATAGGTGAGGATGGGGACATAGAATTACCTATAAACCAAGAGCTTCATCCAAGAACTTGGCTCCCTCTTCACCACCATGGAAGCACCTACCTCACTGCCACCGCTGCACCAATCCACCGGTCGATCTCACGCTCCCACTTACCATCATTTGTGAAGAAGATCCCTAGATATTTGAACTCTTCCACTAAGAGCAGCTGCTCCCCCCCTCCACTTTCTTCCAGGAGAGGAGCCTGACTTCCAATTTGGAGGTGCTGATTCTCAGCCCAGGTACAGTGCTCACTTTATATAATTTTTATTACAAATATTTGTACTATAAAATAATAAAGAAATGGTATTTTTCAATTCACTTCATACAAGTGCTGTAGTGCAACCTCTTTTTGAATTAATTCACTTCATACAAGTGCATGAAAGTGCAACTTACAAATTTTTTTTTAGGTAACTGCACTCAAAAACAATGTAAAATTTTATAGTTTACAAGTCCACTCAGTCCTACTTCTTGTTCAGCCAATTGCTAAGACAAACAAGTTTGTTTACATTTACAGGAGATAATGCTGCCCGCGTCTTATTTACAACATCATCTGAAAGTGAGAACAGGCCTTCGTATTTGCACTGCTGTAGCCGGCATTGCAAGGTACTTATGTGCCAGATATACTAAACATTCGTATGCCCCTTCATGCTTCGATCACCTTTCCAGAGGAGCTGCTTCCATGCTGAATTTAAATTGGTATTCAATTATTGTTTAACAGTGTGATTAAAACTGTGATTAACCATTACTATTTTTTTTAATCTTGCGATTAATTGTAAGTATTTTTTAATTCATTTGACAGCCCTACTTAAAACCTTTTACTTTAATGGGAATTCATAATGTTCAAAATCTGAACATCATTGTTATTTATATTTTCACCACTCATTATGTAGTTATCTTGAGAAATTCTAAATCTGACACTACCCACATTTTATATACATTTATAAAGGAAAACTCTACTCTGTCTTTGTGATATTATGAAGCATTCTCATGAGGTGGCTCATATTGTGAACTACAGAAGAGAGGTTCTTAAAATTGCAAAGGCAATAAATAAGAGCATTTCAACATTAGAAAAACAACAAGTACAAGTCATTTTAAACAAATATACTTTTTTCTTTACTTTCTTTTTTTGAAAATTCATCACTTTATGCATACAGTTAAGAGAATAATAGATGTTTTGATTTGGTGGGTGAACTGAAAAACTAGAAACTAACCAAATATTTTCTAACAAATTGCTTTTTTTCCCCAAAAAATAAAAATCTCACAAAAATTTAGACTGTGTCCATTTGAAATGATATTTTCAACAAGCAATGTCAATTTGAATCAATATTTCATTTCTAAAATGTTATTCTGAATCAATGTTTTCTTTTGAAATGAAATGCTGCCATTTTTTGTTTTGAAAATGTTGAAATCAAATGTTTCAACATTTAAGTCTTTGTGGATTTTTTAGTTTAGTTTTTTCAGCCAAAACTGTACACTGAAGTCAACCCAAACAGTTTTGGTGCCCCAAAAGTTGCATTTTTGGCAAATTTACTATTCATTGAAGAAATTTCACTGTAATTATTGCTATAATAAAGTGGACCCACACAAAGTAATTTTCTTTTAAAACAAAATATAGTATGACAGAGTATCTTTCATTCCACTCTGTGCTGATCTTTAGTTTTCCTTCTTAAATCAAATTGATTAATTGCTCCGTTACCTTTCTGCACCACTTCCAATCATTTGCAATACTTATTTTTACAGTTTAACCACATGAAGTTAACGTCTCTTGATTTTTGTTTGATTGCAGTTTGATGAGAAAAATTCAAATTATCAATCAAAGGACTTGTCTACATGGTAGGGTAACATGCTCTATGGGGGTGTGGTGCTCTGGGGGGGTGTGATTTCCAAAGTGCACTAACATATTGCACATTAATTAATTGGTCTCTGTAGAACCTGCTGGTGCACACTAACAGTTCCCTATATAGTACTGTTTCAAACACAGTTATTTGAAAGCGAACCAGCAGGGTCTACATAGTACATCTGCAAAGTACTTTACCATCTTTAATTACACAAGTCTCACAGGCAAGACCAATTGTCTCAAGTAACCTTTTCTCAATATTGGCAGACTTCCCTCTGAACTATATAACAATTTCATAGCTGCACTGCTAGTAGTAACGCAGTGTCAACAAGTCCCAATCAGAATTGGGTCCCCGCTGTACGAGGTGCTGTACATACAAAAAACCTCAGTCCATATCCAAAGGAATTTACAGACTAAAAAATTACAGTTAAGTATGACAATTTTTCAAAATGCCTCTCTTTAAGAGAAAATTGGAACATTTTTAAGGGAGCCTGTGGAGGTAAACAAGGATTATCCTGTTTTTTACTAATAGGGAAATTGAGTTCAGAGAGGTTAAGCCTGACACCTGAAATTTATGGCGGAGACATTTACAGAGCCCAATTCTCGCAGTTTTTCATGCCTGGACTTAAACTACAAAGAATTCTCTTTTTTCTGCATACATTTGCTGTTAAAATCTTTGTTTTCAGATTATTATATTGAATGTCTCATTACTAAAAGCATAGTTAACTTAAATCATGCACTCATGCAGCAAAATATCAACTCTGTTTTCAGGTTAAAATATTTGAATAAGGCAAAACAAGCTAATAGTTATATTGGTTATTCAACTGAGCAGCGCCAGTAACATAAACCTTACAAAAACAAGTCAGACACTTTTTTCATTTGCTTATTGTCAACCATATTTTCAAATCATATATTTTCCTGCTACCAAATTACTTGACTGCAGATGTCAGTGTTTATCAGTTTCCGACCATCGCTAGCACTGAAGAGGAAAACCAACATGCCATACTAGGCCATGGATTTCCTCCTGCCACTGGTACATCATGGTGATTTACGAAAGGAGTTCTAAGTCACTGGTAGCACTGCGTATGGAATGAAGCCTGAAGGAAGAATCCTATCCATGGCAATAATCAAGACAAAAAAATATAATGAAATCTGAACACAAACATGGTTCTATATTTTGGTTCTTAGGAAATTCCAGTAGGAAACGGTCTATCAGCGTACTGGAGCAGAGTTCATGTAAGCATTTCCCCTCAAACTCTCAACAGCAGCTCTTAAACATGAATACCATTGAACCCAGTAGGGGTCACAAATGCCTGATAGAAGTCCTATAGAACTGAGTAGGGATTAACCCAACAGGTTTCTACAAAAGCTATTCTATAAATAACTTAAGAATTTAATAGGCAGTGATATGTTTACTATATTTTAATATTCTTTTAAACTATGCTATAGAATTCTGTAGCGGGAATATCATTTTCTATTAAATTCAATTGTATTTTCCCATAGAGGTGAAATAAGATTTAAAAACAAACAAAGAAACCATGTGTACACACACTTGTTTTCTACAATGCATTCTAGACCAGCTTTAAAACTTCTGAATGTGTCTCTGTCTGATGGATACGTAATCTCTCAGCTACCATTTTGGGGTACGGGAGGGTGGAGGCTCCCATGGGCTTTGGTCAAGGCTTAAGTGTGGGTTTTTTCTCTCTCTCCCTCCCACAAACAAAACCCACCTAGCACAAGAGTTTATATAGTACCACAGATGGTTGCTTTAGAGAGAGTAGCAAAAAAAATGGTAAATCCCACATTAAGATAATGGAATTTGCGACAACATAAGAATGGGTAAAAAATGATCACATGAATAGGATTTTGGGATAATATTCCAAGATGTGGATGTTTAAGGTACAATCTGTCATAGCTTGGTGCTGTGCATTTTCGCCACTTGGAATCTTGGAAAGAGAAGGCAGTCTCCTCCCAGAATCATAAAAACAGTTTACTTCTGGTTATCATTTGCTTCAGGTAAAGAGTGTTTTCAGCTACCAATGAATTTAGATGAAGGAGCTGGGTCGGTGACTATATCACAAAGAAATGCCAAGAAAATAATAAAGAAACCTTTTTATTAATCCTTTTGCTACATCAAAGACAAAAAGAAACCAAGGAAGATATGATATGAGAGTAATGAAGGCAACTTTACAGTTGTATAGTTCAATCTCTTTTCCCCAACCTAATGCTCAGAGTTCCAATTTTGGTGAAATCGTCCCATTTTAAAAATGGTGTCTATCATTCTGTTAATTCAACACAAAGATAGACTACAGATCTTATAAATAAATACCTTCTATAAATCAAAATGGAAGCCTTATTCCCAGTGCTCCTAACTGTAAATTCTAACACATTTTAAGTTTTGTTCTTCAGGGAAAGATGATAGAGGCATCTTCGGTATGAGGACTTACAGAAAACAACTGGTTAAATAGTCACACATTTTATAAAAAATGATCTTACGACTGAGTACTGACAGAGTAAAGAAATAATGCTAGAAACCAGTCACTAATGGATATGATTTTAGTCATTTATTTTTAATATAGCTACTTCCTATTTAAATAGGAGGGATCCAAGCTGCAATACAGCATTTCAACAAGTACCACGAAATAAAATCCAACCATTTTAACACTTAACATATTACATTCTGATTGGTGCCATATTAGATAAATATATACAAGCAGCAAAAAACAATGGTTGTTTGAGAACCTAATGTTGTAGTCATAAAAATAATGCAGCACAGCAACAAGTTTACTGGAGTGTTCCCTGAACACGCAAGATACCAGATGTACTGCTGTTTATTTTTCAAATGCAAGGGCCATAAAGACTTTGGAAATGATTATCTTTTCAGCGTTTAAACAAACTGACAAGCACAGAAACATGAATCAAGAATGTTTGCATTAAATCACATAAATAGTGATAGGTCATTTCCAGTTTATTAAAAAACCTAATCAGATATACTACAGTATGTAGCTGGCATCTTACATGAGAGGCAAGGCTAATATTCCCACCAAGAACATACCTTCTCTATTTTTGCTTTCCTGGCATTATGCACAAACCTGCGTCCCAGCTTCTTGGCATACCAAATAGAGGCAAACATTGTAGTGATTGTTCAGATTTCAGTCTGGATATGCAGCACAATAAACTTCCACCAGAGCTCAAATACAAGTCTAATGATGGTAAATGTCTCACTACTATGCTGTTGCTTTCTCAGATCCTCTCATAGTGGTTTCTGAAAAACCCTATATGGCCAGTCTGCAGGTGTATTTACATACTGCCAGCAGGAGGTCCAGGGTGAGGCATCTTTGCATCCAGCTCACATCCAGTCTGCTAAGTGCCTGTCTGCAGTTCTTTAGCACTGTCACCACAAACTACATGTGTGTCAGTATGAAAGGAAGCTGCAGTAAACTAGTGTAGCAGATAGCTCACCTCCTGCTTCTTGTGTTCTGAAATTTAACTCTTTGATTCTTTTTCCATTTGCTAGTATACAATGACAGGGACAACAGTTTCAGTGTAAGATACACTATACCACAGGTAAATCAAAAGGGGCAGAAGTGCTGATAGAATAGGAATGTATATTCACTGTTAGATGAAGAAACAGGTGTTTTACACGGCCAAATGCAATTAAAATATGAAAGAGAAATGAGTGAACTGATTCACTGATAACACTGTTTTAAGTTGTATATATTTTTCTCTGGTTTTTCAGTTGACAAGTTAAAAAACATCACATCTATTCAATTCATTTCCTGATTCCAAATGTAGCTTTAAGAGAGGTAAGACTCACTTGAGGATCTCTGCTATGTGAACTCATTCATTATGAAACAAGAAACTGACATTCTTAAATTTGCTCTTTTAAGTTCTGCCTTATCTAAGGTTTGTTTGCCCTTCTTCCTTTAATCGCTAGTTATTTTACATGAAGCGGTGAAATGCTTACGAATGCTTATTTTTACAACAAAACAGCAATCTGCTGCTTTCCTATTGCCACGTACCTCGGCTTTAACCCTTCCATTTGCTTTGCTGTTAAATTCTCTGCTAAGCATTAGGCAGAAATATATCCTTTTTGGCTGCAGATTTAAGAGGAACAACCAGATGTTCCTCCTAGCCAAGGGCAGTTTTCAAGCCATCATAAACATAGGGTTTCCAGCAAGGTTTCACATTTGATATTGATTAGCATCACAGGGCAAACCCTGGCCCTGGCCCTCCCGGTCCCAAAGCTATAGAAGTGGTAAGAAGTTACAGATCCAGTGATCTTCCACCATGCAGGGGCAGAATTTGTGGAGCCCACACCCAGGAATTAATTCTGCCCTGCCATGAGGGTTGGGGCAAATCACGATTAGCAGAGACTGGCCAGTAAGCCCACTACTAAATGGTTCCAGTAGCTCCTGCACTCCTTGGAATTAGTGCACAACAGCTTCCATGGAGATGGATCTACTAAGGACCTAAGAGTTTGGGAAGGAAAGGATTCCTCCCCAGTTTAAGAATCTTAAGCACAGCTCAGCCACACCAGCCATATGCTGGTGTCCAAGATTTGAGCATATGGCTGGTCAAAACATTTCCATGAAAAACAGAGCACTAGCCTGCTGGGTGACCTTGGGTAAGTCCCTTCAACTCTCTGTGCCTCAATTTTCTCACCTGTAAAATGGAAATAGTGATATAGACTCCTCTGTAAAGTGCTTTGAGATCTATAGATAAATATAAGGGTCCTGTGTATTATTATTTCAATGGAAATGTTTTGATTAAATAGAAATCTTCACAAAAAACCTGTTTTTGGCAAAACAAAAAAATCAGGTTTCTTGGGAGGTTATTTATTTATTTATTTATTTTATAAAAACCTGAAAAATTCTAACTAAAATGTTAGTATCTGGTGAAATCTTTGGGAAACAAACATTTTGGTTTTTTTTTACTGCCAACCAATTCTAACTTCATTAATACCTAGTTAATCCTGTCAGTCCTAACATTACAAGCTAGGTATCAGACAGATGGGGCAAAAACTGGCATATCTCGAGTGAGGCTGTTGAAAGGGAGTTACCAGCCCCATGGTACCATTCTCCTCTCCCCACCACCCATGGGACTGTAAAGAAAGGACAGCTGAATCTCCGAGGTGCAAAGAGCGATCAGATTCCAGTACTGGGTTTACAATGGCATGGTGCCCACACTCAGAAGGGGCCTCATTGCCCAGACAGTGGCCCTATGTCTCTGCGTTCCAACCCAAGGCCCTGCCCCCATTCAGCTTCTTCCCCCAATGTCTTGCCTGCTGCTTGCTCCTCTCCACCTCCCCTCTCACTCTTCTCCCTCCCACCCTCATGCAAGCAGTGGGCAGAGCCTAAGGAGACAGTGGGGGCAGAACCACAGGCTGGGCATTGGGGCTCACAAAAAAGATTAATTCGGCCCTGATTTCATCAACTTATAATTGGGGTGTGCTACACAATGCAACTTGGCCATCAGGGGAAGGCAGAGCGGGGAGACAGGGAACAGACAGAGTGACCCAGCTTCAGGGGGTATGTGCTGGGAGGTGAATCCTCCTGGAAAGGATTCTTAACCTTCATCAAAAGAACAATGTCCTGGAAGATTCAGCAGAAAACTGTAGACCTCATATTTAAAAAGGGGTAGCCATGGATCAGAAAAATAGAAGGAAGAAAAAATAAATGTCACTCTGCTGCTTTTTAACCAACACTAGAAATTTTCATGCAAATTATAATCCTACTTGCATATATATACACATACTGGAAAATTACCCCTCCCCACAAGTTTTAGACACCGAAAAAGCATGCTTTGAAATTGCTTCAGTACTATCCATGTGAATGTATTTCTTCATCTTTTTTTGAGAGAGGCAGAAAGAAAGCCACTATTTATATAAAATTTACAGTATTATTCTTCTGTGATGCTCAGCTGCTTAGAGCCAGTCAACAGAGGAAATCCCAGTTCAAAGACAAATTGTCTTCTCATGCCTTACCGCTGGCATCATTAGTGGCATTACTGATCTGTTGTTCACAAAAATATGGAGTAAACAAAAGCCAAAATTGCACAGCCCCATTGATAGGAAAAGAAAATTGTTCACTTAACGAGGAAGAAAAAGACAGCATAGCACAGAGATCATTTCCTTTCACAGACCCAAAAAGTTATAGACAAGGGAGGGTAAAAGAAATGTAAGAATTATAAATGTATTTCTAAAACTCAAACCTACATATATCCCAAAAGGTACACTAAAGATATGGTCAGATTATAAACCATTTTATTACAGTTCCTTCATAAACTAAGCATTCAGAAATAGTCAAAAGTGGGCTTAATGGGATTTGTACCTACTGATTTTTTTTTTTTTACTGTAACTATAACAAAGCCTTGTTTTACAGAGATGTTACAAGCTGTCCTGCTTTAGAAAATTGGACCTCGCAGCTGTGGTCTGCTCACAGGAGGAATAAGTACTATAGGTTGATCAGTGAAGTGCTGCGTTCAAGGACAGACAGATGCATGTGATTGTGTAAGACTACAATTGCCAATACGAGATAACCAGTTAAGAGCAAATTTTACAAGGAGCTTCTTGCTGGGAATGAGTGGGTGCTTTCAATCAAATGTTCACATGAATACCATATATTAAATAGGATTCTCAGGATTATGTGAGCAGAGTTAGTCTGTAGACAAATCTGCAGATGCACAAACAAAATAAAGTGGTTGATTGCCGCCTCTGATAAAATCCTATTATTCTCATGACATCACCTGTAGTATTGAAATAAACGGCAAGTGATGCTCAAAGTATTGAAATAAACAACTATTTTCACACGTCTTGCTATTTGTTGATATACTTCATATGTCATTTTGACTGACAGCCTCTTTTTTCATTTTTAATAGTGCTGTTGTATTTAAACAGCATATATAAGCAGTGCAGCTTAGCTTGAGACAGGGCATTCATCTTCACTTGTTAAGGGATGCACAAGTGGTGGTGTCATCTCCTCTGTGGTGAAGATACATGTCATCTCTATAGTAAGTATGTGTGCACACAGTGCAGAAAATAGCCTCCTGCACACCTGCCAGTTTGCGTGTTTGAATAGATACACACAATAGACAAAGTGTATACACATCACAGATGAAGTTGATAATTAAAAATAGTTTAGCCATGTAATAAAGCAATTTCTATACTAATATTAAAACAGCCATATTAGGAAAAGGTTAGCCATTTAGGGCCTGGACAGATGCTGAGCATCTGTTACTCCCAGTGAAGCTTTAATTCCCATTCACAAATTAAAGGAGATACAATTAGGGCTAATATAGTAACCCCAGCCCTGGGTTTATAAATTCACATCAGGCAGAGCAGGGTGTGGGGAGAAAGAGAGGAAGAGAACAAACCAGGATATTTCAGAAATGGATTGGATCGATCGTATTCAATCATCAGTTTGCCTTCTTTGAGAATGCTATTGTTCTAGCTGATCTTCCAATACACCAACATCATATTGTGTATTGTGAAGGGTTATGAAAAACTGTATTAGTCAGTGCATCTAGAAGTGCTAGGAACCTAAACTTGTGCCACTTATTTTGAGAGCCCAGCTCATAGCTGCCCACCTCACACAAAGGCCAATGTAGACAGCAACTCTGGAGAGCATTTTCAGTCTGGTTCATTCCTACATACAGGGTTCTTACAGGATGATCCCTCCTCCTTTCCATTATAAACAGCATTTTTTCCTAGACATGCCCAAAGTGACTATGTCTGCCTCAGCAATTGCTAAAACCCACACTGCCTCATCTACAAAGATTCCAAATTCCTCATGATCGGGAAGATGGAACAATGATTAATAATGATACTTTGCACATCAGTAAAGTCTTTCACTAGAGGAGCTCAATAGTTTCATAAACAAATTAAACTATCGCTGTCAGACTGTATTTTATAGATGGGGGAAATGAAATTGTTTACAGGTCACATGATTCACCACAGGTGATGTAGCAAGTCAATGGCAGAGTCAGGAATAGAGCCCAGGAGTTCTGATTTACAATTACTTGTTCTAACAAAAATGAAAGAGGAGGTGTGGTGAAGAGGGGTTTTCCTCTTTCTTATGTTGTATGTGAATCTTACTGTTTTGCATGAATACTATGCGTACCTCAGTTTCCCTGCATACTGCACCAAAGCCTAGGTGGTGGGGATAACTGTGTGTCACTTTTGCTGAGGCCCTCGAGGTCAGGGGAGGCTGTCCAGCTGCATGCATGTAAGCAATGGACAGTGCCCTTCGTAACCTGAGAACCAGGAAGGGGATGTGACTAGGTGACACTTTGCCCAGGAACCAAGACAAAGACCTGGAGCAGGGGCAATGGGCATGTTGGAGGACAGGCAGTGGGGTCCAGTTCAGTCTCCTGTTTGGGACCCAGGGGAGGGAGTCCGGGGGTTCCACATCCTGGATCCCCTCAAGATGGGCTTTGCTGGAAATTCCTGACTTCTGTGCTAACAAATTCTGTTCTACGTTGTGTTCCTGTCAACTAATAAACCCTTCTGTTTTACATGCTGACTGAGAGTCACTGCTGACTGCAGAGTTGCGGTGTAGGGTGCCTCTGGCTTCCTCAAGGTCCCATGCAGGTGGACCTGCTGTGGGAAGTACATGGTAGGAACAGGGGTGCTGAATGCTCCAAGGTCAGACCCAGGAAGGCCATAGCTGAGGAGGCTTTTTGCTCTGAGGGGAGTGATGCTACCCCAGAGTCCTCGCTCACTTCATACAGGGCTGTTCCGGAGCATTGGGCCTGTGACTCCATGACAGGAGGAGAAGGAAAAACAGATGAAAGGAAGGTTGGAACAGGAAACTGAAAAGGAATAAAGATGAAATGGTGGATGCTGAGGAAGGCAGTGACCTATTTTCTTCCTTTTTTTCTTTTTCCTGGCTCTAACTCCTATAGCACTTCTCTTGTGCGAGTCACTTTGCTCTAGAAATTCTCCCTTCTGAAACTCAACTACAACAAAAGGTCATCGCTGGCACTAATGTAACCCTTACATTATGGGCAGCTATGGTTTGCAATTTGGTGTTCTGGTACTATGCAGCATAATAATATAAAAGAGAACAAGGAAAGTTTTAAACTTAGCCAGTTCTTTCTCCTTTCCTCTTTTATTTTGTTAAGCGTTGGAGTGGAGGCAGACTTAACTATGGTACTTAATTTTGATTTTAGAAATTGATTTTCCACTCTAATTTCTGCTGGTGCTTGGGAAGCTCTAGTGAGCCACACAATTAACATTACAAACTTTAGTAACCTTAAAAAAAAACACTTTAGCAATGCCAGTTTTGCTCTTACCTTTGCCTGTGGTTCAGCATAAATTTGTCACAAGTACCCAAATAACTTCAAAAATTTCTGACAGAGAAACTTGTTAAAGTTTCTCTCAGCAGTTAAAGTAAACAGTACAAAATTCAAGTGGCACCAAAGATCCCTAATTTACCATTAAGCGGCTTACATTCTTGCGACAAATGAAAGTAAGCAGTATACTGTTACTATCAGACTTGTATCTGTATGGTGAAATAAAAAAAAATACAATAAAACCCCACACACTATATCCTTGAGGAGGAAAGAGAAAGAATAAACCACACATGACAGATGCGTGTCGCGTATGTTGCTAGGGCACTTCTTGGAAGGTACTGAGACACAATGGTGATGAATGCCATGTATAAACGAACAGAATGCAATTAATTTCAGTGACAGGAGGCTCATATTCTTACCATCTACATATCTATGTTAGGACTTATATGGCCCCCAGCACTAAAAATCAGAATGCCTCACAATCTTTGATATATTTATCCTCACAACAACCGTGTGAGTTAAGGCGGTGCTAGTTCCCTTTTACACAGATGAGGAACTGGGTATTAAATGATATGTCTAGACAGCAGCTGAGAGGTGTAATATCCAGCATGGGTTCCTTACATGTGTTAGCTCTGCTCAGGGTAGTGCCTAAAAATAGAGGTGTGGCCATGACAGCACAGATGACTGCTTGGGCTAGCCATCTGAATATATACGGAGGGATCAGGCGGGACTGTATACGGGCAGCTAGCCCAAGCCTTTGTCCATGGTGCTACTGTCAGAAAGTGAAGGTAACTGTAGAGACACTGATCAAATCTGTGTGCGGTGGGGCGGCTGCCCCACACGGGGGGAAGGGTTAAAGCAGGCCAGAGGGAGCCTGTGCAGAACCCTCCAAGCTGGGCAGGGTAGCAGAGCAGGAGGAGCTTCTGGCTGATCGCTGCCAGGCTGAGGCCCTGGAGGGGCTAGGGCTGTCCCCACTTCCCCTGAGGGAAGTGGCCAACACAGACTGCAGTTTGCCCCTGCAGCAAGGGACTAGCCTGGTGACTGCAGCAAGCCATTGGGGCAAGTGGCTGGACTATTGACTGTCAGTTCCCCCAGAAGAGGACGCTGTGGTCCAGGAACAAACGCGGGTCACAGAGTGGTGGAGACAGCAAACCAGGAGTAACGGCGTGCGAGACACTACCGGAGAAGGGTGCCCTGCAGAAGGACTTGAGCTAATTGCACAACGGTCAACAGGAGGCGCCACAGTGGTAAGTCTCACACCATTACACGGTGGAACGGGGCCAGCATAATTGCCATAAAAATCAGTTTGTACCTCTTTACCAAGCCATCTTCCTCTCCTCATTCAGACCCTTCCTAACAAAGCTACGACTGCACTGCATACAACTCTGCTCTGTCATCCATGAGAAAAAGTCAATTTAACAGAACCATCGCTGGTTAAAGAACCTCAAGTTATTTATCAAGCTTTCTTCATCATAAAATCAGAACATTTGACCAGCTCTAATGCTTACTGGCAGTCTAAACTGTATGGGCCATCAGCCTTCAGCTGGGCTCCAAGCCTATGGAATTTAAAAAAAAAATTCTGCTCTATGATGGTATTTCCAGGCAATAGTTTACTTTTTATTTCTAAATTTCACAGCTGAGCAATCCACCTTCATCCCTTTGCCAAATCAACTATTGTCACTCCAGACACTTCAACATTCCTCTCACGTGGCATGCATGTGCTACAATGAAAACAGTGGAATGACCTCACTATCCTTCAAACCAATGGAAAAGTCCCTAAGAAAGGAGGGAAGAGTATGATAAAAGCACGTAATTGGTCCCTGTTTCACCACCACCACCACCACAGCAACATTATAGTAGATTTTCACTTTCCATGCGTAGCTGTTGCTGAACCGGAATGCAAAACAGACAAGGGACAATTTGACCCTGGCTGGACATATTTTGAATTAAAAACACTTGGCTTGCCATGATCTATCTTTTGCCCTCCACACAGCAGTGTGCCAGGATAAACAGCCCCACAAAGCATGGTAACATGTTAGCCTCTTAAACTGGGGTGTTGGGAAGTAGCTGGAAAGGAACTCTGCCTTCTGCAGTGGATTGAACTAAAGGTGCTGTCTCCTTGCTTCAGTTTCAGAGAATCAGGCAGAAAGTAATGTGACAAAACCACACTCTTAAATGGTTAAACGTGGGAATACCTATAAAGCATACAAAAATAATCACCTGCAAGGTTTGCCTTCAGAATCATTTTTTAAAAAAAGTGATTCTCAATGCCATTAAGGGCCAATAAGAACTGCAAGTTTAAGGGAAGGCAAGGGCCAGTTGCTCTTCCACCTAATGCGACAGACAAAATTTTCCATTGGTTAATAGACAAATTCTCTTATTTCACCAAATCAGACTTGGCAGAGATCAGAGCAAAAATTTCTCAGCATCTGAGCCAATGAACTGCTAATCTGACACTCCCTAAGTGCCGGCATAGAGGCTCTTCCAGTATTGCAAACTCTGTGATTTTATCACTAGTCTCATGGAACTTCATGTTATTCTGAAAACCTCAGCTGCTGAAATCAAGAGATGGCACAAAAATCGCAGCTTTCATATTTAAAAAAAAAAAGTTTCTAGCCCTCAAAGCTGATGGGAAAAGCTTGAAAACATGACTTGTGTCACTTAAAGCCTCAGAAACCAGAAGCCAAGTAAAAAGAAAACATACCAGTAACTTATTCCTGTTTCGTTTTTTTAAAATCACAAAAGTTTAAAGTCAATTCTTGATTTGTCGAGGTCTTACTCATGATTTTGAGCACAGTGGGTTTGATCACAGCCATGACAGAAATAAAGTTAGTTCATAATATGCAAATTAGCAAACATGGTGTCATTCAAAACTAAGTGTGGGTGCTCTCGTCTTTCAATGGTGTTTGAAGGTGAAAACTCAGATCAAGGACATATATCACCTTTGCAGATTCCACCTACACGTCAGCTGTGAGAAAAGCCACCATCTCTCATCTTTTGTTTTAGTGGCAAGTAACACGGAACAAAGGATCCCTGGTTCATTCTGCTGGATTCAAGTTAGACCTATGAATGGATTTGCTGTATTAGTTAGGAGTTAAATCTTAAAAGGGACAGATTGTGTGTATCAATTGCAAGGGCATACATGGTCAAGTGGGTGCATAAGGTGCCCCATACTCATTCTTTCATGGCTAATCAAGGGCCTTCCAGATAGCATGGACTGATTTCTCTTGTGCTCTTTGGAGCACTAGCCTCTCCACACCATCCTGTGAAATAGACACACCAAAGGGAATGATTTGCTCCATCTTAATGGACAAAGCAAGTTACTTAACCACCATGCAAAGTAAGCAGCCCTAGAAGAGATTGTCTCCCTTGGGAGATGGTAGACTAGGAAAAGGTAAGAATTTCACTGGGGATTGGAAACACCCTTCTCAAGGAGTTTATTGACTTCTAAGAGGGAGTTCTCCCTGCCATCGGGAGACAGGAGACAGCATGGTAACAGAAAGGGGCAAGAGCGGATGATTCCTCCTCTGTACAAATATAGTAGTGTGACCCTGAAGGGCCATCACCTATAACATTCTGGCCACCTAACAATATCCTATATTTCCCCAACTCTTCCCACAATACTGAACAGGCTGCATTGTTCTCACCACTAAGGCTGCAGGAGACCTTCTGACTGGCTATTGCTTCAACCACTTGTACCTCCAGCTTATTTGTGCTTTTGAATTCACTGTTTCCAGAGTCTGGAGCAGCTTTTCCATGCTCCTGGTTGCTTCTGCATATACTGTCGAGGAACTCAACCAATACCCAAACCTGCCCCTTGATACACTGACAACTTGTGAATGCTCAGACCTTACTTTTAAAAATCCCCTTTTGGGCACTGAGACAATAGAGGTCCAGACACCCAAAGGGCGGACAGAAGGTTTAAAGCCAAAAAAATAAGCAGTTCAACCAAGTGATTGCATACCATGTTACTCTACTGTAAGAGAGTATTGAGTAAGATCTTTTATGAAAGCTTGTAAAGCACAGACCTGAATACTCATTATGAGCTGTATAAAAGTTACAGTTATGAATGCATGTATATGTATGTAAGCAGAGTCTGAATGAATTCTCCCCTGACATCTAGTGGTGAGCTGTGGAAAAGGATTTCAGGAGCTGATCTCATTTGCATGGACACACCCACCCTGCCTAGTGCTCAGCATGATGGGATTGCTTGCCCAAATGATCACTTGTGGCAGGTGCTGGATCTCCAGTCTCCTTGTTATTGGGGCAGGAATAATAAAGGGTTGTTATCATTATTGTGTGGACCCAGGGCAGCAGAACTGTACCTGGCATACCCTGTTGGAGGGACTCACCCTCAACTGAATGGCACTTGCTAGGTAGGGGACATGGATTCCAAAGTTAAGAGAGGGTGGGGATAGGTACTTGTACTGGGGGCTCTTTAAGGGTCTCAGACACCATTTGATCCTTCCTCTCTCCACAGTATAATAAAAGAGCTAATTTAGACTCAATTGAGAGTCTTGTTACATGCTGCAGAGTTGAAAAATCACTGATACCCAGGTCTAAGTATTAGACCTACTTTTTGACAGTGTCTCTATTGCAAGAGACTGCCCAGTGTGATCCAGCAGTGAGGTTCCCCCACTAACAGCTGAAATCACTGAGAGTTTGGTGAGTGGCCAGCCAGGCGGCTGTTTGAGAGGCATGGTGAGTGGCCAGCAGGGAGGCTGGTGGAGAGGGCCAGACCAGAGAGAGGCGGGCAATCAGCTGATGGGGCAATGAGCAAGTGCCCAAGCAGCGGGAAGTGTAAGATGCCTCCTTACCCACCCCCAACCTTCTACCCAGGGTGGGAGGTGAACTCTGTGGATGAACCTCTGAACTCTGGGAAAGCACTGGCCAAGGACAGCAACTGTGTGTGGAGTGCAGAGAATGGATAGGCACATTAAAAGGACTTTTGGGTTGCTGTACTTAAGAACCTGAGGGGAAAAGAACACTGCCCAACTTACTTGGGGCTGGGTCTTTGCTCATGGTTTATGTTTATGAACCCTAGTGTTTTCCCAAGTTAATGCTGAGTTACTTCCATCCCTTTATTAAAAGTTTTTGCTACACTCGGACTCTGTGCTTGCAAGAGGGGAAGTATTGCCTCTGAGAGGCGTTGAGGGGGTCGTTTGTAATTGTCTGAGGTCACTGGGTGGGGGCTCCAGCTGGTTTTGTGTTGTAGGGTTGAAAAGGAACATCTAGATACTGAACCCGGTTCTTACTGCTGCTGGCTCCACCTGGCAGAAGGTTACATGTGTATATACAAACAGCATCTCACAACATGGCAGTGAAGTGATCAAGCAAGGAGGGGCCTACCACCCCAATCAGACAATAGTGCCTTCAAGCACCGGAGCCATTGTCCTACCCAGGAAAAATCAATGGTGAACCATCAAAGCAAATGGGAACAGCCTGAAACTGAAAAGAAAATTCCAGTCTTTGAAAACTAAGAAATGAGGGCCTTTTCTTCACCTTGTCATGACTGAAGTAAAACAAAAACAGCAAACCCTTTTAAAATGGATGAGGTTTGAAATGAAATCCTTGGACAAACTGAGGGACAGCTTGCTGGTAGGAAGCTGTGTATGAAGTCCTGGATCCTCCCAGTAGCTAGGGGACACATGGGAAAATTGTTCAAAGGCAATAGGTAACTTGTATCAGAAAAGGGAGTTTATCTAATATGAAAAATAAAGCCTAAGGGTGAGTCTTTGTTTATTTTCTGTGTAACCTGTAGATGTTTGCTTCCCTTACTATTTTATCTTTGAATCTATAGATTTTGTACTGAATATACTTTCTGTTTATTTTTACCGCAAGCAGGTCTCTGCTGTCGAAACTGAGGACTGTATGCAGCAAAGTGAACTGATAACTGGGGACGGGTTTCATGCTTTCAGCAATGCCGAAACAGAGGGGAATGGTCCAAATATCTGATAACTAAAAACACAGGGAGGAAGGATTTGAGAGACTCAGGATTGGAAGGGCTCTTGGTGTCACCCTGGAAGTAGTAACTAGGCTGGATAGACTCATAGACTCATAGATTTTAAGGTCAGAAGGGACCATTATGATCATCTAGCTTGACCTCCTGCACAATGCAGGCCACAGAATCTCACCCATCCACTTCTATAACAAACCCCTAACCTATGTCTGAGTTACTGAAGTCCTCAAATTGTGGTTTGAAGACCTCAAGCTGCAGAGAGTCCTCCAGCAAGTGACCTGTGCCCCATGCTGCAGAGGAAGGCCAAAAACCTCCAGGGCCTCTGTCAATCTGCCCTGGAGGAAAATTCCTTCCTGACCCCAAATATGGCAATCAGTTAAACCCTGAGCATGTGGGCAAGACTCACCAGCCAGCACCCAGGAAAGAATTCACTGTAGTAACTCAGATCCCATCCCATCTAACATCCCATCACAAACCACTGGGCATACTTACCTGTGCCAAAATTAATTGCCAAATTAGGCTATCCCATCATACTATCCCATCTGTAAACTTATCAAGCTTAGTCTTGAAGCCAGATATGTCTTTTGCCCCCACTACTCCCCTTGGAAGGCTGTTCCAGAACTTCACTCCTCTAATGGTTAGAAACCTTCATCTAATTTCAAGTCTAAACTTCCTAGTGTCCAGTTTATACCCATTTGTTCTTGTGTCCACATTGGTACTAAGCTTAAATAACTCCTCTCCCTCCCTGATATTAATCCCTCTGATATATTCATAAAGAGCAATCATATCCCCCCTCAATCTTCTTTTGGTTAGGCTAAACAAGCCAAGCTCTTTCAGTCTCCTTTCATAAGACAAGTTTTCTATTCCTCGGATCATCCTAGTAGCCCGTCTCTGAACCTGTTCCAGTTTGAATTCATCCTTCTTAAACATGGGAGACCAGAACTGCACAAAGGATTCCAGATGAGGTCTCACCAGTGCCTTATATAACCGTTCTAACACCTCCTTATCTTTGCTGGAAATACCTCGCCTGATGCATCCTAAAACCGCATTAGCTTTTTTAACGGCTATATCACATTGGCGGCTCATAGTCATCCTGTGATCAACCATTACTCCGAGGTCCTTCTCCTCCATTACTTCCAACTGATGCATCCCCAATTTATAACTAAAATTCTTGCTGTTAATCCCTAAATGCATTACCTTGCACTTTTCACTATTAAATGTCATCCTATTACTATTACTCCAGTTTACAAGGTCATCCAGATCTTCCTGTATGATATACCGGTCCTTCTCTGTGTTAACAATACCTCCCAGCTTTGTGTCATCCGCAAAATTTATTAGCACATTCCCGCTTTTTGTGCCAAGGTCAGTAATCAAAAGGTTAAATAAGATTGGTCCCAAAACTGATCCCTGAGGAACTCCACCAGTAACCTCCTTCCAGCCTGACAGTTAACCTGTCAGTACGACCCGTTAATGAGAGCAAGTGCAAGCCCCTATGCTTGTGCACTGGCAAGTGGTGTCAGAGAGTTGAACCACAGGCACCAAGGCACCCCAGTGTTACAGGGCAAGGGTTGACAGAACCCCATACTGGTCTGAGTAATCCACAAAACATCACAGGCACCCTATAGGGTTCATTTGTATCTATGAGGCCTTTTGAAAACTACAGTTCCAGGGACTAGCTCAACCCACAGTCATACCAGAATCTTTAACAAGTTGGGATCACAACTCAGGCGCTGTATCCCACACCTGCTAACCAGGCTGCCTCCTACAGTAGTTTTGCAGAAATCCACCAACAACACACTGTAGATTGCAGCCACATTATTCATAGGTACTAGTTATTTGCAAGGTAAGATATGCAGATGGTACCTTCTTTAAGGCTCAGTTTCAACTTGATAAGGACTAAAAAATCCCTGTGATTAGCTCTTCCGGTATGAAGAGAAAATTACTATTAAAGCATAAGATACAATGTGACATTCTTTACATAAAGTATTACTGTTATCGTGCTTCTAGGGAACGTCCCAAAAATTAAACATGCTGTCCCCATATATTTCTGTCCCTAAGGTGGAAAAGGGCAGAGGAATTAATTGCCTCCGGCCCACTCACTGTGGGCATAGTGCACATCAAGGTATGGCTATCATGAAGAAACAGCGTATGCTAAGTCTCATGTTTCTCTTTACCCTTTGTGAGAGGAAACTGAACATTAAACAGCATACCAGTAGGAGTTGTGTGTCTCCAGCTGTTTCTCAGAGAAAGCATGCAATCTGTTTTGGTCTCCATCACCTTCACTTTTAATACATTTAGGAGTGCCTGATCTCACTCACTGAAGACAAAAGGTTTCATTTTCAATTAGATCTGTGCTGGAGGTAGAGGAGTACTAGCAAGGCATATTAAATCACAGCCACAAACATCTAAGAAAAACAGAGAAAAATACAACACTACGAATATATAAACAAACACAAACTGACCTATTTTAACAGTAGGAGGTCCAAAATTATATGAAGGCTCATTCCATCTTCAAGTCCAAGGTAATAAAATGAGTTATAACCCATTTACACTAAACTCTGGGTTTAATAAAAGAAGGTAATTTCTTCATAATATTTCTCCACACATAGTAGACTAAACGTAAGGGAGATTGTATCTGATTTATGGTAATATTTAAAAACTATGGTCCACTTGGCTTATGTACATTGATAAGCTCTTGTAAGAGCAACTAAATACACCCTCAACATTATGGAATATATAACATAAAACTGTCTTTACCCACATCTTCCTTGTATCTAATTTTAAATGGATGATGATATAAATAAAATATGATTCTAAACTACCACCATAATGAACTATAACCAAGTTTAAAGTTCCAGATGTTCTTAATGTGTATCTTATTACCATAAGATTTGTAGCTGATTGATACTATATGCCAAACTCATCCCTGGGGCAATTCCACTGAAGCGAACATAGCTACATGAGAGATGAATTCATCCTTAATGTGTTTTTAGGATATTTCACTTAAAAAAATCCTTATGGGTAAATTCCCTTCATCAAGTGCAGTTTTTCCTGATGAAGAACTTCAGAATTTATCTCTCAGTCAAGTGAGATTGTATGCTCTTTTAAAGCAGGAGCTTTCTCACCCTGCGTGTTTTGGAAGTGCACAGCATAAGTTTGGGTGTTATTAAAAATAATAAAAGACTGTAAGGTCTGTGGAGGCAGGGAGCTTGTCCACTTCATATTCTGTAAAGCACTAAGCATGCTGGGATTATTTTTTTTTTAAAGATGTTTAAGTATCTTAGGCACTTTACCTGTCATCAGCACCCATCAAAATGAATACAATACAAATAATTCAACAAGGTAGCACATACATAAGGTTAATTAGCTAGATCTTAGAAGTTAATGAATTCACATCTTTTGAACAACAGCTCCCACCAACTTGATTCATACAACTATAATCTGTTTTAAAAACAAATCCTAAAAATATCTGAGAACATTTCCAAAAAAGATATCATTTTCACTTATCAGGCTTGTGATAACATGTGAAAACATTTTTGAAATGCCCCACGGGTCAGAGAAATACAAATTGACAAACAGAAAATCTCCAAACTGGTTTATAAATAAATAGTTACTCTAGCATTTAAAACACTTAACTGAAATCTAATCCTACATGGATGAAGAACAGAGCTTATGCAAGAACTAGCAATGTATTCTTTGCTCAGCTGCCAGGATAGGGCACTACTTTAATAACCCACACAACAATAATTCTTTTTGCATGAAGTTTTACATTTCATATTTTAATTACGATTAAACAAATTTCCACTTTGTTTTGTGAAGTATATTAGTATTATTTAACAGCATTTTAATTCTGCCACAGAGATGGAAGAATGATTCCAAATAGTTGAAACATATTCTGTATCAATATTTCATGCTGTACTGGAATAGAGTGGAACATTATCCATTCAGGGTTTGAAATGCAAAAAATTCAGTAAGTGCACAACTGTAATTAGACTGCAGCTGAGCAGAACTGCTCATCTGGCCTGCTTAACAGCTGGTCCAAATCTCCTGAGCAAGGGGCATAGTCTCACAGAAACATTTTATGAGGCCACGCACTGAGAAATACAGGATTTTACTATAAAGGTAGACAGGCTGTTGAATATATTTCCGATTCATGAAGAAAATTTAGTGCTTAAGTGGCCAGTATGCCACAATGTGAGAATATGCTTAGATAGCATATTCTTCTTATTGTCCTCACAATCGGGGTGAGGAGCTCTTGTTCTTAGTCTCCAAGCATTCTTGTCAAGAGCGCATCCTCCAAGCAGACACCACCTTCATGTCCTCCTCCTGCAACTTGAACCATGTTTTTCTAAATCTTCCTTGTGGTCTTTGTCCCATGGCTACTAGCTCTTGTACTCTCTGGCCAACATATTGGACATTTCATTGTTTCATATGGCCAAGCCATCTCAGTCAATGCTCCCTCAGCTTTTCCATGATGGGAGCTACCTCCATTATTTCTTGCATTGTTTCATTGTATAGCCTACCGGCTCTTCCCTCACATAGTTTCCACCTGAGCATTCTTCATGTCAACAGAGCGAAGTAGCAGTTCTTCTCTCTTCCTCATCGGCCAGCATTCCAAACCATAAGGCGTGGCTGGCCCAGTCATGATCTTATACACGTTGCTTTTTAATTGGCTTACCATATTTCTTAAACCAGAGAATTCCTGTCAACTCCCTCCATTTATACCAAGCACTCTTCATGTTGCTCTGAACAGCCGCATTCACATTCTCATCATGGCTCCAACGTTGAACCAAGATATTTAAACTGTTGCACAGATTAACTCTGTGCCATCTAGTTTTAATGACATCTCATTGTCCCTTTCAGTGAAGCATTGCAAGTCTTCCATCAGCATACTGATTAGACAGCATATTGATTTATGCTTATATATTTATACAAACAGCCTCACATGTGGAACTTATGACAAGTTTGCAATAAATTTTATCTGGCATTCTTCAGAAATGAACTTATACATAAAAGTATGAAGGAAATAGAAGCATAAAGGAGCTGAGCTGGCCTACAGCAGCAGCCTGCCTCCAAGCCAGTTTTACAGATGCTGGCAAGGTAACAAGGGAAATGTGAGTTGTAAAGAAAGCGCCAAAGGTGGGGTGTGTCAGACATGCACTTGTGACTCACATTGTTATTGAAGTTACTGCACAAGATGGATGGTCACAACTTTTTGCACAATATTACTGGATAAAGTGTCCAATATACCAGGTGCCAACTTGGAAAATCATTTAAGTCACTTCATAATGTGCTCAAACATCTGGAGCTTTCCAAGCTGCACATTTCTGAAGGCCACAGATGCTGATTCTGTAGCACACTTACTTCAAATGCAACTGCCACAGCAACTCAAAACACGAACATAAAGTTTTGCAGCAGAAAAGTTATACAGCTACCTAGAAAGTGGTGAGTACTTAGAAATTAAAGAAACCACAGTATCTTCTATACCTATATATCATGCACACAGCAGAACTATGCAAAAACAGACTTGTGTTACTGTGAGTCTCTTCTCTCGCCACCAACCTGCAGTTGTTAGTTCAAAAGCCTGTTGTATCTTAATCATAGGTTTGGTCTACCCTACAAACATAGTCGGTGTAACTATGTCACTTGGTTGTGGGAAATCCTAACCTAACTCCCCGTGTAGACAGCGCTGTGTTGATGGGAGAGCTTCTCCTGTTGACATAGCAATTGCCTCTCGGGGCGATGGATGACTTATGCCAACGGGAGAAGCTCTCCCATTAGCACAGAAGCTAAATGTTCCAGGAGCAGTGGTGGATTAAAGCACGGGCTCGTGGGGTCTGTGCCCAGGGTCTATGCCCAGGGACCCCAGCCAATTTTGGGGCCACTGCAGGAGTGCCAGGACCTGTACAGAAGTGGAGAGATGGCCACCAGCACTGTGGTCCTGCCACTTGCTCCTCCTCTCCCTCTCCCACCCCTTGGCCCCACCGCCCTGCTTCTCCTCTTCCCCTTCAGTCACAGCCCCTGCCAGGCCAGAAGCTAGGCTGAGGTAGCGTGACCATATTCTTCCTCCCCTCCCCCTGCAGATCTGTCCTGAGCCCCCTCCACCCCTGCACAGAGCCAGGCTGAGCCCCCCCTCCAACCTCTGCACAAAGCTGGCCTGAGCCGCTCTTATCTGCCGCACGGGGATGGGGAAAGTGGGCATTTGTCCAGTTTGTTCTTGCCAACTGATCATTGCCAAAAAAGACAGTCAGGACATCTGGGGCAGGGCATAAAAGGGGACTGTCTGGGCCAATATAGGACTCCGGTCACCATAGACCATGGTAAGAGCCACCTAGGGAATCCAGGCTGAAGTGGGGAGCCCCAGACCTTCCACCTACCCTGGGTGGGGTGCCAGGATGCCCAAGAGCAGCCTGCAACCCATGTCCTGGCCCCTCACAGGATTTGCCACCCAGGGCTCCCCACACTGGTTCGTACTCCCCAGGCATCTCTTCCCACAGCCTGGCTCTGGCCTGGCCAGGGGGTGGGGCCCTGTAATACAGCAGTACACAAACCAAGTGGAGGCCTATAGTTACAGGTGCAAGATCTTGTCAGAAGAATTTGGAAACTTGTTCAATCCAACAATATACCTTACATTATTAAATCCTAGACCAAACTAGCTTTTATTCTAAAATATTCAATCTCATCCAATTTACCCTGTATTTTAAAACAAATTTTTTGTAATGCATTGGTTCAACCAAACACCTTTTAGGTATCCACCATTCACATTGATCCCTTATGGAATAACGCCTATACAATGCAAAAGAAAAAAAATGCTGATCTGTGTTTTCACAATCCTGTAGAAATAAATAGGGAAGCGCATCCCATTTACAGAATTTATAGAAATATCATTACTCTTAAATCCTATATAATCATATTGATTTCATCTCTATTAATGCCTATAGGACTTTTTCATGATTACAAGAGTTCAGAAGAACATTTGATTTAATAATTTGATTTAATACTTGTGGAGGGGCGGGACTTACTGGTGCAGCGCCTCCTGCTGGTCGTCTCAGGGAATTAGCGTTTCCAGGCTCCGGAGCGCCCTCTGCAGGCTGGTGTCCACTGCCGCTGGGCCCGAGTCCCTCTCAGGACCCCCGATGCCCCTTGTCTTTGAGGTGCTGCCCCCTGACAATACCCCCACAGTCTCAGGGTCTCTGAACCAAGGAGGACCCCCAATCCTCTATCCCCACCTTGCCTCAGTGGTGGGACTACTGCCAGTCACCATCTAGCCCATGCTCACTGGGGCAGATTGTAATGTAAAAGCCACTTATGAAAGGCAAGAGGGGGTTGGACCTGCTGCCTCTTCCTACCCGTGGGCTGCCCCCTGCAACTCCAGTACCTAATTGGACTTCTACTAGGCTGGGGCCTGGGGGGTTTCCAGGCCAGAGCACCCCAGCTCCCTTGGCCATCCCCCAGCCCTTCTCCACTCCAGGTACCTTCTCTCAGCTCCTTGCAGCCAGGGACCTCCCTCTCAAAGCTAGAGAGAGTTTCCCTCTGCTTCTGGCCTCACCCCTCTCATAAGGGCCAGCTGGGCCCTGATTGCTCTGACTACAGCTGTGGCTGCTTTCCCCATCAGCCCAGTATTTCTCTACCACAGCCCTTTCCTGGGCTGCTTTAAGCCCTTCAGTGCAGGAGCGGGGTAACCACCCCGCCACAATACTGAAGCAAAAGTCTCTCTTTGTCACCTGAAACTCATTCAGCTAGCTTTGTACTTTCCCAAAACAGAGACAGAAATGCTTGTTTTCCTATTCAATTGCTACAGACACTGCCAAGTAGAGAAAAAGCAGGGATTCATCTAGTCCAGTGGTTCTCGACCTGCATTGCGCGGGCTGCTTGCAGCCTAATCAGCACAGAGCTGTGGCCCATGTCACATCCTCAGGGCCATACAGGTAGTATTGGATGCGACCCACATAACACATTGTGGGCCACATGTGCGGTAAATAGGTGGAGAGCCACCATTCTAGTCCATTGGACTACAGGTACATTTTGGTATAATATTTTAAACTGTGTAACTATTTACCTATATTTGCCTTTAGTTCTTTTATGCAGTATCTATGCCAACAACATTATGTAGCATTCTGTTGCGTTTCACAATAAAGCTCCGGGAGAGAAAGCTCTTCCTGTTCCTGGCCTTGCCTAGAAAACATGCCCCATCCTTGTTGGTGAAGCAAGTTACATCCTAGGTCCTGTGTATTTGTTTTAGGTACTGCACTTCATTTGTCAGCTTCAGTTGTTGGCTCCAAGATTAATCACATACATCGAGATACTGCTCTACAATACTCAGCTTTGACCCATTTAAAGTTTGTCTCTGGTCATGACGTTCAGGAATTTAAGTTCCACAAAAACTCAGGGACTTAAACATTCACCATCTTTCCTCTGCTTCATACAATTCTGAGTGATTTAAAAAGATGGAATGTTATCATCCATTTCTGTCAGGGACAGATAACCCTTGTAAAGATGAATGTGCTGCCAGGCTCCTCTAATGTCTCCAAATGTATCATTTTAAAATTTCATAAGACTTTCATCCACTAAGCTGAATAATGCCTATAGTGCTTTCTCTTGTATATTGAAAGCAAAAACAACTTAGAAAATACGAATGCCAAGGATACACTTAACATTTCCAATGTTAAGATTTCACACTAGAGTGCTTCAGTCACAGAACTCAAATAAGCAATCTTCAAGCAGAGTCACTGCAGCATCATTCCTTTAAAAACGACATTTTTCTGCTATGTTAGCCTGCCCTATAGTAAGCAATACACAGGAAGGTCAGGGCCCTAATGGAACTTGTGCTCTTCAGCGATCACTCAATACTAGCAAGAGATCTCTTTATTCTGTGTCTGGCTCCAACTGGCCATGCCTAACAAGAGCTTCACAGTGCACTGTCCAGATTCTGTCTGGAAAGGTCAGCTCTTAAATCCACAGTCCTCGATCCCACATCTTCCCTTCCAAGCCCAAACTGAACAATTAAAAAAACAGTAATACAACACAATTAAAAAATATGTGTATCCCATTTAATGACTAAAACTTGCTAACAGTGGTGAGGTACCCTGTCCTGTCATTTGCACCTGCAAGGCTTCCTTGTAACATCAGTACTACAGCTATGGTGTTGGTCCATTACTAGATGGAAATGGTAGAACTGTCAATACTAATGCAGAAAAGGCAGAAGTGTTTCTGTTCTGTATTTGGGGGAACACACAGATGATATAGTCATAGTGTACAACACAATTTCCATCCACTAGTATCTCTGGAGGATGTTAAATAGAAGTTATTAAAGCTAGACAAATCAGCAGATAACATATATCCAATAGTTTCCATGAATGTTGATTCTCAATAAATTTTGGAACACTAGGCAAGTTCCAGGAGACTGGAAGAAAACTAATGTTGTGCCAGTATTTAAAAAGAGTAAACAGGATGAACTCAAGAAGTTATAGGCCCATCAGTCCAGGCAAGACAATGGAGTATCCAACTAATAAAGAATTAAAGGAAGGTAATGTAATTAATGCTATTCAACAGAGGTGTATGGAAAATAGATTATGTCAAACTAACAATTTTTTTGAGAGACTACAAGTTTGGTTAATAAAAATAATAGCGATTATGTAATACTTAGGCTTCTGAGAGGCATTTTACTTGGTGTCACATGACATTTTGATAAAAAAATCTAGAAAGGTATAAAAATTAACAGGGTACATATTAAATCCATTGTAAGTTAGAATACTGATAAGTTTCCAAATGTAAGCATCATCAGGGAATCATCATAGAATGGGTGTGTTTTCAGTAGTGTTCTCCAGGGGTTCTTGGCCCTATGCTATTTAACATTTTTATCAACGACCTGGAAGAAAACAAGCCCACCACTGATAAAGTGTACAGAAGACACAGAAATTGGGAGAGTAGCAAATAATGAAGAGGACAGGTCACTAATACAGAGCAATCTGGAACACCTGGAAACGGCCCAAGGGGAATAACACGTATTTTAATATTGCTAAACTTAAAGAGATACATATTTAAACAAAGTGAGCAGGCCATACTTACAGGATGTCGGACTCTATCCTGGGAAGCAGTCACTCTGAAAATGATTTGGGGTGTTACCCGGGGTTCTTTCAACCCAAAGCTCTTGGTAACTTTTACTCTGCGCGAGAAGGTGTCAGGAAATGAATCAGTGGAGACACGGCTGTCCGACCGATAGATGGCTGCCACAAACAGGACAACCCAAAAGTGCTTTCACTTAAAGCTAAACTTTACTTAGTCTCAAGCACTAACACACGTCCGCAACAGGTTAGTAAAACACCCCCAACCCTCGATAATTACCGAAGCTGAGTGTGGCTCTTGAGTGGCACAGCAATAGCCTTTTGGTGGCCAAATCTTCCGTCTGCTCGTGGGGACCACAAGATGTATCCAGAGGGAGAGTCCAGTCCTGAAGCGTCCAACTACTTCAAACTTTTCCCCTTTATTTATTTATTAGTGACACAATTACATGCCCCTTAAAAGCAGCAAAGAATCCTGTGGCACCTTATAGACTAACAGACGTTTTGGAGCATGAGCTTTCGTGGGTGAATACCCACTTCCTCAGATGCACCCACGAAAGCTCATGCTCCAAAACGTCTGTTAGTCTATAAGGTGCCACAGGATTCTTTGCTGCTTTTACAGATCCAGACTAACACGGCTACCCTCTGATACATGCCCCTTAAAGAAAATTTGTTAAGCAAGCAGTTTCAATGGTCACGCAAGAGGTTTCCTTCTGATTATTTATTAACCGGGTGTGGTTTTTTCCCAGAGTTTGCAGCTTTGAGGCCCTAACAAACATTCCTGAGGGTACATCCTACTCTTCTAAAATGCACATATCAGCAACTTCAACACAATTCTTATAAGAAAGGAAGCAGGCTCAAGCTGCCCATTCTGTGGCACCCGAAACCCCCTCCCCTCCTGACTTGGTCAAGCTGAGGCTGCTGCATGGCCAATTTACGGCCTGCTGACTTGGCTGCTTTTAACAATAAACCACAGTGATTTCAGGCACTTTAGGTGTTTGCTGACATCTCCCCATACAGGCGGTCATGATGTATCAGCTGAATATGGGCTCCCAATGCAATGCTGTGGGCAAAAAAGCTAACGCAATCCTTGGATGAAGAAATCAGGGAATCTTGAGTAGGACTAGATATGTTATTTTACCTGTATGGCTCTGGTGCGACCACCGCTGGAGTACTATGACAAGTTTTAATGTCCAAAATTCAAGAAAGATATTGATAAACTGGAGAGGGCTCAGAGAAGAGCCACAAGAATGATTAAAAAATATGCCTTATAGTGACAGAACTCAAGGAGCTCAGTCTGTTTAGCTTAAACAAGAGAAGGTTAACTTGATTACAGATGGGGAACAAATATTTGATAAGTCTCTTCAATCCATAAGAGAAAGGTATAACACCATCTAAAGGCTAGATGTTGAAACTAGACAAACTCATACTTGAAATAAGTCGTAAATTTTTAACAGTCAGAGTAAGTAACCATAGGAATAACTTACCAACACTCATAGCAGCTGCTTATCTGATACCTTCTTGGGAAAAATGGCAGACACAAAGCACTTTTTCTCCCCTCTTTCTGGGATTTGGAGACTGTATCACCTATCTTTTCATAGTGCATGCCTGTCTCAGATGACAACCCCATATGACTGCAACCACATCTTCACCCGCCACTGCTGTTTCCAGACATTGTTTCCCTTCAGAATTGCATAGCAACATTTTTCATGAAACCGTGACAGCTCTCATGACCCTGAATCATATTGACATTTTTGTTTTCCCTTATGCATCTCTTCATACATCTGCTAGTTCCCAGTGACTCCAACATCTCTAACAGTGAAGGCACTCTTGTTCTCAATGTTATGTTGAGTAAGACATCAGCAAGTGACATCTCATGCTTCATTGATGCCATTCTGTCATTTAACATTCCTAAACATTGCTCAGAGTCTAACTCTGAAACCTTTTTCAATAGGCACTTTATTATTTTCACATTGTTTTCCACCATCACATTGCACTGGGGATAATGAGGACTAGCGATTACATGTCTAAAATTATACTTCTCCGCAAACTTCTATTGCACACCCACTAAACCGGGCTCATTGTCAGGCATCAATATGCCAGGCATACCTTTAGCTGTTGTATCTTCTAGTAAGGCTATCTCAGGGAAGTGAGAATTACAGTCTAGGACAAGTACATAGTTTTTCTTCCAGCCAATATGGACAAGTCTATGCCTGCTGTGTTCCAGGTAGGGTGACCAGAGAGCAAATGTGAAAAATTGGGACAGGGTAGGGGGTAATAGGAGCCTATATAAGAAAAAGATCCCAAAATCGGGATTGTCCCTATAAAATCGAGACATCTGGTCACTCTAGTTCCAGGGGACCAAATTTTTCCTGTGTTAGCAACATAGACTCTTTGTTTGCCTTAGCCTGTATTTTTGGCATATGTTGTCCATTTGAGGCCAACATAAAACCATCTCTGGCCCTTCTCTGATTTTTCTATCCCTACATGTTACCAACATTTTTATTTTGTACACCTTAGAATGTAGTATGGTAGTGCCATTAAAGAGAATTCCATCTAGAACTGAGAGTTCCTCTTACACTGATAACAGGGGCTGGAAATATGCCATCCTGGCCACCCTATCCTAATACCCTGCAAAACATAATTAAGTCTCTCATCCGGACCAGCAGCTTTGGCAGTCATAGTTCACATTTCATATGAGACATGAAAAAGGTCCCCCTCACCCCTTTCTTTTTTTAAATTTAGATTGACGTGCAAAAATCCAACTTTTTACTCCTGGTCCCAAGCAGCATTCAGTGATTACCCAGGGTTAAATACTTGCAAGATCTCTTTTTATTCTGTGTCCAGTTCCAACTGCCTGGGAATAAGAAGAGTTTCAGTATCCTACCCAAACTTTGTCTGGGAAACTCAATCCAGAAAGTGACAGTCCCCAATATCATAGAACTTAATTATATTTAGGAAATGCAAATAAGTATGGCATACTTTGTCATATTCCTGAAAGAAAAAAGTGTCTATAAGAGCACTGAAGCAATTAAGTCAACTGCTGCCACATATGCATTTACATCTCTGACCTGAAATAAAGTGTAAGCTAGATCTGAAAGAAGGAAAAGCCTACTATGCCTGAATACTAGAAGCAGGCTCAGTTTGAAGCTGTGTACTAACTCCAAAAATCAGTGAAAGATTTGACAGGGAAAAATGTATTAGTATCATAGTTTGATCCAAGTTTCAAGGGCAGAATCAAAAACATACTTCCAAACACAAAAACTGTTCCTGCTTCCCAGATAGCATGTTCTCATAAAAAAAGTATGGCTCAAAAATTAAGGCTCAGCAGGGTGGGGGAAGTGGAGAAGTGCTAGTGATCTAATTTTTAGGTCAGTCTGGGCAAAACCAAAATTATTTCCCACTTACTTCCCTTGCTGCAGAAAGCAAGAGCTGGTTGACTCACTTGAATCACAAAACCAAATAAGTATGTCAAACAATGTACTGCAGATTCATCTTCAGAGCACACTGCATGCCGACAATTGCTGTACGAATGATGGGTACTTTGAAGATGATCCATTAAAGTCCACAGCACACTTGGAAAGTACATTTCCCCTTCTTGCTGCTCTTCAAATCTAATTCCTCTCAAGGTTTCCCCACATATTTGCCTCTTTATTAAAGGTCTGATACTTCCACAGACTACAAAGGGTCCTGTATCTTTATGTAATTCAGTGGGTTTTGGATGAGCTGCTATGTTGATAGGTTAACAGTACGGTGCTGTAATGGGGACTGCTCACTTCTTGAGTGCCTTCTAGTGGCGGGGTGTGGAACTGCAGTCCTCTGCCCTGGAGTCCTGGCGGCAAGGGGGGGCAGGGCATCCATGGCTTGGCCCTCTGGCCAAATCACGAAGTCCAAATGAGTGCCTTTGGGGATAGTAAAGGGTCTAATAAATGAACAGTTCCTTTGTGCTCACTAGAGTTGTCACCTCCAGCTCTGGGTCCTTTAAATTCAGTCCTTTGTTTGGGCTCTCAAATAAGCCCTGTTCCCTTCTTGGAGTTTATGCCAGCCTGGCTGGTAGTGGAATCTGGGCAACTAGCACATAACTGACTCTCTGCAGAGTAAGGCAGTTTATCAGTCCTCAACACAATTTCTATGTGTATCTTCATGAGTATGCGTACATATCCAATTCTAAGATTCCTACTCATTTGAATTAGGAACAAGTCTGTTCTCTGTTTCTGGAGGTGTAGGTATAGGAGCAATCTTCTGACCCACTATTTTATTTGGAGAGCCACATTCAAACTTACATCAGAAAAATACATTTTTTGTGATTTTTTTTTAAATCCACCACCTTTTCTCTCATTTACAACTCTTAGAATGGCTGCAGTAAGCTGAACAAGGCCATCCCAACAATACCTGGCAGCTGGCGCTGAGACAGCTAGGATTCTATTAAAGATAAGTGCCGTAGGAAAACCTCTCAATTATGTTTTTAAATGCTTCTTACCTTCTCTAACATCTCAGATCTGTTATTTATAATTGTTACAAGTGCTTTAGTTAGGATGAAAAGAAAGCCACTTTGCAGGACACAAAGCTACTAGCAGGAGCAGTGTGGCCTAGCAGACAGGAGCACTAACGTGAGACTCTGGTAACCTGGTTTCACTTCCTATCTCTGCCACTAGTCTGTTGGGTGGCTGACCTTGAGTACGCCTCATCCTTCCCTGTGACTCACTTTCCCAACCTGTAGAACAGAGAAAATCCTTTGTAAAGTGTTCTGAGATATCTGGACGAAAAGGCACTACGTAAGAGTGAAGCACTATTATAATAGAAAAGGTAGGATTAAATACAGTACCTTCTCTCTAAGCTATTTTTGAGAAAAATCAAAGAAACATGCACACCTATTTTTATTTCTAGGAATACATTTTAAAAATTTCTTCTTCAAATTTCTCTTTTTTTCAAACACATTTTTTCTTCTCAGAGAAGGAAACCAAGAGAAGAGACTCATTTTCTCCTCATAGCAGATGCTCTCTCGATCCTTTCTCTCTGTATTAATCTAAACTAAGGAAAAGGACACAGACAACAGGTAGAATCAGTGAGTTCTGCTCCTGCAATTCTGCAGCATTTAACACAGTTCTAAAGCAAGACTCTTCCTTCCAATATGTTTAGTAATTGCACCATTGTGCGACCCACACTAACAGAACAGTTATCCCACATACAGCACCAAAACTCTCAATTTTTGGAGGCAACAAATCAGAGTGACTATAAAGTAGTTGTTCTCAACAACAACAAAAATAAAAAGAACTAAAATATAAGTCAGAAATAAAAACCACAAGAAACAGAATGCATGAATGTGAAGCAAAACGAAAAGAAGAGCTCTCTCATGGCGTGTCAAAGTTCTGAGGTAAATCTGGCACTTAAAAGCTACAAGACACTGAAAGAGCTGACTTAGTCATAAATCACAGAGGTGGGTTTTTTTGAGAGCATCAGTTCTGAGACAATCGAAAACATGCACGGGAACATGAATTAAGCCCTTCGGCTAAGTAGTCATTCAGGACAAATGTTAATTTTTCCCCCCCAATGCTTTGATTATTAATGTAGTATGCTCCATCTCAAGCAATTCCAAGGTCTCATATCTAGCAGCATAAATTCTATAGCAATAATACATCGCAAAGACAGGAGTATTGACTCTGCTGTATCCATCTCTACTGAAGTGTTACAGGTGACAAAATCTTAACTCAGCTTCAGTATGTGATAAACGTGGAGGTTTTTTTATTCTTATTACTAATCTATCTGGAACTATTACTAGTGTGGTGTTTCTGTACCATATATAGGAGTGGGTATTTCACCCTATGAGGTCTGACTAGGTAGCTGAGCCTGTCCACCTAGGAAGAGGGAGGAGATCCTTTCTAGTAATCACCAAGCTGCTTACACTTAAAGCTATTGAGAGGCCACAACAAAGCAAGTAACCTTAATGACTTTAGTTCACCTTAGGGAGTACCGAAGCCAACTTGAGCAGGGTGGGTCAGATTGAGTCACACCAACACTCAGAAGAATCTAGGCATCCTAGGAGAACATGCATTGGTTCTGTGCATGTCTAGTAACTGAAGTGGAGAGCCTATCTAGCTCAGTTTGTAGTGAGGCCTAAGAGGCAAAACTAACTATCTATATAGACTGCTGTTTTAAAATCTCCACACAAACCTCATGCTTTGTTCCAATTATTAAATAAAAATACTTCCCCCTTCCCTGCTCCCAAGAAGGCCATTGGTCAATCTTGGTGGTTCCCAAAGGAAGGAAATGCAGGTGTCCAAAATATAATTAGACTTCACATGGTGATAAGCAATTGGTAAACACCAGGGAGTGAACTCAAGTCCAAGTCTGAGAGTGGAAGGACTGCAATATTCCACCTAAAAGCAGCAAAGAATCCTGTGGCACCTTATAGACTAACAGACGTTTTGGAGCATGAGCTTTCCACCTGAGACTGGTAAAGGCAAGAGGACCAAGAGAAGTGGCTGTACTCAGAGGGTATGTCTATACTGCCATTAGACACCTGTGGCTGGCCCATGCCAGCTGATTAGGGCTTGCAGACTCAGGCTAAGGGGCTGTTTAATTGCAGTATCAATATTTTGGCTCAAGCCCAACCCCTGAGACCCTCCCACCAGGTCACAGCCTGAGCCCAAATATCTATACTGCAATTAAATAATCCCTTTGCCCAAGCCCCCTGGCACGGGCCAGCTGCAGGTTTTTAATTTCAGTGTAGCCATACCCAGAGAGACCTGAAAGGGTGAAGAGGTGCAGCTAGCCCTGTGACAGTGTATATCTTCAAGGATGGAAACTGGCCAATTTCTTCCCCATGCATTGGGTCCCTCTTTCCCCCAACTTTTTGCAGAACTAGGTTTCCAGTGTAAATTCAGCAACTTGCTCTGACCAAAGTTCTTCTGACCCCTGAAGCTCATTAACAGACCCTGATCCATAAAAACGTATAGGACTACTCACAGTGCATAAGTTTTTGCAAGGTCAAGGCCTAAGTGTATGATCAATCCAGGAAGTGCTAGATGAATGTTTCCTAGCTGCAACTCAGTCAGAATCAGAAAAATATTTGAAGATAATCTCTGGAGTACAAAACAGATTTTCAGAACTCCTAGTCTCAACCATTTTTCTTTTCCCCATTATGCATTACATTTCCCATCAGTTTAAGAAATAGGGTTACCCTGTTTTTCAAGATCGTAGCCCTAAATGCAGGGATAGATCTAGGAATTTGGGGAGGACAGGAGGAGGATACTTTAATTCCCTCTCACACTTATTAATAAGGGGGAGGGGCAGAGGGAGATAGGCTGGTGCCAGCCAAAGTTTACCTCACAGGAGGAGAAATGGAGTCCAGCTGCTTTATGCTGGAGATTTTGGTATAGCTGCAAACAATTTATATAATGTTTCAAGGGACAGTTTTCAGAATCTGATGGTGCTTCAAGTCTTTCACCCGACAAAGGGTCACGTGCTCAATGCAGTGAATTTTAGATTATTTTCTGGGTGGGGTTTTTTGTTTGTTTTTAAAGAGAAGGAGGTTTTTTTTTAACCTTTGAGAGCCACAATAGCCAGCTCAGTTAACATGTGATCAGGATAGCCACCTCATATATTTACCAACCTGGAGGAAAGGTAATAAAATATATATAAAAAGAACTTAAATGCATTACATTTACCAGTCTAAAATCTGAGTCTATTCTTCCTCTTCCTTCCCTCTTTAACCCCTTTTTTCTCCTTCAGTGTTTGACACATTCAAGGGATCTCTCTATTACTCTCATTTCCATCTAATTGTCCCCTTCTACCTTTCAAAAACAGCATCTCCCTTCGAGGCATTCTCACTTTTTCATCCTTGCCTGTGAGAAGGTCAGCGCCACATACACTGAGGAATAAGGAGGTGCTAACCCATTAAAAACAGGTTGGAGGGAGAGAATGCCAAAAATTGGTTTAAAATAGGTTCTGTATTTCCTTCAGGCACGAAGCATATGTTTAGGATTCAAGCTGTCTAGCTCCTTCCTTGGCAAGACTCAAGTACATTCTACCGCACAGGAAAGGAATGAGGAAGAGGGGTCCCAGTCCCAACTGGCAGGATGGAAAAAAAAACCCAGCTGATCTGACTCTCCTTTTTGCTGAGGAGAAGAGAAAAGGTGAAATTTTGGCAAGGGCAGCACCCACAGCAGCAAAGCACATTTAGAATGCTTGGAGGTCTTTTCGTAAAAAGGCAGAGATGTTTGTAGAAGCAACTGAGGAACAGTACAACAAGACGGGCATCCGTAGCCATGTGGAAAAGGTGCAGCCACCCAAAGAAAACAGAAGTTGATATTTAAGGAGTCATGAAGTATGTAGGACAAGGGAAGAAAGGCCCTGGGATTTGGCCAGGAATAATAGGAGAAGATGTAGAAGGGGCTGCAATAGAGGAAATGGGGACCTGAACTCTAATCTGCAATTGGATTCATGTAGGTGGACTGGAGCCAAAGGACTCCACAAGGATGCAGTGATCCAATAGCAAGGATCACACTGCAGAGTCAGAGCTCTCAAATAGCTGCATAGCCTGTTACCGGTCCCCTGAACTTTCCTCAAGAAATGTGTCTCAGTTGGGCCTAATTCCAGATAGTAAGGTGCTGTATATCCTTGTGACACTCTGTACCTCAGAATAGCACCCCGGAACCCCGATATTCACCACTGTTATATGATTGGGAGATGTTTTGTACAATGTGTGCCTTGTGAGGTATCATTTAAAACGTCTTGATCTCTTCAACATTAATATCCTGTTGAATTGTATGTACTAGCACTATACGTGAAGTGATGAAGTACTGTTATCTGTTTGTTTCTGGAATATTTGGTAAGTGGGAGATGCCTACAGCTAGCCTTTCAGCAGCAACAAAGGAGCAACTGACAAGACAGGTGCTGATGTCCAGTTAAGGGGAATCCACTCTCCCAATGGCCATCCCAGAGACTCCTCAGATGGCACGGACCAGATGGAGGTGGCCTAACTCATGTGACACAACAAAGATCTTTCTAGGAGGAAAGTATAAAAGAAGGACAGTGACATCAGCACTTGGCCTCTCTCCTCCCCCATCTCAATATCTGTAAGATCATTTGGAAGTCAAAGACTTTGAACTGGGGAGACTGGTGCCAGGATGAGAAGACGATTCAGCCTGTGTATTAAGAACTGTAAACTGCCTGTAACATCCAGTGAGGTTAGAAAAGCTGTTTGATTCAAACCTAAATGAGCTTGCAACATTCAAGAGAAAGTCTTGAGCAGTGTGAGATGGTACATTTCTGGGGTGCCAGGCTGGGGAGATTTGCTGAGCTCTCTCTCTCTCTATAATTCATGAGTGGCTTACAGAGCATTCATGCAACTTAGCTGGTTTTGTCCCTGCATGTTTTTGGGTGAGTGATAATAGCACGTGGAGAGGTTTGTTGCTTGTCATTGGCAAAGCATTGTGAGAGAGAACCCAGGCTGGAGAGTTAAGGGGGCACAGCGATCACACAGTTCCAGGCTGTACCCCAGGGATCCTGTCACAATTCTTTCCTGTTAAAAAGTCAGAAACTTTTTCTCAGCAATGTAATATTGAGTATGATTTTCACCTTGCTACATAATGAAGACATAAGGACTACTTCTATCAAGTGCATTAACTTCAGAAGGAAATTGCAGACGTAAAATGTTTGCCAAATAATAAAGCTGCATTCATTATTTTACCTGTACAGAATAATCAGACAGAAAAAAATGTTAGACTTAAGAATAATAATGCTGGGATAAGAAATTTTTGAGAAGGGTTTCTGACTATATATTACATAACCAATCATTTCACTCCACAATAAATTTGAATTTAACAAGAATTTGTAATGGATCCTCTGGATCTTAGCCTGTGATTCCATCTACCATGTTGCTAAGGCAACCAATGATTATAGCTGTTGGGCAAAATTCATAGAATTGTTAATCAATCTTAATCTGCATCCTTGACATCAGTGGCTATTTGTTCCCCAAGGCAATTAGAATGCTTGAGAGAAAAAGTTAAAAATCTTTAAATTCCAAATTAACCAATCATATGACAGAATTAGTAGCTCAGAATACCCTATTCAGGACTGTGTCTCCCCCAAAGGTTCAAGGTCTGAGAAGCCCCTAATCTAGCTGCCTTTTCTAATGTGCCTGGCCCTCTGACACTTATGGGGGAGATTTATCTGATTCAATGTTGCCACAGTCACTCTGTAATTTGAGTGGGTTTTTTTGTTTGTTTGTTTGTTTTGACTGGTTATGGGTTGCTTTGTTTGGGTTTTTTTTAGGGGGGAGCATGCGGCGGAGAAGGTGACAACGGAATTCAGATTTTTATTTGAGTGCTAAGGGCCTAGCACACTTTTAGTGGTATATCAAGTTTAATGACCAAGGAGGCTGTTTGATGTAGTAGGAGGAGCATGGGCCTGGGAGCCAGGATTTAACGTAACCTTGGCTTTTACATTGTTTACTTCTGTGATGTTGAGCAAGTCACTTAACCTTTTTCTGCCTGTTCCAAACCTCTAGGTAACGGGGGCTGGGAGCATGGTATTAGACTTACCTACCTCATTGAGAGGTGTCGCCGCCGAAATGCCGCAGAAATTTGGTGGCATTTCAGCGGATGCTCCATAGCCGCCATAGCCCATAGCCGTTGGGGACCACTGCCATATAGCATAGGGGCTCTGATTTTCAAAAAAGCCTGAGAGAATTAGGAACCAAGCTCCCAAAGGGCCTCCTTTGACAATCCCAGCCTTTGTGGACAAAACCAAATTTGTTTCCAAATCAGATCAGTGTGATTACTCCAGATTTTTGTTACTTAGTGAAGAAAGTTCACTTCCTTGGCTTATTTGTTAATGGTCCCACCCTTTCTCCTCGCACGGTTACAGTGCTCTCTTCACTTTGCATCCTTCAACCAAGTAAACATAAAATTTTACTTGGAAAAACCCAATTTACAAAAAGGAGAACGATGACCCAGAGACTTAATCAAGTTATATTGGGAAGGCTGACTGCTGAGTTTCCAGTTTAATTTATAGCAAGTGGGTCTGTCATAAACAGATAGCTAAGGGTTAATGTCTCTTTCACCTGAAACACCTGACCAGAGAACCAATCAGGAAACCGGATTTTTTCAACTTTGGGTGGAGGGAAGTTTGTGTAAGAGGTCTTTTGTTTCTGTCTGCCTGCTTTCTCTGAGCTTTGGAGAAGTAGTTCTGTTTTCTAATCTTTTGTTTCTAAGTGTAAGGACCAAGAGATCAGATAGTAAGTTATATGGTTTCTTTTCTTTGGTATTTGCATGAATATAAGTGCTGGAGTGCTTTGATTTGTATTCTTGTTGAATGAGGCTGTTTATTCAATATTCTTTTAAGAAATTGCCCTGTATTGTGTCATCTGTATACAGAGAGACTATTTGTATTTTTTCTTTCTTTTTATATAAAGCTTTCTTTTAAGACCTGTTGGAGTTTTTCTTTACTTCAGGAAAATTGAGTCTGTACTCACCAGGGAATTGGTGGGAGGAAGAAATCAAGGGAGATCTGTGTGTGTTGAATTGGCTAGCTTGATTTTGCATTTCCTCTGGGTGAAGAGGAAAGTGCTTTTGTTTCCAGGATTGGAAACGGAGAGGGCAAGTCCCTCTGGGCCCAAAATTTGCTGTCAGGTACATGTTCCAGTAACATCCAATCAAGCTGCCCACTCAACAGAGGAGCTGCATGAATACAGTAGGGGCAGAGTTTTTCCTTTGGAGATGGGGCAGATGATAAACTACACTTCTACGGGGTCCCTTGCACTTCAAAAAATAAGAAATATACAAATGCTCTCTTATATTCACATATTCATTAAGGTCCTCTCATGGATCAGTAACTGGTTAAAAGACAGGAAACAAAGAATATGAATGAGCAGTCCAGTCTTCAGAATGGAGAGAGGTAAATAGCAGGTTCTCTCAGGGATCCAGTTCACCATATTCAGAAGTAAGGCTGTGATTCTTTCATGGAGGTGGAGGAAGTCACGGATTACGTGACTTTCTGCGACCTCTGTGATTTCTGCAGTGGCTGGTGCGGCTGACTTCAGGGCCACCTACGCAACTGGCCCCTGGGGACCACTGCTTGGGGGCCCCATGGCCAACCACACTGGCTGCTGCTGGAGTGACCCAGGCCCCACTGCTTGGGAGGCCCGGGGCCAGCTGGTTCTGGGAACCACCCACCTAGGAGCCAGTGCAGCTGGTCCCACAGACCGCCTGAACAGTGGTCCTGGGGGCAGCCCCGGAGCCTGTTGCACTGGCTGCTGCTCGGACAGCCCCGGGCAGCTGGCTTCGGGGACCACCAGAACAGTGGCCGGTGTGACTGGCTGTGGGGAGCATCCCTAGGACTGCTTCTCATGTGCCCTGGAGACCATGCAAGCAGCAGTGGCCCCAGGATGGCTGGAGCACAGGGCCGAGGTGCCTGAAGGCCATCCAGAGAGGGGTCCCCAGAAGCAGTGGGTTGTCAACCCCCATCACTGGAGCAGGGGCCCCAGACTAGAGATTTAGTCAGGGATATTTTTGGTAAAAGTCATGGACAGGTCACAGGCTGTGAATTTTTTATTTATTGCTCATGACCTGTCCATGACTTTTATTAAAAATACCCATAACTAAATCTTAGCCTTATTCATAAGTGATCTGGAAAAAGGGGTAAACAGTGAGATGGCAATATTTGCAGGTGATAAATTATTCAAGATAGTTAATTCTTGAACAGACTGAGAAGAGTTACAAAGGGAGCTCATAAAACTGGATGACTGGGCAACAAAATGGCAGATGAAATTCAATGTTGATAAATGCAAAGAAATGCACATTGGAAAACATAATCCCAACTAAACACATAAAATGATGGGATCTAAATTAGTGGTTACCACACAAGAAAGAGATATTGGAGTCATTGTGGTTAGTTCTCTGAAAATATCTACTCAATGTGCAGCAGCAGTCAAAAAAGCTAACAAAATGTTAGAAACTGTAAGGAAAGGGATAGAAAATAAGACAGTAAGTATCATAATTATAAATCCATGCTACACCCACACCTTGAATACTACATGTAGTTCTGGTCACCCCATCTCAAAAGAGATATGAGGAATGGAAAAGGTACAGAGAAGGGCAACAAAAATATTAAGGTATAGAACAGCTTCCATATGAGGAGAGATTAATAAATCTAAGACTGTTCAGCTCAGAAAAGAGACTAGTACGGTAAGGATATGCTAGAGGTCTATAAAATCATGAATGGCATGGAGAAAGCGAAAAAGGAAGTGTTATTTACCCCTTCACATAACACAAGAACCAGGAGTCACCTGATGAAATTAATAGGTAGCAGATTTAAAACTAATATAAGGAAGTACTTCCACACAAAACACACAGTTAATCTGTGGAATTTTTTGCTAGCAGATATGAATGCCAAAAGTATAACTGGATTCAAAAAAGCATTAGATAAGCTCATGGAGGATAGGTGCATCAATGGGTATTAGCCAAGATGGTCAGGGATACAACCCCATGCTTTGGACGTCCCTAAATCAGACAGATGCTGGGACTGGACAATAGGGGATGCATGACGTGATAATTACCCTGTTCTGTTCATTTCCTGTGAAGCATCTGGCATGGGTTACATGGACCATTGGTCTGGCCCAATATCACCATTCTTATGTTCTTATCATGGCAGAGACTATTTACCATAAATTAAACTATCCTTAATATTTCAGTCTATTATTTAATATTTATATAGCACCACAAATATGGTACCTTACAGAAATAGGAAGGGCATGGTCCTTTCTTGCACCACTTGTAATTAAGGCTCTGCTGTTGCAAAGATTTATATATATGCTCTAAATTACCCACCATGGGGGTAGTCCCATTGACTGAAATGTGACCACTTACAGTACATAAAATTAAGCACAGACAGCAATTTTTGCAGCACGGAGGCCTACATGAGATAGCCACAAGAACAGAGGATGACATCCAGCAAAGGGAAAAGAAATGGAAGAGATGAACAAGGATTACAATAAATAAATAATGCTTGGCATCCTCTCTAAGTGAAGCTCAATATAAGTTTTAAATGGGAGATTAAAGGTAGGGGAGAAGTAGGCAGCACTGGATAAGCGTGTAACATAGTGACAATTCCACACTGAGTAATTGAGACAGCTGACCAGGGAAATAACCCACTTCCTTCCCTGAGGGACCAAGGAACGCACCCCACCCATGTACCTATCCGCTCCACCGATACTGACTTGGACTCCTTATTCATTCCATGGGTGGCGAACCCGAGCCCACTTATTCACTGACACTTTAAAAACCCTTGCATCCCAATCTGGGCCTATGCCGGTTATGCGCTATGTATGTATTTTTTCATCCTTGCAAACGGTATCTGTAACCCCCCACAACCCAAGCCTGACCCCAGATGTACAGTACCTTCCCTCTCAACCTGTGTATATTTCATTTCAAACATTTATTTTAATAAGTTTTTATCCTTCTTGTTTCCTAGCTTGCTCTCATATCTTTATCTATACAAGGTTATTTTTTTTCCATATCCACTAAGGTTTTAAATTCTTTATCTAGTCAAGTCTTGGTCTCTCTTCAGTCTATTTTTTTGTTTGTATACTTACTTTCCCTTCGGGTGTTATCTTGTGCTCTCCCTTATACCTTCCAGTAGTTACTCTCTGTTAAAATGTATTTTCTAAATTTCTCCCATAAGACACTCATCTAGCTGCTTTAGCTGAAGAAAACATGGATGGCATTACAATGAAGAGAAAATTATGTATAATTTAAAAGAAGTAGGAATGAGAGAGATTCCATATTGCTTTATTTTTAAATAAATAAAAATTAACAATCTTGCCCCTCAAAATAGCCCAAAATGTTTAGACTCTGTTGCAAAATAAAAAGGACAGTCAGCGGCATTTGAACCATTCTGGGCAAGTGACCAGTTAGATAAAGTGTTTTGAATCTCCCTCCCCTATCTATCTCAAAAAGGAAAGTCAAATTGTGCATCCAGCTGAAAAAGTTATGACATTCTGGCAAATCTTAATAGTTTAAATGCAGTGATGTCATATACATAATGCATCAACCTAGGCAGGATGCTTAAAGAGATTCAGCTGAAATATAAAAAGGTACTTCATCCTTTTTTCAAATCAGTCATACTCCCAGTGTCAAACAATCTTTAAAGGAACCTTAACGATAATCCTCAAGTCTTTTCAGCATGATAGTCTAACTTCAAACACTTTCTCCCAGCTCTTATCTATGCAAAATAAAAGGTAGCTAAACAAAATGACACTGTATGCACAGGTAATTCTCCTGTGCCATAACCATTTTGTTCTTAACCAAAAAAAAATCTGTAAAGCTCTTAGAAGGTTTTCTGTTTACATCTACTGCTTAATTAAAAAGGCACATATTCATGCCATTTTGTGAACTATTCCAGACAATGGATGATAAAGTGCCATTGACAGTAGGCAGAATTCCCCATTGACTTTAATTAGGAATTCTGCCTAAAAACCAACAGCATGACATGCCAAGTAACATTTACACACACATACACAGTTATAAAAGGTTTGCTTTTGATGCTTTCATTTTTTTTTATTTCATAATTCCCTGTTCCCCCACCCAAAAGGGCTATTCTTTCCCACTGCAGAAGGCTTATGCTTTGCCTAGAAGATTATTCTCAAATCAAGGTCTCACTCCCAGCTGAGAGAGATCCCACTACAGTACTGGAGATATAAATTAAGTAAGAGTCCAGCACCTCAGATAAAGTTTGTTTAAAGAACATCCAAGTAACCTAGGAGCTTAAATCCCATTTTTCAAAAGTGACTGGGACATTTAGAATAGGGGTAAAATTTTCAAAAAGCACCTAAATGACTTAAGTGCTTTTGAAATTTTCACCAATAGTCTAATGTCTACATTCTCTGTAATTAACAACAAAGGTAGATTACAAACCACTAAAAAGTCCACAATTGTCTTTTCCAATAAATCTAATATCAAATCGAAAAATTCACTCAGCAAATTTGTTGTACGGCACTGTAACTATATTTTTAAGAGACTGTTGAATATAGCCCACAATTTCTGGTTAGCGAAGTGAACATAAGACTTGAAGGCATTAATTATAGAGTTCTCATTCAGGCTCTGATGGAGATTATTACAAGGCCAGATTGCAGAAAAAAAAAGTCACATAGAACTACATCTAGGAAAGAAAGTGTTGAACGAGAAGGCCACATTGAGGCTAGAACTGCATTATGATGATGATTATTATACTCAACATATAATTTAGCCAAAATTTTCAATAGTGAATAGTGATTTTTGGGTGTTTAACATGAGACACCTAAAGGGAGCTTTTTTCCCCCATTTTTTTTCTAGAAGGTGGGTGATCAGCATTTTAAGAAAGTCAGACCAGACCCCTCTAAAACGCCTCGAGTATCTGAAGATTGAGCCATCACAGAACACAACATGCTACTTTTGAAAATCTTGAAAACAAGGAGACCGGTGACACCTTAAAGACCAACAGATGAATTTGGGCATAAGCTTTTGTGGGTAAAATCCTCACTTCTTCAGATGCATGGAATAAAAGTTACAGATGCATTATATACTGACACACGAAGAGAAGGTATCTCACAAGTGGAGAACCAGTGCTGACAGGGCCAATTCAATCAGGGTGGATGTAGTCCACTCTCAATAATAGATGAGGAGGTGTCACTTCCAGGAGAGGCAAAGCTGCTTTTGTAATGAGCCAGCCACTCCCAGTCCCTATTCAAGCCCAAATTTTACACCTGTAAATATTAAAGTGCTTTCTGAAGCTGGGTAAACTGTATTATCACCCTTTTACAGATGGAGGAACTGAAATTACGTGACCTGCTCAAGGACACACAGCTACTCATTGACAGAGCCAGTAATAAACCCTCCTTGACTCCCATCCATGCCATGTCCTCTGGGCTATGTACTGGAAAGAGGCACATGCCAGATGGGTTATATTGGGAAAGCCCGGCATATCTATGGTGATTTGACATTAGCATAATGTCAAAAAACAGATTTAAACCTCAGTGCAAAAGGAAATAGTCCTTTGTTGTTGCCAAGAATTGAATAGTATTGTAATATTTATTCAAAGTCAGTCACACATCAATCAGTCATCATTACATTGAAGAGGTTGCTCTTCTAGAACACACAGTGCTCAACTTGGAAACCAAATCCCTGAAATCCAAGGTGGGAAGCTAATCTTCATTGTACATCTAAGTAAATCAAGATAAAGATTGATCCAACTATTGGGTCAGCTGTATCAGTTTTCTGAAAGTACTCAGTTACCTTAATTTGTCAGATACTAAAATACTACAATTTATAGTCTGTAGTCTTGCCACTATCATTTCTGACAAATTGGCATGTGCAGATTTTTTGCGTTTCTAGGAATGGATTTTCTTTCTACCCAGAAATTTAAAATCTAGGGAGATTAATTAGCTTTTTCCTCATCTATTCTTTGTACCACCACTTAAAATCAGTCATACGAGGGACTACAAAAACAAAGGGAGGAGTTCATAGAAAAGGTAAAGATAGTGAGTCAAGCTATTATAGCAGGCAGTAAGAACAGTCCTTGTCACTGAACCAACAAACAGGACTCATCATCTTGCAGAATCAACTCTTAGCGGAGGAGTTGGAAGCAGTTCTGCATGTACTAATATTTGAAAGGAAAAATGCATATAATTTGATTTCTCTTAAAGCAGTGACTAAAGAAATGAGAAGTAATATCTGGATGTGCACTGACTAGTATGATCCTAATGAAGTGATAGTAGTAAACAAGTCCTGCTGCTGATCAAGGATATTTAATGTATCCTACACTGGACTTACAAGATGCTTGTCACCAGCTTTTATTACAGGAAGTTAGCAGAGAATCAGTCTGCATTCATTAGCAGGAAAGTTTATTTTGTTTTTGCTGATTCCCACATTGTCTCAGTAGCACGTGACATAGGAGACACTCACAGGGATGCAGTGGCAACATTAGGCTCCTGCTATCCAAGCTACCACAAGAGGCCCTGAGGCAGTGAGGGAGTCTCCTGAAACCCAGATCTGGTGTAATGACAACCCTACTACCTGCACTCCCCTTCCCAGTCCCAGCTGCTGTGTTCACATGCTGACCACCTCTGCATGGCTTGGAGGATGCTTTGTGGGCTGAGAGGGAAAGGGGCCAGGGAACACAAGGGCCAGAGCTGCTAGGAGCCCAGGGTCAGATCGAGCAGGCTAACAGGGTCATCTTTACAGCAGAGCCCCCAGCAGGGAGCAGGAAGGAACAGTTGACATCTGGTGGACCAAATGGAAGTCCCTTACTGGCAGCTCCAGCCCTGTGCTACCCTGCCAAACAGCCCTTTTCCCACCCTTGCAGGACATCCTCCAAGCCAACAAGTGCCAGTGCCAGGCCCGGGTGGGGCTCAGAGGCGGGTCAATCCAGTGACGTTGCAGACTGGGACCAGGCACGGAAGTGCAGGGGGATGATCTGTCAGGAGCCCAGTGAGAAGCAGAGTAGCGGGGCTGCCCGGACAGCAGAGCACCAGCTGGGAGCAAGAGTGGGGGCGTAATGTTAAAACTGCTACCATCACACTTTGCCAGCAGTAGCAGATGCTAACATCTAGATTTTTTTTTGCTTCCATATCACAATTTGCTGCTTCTGTCTTTCCCCATCCTCTTATCCAGGCAGTAGCAAATGGTGATAGTTGGAGCCATTCCTGTCACAATTTACTATTTTAAAATTTGGACATGAACACAATTATTTTTGTAATTTGGGAAAGCATTCTACAGAGTTAAACTGCAGGGCTATTGTATACAAATGAAGGTACCAGAATGAAGGTATCTGTTTTTTCTTTATTAGTCTCTTTCCATGGTAGATTAGAAACTGAATGGCCTATACTAAACAAACATTTAATACACACAAAACACTGAAACTAGTGTAAAGCCTTGTAAACACTATTTGAAATATGTTTGAATACATTTTAAAAAACTATTAGGCAGAAAAATCTACCGTTTTTCTTAAACAGACTCATTCTGCCCTTCCACCGTTGTCACGGTTACACACATTGATGCAGGTATGAAAAAGACTAATATCTTTCTGGGGTGTATTAACAGGAATGGCCGTTTTGAGACACAGGAGGTAATTGTCCTGCAGTATCCAGCACTGATGAGGCCAGTTCTGGACACCACAATTTAAGAAAGATGTGGACAAACTGTAAAGAGTCCAGAGGAGAGAAACAAAAAATGATAAAAGATTTAGAACACCTGATCTATGAGTAAAAGTTAAAAGAACTGGGCAAGTTTACTCTAGAGATGACTGAGAGGAGACCAGATAACAGTCTTCAAACATGGTAAGGTTTATTATAAAGAGGACTGGTCAACTGTTCTCCATGTCCACTGAAAGCAACAGCCAAAGTAATGAGCTTAGGTTAGATATTAGGAAAAAATTCCTAACTATAAGGGTTGATAAACTCTGGAATAGGCTGACAAAGGAGGTTGTGGAATCCTCATCACTGGAGGTTTTCAATAACACGTTGGACAAACACCTGTGAGAGATGGTCTAGCTCTAGGTGGTTCTGACTCAGTGCAAGGAGCTGGACTTGGATGATTTCGAGGTCCCTTCCAGCCCTAAATTTCAATCGTTCTACAATTCTATAACGTGGCCATAATATGTAACATACATGCCTACTTGACTGCTTCGGATCTCCATAAGATTGTCAGCATCCTCCTTTTCAAATCATTTTTCAGGGATGGTTTTGCTGACACGTGCAAGCTCTTGCATTGGTCAGTCACTGATGTCACAGGGCTGTCTTCAACAAATATAATTATAAACTTTCCCCCTTTTGAGCTCTGATTAGTTAAACTGTAAGGTGAGTAAACATGGAGCGACCTGCCAAGTGGCTTGCCTACAATGAAAAGATCGTGTACAGCTTCAGAAACAAATACAGAGCATGTTTAGTAACTGCCACACCCTATTTATGGATGGTTCTGGATCTGATGATCAGCCCTGCACTCTGCACATGTGCTGAGATGCATCATCATAATCTATTAAGTGAGCTGAAAATATTTTTGTTGCAGTTTATCATAGTCTGTCCTCACATCTTTGTGAATATTGCTGTAATTACTCCTGGGGGAATTCTGCAACAAAAAAATAAAAATTCTGCACACAATATTTTAAAATTCTGAAAAAATCTGCATATTTTATTTATCAAAACAACACAATATAATCACATCAGTTTCAATTATTTTTGCACATTTATTTCAAAATACCTGTCAGCAAGTATGTCTGTAACAATACAGACAACAAAAAAGATTCAGGAAATGTTTTTTGACAAATAAATTCATTAATAGGCATATTAATACAGAACTCTGAGTAATAATTCATTTAAACTACAGTACAGAACTGTATTTCCTGCACCCCTCAGAAGCAGTGCAAAGGCTTGGAGGAGTCAGGGGTAACAGAAGAGGTGAGGACAATGGAAGTAAATTACTGGGAAGGAGCCTGGGTGTGAACGTGGAGGGTTGCTGGATATGAGTGGGGAAAATATGGAACAGTGGTTTTTTTGGAGGGGGTGGGAGGCAGGAAGGGATTCCCAAATGCAGACCCTGGCTGACCCCTAGCCTCTCCCAGTCAGGCACATCTGCCCTGTCCCCATGTGTTCCTGCATCCCCATATGTCCTTGCACCCCCATCCATGTGTCCCTCCACCCCCACACCCATGTGGCTCTGCACCCTCTCCCCCCATCCCCATGTGTTTCTGTGCCCCACTCAGCCACCCTCTGTCCCTATGAAGCTCTGCCTCCCCTCCCCCATCCCCAGGTGGCCCTGCACCTCCACTCCCATTCAGCCCCTGCCCCCAGTCTTGTCTTCCCCACTAGCCCTTATGAGCCCAGCTGATCCCCCAGCACACCACACTGTCTGTCTCCTGACCTGGCCTGACAGGTGCTGTGAAGAAGGCAGGCTCTCTCTCTTCCCCAGCTGCCTGGAAGGGCTGCTGTGTTCTATTGCTACATCCCCCTCTGGTGGGAAAAAGGGGGCCACCTGCAAAAGTTACGTTCTGTTGGGAGCTGCTGCCCTTTGCGCCACAGCGCCCTCTGGTGGGAAAAACGTGGAACTGCAGCAACATGTCAGCAGAAGTTTTTTTCTGCACAAAAAAATTAAAATATGCATAGCTCATTAATTATGCACATGCACAGTAGCACAGAGTTCCCCGAGGAGTAAGTAATGGACTCATTAATATCACCATCATATTGTAAGAAAGGTACAAACACAGCGTTGTTGTGTTGTGTTCACAAGTTAAATTTTTCTGTGAGCACATACTTAGTGCAAGATAAGATTTATATCATGTGTGGTTAGTGAGCGGGTAGAGGCTGAGATAAAGAATGAATCTTTACAGTTAAAGCACCCAAAACATGAATCTATTGTTTAATTTTATGGGATAAGAGAGCCACTGCTTTATGTGCATTGCTTATTACAGAAGGGAACAGGACAGCTAAGCCAACACCCTCTGTGTGCACAGCAGGACTTACCATAACACTATCAAGCCTTCATTCTCTTGCTCACCTGAACAGTGCAGGACAGGAAGAAGGAGCAAGAGCACCTAAAATTTTAACCTTAAAACATTTATTGAAATTGTGTCAGGCCAAAATTTATACATGTGAAATATTGCCATGGCTTTTTTACTGGAAAAAGTAAGGTTAGGGCTCCATTATTTCATCCTCTCTTTTTGGGCATAAAAAAACAAAAAACAAAACAAATGGGAGATAGACCTGGACTCTACAATATTTTAAAATGTTTCAAGACAGGTCAAAGACCTGGTGATTAATAGTGTGTTGGGATAGGACTCCAGCAATCTTATATGATTGATCAACGGCCGTCGTCCAAATCAGGCCACTTTACTTTAGAAAGAAAGCATCCGCACCAAAGTTGAAGGCGCTGCAATATACGACACCTTTAGGATCACATCATCTAAACATGCCCTTAATAAAGGAAGGTAACTGGGGAAATTGAGGACGGGATGACAAGATACCCCTGTATCCACACTCTACACACTACTGTAATAATCCTTGTATAAAATATGCCTTGTGAGGCTTCATTTGAAAACTCATAATTTGCTGGTCAGTGTTGTCCTGATAAAATAGCCACATTGTACGTGAAGTTAAGATTGCACTATAGGGCATTAACAACACATGTTGCAAACTGAGTCAGCATTATAGTCTGTCCTCAGTGCTAAGAAAATGTGTTTTTACCACGGGATAAAAAAAAATGCATTAGCTATCCCCTTATAAAAACCACAATGGAGACAAGGCATGCTAGTTTTGCCAAAAGGCAACCAATGAAAGGAGTAAGGATAATCCATCTTAAAAAAAATCCTTGATTTTGGCAATACAGAAGAGTAACCTTGGTAGAACGAAGAGTGGCACTGGAATGTATCATCACAAAGTATGTAGTATACATAAGGTTATGAAATTAAAATATGCAATTAGAGGTATAAACAATTCAGTAGAAAAATCAACATTTATGTATGCAACAAATGAACTGTGCAATTCAGTGTTTGCAGGATGGGGAATTACTTATAGAAATAAGGATTTTTAATAAGTTTTCAATCACAAAGTGGTAGGGTGGGGGAAATTACATGTCACTTCAAGTCCAAAACAGTACTGAATGTTATAGGAATGTACCACTGTTTTCACTATATGGATTCTTTGGAAGAGGCACCCCCACCCAAAAAAAAGTATAAAACTAATGTGCCCTAAAAGGGTCAAACAAAAAGGTAAATTAAAAGAACCCAAAACATATTTATTTATTCAAGATTCTGAATACTTGTGGTAGTATACCTATATTCAGTAAAAATTACAGAAGAAATGTACCTTTGAGAAGGATTTCATACAGGATTGTATAGTGCCCCGGGGCAGATTTTTAAAGGTATTTAGGCACCTAGTGAGATTTTCAAAAGCATCTAGATGCTTTCAACCTTTAAAAATGTGGCCTGTCGTGACTATTTGGGAACCAAGTTTTACACACAAGCGGTGTTGTGGAAAAAAACAAACCAAGGGTGCTGGACAACAGCAAAACAACAGTTTACAAAGGCAATCCCCACTGGTGGATTAAAGGAATACTGACAAGATTTGACATCAACCCAAGAAATCAGTCAGTCTTAACATCATATGATCCTAAAGAATAAACATGCCTATAAAAGAAAAAGAAAAAATATAATTAAAAACCAATGTCAAAATACAAAACAGGAAGTGCTATATTAGAAACACTGAGATATGACTGATAAAACTACTAGCAACTATTAATATTTTAAATAATGATTGCTATTCAAAAATCAGAGTACAATGACATCCAGCTGCACAATGTTAACAAAGGTAAATGAAATGTTAAGAGTCAACAAACATTTGAAAAAGTAAATACAATGAAATCCCACTATAACGCGACCTTTGGGATCCAAAAAATTACATTGTGCTAAATGCAGGGTCGCGGTGTAGCGGGATTTCAAACCAGTCAGGTTTTAAGTGGTCCCCAAAGCGGTGCATTAAGGTGCACTGCCTAGTGCCCCGATGCCTAGTGCCCAGCAGGGGAGAGGAGCCGCGGCTCCCCGCCTGCTGGGGACAGAGAACTCCGGGGCTATGGGCGCCAGTGCTCTCTGTCCCCTGCAAGTGCGGGATCACGGCTCCTCTCCCGCTTCAAGAGGAGCCGCAGCTCCCAGCCTGCCCAGGACAGAGAACTCTGGCTGCGGGAGCCGGTGCTCTCTGTCCCCGGCAGGTGCGGGGCCGCGGTTTCTCTCCTGCTTCAAGAGGAGCCGTGACTCCCCGCCTGCTGGGGACAGAGAGCACCAGCGCCCGCAGCCCTGGAGTTCTCTGTCCCCGGCAGGTGCGGAGCTGCAGCTTCTCTCCCCTGCCATGGTGTTGGGGACAATTGGTACAGTACCTACCTGTATTATACTGTACCTTAAAGGGGAAATAACCTGTGATCGCGTTATATCAGATTTCGCGCTATGGCGGGGCACGTTATGGCGGGGTTTGACTGTAATTTAAAGGACTGAAACTCCATTTACAGTGAATTGCAAGAACAAGGCAGCCCAGTTCAGGAAATCAGAGCAGCTGCTAAGACAAATTTGTCAACAGCGATATGGCTTAAGAGAAAAGGGATTATTTTAAATGTTGACAATTATAATATTTGGAGAGGGGTAAAAATGATATTTCTCTGAATTAAGTCTCCTTTAGCAGGTCAGTACACCCTATCACGAAGAGGAAAATCTGGCCTTGTCCAGGCCTTTAAGAGCACCACTCTAGGAAGCAGGAGCTAAGATGCATCATTCTGCAAAAGGAATAAAGCCCTCTGATCCCCAACACCGTTTTTTGAGCCAGAGCAGATGGCTCACCCCATTTGTGGTGACTTTTATCCCCTCTGCCCCTTCCTATCCCAGGGATACCTTCTGCCACTGTCCAGCAGTGCCTCAACCCTGTTCTCAACCCCAGCTCCTACACCCTATCCCTGATTTTGCCTCTCAGTCTCTATCTTTCCCCTGCCTCCACCTGTTTGACCATCCTGTCTATTGAATTAAGCCTCCTGCACAGATTTTGCCCATCCCTCCCCTCTGATTTGCTCCCTTTAATTCCCATGAACCGCAGGGAGCATGTTGTCATACCAAGTAAGGACAGAGTCAGGGCAGCAGCTTCAGCAGATGTTATGGAGCATCCTCAATTCGTATGAGCATGTTCAGTATTAGAAAAGCAGCAAATTCTGATGGGCAGCACTTTATAACATTACAACCCTCACACAGGCAGGGGGAGGCAGAAAGAGGATGGGCTCTGGGGGTTAGTCAAATCCTGCTTCCCTCAGTCTCTTCCAGCTCCCCCATTCCTCCCATCTTCCTCGAAGTCCCAGGCAGGGGCCTTGGCATTGAGCTTTACAGGGGGCCCTCATGGGACAAACACCACCACTGCAAGGATGCCTTGAGTACAAACTTCTCTCTGTAACTTCATCAGTTAAAATAAGTTAACACTGTATTGAGATCTCAACATTAAAATCAAGAGTCAGAAAATGCAAGAAGTTAAGGTTCAGGTTGCACAATCATACATGGCACATTCTAGTATTATACGTGCAGTTTTACACAGCAACATAAAATATGTACCATAACGATAACGAAAGAGCTGTGCAAAATGGGAGCAAATTAAAAATAATGAAAACAATGCACTCAAACTCCCTGGCAAACAAATCACCAGCCTCAGTGTTGCCAGCTCTTGTGATAGTGAATGTTTTTCTTAAAGGGCCAGCTCTTGGAGGTATGCGATTATGTGAGGGTTGTGGTTTTTGTGGTGGGTTTTTAACTAAAAGAGTAAGTTTCCAGCCCTCATGGTTACAGACAAAAGACTAAAAACATGACCTGAGTGTACCCTAAAGGCTTGGAAAAGAAGAGACAAACATTTTTTAACTTCTGATTATTTTAGAGAGACTGATTCATGCCTTTTGAATGGTTGGGGTTGGTAACACTGCTTCTGGAATCTGCCATCAGGTTGTTCTGTTCCTGCTCCTCCAGATTCCATGAGTCTCCACACATCCTGCTGTCACTGTTCTGCCAAAGGCAGAGGAAGGAGACCAAGTGACAGGTTGGCCTCCTGGCCAACATCCTGGAATCCCACATGGATTGTAAATCCCTGCCCCTCTTAAGGCACCATTAAGGCAGGGACACACTTTTGCATGGTTTTTATTCATCTCTCTAAACAGAACTGATTTTTCACATTCTCTCTATTCATATGAAATCTTTACTTGTATTTTATATACCCAACTCTGAACCCCTTCTCTTTCGGGTTATATTTTTATTTTAAACTTTGTTATCCCTCAACAAAGATATAGCTCAAAACCGCACACAGTATTCCAGGAGAGGGAGTGCCATTGGGTTATATAGTGGCATTAGAATAATTTCAGTATTTTTTTTTAATCCCTCTTGCTGCCCATCCTACCATTTTCTTTGTGGCTTTCAATCACTGCTGTGTAGAGGTTTCCACTGAGCTGTTCACAAAGGTGCTGAGGTTAGTTTTTTTTGTTTGTTTTGGTTTTTCCTCTCTCTCTCTGGGTACGTCCAGACTACCCGCCATATCGGCGGGTTAAAAATCGATTGCTCGGGGATCGATATAGCGCGTCTAATCTAGACGCGCTATATCGATCCCCGAGCGCGCTTATATCGATTCCGGAACTCCATCAACCACAACGGAGTTCCGGAATCGACACGGAGAGCCACGGACATCGATCCCGCGCCGACTGGATGGGTGAGTAATCCGATCTTAGATATTCGACTTCAGCTACGTTATTCACATGTAGCTGAAGTTGCGTATCTAAGATCGATTTTTCCCCCCTAGTGTGGACGAGCCCTCTCTCTCTCTCTCTCTCTCTCTCACACACACACACACACACACACACACACACACAGACTCTTAATATGTGTGTGAGTAGTTCAAATTATTCCTTCCGATGTACCTTACTTTGCATTTATCAACAATGAATTTCATCTGCTGCCATGCAACCTATTCTCCTTGCTTTGTTAGAGCTCACTGATGTTCCTTACGGCATTCTCTTCACTAACCTAATTCATTTTGTGTCATTGCAAATTTTGCCACCTGTTTGCCACCTGCCCATTTTCCAAGTAATTAATAAATATACTGGACATCGCTGCCCCTAGGCCTGAATATAGGACAGAACTTTAAGTATGTGCTTAACTTTAAGCACATGGATAGTCTTTTACTGGATCAAGGTCTTAGTATGGAACCTGTTAACCTTCTGCAGCGTTGCAAACTGGCCATTTATTTCTGGTCTTTGACAGTATTTTATCTCTGTGACTATTTCTTTTCTTTAATAGCTTATAAAAGTGAGACTTATTAAAAGCCTTTGACAATGTCCAAATAAATGACACCACCTTTGTTCCCCATTTTCCATATTATTCATACTTTCTAAGATTCTAATATGTTAGAAGCAATGTGTACTTTCTAAGATTCTAATATGTTTACAGAAGAGGAGGTTACTCACCCTGTGCAGTAACTGACATTCTTCGAGAAGAGTGTCCTTGTGGGTGCTCCACTCCAGGTGTTGCTGCGTCCCTGTGCCTTTGCTGAGAGATTTTTGCAGCAGTACTCGTACCGGCCACGCATGCGCAGATCCTGCCCCCCAGCTCTGAGTATACCTTAACAGTACGCATGCGTGGCCAGTCTCCTCAGTTCCTTCTCTACAACGGAGGCTACCCCAACTCCGAAGTAGAGGGGAGGAGGCTGGGTAGTGGAGCACCCAGAGACACTCATCTCGAAGAACGTCAGTTACCGCACAGGGTGAGTAACTTACTCTTCTTCAAGAGAGATGTCCTTGTGGGTGTTCCACTCCAGGTGACTTAAAAGAAGTGTGTCTCAAGGAGGTAGGGACTTCGGATCTGATAGGAATGTAGTAGATATTACAGCTCTGCCCAATCATGTATCAGAGAGAGGGCCTTGAGTAAGGGCATAGTGTTTAACAAATGTGTGTTCAGAGGACCAAGTGGCCACTTTACAGATGTTAGCCAGGGGAACTTTGCATAAGAAACCCAAAGAGGTAGCCACAGATCTAGTGGAGTGAGTTCTGATGCCGTCTAGAGGTGTAACTTTCTTTATCTGATAGCACAATCGGATGCAGTCGGAAATCCATCTTGAAAGTCTCTGGATAGAAATAGGTGTCCCTTTGGAACACTCCACGATGGAGACAAAAAGTCTAGAAGAGCTTCTAAAAGGTTTGGTTCTATCCTAATAGAAGGACAAGGCCCTGCGTACATCTAACATATGCATGGTGGCTTCAGAAGAGTTTGCATGTGGTTTCGGAAAGAAGGTCAGTAGGTGTATGGGCTCATCAATGTGGAATAAGGAATGCACTTTTGGAAGAAATTTGGGGTGTAATCTAAGGGTAACCTTGTCCTTGAAAAATTGCGTATATGGTGGAGCTGCTATTTCTCCTGCTCGTCTGGCGGAGGTAATTGCCACTATAAATGCTGTTTTCATTGAAGGGTGTAAAAGGGAGCAAGTGGCTAGGGGCTCAAATGGTTGTTGAGTTAGGCAGGATAATAATAAATGAAGGTCCCAAGAAGGGGTAGGTGGTTTAATGTCTGAGTATAGGGCTCGGAGTCCCTTGAGGAAATGTTGGTGATTAGATGAGCAAAAACAGAGGTATTGTCAATTCTGTCATGAAAGATTGTAATAGCAGTTAAATGGACTCTGATGGAGCTGAAAGAAAGGCCAGATTGCTTAAGGTCCAATAGGTAGTCACGTATGAGCGGGAGAGGTACTGACGAGGGAGAAAGTTGTTTAGCTGAACACCATTGTGTGAATTGCTTCCACTTTCGTAGATAGTGGTATGAGTAGATTGTGTTCTCCTATGTAGGAGCACTATTTGAACTTGGTTAGAGCAAGCTAGTTCATTTTGGGAGAACCACGTAGGAACCACACTTTGATGTAAAGCATGGACAGACTGGGGTGAAGAAATCAGCCGTGTTGCTGTGATAGGAGGTTCGGAGTGAGGGGCAATGAAATTGGTGATCAAATTGACATTCTGGTGAGGAACAGAAACCATGGTTGTCTGGGCCACGACGGGGCAATCAAGACTACCGTGGCATGATCTGTTCATGTCCTTGTCAGAATTCTGTGGAGAATCGGTATAAGGGGAAAAGCAGAGTAAGTTCCGGTGCCATGGGACCATGAATGCATCTCCTAGGGAATGTTTGCCCAGTCCTGCTCTGGAGCAAAATTCAGGACATTTCGTGTTTTTCGCAGTTGCAAAAAGGTCTATGGTTGGGTGACCCCAAATGCGAAATATGTTGCGGATGATTCTCTCGTTTATCTCCCATTTGTAATCCTACGGAAAGTGTCTGCTTAATTCGTCCGCTGTGGTATTCATAACTCCGGGAAGATAGGCGACTGATATCCGGATGCTGTTCAAAAGGCACCATTTCCAGAGCTTCATAGCCTCTGTGCAAAGCGAATGAGAGCAAGCTCTTCCCTGCCTGTTTACATAGAACATGCAAGCAATGTTGTCTGTCATTATGCATAAATGTTGATTCCTGATTAGTGGGAGGAAGTGATGGCAGGCATTGCGAATGGCTCGAAGTTCTAGGACATTTATGTGCAGGAAGGTTACGGTTGAAAACTATAGCCCCTGGACTGTGCGGTGAGACAAGTGTGTGCCCCACCCTGTGAGGGATGCATCGGTAGTCATTATGAGGGATGGAGCATCCTGGAGAAAGGGGACTCCAGAGCAGAGGTTAGAGGGAACTGTCCACCATAGTAGAGAGTCTCTGACTCAGAAAAGTATGGAGAGAGACTTGTTTAGAGCATGCACATTCAGTCTGTAAACCATGGCCAACCAAGCTTGAAAGCATCTCATGTGCAGGTGTGCATTTTGGACCATGAAAGTGCGTGAGGTCATGTGATCTGGTAGTTGTAGGCAGTCTCGGGCAGTGACCTGGGGACTGTTGCGAAGTTCTGTGGCCAGTAGTTATATGGTGCTGAACCAGTCGTTTGGGAGAGATGCCAATCCCATCCGGGAATCGAGGTGTGCTCCTATGAACTCCAGGTACTGGGTAGGACATATGGATTTGTTTTTGTTTATTTGTAGGCCGAGAGATAGGAAACAATCAATGGGGAGCCATGTGAATTGGAGAGCGTCGACCGTTGAGGCTTTGAGGAGGCAATCATCAAGGTAAGGAAATATTATGAACCCTTGTTTCCTGAGGTAAGCAGTGACTACAGCTAGGATAGGCGGTGGATAGGCCGAAGGGTAGCACCCTGTATTGAAAATGTGTTGAGCCGAGGGTAAAACAAAGGAAACGTCTGGGGGCCAGATGTATAGTGACATGAAAATAGCCATCCTGTAGGTCGAGGGCTGAAAACCAATCACCCTGCTCCAGTGCTGAGATTATGATGGTGAGAGTAACCATCTTGAACTTTTGCTTTTAGATAAATTTGTTGAGCCTGAGACTGAGGATCAGTCGCCATCCCCCAGTTTTCTTTTCTGTCAAGAAATAATGGGAATAAAAGCCCTTCCCTCTGTGTCGTTCGAGCACAAGTTCCACTGCTCCCACCTGAAGGAGATGTTGAACTTCTTGGAAGAGCAGCAGCTCATGAGAGAGGTCGCTGAAGAGAGATGGGGAGGGTGGGTGGATGGGAGGCAAGGAGAGGAAGGGAATACAGTAGCCAATTGTGATGACCTCTATAACCTACTTGTAGGTAGTAATGCTCTACTATTGATGGAAGAATGGTTGTAGGCAGTGTCCAAAAATAGGTACATGCGGTGTACGTGCTGAAGTGGGAATGTTCTTTTCTAGGCCCTCGATCAAAACTTCAAATCTGCTTATTAGTTGGAGGGGGTTGAGGTGTTACCAAAATAATTGAGACGACGACGCTGGTATCTGGGTCTCTGGCGTTGCTGCTGTTGTTGTTGCTCCTCTGATCTATGGAAGTGCTGTGTATATGGGGGGTAGCGTGGATGGTGGTAAGGTTGATATCTATATTGTCGCCTTCTGGTCGTAGGGGTTTGGATTCCTAAGGACCGGAGGGTTGCCCTTGAGTCCTTCATTGAATGAAGTACGTCGTTCGTGGTGGAAGCAAAGAGTTTGTCACCATCAAAGGGAAGATCTTCAGTGGTACTCTGGACCTCTCAAGGAAAGGAAGAGGAGGAGAGCCATGAACCTCGGCGCACGACCACTGCTGTGGCGGTGGATCTTGCTGCAGTATTGGCTGCATTGAGGGCTGCTTGAAGAGCAGTACGTGATATGATTTGTCCCTTGGAGACTAAAGCTGTGAATTGTTGCTTCTTTTCTTCTGGAATGTCATCAATAAAGTCGATGAATTTGTTATAGTTTTTGTGATCATATTTTGCGAGAACTGTAGTATAATTAGCAATACAAAATTGTAGTGTTGAAGATGCAGATATTTTACGTCCAAGGAGATCCAAGCATTTATTGTCTTTGTTGGATGGGGTGAAGTGGGAATACTGCTGTTTGGTCCTTTGGTTGGCTGCGTCTACCACCACCAAGTTTGGCGCTGGATGGTTAAAAAAAAATTCAGAGCCCTTAGAAGGGATGAAGTACTTGTGATCCGCTCATTTACAGGTAGGTAGGCTTGTAGCAGGAGTCTGCCAGATTGCCTTAGCAGGTTCTAAAAGGGCTGAGTTGATTGGTAATGCAACCCTAGAGGAAGAAGAGGGCTATAGGATGTCCGTTAACTCATGCTGTTGTTCAGGGACCTCCTCCAAGTTAATTCTCAGCTCACTGGCAACTCTTTTAAAAAGGTCTTGAAATTTTGAGAAGTCATCTGACGATGTTGTGGGAAGGTGACCTCTGGGTCAACTGGAATAGAAGCAGGATGTGATTGATCCTGCAATTGTGACAGTGCTGCCTGGTGTCTTGTATCAGTGGCAGGTTTGTCACCTAGTGGTGCTAGGCAGGTGTTGCGCCTGGTTGAGGTGGAGTAGCAAGTGTGTTCTCGACGATATGATGCCCATGGGGCCCAATATTGCCACAGCGGAGGGAAGGGCATAGGTGGTGCCATCCAGGGGTTTACACACCATGGGGCGGGATCCTGAGAGTAGGATGAGGTAATTTTTCTATGACCTCTGTTGACTGGGGTCTGAGGATGGGAGTCCTGATATGGTGAAAAATCCCCTTGTGGTCCAGCTTCCTCATCACTGGAGTAAGACTGTCCAGACTCTGAGTCAGCCATTGGAGAGAAGTAGGCATTCAGTGGGGGTGACTGCGGGGTAGGTGACACGAGGAGGTCCCTTGACTGAGTAAACTGCAGTGCTGAGGCTCCTGTGTGAGGTGAAGATTGTGCAGGAGGAATCTGCTGTAAGGAAAAATTCCTCTGTACCAGTGTTTTGAGCCTTGACTCACTACTAGTCAGCTCAGCAGGTGTCGGTGCCAGAGCCGGTGCCGAGGGATCAATATCAGCCTGCAGGAGGTCAGGTGGATCATGATATATCGACACTGCGATGGACGCAGTGCCAAACAGAGCCAGAAGAGAAGCAGGCAACTGGAAGCCTGAAACCTCGGCACCGGATCTTCGTGCTGCCGCTACTGTTGCAGCCGTAGCTGGGTTTCATGTGGTGCCGAAGGAGCCCAGCGTGTTAAATATGCTCAAGCGGAGAAACACTGGGAGGGAAGCGGTAGACCTGCCCGGAGAAGTCTTATCCCGCAGGGTTTCCTTAGTGGATGGCAGAAGGTGCCCTTTTTTTTTTTTTTTTTTTTTTTTGGTCATTTTCTTGTGCTTCTTTGAGGCAGGGGGGCTGTGGCGGGCAGTAGAGCCAGAGTCAGTGCCTGGGTCTGAAGCTGACTCTAGGGATCTCTAAAAAAGGAGCAGTTTTAGTCTAAGCTCCCTGTCCTTCTGTGCCCTGGAAGTAAGTTTACTGCAGTGGGCACATTTTTGGGGGATGTGGATCTCCCCAAAACATTTTATTCATTTTGAGTGGCCATCTGACAGGGAGATAGGCTCTTTGCACGTAGAGCGGCACTTAAAACCTGGGGAGCCCGGCATGTCAGAAGCGGCTGCGGCTGACAGGAACGAGGAATTTTATTTTTTTTTAAGAAAAAGATAGAAAGATAGAAAATTGTAACTAACTACGAACAACAACAAACTAACTAACTAGAAGGGTAACTGTAACAGGAGGAAGAAAGTTCTTAACAAGTCTGCTGAGCTCTGTCTCAGGCCCAGGACGGTAGAGAAGAAACTGAGGAGAATGGCCATGCATGCATACTATTAAGGTGTACTCAAAGCCGGGGGTAGGGAGCAGGCTCTGCGCATGCATGGCCCGTACGAGTACTGCTGCAAAAATCTCTGAGCGAAGGCGCAGGGATGCACCAACACCTGGAGTGGAGCACCCACAGGGACATCTCTCTCGAAGAAGCTGTGTTGGTTTGTCCTTATATCAAGTACCACTAGTTAAAATGTACCTAGTAATGAAATAAAGACATACTGGTATGTAACTCCTAGGATAAATATTTGCTGCCATCCAGTACTGTGACTGGTTAGCTGCTCAGCCATTTCATTCTAATTAGGTAGTTTAAGTTACCTGACAGTTTGGGACTAGTTGCATCTACACTGTTCTGGTTTTATAAATACAGTACGCAATGATTATACAAAAAAAAACAAAAAACATCCAGACATCTTAGACTCTGACACTGCAGAAATTTCTGCATGTGCTGCATACGCATGGTAGCAGTCCCACTAACAGGGCTAATCAAATGTGTAAAGTTAGGTGTGTGTCTAAGTATTTGCCAGACTGGGGGCTTGTATAGTAAGCTCTTCAGCATAGGGAATATCTTGCTCTCTCTTGCTTGCTTGCTCTCTCTTTTTTTTTTTTTTTTTTTAAAGATGCCACAGAGCTTTGATGAATTAAATGACTCATTAACAACAAATGTAATGGAATGCTGAACCATATTATCCTATTCTGCCTTTAGGTGGCATTTAGTGTAAAATACTTTATTTAATGATAAGCTTAGCCAGACCTGGCAGGCCATGAAAAGATCTCAACCTAAACACATCTGGTGTGTATAAGGAAGCTCTGTGACCAGTCCACATCTGGTACAGAGCATGACATGGAGTCAGAAGTTAACTAAGAACAGAAACAGGGCCACCCAGAGGATTCAGGGGGCCTGGGGCAAAGCAATTTCAGGGGCCCCTTCCATAAAAACAAGTTGCAATACTATAGAATACTATATTCTTGTGGGGGCCCCTGCAGGGCCCAGGGCAAATTGAAAAAACCAACAACAAAGTTTGCAGAATGTCATCAACATGTCACTCTTCAACGCCCCAGGGAACTTCAGCTTTGACAAACCTTCACAATGGACAGACTAGAAGCAGTATATTGCAAGATGTCAAATTGCAAACAAACTCCACAAGCGAACTAGAGATAAAGGTGTCTTTAATTTATGCAATGAGGAAGCAAGCAAAGCATATCTTTAAATCTTTTGACTTTACTGAAGACAATCACAAAGATGACTATGAAAGGGTTCTGGCTATATGTGATGCATATTTTATACCTCAGAAATGTGGTTTATGAAAGAGCTTATTTTCACCAGAGAATTCAACAACTAGGGGAAAATGCTGAATATTTTATAAGAGCACTGCATATACTGGCTGAAAATCTGATATTGGGAATGCAAAACATGAAAATATCAAAGAGAGGTTAGTTATTGGGTTAAACCTTTCATGGCAGTTCCAATAAAAAACCTGAACCCTAACCACAGCAATTCAAATAACAAAGTAGTCTGAGCTGGTGAGACCACAAAACCAAGAGCAATTTATCAAATCTGAAAAGAAAAAAGAAAAGAAAAGAAAAGAAACTAGCTTAGAAGCTGCCAACAGAAGCAGCATGAGTGCCATTACCATAAGACCCCTCAGGCGAGGAGAGAGAACTCCCAGGTAGCAGGGACAAATTCCAGCCTACATGCACAAGGCATGGAAAAAGTCATATCCCAAGACATGATGCATGTCCAGCCAGAGGCACATGTGTCATACATACACGAAATATGGACATTTACAGTTGTTTGCCACACTTAAGCAGTCAGGGAGTTGACTCATATTTCAGACAATCAAGACCCAAGAGTCATTGTTTCTTGGATCTATCACTTGTGATAACACAGAACCTGCCTGGAGAGTGAAACTGAATATTCTTGGAAAGACTATTGACTTTAAATTTGACTCAGGAGCTGACCTCCTAGTTATCTTAGGGCTTCTCTACCCATACAGAGCCACAGCAGTGCAGCTGCACTTAGGAGAGAGGTTAGTGAAGAAGCTCTCCTGTCAGCGTAGGGATTCCACTTCCCTAATAAGCAGTAGCTATGTCTACGAGAGAAGATCTCCTGTCAACACAGCACTTTCTACACTAGGGATTAGGCTGGTATAACTACATCGCTTCACACCCCTGAGTGACGTAGTTATACTGACATAAGTTTGTAGTGTCAACTAGAAGTTCTCAGCCAGGGGTATGTGTAACCCCTGGGGATACACAGATCTTCCAGAAGGTGCAACTCACCTAGATATTTGCCTAGCTTTACAGGCTACATAAAAAGTACTAGTGAAGACAGTACAAACTAAAATTTCACATACAATGACTTGTTTTATACTGTTCTATATACTACACACTGAAATGTAAGTACAATACTTATATTCCAATTGATTAATTTTCTAATTATATGGAAAAAATGAGAAAGTCAGCATTTTTTCAGTAATAGTGTGCTGTGATACTTTTGTATTTTTATGAGCAGCAGAGTCCTGTGGCACCTTATAGACTAACAGACGTATTGAAGCATGAGCTTTCATGGGTGAATACCCACTTCGTCGGATGCATATCGTCTCATGCATCCGACGAAGTGGGTATTCACCCACAAAAGCTCATGCTCCAGTACATCTGTTAGTCTATAAGGTGCCACAGGGCTCTTTGCTGCTTTTACAGATCCACACTAACATGGCTACCCCTCTGATACTTGCATTTTTATGTCTTATTTTGTAAGCAAATAGTTTTTAAGTCAGGTGAAACTTGGGGATATGGAAGACAAATTAGACTCCTGAACATAGTACAGTAAAGGGGTACAGTAGCATGGGCAGAGAGTTCCAGGGGCTCAGATACCATGGGCCAAGTTCCAGCACTGTATGAGGCCAGTGCCCTGCCTTCCACCCCAGGCGCCCCCCATCACGTCCCTCAGGCCATTTAAAACAGCCTCCACTCACCACCGGCAGTGCAAGGGAGCTGAGCAGCTTCCTACCTGCTTGCTCCACGTGGCTGCTGGCCTCTCCCTGCAGCCCCTGGGCAGGGTGGGTCTGTGTCCCACCCCAAGTGCCCCTGTGGCCAATAGGAAGTTGCAGGGGCAGTGCCTGGAGGTAGCAGTACATGGAGGCCCCCGGCCCATCCTGCCTAGGAACCCCAGGTAAGCGCCACACCCCCTCACCCTCTCCCAAAGCCTGTACCCTTCCCCTTTGGCCCCCAAACTTCCTCCCAGAGCCTGCACCCTAGACCTCCTCCCCCCACCCAAACTCCCTCCCAGAGCCTTAGGCAGGTGGGTGGTGAACTTTGGGGGATGGGGGAGGCTCTGGGGATTATGGACACCACCAAAATTTCTACAAATCTGCCACCCCTCTACAGTAGTCTGGAAAGGTTGAGAGCCACTGGTGTAGACCAAACCTCAGAAGGGACTCAGTCACCTTCAACCCCTCCAGAGCTGAACTCACCTGACACAGCTCTGACTAGCCCTGGAGGTATTCAGAACTGCATGAGCTAGTTCACCACAGAAACAATTTACAAAGACAGAAGCTATGTATTCAGAATGCATGTGATCAAATGATCAAAGACCAACAACCTTCTCAGTCAGTGTAACAGCAATGATGGGCCTAATGAGAAAGGTGGGAGAACTTGGAGGATTTGATGATGATGGACTTTTGAAAGGAGATCCAGTACAAATCAACCCAGGAGACAATGCTGAACCATATAGTGTGCAAAACACTCCTACCAGAGAGACCCTGCAAAAGACTAGCTGCAGATACATGCAAATTCAGAGGACATCATTCTCTGTTATAGTATATATAGTAGACTGCTTTTTCCAAGTGCTGTATATAGACTTGAAAGACATAATACATTGCAGTGTTATTGAAAAAACTGAAGTGCACTTTTGCTTGGTTCGGTATTCCAAAACAACTAGTGACGGACAATGGAGCACAAATTACTACAGGAGAATTTAAGTCATTCCAAGTGAAATATGATTTTGATCATATTACTAGCAGCCCATATTACCCACAAGTGAATGGAGAGCCTGAGAGAGCTGTACAGAGAGCCAAGAAAATCCTACAGCAGGAAGATCCATTCCTCGCTTTTCTGTGCTACAGATCAACAGCAGCAGCAGCACCTACTGGATAATAGTCCAGCACATCTCCTTATAGGAATGCATCTCAGAACTGCTGTTCCAACTTTGGAAAATAATCCATCTCCAAAGTGCCCAGACATGGAGAAAGTAGCCAAAGCGGATAAAAAGGTTAAGAGCAGGGCTGGCTCTAGCCATTTCGCTGCTCCAAGCACGGCGGCACGCTGCGGGGGGCATTCTGCTGCTCGCCGGTCCCGCGGCTCCAGTGGATCTCCCACAGATGTGGCTGCGGAGGGTCCACTAGTCCCGCGGCTCCGGTGGACCTCCCGCAGGTGTGCCTGCGGCTCCTCCACCAGAGCTGCGGGACCAGCAGACCCTCCGCAGGCATGCCTGCGGGAGGGCCACCGGAGCTGCCTGCCGCCCTCCTGGCAAGCGGCAGAGCACCCTCCGCGGCATGCCGCCCCAAGCACGCGCTTGGCATGCTGGGGCCTGGAGCCAACCCTGGTTAAGAGAGCTTATGAACACCTATACAACAGGCATTACTCAGCTAGAGAACTGCTGGGCCTAGAGCCTGCTGACTTTTTATGTCAAATTGGATGAAGAAAAAAGGAAGGATGGCTCCAGCTGTCATAAAGAAAAAGAATTCATCACCCAGATCACGTGATCAAAACGACAGTGAAGAGTTCAACATAAACTGTCACCATCTACATTTTGTTCCTCAGAAAGTACAGTCAACAGAGCAAGCTCTATGGATGGCAGATGCAGAACAAGATGACAGCTCTGACAATTTTTAAATCAAGATTGGATGTTGTTGTTCTAAAAGATCTGCTCTAGGAATCATTCTAGGGAAGGTCTATGGCCTGCCCCAGCCCGGAGCCCCCTGCACTCCTCCCCCCTCATTCCTGGCCCCACCCCGCAAACCCTAACCCTCGGACCCAGCCCTGCACCCCTCCAACACCACAAACCCCTTGTCCCCAGCTCCATTGGGTTGCAGGTCACAGTGGTCCCTTCTGTCCTTGGAATCAATGAAACAATCAATCTATATTCAAACATCTCTAATTCAAATGCCAGAAACATCAGCACCAGTAATAATGCCCATAGCTTTTAAATAAAAATCCATTGCCATTAGATTTGATTATCTTTTGTCACTTTTATAAAGTTTACATTTTACAATAAACATACAGTGCCAACCATTCTAATGATCCCAATGCACCCTAGGAATGAAGGGGGAAGAACTGGGTTGGTAAAATATGGTTTTTAAAGTATTCTCTTTCAAAGTAGTAGAAAGTCACTTGGAGGAAGTCAGACAGTAATCTGGAAGAGATAGCAGATAGAGCACTGACCTAGCAGAATGAAGATCTAACAACTAGATTATGAGGATTCTTTTGAATTCTGGATTTTAACCTCAAAAATTCAGTCATATTGATTTTTCTTACACTATCTAATGAAATATTTCTCATTTCATTAAAATGAGATGTTTTTAATCATTGATTCAAATGCCACTACAGACCCAGAGATGCTGCAGGATGATATAGCATGGCATACATAATTACATTATACCTACCCTGCAACTGTACTTCCTCCATCATTGAACTATCTGCTAGCAGCTACTTCAGTCAGATTGCACCAGAATACCGAGCCCAGCCACTATGCAGTAATAAAACAATAAGAAAATAAATTGCTTCTAGACAGCGTCATGCAAATTATATTGAAAAGCCTACCTGCTGGAAGCTATAGCTACATTCACCAAGTCAAAACACCACAAGTACAAAATTAAATCAATGCCATGAATTAATTATCACATTAGTTAAGCAATAGTACATTAGTCATGGATTTATGTTCTATACTAAACAACGTAATGATTCCTCTAATTCAGAAGGGGCTGGATTCTTGGAGCTTTCTTCAGTGTATCTCTGATTTCTTTTCCAAATGTGAATATTACATTTTTATGTTGCAGATGCAGAGGACCAGCACAGCCTTTATGGAAAAGATCCTGTACAATATTATAAGATTGCCTTTCTATAGGTTTTTTTAAACTATTCCATAGAACTGAACAGAAAATCCTATCCCAGCTCTAGAATCATATTGAAAAGTTCAAGATAACCTATGGAAAGAATGTAATAGGGGATGATGTCTTATAGGGATTTAGGTTAATGTCTATCAAGCCCTATTATTTTAATCCCTACCAAATTCAATGGACCTTCTCTGTAAGAAAAGGAACTCTGCACCACTGTAAGCCCTGCATTGTTTTTGTAATGCACTTAGCACAATGCAACCCTGATCAAAGATTACAGACTCAAGGTTCAACTGGAATACAAATAACCATTGGGGGGTAGGAAGTCGTACCAAATAAAGTCTCTGCACAAGTCCCGCATAGTCAGTCATTGAAGGCTTCAAGGGGAGGGGGGCAAGGAATATTCACAGATTCTGCACTTTTGGGAATCCAGTGGCCTCAGCACCCTGGGCAAGTGGCTCGGAGGAGCTATACCACTAGTCTAGTCCATAAGTTGTAGTAGCAAAGGTAAGAAGGAATATAAGGAAGTCCTTATCTTCAAGGTACTCCATGGCCTGGTCCCTATATATCTAAAAGACCACGTAAAGGTCTGGCATGAAGTCCATAGTTGACTACTGTGCTTCTCTGTCCAACAAATGCTCTACAGTAAGGGTAAAGCTCATCTGTGCAGGAGACATGGCTTTCTCAAGGGCTGGTCTGAGACTGTGGAATGAATGCCTCCCATGAGGGCCATCACAAACCTTGCCATCTTCCAATCCAAGTGCAAGGCAGAGTACTTTGAACTACCTTCTCAAATATGAACACACAGCAACACGTATATTTAAAAAAAAATAAACTCTTCCACACAATGCACTCCACTGAACGCTCTCCTCTTCCTAGGGAAAAGAGGAGAAAAAAAATATATTACAGTTAGTCATGCTGATAAATGCACTGCTGCAAGGCGTTCAGATACTATGGTCATGAGGGCAGTATAAGAACCTACAAACACAACATAATAAAATAAGGATGGGCATCTGTTCGGCAGTAGAATGCCGTGGCCCCAGATAGGGCATGAACTTCACTTTCTCCCCCTTCGTTCCATATAACTGGTATTCTCCAAGTAGTTTAAGGAAGTTAGCTGCCCATATCTCATTGAAAGGCGATGTGTCCCTAACTCAATTAGGCTCCTTTATGCTCAGGTTTTGGGGTGTTTTTGGAAGAAATGGATTTCACCTACATTCTCCTAGTCTTCAAAATGAATAAGCAAGTGGGGGTTGGGGGGGGCTGCTTTACTATTTAAAGCTTGGGTCAAATTTTCTTTAACCACTCTTGATGTCTTTCAAAACAGAGGGCACACAAAGGGGGATAATTTGACTCTTGGGGCTTATAGCTCTAATTTGTAAGTAATAGTTCATAAATCCACACTTGTATCAATGTACTCCAGCATATACCATTTGGAGGTTGATATTTCTATGAGTGTCTCCCTTCCTAATCCTCTTTGGGAGTGCAAAGAATGGTTACTAGATGTGTGCAACCTCATTCTGAATTCTAAGCTAAAATTGCATAGAATTTAATTAGCATCTCACCTACTAAAAATCTTCCAGCAATGGCTCTGCTATAGCTGCAGCACTAAATTATGAGCAAGTTCTTCTTAATCTAATAACTTGGGTAAAAATGATTTCTTAGTTGCCAGAAAAATCTATGTTGATATTGTTATAACTTTGCATTAAAAAAGATGAGCCTCGATCTCAGTGCCTGCTGAGACACAAGGTTTAAGACAGACACTCTAAACTTATTTCTTCTGACAGTATGTTAATACCAAAGGTGAATAAAACTAAACAACAACATTGCAGATGTACCAAGTGATGGGGAAGGAGCAAGTAATGAATTAAGTCAAGGTCAGTTCCTCTGCCAGTGTAAATCAGCATAAATCCAATGGAGTAACACCAATTTACAGCAGCTCAAGATGTGGCCCAGAAACTCAATCATTGATTCAGTCCATTGTGGTAAGAAAACATGGCAAAGGATAGGGTGTCAAACTCGAATGCCCTGTTTTTGTTAATCGGTGACAAAGCATTTATATTAAATTAGTCTTAACTTATGGCAGGCTATTAAATATATATTGCTTAACATGAATGACTATGTGCTGGTTATACAGATATATAAAAATAAGACAGACATTCTGCGTTTGGCAGGTAAATCTGTATTTATTCTGCTCCTTTGTAACTCTAATATGAAAAAGACTCCGTTTTCTTGTGGGTCTCTTCAGATAAACGGTGTACTTCCCCTAAACAGCTTCCCCTCCCCAGCATTCATTTGACTGACAGTCTGGAAACTACCAGCAGATTGAGGGCTAAAGGGAAACAAAAAGAATTTCAACATTCAGAATTTATAGTACTAACGAATGTAGATTTGCCAATACTATCTCAATCACATAATGGTCAAATATCAATAACAGTGGTCTGTACTTAGACAGCACCTTTCATTAGAGCAGCTCAAAACATGTTATGAAGGAGGGGATTTTTACCCCATTCTACATGCTGGGCAATGGAAGCAGGGTGAAGTTAAGTGATTTATCCCAGGTCACAAAGACCTCATCTAACTTATGAAACTGAAACTGTGTCCATGAGGGTCAGGACTGAATCTGGCAGAACATGGTGGAGACAAGAACAAGATGTATTCAGCATGGTTTCAGCAGAACTTAAACCACAGCTGCTGAGGAAGGTGTTGAGCACAGTTTATCCCCATCACTGCTTGCAGCTCAACTATGTTCTGCTCTGCTGCTGCATCTGCCCCACACTGGTTGGGGAAAGGGTTTAAAACAGCCCTGGGGAGGCTGCACAGCAGATAGGCAATCAGTAGCAGAGCAAGCCCATATATAAAGAGAGCTGCAGGGCAGAGGAGTCAGTTCCCTCTTGGGAGTCCAGGGACTGGGTCCCTGAAAGGCTGAGGGAACCATTAGCACCCTGGACAGAGCAGTGCTGGGCTGGGTCAGGGGAGCAAAAGGAAGCTCCAGCCTGACTGTCTGAAAGACTGATGCCTGGATACGGGGGCAGAGAAGGTGCTAGGGCTATGGGGAAGTAGCCCAGGGAAATGGACGTGGGGGTTGAATGAAACATAGTGCGTGGCTGCCACCTAAAGGGTCCCTGGGTCAGGACCCAGATTAGCAGGCGAGCCTGGGTCTCCCCCCAACCCCCACTTGCCACTGAGGGGAGTGGCCAGTGAAGGGGTACAGTTTGCCACTGAGCCAAGTGACTAGAACTGTGGGCTGCAGATGGCCACAGAGGTGAGTGACTGGACAGAGGACTACTGCTCCCCCAGAAGAGAGGGGAGAACAGAATGGGCATGGCCAGAGGGCTGTGTCCTGAAGAGGATACCGCAATCCTTGAGGCAACACAGGTCAGGAGCAGAAGCGACGGCAAGCGAGAAACCACCAGAGGAGTGTGCCCTGTGAAAAGAGTGAGATAATTCCCAGAACCACCAGCAGGAGGCGCCACGGCAGTGAGGTGGGATCCACTGACAGAAATGGTTCAGTTTCATGGCATAGGTGAGGCCATGGTGACAAAGCAGGATTAAAATCCAGTTCTCACAACTCCCCGTCCCTCTGCTTTAATCACAATGGTGACAATTTTGAGAAGTGGCCACCTATTTTGGGGTGCTCAACTTGATACACCTTGTACCTGATTTTCAGAAGGGTTCTCATGATGTTCCCTATTAGCCAAGATTGATGTCTGCAGAACAAGCTTTGTCAACAACTTACTCCACTCCTTTTCATTTGCATTAATGGAACACTGACATGTCAAGGATTCCATAAGGCTTTTCAGAGAAGGAACTAAAGCTATATGCCATCAGCTATTCAATTTAAAATCCAAATTTACTTTGAGGAAGAGAAGCTTTCAGTCACAGCCTCTAATTCAGCTCAGATCTACACAAGAAGTTTGCCAGCAAAATAGCAGGAGAACACCAACAGCTTACAAAAACTGCTAGAAAAAAACACAGCACTTTAAGTCATGAAATCAGAAGAGAATGTGGTTTTCAAAACCTGCTCACTGAAAATCCCACTACTAGTATACCACTGGCTAATTTTGTATGATTTTGCCCACTTCCCAATAATTAATATCACTTATCGCCACACACCACCATTTACCCTGACTTCAAAGTGGAAATGTGTTTGTGTGTTGAAAACAACATTACCATCATCAGCCTTTCCACCTTAGTGCTATCAGAGATAAACGTTTTATTAAGTCAATTAGCAAGTTGCAATGATTATTTTAAGTTTGAAATCACAAAGTCAACCACTGAGGACTTTTCAAATCCAAAGCAGTACAGTATATGTGTTTATTATAAACTATAGTGACATCCAGGCCTTGAAAAGTTCACTCAACAGGTAGGAAACTTTCCTTGGTGAATGCTATTAATTTCTAGCCCTCACAGTTGTAACAGACACCTTCCAGGCACAAACAACATAACCAATGAAGTAAAGTTTGCTTGAGTCTGCCAATGCCATTGCCTCTTCTGCTGCCCAGTTTCCATAAGCAGTAGCAGAGTAAAAACCGACCCATTTTCTACAGTAAAGCTGAGAGTGGAAAGAATCGGGTCTATTTTACTTTGTTGTAACTTAGGGGAAAAAAGAGTAACTGGAGAGATGAACAAAAAGATGAAGTTGTGGGAACGGCTGAGTTGCACAGGGCTTTGGAGCAGAGCCGGAAGCTGAAGCGCAGAGCAGCTCCAGAGCAGTGGAGATGCAGGTTTTTGCCTGGAGTTGGAACGGAGCCGGAGCACAGCTCCGAAGCCCTGGTTGCTGAAATATCATCTCACATCAGCCAGAACATGCAGCGATGGGTAGAATACAATTGTTCTGAATAACTAGAACTCCTACCTCGGTGTGTGTGTCTGTCTTTGGCTAGCTGTTTAAACACTGTGATTATTGGGTGCCAAGATCTGTGTGTGGATGCACCAATGGCTATAGGGCAGGGCAATGGAGAGGAGGGGTGAGGAGGAGTGGGGGGGGACCAGAAATTGGACATTGAAGACAACTTGGAAAAGGATGCATTGTGATTTAAGAGAAAAAGAGTGGAGTACAGTGGAGACAGGAAGAAAAAAATAAAGTAAAACCTCGGGAAAGAGTAGAGGTAATCACACAGTACAATGCTTGGCAAAGATGTTATCAGATTAATTTCACCAGTATGTCAAAATTTTGATAAATATTTTGTGATCCTCAACCAGCTCTATAAATGGTCAAATATTATGCAATAAATATACTACATGAACATCAGTGGAAGCCAAATATACAATTTACTATTCTACCAGCTCCAGCAATAAGTTATCTTTTTGAAGTGTTATTAAATGGACAGCTGATTAAATAATTACTTCAAATATATATATTTTAAAACTCCCAACTACACAGAGAAACTCCCTAGCTTTTGAAACCTTTGTGAAACTCACATCTTGAGAAGCATTTCAAGTAACACCACTGAGCTGCATCCACTATCCACAATATAACAGAACAATAATGCCTGCAGCAATTATTTAGATGGGTTCTCAAGTTCAGTTTTGAACACTAGCCAGCAAAAGGATATCTTGCAGCTCAAGTATAGACAGGTTGTGTTTTTAAGAACTAAAGGATGACAGTTGCAGTCCAAGCTCCAGATGGATTTATTACAACTGTATGATTAAAGTAAGCACCATGAGAAGCAGAAAGTTGATGAGGTAGTGCATGGAAACAAGAGGAACTAACATAAATATTGAGCAGTCTATTGCTCAATTCAACTGTTCTTTACATATGGGAGGCAGCTGTGCTGTGCCCCTCAGGAATTCTAGGAATTGTGGTTTGTTATAGTTTGTTCTATCCTTTCCTCAAATTGTATTTTTCATTGGGAAATCATAGAACATTTTTAGTATACATGTATTACTTATGAAGGTATGAACACATGTAGCTTCTACTGATGAAAAATTGCATCTATATCCATTATGACCAGCGATCCTAGTTTTCTGTGACAAAAAGACTCAAAATTATCAAATAAAATATAAAAACCCAGGTTTTTTCTGCAATTAAATAAAAACTCTGAACATCAGTTTCCCAAGTCACAATATGTATAGGTATCAGTTGAACACAATATTTTATTGATATACAGTCAAACCCGTTCTTCTGAGCCTCCATTATCTAACTCTCCATATTAACTGAACCACCAACCACCTGGAGCTAACAGAGGTAGGGCTTGAGCAGCCAGCCCCAGGAGGTTAATATGAAGAGCTGAATAATGGAGGCTCGGATAAAGAGAGTTCTACTGTGTATGTTTTTATTTTTTCACAAATTGTAAAAAACTAAAGAGTCTCTGTAAAAGTGCAAATTCCGTGTTTTTCCCATGGCAAACAGATTTCTAGAATTCCTGCTTTTGCCCATGAACTACTGGTGCACAGCTTTTCAGTACAAAATACACAGCCTGGTAAAGTCTCTGTAGTAGTGGACGTCTGAGAGGACTGCTGAAACATAGAATCGTAAGACTGGAAGGGAGCTCGAGAGGTCATCTAGTCCAGTCCCCTGCACTCATGGCAGGACTAAGTATTATCTAGGAGAGCATTTCTAAGTTCTGGTTTGGGGAAAACAAATGACATTAGAGGTAGCTGACTTTCCTGAGACAAATCTCTTGCATTATAATTTACCTAATAATACCTAGCTGTTATACAGCTTTTTTATCAGCAGATCTCAAAGCATATTATAAAGTAATACCCACTGGCAGTCTGGTGTGGAACTGTTATGTTTTGTCTCTACCTCATTTTTCCCTAGTAGGCTTTCAAATAGTTCAATGAGACTCACATAGAGTGAGCAAAGCCCCTTTATGGGTTTATTTAATCAACTGCCCGATGTGGTATGTAAACAAGCCTTCTGCTGTAAGTCCCCAGGTTTCTTCACTGCTTGGAGCTCTGCAGTCTCCACTGATAACTAAGGGTCTTGGTCTCTCCCTGCCAAGAGAGCTTTGTGGTCGCTCCCCTCTGGAGGGGTGAGTGTGTGTGTGCGCGCGCACAAGTGTGAGTGCATGTTCTAGAAGCTGTTCCTCTCCCCAATACCCTTTGTTCTCCAGGAAATACCAGTAGGAATAGCTTCCTACCCAGCTCCCCTGAGGAGCTCTCTCCACCCTCAGAAGCTTCCTATCTCTGTTCTGGGCACCTGCCTGCTCCCGCATAACCCTATAAGGCTCAGGTGTCCCTTAGCTAACTTTCACTGAGCTACTTATCCAAATTAGCCATCCACAGGTGGATCTGGGTTGGCTAATTTTCCTTAACAGATCCTGATTCGGGAGGATGCCTGACCATTCAGAGCCTATGTGACAAACAAGTACCTTTTCATCTGCCATACTACTCCTAGATACAAATAGGGAATTGAAAGAACATACAAGTCTGATGTTTGTAATAGTTCTTCCCCATTAAAAAGGAAATAAAAGGATGTTCAACTGATGTATTTTACATATTGCAGCTAGTAACTCATGCAACAAATCTATTCACTAAACATTCTGCATTCCATAGGCAGTCACATGACACAAACTTATATAAAATAAAGAACTGTTCAGTGAATGACAGAAAAGCAAAATAGAAATTCTACAGTGACCAGCATTATACAAAATTCTATAGAAATTAAGCATGGGCAGGGGGAAGAGAGACAGTATCAGCTATAAAGTCCCAGGAAAGACTCTGAATATCCTTAAAATGTTAAATCAAATAGCTGACAAAACAATAAAGTAGCACAGCTAATTAATCCTAATAAATACAGTACCCAGAAGAAAGTGAAAAGGGAACAAATCTCTTGAAACTGTGTATGTTCAGATGAATATATGAAAAGACCTGTAATATTTGGAAGGCCCTTTATAAAATGGACATTATCCATAGCCTAAAAGTATCTTCCTCAGCGAAGAAAATGAAAAATTCCTTTATCAATTCTTCAGGCAAATCTTACAACATATGATGGGCTAGTAGTATTCTGAAGCTGTCAGACTTTGCTTTGCTATTGCCCATCATAAGCCATCATTTATTTTGCAGAAAAGCCAGCTACAATTCCTGTGGTTTACCTTAAATTGCTGAGGTTTTGCCAATTAAATCATCCACTGACAGAAGCAATTTTATTAGGCTTCTTTTTAACTCTCTCAGAAGCTGGAAAGATAACAAGACACTGTGTGCACAACATAATTCATGTGAGACGCCATTATTCAATAGTCCAGGACAAAAATCAAATGCATGAAATAAGGGACTACATCAGAAATGGTAATGGAAAATACCAGCTATTCTTCAGCAGGACAAGGACATCAAGATTGAGCACCATTTTCTATAGTGCTCTGTTCAGAGAATTAATAAAACAGGGTTTGCAAAACTTGGAAATACTCCTACCCACATTAAGCTAATTGAGTGAGAGAGATTTTATTTATCATGCTATTGACGTGATTTACTAGCTAGCTGTTCATCTTGCCTTGAAACAGAATTGAAAACATTCTGAGCTACTTCTGTGCTCAAAAGCAAAACAGGCCTGAACCCATCTGTGGTTTGTTTTTAATAATATTTGTTTGGATATTTATATTTAAAAGACATAGGTCAATGATATAGATCGATGGTATACACATATCCCAGTACAGTAGAAGATAAAAGAAAGAAGGTACACTGAAACTTGTAAAAAAAAGTCTTGTATCCTATTTAATGAAGCAAAATACTGGATATTCAATGAAGGTACACTAACAGACACAGACTCCAAGAAGTGTGCAACCACAGTGCTTTGTCAATGACTGTATATTAAAAAGAAAAGGAAAAGCAAAATGCAAAGCTACAAAGGTATCAGGACAGAGATCAAAGGCCTTATTGGGGAAATCGTTGCTACCCTGCTAATCCATCCTTGGACTAAAAATAGATAATCACCTGTTGGCAAACTTTTGACTAAATTTGAGTGTGGGCACATAAATGGACACCAGATTAGACCATATGCAGCCAATTTATTCATCCACGCATAAGAATGCAACCTTCCACGACAGGTGGGAGAGGGAACAAGAAACCATAGGCCCAAAGGGTCGCCCTGTGAGCCTGGAGTGGACCAGGTTAAGGTCCTATTGGGGAACCTGGGTTGGCAAAAAGAGTCTTCCAAGGCCTTTCAGGAACCTGATCATCATCTCAAGCAAGAATACAGATCTACCCTGGATGCAGGGATGGAAGGCCAATATGGCTGCCAGGTGCATCTTGATTGAGGAAAAGGCGAGGTCCTGGTGCTTCAAGTGAAGCAGGTAATTCAGAATGGATTGCAGGGATGACTGGGCCGGGGAGATATTCTGCTCTGATGCCCAGCAGGAGAAACGTTTCTACTTTGCCAGGTAAGTCGCTGTGGTGGAGGGCTTTCTGCTCTCCAAGAGAACCTGCTGTACCTGACTAGAGCAGGTTCATTTCTCTAGGTTCAGCTATACAGTATCCAAGGTGTGAGGTGGAGAGAGGGGAGGTTCGGGTGCAGGAGCCTACTGTGATCCTGGGAGAGTAGGTTCGGTCAGCTGGGAAGTGGCCACGTGGCTGCTACGGCCAGGTCCATGAGCATGCCAAACCAATGCTGGTGCGAACATCCCAGGGGGGATCATAATGACCTGTGCCTTGTCCCTCTTGATCTTCAAGAGAACGTTGCTGATGAGTGGAACTGGCAGGAAGGCATACATCAGGTCTGCCAACCATGACAGGAGAGGCGCATCGGAAAGCAAGCCTCTGCTGAGGCACTGCAGAGAGCAGAACTGATGACACTTCCTGTTCTGTCTGGTGGTGAAAAGTCCACTTGGGGAGCTCCCCGCTTCTGAAAAAGCATCCTGACGGCCTCCAGGTGAAGGGATCACTCATGGTGAGGGAAGAAGGACCTGCTGAGACGATCCACCAGCATGTTCCCGATGCCGGGGAGGTGTGAGGATTCCAGGTGGACTTCAGACTGAATGCAGAAGTCCCATAAATGGAGGACTTTTTGACACAGGGCCGACGAATAAGCTCTGCCCAGCCTGTTGACATAGAACACGGAGGCCGTGTTGTCCATCAACACCTGCACCACTCAACCAGACAGCTGCGGAAGGAAGACTCTGCAAGCCAGACAGATTGCTCTGAGTTCTCTGACATTTATACGTAACGCGAGATCCTCCCAAGACCATAATCCCTGATTTTGCAGTATACTGAGATATGCTCCCCACCAAGGTTGGACACAACTGAAATCAGGGAGACCATGGGTCGTGGGCTTGTGAACACCACACCTTCCTTTGCCAGAGTTGGATTGGATCACCACTAAAGGGAGGTAAAGTACCTGTGGTGGAATCATGACAATCTTGTCCAGATGATGTCTGGATGGCAGAAGACAGACGCCAGCCACATCTGGAGGGGGTGCAGCCTGAGTCTCGCGTGACGGACAATGTATGTGCAAGCTGCCATGTGCCCCAGTAGTCTGAGGCAGACCCGGCTATGGTGGGCGGATGGGCCATGATGCTGGCAATCAAATCTGCCATTGCTCTGAACCTGGTCTCCAGCAGGAATGCTTTGGGTTGGATAGTCAAGTACTGCTCCAGCAAATTCTGTCCTTTGAACCGGAATTAACTTTGATTTTTTTTATTTATCAAGAAGCCTAGAGCTTGTCAAGCAGCCCACAAATTCGACACTGCACTGAACCTAGGACCTGGAGCGGCCCTTGATGAGGCAGTCATTGAGGTAGTGGTAGATCTGGATACCTTGATGTCTGAGGTAGTCCGCTACCACAGAAGTGCACTTCGTGAATACCCCTGGTACCGTTGCTAGGCCAAAGGGGAGCATAGTGAATTGGTAGTGGGCAATCCCAACTCCGAAACATAGGAACCGTTTGTGTCCCTGAAATATCGATATGTGAAAATAGGCATTCTTCAGGTTGAGGGCAGTGTACCAGTCTCCCAGATCCAGGGAAGGAATGATGGAGGCCAGGGAGACCATGCAGAACTTCAACTTCTTGAGATACTTGTTGAGGCCCCACAGGTCAAGGATGGGGCATAGACCCCTTTTGCTATAGGATCAAAAAATAGCAGGAGTAAAACCCTTTCCCCTTAAGGGCAGAGGAACTTCCTCTATCGCTCCCACCTGCAGAAGGACCTGCACCTCTTGAACAAGTAGATGCTCGTGAGAAGGGTCCCTGAAGAGGGCAGGGAGATAGGATAGAAGTGGAGGATAGAAATAAACTGGAAGGTAAACCTCCACTATTGTTCTGACGACTCACTGGTCTGATGTTATAGAGACCTAGGCAGGGAGGAAGGGAGACAGGCAGCTGGAGAAAACAGGGATGCTGGATGCAGGACACAAGCTAGAAAGTTGCCCTCAAGTGCACCCTCAAAATGCCTGCTTATTACCTGGTTTGGGTGTGGGTGGAGCAGGAGTGAGCTGAGGAGGCCGGCTAATGGCCTTGCTGGCACTTGTAGCCTCTGCACTTCTTACGGAAAGGCTCTGAATGGGAAGGGCCCCCAAGCCTGTGGGATCTTTTACTGGCATGAACTCTTTCCTCATGGGCGCCGTGATGTACAGGCCCAGCGAACGCAAGGTGGCATAGAGTCTTTTAGGCCATGCAACTTGCTCTCTCTCTGTTCTGTGAACAGTGCCAAGCCATTGAAGGGGAGGTCCTAGATGGATTGCAGAACCTCTGTTGACAAGCCTAATGATTACAGCCAGGATGCCTGCCTCATTGAAATGGCAGAAGCCATAGACCAGGCTGCGGAGTCCACTGCTTGGAGGGCTGCACTGGCTACCGCTCTGTCCACCGTCAGGATAGCCAGGAATTCCTTCCTGAGCTCCTCTGATAGCGACTCTGCGAACGTGGCATGGACTGCCAGATGTTAAGCCAAGTAGGGCCTGATGGTTGGCCACTCTTAGCTGAAGGCTAGCCGTAGAATCAATCTTTCTACTGAAAAGATCAATCCTCTTTGCCTCCTTATTCTTAGACAGGACCAACTGGGATCGACCCCTATCGCGCTCATTGGCTGCTGACACCACCCGTGAGCTGGGGCGGGTTGTGTGTACAGGTATTCAAACCCATTAGCGGGGACATAGTACTTCTGCTCTGCCTGCTTAGAGATGGGGGGGGCCAGGAGGATGCAGTTTGCCAAAGGGCTTTAATTAGTTTTACAACTCCCTTGTGTATTGGTAATGACACCTTCGAGGGGCTGCTGCACTAAGTACATCAGACAGGGAGTCCGAGGGCTCTACCAGCTCCTCAGCTTCCAGCCCGACGTTCAATGCCACCCTCTTCAAAAGCTCCTGATTGGTTTTGCATCATCCTGGGAGAGCGTGCAAGAGAGCCTTGCTAGCACCTCAGTGGGTGAAGATGATGAGCAGGCAGGTATAGGTGGGCCTGGTAACTCCACTGCCTCTGCCAGGGGAGCCTCAGCTGGAGATTGTTGTCCCTGGGGAGCTTTCTCTGACTCCACTTCCAAGTCAGGGGGTGGGCAGGAGACTGTGGCCGACCATCTTTCTGATGCCCCTGCAAAATGCTCAGGAGTTCCACAGGTGCCCAGGGGGTTGGTCATTGGCCCTAGAGGTCCAGAAGGAAATGCTGATGTCCCCGGCAGGGGGCCTTGGCCCGCGGGCAGATCTTCCTCCTCGCTCTCAGAGCTTGAGGAGGGGGAGGCATGTCAGAGGGACCAGGACAGGACTGATATTGCCTGTCTACCCTGTTCCTGTCAGCTTCCCAGTGGAGGTCCATGGAGAGAGCCGTATCAGGACAATGTCTCTCACTGCTATGATTCTGGTGACTGGTGGCTTCCTTCAAAAGACTGGCGATGGTACCCAGGTGATCCACACCTCACACTATGGAAGTAGTGCTGCTCCATGGACCGGGAGCGAGAGGATCAACGTCTTGGAGACCATCGACGTGCCCTTGGGGATCCATACTGGTGAACAAGAGACTGGTAACAGGACTCCAGGGACCAGCATACCAACCCTCTGGAATGGTGCCACAAGCCTGAAGACTGACTTGGATGCTCCTGGCACCAGGGCTCTGGGGACTGGCAGCACGTCTCCAAGGGTCTGTGTCAGACAGCTAGCGATCAATGCCAGGATCCCAGTGAACACTGCATAGAGACCGGGAACAATGCCGGGCACTCTGGCAGGTCAGCCGACCCTCATCTGGGGGCTGGGGGCACTGTTCAGGTGAGTGCTGGCGGAGCACCCTCTGTGGTGGGGAGCGGTGCCACGCTGACAGAAACCACTGGAAAGGTTCCAGGGCAAGTTTCCCCCTAACTGGGCACCTCAGTAGCTGGTGTGGATGGCACCAGAGGAGACAGATTGTCCTTAGTGACCTGAAAGGCCTCCGGCATGGACTGCATTGCTAGGTGCCAAGTGCCTCTGCGCCGCTCTCCAGGATAGCAGCCGGGTCTTGAAGGGCGCTCGACAGCTCAGTAGGTGGTGGAGCCCCTGGCCACCAACCAGAGAGAAAGAGCTGCCCCTCGTGAGTCTTTGCTCTCCTCTGGCTCTCTCCTTCCCTTTAGGGCATATAGGAGAACACCCTTGGCTCTCCCTTTCTTTTCTTTTTAGCCAGTACAGGGGATGGGGGTTGGTGCCAGCGGCGTGCTCCACATTGAGGCTGCGTTGCTCAGAGCAGACTCTGTTCTAGTCGGCTTCGATGCCAGTGCGAGGGAGCTTGAAGACAAATGTCCCGCTTCTTTTTCATTCATGGCCTGAAGCTCTTACAGATGTGATATTTGTGCTTGGGGGAAACTCACATGAGCGACTTCAGACCGCTTTTGTGGTGATCACTGACTGTCATAGGTTTCTCGCAGCAGTCATAAGGCTTGAAACCCAGGAACCAGGCCGGCCCTAGGCTAAATCCCGTCCAGGACTAACCAACTATTACTAACTCTAACACTTAGGGGACTATAAAACTATAAAAGTTTTTAACAACTATATAGAAAGAGTTCACAGCTAGACACAGTTGAGAGAAGTAAGCTTACCGAGGCAAGGACACATTCCAGCACCGTCACTGGCGGTAAATAGGAACTGATGGAAGGGAGAGCCGGCGGCACCCCTTATACCAGCACCTATGAGTGCCACTCCAGAGGGCGCCAGAGAAGGTCTCCTATGTATACCACTGAGGGAAATACTTCCAGCACCGGTGCACGTGGTGAGCACACACACCTACAATGCAATGGACATGAGCAATCACTGGAAGCAGAAAAATGAATTTCAATTTCTGTATGAATTTGAGATTCAGGGGAAAGAAATGCATTTCTGATAACAAAGCTGAACAATTAAGATTTAACTATCATCATCTAGTGAAGATACTATTAACATGTGGCAGCTCAGCAAAGAATATTTAAGCTGGACAGTAAGTCATCAACATATTTATGACATTTAGAGCACACAGAACATGTTACAAAGAGGCAGCTTAGACAAAGTCAAATTTTTAGCATTCAAAAGGTCCTAGAACAGGGGTTGATAACCTCTGGCATGCGGCTCACGAGGGTAAGCACCCTGGCAGGCTGGGCCAGCTGGTTTATCTGCTGCATCGGCAGATTGTGGCTCCCACTGGCAGCGGTTCGCCGTCCCAGGCCAATGGAAGAGGCAGGAAGTGGCGCGGGCGAGGGATGTGCACCAGGAATAATGTGCATTAAGGCTGTAGTTCCCCTCCTCTTCCAGCAAGTGAGACTGTCAAGGAAAAGAAAGAAGCAGAGGGATCTGAACTTTTCTACAGAAAGGATCCCAGCACAGGGCTCCGATGCTCTCTTCTGTATCAAATGCCACCAGAAGGCGGCACTCAGCTCTTGCTTTAAACCAGGAAGTAAAGGGAAGGACTGGGAAAACTAGACATCTAAAATATGCATGCAATCAATGAGATATAACAAATATTTTCAGTTTATTTGTAATGAGCTACTCACATATTAAAAGCAAGGGAGATGGAAAAAACAAAAAACAGCTAATACTAAGAATTCAAATCAGATTTAAGAACTCTCTCTCTCTCATTTAATGAGCACTTATTAGATCTATTCCCAGGTGGAATTTAAAAAAAAAAAAAGGGAGTCAGAGTGAGAGAATGTATAGCTCTGGATACTAGATACAGTTGTGTATGTTATAGCCAAAAGACCTCTCAGCACAGCATGGATTTAAAAGGTAACTATGTTCAGTAAATCCTTAACATACCATTCCTTACATTTCTATTGAGTAAGCACTTCCCACCCACATGCTGAAAACCCTCTCAATAACTGGTCACTGAAGGCCTGCTGTCCCAGACCAAAGGATTTCCAGCAAATTCCACCATCTAGTGTCAAACGAAGAAAACTACAAGACGAGGATTTTTGATTGAGACCTTTTCATTTTCCATTTTTCTCATACAAGCTAGGGCATCAACACAATTTGTTAAACACAATGTGATACAAAAACATTTCAGTAATATCAATACAGAAAAGTGCCTCATTCTCAGTGAACAGGGCAAAGCAAGGGTTTTGCGGAAGCTCCTTTAAGCTTCAACATTATAACAGAATTAAAGTTGCTCAGGCAACCTTAAATACTGTACTTTTCTTACTACTGAGAAATTCACTGCGCATCCTTAGCACTCTTAACACAGGATTTTTAGCTGAATATATTTATAGCATTGCATAGTTGAACAATACATTCTAGAGGCAAACATAAGAGCATAGTTCATGTTAAAAATCTGAAGTTAAACTAGAGTCACAATGAAACGAAAGAGAACAATGATAAACAGTGGAAGTAAATTGTGCTCCTTGAAGGTGCATTTTCCTTGTAAAGCGTGGAAAAATATGTTCACATCATAGATTTCTTATTGCTTTGGGAGTATTCTTAAAATAATGATTAAACTATATGCCCAAAACATTATAATCATTGTTAAACATAAAGGAAGCACCTTTAAATAGACAGAGTTACTGGGCTGCTGTCATAAACAGATGGTTAAGGGTTAATGCAGCAAAGAATCCTGTGGCACCTTATAGACTAACAGACGTTTTGGAGCATGAGCTTTCGTGGGTGAATACCCACTTCCTCAGATGCAAGTGGGCATCATGCATCTGAGGAAGTGGGTATTCACCCACGAAAGCTCATGCTCCAAAACGTCTGTTAGTCTATAAGGTGCCACAGGATTCTTTGCTGCTTTTACAGATCCAGACTAACACGGCTACCCTCTGATACTTAAGGGTTAATGTCTCTTTCACCTGTAAAGGGTTAAGAAGCTCAGTGAACCTGGCTGACACCTGACCAGAGGACCAATAGCGGGACAAGATACTTTCAAATCTTGGTGGAGGGAAGTTTTTGTTTGTGCTTTTTGTGTTGTTCGTTGTTCGCTCTTGGGGCAAAGAGGGACCAAACGTACACCCAGGCTTTCCCAATCTTTCTGAATCAGTCTTTCATGTTTCAAAATAGTAAGTAATAGCCAGGCAAGGCGGATTAGTCTTACGTTTGTTTCCTCAACTTGTAAATGGTGTTTTTGCTGGAAGGATTTTTATCTCTGTTTGCTGTAACTTTGAATCTCAGGCTGGGGGGGGGGTCCCTCTAGTCTATATGAATCTGAGTACCCTGTAAAGCATTTTCCATCCTGATTTTACAGAGATAATTTTTACCTTTTCTTTCTTTAATTAAAAGCTTTCTTTTTAAGAACCTGATTGATTTTTCCTTGTTTTAAAATCCAAGGGAATTGGCCCTGAACTCACCAGGGATTGGTGGGGGAAAAAGGAGGGGGGATGGTTAATTCATCTTTGTTTTAAGATCCAAGGAGTTTGGATCTGTGTAAGCCTCTCAAGGCAACCCTGGGACGGGAGAGTCTGGGGGGGAAAAGGAGGGGGATGGTTAATTTCTCCTTGTTTTAAGACACAAGGGGTTTGGGTCTTGGGTTCCCTAGGGAGGGTTTTGGGGGAAACAGAAAGTGTGCCAGATGCTAACTTCTGGCTGGTGGCAGCGTACCAGATTTAAGCTAGTAATTAAGCTTAAAAGTGATCATTCAGGTCCCCACTTCTTGAACTCTAAAGTTCAAAGTGGGGGAAAAAACCTTGACAGCTGTGCAAAAGCTATGACTTTTCAATATATTGTTTGGATTGCCCTTTCTGTTTTCTTCCAACACATATTGTGTCCCAGCTCATGCAAACTAGACCCGAGACACTTGAATGATACCCAGCCACTGAAGGGTGGCAGGCAGCAGTGTCTCACACGCTATCCAAATTCCAATACAACATCCATCATACTTGACAACTGTGTTTTAGGGGGACAGATTTTCAAAAGGGCTCAAAGCCAACATTTCCAAGTGTTCAGCACTTACAATTGGGACCAGATTTTCAAATAGAACTTTGCTTCCATTTAGTCACCTAAATAAGGGCCAGATTTTCAGACGTGCACAGCAGTCACTATTGGGACACTTCTGGCCCACATCTGGCCACTTATTTTGGTGCCAAAATCAGAGCTGAGCCTCAAGCCCAGAGAGGCTCAATACTAAACGTCAAGCTCAAACAAACCACACAGGGATATTTCAGCAAAAGGCAATTTTCGGCTCATATAATCATGGCAGATTTCCTCCTTGAAAGAATAACAAAAGTAATGTGTGCAAAGAGGTGGCTTCTTCTTCCTCCAAACTCACTCCTTCCAGCTTATCAAAAATCAAGATATAAAGTTTAAAATAAGGCCTGGTCCTGTGATAACAAAATCCAGTTTCTTGCATTTACCACTGAATGAGATCAATTACATATATCACATATATCATTCATGATTCTCCATTCAAAAGAAAATAAGCTGTGCAAATCATTCTATCACTTTAAAGACATGTTTTATTTGAATGATTTATTTGACTAAAGGCAGTCAAATCATTTAAATAAAAAAAACATTCATTCTGGGGCCACAGACCCCACTGTGAAATCCCACTCAGAGAATGATTTAAAGGCCATTCGGTCAAATATTTAACTCTTTATCTAGCAACCTACCATAGTGCCTGGGCTTCAAGCATTCCACTTGGATTGCCTGTCAGACGTAAATCCCTTCACCCCTCTTGGTCGAGGTGAACTTGTGACTGTTACCTTTTACATGTTTCTCCTTTGCACCAAGAATTCTGACCTGCATTCACAAAACTGGGTCAAGACAGTTCAAATTTTCCAGTGAAAACAACTCTCAGTGGGATTTTCTGACAGATTTATGCAACTGCAGTTGTCAGCAGTTTCTTGCTCCTGACAGAGCAACAGACAGGCTGTATTAAGACCCCAGTACTTGGAATTCTACTTGGTAAGGAAATATTTCAACATTTCTACCAGTTATCAGAGAGAAAACAAACATTTATACCAGGGGTAGGCAACCTATGGCACGGGTGCCAAAAGCGGCACGCGAGCTGATTTTCAGTGGCACTCACACTGCCTGGGTCCTGGCGGCTCTGCCTTTTAATTTAGCTTTAAATGAAGCTTCTTAAACATTTTAAAAACCTTATTTACTTTACATACAACAATAGTTTAGTTATAGATTATAGACTTATAGAAAGAGACTTTCTAAAACATTAAAATGTATTACCGGCACGCGAAACCTTTAATTAGAGTGAATAAATGAAGACTTGGCACACCACTTCTGGAAGGTTGCTGACCCCTGATTTTGTCTTGTAGATTGCACAGTAGCCAGAAGGAGTGTGCAGCAGATTGTGGTGGGAAGTTTAAGACCCTTGCTGGGGCTGAGCTGTGCTGTTAGTGTGGTGCAGGCTGGGGCCGGCTTGCACATGGCATGTTCAGAGGATGGGCTGCTTTGCCTTCACGAGTCCATCATGTGCCCGGGCTGGTGAGCTGAATGCTGGGCTCTTGCTCCGGCAGGGGGGCATGGGACAGGCAGGACTCTGAGGCAGAGAGTGTGCAGCTCTCACGCCAAAGCATGGTCGGGAGGGTAGAAGCTGGGTCGCAGGGAGGTGTGTTAAAGTGGCTTAGCCGTCCCTCCATGTGAGAGAGCCCTCAAAGCTGCCAGCTGCGGCATCCCTTCCTTCTCTCCCAGGGCAAGTTCCAGGGTTTTTGCTGCCCCAAGCAGTAGGGGGGAAAAAAAGCCACGATCGCAATCGGCGGCAATTCACTGCTTTCTTCTTCGGCGGCATTTCGGAGGCAGGTCCTTCCCTCCGAGAAGGACTGAGGGACCCACTGCCGAATTGCTGCCGAAGAGCCCGACCTGTTGCCTCTTCCCTTGGCCGCCCCAAGTACCTGCTTGCTGAGCTGGTGCCTGGAGCCAAGCCTGTTCTCTCCCCAGGGAGCAGAGCCTCTGTCTGGAAATCCTGCAGCCCATCCTCTGAACATGCCATGTGCAAGCCGCCCCCAGCCTGCACCACACTGACAGCACAGCTCAGCCCCAGCGGGGGTCTTAAACTTCCCGCCACAATCTGCTGCACTCTCCTTCTGGCTACTGTGCAATCTACAAGACACAGGCGCTATTACTGTAATGCACCTACCAACACAGCCCTATCTGTACAATTATCGATTCACAATCAAAAGGACTTCGCTGGCTTTCTAAATGGCAGGAGAGCAATTCACTGGGAGCGTGGTTCTTATCATATACGTCCTCCCTACAGTCTAGGATCTGCAGCCAGCATCTTGATTGGTGGCGGCGCCCCCAAATCTTGGCACCCTAGGCAGCCGCCTAGTTTGCCTAGAGGTTGCACTGGCCCTGCCTGAGAGGACAGAGTCAGAGATCCTTAAACAGGATCAGAGGGAGGCTTGCACTCGACAGGAGCATACAAGCAGTGTTGCATAGCCCCTCTCCTCCCTGCACTCCCTCCATGTAGCAAGTGCTTTCTGCTACCACTGCAGGAACTGGGCTGAGAGGCTTTAAAGGGCAGCTCCACAGATCAGGAACAACTCTTCTCCTCCACCCACCTCTCAGCACTGAGCTTGCCTACCACCATCACCACATTAGCAGCCTGGGTCAAGTGACCTTACAGGAAAGTTTCCATCTCCAAGGTAAATAAAGGCTGTCTCTTTGCCTTATCTACAAGAAGTCATCTCCCTTGCTTAAACAAAAATGGCCTTCCTTGATATTGTAAAGGGCCAGAACGCCTCACCTCACAACTCCCCCACAGGGTAATAAAAACTGTTGTGTCTGTGTTCTCTACACAACTTCAAGCATATGAGGAAACCACAGAGACAGTCGTGCATCAGAACCCCCAGAAATGTATTCAGTGATATATGCAGTCAATCCCTGCGGAGCCACTGCTCCCAGTGGATTGCCTGCCAAATCCATGCCATGCTCACCCCCCACCTTCCAGCCCAGCTTGCTCAGGTGCAGTATTGCCTCTCATCTCTGAGATACATAGGCTGCTGGAAGAGGGGTGATGCCAGGCATGCCCCCAAGAGGGAACTCTGGCGCAGGACTAGTCCCACGAGGGGCTGGGGGTGTGGGCATGGAGGAGCCAAAATCGGTGTTGTGAGTGAGTGTTATTGTGACCTGGTGCATGGAGGGGCATGCAATCCCACTCTCAATTTTGGTCCCACTGCCCTCCTGTCACAATGGATGGCTGGCAGGGCCAAATCTAAATGGAGTGGGGCAGCCAAATCTGCTCCTCCTTGCTACTGTCCGTGGTATGCACAGTGCACAATGGGTATACTGCTGCAGGTGCCACTGCAGTCAGGCTCTAAATAAACCCGTATTTACTATGGACACATTAACATAAAAGGCCGAGCTAAATATTGCTGCACTGTTAGCTTTGTCAATAGAAGACAGAGACCCACTAGAGGGCTCCTGAACTATTTAAAAGGAATACTGCCTAATTCCTATGCACAACAAAAACTAACAAAGCAGTGCCTTCAGCAGTCCAGAGGCATGAAGATGGGTTCACAAAGCCAATCTATGGAGGAAAGGCACTCCACCTTCCTGACCACCACCTACACACATCTTAAAATAGCCTCTTACTTGCCACCATATTGTAATCACTGCTTGGTCCTCCTCCCATTCCATAACCCGAACACAGTATCATGGAAATCAACCACATTTGTCACCTGTAAACTGCTAGAGTCATCACCTGTAACAAATCCACCAGAACATCAACACCTCTAACTAAGGAGCCTACCATCTTTCTTTTTTCTTCCCAGTCCCAACAGAAAATAACAATCACCAGTAATGTGACTATATTCATCAACCTAACCAGTATTGGGGAAGTTTTACAAACACTTTAAAGCTCTTACCACTCATTTTAAAACAGAAACTACATCCTTTCATCTCTTAGCATACAGTGTGTGCAATTATATGGGATTCTTTTGGGATGACAAAGAAAAATAAGTTAACTCCCTCATACAGATGAGCAGCTTTTGCATTGCTAGTGAACCCATCTCCATATTTTTTAAATGACCAACACGTATCACAAAGCACGCAGTGACAAAGACATGGATAGCAACAAGTGCTGCAGCAATAAAGATTTGAACTGTGGCAAACAAATTCTTCCTTCATGCAAAAGTTTACATGGAACTTGCCATTAGGCTTAGGATGAGAAGCAAGACAGTACTTCATCAATGATTATACAGTTACAATACTTATTGCACCTCAGGAGCAAGGACAGAGAAAGTTTGTCATGCCAAAACAATGCCAGAACTTTTTTGGAACATTCATGCCCTTTTATATAAAAGGGGAGGTTTGCCTGTCAATATCCATTTTCCCCCAAGCTCTCACAACTCTAGTACAAAGCTGTGCCGACAAAGCAATAAGCTGTTACTCTACAATATCCATCAAGCTTTAAAGTCCTGCCACACAACAATTAAACTTCACTGAAGCATTTCAAATAGCAGCTTGCCCATTGGACAAATAATCTTTCTCCAGGATTATGGGACAAGTGATCTCACCGGTTTTAAGAGCAAAGCCATAATGAATATTCATCTTACCTTCAAAGGAGAGATGTGTGATTGCAGGACATATCCATGGATGTTTTCTATCTGAGATAAGTTCTTTTCTGACACATGAACAAGTTCTGGTCCTCTCACTTCATGGGTTAAACGAGGTAAGGTATGATCATGCAGGGCATCCTCATCTTGATAGCGATACTTCTAGGATAAAAAACAAGAATAATAAACAGCTGTGAAAACACCACATGTATTAATATCATTATAGATCACTAGTCAATATTAGCTCCCCAACCTCCACCCAATCAGTAACCCAGGAGAAACAATCTGTTTTCAAGCAACTCATCAAAAAAAGAGGCAGATTTGGTAGTAGACGCATTGATGCACTAGACTTTTACCTTCAGAGATTTGGGGTGAAATCCCCTAAAAGGAAAAGAGAAACATGTTGATCTTCTCCTAGTCTCTAGCTGACATTGGTCCACATCCCAAAACCTTCCAAATAATATTGCATTACACTTCTGTAACATTTTCCATCAGAAGATCTGAAAATGCTTTAGAAACATTAAGTAGGCTCACAACAGTCTTTACGGGCAGGAAATTGGGGTGGTGCATAACTAGTCTCCATATTACAGATGGGAAAACCATGAGACAGAAGGGTTAAAGTCAGACAAACATTGTAAAGTTTGGCCAGACTATTTGGCACTATTTTCTTTCAGTCGGGGCTTAGGGGAGAGCTACAGGGCTTCTTGAAATCTTTGGCATTAAGTGGATGGATGTGGTGCTACTGTGAAATTTTGCTTTCAGGCACGAGATCAGTAATACTGTAACATGCAAAATCAAATTTAAAAAAAAATATAAGTACTCGGACCTACTGGCCTTCTCACCAAGTTAGAGGTTAGAACAGAAAACTAAGCATGTCATAATTTCACAAGAGTTTTGGCACTGGAGGAAAAGTTTGTTGAAAATCTGTTCTCTCTATTTCCAATTTGGAATTCAGGACTTGCTTTTATTTTAAAATTGTGATATACAGTAGTAAAGTTATCTTAATTCATGAAGACATTAAAACTCAGATGTGATGAACCGCCCCCATAATCCACTGAAAGGTGAGTTCAGATGTGTGCTGTTGGTGTACACACTGTTGCAAAAGTTTACAGTTTACAAACTCTCATTCTGGCATAACAGAAGGGCTCTGCATACACCGATTATTTACGAAATACACAACGGGCAAGACTTTGTCTCTGTTCGCTCTGTGGAGTATGTCTGCAACACTTTATGCACACACACATTTTCCATATACTGCAAGTATGGAACATACACAGTAACTGGCACCAAGCAGCTCATTTTGGAAAAAAGCCACCAATCTAATAGACAGTATTCCAACCAGTGCCATAAGTCTTGGCACACAGATAACAAACCCCAAGCAATCCATTATCCTCTACTAATTCTAATGCACCTCTTTTAAGGAAAGTGTCCAGCCACACTGATGCCATAAATAGAATGAGCAATTTAGTTAAACAAAACTTTGAGAAATAGCTGCATAATGCAAGAGTCATCTCATCTCCCTTGCTACAATAGCTCACAGACTGGACAACTGCATCTCCATCAGTGTCAATGCAAGACGTCCGTGGAGAAGCCATGACTGGTTCACAAACCATCTCTTAAGTCTCCTCCTTAGTATGGCATTGCTTCAGAGCCTGAATCAGCTATCTGTGTTCAAGGTTCTGGTTCTGACTTCTGAAACCCTCAAAGCACAAATCCAAATTATCTCCATGACCAGTGTTTCTCAAACAGGGATCGCCGCTTGTGTAGGGAGACCCCCTGGCGGACCAGGCCAGTTTGTTTACCTGTCTTGTCCGCAGGTCTGGCCGGTCATGGCTCCCACTGGCTGCGGTTTGCCGCTGCAGGCCAATGGGAGCTGCTGGAAGTGGCAGCCAGTATGTCCCTTGGCCCGCGCCGCTTCCAGCAGCCCCCACTGGCCCAGAGCAGCAAACCGCAGCCATTGCGAGCCACGATCAGCCAGACCTGCGGAAGGGGCAGGTAAACAAACCGGCCCGGCCCACCAGGGACTTTTCCTACACAAGCGGTGATCTCTGTTTGAGAAACACTGTCCATGATGCTTTCTCTTTTCAGGGAAGCCCCTGCACCTTGAGAAATATGATCAAACAAGTACTCAGACACTATAGTAATGGGTGTCACAAGAATATAGACAGATCAGGTACAGCACGCTTATTGGAACCCAGGAACTCTCAGAGTAGAGATTGAAGTTTTGTCCTAATTTATTGCTCTGAGAAAACACTGGAGCTAGAGCTGTTCTTTTGACCAAACAATTTTCCACTCAAAATGTGTTTATTAAAATTTTCTGTGGGGAAAAACCTGCTGAATCAGTCTACATTTTCCAATTGCTCAATTAGTTGAATCAAAATGATTCAGTTTGTTTCAGAACACTGCATTGTTCCATTTTGGTCAAGTGCCACTTTGCCATTTAGACATTTCCAACTGGAAACGTTTTTTCACAAAAGTTTTCCATATTCTAAATTTTTGGTCCCTCTTTAGAACGGCAAGGGATTTTTGAAGAGTCAAAATTTTCAGTGAAAGAAAGATTCCTTTCTTTGAACAGCTGGCAATTAGTGTGCTGCACTCAAACACGTCAACTACAGGTTGGGGATGAGCTGTTGTGCCAGGCAGCAGAAACATGCGTACTGCAATGTTGCTAGGTACTGCAATGTAGCTGAAAAAAACAAAACCAAAAATTGGTCCTAGGCAGTGTAGGCAGCATGATCTCGACATCAATAGACCAGAGTTCTTTTCCTGGTTCTGTCACTGACTTACTTCATGATCTTGGGAAAGTCATTTTTGCACGAAGAAGTGGGGAGGATATTTACCATCCTTTATTAAGTGTTCTTCATCGATAGATCTTGGAGCACTAAGTACACCGCTACCTCGATATAACGCCACCCAATATAACACGAATTTGGATACAACGTGGTAAAGCAGTGCTCCGGGGGGGCGGGGCTCCGCACTCTGGTGGATCAAAGCAAGTTCAGTAAAACACAGTTTCACCTATAACGCGGTAAGATTTTTTGGCTCCCAAGGACAGCGTTATATCAAGGTAGAGGTGTAATAGGTAACAGTAGCACTTATTATTATTGATCCTTATGTGGAGCTCACAAGTAGTATAAAAAATCTTCACAATTTTTATCAGTTTCTGCAGAGAAGTTGTTCTATCTCAGTGGCTCTCAAACTTTTTTTACTGGTGACCCCTTTCACATAGCAAGCCTCTGAGTGCAACCCCCACCCATATAAATTAAAAACACTTTTAAATATATTTAACACCATTATAAATGCTGGAGGCAAAGCAGAATTTGGGGTGGAGGTTGACAGCTCACAACCCCCCATGTAATAACCTCGCGACTCCCTGGGGGTCTGACCCCCACTTTGAGAACCTCGTTCTATCCCATGATTTTAGTTGCTGCATTATTTAACAGAAACACATGGTTGATAGTTTATAAGATATTTACAACAAAGCACTCAATCTAACATTAAAATCCCACACCACAAATCAAAAGTAATCTCGATCACTATGGAAAGCTATCCATTTTCATTGAAATCCTAAATTAAAGATGAAAAAACTCAGTGAAATTAGCTAAAGTTGCTAATTTCTTTAGCAATTTGTATTTTTAATACATTCTTAGTCTACGTTATTCAAGGATATAATCAAACTTTTTAAAATGTAGTCCTGTTATAAAGTTACATTAGACCTTGTAACAGGGGCCTAGACTCCACTTCCATCTTCTTCCTTGCAGAAACTGTAGGGACTCTACGGGGTGTGTTCTCAGTTAAATATTTCAATTCCCCTTCACCAGTATCACCACAGTACCCTGTGTCCCCAACTATTTACAATATTTGCCAAGCTTTAGGCCTTCTGACCAGCACCCGATGGTAACAGAGATCGCCCAACTCGGAGGCCTTTGTATGACTAGACTCAACTGGCTCTGTTCCTCCCTCTCCCTGCTGCATTTCCTTCCTTTGCCTTTTCTCAGCCCTGGGCTGATGGGGGCCAACTGAGTTTCTACCCCACCCAGCCCACGACTCTGATCAGATAATTATCCCAATCAGCTTCTATTGAGCCACTAATTAGCACGTGAGTGACCAGACTGCAGGCTCACCTACTCACTCCCTGCACACAGTCAGACCTAAACAAAATACCAAGACTAAGGAAAGTAAATGGAGGGTTAAACTTTCAAAAGCAACTAAGTGATTTAAGCTCCTGAGTCCCATTTTCTAAAGTGAATTCAGAGCCTAAGACCCTTAGGTGCTTTTGAAAATTTTACCCTATAACTGCATATTAACCATTAGCGTGCAGAAGATCCTGCATATTCAGCCTCTATAAATTAGGAAGCAAGTATACCGTACACTTCTGTACCTTCCTTTTCCTTCTGCCCTCCCCACAGGCCTTGCCCTTTCCAAATTCTTCACAAAGTGCTGCAACTAGAACATTCTTCATGTGGCTATTTCACTCCTATTTTGAGCCTGCATCACTGCTATCACATGGGAACCAGTAAAGAGCTGGGAACACGCTGAACCTGGAGTCCTTACGAGAACTGCTTTTTATTGCTGGTTCCCAGCATAAACATCATGTCATGAGTGCAAGCCAATAATAAAGGAGGGTTTCTGGTAAAGTGGTGGAGCAGACGGAGGTGCCAGGGAACACGAAGCAAGAGTTCTGACTCACCTCCCCACAGCCAGAGATGCTCATTCCTTTCTAGCATTGTGCCCTGCAGTGGATCTGCAATTTCCTTGGAAAACAGCTAGTTCCCTGGAAACCGGCCTTTTCTCAAGGGTTAATTCAAATTTCTGGAAGGAAAACAAATGCGTAGAAACGCTGCTCCTTGTTTGACAAACGAACAGGTGGATGGCTTATGATAATTAAATTACAAATCAATGCCTGCTGCTCACAGGGTATTGTATGCTGCCAGCTAGCACCAGATATTTAAAATCCCATGTAATTACCTACAATGGAGGAGTGGAGTGTGCTCTTGTGAATTTAATGTGAACTTGCTCTTTTTAATAACTGATCATTCCTGTTATGATGTGAGAGTATAGCTACAAAATGGCACCACCACCTCACTTTACTTCAGCCGGGAGGGGTTTTTGTTGTTTGTTTTGAAGTTCTGTTTGCAAGGGAAATGTTTGCTGAACAGAGGCAGGACCTGACACAGCACAGAGTATTGGTTAAAACCTTGCAGCTGGACACCAGCCAGTTCTGATGCAAAAAAGGAGAAAGATAGGGAGATATTGACTTGACAAGTTACTGTCTGTGCGGAAATACCGTAATTTTCTTACTCTACTCATTGAACTTACATTAGAGGGAATAAAGCTGGTTGGAAATTTTATGTTTTAATGGAAAAAAGCATTTGCTGCAAAATTTTCACAAGTTCAAAAAAGCATTTTGCCCTTTTTTGGATTTGGAAAATCTAAAAATATTTTCTTTTGGGTCAGTTCAGCATTAACATGGGCCCTGAGCTGCCATGGTAGTAGTTGGAGTGCATTGTGTCTCCATTCCCCACTGTCCAACGTCTCCCATGATGCACCTTGGTTTCCCCTCTGACTGAAGCAATAGGGTACATCATCCAAATCACATGGACACAGTATATCACAGGAGCTGCAGTCAGACAGGGACTCAAACTACAATTCCCATGAGGCACCACAACATTGGGTGGGGGGGGAGAGGAGGCTAAGATTAACGTATAATGAAGACAAAACTACAACATTTCAATTTGGGAATGTCAAAATGAAATATTTCAACATTTCTCAAATCAGAATTTTTCAGAAGTTTCTGTTCTGTGGAAGATAAAAAAATGATATTTCAACTTTTCCTCCCAATCTGGGATGAAAACACCTTTTGAAATATCCAAATTTCATACAGGAATGATATGCAGCATGGAAATCGAGTAAGGAATAAGATTTCTCAGCTATATTAAATTCCCATGCAGTAACCACAGCTGATGAACTTTTAAAAATAAGAGAAAGGTGTCATGGTATCTTTCCCCAATCTGAATCTTAGAGTCCAAAAGTTGGGGTACCAGCATGAATTCCCCTAAGCTTAATTACCAGCTTAGATCTGATAGCTGCCACCAATCAGGACGTGGAGTGCCTGATACACTCTGGTCCCCCCAAAACCTTCCCTGGGGACCCCCAAGACCCAGACCCCCTGGATCTTAACACAAGGAAAGTAAACTCTTTCCCTCACCAGTGCCTCTCCTAGGCTTTCCCTCCCTGGGTTACCCTGGAAGATCACTGTGATTCAAACTCCTTGAATCACAACACAGAGAAATCAGGTTTGTTCCCCCTCCTTCTCTTCCCCTCCAGGTGTTCCCTCCCTGGGCTCCTGGAGAGATAGACAGATTCAAGCTCCGTGAATCTAAAACAAAGGGATTCCACCCTTCTCCCCTCCCTGTTAAGTACAGACTCAATTCCTTTGCCTTAAGAAGGGGAAAAAAATAATCAGGTCTTAAAGAGAAAAACGTTTAATAAAAGAAAAGAGAATAAAGAAAATCACTGTAACTTCAAGATGGAATATTACAGGGTCTTTCAACTTATAGAAACTGGAGAAAAGCCTCCTCCAGCAGAAATACAATTTAAAATACTTTCAGCCAAATACACATTAGAACTCTACCAGCCAGATACACATTTGCAAATAAAGAAAACCAATTAAAAAGACTAAACTGCCTTTCTACTTGCACTTACTACTTGAATAGAAAATTAGAGCCTGTAGTATGTCCGGTCACTCTCAGATCCCAGAGAGAACACATACAAAGAACACACACACACAAACTTCCCTCCACCCAGAGTTGAAAGTATCTTGTCTCCTGATTGGTCCTCTGGTCAGGTGTTGTTTGTTAACCTTTTACAGGTGAAAGAGACATTAACCCTTAGCTATCTGTTTATGACAAAAGGTATCAAAGCATAGCATAGAAAGCTGTGACTAGATTAGCTAGTGGTAAACACACATTTCAGTACTTCCTATCATGCAGTTCCATTTCTGAGCAGCATGACATGCTATGATCAAAAGCAGGACCGGCTCTAGACACCAGTAGACCAAGCATGTGCTTGGGACTGCACAATTTCAGGGGCGACATTCCAGGTGCTCTCTAAGGTGGGTGGGTGTGGGTTTGTTTTTTTGTTGGTTGGTTTGTTTGTTTGTTTGTTTTTTGCTTAGGCCAGCAAAAATCCTAGAGCCAGCCCTGGCCAAAAGAAGAGCTAAGTAATACTACTTGTTTTAGTCAGAGACCCACAGCATTTAATCTAATGTTAGTTACTGATCAACTCACGGCCACATGATACCACTACAGATGCAGGCAACTTTACTGAGTGTACAATTCAATGGAAAGACTTATTCAGAGTGAAAAACACCTTGCCTTGTCAAAAACAACCGCGTAGACAAATGCTAGGAAGAACAGTTAGTGCTGGCATAACACTGGAGTGGGGCTAATCACGCAAAATGTGTCCAATGAATATTCATTTGAGTTCTTAAATGAATTCCTTACAGCCATGCTCGTCCTACTTTTGTGCTCCCTTTTTGAGTTTTTACCAGCACAATTGTTCACGGAGAACTAATTCCTGTGTCAGATGTGAGCATACTGAGAAACCAAACTTTACATTTGCACACACAAGTATTTGTACTGGAAGTGTTTCTTCACTCATCCAATCATGGAACTGAAATAATATCATATTATTCATCCAACCAATTTCAACTGAGCAACACAGCTTGACTTCTGAGTATCTATAAGTAAACAGAAAAAAAAATAAACTGGAAGAAATCACATCTGCTTGCCAAGAATGTGGGAGCAGGTTAAGAAACTGAAATAATTGAACCATTATATCTATTGTGAATAGAGGTGGCTAGGAACTTTTACACAATGTTTTTTGTTGGAAAATGTTTTGCCTTTCTGTGGGACAGTTTCTTTAGATTCAAGATGGAATGTCTGCTCAAAATGAGTGAGAAATACCCACCCCAGAATATCCAGAAGCCTGAGGCCCTCACCTGTCATGTAGGAGACACAGGGAACTGAACCTCCCACATGAATGCGCAAACCACAAGGCTAAAGTCTCTCTTTGGCTCTGTGCATATGAATTTATATGAAGTGGAAAAGCTCCAACAGACTGACTTTGTAGCCTGGTGGTGACAGCACTCACCTGGGAGTCTGGAGACCAAGATTGGAGACCTTGACCTGTCTGATTCAGAGCAGCTCAGCAGGTTCTTGAACATGAGCGCCCTAGCCACCAGGCTATTCTGAAGTGCCCCCCTTATTTTCCATGAAAAACTTCAAAAGGTCTCAGTTTCATGCCAATGGCGAAATCTTGAAAACTTGTATGGAATAGGAAAACTATTTCCTGCCCAGCTCTAATTGTGAATGACCTGCTGTCTTGTCTATCTAGTGTATTTTTAAAGGGCCTGTCGCCTTAGTATTGCAATACCTTTCATCCAAAAATCAAATAACTTTTACAAACATTGGTCAAGTCTGACTACACCTTGTTGAAATGGATATTTATGAGTGAGAAAATTAGGCTCAGAGAAATTCAGCTCAAGGTCATATGTTGAATCAATTAATAACCCAGGAGGCTAATTCCTTATCTGCTGTTCCAAACACTAGCAAAGCAACCACAGTGAAATGCAAAAGGAAAATGAAATGTATAATTCATTTCCGATGAATGCTCTTAATTTTCAGTTATTTTTTGACAAGGGTTCTAAAAAACAGTAAACTGGGCAGGAATTATGGTTTTCTCATATCCCTGTTCAGTACTTGGCACAATTTTGATATCTCAGTAGAAATTTTAACCAGTAACAATGTTCCTTTTGGGGAGTGAGAAATAAAGATACTGGTTCCTAGTTAAGTTAGATTTTGTGGAGGACAAGAATTTTCCTGTCAGAGTGAGACTCTTTTGAAGGTGGGAACCCTCTCATGACATTGAGGAGCAGCATGTGCAGTTTTCCAATGCAGTGCAGCAAAACAAATTATAATTGTTCAGGAAAAGAAACACCAGTGGATTGGTCTGTCTGTTTTCAATATTAAAACACTAAAGCAGGTTTAGGAATCATATATCCATTTAATAAAAACAAAAACCCAACCAAACAAAAAACAAACCAAAAAACGTGGTTTTATAGCATATTCACAGTCTGCTTCTTGAGCCTCAAACCAATTTTACTTTGCACCATGAAGGGCTGGATGATAAAAAGATATAATTTTAAAATTGCCATTAGCCTAACTATTGGTGTATGCAGTGGTGTTGTAACCATGTTGGCCTCAGGACATTAGAGAGACAAAGGTAGATGAGGTAGTATCGTTTATTGGATCTGCTTCTGTTGGTGAGAAAGAGAAGCATTAGAGCTTTCAGAGAGCTCTTCTTCAGGCCTGGGAAATACACTAATTGTACATACAAGGCAGAATAGATTGTTTAATATAAGTGGTTAACACATATTTCAAAGTATGCAGCGTTCCCAGACCTGAAGAAGAGCTCTGTATAGCTCAAAATCATGTCTCTCTCAACCAATAGAATTTGGTCCAGTAAACAATATTACATTACCCACCTTGTCGCACTGGATTTTTGGCTTATTACAACAATCTATAACCCACTAACTTCTCCCTCCTCTCCCCATCATTATCCCCTCTATTACTGGGCAGGTATTAACGGGCCACTTCACCTTGAATGGGCCCTTGAAATGCATTAAGTACTCATGTAAAGCAATTTGTTCCACCCTGTATTTAGCTGTGACAGCGTGAGTATATTTCCCAGACCTGAAGAAAAAGTCTACATACTTTCAAAAGCTTGTCTCTCTCACCAACAAAAGTTGGGCCAATACAAAATACTACCACATCCACCTTGTCTCTCTAGTTAGCCTAACTACACTTGCCTTTAGTATGTTGCTGCAATTATGCTTTTAGCTCACAAGATGGCACAATAACCATCAAGTTAAAAGACGCTCACATCCAAATGCTTATATGAAAAGCATTTGGGGAAAAATTTTTTAGTAGCTATAAAAGGTCAAACCTTCAGTTGATTTTTACTGTGAACAAACCTGATAGATATGCTCACAGCATTTTTATGTATTTTTTTTATTTAAGATGCTGCTATTAGGAATACTGCAGTACTTACAGGAATCGTATTCAAAGTGGGCATCTGGAGGAACTGCGACAATTTGTACAAGTACCAAGTATTATGACTCAGTAGTAACTTATTGATTTTTCAGGGATTACTAAATTTGAATGCTATCTATCAGCAGACCTGAGAATTGCTCTGAACCCTGCATTCCTGAATTCTAAGCCCTAATTAAAACTGTCTGCCTGCTAGTATGTACCAGGAAGTATTAGGTTTCATATGTTGCATCACATTTTGGACCCACTAACTGCCTCTGTTTAGCCCTCTGGAGGTTGCTACTTACCATTCAATAATTTTAACTAGATTTTTGGTTTTGGACTTCAGGCATCAATATAACAGGAGAGGGGATTTGAAAGGCTGTGGTTTTGTTTGCTTGTTTTGGCATGAAACAGTAGTGTTGCTATTGATTATAAAAAAAATTTACATGTCCAGTATTACAAAACCGAAGCATTCGAAAACGATGAGTCAGGCCTTAAACCAATGGATTTACTTAAAGATAATTCTTTTAAATCTTGTTACTTTTAATATTAAATACAAAGCTATATTATAGTTTCCCCAACTTGACAATAGTGAGGATTTGCCATTAATTTGTTCTGCACATTTACATACAAGACATTCATGAGACCCCTGAACCTCTCTGTTCTAATGAACTGAAAAGTTCCCCTCCGCTCCCCTCACTGCTGAGCACAGTATTTAATAGACTTAAAACAAAAAAGCCCTAATATACAAGAACCTCCCTACCTACTGTCCAAGGCTAGGGCAGTTCGTTCACAGTCACCCAGCTGCACCAAGTGAAAAAGGCAGCATTTCAAGACTCATGGACCAATGACCTTGCTCTAGGCTCTGGGGTTTAATTCTATACCTTTCCAGCCCTCTTTGGGAACTACGTCAGCTGATTATACACCTCCTGTTGGTTAACTGACAGATTAACAATGGTTACAATCATACTTAACTCCTGCCTGAGTTTAGCCCAGCAGTGCATATGGTAGTGGTGGGTTTTATTTCTGGCAAACTGCTTGTGCACAGGGTGCTATGAATGCCATGTACTGATATCTTCAAACAGAGGGGGAGGCAGGAGCAGAGAAATAGGGAATCAAGAATAGGAGCCAGGGTGGAGATAAGGGCAGAGACAGTCAGAGACAGACGGGGGGTACAAGTGCAGAACCACCAGAGTACATTCCTCTCCAAAACCTGGAGTTGAACCCAGGAGCACTGAGTCTACAATCCTCCGCTGCCAGCAAATAGTTGCAAAACACTACCGAAGTAAGCAGCTCATATCTAGGGCCCTGCCAAATTCACTGTCCATTTTGGTCAATTTCATGGCCATAGGATTTTAAAAAATCATAAATTTCATGATTTCAGCTATTTAAATCTGTTGTAATTGTAGGGGTCCTGACCCAAAAAGGAGTTGTGTATGTGTGTGGGAGGTGGTTGCAAGGATATTGTGTGGTTGCGGTACTGCTACCCTTACTTCTCCATTGCTGTTGGTGGTTGTGGTGCCTTCAGAGCAGGGAGCCGAAAAGCAGCAGCTGCTGGCCGGAAGCCCAGCTCTGAAGGCAGTGTCACCACCAGCAACAGCACAGAAGTAAGGCTGGTGTGGTATGGTACTGCCGCCCCTACTTCTATGCTGCTGCCTGCAAACCTGGGGGCTCAGTCAGCAGCCACCACTGTCTGGCCACCCAGCTCCGAAGGCAGCATCACAGAAGGAAGGGTGGCATGGGATGGTATTGCCACACTTACTTCTGTGCTGCTGCTGGCAAGGCGCTGCCTTCACAGCTGGGTGCCCAGGCAACAGCCGCCGCTCTCTGGTTGCCCAGCTCTGAAGTCAGCGCAGAAGTAAGGGTGGCAATACTGTGACCTCCATGTAGCTCTGTTTTGGGTCAGGAACATCAATTTGAAAAACATTGGTCTCCCCCATGAAATCTGTATAGTATAGGGTAAAGGTACACAAAAGACCAGATTTCACGGTGAGAGATCAGATTTTACCATCTCTGACGTGTTTTTCATAGCCATGAATTTGGTAGGGCCCTACTCACATCCCTCTAGTGACTGGTCCACACAGAGGTTAACAGCCTACCACAGCTATCAGTTACTTCATTAGCTCCAGCTGATCTAAAGAACCCAACCCTGCTGATGACCCAATTTGGGTGTCACTATGGTTCCACATGATAGAATTTCTTTTTTTCTGGGATTTTATTTTAGATTAGGAAATTACATCCACAAGATCTATTAAAAGAACATTAAGATTTCAAATGCCCAGGATGAACAGTGCTGCAGAGGTTAATCAGGACTTTGTAGTGAACAAGGCGTGTATGTAGGATCCGGAATTCATTTGTTGCAAAAGTTGGGAAGTGTGTAGTGAATGATATAGAGGGTTGTAGGGGGAAGGGTGGAAAAGGAGGATCTTGTGGTTTAGGTAGTTGAATCTTCTCTAAAATAACTGGATTCTCTCCCTGCCTCTGCCAGAGTTCCTATGTGAAGCCAAGCCAGGCACTTAAACTAATCTTTTCAGAGGCGGTACTAACTGTGTGCTCCTCGGTTCCTAGGTGTCTGACAGGAAACCCTGGGGTCTGACTTGCAGTCATACTGAACCCTCCCAGCTGCAGCTGAAGGCAATGGGAGCTGCATTTTGAACATATAGGGTGTTAGATAAAGGCTAAGTGCTCTGAAAAACAGGTCCTAAGTGTCTCAAGTTGGGCAACCAAAAATTAATGGACACCTGACCTTAATTGTGCTATGCCTCCATTCTACATATGTAAGAGAAGGATAAAAATACTCCCTCATCTCCCAGTGGTGCTGCAAAAATAAATTAATTAAAGTCTGTGAAGCAGTCAGCACTATAGAAGAGCCTCAAGAAAATTAATAATTCTGTATTCTGACCAGATTTTAAATAGTGAACTTTAAAATAAGGCCTAATGGGGCCACACATTGATCATGGAGAATTCATTGAGTAAGCCTGGGTTCCTGTGGAAAAGACAGCAGTGATCATATAATTAGAGACTACGATAAAGTATACGCACAAGGGGGCCAAATTAATGTTGCCCAGGCAACCTTAATTCAGACCTTTTGAGTGCTTGACTTAGCAAACTTAACATCTTAATATAGTATTTTTAATGAAATGCATACATGTGTATACACACACACACACACTCTTAAATGACACTCTTATGTGTTAAAACTCTGAAATTTAGTAATTATCCCTATATCTATTTCAATGTTTATGAAAGACTGGCACTCCATACATACTAACACAAGTGAACTATTATGTGCATAAATAAGAAAAATAATCTATCCATTGCCACTCTGATGAATCCAGGTCATTACCTCTGAAGTTCAATTATTTTACTACAAAACCAATCTTCATCTCTGCTGGAAAAGTTATTACAAGCTACAAATATGTATATTTTCCACTACTTATCAAACCCCTGTCTCAAAGGCTATGAATTTTAACAGCCACCTTACAAACAGAAGGAATTATACATTAATACATTGTAACGTAACACACTGTGGGCTGCGATGCATACTGATTTCTGTGGGAATCATGGGTGTTTGGAACCTCTCTGAAAGTTAAGCCCGAATTATCTGAAACTGGGCACTCAAAAGCAAAAAGTTAGAAGAGGCTTCCAAAATTAGGGACTACTTTTAAAAAATGTGGACTTGAACCCTTCTGTAACCGAGATTATCCTTCTGTAAAATGAAATTGTGACAGGGTGAAACTGGATTAAATAAACTGGATTAAATAAATCCATATCATCATTCTAGCATATATCCATAACTCTTAATACACATCATATATATATATATGTCATGCAAAAATATTAGTGATCAATAAGTTTTTCATTTTCCAGTGGTACACTACATGACACCTTTTAGAAACAGATGACCATAGTGAGTTGGGGTACCCAGAAGTGGTCAGGCAACGTGAAACTCATTACTTGATACAAGTGATCCGTTTGCCCTCTGGCACTGACATGCCCTTAGGGCCATGGTCTCCCACCTTACAGATGAGTTCATTAGCCCTTGGGCTAAAGAGTAATTCTCCCCCTCCCCACCAATTAATATTAATAACAGGAGAGATTGCCCCCAGAGTGTTGCATAGCCTAATGGTTAGGGCATACTCAGAAATTGAGACCAAAGTTAAAATCCCTGCTCCCCAAGAGACAGGAGAGGGAAGAGGGTCTTGAACCTCTTTTTAAAGAGGCTTATTCAATGAATGGGGTGTTAGTTCTTATTTCTTTTCATTCTCCACATTCAATGTGTGGCCTATCAGGACTTATTTTAAGTTCATTATTTAAAACTTAACTGTGTCTGTACTAGACAAAGAACGTGTATTTGCTCCTGCTCATCAGGCAAACACAATGAAGGTCTGCGTACATATTAGCTTTTAAGCTTATTAAGTTAATAAGCAGGGGAGGAAACATCTTCCAGGAGAGCAGAGAAACTTTGTCTGCACAAGGGTTATGAACCTCAAGTGATAAATAAGGCTATGATTTAGTGACGGGTATTTTTAGCAAAAGTCATGGATAGGTCATGAGCAATAAACAAAATTATTGCACATGACAAGTACCCGACATATATGATAAATACCCTGACTAAATCTGGGTGCTGCTGCTGCAGTGGCAGCATGCCCCACAGGGCTGCTGCTGTGGAGGGTGCATCCCAGGGGTCACTGCTCAGGTTGTCCCCCTGGGCCAGCCGGTTCGGCTGGCTGCAGAGCCGCTCCAGCAGTGGCCAGTGTGGCCGCCCGCAAGCCAGCTGCTAGGGCAGCCCTGGGATCAGCCACACTGACCGCTGCAGAAGTCACAGAGGTTGCAGAAAGTCACAGAATCCACGACATCCGTGACAGACCCAAAGCCCTAGTGATAAACAACTGAATCAACTTTAAGGAGCAACAAACATTATTTCTCTGAGTGGTTCAGGTGAGGGCTGGACAGAGCAGGGCATATGGTTTTAGAGAAATTTGTGCTGGTGGAAGCCATAATAGGGCTGTAGCCAGGTGCTGGGGTCAGAAATGCTGAACCAGGGTTGCCAGTCGTTCTCAATCTTTCCATACGACTGTACTTCTTGCAGGAGTCTGATTTGTCGTGTATATCTTCAAGTTTCTCCTCACTTAAACTACTTGCTTACAAAATCAGACAAAGTATCACAGCACACTATTCCTGAAAAATTGCTTACTTTCTCATTTTTACCACATAAATTATAAATCAATTGGAATATAAATATAGTACTTACATTTCAGTGTATAGTATATTGAGCAGTATAAACAAGTCGTTGTCTTATGATATTTTAGTTTGTGCTGACTTCGCTAGTACTTTTTATGTAGCCTGTTGTAAAACTAGGCAAATATCTTGATGGGTTGATATATCCCATGGAAGATCTTGGTGTACCCTCACAGAGAACCACAGACACGCGTTGTGACCTGCATGCATGTAGCTGGCTATAAGCAACCCAGGCTGGGCACTACAGTAGCAAAGGATTGCAACATACCCAGGGCTGCAGGGCAAGTGGTGACTGTGACGGTGTACCCCATAAATCTTCATAGGAATATGCTTATGAATGTATATATGATACAACTGGAATAGGTTTTATGCTACATATGCCATGTAACATATATATGTAAAGGTTATGATCTACTGAATGCATTCCTCCTATTTGTATGCATGTATCATTTTTGTACTTGAAGTTATGAGTATTGGCTGTGTACTGGCTTGATTTTTATGTAACCTTTGTAAAGCTCTTTAGTAAGCTTCTTGAGAAAGTAATGTGCAAATTAAGTGCCCAATCAAGAAGCACTTAAGGGACAATGGATCTTGGGAGGATCCAATCCACATAAGAAGTCTACCTGAGGACGTTCAAGGTAGCAGGTAAGCAATGGCTACTGTCTGTAAAAACTGAATCATGCATGGACATGCTACTTGCTCATGTGACTCCAAAACTCCATCTTGGAGCTGGACTTTGCATAGGAGAGAGAAAGGGGTCTCCACTCACAAGCGAGTCTACTTAAACCCCTGGAGACTCCTCTATTGTCTCTTCAGCTGGCTCAAGAGAGCCTCTCCATCCCCCAAGGATGCCTGAAAGAAACTGGAACAAAAGGACAATAACTACATGGGGTGTGAGTGATTGCTGGACCCAGACTAGAAGGAGACTAGTCTGTAAAAGGAGCTTAGTGGGTGAGGTTTTTATCTGTATTTAGTTTACTTAGACATAGACTTGCATGTTCTATTTTATTTTGCTTGGTAACTCACTTTGTTCTGTCTGTCACTACTTGGAACCACTTAAATCCTACTTTCTGTATTGAATAAAATCACTTTTTACTTAATTAACCCAGAGTATGTATTTATACCGAGGGAGGCTGAGCATCTCTCTCTATCAGTGTTATAGAGGGCGAACAATTTATGAGTTTACCCTGCATAAACTTTATACTGGGTAAAACAGAGTTATTTGGGGGTTGGACACCATTGGGATTTGGGCATCTGAGTGTTAAAGACAGGAACACTTCTTAAATTGCTTTCAGTTAAGTCTGCAGCTTTGGGGCATGTGGTTCAGACCTTGAGTCTGTGTTGGAGCGGACTAGCTCAACAAAATAAGGTGCTAGAGTTCCAGGCTGGCAGGGAAAGCAGGGGGCAAAGTAGTCGGCAAAGTAGTCTTGGCATATCAGTTGGCAGTCCACAGATTTCTGCGATCCAACCCATTACAATGACCTTACCCTTTACTGCTCTGAATTGCTCCCCCAGAACATGAGAGAGTCAAATTCAAATCCCTGCTCTACATCAGGCAGAGGGAAAATTTGAACTCTGATCTCCCACATCTAGGGAAAGGAGCTGAAGTTTTTCCAGGATGTGTCCACTATCATCTCCTCCTCTTCTTGGTCTTTCACAAAAAAAAAAAAGACAAGTATCTAATGCCTTGAGAGGGTTCATAGCTGTGAATTGCAAGTGGAGGGGAAATGCCTCCACCTGGCCTTGTTTAGATGCTTAAATCCTTTTCAAAGGCAGGGTATAGGCCACACCCCTCTCCTTGGCTTTCCTATTAGCTAGATTAAGTGGCTCTCTGCTCAGCATGCTGGGTTTTCTGAATCCCATTCTTAGGAATCGCCTGCACTGAATAGAGTTATGCACTTTCTGGTCCCCTTTATGGTGTTTAAAGTTGGGCATTTAAGAGCCCTAGTCACTTTTGAAAGAGTCGGCTTGTACCTCATATTAGACAAAACTGTTGTGCTCCAAGCTGACTTCAGCCTTTGATCCTTGAATCTGATCTCAGATGGGTCTAGAGTTTCATCTGTCTTGTGTTCCCTTTCTTGTTCAACTGTACAGCACTTTGTTCCCTTTTATTGTTGTCAGGGTTCCCTCTCCACTCTGAACTCTGGGGTACAGATGTGGGGACCCACATGAAAGACCCCCTAAGATTATATTCCACCAGCTTAGGTTAAAACTTCCCCAATGCACAAATTCTTTCCTTGTCCTTAGACGGTATTGTTGCCACCATCAAGTGATTTAAACAAGCATTCAGGGAAGGGCCACTTGGAGCCCTATTCCTCCCAAGGCCCTTCACCCCATTTCCGGGGGGGGAGGGGCGCTTGAGAATAATATACCAACCATTAGGTTAAGAAAGTGAGCACAGACCAAATCCCTGGTTTTTAGGACACTGAAAATTTATCAAGTTCTTAAAAAAAGAATTTTATTTAAAAAAACTAAAAGAATCACACCTGCAAAGTCAGGATGGAAGACAACTTTACAGGGTAAATAAAAAGATTTTAAACCCAGAGGATTCCCCTCTGATTCTGCTTCCCAGTTACAAAACAGGAATAAAATTACCTCTTAGCATAGGGAAAATTCACAAGCAAAACCAAAAGATAATCCAGTGCATTTCCTTGCTACTACTTACAAGTTTTGTAATCTTAGATCCCTAATTCAGGTAGAGTTTTAGATTATTTTTTCCTGCCCTGGTCCCTCTCTGCCCGAGAGAGAACAACAAAGAGACCACAAAAAAAAAAAAACTCTCCCCCCACAGATCTGAAAAGATCTTCTTCCCTTTTTGGTCCTTTTGGTCAGGTGCCAGCCAGGTTATTTGAGCTTCTTAACTCCTTACAGGTAAAGGAGGGATTTTATGCTACACTTAGCTGTATGTTTATGACAATTGTTATATGCAAAAAGAACAGAAAAAGTCTGTCCTTACCAGGCTGATCTGAACATACAAAGCCATACTTGCGTCTTTGCAGTAAGTCTAGCGTAATTACAGGCTAACAAGGACAATGTACTTCCATTCACAAAAGATCTTTGTAGAAGAGATACAAACTAATACCTTTTCCAATCTCATTCCACTTTCAGCTGAGGTAAATACATTTTTTGTAAAAAGGACCATCACAGCATTATAAAATGCACATTTCTTCAGTCTTAAGAAAAGCTTTACAGGAAGGTTGTACAGATGCGTGCCTGCCTAACAGTGCCATGGTATGCTTCCTGTTTTTCTTAATTACTGAAAATGAGGACAAAGCAAAATTCATCCTGGGTAAATTAGATTTCACTCAGATCATAAGACAGGCATGAGACACCATTCACTTTGAAATATAAACATTACAAAAAAACCCATAAACCCTGCCAGTAAAGGCACTGTAGTTTTATTTTTTTTATTATTGTTTAGAAAAGTTTTTGCAGTTCACTCTTACAACTGGACTAATTACACTGCTCTACAGCCAAAATGCTTCTGAAATAAATGTAGTCCAACTTTACTAATTCTGGGTCACTGAGAAAGAAAATGATTCTTAAAATTGTTGATTGGCTCGAGTTTTCAAGATATGCTATTGGGTCAGTATATAAGACCCTTGACTTGAGAATGGCGGAGGATAAGTGAATTATAAAGGGAAGGGATCTCAATTTAAACCAGAAATGACTAAAATACATCTTTGACTGGATCTATGAATAAATCTATGACTGGGTTTGGACAGTATTTGCTTTTTAGGCAAAACAATGAATGATGCAATCTGAAGCTGGTATTGCATCATACATGATATGAATTGCATCATGTTATTCCTAGAAGTCATGGATGATGCAATCATAACAAAGCTTACATCACTCTGCTGAACAAATTGCCCTATATCAGCTCTAGAAATCACACAGTGTCGTACTTCTCTTTATTTGTCAGTGTTTGATTTTGCAAAGGGACACATTTCTGTTTAGCCAAAGTGAGGAGAGATGCCTCGTACTTGTGTAAACAGTGCAGATAACTTCTGCTATGTTTGTGGTGAAGTGACTTTTGCATCACAAAAGCGCAGTATAACCACTCTGGTTAAGAAAGCCTATCACCTTTCTTTTGGCTGCAAAATTGGAGATCAGGACAAGAGGTGGGCCCCACACATATGCTGCAACACTTGTGCAACAAATCTTTGCCAGTGGTTGAACAGAAAAAGGAAATCTATGCCTTTTGCAGTGCCAATGATTTGGAGAGAGAGCCAACAGATCATACCAGCAATTGTTACTTCTGCATGGTGCCTCCAGTTGGGAAAGGTGTGTCAAAGAAGTAAAAGTGGACTGTGCATTATCCAAACATTCCATCAGCTATACGCCCAGTACCCCACGGAGAAGGACTATCGGTTCCTGATGCACCAGAATCATTCTCACTTGAGTCAGATGAGGAAGAGGAAGAGGATGAAACTTCTGGTCCTGAACCATCAATGTCACAGGACCCACATTTTCTCCCATCCTCCTCCTCTGAACCACACCTCCTAACACAAGGTGAACTGAATGACCTTGTCAGGGATTTGGAACTACTCAAGAGTAAGGCAGAGCTGTTGGGCTCATGACTACAGCAGTGGAATCTCCTGGCAAGCTATCAGGGCAAATGGAGCCCATCAATGCTTGCAGACTATTGCTGGACAGTGACAAGAGATGCTCCATTTAATGAATACAAGAGACAAGCCAAGAAGCGCCAAACAGACACACTGAATAGGACTAAACTATGTACAGAATAGTTTTTTGCCTTTTGTTTCATAATACATTTTATTTATATAACCCTTTTGCTGATTTTTAAAGTGTTACATAAACAGGACAGGTGAAATATTATCATGTATAGCAACCATAAACACGTGAAAAGACCTAGGTTTACAATTTATGATTAAAACTCTACTATCTACACAATATACATAGACATAAAATGTAAAAACTTAAATATCTTAGAAACAGTAGCCAATCAGTTGTTTTAATTGTCATATTTGAATTCAGCACATCAAAATACATAATAAATATCACATTTTATCTCTGAAACAGATGACTTCTCAAAAATTGTAGACCAGTGTTATTTACATCATCAATTTCAAGAGACTGTACGTACACAGTGGGCCAAATCTCCAGCTGAAGTCAATCCAGCACGGGATCTAACCTAGTTTCTGGTTAAAAAATAAGTGATTCTTCATTTTTCTTTTTTGCTTAGTTCTAGGAAAAGCGTCAAACTGACAGCCTAAAGACTCGAGTCCTCTGATTATTTACAGAATAGATGCAGTAACTATACAAGCTTCTCTCCACTTTCTCCTCACATACATTCCTAAACATTGTTCTGTAAAAACCACCTCTATTGCATAAGGGTAATTAAGTCTTCACGTTCAGTCAGCCGTTGACAACATTGCGGAGAACGAGTTGTCATCCTTGTTGTCAGACTATTACTGCGTAACAAATTGCCCACTGGAAACTCAACTGAGAGCCGCAACCCACATGCCAGATGGATATGCCTTTTGCTCACTGCTGACCTAAGGTACATTTGAACCACTGATCTAAAAGTCAAAGGTTCAATATGGCATTACCAATTCCAAATCATCCATTCCTATTAAAACCATTTTTACTATTAATAGAACTTCAATACATGAGCATAACTCACAAACATTAACTATGGTGTAAATGCATCTACACATATATACATATATTCTGCTTATACTGTATTTGTCTACTTTCAATCTATTAACTAAGCAAATGGAGACATTTCAGCTCACAGGGAGGCACTTCTGTTTATACAGCCAAAGGTCATATTTTATTCCAAGTGCTACATGATTAAGCCCTAGTGACAACTATGCTGCCTGTATGTGCATTCCCACAGTGTGTTACAAGCAGACATCTGTATTTTTAAAACCTAGTGATTATCCAGGTGGTGCTCAGTTAGCCTGGTTCTTCAATTCCCAAGAGACATAATACATCATCTAATTTCCCCTGCTAGAGTACAAACTATTAGGCTGAAAGCTGAACACACTAGTACTCAAATCTCTCAGTTGCCACTAATATTCTGTCCCGAAGCTTCCATGTCCTCATGGACCTTTTTCTACATTACTTCTTTATTAAAACTTTGGCCTTTTATAAAAGCATTTAACAACGATCATCAAAAGGTTGCAGCAGGCAATGGGTCGCAGAGGCTCCTTTATAGCTAAATAATTATGTGATGCTGTAAAGTTTTCTGAAAAATGTAGTGTGACATCTCACTTTTCTGAGGATGGTCTCAGATTTTAAAAGTGAAATAGTTGGGAATCTACTAACTTGACTAGGTTGTCAAATGATTAAAAAAAATTAATCACGATTAATCGCATTGTTAAATGATAGAATACCATTTATCTAAATATTTGTGGACGTTTTCTATATTTTCAAATATATTGATTTCAGTTACAACACAGAATACAAAGTTTACAGTGTTCACTTTATATTTGTTTATTACAAGTATTTGCACTGTAAAAAAAAGAAATGTATGTGAATTGAAAATACTAATTACTGTAGTGCAATCTTTTTATCGTGAAAGTTGAACTTACAAACGTAGAATTATGTACAAAAAAATTGCATTAAAAATAGAACAATGTAAAACTGTAGAGCCTGCAAGTCCACTCAGTCCTACTTCTTGTTCAGCCAATCACTCAGACAAATAAGTTTGTTTACATTTGCAGGAGATAATGTCACCTGAAAGTGAGAACAGGTGTTCACATGGCACTGTTGTAGCCAGCATCGCAAGATATTTACATGCCAGATGTGCTAAAGATTCATATGTCCCTTCATGCTTCAAACATAGTTCCAGAGGACATGCATCCATGCTGATGAAGGAGTCTGCTCGATAACAATCCAAGTAGTGCAGACAGATGCATGTTCATTTTCATCCTCTGATTCACATGCCACCAGCAGAAGGTTGACTTTCTTTTTTGGTGGTTCGGGTTTTGTAGTTTCCACATCAAAGTGTTGCTCTTTTAAGACTTCTGAGAGCATGCGCCACACCTTGTCCCTCTCAGATTTTGGAAGGCACTTCAGATTCTTAAACCTTGGGTCGAGTACTGTAGCTATCTTCAGAAATCTCACATTGGTACCTTCTTAGCGTTTTATCAAATCTGCAGTGAAAGTGTTTTTAAATCAAACAAGATATGCTGGGTCATCATCAGAGACTGTTATAACATGAAATATATGGCAGAATGCAGGTAAAACAGAACAAGGGACATACAATTCTCCCATGTCACTAATTTAATTAATGCTTTATTTTTTTAACTAGTGTCATCAGCATGGAAGCATGTCCTCTGGAATGGTGTCCGAAGCATGAAGGGGCATATCAACGTTTAGCATATCTGGTATGTAAATACCTTGCAGTGCAAGCCACAAAACTGCCACGCAAATGTCTGTTCTGACTTTTTGGTGATATTCTAAATAAGAAGAGGGCAGCATTATCTCCTGTAAATGTAAACAAACTTGTTTGTCTTAGCAATTGGCTGAACAAGGAGTAGGACCGAGTGAACTTGTAGGTTCTGAAGTGTTACATTGTTTTGGTTTTGAGTGCAGTTTGTAAATTGCACTTTCATGATAAAGTGATTGGAATGGTACCTATATGAGGTGAATGGAAAAATACTATTCTTTTTTTTTTTTTATAATTTTTACAATGCAAATATTTGTACTAAAAATATACACTTTGATTCCAATTACAACATAGACTATATAGGAAAAGGTAGAAAAACATCCAAAATATTTAATAAATTTCAATTGGTATTCTATTGTTTAATAGCGTGATTAAAACTGCAATTAATCACAATTAATTTTTTCAATTGTGATTATTCTTTTCGAGTTAATCGTGTGAGTTAACTGTGATTAATTAACAGCCCTAAACTTAACACATTCTCTTCTTGAGCTTCGCAAGAAAGGAAGTGTTATAGCTTCAGTGCAAGCATTTCTGCTCCAGTTTTTCTTTGATTGTTCATATAACAAAATATTATAAAAGTTTCTTCCTCTTTCAGATCATGAATCAGCAAGGCATTGGAGTACATGAAATCAACTGAAGTCAATGGGACAACTCAGAAGCTTACAATTATTCATGTCCTTAAGTACCTTGGTGAAACAAGGCCTTACAGTTCAAGTCAACAGCATTTTAATAACTGCTTACCAAAATTCTGAAGCACTTTAGTTATAGTACTAGTTGTGTGAAAATTTGCAATACTCAAATTTCCCAGTCCCCAATATATTTTATACCTCTATGCTGCTAATGCAAAAGTGTTCACCATTCACACTAGTATTAAGGCTAGATGTTTGCCTTTTCAAACCCCCATGCAAAGATTTTGACAGATCTCTGCATGCTATCAAGGGAGACCTTGGGAGGGAAGTTTGAACATTTGTGCCTCAGAAATACATTGCCAGAGTACAACAGCTAGAGCTGTGTCTAAAAGTGACTAATCAAGTATTCTGAACTCATTTGAGGCAACTTGTTCTAGCTTTAACACACTTCATATTTCCTAGAAATGCCTTTATGTAAAATGGTGACTGATCCTCTCCTCAGCTGAGAACAGAACCCACTTAACCTATGTTTACAGTCTGTGTCCACAGAACAAGGCACCAATTTTGCATATCTCGCAAGCATGAAGTTTCAGGAGATAATATCAAGTCAATATTCAGACACACTTCTTGGTTTATTCATTTTAAAAGCAGCTTTTTATCTTTTGAAATTTCACACTGCAATCTGAGGAAAATGGGTATAATGTTTCCTAAATACATGAAAACTCAATCAAGATTTTATCTAACAGATAAAAACATTTATATCTTGTAATATATTATTTCAATTCAAGAGCTAAACTTGGAATTGGTATTACTTGCCTACAGCTAGAAAAAAAAGTCTGACAAATTCAACCTATTATGTCTGAAAAGGCTAAAGAGCAAAAGCTATTCCACGTGAAGTTTGCACTATGTAAATATACTGCTGCCAACCATAGGGTATCAGAGGGAATTTCAAAATTATGTGGGAAAGTATGCAATTTTGAAATTTGCTTTCATTTCAAATTGGAACGGAATGTAAAAGTTTGGACTTTCTCACTAAATGAAAATTTTAAAAACATTCCTATCAAAATATTTCATTTCAATTTCAACTTTATTTTCTACTATCATAAAAATAAAATAAAGTAAAACAAATGGATAATTTTTACACAAAAATAGTTTACACCCAGTTAAGAAATCATTTTGATTCCCCCTCCCAAATAAAATAATGGCAAAATTGAATGACACATTCCCACAAAATGCCTTGATTTTATTGAATCAGCAATTTCCAAGGGAGAACTAGCCATTCTATTAGAAAATTAAAGTATTGACCAACTCTAAAAATTACATTAAAAAGCCCAACCTATATACATAACTTTTGTCTTCTTACTCTTTACAAGACCAAGCAGAAATGCTAGGAATTTCACTTAACATTACACAACTTTTCACTTAGATTTCCTCCAATCCTAGGCTGACCAGATAGCAAAGGTGAAAAATTGGGAAAGGGGTGGGAGGGTAATAGGAGCCTAATAAGAAAGAGCCCCAAATATCAAGACTATCCCTATAAAATCGGGACATCCGGTCACCCTATCAATCCATTTATTTCAGATGTTTGCATATTGCATTTTTTTCCCCTAATTCCACCTACTTTTAATCAAACTAGATCCTCTTTAGGAGTCAGAAACCCTAGATAAAGATAACATGTATATTCAGTCAGGGGTTATTAGAGGAAGGGATAGTATGAATGGATCATCCGTTAAAGCACAGAGGATGACAGCTGAGCTATATGAAACTGGTATTGATCCACAAAGGGTTTGCAACTTTGGAGTTTCTAGTGTAGGTGCACTCCAAACTCTGTGAAACTCACTCAAAGCCGCTGGGTGTTTACCGATTTCACACCAAGGCCACGTGAAACTGAACTTCACATGATTTTCAAACAAATCAGGTTCAGCCTACACCGGGCTCAGCCCCATTTGCAAAAGAGTTCTGTTAATTACCCTATTAATAAACTTGGTTTAGAATTTGTAATAAAAAAAAGCAATTGGGTTGTGTGTGATTTTTCTTTCCATCATAAATGTTTTGGACAGTTCTAATTTCCAGTCTCTTAAAGGTAGATTCCAGAAAATCACAGTGCAGTTGGAATAGTAGAATCTGTGTTTTTGTTTGTGGCTCACTTGGGTATTTCTTCTCATTTTACATAAGAATGTATTAAAATATTTTATGTGTTTCAATATTCACTTTAAAAGGGAAGGAGGCATTTTAAGATATCCTAAGGAAATAAAACTGGGTGGGGGCTTCTTTTTTTTTTTTTAAATGGTAACCTTTAAAAACCGAGAACAAAACTACATTATGTCCAGATGCATCTACTGAATGTTCCCCACAGCCTTGTTAATTCAACACAGAACCAAGTTTTAACTAACCTTTAAAAATTTATTCTATCCCCTCTGAAAACCTCTTCATACCCTTCTGGTTTACTGAAGGTGTCTCATAATGGATCATTCTTTCACATCAGAAAACCATGGATTCCCATAGATTACACCACCACCTCTGGTATATGAGGGCATTCAAACCCAAGCCCAAACATCTACACTTCAGTTTTATAGCCCACATCTCAGCTGTCGCCCTCCAGCCATGGGTGTTTCATTGCAGCATAGACATACCCACTGTGGCCAAGAGGTTAGCCAGCATTCAGAACAGGATTCTTTTCTACATACTATGCTCATCAAGGTAACACCTGAGCACGTTCCAGTAACAAGTATTTCTTGTTCTGTCCTTTGAAACAGCTGTTACTGGTCTCTGTCCATGGAACACTAGTCCGACCTAGTATGCTAATTCCTATGTTCTGAAGGGCAGAAGGATTTTACAGAGGGCCTAAATCTTTTTACAAGGTTAGTTAAAACCTCCAAGTCTTCCCCAACAGCCTGGTGAGTAGGGATATTTTAAAACAGATTTCTACACTGAATTTTGTTTCGGGCTCTTCTGTTCTCCTTTAAAACCTCCTCTCAATTTTTTGAAAACACTTAATTCTAAGGTGAGATGCACAGCTTTATCTGTTGGCATTCATTTTTTTGTAGGATGATTTGCAGGAGATAAACACAGTAAGAATTTAATTAGGCAACATGAAATACTCTAAGGGTTATACAAAACTTCTTATTCCATCCCCCAGGCCTGTTGAATGAGGGGCTAACAAACTAAAAGAGCTGAAAGCTGTTCAGAACTAATGGTGTTCAGAACTGTTCTCCTTGGTAAAGTAGACACATATACTGCCACCAGAAATAGGGCACTTTGTACAATTAACCAGTAAGACCCAAACAAAGTTATTTTATCAAAAGCAAAGGAGGATAATGTTCCCCAAAGAACAAAACTGTCCTCAAAATAGACAGTATCACTGAATACACTGGACTTTGGTTCTCAGAAGAACTTAAGCTCTGAACCCACTTAGGCACTTTTGAAAACTCCACCCTTAGAGCTCAAGCCAACTAACACGTGAGACTAACTACTTGCAAAAATGGTCAACACATAAGTGAATAAAAGTAACTTATTCTTGCTGTGACTGAGAGATATTCACGTCAGCGTTGTCAACATTCACAATTTGACAACTACTCCATTCTGGCCCTGCTGTAGAAGAGAGCTATCCCACCCAGCTCAAGGGAAATACCCTTCCAATTGGCTGTGCTCAACCAGAAAGTGGGGAAGTGAAGATGGCCTGTTGTAAGAGGCACACTGAATTCTGCATCCATCCCTCAGTTTTTTGGTAGGAGAAAGAACAACCAACAGTATTGTCCCAAGAGAAAGGAGGAAAAGAAAGAGGCTAATGGCTCAGGGGTGCGCCACTACCTCTTCTTCTGTAGTGAAGAATGGGTCAGTCTGCTCTCTGCTTCCCAACCTGTCTTCATCTCCACAATACCAAGCCAAGGAAGGGGGAGTGGGCAGTGAAGACGGAGATCCCACTGCAGCTGCCCCCAGACCTGGGAGGGGTAGGATCAAGAACCACTAGAGCTGTAGGAGGATCAGAGTTGCACTGAAGAGCAAGGAGAAATAGTGCTGGAGAGGAAGGGGACACAAAATTCACTCATTAGAATTTTGGGGCTTAGGGAGAGCCTGGAAGCGCCACACCATCAGGCAGCAAGCGAGAGCTCCTGCAGTGAGGGTCAAAAGTCATTGTACTTCATGAATTTGGGAGAGCTGGTAACCCTCTATGTCTATGCAACACACGCTGAGGATTGGGAAAGGGAGTTAAGAAAAAAAATCAACCTGAATACAATATGGTCTTAAAAAAATCCCTTTTTATTTTAGAGTCTGCCTCATGATTTTTGAGCTTTTGGGCATGGCAGTACTTCACACACTTACATATTTAAGGATCTGCTGCTATAAAGACAACCTAAAAAGGATGGGGTAAGCGAGGAGGAGGGGGGACTGCAGGCTTAGGAAAATCTCAGTCCTACACCCAGAAGTAAGAAACAGGACAAGAAAGTGAGGCCATTACACCTGAATATTCTTGGTGCTGGGATCCAATCCCAGAGTGGGCAGATAGCCGTCATAAATGGGATTTGATCACGTTAAATAATACTGGCATGGATATCTAACAGCATACTAAGCTCCCACCTCTGAGCAAAATTTTATAGCCATGAATTACAAGATCTTACTAATGGTTGTTTATAATGGAGTCAATGGCATTTTATACAATATATATAAAATACATCAATACACATCACAAAAGGCTTTAAAATTATGCCACAGAATGCAACTATTAGTCTGAAAACTATTAGTCATTGGGAATATTAGCTATAATTTTTCTTTCTTAGTGATTCATAATGTCCTTGGGCAGCAAAAAATAATATACTGTCATAGCAAAAAAAAAAAAAAAAAAAAAAAAAAAGTTTCAAAAGATTTTCCTGTTCTTCATAATGAAGAGAAATACTGGCATTTGAAAACCTAATGCACACAATAACTGGCTACAAACTATCTGAGTGTGAGGATAATGACCCAATGCTCTCATTTTACTGCTAAAGTTGTATATTTTACTTTACAATGAAAAATCCCCTGAAAAATTCATTTCTTTGATATGAGACATTTCGGTAATGAAACTGTAAATTACTGAAAGCATAAACACTGACAATTTAATAAACAGAACTCTTTATGTGGAAGAAGATATTATAAACTAGGTTTTATCTTTACTTTACTATACCTCAGCATCCACAGTTCTAGTATTAAAACCTATCCCACATAATTTATAGAAAATTTTTCCAGGATACAGATATTTGAATGGAGCTGACATGTCCATAGATGTCACAAACTGCAACAGGACAGACATTCCAATTACTTGGTGTGCACAAGTTATATCAAGATGTTTCCTCCTGGGGGCATTCTGCACCAAAAAAATAAAAAATTCTGTGCACAATATTTTAAAATTCTGCAAATTTTATTTGTCAAAAACAACACTACATGATCACACCAGCTTCAATTATTTTGGTAATTTATTTTGAAACACCTGTCAGCAAATATATCTGTAACAATACAGACACAGAAATTCCCCTGGGGCAGAAAGTTAACGAAACCCCTATGACAACCCAGTTCCTGTTTCTCTGCCCTTGCCTCCCCAAAGACCAGCCACGGTGGTCCCCCTCCAGCCAATGCACCCAAACCCTCTCCCCACACCAGGCCCAGCTGCAGAGTTCCCCCTTGCCCAGATACCTGCACCCCTTCTCCCCCAAAGTCCAGGGATCCAGAACGAGAAACAGCCTGATGCTGGGTCCCAGGCTAGGATTGCTAGGTGTTCGGTTTTCAACCAGAACATCGGATCAAAAAGGTACCCTGGTGGCTCCAGTCAGCACTGGTGACCAGGCTATTAGAAGTCCAGTCAGCAGTGCAGTGGAGGGGCAGGCTCCGCAAGGCTCCTACAAGCGCCTCGCATGTTCAGTTCCCAGGCACAGGGGCAGGCAGAGAGGCTCTGCACGCCGTCCCCAAGTGCTGGCTCCACAGCTCCCATTGGCCAGGAACCGCTGGCTCACCCTGTACCCTTGGACCCAGAGGGACATGCCGGCTGCTTCTGGGAGCCACCCAATAAGAGTTCCACCTGGAGGCCACAACCCAACCCCGTGCCCCAGCCCTGAGCCCCCTCCCACACCCAAACTCCCTCCCAGAGCCTATACCTTGCACCCCTCCCTGCTCTGAGCCCCCTCCAGCACCCAAACTCTCTTCTGGAGCCCACACCTCCTCCTACACTCCAACTCCCTGCCCCAGTTCGGAGCCTCCTCCTGTACCCTTCACCCCACACCCCCCCGCACACTCCAAAGCCCTTGGCCCCAACCTGGAGCCCCCTCCTGCACTCAAAACCCTGCATCCCCAACCCCATCCAGGAGTCAGCACCCCCAGCCAGCGCCTTCACCACCCCAACTCCCTGCCCCAGTCCAGAGCTCCCTCCTGCATCCTGAACCCCTCATTTCTTGGCCCATTCTGGAACTTGCACCCCCAGACCAGAGCCGGTACCCTCTCCCACATCCCAACATCCTACCCCAGCCCAGTGAAAATGAGAGAGGGTGGGGGAAAGCAAGTAACCAAGGGAGGAGAGATGGGGAGGGTCCAGCAGCCCCAAGTTGCAGCCAACAGCACTGCAGCCCATTTCTGTGGGAGAAAGGAAATTCTGCACGCACATTAATTTCTGCAAAATTCTGCATTGCGCAGTGGTGTAGAATTCCCACAGGAGTACAATCTGACAGAAAGATAAACTTTGCCAAGACAAACATTTTTGGCTTAATTAAAAAAAATCCTCATTAATTGGACCTTAATTCAGGCCGTTCTCATGATACCTCTCACTGTTACAAAGGCACTACTACTAAACGGAATATTTGGGGAATGGGAGACTAAGAATTTTTCATATGTGGCCATTTGAAATCACATACCTGCAAAACACATTGCTGGCTACAGAATAGGAAGCCATCACCACTCATTAACCAGGGATGGGTAAGTGTCTCCCATAATTAAAATCCACTTGTGACTTTGTGCATTTTCTTTATATAACTTATGGAGCTTTTCTCCCATGGTGAGCACATGACAAAATGTGAAAAGCAGAAATCTAAAAGCAAATTTGCCAAAGGACACCAGGCTCCAGCAAAACCTCCCTGTGTAGCATGATCTCTGTTACATAAATAAATGCTCAGCCTCCATTTACATTCTCCAGGCCACCTTCCCCTTCTGTTATTCTGCTGCCCTCTCACCTTCTTCTCAGAAAATCCAAGGGAATAGGGGTATTCTGCAGGTTGTAAAAGCTTGGCTCTGGTGAATCAAGGTGGAAAGTGGATTCTAAAGCCACAGACCTCCTATTAAGGAAGGCCTGCTGACACATCCCTCTGATGATATCAGGAACAATGCTAGCTACTGCAAGCACCTCTGCTGACTGCATTTATCTTAAGAACAAACTTATGGACTCTATTGCCCCGGCATCTCAACACCTCACAATCCATTTACATGTCTTTATCCTTAACAGAAGTATTATATCCCCATTGTGCAGATGGGGGACCAAGGCAGGGACTAAGTGACTTGTCCAAGGTCATACAGGAAGGGCAAGGAACTGAAAATGGGTCTTCCCAAGTCCTAGACTAGTGCCCTAACCACTGAGTGACCTCCTTTTTGTCTCATGCTCACACGAGCAGAGAGGTGGCACTTCAAGTAGTCAAGACACACACCACTCAGATGCCCAGGACCCAAGCCTTCAGAACACAAATGAACGTAGACACATTGCACTAGATAACCTCTCTCAATTGGGGGAGGGAGGAAGCATTGCAAGAGACAGAAGATACTATGGTGAGGAGTGCCCTAGAAATTCTACAGGCATAAAATTGTCTGTCTGTACACTCCAATGGCTTCATCAGTGTAGTATCTTCGCATCTAGACTCAAGTCCATCCAATTGCACATCTCTGTGCCTTTTCCAATGAGAAGCAAGCAAGGGTTTATTTTTGGTTTGTTTTTTGTTAACCTTCCCAGAAAGTGAAGCTGACTGACAATTTAAACGCTGGTCACTGCATTTTCTTTTCTTCGAGGTCTAGTTAGACTTAACTTTGATATGAGTAGAAGGAGGGATGTAATTACAACCACTATGCTGCCATTCAAAAAGTGAACACGGAAATTATTAGCAAAGAACATGGGTAGGTTGCTGTTTATTTAAAAGCCTTTAAATGAAATTGTATAAACGAATGCGGAGGAAAAAGTATTTAAGGTCTATATAAATAGTGCAACTCTCTACCATTAAATACTTTTCATGCTAATAAATAATATGCTCCAAGCAACAGGGAATGTAGCGTCATTATTTAAAAATTACCAGTCAAGAGAACGCTTTAGAAATGGTCTTTAAGGGCCCAATGTTGCAGACAGACATTCTGCTCAGAACCTCCACCAATTCCAAAGGGAAATCCATGCACAGAGGGGTCACACCATTGGAAAAATTCCTTTGCGGTCATATCCCATATTTTGGGCCCAAAAGGACTTGTGGAATAGGACTCATGGCAAACAACTCTGGTTTTAGGGTACATGGTAGGGTGTGTGTGTGTGGGGGGGAACAGGGCACATTGACCTACAGGCTACAGAAGAGGTGCTTCACCTCCTCCTTGGATATCCCATGGGGATGACCTGGCTGAGTGTTGTCAGCAGCAATGACGCCGCCATCTTTAGGTAGTACACTCCAGAAGCCGAGCAGAGTGGAGTGGTCGGCAGGCAAAGGAGCTGGAGGAGGAAGAAGAAGATTTTTCTTAGTTTTTTTCTTCGAGGTCCCAGTAGCTGCTGAGTTCTAGCAGTTTTGCTGTAGCTACCTGCCATCACGGGATGACATGATCTCCAACTGAAGAACCCTTCAGTGTTGCATTGTAGGTTTGAGAACAGTTTTGTCCACAGCTCACGGACACCATGAAATTTGCTGTTTATAATCAACACTAAAAATAGAATTACAGTTTTAGAGCAGAGCTCTGTAGATCCATTGTAAAGCTACTTTCCCCTTTCCTCCCACGTTATTCCAGCCACAGAAAAGGGTTAACCTTAGTTTTCATGAGACTCAAGTTTTCTGTTCAATCTACTTTGAAGTATTCTGTATTTAATGATTTTACTGCATTTTCTAGAACATGTTTATTTGCACATGCACACCCCATCCACCATTATTGTCCTCCTCTCATGAAAGCATATGAAAGCCTGCCTGCTTTCCCACAGCTTTCAAGCATACCATAGTATCCCATCCCCAAAAATAAGCGGAAGAAAAATCCTCTCTTCTCCTGTACCTACTAGTCATTTACCATAGCTGCATCACATTCATCTCTTCTGTCTGGACTATTTTCTATATTGTCCCGGTCCTCCACATTGGCTGATGCAAGTGTGTTCTGTATATATTGTCCTAAAGTTCCAATATCCCATCTATCCCAAGGGAAGAGAGCCTTATTTATATGAACTTTGTTTCATTGAATGGACATCACCCTGCAGTGCTGGAAGCCTTCTGCAGGAAGTGGAATTTTAAAGGCTCCAGGATTGCACTGCTGTGCACAGTATTTGTTCTGCACTTATTTTCCATCAGAAACATACTTGCTGTCTCAAAATGGGTTCATCCTTAGATGAAAATAGCTTCACTGTTTGAAGTCCATCATTAACAGTTATAAATTGCTCAGTATTTCTAGTGAAAGAAAATGTGTATTGCGTGCACAAGCGTGCAGAGGAGGAGGGATTGTTTTAAGTCAGGTCGTATTTTTTTTTAAAACTATACCATTGTGTTGGAGAAGCTGGTTTGTTATCCCCTTGTTGTAGGGTTGCCAACTTTCTACTCGCACAAAACCGAACATCCTTGCCCCGCCCTCCTCTGAGGCCGCACCACCCGCTCACTCCATCCCCCTGCCTCACATCGCTCGCTCTCCCTACCCTCACTCACTCATTCATTTTCACCAGGCTAGCTCAGGGGGCTGGGGTCCAGGAGGGGGTGAGGGCTCTGGCTGGGGGGTGCGGCCTTGGGGTGTGGCTGGGGATGAGGGGTTTGGGGTGCAGGAGGGTGCTCCAGGCTGGGATCAAGGGGTTTAGAGGGTGAAAGAGGGATCAGGGCTGGGGCAGAGGGTTGGGGGAAGAAGTCCTTCTCTGGGCGGCTTTTACCTCAGGTGGCTCCCAGAAGCAGCTGCATGTCCCCCCTCCAGCTCCTACACGGAGGCGCGGACAGGCAGCCCTGTGCACTGCCCCATTTGCAGGGGCTGCCCCCACAGTTCCCATTGGTCACAGTGTCTGGCCAATGGGAGCTGTGGAACTGGCACTTGGGGCAGGGTGCAGCATGTGGAGGCCCCTGGCTGCCCCTACAGAGCCTGCCCCACTGTGCCACCAACTGGACTTTTAATGGTCCGGTCAGTGGTGCTGACTGGAGCCACCGGAGTCCCTTTTCGACCTATCGAAAACCAGACACCTGGCAACCCTATCTTGTTGGTTTAAGATACATAATGTCCCCAGAAAATCTTATATACTTGACTTTATGATTAAAAACTGAATTCAAGTTGGGTGAAGGATAAAAAATAAAAAAAATACAGTGAGAGCAAAAAAGTCTCAATGTGTTTGGCCTAATTTTCTTTATACCACCCTGGCAGTGCTAAGGATTTTTAAAATGCAGCTGCATTTACATCCAATTTAACACCCCTTTATACTGCCAGACCTGCATATAGCAGCCTTTGTATAAATGAGACTCCGGTCAACTCTACAGTAAATAAGAGCCACACATTTTTTTCTACTAAGGTTCCTAAACTACCTGCCAGAGAATAAAGTCTGTTTTCTAATGAACTTGTTTCACACAACTGACTCTGCAAGCAATGCAACATTTACTTGTCCTCACATTCAAGGCCCTTCATGGTCTATGGTCTCTCATTAACTATCAAGTTGTTGACTTGTACGTCTGATCAGCCCATGATGCCAGGCTTCATCACCCACTTGTTAAACATTTTTGAAAAGTAACGCCGTGCTTTCTCCCATGCTGCCTCTCATGCTTGGGAGGAGCTCCTTCTGAACATCGGCACATATACTTCATTACCTCCTTCAGAACCCTCCTTAAAATTCTCCTTTCCATGATGCCTACAAAAGGAAGCAAAAAGAGTGACAACGGTTAGGCTTCTGGTGTGCGAAGACCACTGCCCATCAGCCTAACCAGTATTGTCTCATTGTTTCCTTGTAATCTCCCATATCTCCATATCCATCTGCTGTCTCTTGACTTATACTTAGATAAGATTCTCTGGGAGCCAGAGACTGTCTTTTCGCTTTGTGTTCATACAGCACCTAGCACAACGTGGCCTTAATGTACCATGACTATGACTTCTAGGTAATACAAAATCAATAATACCTGGATACATTTTCTTCTTCATTGGACATAAGAACCTGCCTCAAGATCTGAGTTTAATAGTCCATAAAACATTCTCTTCTCCCTGCCATTTGTAGGAATCAGGAATACACAATTTGGAAGAGCAGTAATATTTTTTCACCACTGGAGGTCAATAGCACCAATTTTCACAGTATAACCAGAGGCAATTTTGCAATAAACCACAAAGCAATAGAATACATGTACTTTAAATCTATTGCTCTTGTGAAATGCTTATGAACGATGCTGAACTAAGGAGCTTGAAAAGGAATACATGATTCAACCCTATATTTAGAAATAGACTTCAGCTGCTGCACATGCACACAGCATAGCCAATACTCATGATTTTACTGCGAGTTTCACGATGTTTGGTGTTTTACTTGAAGCTTGACCTTCTGGATTCAGCTTATTACTTGAGAATCTCAACTTTCATTAAAAATGAAAGTAAATTTCTACATCTCCTGGTTACAGAGAAGAGCTTTGAAACATGGATCCCAAGTGCTCTGACACCAGATGGCAAATAAAAAATCTGAAATTGATTATATCCTATATCTTGTGATTTTGAAGCCAATCTCATTGATTTTTGAACATAGAGGGTTGGCAAAAAAATATTTTTTATGGGTTGTTTTTTCACTACAGATTCAGTATTATAAATCAGCTCTACTCATTAACAATGATATAGATTAAATTTTTTTGTCTACAAGTAGTGTTCAGGGCTTCACATTAAAAATGGATGGAATATTACAATCTTGTAGCATAACTCTTAAGTTTTTTTTTTATTAATCATTGAGCTTTCACTGAGAACTTTCTTCCCACTATTGTCAATTTAAATTAGATCAATTATTTTTCACATATTGTAGATCACTAGCTTACTGTAGCTAGAGAATACTAGAGTCATGTGATTTTTTTTCTGCATGACACCAACATAATTAGAAATGTATTTGCATCTGAACTTGCAAGAAAAGGTTATTTTTATTGTGCTGGTTTCTCTTAATGTTGAGAAGTGTGATTAAGTCATTTTAGAGGATTACTAAGGAACACGGGCTGAGTCAAAGCCAGGGCTCAGATTCTCAGAGACTTATTATTGGACATAGTATCTCCCATTCAACTTAACGAGACATAAGCACTTCTGACCTGATCCAAATTCCACTCAAGTCAATGAAAAAAAGTCTTGTATTCCACAGGCTTTAGATCCACATCTCACATCTGGGGTGCAGGACTGGGCTCGTAAAATGCAGTTTTAAAATAGACCTGAATCCCTGCATTATTTACCTGTAAATCACTATTAAAATGGGAAGAAAAGCTTTTTTTTATCTCTCAGTGAATATGGCAACAGTCTATCTGGTCTTGAAACCATCAGCCCTCAGAAAGCATCCTGTACTACATGCAGCTGGGGGTATCATAGAATATCAGAGTTGGAAGGGACCTCAGGAGGTCATCTAGTCCCACCCCCTGCTCAAAGCAGGACCAATCCCCAGATAAAAGCAGCAAAGAATCCTGTGGCACCTTATAGACTAACAGACGTTTTGGAGCATGAGCTTTCGCTCATGCTCCAAAACGTCTGTTAGTCTATAAGGTGCCACAGGATTCTTTGCTGCTTTTACAGATCCAGACTAACACGGCTACCCTCTGATACTTAATCCCCAGATAGATTTTTGCTCCTGACCTTAAATGGCCCCCTCAATGACTGAACTCACAATCCTGGGTTTAGCAGGCCAATGCTCAAACCACTGAGCTATCCCTCCTCCCACTGAGCATAGTTGCCTTCCACTAAACTATACTGGCTCCCCATGGATTAGCATCGCAAATTCAAGGCATCAGTGCTTATCTTCAAGATACTTAATGGCCTGGGCCTGAGATACTGAAAAGGTCACCTAAACCTGTGAGATAACGCCTATGGTCAAGAACTCTGTTCTTAGGCATAATGGATTGGTCTACCAAGTGACAATTTGCACAGCAGAGAGAGCTTTCGGGGGGAGGGGGAGGAAAGCCTGTTTAACAAACTCCTGCAGAATCTAACATCTATTTCAAATCTTTCCGAACTTCCTACCTGTCCCTCAGAATATAAACATATAGCACAACAAACAGAAAAGAAGATCTAAAAAAGCCATCTGCAGGTGAAACAAGAAACAGCAAACTCCTCTTAGGGGAGTAATCTCTTTACTTAATGGCAGGGAATTGTAGATTTGACTTTATTAAAAAATGACGGACTTTCCCCCTACTTTATCATACATGAATTATTGCATGAATTTAGTGACTAAGTGCTGGCAGATTAACTACTCTGTTATTTTACATAATTGCTGCACACAGGTAATCAGTATGCATCATGCCCTAGAGAAAATGAGGATGGTGTTTGCTGTTGGCATGTCATGCTGGGAGTCTCAGCAATGCATTTTCACAACACCATGGATTTATTTTATGGAGGGAGAAGAAAATATCAAGAATTTACCAAGGCAATACATTCTTCCGCAGATATATTAGACAATGGAAACTCCAATCTAGTGTCAATTCTTTTCCCTTCTTTCTGTGGCCAAGCCATGATGAGTAAATCCATTGAGTATAGAAGCAAATTATCTGTTTTAATTGACCGGGTTAAGAAGCTCTAAAATATGTTCCTGGAGTTACAGAATTACTGTAATTAGAGTTCAATGAACAACAAAATGACCAATGGCCCAAAAATTATCCTTAGATGAGTGTGCACAGTGATATGAACTTCATATCATACACACAGGGCACTGGACATTTGTGTATGCACATGATTAATATCAGAGGAACAAATGTACAATCTTTAAGCTATAATCATTTTGAGGTCCATGTAAAGACTGTGAAATTTTGGTTTAAAGATTCCTTGCATTTGAAGAGATCAGAAGGCACACTTCTGTTAGAGATTTTACAGTGGAAGCTGACATGCTAAAATTTACTGTACCAAATCCTAATTTATACAGCGTTTCCTCACTCTCTCCAATGCGAATTTGTCATTGCTAGGTGAGAACTGTTTCCACAGATATGCAATTTACACAAAATTAAATAGAAGTAAAACTGTTTAAATAGTGTATAGGTTTTGACACAAAGTTAACAAGAGCCACCAAACAAATTAAAGGCTCAAATTCCATCCCTAACACATCCTGACGTGTTGAGATTAGTTAAAGACATCTGGAGGTTTATCAGGTAAATTAGAGATGAAAAGGACCTGTTGGGTCATCTAGTCCACCCTCCTACCAATGCAAGGTGATTTCCTATTATTTTGTGGTGCTTGAATGTATAGGATAGTTTTCAGACACGTCTACAATATTTAATAGCTGATTTTCAGACACGTCTACAATATTTAATAGCTGATTTTCAATGTACTGAGCAAAATGTTAGCATCAAAAAAATGAAAGAACAAAGCAGGCTATCCAAAGTCTCCTCATGGATTTAGGAGGTAAAGTTCTGCTCTTGGATATACCAGTATTTTTTTTAAGAACTTCATTGAAATCAATAGAGATACAATTTTAGATAATGTTTTCACCCCTCAGCCACGAGGCCGAGAAGCGATGAAAACATTATCTAAAGTTGTATCTCTATTGATTTCAATGAAGTTGTTGTTATAAAAAAATACTGGTGTATCCAAGAGCAGAACTTTACCTGTATCTACAACCAAAGCAACTGGGACCAGAATTAGAGCTATAATTTATCAATGAAAAAAACGTCAACCATTTTTTCGTGTCTAAATGATGTCTCCTCCACCCATTTCATCTAGCTTATAGAATGCAGTTGCACTGTAATGTTTGGAGTATCAAGCTGATTTAGATTCAATCCAGGAGAGACCAAGGCAGTGTCGAGAGGGCAAGGGGAAGTAACCAGAGGATGTAGCATATCACTCACCTTCTCTCTTGAATTATCAGTGTCTCTTCTATTATTCAGACCTCTCATATTCTGCACTCTATCCTAAATTCCATTAAAATTCTTTATTTTCAACATCCAAAATCCCAGAGGATTGTAAAAATGGCCTGCTAAAACTTAGTTACACCAATGAACAAACAAACTGAAAATCTACAGTAAAATGTCTTTTACATGATCAAAGTTATTATGATTGAAATAACTGCAAGTATCTTCCCCACCAGCCATGAGATTCTTCCACCATGGTAGGACACTTTCCCACACAACTCCTGAATTAATTCTGCTGGCATCATTGCGGTACACAGCATAGCAGCATAAGAACCAGGTCTATACCCAGACGCTTGTAGCATCTCCTTCCTTTCCACCTCTGTTACCCTCAAGAGACTGATGTCACATAGGGTCACCAAGGGGAAAACGGGGAAGTTCTCGTACACACACACACACACACAAAAGCATGTAAGGCCCTCCCACCAACCCCAACATTCCGGTTCGCCAAACCACGCAGCCACTAATGTGCCTTTACTGTGCTCGGATGGTTCAGCAAGTAGTTTAAAATGGCTGATAGGGGACTGGGACCCCGCATGAGAGATTCCGCAATTTGGGAGTGAAAAACATTCTTCCCGCCCTGACCCCTTTCATAAACAGCTTTCCATGGTGCTATGGGGAAGGGCCATTGTTCGACTAGCTACCTCTGCTCTCCACATGAGCCTGCCACAAACTTCATTAAAAGTGCGGTCACCCATGACCCAGGAGTGCCTACTCACCATGGCTGGAACAGCAAAACGGCACAGTGAACAGTTACGGATTCTGATTATGTTATGGCTTACACCCAGTGTAATACTTTTTTTTTTTTTAAATGAAAACAGCCTTGCTATGGAAACATTTTATTAATGTACAATGGCTCCTTTATTTTTTCCCCATGACTGACAGCTAGAAATGTGTCCTTCGGCATATCATCAACACCTGAAAACAGACTTTCGCTGATTAGAAGGAGAAGAACGCAGAAGGACATGTTCACGGAGATAATGAACACCTCCGGGACAGCTGACACAGAGCTGAAAGCGTGGAAGATTTCACTGTTCGAGAACTTAGACATGAACATGGAGAGTAGGAAAACTTCCAATGAGCAAGAGCATACAACGCAGGATGAGATGCTCTGGATTATGAGGGACCAAGCAGATATGTTGAGGCATCTGGTTGAACTGCAGGAACAGAAGCAGGAGGGTAGAGTCCCTCTGCAGACCCTGGTGGACAGAAAGCCAGAATTATCTGGCGCAGAATCACCTTCCCCCAAGCGTTCCACGTGGTGTGGGCAAAAAGTCCATTATTCCTTTCACTTAACTCAGAGGGAAGGTACACATTCACAGATCTTTGATGGTCTGGAATGTGGTGTTATGTTACACAGCTGAAAATGTTTCTCCCGTTCCAACTTTACAACCCTTTTTCCTCAAGGTTATCTTTTTTCCCCCGTTCTCCCTCTTTACTTGTTTGTTAAATACAGTAAATAGATTCAAGAAATAAATGTTCGTTATTGAGTAGAAGCAGTGGGCTTGAGAGGGGGGTTGGCTTTACAGGGACAGTGATACAAGCCAGGTGAAGGTCTGGGACAGCACAATGCAGACAAGCAGCTCACATTACTCTGACTCATCATTAAACGGCTTTTCAAAGCCTCGCGGATACGCAGAACCCCTTGCTGTGCTCTTATTGCTCTGGTGTCTGGCTGCTCAAAAACGGCTGCCATGTGATATGTCTCAACTGCCCACCCCTGCGGAAAATTTTCGTCCTTTTTTTCCCACAGATATGATGGAGCAAACAGCAGGCAGCTATAACCATGGCATGTTCTCCTCACTAAGGTCCAACCTTGTTAGTAGACTTCTCCAGAGCCCTTTCAAACGACCAAAGACACATTCAATCACCATTTGCTGAGCCTATAGTTGAACCAGACCTTACTGCTGTCCAGATGGCCAGTGTATGGCTTCATGAGCCAGGAGAGCCAGGGTAGGGTGGGTCCCCCAGGGTAACAATAGGCATTTCAACGTCGTCAATGTTAATTTTGCGGTCTGGAAGGAAAGTCCCGGAATGAAGCTTTTTGAACAGACCTGAGTTCCTAAAGCTTCGCACGTCATGAACCTTACATTGATGTCAGTGAAATGCCCTGTATGCTGCACTTGCAACACCATTGAAAATATCCCTTTCAGTTTATGTACTCTTTGGCAAGGTGGTCTGGTGCCAAGATGGGGATATACATGCCATCTATCACTCCAACACAATTGGGGAACCCCATCATGGCAAAATCATCCACTACGTCCTGCACATTTCCCAGACTCACTACGCTTCATAGCAGAAGTTGATTAATGCCCCTGCCCACTTGGAGCACAGCAGCTCCCACAGTTGATTTACTTACTCCAAATTGATTTCCCACTGACTGATAACAGTCTAGCATTGCAAGCTTCCAAATAGTGATTGTCACTTGCTTCTCCACTGTCAGAGCAGCTCTCATTTTTGTGTTGCTGAACTGCAGTGCAAGGGAAAACTCTGCACAGATTTCCTGGAAGTCGGCCTTCCACATTTGAAAGCTCTGCAGCCACTGCTCATCATCTTGTACCTGCAAAACGATGCAGTCCCACCAGTCAGTGTTTGTTTCACAGAAACAGAAACGGTGCTCAGAGTGCAGCTGCTCTGTGACTGCCAGCAGCAACTGTGAATTGTTTTTTCTCAACGGCTTGCAGCAGGGCTGCTTGCAGGACATTATGTTCCACACAGCGAACCCTATTTCAGCTCTGGAAATAATGCAGAAGAAGGCGTGAGGTGTTTGAGATGCTCACACTAAAAGTGCACAACTGAGCAGGCTCCATGCTTCTGGGGTTATGGCATACGCACAGCGGTTTTAAAGCCTGAAAAGCACTAGGTTGTTTGCGGTTGACATGAAGAAGGGAGCACAGTGATTCATGGGATGCAAACACAATGTTCTTATTCTCCCCTGTGACAATTATAGAATATCAGGGTTGGAAGGGACCTCAGGAGATCATCTAGTCCATGCTCCTGCTCAAAGCTCAATATTTTTGTCCCATGAGGCACTGCACAAACTTCCCAAAACATACAGCAGGAAGTTGCACTTTGGGATAGCTACCCCACAATGCACTGGTTTGTGGACTGATGCAGGCGCTGCTAGTGAGGACGCATTCCATCGCGACAATGAGCATAGTGTGGCCACACACAATCAACTTAATTAATTCAAAGGCTGACAGTCGAATTAGATAAAGTTGACTTAATTTTGTAGTGTAGACAAGCCCTATGTTTTTGCCAAGCAGCAGAATACACACAAATAAAAAAAACCTAGAGGAAGTACTCAGTCATCTGCTCTGTGCCTATGCCTAAACCAGCAAGGAAAAGGTTCACAGAAATTCAAACTGGCCTAGGACAGCAGAAAACAATTCCAGTGATGTGGCAACCAGTATGGGTATAGGAAGTGTCCAGCATTCAGGTAAATATGTAGAAACTGTAGTAAACCCAATCATTATACTAAAATGTGCAGAAAAATGCACAAATGAAGTCAAAAAAGGGATTTCTCAAGTGATGAGGAAGAACTATTAAGGACAATAATGGAGAAGGCTGAAAACTCAAAAGACTGGCTAATTAAAACATGCACAAATGGCACCTGTGCCATATGTTGAGGTACCATTAAAAGCAACTAAATTTCAAGCCCCAAAATTGACACACACACACACACACACACACACACACACACACACACACACACACACACACACACACACACACACACACACACACACACACACACACCATGCATTAACAGGAAAATGTCTAATGAAGTTTCTTTGTAATGCTTCACAAACAAAACTGAACGTTGAATGAAAAGCCCATATTTAAAGATAAAAAAGGCTGACATTAAAGAATCATGTTTTCCATAACTCCTCAATCCCTTTCTAATCGATTACGGGTAGCACAGAACAACATATACCAATTTAGAACACTGAAATATAAAACGAAGGATTTTTAATCGTAAGATTAAGAGCTTTGATAATTACAAATCATTTAAAATATAGCTATGTATAGAAAAAAAGAGTACAGACGAAGTAATACTTAGGCCAAATCCTTGGTGGTGTAAATGTGGTTTTGCCAATTTTCCTTTTACTTAGAACTGCTAATCTGCTTAAAATAATGTTGCTGACAGAACAAAGGTAACATGTTGGAAGATGAAAAAAGATACACAAACACATAACGACAAATTTAAAAAAAAAATAAATCTTTTTCTGGGAAGACCTAGGGAAGGGTGACAAAACATGACCCAGAAACTGAAAAACCAGCAGGAAATCTACAGACATTGGGTATCTGAAGCTTGCATGCATAATATATGGGTTACCTAAAATCCAAATGGTTGATGTGCTACAACCCAATTGGCTAAAGGTTACTTAATCTGTAATGTAGACATGTATAAGAGACCTAATAGAACATGAGCCCAAACTGGGGAAACACTGATCCAGAAACTGAAGAATGAGACTGAAGGATCAAAGGCAGCAATGACTACCATGGAAGGTGAAAGAACTTCCCAGTGCCCCAGAATGTGGTAACTTGGGGCCCATTTACCAATTCTATTTTATCCGATATTTGTCTGGCATAAATGTATGTCCAGATACTAAATGACAATAAATTGTCTGAAAGTGTATAAATAAAGGCAAAAATTCATTAAGTTTAAATTTGGGAGGGAGACTTACGATTCATTCAGTTTCTCAACTTTTACTCCCAATGCCGTACCAGATAGGCAGTTGGGCACAATCAAATAATAAACAGAAAATGAAAGATGTACGGAGCACATAAAAGTGGAAGAGTCAGAAGTGTCGTAAAAGATTTTACTAAAGGAACAATTCCAGTGCTGGCAGAGTGTACACTGGCAATTATAAAAGGAAAATGATAAAACAAGAGTTTGTGGTGGCACACAGAGGCAAGCAAACAGTCTTGAGCCTAGACACGTGTGAAGTTCTTGGTCTCATTAAGAGAATATATGCAACAAGGAGACAAAGACAACCTACAAACAGATATGAAAGAATTAATAGCATCATATGAAGATGTGGTCACAGGAAGTGGGTGCCTCCCAGTAACATTCAAGACACGGTTAGGAAAAAGATGCGGAAACCGTGGCAAATGCTAGCTACACACAAAATTCCACAAGCCTTAGGAAAGATGATGAAAGAAAAAGCTTCAAAACATGACAGCAAATGGTATCATTTGGACAACAGAAGAACCAACAGACTGATTTCAATCAGCAATTGTAGAGGTGGGGGGGAAGGATGGGGACCACAGCTATGCACAGACCCTAAGGAGCTGTACAAAAAACAAAGAACACTTCCACTCTCCCACAAGAAGTCAACTGTTATCTGAGATGGCAGAACTCAAATTCTTCAGCAAATTAGATGAATCAGCTGGATTTTGAATCTAGATTCTCTGGGACACTGGGAACTCCAAATTCTACACTTTCAAACACACCATTTGGCAGATATTGCTTCCTACGGCTACTTTTCAGAATACGTTCAGCTCTGGAACTATTTCACCACACAGTGAGCCAGATGCTAGAGTCTAGCAGCCATGAAAGTGCAAACTGATGAAATAACAATTTGGGGACAACACTGCCACTGAACAACAGGAACGATTGCAGAGAGTACAGGAAACTGAAATCTAAAAAACTTAAATGGAATAAGATCAAATGTCAGTGTCATAAACAGATGGTTAAGGGTTAATGTCTCTTTTACCTGTAAAGGGTTAAGGAGCTCAGTGAACCTGGCTGACACCTGACCAGAAGACCAATGAGGGGACAAGATACTTTAAATCTCAGTGGAGGGAAGTCTTTGTTTGTGCTTTTTGTTTTGGGGGTTGTTCGCTCTTGGAGCTAAGAGGGACCAGATGTACACCCAGGTTTTCTCCAATCTTTCTGAATCAGTCTCTCATGTTTCAAAATAGTAAGTATAGCCAGGAAAGGCATATTAGTCTTATGTTTGTTTTCTTAACTTGTAAATGTGCATTTTGCTGGAAGGATTTTTACCTCTGTTTCCTGTAACTTTGAATCTCAGGCTAGGGGGCGGGGGAAGTCCCTCTAGTCTATATGAATCTGAATACCCTGTAAGCATTTACCATCCTGATTTTACAGAGATAATTTTTACTTTTTCTTTCTTTAATTAAAATCTTTATTTTTTAAGAACCTGATTGATTTTTTTCCCCTTGTTTTAAGACCCCAGGGGATTGGGTCTGAACTCATCAGGGATTGGTGGGGGGAAAGAAGGGGGGGGAAGGTTAATTCCTCTTTGTTTTAAGATCCAAGGAGTTTGGATCAGTGCAGCCTCCCAGGGAGGGAAAAGGAGGGGGAATGGTTTAATTTCTCCTTGTTTTAAGACCCAAGGGGCTTGGGTCTTGGGTTCCCCAGGGAAGTTTTTGGGGAAACAGGAAGTGTGCCAAACACTATATTTTTGGCTGGTGGCAGCAGTATCAGATCTAAGCTAGGAATTAAGCTTAGAAGGGTCCATGCAGGTCCCCACTTTTTGGCTGCTAAAGTTCAAAGTGGGGGAAAAATCTTGACAGTCAGTTTCAAACAACAAGAGAAACAACATACAGGGGAGAGAGACTGACCTCCAAGGGAATCTTGTCTGATGCATCAAATATTCAAACAATACTGAACATACTGAAACCAGAAGATAAAAATGAAATTATGTCAAGTTTATACTTAACTGTACAGCTCGCACAACTCACTTAAGGCATCTCTGCCACATGGTCACCAAATGGCCATAGATAGCAGAGCTTGAAAGAGAGTTTGATGATTTAAAAACACAATCTGATATCACTTCCAGGCTGCAATTTTTTGACCCATTGAAAGTCAAACTCTGCACAGATGCCTCAAATGTGGGGCTGGAAGTAATACAGTGTCATGAAACTGATGGGTTGCCAGTCCTGTATGCATGTAGGGTATAACAGCTACAAAGAAGAGGTACATACAAATTGAATGACACACACTATGTCCGCTGTATGGATATACAAGTTTTCATGACTTTTTTCATGGTTGCAGCTTCAAAAGCAGAAACTGGTCACAAACCACTGACTGCATTACACAAAAAGGGACTTGGAGAAGCACCACCAAAAATACAGCAACTACTTTTGAAAATACAGAAGTATGATGTGACCTTCTACCATGAAAGCTACCTCAGAATGGCAGACACACTCAAGAGCACACACTCCACCTGACTACACAGCCCAATGATCTGAAAAGAGCAGTAAACTTTCATGTGAATGTGTGTTGGGGGGAAGTCACATGCTGTATCTCTAGGCATGTGAGATGAATTGGAGACAGACAAACGGCTGAAGATTAAATGCTGCAAAGTGATACACACAATAAATAAAGGAAGGGGGGAAAAACAATTTTCCATCTGCATATTCCCACAATAAAAGAGAGCTTTCTGTGATCTTAGGAGTGCTCTTGAAGGCAGGGCCGGCTCTAGGTTTTTTGCTGCCCCAAGCAAAAAATAATTTGGATGCCCCTTCCCCCCCCCTTTTTTATTTTGGCTTTTACACATTTGCAATGTTTTGTTTTGGACTGTTTAAAATAATTAAAAAAATGAACACAGAATTTGTAATTGGTGAAATAAAACAATTTCCTAATAGTGCACTCATTTACTCACTGGGCTGGCCAAGGAGTGAGCTGGGCTGTGTCTGCCTGGGCAGAGTTTGGTTGCCCATGTGCCAGAGGCTTGGCATAGGCAGGATGTCAGCCCCAACCCCAGGGCTTATGTGGTCCCTGTGGGTCAGACCAAGTCACGCTTCTGGTGGACTACCCAGCCTGGCTGTCGCTGCCAAGTAGCCAGAGGGACCTGGAGCTGTGTGGGGGACACCAAACAGCTCTGCCTCCTGTCTCGCCTTCCCCTTGCCCTCCAGAGCTGGGTGTTGCAGCCCATGCTGGCAGGAGCAAGCAGCAGGCATGAGGGGAAGGGAGGGGGTTGCCTGGTCCCTTCAGCCAGGGCACAATCACCTCTGCTCCCCTGGCACCAATCCCAGTCTGAAATGGCTGTAGCAGCCCTGCCCATGGTCCCACGTCTTGCTATGCAGCATGGGGAAGGGAGGAAGCTCTGAGAGTAGGGCTGCGGCCCGGCTCCCACACCGGTCTAGGGTCCCTATGGCTGGAGGGGCAGCGAACCCCAGGGACCCTGGCTTGGGGCAGCCTCAGCAACACCCGAGTCCTGGGCGGTCACCTCGTGGCATTGCCGGGGACAGAGCCAGCCGGGAGGGGGGCACCGTCTCTAGCACTCATGCAGAGCGAGCTGAGGCAGCTGCAGGGTCCAGCTGCTGGGGCCTGGGGCAGAGCAGTCGGTGATCACAGGGCAGTGTGCCCGGGTCTCCCGCTCCCCAGGACCCCCGCGAGCCGGCTGCGGGCTCGGCCTGCGCAGTGGCATGAGTTCGGCTCAGCCCGGGCTGCCGGCCCTACTCCCCTGGCAGGAGGTGGCGCAGGGAGGAGGAGGCGGGGACAAGCCGAGGAGGAGCCCGCAGCCAACACTGGAGGAGTAGCCCGCCCGGCCACCATGTTCCACCGCCACCCCCTGCACTTCATGACCGGGGCAGGGCCGCGCTACTGGCTCCTGGCTGAAAGGGGCTGGCCGCTGCCCATAGGAGAGTGGCAGGGACACACTCCCCACTGAGCCGGTTCCCCCCATCTTGCCACAAAGCCCTGGCAGCACCCGGTCAGAGAACAAAGGGCGGTCAGGATCCAGCCCAGGACACTGCCTCAGGTCGGAGCTGGGGCCCCAGCATTATGCCACCCCTGATAAATTGCTGCCCCAAGCACCTGCTTGTTTTGCTGGTGCCCAGAGCCGCCCCTGCTTTAAGGGATCACAGACTGTGGTTTCCACAGTGATGAGAAGAGAAGTGATGAACAAAAGACCACCTGGGAATAGCCAAATAAAAAAGGGAGCTAGAAAAGATGTATTCTGGCCACACTGAAGAAATAGTGAGCTGGTGTGGATGTATCAAAAATAAAGATTCTCAGCTGAAAACCAATGGTCACTCATGAACTTGCAATTCCATGGGACAACATTAGAATTGACATGTTCCACTTGAGAAGACACGATCACCTGGTTATAATGGACTACTTTACCACTTTCCAAAAAGTCATCACGCTTGAAGTTACTATAGAAGCAACAGTTGTCAAGCATATTAAATCTGCATTTGTATATCATGGAATTCCAAGAACAGTAACAGCTGACAACAGATCACAGTTCAAGAACAGGGAAATCCTGGACTTTGCTAAAATCTACCACTTTCCTCATAAAACAAGTAGTCCCAGATATCCTAAAGCCAATAGATTAGCTGAATGCAGAGTACATATAGTGAAGGAATTGCTCTTGAGTAGTTATTTGCCTCTGTATTTGGCTCTCGTGTGACCACTGCTGGAATATGGTGTCCTGGTCTGGGGTCCACATATTAATTAGGAGGTTGATAAACTGGAGAGGGTTCAGAGAAGAGCCACAAGAATGATTAAAGGACTAGAAAATATGCCTTATAGTGACAAGGAGCTCAATCTAGCTTAGCCAAAAGAAGGTTAAGGAGTGACTTGATTACAGTCTAGAAGTGCCTTCACAAGAAATATATATTGAATAATGGGCTCCTCAGTCTAGGAGAGAAAGGTATAAGGTGGTCCAATGCCTTGAAGTTGAAGCTAGAGAAATTCACACTGGAAATAAAAGTATATTTTTACAAAATTCACATTTATAATTTTAAAAATGAAGGGTAATAAATGTAATGGGGTCTATATTTCTGTTCCTGTGACAGAACGGAAGTACGCTTTGCATGAAATATTGCTGTGACATGGAAAGTTACACTTAATTATATTAAGATATTATATTTGCTCTGAGTAGTTTGTTCCACACACACACCCGATCTTCCAAAGCAGTGAAATTTAGCAGGTGCTAAAATTATATAGAGGCCATGTGACATAAAATTAAGTCTTCTAGAAGGGTTACTAAGGGGAACATTGCACCACTTCGGACTAGAATTATAGACTTTATTGCATCATTGATATCACTGGTATTTTCCATTATAACAAGTATTACAGCAGCACTTAATATTACTGTTTATCGGTACCTACAAAATCCCTTTTATTACTATGGATTTTCAGATTTATTATTTTCCGATTTTGTTTCTTCCCCCAATTAAAAAAATATATATTTCCATCTCCTCTGGCCCAGGGCTGTAGCCAGGGAGAGATCTTTATTTTTTCGTGTAGCGCTGGATTCTGTGTTATTATTTTGATTCTACAATTCTGTCCATGTTCTTGTTAACATGGATTTCATAGGGCCCTATGTTTAGCTGAATAAATCTATGCCAATAGTTCCATAAGTCAGTACTCAAGCTTAAATTTTCAAGCTTTGAGAACTTGCCTGTAAAAATGTTGCCTTTGGCTGAGGGTTTGCAGGGAATCTTTCAGCAAAAAGACGTCTTTCAAAAAGTTTTCTATAAAAAGGAGTTGGCTCAATCCTAGTTCCTTGTGCCTCACTGCATTCATTCAGCACAATTCATGTTATGTGCAAAGTACATTCCAGGACTGATCAGTTAAATTCTCTCTTTAATTTTACTTCTTGCATATGCAGACATTCCTGCAAAGGGATCAATGTTTCAGCAAAGGGTCACTTTTTTCCAAGGCTGTTTAAGCAATGATGGGGTAGGGTTTAAGCAATCTTGAGAAAGGTCACTTCTGACTGAAATGATGATCCAGTGCTCTAATGCCTATGTTAGTAAAATAAAGCAAGGATTTAATTTAGTTCATCAGCACTGAAGCTGTCGAATGCTGTGTAAAGAAGCTTCTTCATTTACTTCATTGTGTGCTAGGTTTGATCTAATTTGAATGTTAACCCTGATATCAACTGTTCACTGTAAAGTCCCTCCACAGCATATAGACTCAGACATTTAAGGCCAGAAGGGACCATTATGATCATCTAGTCTGACCTCTTGCACATCGTACGCCACAGAACCTCACCCACCCATTCTTGTAATAGACAACTAACCTCTGGCTGAATTACTGAAGCACCCGAATCACGATTTAAAGACTTCATCATTTACTCTGGTTTAAAGTCTGATCACGTGGGTGAGACCCACCACACATACATCTGGGAAATAATTCACTGTAGTAACTCAGAGCCCTCCCCTTCTAGTGTCCCATCACCAGCCATTGCAGATATTTGCTACTAACAGTCGCAGACGGGCAACATGCCATTGTCAGCAATCTCATCATATCATCCCCTCCATAAAATTACTCCCAAGGGAATTCTGCACCACTGTACATACGCAGAATTCATGTCCCCCACAAATGTTTTTGCTTCCCCACAGAAAAATGACTTTTTGATGAGGAAGCAAAGGGATGCCACAAGAGCGGTCATGTGACCCTCCCCAGCAGTATGTTTCAGGTGCCCAGGGTAGCCGACAGAGAGGTAAATCACTGTGGGGCAGGGAAAGATCCAGCTGGTGGCTCCTACCCTGCGCCGGGCTCAGCTGTTAGTCACAACTGGGTTAGGGAGGACAGGACCTCCTCTTCCCCTGCACAGCATCCAGGGCTGTGTCAGACTTCACTGCAGATTTCTCCCCCGGCTATATGAAGCTCTGCAACCCCCACACCCATCGCTCCTCAGCTGCAGAGGGAGGAATCACTGTACAGGGAGCTGCACCCCCACATAACCCCCAAGCATCCAGACCCCCTCTCATACTCAGACCCTCCTGCCGAGCCTCACCCCACAGCACCCAGAACCCCCCCAATGAGCCCCACTCCACCTGGACCACCCCAATGAGACCTGCACCCGGATCCCCACCCTACCGAGCCCCAACCAGCTGTACCTGGATCCCCACTCCACTAAACCCCACTCCCTCACCATCTGGACCTAAGTTTCCTGTCAGTGCCGTGCAGGCACTCAGGGAACCCGCTCAGCACCTGCCACGGCTGGGGGAGAGGTGCCCCTCCCCCAACCCCAACTCAGCCCCAGACCTTCCACAGTCAGGTGGGGTTGATGGCCCAAGCCTGCCGCAACGCCCCTTCCACAGTCCCAACTCAACTCCAGAACCCTTCAACAAGCCCCTGTGTATCCAGATCCCCCCAGCACCTAGATCCCCCACTAAGCCACCTGCATTCAAATTTCCCCACACAGAACCCTCTCAACCCACACCAAGCCCCTCCACTCTTGGATCCTGCCTTGCTGAGCCTACCTGCCCACATGTGGCATAGAGGGGCAGGGCTGTGGGATGTTTCTGGTGCAGGCCCAATCCTTGCACTGTTTCAGGGTTCGGTGCAGCCTCCTTGCTGAGTCCATATCCCAGGGGCAGTAGGGGAAAGAGCTGCATAATGATCTCCCACCTCTGTGCAGCTAGTGGCCTGTGCTCCCCACTGCCATGCTGGAGCTTCCACATTTAGTTAAATAAAATTTGCAGATTTTTATAATATTGTCTGCAGAATTTTTAATTTTGTGGTATAGAATGCCCTCAGGAATAATAAAATTTATCAAGCTTAATCTTGAAACCAGTTAGGTTTTTTGCCCCATTGCTTCCATCAGGAAGCTGTTTCAGAACTTCATAGAAGCATAGACTTTAAGGTCAGAAGGGACCATTATGATCATCTAGTCTGACCTCCTGCACAACGCAGGCTACAGAATCTCACCCACCCACTCCTGTATCAAACCTGTGTCTGAGCCATTGAAAAGTCCTCAAATCATGGTTTAAAAAGACTTCAGGATGTAGAGAATCTTCCAGCAAGCGAACCATGCCCCACACTGCAGAGGAAGGCGAAACCCCCCCAGGGCCTCTGCTAATCTGCCCTGGAGGAAAATTCCTTTCAAATCCCAAATATGGCGATCAGCGAAACCCTGAGCATGTGGGCAAGACTCACCAGCCAGACACCCAGGAAAGAATTCTCTGTAGTAACTCAGATCCCACTTCATCTAACATCCCATCACAAACCATTGGGCATATTTACCACTAATAGTCAAAGACCAATTAATTGCCAAAATTAGGCTCTCACATCATACCACCCCTCCATAAACTTATCAAGCTTAGTCTCGAAGCCAGATATGTCTTTTGCCCCCACTACTCCCTTTGGAAGGCTGTTCCAGAACTTCACTCCTCTGATTGTTAGAAACCTTCTTATAATTTCAAGTCTAAACTTCCTGATGGCCAGTTTATTTCCATTTGTTCTTGTGTCCACATTGGTACTGAGCTGAAATAATTCCTCTCCCTCCCTGGTATTTATCCCTCTGATGTATTTATAAAGAGCAATATCATCTCCCCTCAGCCTTTTTTTGCTTAGGCTAAACAAGCCAAGTTCTTTGAGTCTCCTTTCATAAGACAGGTTTTCCATTCCTCGGATCATCCTAGTAGCCCGTCTCTGAACCTGTTCCAGTTTGAATTCATCCTTCTTAAACATGGGAGACCAGAACTGCACACAGGATTCCAGATGAGGTCTCACCAGCGCCTTGTATAATGGTACTAACACCTCCTTATCTCTACTGGAAATACCTTGCCTGATGCATCCTAAGACAGCATTAGCTTTTTTCACAGCCATATCACATTGGCGGCTCACAGTCATCCGGTGATCAATCAATACTCCGAGGTCCTTCTCCTCCTCTGTTACTTCCAACTGATGAGTTTCCAGTTTATAACAATAGCTCTTGTTATTAATCCCTAAATGCATGACCTTGCACTTTTCACTATTAAATTTCATCCTATTACTATTACTCCAGTTTACAATGTCATCCAGATCTTCCTGTATGATATCCCGGTCCTTCTCTGTATTGGCAATACCTCCCAGCTTTGTGTCATCTGCAAACTTTATAAGCACATTTCCACTTTTTGTGCCAATGTCAATAATAAAAAGATTAAATAAGACTGGTCCTCAAACCAATCCCTGAGGAACTCCACTAGTAACCTCCCTCCAGTCTGACAATTCACTCGATGTATGACTTGATGTATGACAATTCACCTTTCAGTATGACTCAATGTAGTCTCCCCTTTAACCAGTTCCTTATCCACCTTTCAATTTTCATACTGATCCCCATCTTTTCCAATTTAGCTAATAATTCCCCCATGTGGAACCGTATCAAATGCCTTACTGAAATCGAGGTAAATTAGATCCACTGCATTTCCTTTGTCTAAAAAATCTGTTACCTTCTCAAAGAAGGAGATCAGGTTGGTTTGTCACAACCTACCTTTTGTAAAACCATGTTGTAATTTGTCCCAAATACTATTGACCTCAATGTCCTTAACTAATTTCTCCTTCAAAATTTTTTCCAAGACCTTGCATACTACAGATGTCAAACTAATAGGCCTGCAGTTGCCCGGATCACTTTTTCCCCCTTTCTTAAAGATAGGAACTATGTTAGCAATTCTCCAGTCATACAGTACAACCCCTGAGTTTACAGATTCATTAAAAATTCTGCTAATGGGCTTGCAATTTCATGTGCCAGTTCCTTTAATATTCTTGGGTGAAGTTTAACTGGGCCCCCCGAAGCAGCTTTGTTTGATTTAACACAATGTGCTAGGTTTGATCTAATCTGACTTAACACAGACATCAAACTGTTCACTATAGAGCCCATCACTCTTTCTCCCCTCACCGCCACCCTACATACTTTGCCAATCAGTAAATTGATATCGTTCCATTAAGTCAAAGGAGCTATTCTAATTTAGAATCAAAACTAGAATCAAAACTAAGCTTTCCAAATAATTATTGCTTCCATCAAAGTTAAATATCTAGAGAGATCTATATTTATAGCACCCACTATCCAGGTCTAGGTTCTTCTGGATCCTGCCACCCACTCAGCAAGGTGTAACTTCCTTATTTTCTTCCCATAAGAATTTATTTAGTGGTGACTCCAACCGCCTCACTCCTTCCTGGGAGGATCACCCGGGCAGTTTGGGATGAACATTCTAATCACAAGATCACCCCCACTTACTTGCCAGATAGTTGGAGGCTTCCACAAAATAACACAAACATACACACAGTAATTATATTAAAAATAGGAGGTAAATATAATGGAGTAGAACACTATTCTCAGATTATCAGCCCATGCTGATAATATGCATGAATTTCCCCAGTCACATGAGCTAATATAGCAAATGTAAAATTAGTGTCCCATTGGTATGTGTACTTCGTAGGAGCCCTTGACCTGTGACCATAGTATCCTCCGTGCAGCAGTTAGCAACCAGGCTGACTGGATTCAGTACAGCCCAACAGACTCACAAGTGAGATGAGGTGCTAAGTTCCACCACAGGTTTATTAGGCAGCAGGTAATAAAATCCCCAGATCCTTACCCCCTGGCTTGAGGGCACACTTGGGGGGGGGTCCTCCCAAACAATCTCCATGACTAGCTAACTAAAAGACAGTGACTCACAACTCCACGATGGATCCTCAGGTTCAGAGATGAATCTGGACTCCTCGGTCACTGCAGAGGGGCTGATGATCATTGCTGGCAGGTGCTCTCTACAAAGAATCATAGGACTGGAAGGGACCTCGAGAGGTCATCTAATCCAGTCCCCTGTACTCATGGCAGGACTATGTATTATCTAGACCGTCCCTCACAGGTGCTTGTTTAACCTGCTCTTAAAAAAATATCCAATGATGGAGATTCCATGACTTCCCTAGGCAATTTATTCCAATGCTTAACCACCCTGACAGTTAGGAAGCTTTTCCTACTGTCCAACCTAAACCTCCCTTGCAGTAATTTGAGCTCATTGCTTCTTGTCCTATCCTCAGCTGTCAAAAAGAACAATTTTTCTCAATCCTCCTTGTAACAACCTTTTATGTACTTGAAAACTGTTATGCCCAACATAAATTTGTTAGTCTCAAAGGTGCCACAAGTACTCCTTGTTCTTTTTGCTGATACAGACTAACACGGCTGAAACCTGTCACCAATTTTTTTTATCTTCCCTCATAGGTCATGTTTTCTAGACCGTTAATCATTTTTGTTGCTCTTCTCTGGACTTTTTCCAATTTGTCCACATCTTTCCTGAAATGTGGTACCCAGAACTCCAGTTAAGGCCTAATCAGCGTGCAGTAGAGTGGAAGAATTACTTCTTGCGTCTTGCTTACCAAACTCCTGCTAATACATCCCAGAATGATGTTTGCTTTTTTTGCAACACAGTGTTACACTGACAACTCTTATTTAGTTTATGGTCCGCTCTGCACCCAGATCCTTTTCCGCAGTGCTCCTTCCTAGGCAGTCATTTCCCATCTTGTATGTGTGCAACTGACTGTTCCTTCCTAAATGCAGTACTTTGCATTTGTCCTTATTGAATTTCATCCTATTTACTTCAGACCATTTCTCCAGTTTGTCCAGATCGTTTTGAATTTTAATCTGATCTTCCAAAGCATTTGTAACCCATCCTCCAAAGCACTGCACGTAGGAGTCAGGCTGCTTCTGGCCTCAGGATTTCCCCTCACCACAAAGGGGTGCAGGGCTCAGATTACAAAACTATACTAAAAATCCTAACTTTATTCTTCCACCCTAAAGCTCAGACACACTCACAACAGGCAGCAGCCCTGGACTAACAGAGCAGAGCTTGCCATGTAGTGACTTGTTTTCTCTAGGGCCAGCTCCCCAACAAAGAGCTCTAAACTGGAGTCGCCTTGAAGGGGGAAAGACCAAGCTAACGACTCTTGCTTCCAGATCCCCAGAGGCCAGTTTTCAGGGGGAACCCTGCATGCAAGTCTGGGCCTCATCAGCTCTCCACATAGCCAGTCCTGTCCTTTCCCTGACTGGTCCCAAAATAACTCTTTCCACCTTCCTCCCCTGCCAGGATCCCAGGGCAACGCACTTCTTATTGGTCAGGCTAGCTCTTATTCCCAAGCTTTCCCTTGTCAATCAGTTGACACTGTCCCTTCCTCTGAGCAGGCACCAAGCTATCCTCCCTTCCTCCCCTCCGTCCCCCACCCCCCAAGCCAACAGTGGCCCTATTGTTCTAAATAGTGACTCTCCTCCTCTCTCTGGGTTGTCTAACAGACCGAGTCTGCCCTTAGCTCCCTGTTCCTTCCAGGGACAGTGGCCTCTCCCCGAACTACCAGCAGACAGAGTCCCAGGGACCTAGGTCATCTCCTTGGGAGTTACATACATACTATTTTATTTATTTTAAAAGGTTATGGAAACTTATCTTTAAAGAGTTTTACTGTGCAAAACCACACTTAACCCCCCCCCAAAACCCTGTCTCAGTACACACGCAATAGACCATGCAAGCTTCATTGACCCCAAAATACACCCTGAGCTACAGGTTCATATTCTGAAAGCAAAGGAAGGTCAGAAATAGAAGCAAACAAAACCCCCAGTTCCAACTACTCCTCAAAACTTTGGTGGAGCCAAGGTTCAAATTTAGATTTAACAAGTGGGTCTGTTCTCTCTCTCTCTCTGGCTAGATCAGATTTCTGATTCTATATCTGAATTTTCACAGTTCTTTAATGACAGTGCAGAAAAAAGGCACTGGCTTTAACTCTCTGCAATGTGACAATGTTTCATTTAAAAAGAAAACCAGCGTAGCAGTTTGGATTGGGCGAAATTCACCTGCGGAAAGGGCTGCAGAAGCCCATCCACCAATCAAAAAAGGCCATAATTGGGACATGGACCTTGTGCTAGCCGTCTGACTGAGGGATGGGAGGTTCACCCAAATGTGTCCTGGAAAATGGTAAGTCTGCTTTCCCTTTTTAAATTAGGCTAGGGAGTTAGGAGAAAGCCAGTGAAAGATTAATTTGGAGCATGAACAAATATAACAATGTAACCATAAGAATTTTCCCTTCTACAGAAAAGCAACACCACACATCAGTGACGTGTAAAACCACTTACAGGCTAAACAGAACAGAAAACATGCCACTCCAAAATTAAGAGCAAAGCTACTTTGTTTAGGTCATTCTTAACAGTTAGAAGTCCAAAGTTAGACATGCGGTCAACAGGTTTTATGATCAAAAATGTTCCCCCCTCACTTGGCTCCCCAAAGTATTCAAACTATTATCAAACTTTGAGCTGTGGAAAAAGACCATCTGAGTTTGCATTATGCTGCTAGTATCAAGTCACTTAGAGGGAAAATGGGGTAAGTGGCTTTATTAACCAAATAAAATCTTTATCGTCTGTTTAAAACATTTTCTGTTTCATCTCCCATAGGGTATCATAAGATATGAAAATGAAACTTTGCCAAATAAGCGACAAATTAAAAAAGAGCCACTTAGTAGTCTTATAAAACTGGCTCAAAGGGTCCAGCAGGGATCCATTATTAACATGTCAAACAACTGAATGTGGGACATAAACAAAGTTCTGCATTGTGGCTCCCAGTTTTTAACGAGAAATGTTTAACGAGAACGTACACCTTATCCTTACTCCTTTGGGCATGTCATATATAATCCTTAAATTAATGGATTTTTGCAAGTTACCCTTTAAAAATTCATTTCTCATGCTATTTTTTCAAGCATTATCAATTTTATAGGGGGAACAATGTTGGCTTATCTTAACAGTGCTAACAGTTAAAAGGAAGGATGACAGGCTAACTCCAAACAATGCTAGTAATAGTGTTTGGAGTCTGAGCCAGATTCTGATTTCGCTTATGCCAGTTTTACACTAATTGTCTCCACTGAGTTCAGTGGAATCACCCTTGTGTGTGTAAAAATGAGATCAGAACCAGGTTGTCAATCAGATGTTGAGAGATCTTGTTTTCAGGGTAGCCTAGCACAGTTTACTTGCAAATGAGGATTACTAACTGTGTCCTGAATTGGCCAGGAAGTGACACTGACATTAGTTTTCTCAATTCTCTGACACGTACACAGAGTGATTGACTCATGCCAGCCAGTTGCCTCAGACTGAAGAGACAAGTTACCTTGTGGTGACATACAATTCTACCTGCGCACTTCACATACCAGGCACTGAAAAGGCACAAACAAAAAAGTGTTTATGAAGTGTATATTAGTGGAATCTTTTTAGAAGCTTTAAAAATACAGCTTTTGAATGGCTAAAATGTAGGAAAAATAGTCAGACGATTATGCAGTACTGTGAGGTGACAAAGGGTATTCAGTAGAGCTGGTCGGGATATTTTCAATAAAACTCCTGCAGACCAAGTCTCCCACATTCCAGGTGGATGCCCAGGCATCCATCAGGCTTCGAGCTGTTCTAAGGGGGGAGGAGGGGTAGGCTGGGCATCTTTCCTAAATTTTTCACACAAAAAAGTGAAAGGTCATGGTTTTGTTCAGCCTTATAACAAAAATTAAAATGTTTTTTTAAAAAAAATATTTTTCACAAAAATGTAATTTGTTTTCCAGCCAGCCCTACTATTCAGCACCTCAGTTCACTGCTTACAGCTTGGCTTTGGAAGAAAGGGATTTTTACAGAACTTAATAACTCTACTGTCAACATTCTGTGATACAAAAGAATAATTGCGCTTCTCATCGTACTGATTCTCAACCTACAGTTGCTTTCCTGTGCATTATATTTTATAGAAATTACAGTATTTTCCAGCATGACTTGATGGGATTTTTTGTGTGTTTGTTACACAGGCTTCATTTCTCTTATCAAAAAAACAAAAAATGTTATTTTAATTACATTTGATAGACTGGAATAAAAGCTGTTTAGATTTATTGATTTGACCATACATGTTCCTAATAGCTATGAAAAATAAAAGGGAGGGGAAGAATAACATAGACTCTCTCTAAACTTCCATTGAAGAGGTCAGCTCATATCCTAAACTATACTGAGGAAAAAGCGACTGATTGGAGTTTGAAAAACTCTTTAAGGTGATACACGACTGCAAAAGCATTATTTATGTCCTCACCAGAAGGCAGAGCAGGAACCCTTGCTATTTGGATTGTTTGTTTTTAATAAGGCATATATTTTAAATCTGAAAAGACAAAGATGGCTTGTCTAGAGAATTTTCATCCTCTAGCCATAACAGCATCCTATGAAAAAAGGATTAGGTAGGATAGAGAATAATTTAGAGGAGCTGGAGTGGTACACAATAGTTCTAAAACGTGTAAGGCAAAGTCATAGCATATCATTAACAAAAAGCTTTAGAACTGCTGCAAATTTGACTTCAGTCGGAAGTATGCTTGTGTAACAGAGGATAAGATGTTGATTTTAAAACAACTCCAGTTCCTCCAGAAACTACTGCCTATACAAAAGACTTTACAGATTACACTGCTCTACAGCCAAAATGCTTCTAAAATAAATGTAGTCCACCTTTACTAATTTTGGGCCACTGAGAACGAAAATGATGCTTAAAATTGTTGATTGGCTTGAGTTTTCAAGATATGCTATTGGGTCAGTACATACGACTCTTGACCTGGGAATGGCAGAGGATAAGTGAGTTATAAAGGGAAGGGATCTCAGTTTAAACCAAAAATGACTAAAATACATCTTAGATTTATTCATAGATCCAGTCAATGACGGGGTTTGGACAGTACTTGCTTTTTAGGCAAAACAATGAATGATGCAATCTGAAGCTGGTATTGCATCATACATGATATGAATTGCATCATGTTATTCCTAGAAGTCATGGATGATGCAATCATAACGAAGCTTACATCATTCTGCTGAACAAATTGCCCTATATCAGCTCTAGAAATCATACAGTGTCATGCTCTCTTATTTGTCAGTGTTTGATTTTGCAAAGGGACACATTTCTGTTTAGCCAAAGTGAGCAGAGATGCCTCGCACTTGTGTGAACAGTGCAGATAACTTCTGCTATGTTTGTGTTTGTGCATCACAAAAGTGCAGTATAACTACTATGGTTAAGAAAGCCTATCACCTTTCTTTTGGCTGCAAAATTGGAGATCAGGACAAGAGGTGGGCCCCACACATATGCTGCAACACTTGTGCAACAAATCTTCGCCAGTGGTTGAACAGGAAAAGGAAATCTATGCCTTTTGCAGTGCCAATGATTTGGAGAGAGCCAAGAGATCATACCAGCAATTGTTACTTCTGCATGGTGCCTCCAATTGGGAAAGGTGTGTCAAAGAAGTAAAAGTGGACTGTGCATTATCCAAACATTCCATCAGCTATACGCCCAGTACCCCACGGAGAAGGACTGCCGGTTCCTGATGCACCAGAATCATTCTCACTTGAGTCAGATGAGGAAGAGGAAGAGGATGAAACTTCTGGTCCTGAACCATCAATGTCACAGGACCCACATTTTCTCCCATCCTCCTCCTCTGAACCACACCTCCTAACACAAGGTGAACTGAATGACCTTGTCAGGGATTTGGAACTACCGAAGAGTAAGGCAGAGCTGTTGGGCTCCAGAATACAGCAGTGGAATCTCCTGGCAGGCTATCAGGGCAAATGGAGCCCAGCAATGCTTGCAGACTATTGCTGGACAGTGACAAGAGAGGCTCCATTTAATGAATACAAAAGACATGCCAAGAAGCGCCGAGTAGACACTGAATAGGACTAAACTATGTACATAATAGTTTTTTGCCTTTTGTTTCATAATACATTTTATTTATAGAACCCTTTTGCTGATTTTTAAAGTGTTACATAAACAGGACAGGTGAAATATTATCATGTAAAGCAACAATAAACACATGAAAAGACCTAGGTTTACAATTTATGATTAAAACTCCACTATCTACACAATATACACAGATATAAAATGTAAAAACTTAAATATCTTAGAAACAGTAGACAGTTTTTTTAATTGTCATATTTGAATTCAGCACATCAAAATACATAATATCACATTTTATCTCTGAAGCAGACGACTTCTCAAAAATTGTAGAGCAGTGTTATCCATAACAATTCTTTGTATCCTTCCGAGACTATTCTGAGCACTTTACAAACAATACAACCTCACAGATGTTATATTATTACACCCATTGTAGAAATTAAAGCCCATGCTCATGCCACATGACACTAAGAATTCTTAAAGTCAAATTTAATTTTTCCACCATGTGTTTTGTTCTTTTGATTCTTGGCATTTTTCTCAGGTTGAATAATGAATTTCCCATTTTCCAGTACTTTCACAGTGCTGCAAGAATGTTTAAAAGTAAAAAACCCTAAAATAAATATGTTAATTTTTTAAAAAATGTATTCACAACTACATTTCTGCTAGTGGGTTTTATAAAAATCAAAAGCTTTTTGGTCTAAGATACCTAACAGTGTCCCTTTTAATTTTCATAAGGGAAAGAAAAATGTTCTAAAAGCTTTAAATAGTGCCTATTAAATATTCTACAGTGCAAGAAAAGAATTCAAGTGAGAGGAACCTGCACTAGGGTCATAATTAACATGTCTTCCTTCCACCATATCAAATTGTCTACATTAAATCACGTATTTAAGAGCAGTTCTTCTAAAAGAAGTGACAGAGCATAGTTTTGGCTGGAAAAGTCCCCCCTTATGTGAGGTCTCTTACAAATTAACTTACTTGGTACAACATTTTTTAAAGTGCAGAACCAGTTATACTCTCAGTTTCATTGTATAAATCCAGAATAATTATACATTGATTTTTCTGAGAGCAGAATTGCGCTCCAAACTTAAACATCATTCAGTGAAATCCTGAACTGACTGAAGACAATTGGAATTGAATTCAATGAGTCTAGGATTTCACTCTGAAGCATGTTTAATTGGTATGCAATCAGCCAAGGACAAGACTCTGTCCACATGACAATTTGTAGCACCAGTCTCCAATTGTTTAGCATGCCTGTTCCTGATCTTTGCCACTCCATCACTTTAGCTCCCTAGTGGAGATTGTTGACTCTGTCCAGGGCCACCCAGAGGATTCAGAGGGCGCGGGGCAAAGCAATTTCGGGGGCCCCTTCCATAAAAAAAGTTGCAATACTATTAAATACTATATTCTTGTGGGGGCCCCTGCGGGACCTGGAGCAAATTGCCCCACTTGCCCCCCCAGGCAGTCCTGACTCTGGGTATGTTTACACTACGGGATTATTCCGATTTTACATAAACCGGTTTTGTAAAACAGATTGTATAAAGTCGAGTGCATGCGGCCACACTAAGCACATTAATTCGGCGGTGTGTGTCCATGTACTGAGGCCAGCGTCGATTTCCAGAGCGTTGCACTGTGGGTAGCTATCCCATAGCTATCCCATAGTTCCCGCAGTCTCCCCCGTCCATTGGAATTCTGGGTTGAGATCCCAATGCATGATGGTGCAAACACAGTGTCGTGGGTGATTCTGGGTAAATGTCGTCACTCATTCCTTCCTCTGTGAAAGCAACGGCAGACAATCATTTCAAGCCCTTTTCCCCTGGATTGCCCTGGCAGATGCCATAGCATGGCAACCATGGAGCCCATTATGCCTTTTGTCACTGTCACCGTATGTGTACTGGATGCCGCTGACAGAGGCGGTACTGCAGTGCTACACAGCAGCATTCATTTGCCATTGCAAGGTAGCAGAGACGGCTACCAGTTGTTCTGTCGTCTGCTGTGCCATTGTAAATTGACGATGAGATGATGGTTATCAGTTGTTCTGTACCATCTGCTGCTGTCATGGGTGCTCCTGGCTGGCCTTAGCTGAGGTTGGCCAGGGGTGCAAAGACAAAAATGGGAATGACTCCCCGAGTCAATCCTTCCTTTATGGTTTATCTAAAAATAGAGTCAGTCCTGCCTAGAATATGGGGCAAGTGTACTAGAGAACCAGTGTATCAGAGAACCAGAGAGCATAGCCACTCTGTGTCAGATCCCGCAGAAATGATGAGTTGCGTGCCATTCACGGGGGGTGCCCCTGCAACAACCCCACCCGTTGATTCCCTCCTCCCCCAACCTTTCTGGGCTACCATGGCAGTGTCCCCCATTTGTGTGATGAAGTAAGAAAGAATGCAGGAATAAGAAACACTGACTTGTTAGTGAGATAAAATGAGGGAGAGGCAGCCTCCAGCTGCTATGATAGTCCAGGCAGGGCATTAAACGGTGGGGGGGAGAGGAGCCCAGCATCCCGCTGCTATGATAGGCCAGGCAGTACAGAATCTTTTCTTTAGACATGAAAGGGGGGCAGGGGGCTGATGGTACAGCTGTTCTGTACCATCTACCGGGAATGACCGGGAGTCATTCTTATTTTTACTCAGGCGCCCCCGGGCGACCTCACCTGAGGCCAGTCAGGAGCACTCACGGGCTGATGATGATGATGGATAGCAGTCATATTGTACCATCTACCACCGGGGAGGGGAAGGGAGAGGATGCTGCTATTCATTGCCGCAGCACCGCGTCTACCAGCAGCATGCAGTAGACATAGGGTGACATAAAAAAGTCAAGAAACGATTTTTTTCCTTTTTCTTTCACGGGGGGGGAAGGGGGTAAATTGACAACATATACCCTGAACCACCCCAGACAATGTGTTTGACCCTACAGGCATTGGGAGCTCAGCCAAGAATGCAAATACTTTTCGGAGACTGCGGGGACTGTGGGATAGCTGGAGTCCTCAGTACCCCCTCCCTCCTTCCCTCCATAAGCCTCCATTTGATTCTTTGGCTTTCCGTTACACTTGTCACACAGCACTGGGCTGTGGCCTCTGTCTATCATAGCCTGGAGATTTTTTTCAAATGCTTTCTCATTTTGTCTTCTGTAACGGAGCTGTGATTGAACAGATTTGCCTCCTCATACAGTGATCAGATCCAGTATCTCCCGGATGGCCCATGCTGGAGCTCTTTTTGCATTTGGGACTGCATCGCCACCCGTGCTGATCAGAGCTCCACGCTGGGCAAACAGGAAATGAAATTCAAAAGTTTGCGGGGCTTTTCCTGTTTACCTGGCCAGTGCATCCGAGTTCAGATTGCTGTCCAGAGCAGTCACAATGGTGCACTGTGGGATACCGCCCGGAGGCCAATACCGTCAATTTGCGGCCACACTAACCCTAATCCGATATGGTAATACTGATTTCAGTGCTACTCCTCTCGTCGGGGAGGAGTACAGAAATCAGTTTAAAGAGCCCTTTATAGCGATATAAAGGACCTCATTGTGTAGACAGGTGCAGTGTTAAATCGGTTTAACGCTGCTAAAATAGGTTTAAACGCGTTGTGTAGACCAGGCCTCTGTCTCCTTTCCCAAAGCCAAAGTCTGCTGCCCAATTATTACCAACAGCTCCTGGCTGTTCTCCTGTGGCCACCACTGCAGCAGCTCCTATTTAATGATTATGTAATACAACACCTGAGGGTTCAGCTCTGGCAGCTACAGAACAGTAGCCATCAGATTTTGTTTTTTTATATATTATATTATATTATATTATATATATATACATATATACACACACACACACACACACACACACACCACATTACTAAACATCAAACAAACAAACAAATCACTGGCTACAGAGTCCAGCTGGTGTCATCGCAGTGATGAGAAAACTGTTAGCCAGCCACTGCTGTTCTTATTCCTGCCACGCTCTCTCATCACCATAGCCCCATGAGTCCAGTTCATGGCATCGACGAGAAGCAGGTTTTATTGTAGAGGAAATATTGCAAGAGGACCAAATCCATTAGAAGTTGCTTAGATCTCTTGAGAAGTTACCACCTCTTGAGATCTGGCCCACTGCATTTGAAATAGTGATGTTTGATTTAAATCCTTCTCCTAGCACTGAGTGGTAGGATATAATTGCACTTGTTGAGGTCACTTTTCCAATACATTACCTTGAGTGTTTTGTTTTATAGTGGTTTTAAACAGTAAAGAGGCACAAAAAGGAACAACACAATAGAGAATATAAGAAATTAGTGGAGTGTGTCTATTTTTTACCACAGGTAAGCAATAGAAACTCCAGTTCTATCTATGAACCATCTTGGAGCAGGTCTTAAAATGTAAGAAAATATTGATGAGATAGATCCTCAATTAAAAAAGCCAGATGGGGAAATTGAAAATGCCAGAGGATAAAGAAGTAATTTTCTGATTTAAATAAAAAACAGAGAGGTACAGTGCACAAAAAGTCTTATTAAATACGTACGCACAGAGACACAAATGAGATGTTAGAAGGTATTTTTTAAAAGCCAGATGAAGTTTAGGTTTATAGAGATTGCTGCAGACAGGTGGCCTTCTATATTTCTATCCAGGTATTTGTCCTGTGCTCATCACCATGGTATTTGAATGCCTGTATCTAATAGTGTATATCAATATTACACACAAAAAGTATGTTAAAATTAGATTATTAAGGTTGATAAATCACAACACTCAAGATTTAGGAAATGCCACAATATAGACCTTCACCACTTGAACAAAAACTGAAAGGGATCTGGGGCTTATAGTGAATATACTAAATATGAAACGACGATGGACTACTGCTGTGGGGGGGGAAAGCAAATATCAGTCTGGGATGTATTAGCAGGAGTGTTATAAGCAAGATATGAGAATTCTTCTACTCTATTTCATTCTAAGGCTACAACTGGAGTAGTGTGTCCAGTTCTGGGCACTGCACTTCTGGAAAGATGTGGACAAATTGGAGCAAGTCCAGAGGAGAAAAAACAAACACTGATTAAGGTCTAGAAAACATGATCTAAATGGAAAGATTGAAAAAACTGGGTTTGTTTAGTCTGGAGAAGAGAAGGGAGGATATAACAGTCTTCAAGTAGGTACAAAGCTGCTATAAATACAAGGGGGAGGGATAGCTCAGTGGTTTGAGCATTGGCTTGCTAAACTCAGTGTTGTGAGTTCAATCTTTGAAAGGGCCGTTTAGGGATCTGGGGATTGGTTCTGCTGTGAGCAGGGGGTTGGACTAGATGACCTCCTGAAATCCCTTCCAACCCTGATCTTCTACGATTATAATTTTTTGTCCTGTCCTCAGTGTATGAGGAGTAGTAGTAGTAGTAATGGGCTTATATTATAGCAAGGGAGATTTAGGTTAGACATTAGGAGAAACTTCCTAAGTGTCAGGGTAATTAAGCAATGGAACAAGTTACCTAGGGAGGTTGTGGAATCTTTGTCACTGACGGTTTTTAAGAACAGGTGAGAAACATCTGTCAGGGATGGTCCAGATAACATTTAGGGCAGGTCTACACTATGGGGCTAAACCACCTAAGTTACGCAACTCCAGCTACATAAATAGCTTTACTTGGTCCTGCTACGGTACAGGGGACTGGACTAGATGAGGCCCTTTCCAGTTCTACATTTCTATGATTCTATAACTAGTTAGTTATTCAGGAGGAACGACTGGAAGAAAGTTGGTGACTTTGAAGTGTGAATTGTCTTGATACTAACTGATCTTTCTACACCACCACAAACCACTGGGAATAATGGAGAATAGTCAGAAATATGTATTGGTCAAATATGATAAAGCTGAGCATTGAAAGATACAGTGTACTAGACATTTTTAGTATTAAATTCAGTGGGCTATTTTTGTCCTAATTTAAGCTACTGCTACTCTGCTGAAGTCATTGAAGTTGCAGAAGTATAACTCGGTACAATTTAGCTAAATTTATTTTTCCTGATTTGCTTTATTTGCGCTTAGTCAGCTTTTGTGGTCTGAACACTGTTATTTAAAGACTGGTTTTAGCCAGTGATACACTAAAATCCCAAACATTCATAGGATATAGTCTCCCTTAATTGTTATCAGCTTTTCTTTTCATATTGCCAATGCTCCCATTGAAGATTTTATTGTTGAAATGGTATTTAATCAAGCAGTTGCCCTGTCGGTTCCTCTTTCTTTGTTTCCTTATTAGCATTTCTTTCAGGTTTTACATGTCAATTATCAGTCTTTTATTACAGACTAACAAAAAGAAAATATTTACTTAGACTAACATACAAATTCCAAACTCTGCTAAAAGTACAGTTCAGCATCATGCACAGCAGCAGGTAAATCATGTTTAAAACAAGCTAGCCTGAACAAGTCTTCAATTTCAAGCGTTTTAACTCTCTTCAGTATATCCTACTCCTAGCTCACTGTAGTCTGGACCTCATGGTTTCCTCCTCCTCTCAGTGAAAAGGAAATTTATATTATTTTGTGTTATCATTTACAAGCTCCAACAAAAAGGCAAGACAGTCACAGGAATATAAGAAAGAGATGCAACATACAAGCTGAAGATTCACACAGACAGTTCCACATAACATTCTCATCTGCAAACTAGGGAAGCATGGTCTAGATCAGTGGTTCTCAAACTAGGACCACTGCTTGTTCAGGGAAAGCCCCCGGTGAGCCCGGCCGGATTGTTTACCTGCCGCGTCCGCAGGTTCGGCCGATCGCAGCTCCCAGTGTCCATAGTTCACCGCTCCAGGCCAATGGCGGCTGCGAGAAGTGGCATGGGCCAAGGGACAAACCACGGCCACTGGGAGCTGCGATCGGCTGAACCTGTGGACACGGCAGGTAAACAAACCAGCCCGGCCCACCAGGGGCTTTCCCTGAACAAGCAGCGGCCCTAGTTTGAGAACCACTGGTCGAGATGAAATTATGAAATAGGTGAACAACTGGCTGAGAAACCATATTCAAGGAGTAGTTATCAATGGTTCACTCTCAAACTGGGAGGACATATATAGTAGGGTACCACTGGGTGTCTGGGTCCAGAACTGTTCTGTATTTTCATTAAATGACTTGGAAAATATGTGGATGAATCATGCTGGGAAGGGTTACAACCCTTTAGAGGACAGGATCAGAATTCACAGTGACTTTGAAAAATTAGAGTTGGTCTGAAATCAACAAGATGAAATTCAGAAAAAAAGACAAGTGCAAAGTACTACACTTAGAAAGGGGTTGGGAGGGAAATCCCACACAACTACAAAATGGGAGATAACTAACAGACGAGGCAGTAGTCCTACTGAAAATGATCTGGGAGCGTGGCAGGGACAGCTCACTCTTGCCTCTGTTCCAGTCCACAGACGGCTCAATGTTCTTTTTTTGCTGGTAAAACACCAAATGTCATTTAAAATGTTTCATCATCTTTTCACACTATACAGATGTAGCCTAAATTCCTAGCCAGACCTCAGCTCCTGAGAAAAGCGAGGGATGTGGGGATTGGGGGTGGGAGAAATGATCCATCCCTCTTCCCCACTGTGGCTTTTGTATCATCTACCTAATGGGCTAATTAGCCTCTTAGTTGCTTTCTCAGCCCATCAGTAAGGGACAACTCTTCTTAATGAGGCCTACTCTTGAGTAATTAGATTCACAGTGACTAGAGTGCTGGCTCAGCTACCACTGCCCAGCAGTCTGTCACAGGCGCTCATAGTGAATTACAAAGTTAAGTTTTTAAAGTGCTTGTACACAAATGCTAGAAGTCTAAATAATAAGATGGGTGAACTAGAGTGCCTTGTGATAAAGGAGGATATTGATATAATAGGCATCATAGAAACCTGGTGGACTGAGAGCAATCAGTGGGACACAATCATTCCGGGGTACAAAATATATCGGAAGGACAGAAAAGGTCATGCAGGGGGAGGAGTGGCACTATATGTGAAAGAAAATGTAGATTCAAATGAAGTAAAAATCTTAAGCAAATCCACATGTTCCATAGAATCGTTATGGATAGAAATTTCATGCTCTAATAAAAATATAACATTAGGGATCTATTAATCGACCACCTGACCAGGACAGTAATAGTGATGATGAAATGCTAAGGGAAATTAGAGAGGCTATCAAAATTAAGAACCCAATAATAGTGGGGGATTTCAATTATCTCCATATTGACCAGAAGCATTTCACTTCAGGACAAAATGCAGAGATAAAATTTCTTGATACTTTAAATGACTGCTTTATGGAGCAGCTGGTATGGGAACCCACAAGGGGAGAGGTAACTCTAGATTTAATCCTGAGTGGAGTGCAGGAGCTGGTCCAAGAGGTAACTATAGCAGGACCGCTTGGAAATAGTGACCATAATACAAAGCATTCAACATCCCTGTAGGGGGGGAGAACACCTCAATAGCCCAACACTGCGGCATTTAATTTCAAAAGAGGGAACTATAAAACATGAGGGGGTTAGTTAAACAAAAGTTAAAAGGTACAGTGACTAAAGTGAAATCCCTGTAAGTTGGATGGGTCCTTTTTAAAGACACCATAATAGAGGCCCAACTTCAATGTATACCCCAAATTAAGAAAACACAGTAAAAGAACTAAAAAGGAGCCACCGTGGCTTAACAACCATGTAAAAGAAGCAGTGAGAGATAAAAAGACTTCCTTTAAAAAGTGGAAGTCAAATTCTAGTGAGGCAAATAGAAGGCAGCACAAACACTGCCAGCTTAAGTGCAAGAGTGTAATAAGAAAAGCCAAAGAGGAGTTTGAAGAACGGCTAGCCAAAAACTCCAAAGGTAATAACAAAATGTTTTTTTAAGTACATCAGAAGCAGGAAGCCTGGTAAACAACCAGTGGGGCCCCTTGACGATCGAGATACAAAAGGAGCGCTTAAAGACAATAAAGTCATTGTGGAGAAACTAAATGGATTCTTTGCTTCAGTCTTCATGGCTGAGGATGTTAGGGAGATTCCCAAACCTGAGCCGGCTTTTGTAGGTGACAAATCTGAGGAACTGTCACAGACTGAAGTGTCACTAGAGTGGTTTTGGAATTAATTAATAAACTCAACATTAAACAAGTCACCAGGACCAGATGGCATTCACCCAAGAGTTCTGAAAGAACTCAAATGTGAAGTTGCAGAACTATTAACTATGGTTTGTAACCTGTTCTTTAAATTGGCTTCAGTACTCAATGACTGGAAGTTAGCTAATGTAACGCCAATATATAAAAAGGGCTCTAGAGGTGATCCCGGAAATTACAGACTGGTAAGTCTAACGTCGGTACTGGGCAAATTAGTCGAAACAATAGTTAAGAATAAAATTGTCAGACACATAGAAAAACAAACTGTTGAGCAATAGTCAACATGGTTTCTGTAAAGGGAAATCGTGTCTTACTAATCTATTGTTCTTTGAAGGGGTCAACAAACATGTGAACAAGGGGAATCCAGTGGACATAGTGTACTTAGATTTCCAGAAAGCCTTTGCCAAGGTCCCTCACCAAAGGCTCTTACGTACATTAAGCTGTCATGGGATAAAAGGGAAGGTCCTTTCATGGACTGAGAACTGGTTAAAAGACAGGGAACAAAGGATAGGAATTAATGGTAAATTCTCAGTATGGAGAGAGGTAACTAGTGGTGTTCCCCAAGGGTCAGGCCTAGGACCAATTCTATTCAATTTATTCACAAATGATCTGGAGAAATGGGTAAACAGTGAGGTGGCAAAGTTTGCAGATCATACTAAACTACTCAAGATAGTTAAGATCAAAGCAGATTGTGAAGAACTTCAAAAAGATCTCACAAAACTAAGTGATTGGGCAACAAAATGGCAAATGAAATTTCATGTGGATATATGTAAGTAATGCACATTGGAAAAAATAACCCCAACTATACATACAATATGATAGGGGCTAATTTAGCTACAACGAGTCAGGAAAAAGATCTTGGCGTCATCGTGGATAGTTCTCTGAAGATGTCCACGCAGTGCGCAGAGACGGTCAAAAAAGCAAACAGGATGTTAGCAATCATTTAAAAGGGGACAGAGGATAAGACTGAATATATTATTGCCCTTATATAAATCCATGGTACGCGCACATCTCGAATACTGTGTACAGATGTGGAATTCTCACCTCAAAAAAAGATATTCTAGCACTAGAAAAGGTTCAGAAAAGGGCAACTAGAATGATTAGGGATTTGGAGAGGGTCTCATATGAGGAAAGATTAAAGAGGCTAGGCCTCTTCAGCTTGGAAAAGGGGAGACTAAGGGGGGATATGAAGAGGTATATAAAATCATGAGTGATGCGGAGAAAGTGGATAAGGACAAGTTATTTACTTATTCACATAATACAAGAACTAGAGGTCACCAAATGAAGTTAATAGGTAGTAGGTTTAAAACAAATAAAAGGAAGTTCTTCTTCACACAGCGCACAGTCAACTTGTGGAACTCCTTACTTGAGGAGGTTGTGAAGGCTGGAACTATAACAATGTTTAAAAGAGAACTGGATAAATTCATGGTGGTTAAGTCCATAAATGGCTCTTAGCCAGGAAGGGTAAAGAATGGTGTCCCTAGCCTCTGTTCATCAGAGGATGGAGATGGATGGCAGGAGAGAGATCACTTGATCATTGCCTGTTAGCTTCACTCCCTCTGGGGCACCTGGCACTGGCCACTATTGGTAGACAGATACTGGGCTAGATGGACTTTTAGTCTGACCCGGTACGGCTGTTCTTATGTTCTTAACGAGTCACTCTGGGGTGTATTAACAGGACTGTATAAGACAAGGGAGGTAACTGTTCCACTGGACTTGTCACTGGTGAGGCCCCAGCTAGACTACTGTGCCCAGTTCTGGGTGCCATCTTTTAAGAAAGATGTGAACATATTTGAGAAAATCCAGAAGAGTAACAAAAATGACAAAACTTTAGAAAGACCTAACCTATGAGGAAAACAAAACCTGGACATGTTGCAGCATGGTAGCCGTATTAGTCTGTATCAGCAAAAAAACAAGGAGTACTTGTGGCACCTTAGAGACTAACATATTTATTTGGGCATAAGCTTTTGTGGGCTAAAACCCACTTCTTCAGATGCTTGGAGTGCGGGGGGAAAAACAGTAGGCATGTATATATACACATTACATGAAAAGATGGGAGTTGCCTAACTGGGGTGGGAGGGTGTCAGTACTAACGAGACAATTCAATTAAAGTGGAAGTTGGCTATTCTCAACAGTAGAATACCAAAGGAGGAAAAATCACTTCTGTAGTGGTAATGAGGCCAATGTTAACAGGGTGGCCCATTTCAAACAACTGACAAGAAGGTGTGAATAATCGTAGGGGAAATTATTATGGGGAAAGAAAAGGAGATGAATATATGTTAAGAGCTGTTATAAAGAGGACACTAATCAATTGTTCCCCATGTCCAGTGAAAGTAGAACAAGTAGTAATGGTCTTAATCTTAAAACAGAGAGATTTAGGTTAGATATAAGGAAACTTTTCTAACTGTAAGGACTGCAATAGATGTTCAAAGAAGATTGGGAATCCCAGTCACCTGAGGTTCAAGAACTTGTTAGACAAGCATCTGTCAGGGATGGTCTAGGTATACATGGTCCTGCCTCAGCATGGGGGTATTAGGGTGACCAGATGTCCCAATTTTATAAGGACAGTTCCGATATTCAGGGCTTTTTCTTATATAGGTGCCTATTAGCCCCCCACCCCCATCCTGATTTTTTCACCATTTGCTATCTGGTCACCCTGGGTTGGTGAATGCACTAGATGACCTCTTGAGGTCCATTCCAGCCCTACATTTTCATGGCCTGGTTTACACTATGAGCTTAGGTCAAAATTTAGCAGCGTTAAATCAAATTAACCCTGCACCCATCCACACAATGAAGCCATTTACTTCGATATAAACGGCTCTTAAAATCAATTTCTGTACTCCTCCCTGATGAGAGGATTAGTGTTGAAATCAATATCGCCAGCTCGAAATTAGGGTTAGAGTGGATGCAATTCGATGGCATTGGCCTCTGGGAGCTATCCCAGAGTGCACCATTGTGACCACTCTGGACAGCACTTTCAACTCAGATGCACTGGGCAGGTGTACAGGAAAAGCCCCACAAACTTTTGAATCTCATTTCCTGTTTGGACAGTTGAGCTCATCAGCACAGGTGACCATGCAGTCCAAGAATCAAAAAAGAGCTCCAGCATGGACCGTACGGGAGGTTCTGGATCTGATTGCTGTATGGGGAGATGATTCCATGCTATCTGAACTACGTTCCAAAAGACGAAATGCCAATACATTTGAAAAAAAACCTCCAAGGGCATGATGGGGAGAGACTACAACAGGGACTCAACACAGTGATGCATGAAAGTTAAGGAGCTCAGACAAGCCTACCATAAAACCAAAGAATCAAACGGACATGCTGCTTCAATGCTGAGCTGCATGCAATTCTAGGGGGGGCCGCCACCACTACCCTACCCCGACCGTGGATTCTGAGGAGGGGGTACTCTCAGCCATGCCTGAGGATTTTGCAGATGGGGAAGATGATGAGAAGGAGGATGACAACCTTGAGGAGAGCACACAGTACACCGTTCTCCCCAACAGGCAGAATCTTTTTCTCAGCCTGAATGAAATACCGTCCCAACCCTCTCAAGGCAGTATCCCAGAGCATGAAGCCGGAGAAGGGACTGCTGGTGAGTGCACCTTTGTATATATAATACGTGGTTTAAAAGCAAGTGTTTTTTTAATGATTAATTTTCCTTGAGGACTTGGGATGCCTCCGTGGCCAGTACAGCTACTGGAAAAGTCTGTTAACGTGTCTGGGGATGGAATGGAAATCCTCTAGGGACATCTCCATGAAGCTCTCCTGGAGGTACTTCAAAAGCCTTTGCAGAAGGTTTTTGGGCAGCACAGCCTTATTCCGTCCTCCATGATAGGATACTTGACCACGTCATGCTAGTAGCAAGTAATCTGGTATCATTGCATGACAAAGCCTGGCAGCGTATGGTCCCAGTGTTTGCTGGCATTCAAGCAACATCCGTTCTTTATCTCGCTGTGTTATCCTCAGAGTGACATTGTTCGTGGTAACCTGGTTGAAATATGGGAATTTAAGGGGACATTCAGATGTGTCTGTTTCTAGTGGGCTGTTTGCCTGTGGCTGAAAAGAAATACTCCCCACAGTTAGTGAAGCAGGGGGAGATGCATTGGTGCTAAGCTGTTCGCGTTTGGCTAGCAGGGATTTTCCCTGCTACCAGCCACGCAGTGGGGGAAGGGGTAAAGCGATCATCCCAGAGAATTGGATGGGGGGAGGGGTTAGTTTGGTTTCTGCTGCTGCACGTTAACACGAAAACTGCAGCACTCAACAGGCTTTGCTTGGTATGGGAAAGGAGGGTGCTGCTTTTATGTACGTTGCAGAAGCCAAAAGACTATGGCTTACCATGGCCACCTGCAAGCTGAATTCTGTTGCCTGGCCCTGCATCTGTGATCTCTAACACCAAAGCCACAGGCACTCAATATTAAGAAGCAAAATGTGACCTTGTACCGAAATCACATGTGCTATGTAATGTGAATGGTGTTGTTCAACATGAAAGAGTATACCCATTGTTCTGTAAAATGTATCTTTTTTTGCCTCCTGCAGCTGCACATTTTTCAAGCCTCCCTCCTCCATCCCGAAGGCTATCTCAGATAAGGCGGCAAAAAAAAAAAAAAAAGCATGCACAATGAAATGTTCTCTGAGATCATGCAGTCGACCAGCAAAGAAAGAGCTCATCTGAATGTGTGGAAGGACACATTATCACAGTACAGGAAAGCGGCCAATGAACGTGAGGACAGGAGGGACAATCGAGATGAGAGGTGGCAGCAGGAAGATCAGAGGAGGCAGGATGTAATGCTGGGGCTACTGTGGGATCAAATGGACATGCTCCGGTATCTGGTGGAGCTTCAGGAATGGCAGCAGGATCAGAGTGCTGCTGCAGCTCCTGTTTAACCACCCTCGCCAAGTTACAAAGCGTCCTCACCCAGATGCCCATGACGTGTGGGGGAGAGGGGGAAGAGGCTCCGTGCACCCTGCCACTCCATCCCAGTGAACAGCCCAAGCAACAGAAGGCTGTCATTCAACAAGTTTTGAAGTGGCCTTTTCCTTCCTTCCTCCCACACAAGCTACTTTGTCAGTTCTCTCCCTATTTTTATAATCAATTAATAAAGAGTACATGGTTTTTAAACAATAGTGATTTTATTTCCTTTGCAAGCAAGCTGTGATCGAAGGGGGGCAGTGTGGGTGGCTTAAAGGGAATGAGTCAACCAAGGGGGCGGGTTTTCATCAAGGAGAAACAAATAGAACTGTCACACTGTAGCCTGGCCAGTCAGGAAACTGGTTTTCAAAGCTTCTCTGATGAGCAGCGCTTCCTGGTGTGCTCTTCTAATCGCCTTGGTGTCTGGCTGTGTGCAATCAGCGGCCAGGCGATTTGCCTCAACCTCCCACCCCGCCATAAACGTCTCAGAGATTGTGGAGTGCACAGCAAGCAGCAACAACAATGGGAATATTGGTTTATCCAAGGTCTGAGCGAGTCAGTAAAGTGTGCCAGTGATCCTTTAAACATCTAAATGCACATTCTACCACCATTCTGCACTTGCTCAGCCTGTAGCTGAACTGCTCCTTACTACTGTCCAGGCTGCCTGTGTATGGCTTCACGAGCCATGGCATTAAGGGGTAGGCTGGGTCCCCAAGAATAAACTATAGGCATGTTAACATCCTCAATGGTAAATTTTCTGGACTGGGAAATAAATCCCTTGCTGCAGCCATTTAAACAGACTAGTGTTCCTGAAAACCCGAGCATCATGAACCCTTCCCGGCCATCCCACGTTGATGTTGGTGAAACATCCCTTGTGATCCACCAGTGCTTGCAGCACCAATGAAAAGTACCCCTTGCGGTTTATGTACTGGCTGCCCTGGTGCTCCGGTACCAAGATAGGGATATGGGTTCCATCTATCGCCCCACCACAGTTAGGGAATCCCATTGCAGCAAAGCCATCTACTATGACCTGCACATTTCCTAGAGTCACTACTTTTGGTAGCAGCAGCTCAGTGATTGCTTTGGCTACTTGAATCACAGCAGCCTGCACAGTAGATTTGCCCACTCCAAACTGATGCCTGACTGACCAGTAGCTGTCTGGCATTGCAAGCTTCCACAGGGCTTTCGCCACTTGCTTTAACTGTGAGGGTTGCTCTCATCTTGGTATTCTGGCACTTCAGGGCAGGGGAAAGCAAATCACAAAGTTCCATGAAAGTGCCCTTAAGCATGAAAAAATTTCGCAGCCACTGGGAATCGTCCCACACCTGCAACACTATGCAGTCCCACCACACTGTGCTTGTTTCCCGGGCCCAGAATTGGTCTTCCACGGCATGAACCTGCCTCATTAACACCATGATCTCCAAAGTGCTGGGGCCCGCGCTTTGAGAGAATTCTGTGTCTATGTCCTCATCACTCTCGTCACCGTGCTGCCGTTGCCGCCTCCTTGCCTGGTTCCTCAGCTTCTGGTTCTGCATAAACTGCATGATAATGCTTGAGGTGTTTACAATGTTGATGACTGCTGCATTGAGATGAGTGGGCTCCATACTTGCTACGGTATGGCGTCTGCACTGAAAAAAGGCACAAAATGATTGCCTGCCGTTGCTCTGACAGAGGGAGAGGTGACTGACGACATGGCTTAAAGGGAATTAAAATCAACAAAAGGGGTGGCTTTGCATCAAGGAGAAACGCAAACAACTGTCACGCAGAATGGCCCCCTCAAGGATTGAACTCAAAACCCTGGGTTTAGCAGGCCGTTGATTCACGGAGGGAGGGAGGGGAGAGCAAATGAATACAAAACAAGCAAATGGGTCAATTTCTTGTTTTGATCCATCTATCTTTTTACATCTTAGGCTGGCAGCAGATGGTGCAGTACGACTGCTAGCCATTGTCACCTCCTGGGTGCTTGCCAGAAGATGGGAATGACCTGGCTGAGTCACTCCCATGTCTGCCCAGATGCCCCTGACCGACCTCACCAAGGTCAGCTAAAAGAGCACTCAAGAGTATGATGATGATGGCTACCAGGCTTAATGCATTGTCTGGTGGCAAAAGGTAATGAGCTGCTGCTGTGTAGCAATGCAGTCCCAAGTCTGCCAGCACCCAGGAGACATACTGTGACGGTCAACTGAGTGGCCTCCATGCTTGCCGTGGTATGGCATCTGCACAGGTAACCCAGGAGAAAAAGGTGCAAAACGATTGCCTGCTGTTGCTTTCGCGGAGGGAAGGGTGAGGCTGTACCCAGAACCACCTGCAACAATGGTTTTTTGCCCCATCAGGCATTGGGATCTCAACCCAGAATTCCTATGAGTAGGGGAGACTGCGGGAACTGTGGGATAGCTGGATAGCTACCCACAGTGCAATGTTCTGGAAGTAGACGCTAGCCTAGGTACTATGGATGCACACCGCCAAATTAATTTGCTTAGCGTGGATGCATACACTTGACCTTATACAATCTGTTGCCAAAAACTGAATTCTGTAAAATCAGAGTAATTTTGTAGTGTAGACATACCCTATGATAAATGTCATCCCTTGATTGCCAAAAGGGATTAAGTGAATTGTGCTAGGTCACAAAGGAACTCTGTGGAAAAGCCAGATAGCGAACCCAGGTCTCCCAAGTCCTGAGCCCAATGCCCTAAACACAAAACCATCTTTCTAACCAGTAAGTCAGAATGTAAAATGTCAATGAGTATTAAGATGAAAAGAGATCCATTAATCTCAGCTTGATGAAGCATACTGTTGTATAGCACTAAAATTAAGCTAAATACCACTTTTAAAGATCTGAAAAAGTTAATGTGGGATGGCATATGTAACGGAAAGCAAGGCTAAGCCCTTAGCTTAAAGGATGCTTCCTCTTTAATCACAAAGCCTCTCTTTGTACAGGAAACAGTCACCTACCTTATTGCAGCTGGTATACCAAAATCTTACAGTTTTCAAACATTTAAAGAACAATTTAAAAGAATCAAATTGGCATTATTATGGACACTGCAATCAGACTTAATTAAAAAGGACAGATGACAAGCTTGTCTCTCTTACCAAGAGAAGTTGGTCCAATAAAAGATATTACCTTACCCACTTTGTCTCTCTAATATCCTGCAACCGAGAAATCTAGAACAATGCATAAAGCAAGAGATAAGAAGTTTGCTTGGATTTCAAGTTTTGAAGTCAGTTTTAACAGATGTCACTGTCTGCTTACACATGGCCCAGGATTTTATTTTTATTCTAAAAATCCTAAGCTTTAGGAAGCTATGAGCAATAAAAACACCACCACATTTTTTAAAATGCCAATAAAACCTTTTTAGAGGAAACTTTTCCCTGTGGAGTTTGAAGCCAAAATACTGAAATGCCATGAAGCTGAAGGTAATATCTGACCCACTGATTTTCATTGTCAAAGCTAAAAGAAAGGAAAAAGTAAAGTATCAACAGTTACGGTTTACTATTAATAAATGCCCAAAGGCTCCAACTGAGATTGGGCTCGTATTAGGCGCTGAAGCAAACCTTTCTTTTACAGGGGTTATAATTTTATAATCAAATTGTACTGTAGAATTCCCTCACTTCAAATAAAAAGGTATATTAATCAACATAGAAAAAGCCACTAGTTTATAAAAAACAAGATTTAAGTTAATAATGGCCATTAAACTATCAAAAACCAATTTGTTAACCATAATTATGCAAGTTTTATAAAGTGAAAAAATAAATGCTATTTGTTCAATTTATTAATAAAGAAATTAACCTTGTAACTTTAAAATATGACCTCAAATAAAAATTACAAATGTTCTACAACCCAAACTTCACAGTTGGGTATCTAAGTTAAGGCAGCCATTTCTACATATTTTGATGCTCAAATCAGCACTAAAGGCCCCGTGTAAAGCAGATAAGTGCCCAGAACAAGAGTCTCCATGGAAATAATTTAGTTTTCCAAGTCTGAAAAATTAAACTATCCCTATCAGCATACAGAGATTACAATGGTTTATGGACTATTTAACTGAATGGGATTACACCACAGTCTCAACTGCATGTAAAAACAGTTTGCTTCTTCTGCAACTATTTTTACTGGCAATACACCTAACAAGGTAGTCTACTCCTTTGTCATTCAAGATTAGTTAGTTCTCTCTGAATTTACTAACAGAATTGCTCATTGCTGGCAACCATACTAGATATGCTCCAGCTTCTCACACAGCAGCAACATTTCTTATGATTTGTTACATCAGCAAGTTTGAGGAGAGAGACAGACTTATCACAATTACCTGGCAGTATTGCCTTGATTTCTTGGTGTGGGTAAACCATTGATTTCTTGTAAGGGCTACTTATTGTCATCAAGGTACCATAAATAGAAAACGTCTGACAAATATTCAGACACTAACCTCATTTTCACAGACAGGAATAGGCAGCAGGCCAGATACAAGGATCTTAGCGGGGCTGCTGCATCTGGTGTGGTTAGATTTCCTACTTACAGGTGAGCAATTTTTAAATTAATGTCGTCCTTTAATACTTAATTTGATTTGTCCTAGGTCACCTTATATCATGACCTTTCAGAGCAGCATTGTCATTTCTTGACAATTATAGTCAAGAAAGTTTCATTGTTATTGCCACTTTCACAAATTAACCAAGTTAGTAAGACTTCCATCAGCTTAGCTAGTTGCACAATGACTGCTGATTGCTTCAACACTCATGGCTTAATCTGTGACTATGATGACCTCATGGATATACTGCTCCAGCTCCTTGTAGATGATAACCTCACCAGCTTAATCTAAGAACAAGACTCACTGGAACTTCTGAATTCTAGCTAGTCTTTCCCAAAGGCTAACCATCACATCTGAGCTGTTCAAATACTATCTTATAGACCACATATTTTTCCGCATGCAAAAGAAATTCAACCTAGTCTAAATTCCATCCTAAGATTCAGCCAAAGTTGTACAAGATAGCACAACAGAGACAAAAGATATACTCCAGTTCCATGTTAAAAATGTGGTACTTTCATTCATGTTAAGCGGCAACAGCTCTTTTACTTCTGGGAATGGCACATACTCCTCTCCAGCAAAGAGTTACATACAACACAGAGACATTAAGGCCTGAGAGGATATTGACAGTCCTCAGCAATAAAGAGGGGGATAGGAGATAGCCTCGATGGATGTAAGTGAAAATGTGGGAGAGAAGGGGGTTGTGGGTTATCGTCAGAGGGTAATTTTGCCCTCTAGTGGCTGCCCCACAGAGAGGTGAAGGAGTTTGCTGCAGCAGAGTTTCCCTTCAGCTCAAGTGAGCAGTGTATTTTGAAGCGAGTGAACAGGGTTCTAGTCTTAGCTTTTCAGGGTGCTATTTCTGTAGCAGTGGTGTGTCTGCTGCCTGCAGGATGTGACTAGTTATAAACAGGAAGAGAGCAGCAGAAAGCACCTCCCCGAGTCTGTATCCACCTGTTGTGTCTTGTTTTACAATCTGAGTATAAAGTTCTCTGGGGAACACCCCATATCTATGCTCTGTGTTTGTACAGCACCTAGCACAATGGGGCAGTGGTCCATGACTAGGGCTCACAGATGCTACTGCAATACTAATAAATACTAAAACCAATAATAAAATCCTTGGGCCTCTGCCACCAAAAAGGAGAACAAAAATCCCAAATCTACCTGCGGTTTTGCAGAGGTTGTTAAATACAGGAATTATTCTTCCTTGGTTATATTTAGCAACTCTGAATAGAGGCACAGTAAATCATCAAATACATTTCAGAAGAACGAAGCTGGAGTGCAAACAGTAGAGTGTAATATTTGACTCCTAGGTAGCAAAAGAGGTGAGAATTTTTTTTGTTTGTTTGATTTTAACTTTCAGATGGTTCCAGAGCCATGATACTGATGTGCAGCATGAGCACCTCATTTTCTTACCCCAAGTTCTCACTCATGTCTCAATCTTACAAGCTCTACTATTATCACTACTTATAAGTTTGCAACAACTGTTACTGAGGTACATGATGGATCCAGCAAACTATTAATGGAAAAGAGTTGTTAAAATGTGCGTTTTTAACGAAAGATGATGGGCTTGTGTGTCTGTCTAGTGTGAGTTGGTACTAAATGTGTAAGAATGGGAGAACTCACACTGTAGGATCCATGAGTATAAAGCCAATATTGTCAGTTCACGAGTTTGAAATAGTTTCCATTGTTTTAACAAAAGATCGAATTCTTTATCCCTTATAACATGTAGTCTAAAAGATGTAGACACTACACATAGCCAGGATCTTTCCTTCTCTGCAAGTGCCTGTTTATTTTAGTTTGGGATTCTAGCAATCTTATTCTATTGTTTCCCTATATGCAGGCAAAATATCTGGAATAATTTACACTAGTAACCAAATTCAGAAGATATCAAGTTTAAAAGGATGTCTAGATTGGAGTAGCCTCGATCCTCTTCCAGCCCTTTCAAAAGGCTTGCTGACATACACCTAGAATTCCTTGGAATAGGGGCTCGCACCCAACATGTAACTTGCTTCCCCACACTTATATATCACCCCTGAATTTGATCTACTAAGTTTAAGGTTGTGTCTAGACTATAGTTTTGGGCGGTGTTTTAATTACTTGCCCATTGTTGGTATTAACTATAGGATTTTAAATGCTAGTCTAGACCCTCAAAAATGTTTATTCCTGAATAAATATTTGTGATTTTCCCCAGGACTGAGTCTTGAAACAAAGTTTAATGGATTCTTTAGACTAGCTTTTAGGAAAACAAATTAACTGGAGTTAAATCAGGCCCCCAAACAAACTCTAATGTAGACAAACCCCAAGGGAGTTTATACTCACTTTTCATTAGCTCTTCCGGGGCAAGGACTATGTTTGTGCAGCACCTGCATAATGACACCAAAACCTCTGTAATACAGATACTGTACTATACAGGCAGCAAAGAATCCTGTGGCACCTTATAGACTAACAGAGGTTTTGGAGCATGAGCTTTCGTGGGTGAATACCCACTTCGTCAGATGCATGTCATGACATGCATCTGACGAAGTGGGTATTCACCCACAAAAGCTCATGCTCCAAAATCTCTGTTAGTCTATATGGTGCCACAGGATTCTTTGCTGCTTTTACAGATCCAGACTAACACGGCTACCCCTCTGATACAGTACTATACAGTAAGTTAAAATGATAAATTCCTCAGGGCAAGGACTTGTCATTTTGTCTGTGAAGCACCATGCATGGCTGTGGTCCTGCATAATAAATAAAACAGGAACTGCTACAAACACATTGTCCAGGCTCAACAGCTTTACATCAAGCAATTGGGTTCATTCACATCTCCTCTGAAGGATTTCCATCAGAGGCTTCCAACAACTTTAGTAGTTCCTGCACTCATTTCAGCAGTGGACAGTTACTAAGAGAGAAAGGTATATTCAATAATACTTAACTTAAAGCCCATTTTAGAGTCCAATTTGTAAACTTACATAGCATGCATATGTATTTTTTTCCTCCAGCAGACGTAACAACCCTTTGTGCCATTTCACATTTTAATGAGAGGAAGCGTTTTAAGTGCGTCCTTTTTACTCTGCAAGACAACACTTTTTTCTCCCCCTCCCTTAACTGGCTAGCTGTTGGACAACTCAACATGATAAAGCTTGTGTGCTCAACCATAGCCTGAAAATTTTTCGGGTTACTGCACTGATGTGCTCACCATTTCTTCTTCTTCTTCTTATTTATGGTGACAGTTAATGGTAGGCAACACAACATGAACTGAATTGCCTCTTATAGAAGCGTACAAGTATTTTTTCATTGCAGAAAGTGTTATGCTGGCTCCAGTGACACAGTACTCACAGCATAATGTGGAGTTAGAAATAAAAAAAGGTCTCTAGCATTCACTCACTGAGTCTATACTCCTTCAATATATAATCCTACAATGATGCCAACATTAATGATACCTTCACAGCACAGAGAGGCAGTTATGAAGTGCCCATATCTCAAGATTGTGAACTTTACGGACTCATAGCTAAGGAGGATTACACACAGGGGTGGCTCCAGGCCCCAGCACGCCAAGCGCGTGCTTGGGGCAGCAAGCTGCATGGGGCGCTCTGCCTGCACCGGGAGGGTGGCAGGCAGCCTGCCTGCCATGCTTGGGGTGGCAAAATGCCTAGAGCCACCCCTGATTACACAGGAGAGCTAAATTAGAAGTCCATTCGTCTAAGCTACCTGAAATATTGGTATTTTAAATTTTCAATAGCCCTGTTAAAAAGTATTTACATTAGTTATATCCCTGTAGCATAATCCAAAGTGTGAATCTAGGAAACAGGAAAAGTGGTAGTCTCTTCCAGAAAAAATTATGTAAACAGACTACACAGTTTTACAAAGAAGTGTTCTTTAGAGTTGCCAACTATGATTGCAGAAAACCAAACACTCTTGCCCTGCCCCTTCTCAGAGGCCCCAGCCCCACTCTCTCCATACCTCCCTCCCCCATTGCTCGCTCTCCCCCACTCTCTCATTTTCACTGGGTGGGGCAGGAGTGCAGGAGGGAGTAAGGGCTCTGGGGTGGTGCTGGGGTTGAAGTGTTTTTGGTGCAGGGCGGGCTGAGGGTTAGGGTAGGTGGGTCGGGGATGAGGGCTCTGGCTGGGAGTGCAGGCTCTGGGGTGGGACAGGGAATCAGGGTCTTGGGACATAGGAGGGAGTTTGGGTGTCGGAGGGGGCTCAGGGCTGGCACAGGTGGTTGGGGAGCAGGAGAGGCTGTGGGGGTGCAGCTCTGGGAGAGAGGTGTGAGAGGGAACTCAGGGCTGGGGGAGGGGTTTGGGGTGCAGGGTGAGCTCCGGGCAGCAATTACCTGAGGTGCCTCCTAGAAACAGCGGCAACATGTCCTCTGGCTCCTAATCACAGGGGCGGTCAGGGATGCTCGTGTGCTGCTCTCGCCCGCAGGTGCTGCCCCTGCAGCTCCCATTGGCCATGGTTCCCATTGGCCAATGGGAGCTGCAGAGCTGGCACCTGGGGCAGGGGCTCCCATATAGACACCCCTACCACTAGGAGCCAGACATGCTGACTGCTTATGGGGGCCGTGCAGAGCCAGGGAGTCTGCCTTAGCTCTGCTGTGCCACTGACCGGACTTTTAGACTCTTGAGGTCGTTGTGACTAGTTCTCTGAAAAAAATCATCTGCTCAATGTGCTGCGGGTGTCAAAAAAGCTAACAGAATATTAGGAACCATTAGGAAAGGATAGATATGTCACTATATAAACCTATGGTACACCCACACCTTGAATACTGCATTCATAGATTCATAGATTCTAGGGTCAGAAGGAACCAATGTGATCATCTAGTCCGACCCCCTGCACAAAGCAGGCCACAGAACCCTACCCATCCAGTTCTATAACAAACCCCTAACCTATGCCTGAGTTATTGAAGTCTTCAAATTGTGGTTTGAAGACCTCAAGCTGCAGAGAATCCACCAGCAAGTGACTCATACCCCACGCTGCAGGGGAAGGCGAAAAACCTCCAGCGCCTCTGCCAATCTGCCCTGGAGGAAAATTCCTTCCCGACCCCAAATATGGCGATCAGCTAAACCCTGAGCATGTGGGCAAGACTCACCAGCCAGCACTCAGAAAAGAATTCTCTGCAGTAACTCGGATCCCATCCCATCCAACATCCCATCACCAACCACTGGGCATACTTATCTGGCGATAATCAAAGATCAGTTTTGGCTGCGCCATCTCAAAAAAAACAGGAAAAATTATTGTATGGAACAGCTTCCATATGGAGAGATTCAAAAGACTGGGACCTTTTAGCCTGGGAAAGAGATAACTAAGGGAGGATATGGTAGAGGCCTATAAAACCATGAATGTTGTGGAGAAAGTGAATATGGAAGTATTATTTACCTTTTTACATAAACACAAGAACCAGGGGTCAACCAATGAAATTAATAGGCAGCAGCTTTAAAACAACAAAACGAAGTACTTTTTCTACACAACACAGTCATCTTGTGGAATTTGTTATCTGAGGATGTTGTGAAGGCCAAAAATACAACTGCGTTCAAAAAAAGCACTAGACAAATTCATGGAGGACAGGTTTATCAATGGCTATTAGCCAAGATAGTCAGGTATGCAGCCCCATGTTCTGGGAGTCCTTAAGCCTCTGACTGCTACATGCTGGGACTGGACAATGGGGGATGGATCACTTAGTAATTGCCTTGTTCTGTTCATTCCCCCTGATGCATCTGGCAACAGCCAATGTCAGAAGACTCAATACTGGGCTACACGAACCACTGATCTGACCCGTTATGACTATTCTTATGAATCATTTACCTCAAGTAAGGCTAGACCAAAAAAAACAGCAATTTTATCTGGTCAAGACAGAGAAAAGGAAGGACAATGAGTAGATGTTCAGAGTGCTAAATGCCAGGGGCATGTGGTTTGATTTGCCAGGCATATTTATATTTACACACCAACCTGCAGTTTGTAAGTACAAAGGTAGATTATTGCAGGCATAATAAACATTTCATTGCCAAACATGTTAAACCATTCAGGCAGAATGAATTCAAGAGCAGATCACAACAGTCAGCTACTGTACTGGGAGCTCAGTAATGAAATCCAGCAACTAAAACTTAGCTCACTGAAGACATTATAGGTTTCAAAGGAACATAATTAGGACAAAAAAAAATCAAATGCCCAGCAACTAAAATTGCCAATTCTAGATGAAGAGTGATGAAAGGAAATGTGCAAGACAATCAAGCAAATGAGAGACCAAATAGAAGTAATTCTTAGAGCATTTTCTCCAAAACAAACAAACTTTTCAAAGATGTTAAAGTCAATCTCTAATGATCATAGAATATCAGGGTTGGAAGGCACCTCAGGAGGTCATCTAGTTCAACCCCCCTGCTCAAAGCAGGGCCAATCCCCAACTAAATCTTGATGACATTTAAAAGTGGACACAAAAACGAGAACATCTCTGAAGCCCAAAGAAGACAGTCTCACATTAAGTACCAATTATTTCCAAAAAAGGAAGCACTGACTGACTATTTACTGCTTGTAGTCTATGGATAGTTAGTCCTGTGTCAGCTCCAAAAAGAGACCTATATATTCCTCCTTCAGTTTGAAGGCCCATGTTTGAAAGGGAGCTCAAGGAGCAACTTAGGTCTAGATAAAGTCCCATAAATTACAATCAGAATTCTGTCATCTGTGTTGTGCTATAGCCATTCCATAGTAGCCAGTGCCCATTAAAATTATCAATCGACAGGAGGAAACAACAGTTGACGAGGCTGCCAGACAGTAAGAAATAAAAAACGTTATACTTTTTCCACAGACAAAAAGATGAATTTCAACCACCATCAATATGCATTCAAGGGAAAGATTAACTTCAGTTGCTTGATCATGATGTAGGTGTTCATATTATACACCTGCTTTATAGCAGTTTGTAGTGTGCTTAATCGCATTTTGCATGTTGAAACACTATTCTGTTAAGTCTTTGAAGCTCCTTAATTCAAAGGCCACAAACACGTTTGGGAAAACAAACAAACAAACAAAAACAACCTTAAACCTCCCTTCTGTTGTACTTGAACATATGTCTTTTGAAGGGCCAGTCGCTGGAGTGGGGGGGGGGGCATTTGGCCTCAGCCTCAAGGTCAAAGGGGGGCCTCAAATTTAGACACTTGTTAACTTTTTGGCATTTGATAAGTTTCACAACTTGTTTTTATCTGCATCCTTATCGGACCAAATGTGACATACACTCTCAGCTTAAAGCTGCAAATTTAAGCAAATATGAGAAATATTCAAATTATGTCTCATTCTTTTTTTGGTGCCTTATTTTATTTTCATGTGTCATCATTTTTAATTTTTATTATGGCTAGGGACCTCAAAAAGCTGGAAGTGGTCTGGGGCCTCTCTGGACCTCTGAGAGGGACTCGTCTTTTGCATATTAGTCACCCCTTCTCACTCACTCTCTCTCTCTCTCTCACACACACACACGGCTTAGCTAATACTTAATAAAACATCTTCAGAAACAGGATATACCAACAATACATACTGCCCCATGCTACTCATCCATGTGGGCACAAATGATACTGTGAGGTGTGACGCTGAGCGGATCAAGAGTGACTACAGGGCTCTGGGAGTACAGGTGAAGGAATTTACAGTGCAAGTGGTATTCTCTTTGATTCTTCCTGTCCAAGGTAGGGGCCCGGGCAGAGATAGATGCATCATGGAGGTGAATGCCTGGCTGCGAAGATGGTGTCGCCAGGAAGGCTTTGGCTTCCTCGACCACGGGATGCTATTTGAGGAAGGACGGCTAGGCAGAGATGGCGTTCACCTTTCGAGGAGGGGAAAGACCCTATTTGCACACAGACTGGCTAACCTAGTGAGGAGGGCTTTAAACTAGGTTCGACAGGGACAAGTGAGCAAAGCCCACAGGTAAGTGGGGAACATGAAGACCTGGGAGATGGGTCGGAAACAAGAGGGAGCGTGGGCTATAATGGCAGAGAGAAAGGAGGGTGAGGACAAAACTGGGAGGCAAGATCAAACCAGTATCTTAGATGCCTATATACAAATGCAAGAAGTATGGGTAATAAGCAGGAAGAACTGGAAGTGCTAATAAATAAATACAACTATGACATTGTTGGCATCACTGAAACTTGGTGGGATAATACACATGACTGGAATGTTGGTATGGATGGGCATAGTTTGCTCAGGGAGGACAGACAGGGGAAAAAGGGAGGAGGTGTTGCCTTATATATTAAAAATGTACACACTTGGACTGAGGTGGAGATGGACATAGGAGACGGAAGTGTTGAGAGTCTCTGGGTTAGGATAAAAGGGGTAAAAAACAAGGGTGATGTCATGCTAAGGAGTCTACTACAGGCCACCTAACCAGGTGGAAGAGGTGGATTACGCTTTTTTTAAACAACTAACAAAATCATCCAAAGCTCAAGATTTGGTGGTGATGGGGGACTTCAACTATCCAGATATATGTTGGGAAAATAACACCGCAGGGCACAGACTATCCAATAAGTTCCTGGACTGCATTGCAGACAACTTTTTATTTCAGAAGGTTGAAAAAGCTACTAGAGGGGAAGCTGTTCTAGACTTGATTTTAACAAATAGGGAGGAAACTCGTTGAGAATTTGAAAGTAGAAGGAAGCTTGGGTGAAAGTGATCATGAAATCATAGAGTTTGCAATTCTAAGGAAGGGTAGAAGGGAGTACAGCAAAATAAAGACAATGGATTTCAGGAAGGCGGATTTTGGTAAGCTCAGAGAGCTGATAGGTAAGGTCCCATGGGAATCAAGACTGAGGGGAAAAACAACTGAGGAGAGTTGGCAGTTTTTCAAAGAGACACTATTAAGGGCCCAAAAGCAAGCTATTCTGATGGGTAAGAAAGACAGAAAAATGTGGCAAAAGACCATCTTGGCTTAACCACAAGATCTTGCATGACCTACAAAAAAAAAATTGAGTCATGTAAAAAATGGAAACTAGGTCAGATTACATAGGATGAATATAGGCAAACAACACAGGAATGCAGGGGCAAGATTAGAAAGGCAAAGGCACAAAATGAGCTCAAACTAGCTATGGGAATAAAGGGAAACAAGAAGACTTTTTATCAATACATTAGAAGCAAGAGGAAGACCAAGGACAGGGTAGGCCCACTGCTCAGTGAGCAGGGAGAAACAGTAACAGGAAACTTGGAAATGGCAGAGATGCTTAATGACTTCTTTGTTTCGGTCTTCACTGAGAAGTCTGAAGGAATGTCTAACAAAGTGAATGCTTATGGGAAGGGGGTAGGTTTAGAAGATAAAATAAAAAAGAGCAAGTTAAAAATCACTTAGAAAAGTTAGATGCCTGCAAGTCACCAGGGCCTGATGAAATGCATCCTAGAATACTCAAGGAGTTAATAGAGGAGGTATCTGAGCCTCTAAGCTATTATCTTTGGAACGTCGTGGGAGACGGGAGAGATTCCAGAAGACTGGAAAAGGGCAAATATAGTGCCCATCTATAAAAAGGGAAATAAGAACAACCCAGGAAACTACAGACCAGTTAGTTTAACTTCTGTGCCAGGGAAGATAATGGAGCAAATAATTCAAGAAATCATCTGCAAACACTTGGTGACAGGGAATAGCCAGCATGGATTCGTAAAGAACAAATCGTGTCAAACCAATCTGATAGCTTTCTTTGATAGGATAACGAGCCTTGTGGATAAGGGAGAAGCGGCGGATGTGGTATATCTAGACTTTAGTAAGGCATTTGATACGGTCTCGCATGATATCCTTATCAATAAACTAGGCAAATACAATTTAGATGGGGCTACTATAAGGTGGGTGCGTAACTGGCTGGATAACCGTACTCAGAGAGTAGTTATTAATGGCTCCCAATCCTGCTGGAAAGGTATAACAAGTGGATTTCCGCAGGGGTCTGTTTTGGGACCGGCTCTGTTCAATATCTTCATCAACAACTTAGAAGTTGGCATAGAAAGTATGCTTATTAAGTTTGCAGACGATACCAAACTGGGAGGGATTGCAACTGCTTTGGAGGACAGGGTCAAAATTCAAAATGATCTGGACAAATTGGAGAAATGGTCTGAGGTAAACCGGATGAAGTTTAATAAAGACAAATGCAAAGTGCTCCACTTAGGAAGGAACAATCAGTTTCACACATACAGAATGGGAAGAGACTGTCTAGGAAGGAGTATGGCAGAAAGAGATCTAGGGGTCATAGTGGACCACAAGCTAAATATGAGTCAACAGTGTGATACTGTTGCAAAAACAGCAAACGTAATTCTGGGATGCATTAACAGGTGTGTTGTAAACAAGACACAAGAAGTCAGTCTTCCGCTCTACTCTGCGCTGGTTAGGCCTCAACTGGAGTATTGTGTCCAGTTCTGGGCACACATTTCAAGAAAGATGTGGAGAAATTGGAGAAGGTCCAGAGAAGAGCAACAAGAATAATTAAAGGTCTTGAGAACATGACCTATGAAGGAAGGCTGAAACAATTGGGTTTAATTTAGTTTGGAAAAGAGAAGACTGAGAGGGGACATAATAGCAGTTTTCAGGTATCTAAAAGGGTGTCATCAGGAGGAGGGAGAAAACTTGTTCACCTTAGCCTCTGATGATAGAACAAGAAGCAATGGGCTTAAACTGCAGCAAGGGAGATTTAGGTTGGACATTAGGAAAAAGTTCCTAACTGTCAGGGTAGTTAAACACTGGAATAAATTGCCTAGGGAGGTTGTGGAATCTCCATTTCTGGAGATATTTAAGAGTAGGTTAGATAAATGTCTATCAGGGATGGTCTAGACAGTATTTGGTCCTGCCATGAGGGCAGGGGACTGGACTCGATGACCTCTCGAGGTCCCTTCCAGTCCTAGAGTCTATGAATCTATAAACACTGGAAAATAAGATTAGTTGTGTCATAAGCATGAAATGAAGGTACATTAGGTCATACTAGCAATACAAAGATTGAAGCCATCAGAAACAAAAAAGTCATATTTCACCGAATATGGAAGTCGGTGATACTTGGTGTTCTAGGAGCTCTTTCTGTTCTGGATTAGCCTAGAAGCCTGGCATTATTGAGAATACAGATAGCAATTTTGGATTAATATTTAGTAAGTTTTGTTTATACTTGACCTTGTTACTGACTGCTCTGATTCCAAGGCTGCTTAAACTGCTAGAAAGCTATAAAGGAGGGAGCAAAAAGCCTTCAAAATTGTCAGATGAGATCCAGAGTGCGGGTGGAGGAAGGGAAAGAGGAGAGAAAGGAATGAACAAAATTTGACTTCACACACTAGGCATCTCAGAAGTATTTTTTACAAAGAACCAGTAGAGTAAAGACCATATTGGTGAGGAGCAATAGCTCAGTGGTTTGAGTACTGGCCTCCTAAACCCAGGGCTGTGAGTTTAATTCTTGAGGGGTCCACTTAGGTATCTGGGGCAAAATCAGTACTTGGTCCTGCTAGTGAAGGCAGGGGGCTGGACTTGACCTTTCAGCATCCCTTCCGGTTCTATGAGATAGGTATATCTCAAATTATTTAATTAGCCAACACAGCAACCATTACACTCATTTTTAAAAGTCCACACTCAAATCTTTCTGCATTGTAATCCATTTTACTGGACAGCATGATGGCATAGTGACCAGATTATCCTCTACTCTAATCTCCATGTTTCAAATGGGCAGTAGAAACCTTGGTTCAACTTTTCGTCCAAAGGAGAAATTTGAGCAGGTGATGTTTTTATAGCAAAAATAAAACTTTACTACAATTGTTATGCTTCAATCTTTCAAGCAAAATAAAATCTCCTTCACCCCTAAATCTGTATTCAGACATCTTTAAATCTGTGAAGAATAATACTTTTCAGATACCACTGAAAGATTAATACTTATTCCCATAGGTAACATCTTCAAGATGATCTTAACTCTATAAATAGGTTTGCCAACTTTCTAATGGCACAAAACTGAACACCCTAGCTCTGCCCCTTCCCCGAGGCCCTGCCGCCCACTCACTACATTCCTCCTCCATGGGGTGGGGCTGGTGTGAGGAGTTTTGGGTGTAGAAGGGGGCTCCAGGTTCCAGGGTCGGGTTGAGGGATTCAGAGTGCAGGATGGGGCTCTGCACTCAGGCAGAGGGTTGGGGTGAGGATTCTGGGCTGGGGGTGCAGGCTCCCAGGCTCAGGGCTGGGGCAAGGGGTTACCTTGGGCAACTCCCAGTCAGCGGCTCAGCAGGGCTAAGGCAGGCTCCCTGCCTGTCCTGGCACAGCACTGCACTCCTCCCTGGAAGTGGCCAGCAGGTCCAGGTCCTAGGCAGGGGGGCCAGGAGGCTCCGCATGCTGCTCTCGCCCTCAGGCACTGCCCCCACTGAGGCTACTCAAAGTTTTCATCAATGATCTAGACAAACATAAAATCACTATTGATAAAGTTTGATCTGTGTTATCCGCAATCAAATAGGTCTACTTTACCAGACAAAATGCAGAATTATGCAACTAGTTAATAAAAAAAGTAGGCCATGCCCACAGAACAGGGAACTGTATCCTGGAAAGCAGCAACTCTGAAAAAGGATTTAGGGGTTATGATGGACAAGCCAAGCAAGTGAACACCAACTCTTAGTGTGATATTATGGCAAAAAAAAGGCTAACGCAATTCTTGAGGCGTAATGAGTAGGAGTAGGGAAATGATACATCAATGAGGAACACTGCGCACAGTTCTGTTGTCCACATTTTAAAGATGTGGAAAAACTGGAGAGGGTACAGAAAAGAGCCACAAAATGTGGTCTGTGGGCTGGAGAAAAAAATATTTACAGGGAGAGATATGAAGAATTTGGCTTACCAAAAAGAAGACTCAGAGGTGACAATCACATGGTGAAGTATGTTCATGGGGAAAAATACTGCCTACAAGGGCTCTTTAATCTATTGGAGAAAGGCATAACAAGAACCTATGGCTGACAGTTGAAGCCAGACAAATTTAAAATTAGATATTTTTATTATAAATATATTTAAATAAAATTTTAAAACAGTGAGGGTGATTAAGCACTAGAACAACCATGTCTTGAAGTTTTTGAATCACGATCAGATGCCTTTCCAGAAAATATGCTTTAGTCAAAATACAATTTATTGGGTTCAGTTCACTACAGGGAGTAGTAGCTGGGTGAAACTCAATGGCTTGTCATATACAGGAGCTATGACTAGATCTAATAGTTCCTTCTGGCCTTAAACTCTATGAAATTACGAGCTTGATTTCTCTGTGTTCCTCCAGGTGGAGAGTAAGGATGAGAAGAATATTCATTTATTGAGGTTGGTTTGTACTACAGCTACAAGATATAGTGGCAGCCTACTGCTGAATTTAGGCATGCACTTATTCTTTTCCAAAATTGCTTAAATAGACTCTCTGATGAAATGTCATCACAGTAACAGATGGCAAAGTGCTAAGAGAACAAACACACTTCAAAGACTTACTGTGAGGAAAGAAGAGGAGTTAAGGGATGTTCCAGATATCACTAAGAGTGAAGCAATCATTCACAACTAGGAAGGAATTTTTGTACAGAGATATTAAATTCCATAGTAGGAAAAAAATCTAACAAGAACAGCCACCTGGAGCTTTAGGGAAAAAATGTTATGGAAGAGAAAAAAAATACTTTCAAATCACAGCTTCTTCCATCTGTCTCATGTTGCCCAGTCCAGATTTATACACTGCGTCCATTCATCCTTGAAACAATTTGAACTGTAAAAGAGTAGGTGGCAGTGTAATTACTATGACCTCTTTAGAACATTCCTCTGGTAAGTCAAGTTTTAAGAGTTTCATGGGGCTCTTCTGGACGTGGGCCCCACACTGTCCTTGTGGATCCATCTCCTTCCCATGTGGGAATAACTCGAGTAAAGTGGAAACTTCACAAGTTTTGAGTTGTTATTTCCCTTAGATTCTTCTCTTGAAAGTTACTGAGCTTCCCCTAAGTGAAGAGGCAAATGTTCCACCACTATGAATGGCTCATCCCTGAAGGTGGGGGAAGATATGCTGCAGGCAAGGGATTTCCACACAAGGGGAAATCTCTGCCTCTGCTCTTCTACACATCCTATCCCAACCTTGCTGCAGCGGTACCCTGGAGAGCGCTACTACTGGCGACTCCCAAATTACCTTCTGGGGGCAAAGAGAGTTCCAAATCTTCAAAGTGTCAACGAAGGCTGTCTGCCAGCAGTGAGCTCTTCTCCATAGGGCTTTAAAGAGTTATATGGTGAAATCCCATGTAACTCTTTGAAAACTCAGGGAATTTATGGGGAAGTGAACATATTTGTTTCTAATAGCACTTTAAACAGTCCACCATACCACACTGGTCCTGACTTTGTTCTCACTTAGGCTGCTGCAGATCAAATTACTACTCAGGTCAATAGAGCTATGTCAGTGTAAGTGAAAGGAGAATGAAGCTGTAGGTATTTCCTAGTGAATTTATTTAAAAGTCTGGGACAATTTACACCCAAAAAGTTAGGCACTTCAATCCATATTTAAGAGGCTTCATATTCAGAAGTGCTCAGCACTCACAAATCCCATTGGCTTCACACCAGCTCTAGCCGGACAAATCCATCCATAGTGTCCCTGTTGGCATGCACATGACATTTCTCTATTGAACAGTTTATTTTGTGAACATTTTCAGTACAACACTATATGCCCCCAATTTTATGATTCCTGGGACTTCCCTCTGTTTTCTCTGATTGAAAGACACAAAAAAAATAGTTTCAGGAGGAGTTAGAAGTACAGTTTATTCCCATGAGAAGCTGTTTTCCCCAGAGCTTTTCCCTTCCACAGTGCCAATATTCTTTTGATAGGATTAGTGTTTACTTATGCCTATTTCAGCAGCCTCTTTGAAACCCCCATTTGAGAATTAAATAACGATGCAACCTCAGAGAATTAGGTATACAGGCACACTAGATAAAGATGAAGAGCATTTCCCTTATGCATTCCTTAGAAAACTGCTTTTCAAAGCTTTTACGAAGCTAGAAAGTACAGATCTTTTTAATCTGAAACAATACTTCAGCTGCAGTAATCATATCACTAGTCTTGTTGATTGCAATGACTTTAATCCCTTACTTGCCCACTGGCATGCTATAATCAAGGGCTAATGCTTCATCTCTCTTTTAAAAAACTTATTTAAAAGCATCTTTCTTTTTGTTATACATTAAGGGGTACTTTTTTATAGCTTATTACAACAACCTGTAACCCACCAACACTGCTTTTTGTCCTACGGATACAGGGATGTTAACGGGCCACTTCACCATGAATGGTCCTTAGAATATGTGGTAACTACTTATGCAAAACCATCTGTTCAATCTTGCATTTAGCTGTGACACTCCGAGTATCTTTCCCAGACCTGAAAAAGAGCTCTGTGTAGCTCAAAAACTTGTCTCTCTCACCCACAGATGTTGGTCAAATAAAAGATATTACCTTACCCACCTTGTCTCTCAAATATCCTAGGCTACAACAACACTGCATACTCTGAGATTTAGTCACACAATTCTAATTGAAGTTAATGGAAGGTGTACACTGCCGGATGCTTCTACAGGGCTTTGAATATATAAACTCACGTGTGTCACTCCAAAATTAAAAAATGATCTCATCGTACTTTTGAATGGCTGAGAGGTCATCAAAAATGGAGCAGAAAGCAGCAATGTACTCCTGTCATATCTCAAAGCTAAGAAGGATTAAGCCTGGGCCGGGTTACCCTGGGGGACTCCTAGGGAGCCTTACAGGAACAGTGCAGGAAGTGGATCATGATTCAGTAGGTGGAACTCTTCCAAGTCAGTAATGGAGCAATGCCCCAAATTGGTGTTAACTGCACTGCGGGAGAAGTAGGGTAAAAAGGCATGCTTCTGGACATGAAAAGCGCCATGGTATTTTTCTGTAAGGCTAGAACTGACATTTTTAATTTCAGTGTCCCAGCCAATTCCAGTTAAAGATTTACACTTCCTCAAACTAAGTTTTGGAGGCACTTTCTCTCTTTCATGTTGTTTTTTCCCCCTCACATCTCATCATGAACTTTGTTTTTAAATAATAGTTCCATTCAATCCCAGATTGACATTAGGTGCACCTCTATATCTCCTCACCTACTATTGGTCTTGGTTCTAATACCATCCCCATTACTGAAGAGGTAAGACTTAATTAGTTTAGGTTGTAAAGTGCTTGGAAGCAGCCCGCTGACAGTTGGGGAGGTTCCATAAGGAGATTTAAATACTTTCATTTTAATAGACATTACTAATAAAATTGTATAAGATTAAATCATATGTTTTGCATGCTCTTGATATTATAATGAGTTTATATCATGGCATTCACTACATGCATAAATTACTCAAATCCTCAAACATTAACAAAACAGTTTCTGAAGTTTTCCCATATTGTGATGGGACAATCACCATTTTGCCGGCCACTTTAGGCATGTGACTAAAAATAGAGTATTACAAGCTTTAGTAAGGATTGTACAAGTTGTGGTTTCTGAAAAGTTGAGTTTGTAAAGACAACATATATTGTAAACATCACCGAGTTCATCCCATTCAATGTCTGTGCTTTCAAAGACAAACTATTCAACACAGCAGAAGAGAAAAACGCTGAATAAACACACTAGCATAAATCTTATTAATCTCATATCTCTACAATCATCTAAGATAACTTTAATCAGTTCAACTAGAGGAATTTACGAGTTTTATGCTAATCGGCAAAATTAATCTTCAGTTAAGTAGTTATTGTTCATTGGTAACCAAGAGAAACCAATTTCTTTTTATTTGTAGTGTATCAGATCACTTATCTGAGGTCTTTTCCTGATCATACACACACCACTTCTTTTAACTGTGTGCCAGGTAAAAACCTCTACAGTTCTCAGATCAGTGTTAATATTCACTAACTTATATAAGTTCAGCGTATACACAAATACACACACACCCCCAACAACCTGAACAGCAAACTGAAAATAAGTAGAGTTCAGAGTAGTTTTGTTTGTAAACAGCAAGATCATAAAGCTGAATCAGCAAATAGAAAGCAAATAAAAATAAAGGATTTGGACAAATCCTGTTTATGGGCTAATAAGAAGCTCCAGTGTAGAGAAGTGTATGCCAATTACTCGAGATAGTTAAGTCCAAAGCTGACTGCAAAGAGATCTCACAAACTGGGTGACTGGGAAACAAAATGGCAGATGAAGGACGTTGATAAGTGCATAGTAATGCACACTGGAAAACAATCTCAACTATATATACAAAATCATAGGGTCTAAATTAGCTGTTACCACTCAAGAAAGTGATCTCGAAGTCAGCATGATAGTTGTCTGAAAACACCTGCTCAGTGTGCAGCTGCAGTCAAAAATGCTAACAGACTATTAGGGACCATTAGGAGAGAAATAGATAATAAGACAGAAAAACATCATAACACCACTATATAAACCCATGGTACACCCACTCCTTGACTATTGTATGCAGTTCTGGTTGCCACATTGATATGAGGATTTTGATCTGCTCTATTTTGTTTCTTAAGCACAGCACTGAGAATATTGCTTTGCCACCATTAATTTTATTTCAGTACTTTCCTATTTTCAGTTTAACTAAATTGATAAGAAATGAGCTGTCAACAATAGACCTTATTAAGATGCATAAGTTAACAAATCAGTATATATTAAGAAATAAGGTGATGATTTACAGTTTAAAAGTTTGGTAGTTTAAGTGTGCGTACCATGTGGGTATACAGCCAACTGTGAAATGGCGGTTTCATGAAGTTTAACCTATGGCCTGTGCGCTGATAGGCACAGTGTGGACTGAGGTCAGGAAAAATGTCACTCTAAGACTGTTGGGAGGGATCAGTCACACATGGTCAGTCCAAAACTAGGTGAGAGAGTCACCATCCCATAATAGTAAACAGAAAATACTTGGTTGTACAACAGCTTTCATTGACAGCCAGATTTAGCTGTTATGATTGGTCTACAAGTATGGACCAATCAGAGAGGGTCTGAAGATAATTGGAGGATAGGTAGGCTAACGATTGGCTTATTTTTCAGTTCAATCAAAACAGACAAAAAACTGTGTATAGAAGCAAAGAGCAAGCAGGCAAAAGTCAGTCAAGTCAATGGCAGGAGTAGAAGGAGAACCAGAAGAAACTCAGAAGCAGCAGAAAGCAACCACAGGCTGATTGCAGCAGCAGCACTGCTGGGACAGAGCAGAACAGGCTCCTAGGACAGAACAGATGGAAGGAAAACTACAGAGGGTAAGCATGCTAGCTATAGTATAGGCTATAGAATAGAAATAGAGGTAATTAATATGTATGCTTGGGATAATAAAGAAGAGTGTCTGTAGTGTGTGTTTGCGTTACTATGTATAAAGTTTAGAGTTTGTTAAGATTGCTGACAGTGTCCTGCATATGACTGATCACCATGTGCAGAACACGATCAATTTATTAGGCCATCCCAACTGTATGACATTATGGCTTTGGGTACTTTAATTTGTATACCAGTGCTAAAGGATGTATGTTTATGGTTTTAAATTTAGGTTTTGATTAATTGTATTAGGAAAGGTTAGTTACATTAAATAAAGGAAATATTTGTTTTGGAAAAGTATTGCCTGGGTGTCAGTGCTTTGAGTGGAGGGCTGTATCCATGTCCTCCCAGCGGTGAACAGATCAAGGAATTCCCCAGAACAGACTAGAGGGGCATAGAAAGATCCTTGGTAAACTCTGGCAATTCTAGTAGGGCGGGCCCCCTCCTTTCACCTTGCAGGAACAGATTAATAGGTCAACATCTTGGGAACCTGAAGTAAGCAATACAAGAGCTACTCTGGGATCCTGAAGTCTGTTTTGGGGGGTAACACCACCAAAAAGATATTAGAATTGGGAAAAAGTACAGAGAAGGGCAACCAAAATGATTAGGGGCACGTAGCAGCTTCTGTATAAGGAGAGATTAAAAAGACTGACTATTCATTTTAGGAAAGAGCTGAAGAAGGGTGGATATGGTAAAGGTCTATAAATCATAAATGGTGTGGAGAAAAAAAAAAGGCGTTATTTACCCCTTTACATAAACACAAGAAAAGACGGTTACTCACCTTTGTAACTGTTGTTCTTCGAGATGTGTTGCTCACATCCATTCCAGTTAGGTGTGCGCATCGCGCGTGCACGTTCGTCGGAAACTTTTTACCCTAGCAACTCCAGTGGGCTAGCAGGTAGCCCCCTAGAGTGGCGCCGCCATGGCACCCGATATATACCCCTGCCGGCCCGCCCGCTCCTCAGTTCCTTCTTGCCGGCTACTCCGACAGTGGGGAAGGAGGGCGGGTGTGGAATGGATGTGAGCAACACATCTCGAAGAACAACAGTTACAAAAGTGAGTAACCGTCTTTTCTTCTTCGAGTGATTGCTCACATCCATTCCAGTTAGGTGAATCCCAAGCCATACCTAGGCGGTGGGGTCGGAGTGAGAAGTAGCGGCATGGAGCACTGCAGATCCGAAGGCCGCGTCCTCTCTGGACTGCTGGACCAGGGCGTAGTGGGAAGCAAAGGTGTGGACCGATGACCAGGTCACTGCCCGACAGATTTCCTGGATGGGCACACGGGCGAGGAAAGCCAGCAACGACGCCTGCGCCCTGGTGGAGTGCGCAGTCACACGGCCTGTAGGAACGTGAGCCAAGTCATAGCAGGTCCTGATACAGGACGTTACCCACGAGGATAACCTCTGCGAGGAAATGGGAAGCCCCTTAATGCGGTCCGCTACTGCCACGAAAAGCTGGGGGGATTTGCGGAACGGTTTGGTCCTCTCCACATAAAACGCGAGAGCCCGACGGACATCAAGCGAGTGGAGTTGTTGCTCCCTGCATGAAGAATGAGGTTTCGGGAAAAAAACTGGGAGGAAGATCTCCTGGTTGACGTGGAAGGCTGAGACCACCTTGGGGAGAAAGGCAGGGTGCGGTCTCAGCTGCACCTTATCTTTATGGAAGACTGTATACGGGGGATCTACCGTGAGCGCCCGGAGTTCCGACACCCGTCTAGCTGAGGTAATAGCTACTAAAAAGGCAGTCTTCCAAGAAAGATAGAGCAGGGAGCAAGTCGCTAACGGCTCAAAGGGGGGCCCCCATGAGCCGAGACAACACCAGGTTAAGATCCCAGGTAGGGGCAGGGCGTCGGACGTTAGGGTAGAGACGTTCCAGCCCCTTAAGGAATCTAGTCACCGTCGGGTGAGAGAAAACGGAGCGGCCATCCCCACCCGGGTGAAAGGTGGAGATAGCCGCCAGGTGGACCCGCAGGGACGATAACGCCAGGCCCTGTTGCTTAAGGGACCAAATATAGTCCAAAATATTGGCCACCGAAACTTCCATCGGGAGGAGACCCTTCTCCACGCACCAACAGGAGAAACGCTTCCACTTGGCCGAGTACGTCGCTCTAGTGGAAGGCTTCCTGCTGCCCAAGAGTACCTCATGTACCGGGGTGGAGCAGCGCAACTCAGAACTGGTCAGCAACGCAGGAGCCACGCTGCTAGGTGCAGCAACTAGAGGTCCGGGTGACAGAGAGTTCCGTGGTCCTGGGTGATCAGGTCCGGGTGAAGGGGCAGGGGAACTGGGTCGGCTATGGCCAGGTCCAGCAACATGGGGTACCAATGTTGCCTGGGCCACGCCGGGGCTACCATGATCACGCGGGCCCTGTCCCTGCGCACCTTCAGAAGGACCCTGTGGACCAGCGGGAACGGGGGGGAACGCGTAGAACAAGTGGGTCGTCGACGGAATAAGGAAGGCGTCCGCTATAGACCCGGGCTTCTGGCCCTGAAAGGAGCAGAACGCCTGGCATTTCCTGTTCCCCCTGGACGCGAAGAGGTCCACGCGGGGACAACCCCACCTCTGGAAAATCGAGAGGGCGACGTCCGGGCGGAGGGACCATTCGTGCGCGAGGAAGGATCTGCTCAGGCGGTCCGCCAGCGTGTTCCGTACTCCGGGGAGGAAGGAAGCCGTGAGGTGAATGGAGTGGGCTATACAAAAGTCCCAGAGTCGCATCGCCTCGTGACATAGGGGAGAGGATCTGGTGCCACCCTGCTTGTTGATATAGTACATGGTCGTTGTGTTGTCGGTAAATACCGCGACACAACGACCCCGAAGCTGGTGACAGAACGTTTGACAAGCAAGGCGGACCGCTCTCAACTCCCGCATGTTGATGTGTAGCTCCACCTCCCATGGGGACCACAGGCCCTGTGTCCTCAGGGTTCCCAGGTGGGCCCCCCAGCTGAGATCTGAGGCATCCGTCGTTAGGGACACCAAGGGCTGGGGTGGGTGGAATGGGAGCCCCGCACACACGACGGACTGGTCTAACCACCAACTGAGAGAATCCAACACCCCCTGGGGGATTGTGATCAGCATGTCTAGTGACTGCCTTGCCGGCCGATAATGTGCAATGAGCCAAGACTGGAGGGGCCTCATGCGGAGCCGTGCATACCCGGTCACAAATGTGCAGGCTGCCATATGGCCTAACAGGGTTAGACATGTCCGTATCGATGTCAGGGGGGCTGCCAGCAAGCGCTGAACGATCGCCGACAACGACTGGAACCTCGGCAACGGCAGAAGGGCCCTGGCTACGGTGGAGTCCAGGACGGCCCCAATGAACTCCACCCTCTGCGAGGGGAGCAGGGTGGACTTGTCCACGTTGATCATGAGGCCCAAGGTAGCAAACAGGCCGGTGATCCTGCGGACGTGGCTGCAGAGCTGCAGCTCCGACGTGCCCCGAATTAACCAATCGTCGAGGTAAGGGAACATGTGAATGCGACTGCGCCGAAGATGTGCCACAACGACGGCCATGCATTTTGTGAATACCCTTGGAGCCGTAGAAAGGCCAAATGGGAGGACCGCAAATTGGTAGTGAAGGCAGCCGACCACGAACCGAAGGAAACGTCTGTGGTGTGGCCATATGGCAATATGAAAATAAGCGTCCTGCATGTCGAGGGCGGCATACCAGTCTCCAGGATCCAGGGATGGGATAATGGTCCCCAGGGATACCATGCGGAACTTCAACTTCACTAGATATTTGTTGAGCTCTCGCAGGTCGAGGATAGGCCTGAGGCCTCCCTTGGCCTTGGGGATCAGAAAGTAGCGGGAATAAAACCCCTTGCCCTTCTCGTTCTCTGGAACCGCCTCTATAGCTCCTTTGTTGAGGAGCGTCTGTACCTCCTGGCGGAGGAATTGCTCGTGAGAGGGGTCCCTGAAGAGGGACGAGGATGGGGGGCGGGAGGGAGGAAATGATACAAACTGCAGACGGTATCCCGTCTGCACCGTGCGTAAGACCCAGCAGTCGGATGTTATCCGGGACCACGCCTGGAGGAAAAACGAAAGGCGGTTGGAAAATGGGGGGAAAGGATCCATGGGGGATACTGGTATTACGCCCTCGGGCGCACCTTCAAAACGAAGGTTTGGGTCCAGGTGGGGCTTTAGAGGAGCTTTGGTTTTGCCCCCCTTGATTGCCCGACGGCCTGCGCCTGCCATTTCTGCCGCGGCGCCTATTAAGGTCCTGCCGCTGGCGGAACTGGGGGTATGGCCGACGCTGCTGCTGTTGCTGCGGTCGGAAGGGTCTGCGTTGCGTCCCAGGCGTGTGCATACCAAGGGAGCGCATAATGACCCGATTGTCCTTAAGACTTTTCAGTCTGGGGTCTGTCTTCTCCGAGAACAGGCCCTGGCCTTCGAACGGGAGGTCCCGGATGGTGTATTGGAGCTCCGGAGGAAGGCCAGAAACCTGAAGCCAGGAGATGCGGCGCATCGTCACCCCCGAGGCGAGGGTACGGGCAGCCGAGTCTGCCGCGTCCAAGGAGGCCTGCAACGAGGTTCGTGCAACCTTTTTGCCCTCGTCAAGAATCGCCGCAAATTCTTGACGCGCCTCTTGTGGCAGCAGCTCTTTGAACTTATCCGCTGCCACCCAAGAGTTAAATGCATAGCGGCTAAGAAGGGCTTGCTGGTTGGAAACCCTGAGCTGAAGGGCCCCAGCCGAATAAACCTTGTGGCCGAGGAGGTCCATACCCCTGGCCTCCTTGGATTTGGGGGCTGGGGCTTCCTGTCCGTGACGCTCCCTCTCGTTCACTGACTGTACCACCAGGGAACATGGTGTCGGGTGAATATGGAGGTACTCATAGCCCTTGGAGGGGGCCATGTACTTCCTTTCGACGCCCCGTGCAGTAGGGGGGATGGAGGCCGGAGATTGCCAGATCGTATTGGCGTTGGCCTGGATCGTCCGAATAAAAGGGAGGGCGACCCTGGTGGGAGCATCGGAGGAGAGGATGCTGACGACGGGGTCCTTGATCTCAGAGACCTCCTCAGCTTGCAGGCTCAGATTCTGTGCTACGCGCTTGAGGAGGTCCTGATGTGCCCTGAGATCCAGAGGAGGAGGGCTATTAGAGGAAGTGCCAGCCACCGCCTCATCGGGAGAAGACGATGAGGAGACCCCTGGCAAGAGAGTGTCCAGCAGGGGGTCCGCCTCAGCCCTCGCCTCTGGCTCAGGAGGGAGATCAGGGTCCTGTCGCTTTGACCCGTCCTCCCCGTCCGGGGAGGGAGGGGGGCGAGACAACGTCGCCTCCGGTGCCCTGTGCTCTGCCGTTGCAGGCCTAGGAGGAAGCTGTTGGGGGCCCTGGGCTTGATGGTACGTACAGGGTGTCCAGAACCCCCACTGTTGCGGACCCTGGTCCTGTTGCGGAGGGTCTTGGAAAAGCGCCGCTTGTCTGTCAGTGCCCAGCGCGTATACACTGTCCGCCTGCGATGACACTGACGGCTGTCTGGAAGGCCATGGAGGGGCCGACCGCGGCTGGTAAGAATCTCCGCGTCCTGGCGCCGAAGATGTTCTCGGTGCCGGGGATCGGGACCGGGAGCCATACCGGTGCCGGGATCGGGACCGGGGTCTGTCATGGACTCGGTGCCGGGATCGGGACCTGGACCTGCCACCGACGCGGTGTCGGGAGGTCGACTGGCGCGCTGATCGACGGCGGGACTGGCTCCTAGAGTCCCGGTGCTGGTATCGGCGGCTGGAACCAGACCGTGACCGTCTGGAGGCCGATCGGTGCCGCGAGTACGACCGGTACCGCCGAGGGGAGCGGTGCCGGGACTGCGAGCGGCGGCGGGATCTTGAGCGACCATGGTGTCGGGACCTCGACAGCGAGCGTGAGTCCCGAGACGGCGCCGACATCATAGGTTTGCCCCTGGACGCTACCCGCACTGGAGGTACCGGGGGTGGAGGCTGAGTTGACTCAGTCAGGGCAATGAGGTCCCGTGCCGAGGCGAAGGTCTCTGGCGTCGATGGGACCAATAGCTCAACCCCAGATATTATGGGGGAGCTCGGCGGGACCGGACTCGACGGACCCTCCGTGCCGGGAGTCGATGGTGCCGGTAGCGCCGCGGCCGATGTCAGTGCCGGGTGCTCCACTCGAGTCTGCCTGGATGGAGTTGCAGACTTCGAGGGTCTTGCTTCTGCACCCGGTGCCGGGGAGTCTTTCCGGTGCCGGCGCGATCTGGTGCCGGTGTCGAAATAACGGCCTGCGAAGCTGCCGGGTCGAGTGCCGCTTCCATGAGGAGAGTCCTAAGTCTCTGGTCTCTCTCCTTCTTTGTTCTAGGCTTAAAAGCCTTGCAAATGCGGCACTTGTCCGACCTATGCGATTCCCCCAGGCACTTTAGACACGCGTCGTGAGGGTCGCTGGTCAGCATCGGCTTCTTACAGGCCGCACATTGCTTGAAGCCCGGCGAACCAGGCATGAACCTGGTGCCGGGAGCCGGGGAGGGCTACGGCCCAAACCGGCTAACAAATATCTACAATATTATTTACACTATTAACTATATATAACTAACTACACTTAACTACTAACTATCAACCGTAGAACAAGGAGAGCTAGGACGTGGAGGACAGCTATGCCGCGCTCCACAGTTCCAACGACCGACACGGCGGTAAGAAGGAACTGAGGAGCGGGCGGGCCGGCAGGGGTATATATCGGGTGCCATGGCGGTGCCACTCTAGGGGGCGACCTGCCGGCCCACTGGAGTTGCTAGGGTAAAAAGTTTCCGACGAACGTGCACGCACGGCGCGCACACCTAACTGGAATGGATGTGAGCAATCACTCGAAGAAGAACCAGGGGTCGCCCAATTAAATTAATACTCAGCTTCTTTAAAACATAAGGAAATACTTCTGCACATACCACACAGTAAGCCTGTTGAACTGGCTGCTGGAGATGTTGTGAAAGCCAAAACTGTAACTGGGCTCAAAAAAAGAATAAGATGCGTTCATGGAGGATAGGTCCATCAATAGCATAGCAAACATTTAATTACCACCTTATAACATGGGACACAGATATTATAAGTGAGATTATGTGCTGTATGCGTTAAAGTCAAAACACCAAACATTCTTATAAACTTACGATCTATTTTAATTATGCTAACAGAGTAAGACAGACTGATTTCTAGCTATGCATTTGTTAGTGTTTAGAGGGGCCTAGGAGCCTTGGCCTGAGCAGCACCTTGTTTGCCAGCATCATAATAGTAACTACAGCCAAAAAAGAACGAACTGTAGGGGATGCAGATCAAGGAAAACAGAAAGGGTGATTGTATATGATGCACTATACCATCTGGGGAATGTTTAGCAGAAGTGAAAGGCAAACAAGGACGTGAGGGAATTGATCTTTATAATTACACTGTATTATACATAAAATAGCTGGTGCAGTAGAGAGTTGTAGTTAAGGCTGAATGCCAACTTCCTTTTCATCTCAACTTCCCTACTCTTTCAGTTACTTGGAACCTTCCCAGATTCCTTTTTGTAAGGAAGCCTTCCATGTTTGGTGGATAGAATGTGAAGAAAATACTTTTCCCAATAAGATAAGACCATTCATAAAATGGACAAAAAAAAAATTCAACTTCTGATGCATCATTGAAATCAAGAGTTCCATTCAAGTGAGAAAATATTTGGTTTGTTATTTGCAGGCTTCTTGGGTAAGAATTGCATTTCATTCTAGCCTCATTCCATGGAATGATTTAGGAGGAGCTCTATGGAGGAGATATTTATGTTTTCCTCCCTCCAACCACTTCCCACAGATATTTTCCCCGTGGATGACTACCTGGAGTATAGGATTTCAGCTTAGCAAGGCCAGCCCCTCTGGCAGTCACAAGAAAAATAAACTTGGAATTCTGTGGCCACCACACAATCGTTTGGAATTGGGTTGGTCAGAACAAAAACTGAAATTGCTGCTACTAAGATATTGTGATTATGTAAAGTGTTTCCATAAAAATAAGACCACTTTATATAGCTACTTATTCCCAAGAGTGAAAATAAAGAACTTCAGATATATTATTTACATAAAATTTCATTTATATTAAAAGCACATTCTAATCGATCTTGCTGAGCATATTGCTATTTTACGGTTTTTCCTGTTGCACAGATTGTATGTGAGGGTATCATTGTTATCCTCTTCCTACTTCTCCCACATTCCTTCCATTTTTGCGTGTCACTCCTTGGTGGTCTGAAACAAGATTATAGACGGGTCAGGGTTGGGACCACTCTTTACTCTGTGTGTACACTGGCTGGCACAGTGAGGGCCTGAGTCTGGTTGGGACCTGCTGTTAAAAAAAACCCCAACTATTTAAAGGAAATATGTAGTTTAGTCTCAAACTTGGACCATTTAAATTAAAAGTGCCTAGAGAGGTAAAGAATTAAAGGGGAGGGGGAAGAAAAGAGAAGAAGTTATAAGTAGCTCAAGTGCATCATTCATTTAATCTTCAATCCTCACATTAAGATAAGTATTTACAAATCTTTTTTTCCATAAACTGCTCCTTGTACGTATAACAGCAATCTGTTAGATCTTTGAATTTCCTTGTCACCTTTGATGTTCATATGTGGTTAGAAACTATTTTACTATCCACCGACAAAATGAAGATTTACCTCATTCTGTTTATGCCATGAAAATTAAAAAAATATTGCCTATTATGCAAAGCCAAATGATCACACCAGATGAAATTTCCCTTTTGATCCAACTCAAAGGAAAGACTGACATTAAAATAGCAAAGTGGAAATGGCCAATTAGCAGCTTATAAGAAGTTACAGTGCTGCCCCAATATCTCATTGGTTTGGTGGATCATATGAATATTCTCAAGTATCAGAGGGGTAGCCATGTTAGTCTGGATCTGTAAAAGCAGCAAAAGAATCCTGTGGCACCTAATAGACTGACAGGCATATAGGAGCATGAGCTTTCATGGGTGAATACCCACTTCGTCGGATGCATGTAGTGGAAATTTCCAGGGGCAGGTATATATAAGCAAGAATCAGGCTAGAGATAATGAGGTTAGTTCAATCAGGGAGGATGAGGCCCTCTTCTAGCAGTTCAGGTGTGAAAACCAAGGGAGGAGAAACTGCTTTTGTAGCTGGCAAGCCATTCACAGTCTTTGTTTAATCCTGAGCTGATGGTGTCAAATTTGAAGATGAACTGTAGCTCAGCAGTTTCTCTTTGAAGTCTGGTCCTGAAGGCTTTTTGCTGCAGGATGGCTACCTTTAGATCTGCTATATTGTGGCCAGGGAGATTGAAGTGTTTTCCTACAGGTTTTTGTATATTGCCATTCCTAATATCTGATTTGTGTCCATTTATCCTTTTCTGTAGGGACTGTCCAGTTTGGCCGATGTACATAGCAGAGGGGCATTACTGGCATATGATGGCGTATATGAACAGGTCTGACTACCAAAAGGAGGCCGCCAGACAACTCTCCAATACCAAATTCTACAGGCCACTTCCCTCAGATCCCACTGAGGAATACACTAAGAAACTGCACCATCTACTCAGGACACTCCCTACACTAACACTGGAACAAATCAACATACCCTTAGAGCCCCGATCCCGGTTATTCTATCTACTACCCAAGATCCACAAACCCAGAAATCCTGGACGCCCCATCATCTCTGGCATCGGCACTCTCACTGAAGGACTGTCTGGATATGTGGACTCTCTACTCAGACCCTATGCCACCAGCACTCTCAGCTACCTTCATGACACCACTGATTTCCTGAGGAAACTACAATTCATTGGTGACCTTCCAGAAAACACCATCCTAGCCACCATGGATGTAGAGGCTCTCTACACAAACATCCCACACACAGATGGAATACAAGCTGTCAGGAACAGTATCCCTGATGATGCCACAGCACAACTGGTTGCTGACCTCTGTGCCTTTATCCTCACACACAACTATTTCAAACTTGATGACAATATATACCTCCAGATCAGTGGCACCGCTATGGGCACCCACATGGCCCCACAATATGCCAACATTTTTATGGCTGACCTGGAACAATGCCTCCTCAGCTCTTGTCCACTCACGCCCTTTCCCTACCTATGCTACATTGATGACATCATCATCTGGACCCATGGGAAGGAGACTCTGGAAAAATTCCACCACGATTTCAACAGCTTCCACTCCACCATCAACCTCACCTGGACCAATCTACACGGGAGATCCACTTCCTAGACACCACGGTGCAAATAAGCGATGGTCACATTAAACACCACCCTATACCGAAAACCTACTGACTGCTATGTTTACCTCCATGCCTCCAGCTTCCATCCCGGGCACACCACATGATCCATTGTCTACAGCCAAGCACTGAAGTACAACCACATCTGCTCCAACCCCTCAGACAGAGGCCAAACACCTACAAAATCTCCACCAAGCATTCTCAAAACTACAATACCCGCATGAGGAAATAAGGAAACAGATCAATAGAGTCAGACGTGTACCCAGAAGCCGCCTACTGCAAGACAAACCCAAGAAAGAAACCAACAGGACTCCACTGGCCATCACATACAGTCCCCAGCTAAAACCCCTCCAACGCATCATCAGGGATCTACAACCCTGAACAATGATCCCACACTTTCACAGGCCTTGGGTGCTGCCGCAGGCCAGTCCTCGCCCACAGACAACCTGAAGCATATTCTCACCAGTAACTGCACACCACACCATAGTAACTCTAACTCAGGAACCAATCCATGCAACAAACCTCGATGCCAACTCTGCCCACATATCTACACCAGCGACACCATCACAGGACCTAACCAGATCAGCCACACCATCACCGGTTCATTCACCTGCACGTCCACCAATGTAATATACGCTATCATATGCCAGCAATGCCCCTCTGCTATGTACATTGGCCAGACTGGACAGTCCCTACAGAAAAGGATAAATGGACACAAATCAGATATTAGGAATGGCAATATACAAAAACCTGTAAGAGAACACTTCAACCTCCCTGGACACACAATAGCAGATCTTAAGGTAGCCATCCTGCAGCAAAAAACCTTCAGGACCAGACTTCAAAGAGAAACTGCTGAGCTACAGTTCATCTGCAAATTTGACACCATCAGCTCAGGATTAAACAAAGACTGTGAATGGCTTGCCAACTACAAATGCAGTTTGGTTTTCACACCTGAACTGCTAGAAGAGGGCCTCATCCTCACTGCTATATCTATCACCACATATACACACACACACAGCTCTGCCCCTGGAAATTTCCACTACGTGCATCCGACAAAGTGGGTACTCACTCACGAAAGCTCATGCTCCTATATGTCTGTTAGTCTATAAGGTGCCACAGGACTTTGCTGCTTTTACATGAAGATTCTCTTTCACTGGTTTAATGGATACTGATACAGGTGTTATTTCCTCATCAGAGCTGAACACAAGCACACCTGCATTAGCTGTACCTGACGGTGCATTGGGAGGCTTGATGCTGCCTTCTCTCCCATATGAGATGCCAAATCAAAGAGCATGCAATTTGTTGGATAACTATATGGCTACTGCCAATGTAGAACTAAGTTTGATGCGCTCACTTGACCACAAACTTGGTGGAACTGGGGATGCAGATATGATGACAGGACTTTGAATCTTACGAGGCAGGGTTAGTTCTCATCCACTGTTCAGGATCAATCAAAAACGGTCATTATAATCAATGGGCATACACACGTGCACACACCCAAAAAATGATAAAGATGGTGCTGAAATGAGATGTCAAGAAGGGCAACCAAAATCAATTACAGTTGGGGAGCTAGTACTCGTTAAAATCCAAAAGTACAGTTTATGAGGGAAAAAGGAAGATAAAAGGCAAACGGCTGAAAAGTCATCTACTATTCTGATGAACAGAATGATTTAAGAAGGTAGACCTGATTAGGAAAGTAACTAATCTGAAATCCAGTTTTCATGTATTTAATATATTGGGGTGGGGGAGGGAAGGGAAGAGAGAGAAAAAAATATATTTTACATTTCAGATTGCTTTTCGTTACTGATATGAGCACCTGTGTGATTATGAAATGCTAGATATGGTTAATCTGGGTTTATTTTCTGCCTCACATTTTGATTGTTTTTTCTTCCTATTTTTCCCATTGGGCTCCGTAACAAGGTGTACTCACCTGTCGTGAGTGCCTCTTGTCGGTTGGGTGCAAACCTGCACACTCTCTCTGCTCTCAGTGCCCCCAATCAGCTATTGCCCTCGTCAGGTGGGTCTTCAGTGGCTCAGCCCTCTGACTAAAGTCATGCAATTTAAAAATGGATGAATGAACCCATTCCAGGGTAAAAGGTCCAACAGGGCTGGTCCCTATACCCTTGTTAATGTCTTTAGCCCTGTCCCTGGGCTCAGTCCTCAGCCCCTTCTGGGCTAGCTCTAAGTCTGTGCCTGCCCTGGTACAGAAAAAAGTGTCCCCAGGGCTCTCTCCCTGGAGATTCCTTGTCCTCAGCAGGTCTCTGAGGTCCTGTTTAAATTCTAGCTCCTTTCTCAGGCTTTTAATACTGAGTCTTTTCCCCTTCTTGGGGCCTAGGCCACTTCCCCAGTGACCAGTGAGGGGTCCCAGGCCTGCCCACTACTCTGGATCCCAACTCACAGGCCCCACAAATAGCAGCGATGTGCTGCGTCCTTTAATAGTTGCCGCTGCTGCTCCTGCTCTTCCCTGGGTTGCTTCCCACTAGGTTTCTTCCTCTTCATCCTTACCTCAGGGCTGAAGTTCTGAACTTCTCTTCTGCCTCACCAAATGCCAGTGCCACCAGAACCTCTCTTCTGTTTCTCCCTTGAGCTCCCGTAAGCAGCAAGGAGCACTCTTCCTTGCTTCTCTGGTCCCAGCCAGGAGCTGTCTTGCTCAGGCACTGCAGCACCTTTTAACTGGGCTGCTGTGCTCTGATTGGCTGCTTCCCACATCCATTTTAGGCAGGCCTGAAGGTCCCACCTTCACTGCTTCTTTTCTGGGGCAGGGTGTGTGGTAGGACAGCAAGGCCTTCAGCAGGGGGCTTCAAAGGGCTCAGTACCCCCCCCCATCACAGACTCCATCACGACAATGTGGCTTTCCTTGATTACATTATATTATCTCTATTATGGTGATCCTATAATAATTCCACATATTAGTTCCGATTGTTCTTTCAGCTAATTAAGAGACAGTAAAGCACAATATCATTTAAAGAAGGATATGCAGTGAACAGAGAACAGTAGAAGCACAGGGAACAACAGCACTAGCTAAATACTGAAGTCCATACTATGCTGAAGTAACTGTATGGAATGAACAATGTCAGTGTATTAATGCAAGGTAAGAACTAGTGACCAGCCTAGAACTGGCCATCACCTGGAAGACTTTAATCTTTTTCTACAGAATACATTATGAAATCTTTAAGCTTTGTGACAGCGACAACTAATTTTAAGTGAGGGGTTTACAGATAAAATGGAACATCCGGGGCATTCAGCAACACTGCCCTGGTTCCAATTTAGTACACCTTGTAAAATTTGTAGTCATACTACCAAAGAAGTGTCCTGGTTATTTATAGTCTCCTCCTCATACAATACTCAAGGACCCACAAAAATTATGGCTTTACTCTATGGATCATTCATGCATCTTCACACAGGTTAGCCACCTAGGCAGTCTGATTTTAAAAAACAGGCTAAAGTTAAAATAAAATTGAAATCTTCATTGTCAGCAACAGAAATCACTTATCTAGAGACTTAGATATGCCCCTTGCTTAGCTTTATGATGAATGGGCAGGGTTGTGAAGTGTACAGAAATCCTACCAGCCTTTAGTATGTCAAAGAGTGAAGAAAAAAAAGTTTCATTTTTAATCAGTAAAATGTCTGAAGTTGTCAATGCCATCTATTATTCCCCTGTACATATGTATCTGATTTGACATGGCAAAATATTCCAGTCGTAGTATCCCAACAACAGGTAGGCAAAGTTTTTCAACCAACATTTTCTGTGGAAAATGCAGATTCAGCAACACTCAACCATTTCATGAATTTGTGTCAATTTTTCCAAAAATTGTTTTGGTCAAACTAAAAATTCAGATTAAAAAAACCCTAAACATTTTGTTTCAAGGTTTTCTAAATCAAAAGTGTTTCAATTTAAAATAACTTGTTTCTAAAATGTCCATTTTAAAAAAGTTAAACAAAAAAAAATGCTTCAAATCTAAACAATTTTTTTAGGATTACCAGTGCTTAAGAAAATATCAGTTGTTTTCATAGCTCTGATCGCAACACACATCACCCACAGTGTTGGGTACCTAAGTAGCTATTTATGTCACTATCACTCAGATTTGTCCCTTATTTCACACTGCTTCCTATACTAAAGGGAGTCCCCACATGCCCCACAGCCTGCCTGTACTCTTAAAAAATGATTTCCCCAAACATCTCCCCCCACAAACCACTTCTTTCATGAAGCCTGCCCAGGTTGATTTTCATGGAGATTTAAGTCTCCTCCTCTTAACTCTCCCCTTCAGAGTTATAGTATTGAGTAGCATATTTGTGTTACATTGTTAGTCCTTCAAGGCAGCAGCCCTGTCTTTGTGCATTCTATACAGAGGTGAAAGTAATTTACGTTTCTTACTGGTAGGGGATGTATCACAAGCAACCCACCTCTCCTACACACTTAACTTAATAGATCGCTTTGCATGACTTTCATACAGAAATTAAAGCTACTACCACCAATACCTGTCTATTCCAATATTAAAGCTTTTTTTTTTATTAAAAGCCTGAAAAGTGAACGTAAGAATGGCCATACTGGGTCAGACCAAAGGACCATCCAGTCCAGTATCTTGTCTGCTGACAGTGGCCAAAGCCAGGTGCCCCAGAGGGAATTAGCCTAACAAGTAATGATCAAGTGATCTCACTGTCACATTTCTCTCCTCCCTCCTCTGCAGAAAGTGGCTAAGATTTGCGCTGCACCCCTGCCTCGCACTCAGCTGCAGCCACGGCTCCTCTCCAGCTTGTGGCGGGGAAGAGGGGGACTGGCTGATGGAGAAGCCCAGGGCCAGGGTTGGCTTTAGGAAGTGTGGGGCCCAATTCAAATAGCTTTGACGGGGCCCTGGCAGGGATGGCTAAAACAAACAAACAAACAAAAACCCAAAACACTTTCATTTCTTCCATGTATTACCTACTTTCCATGACTATACAAATAACAAAATTATATATTACATACATTGCGTCATGTAATATAAATATCAAGTTCATTAAGAGGAACTTTATTGTACTCCTCATCTATATGTTTTTAAAAACTTTATCTTCCTAGCTTTTTGTTTGACAAAATCTGTCAGTATATTGCCTAACTCTAAGCTCTTCATTACTTCGCATTCACTTGACATGATTGCCAAATTGTTTAATCGGTCTTCCTGCATTGTTGATCGCAGATATGTTTTAATTAGATTTAGCTTCAAGAAGCTCCTCTCTCCTGAGGCTACAGTTACGGGAATAGTCAAGAAGATTCAAATTACTATAAGTAAATTTGGGAATGCTGTTGATTGGTTATTATATGCAAGAAATTGAAACTTTTTAGGGGGTTTCTACAAATCAGAAGAAAGAATTGGCTTTAATGCTTCCAGTTCTTCACAAAGCATGTAGCCAATTTATGTCAACTGATTTTACAGTTGAAACTTGTTCGTTTTCCTGCACTAGTTTCACATCTGTCAATGCGAGTTCTAGATGTGCAGCAGATTTTCGTATGGTGTCCTTAGGAAGATTTTTGAATTCGCATAAAAATCCAAGTAAACTCTCATACTTTTGTAACTGTTCAAACCTTGGTTCAAGTGACTGTAAAGCTTTGTCTAACACTTGATTGAAGCATTGCACTCTGTAAGCTTCTTTTGGATCAGAAAAAAGCTCGTCTGCAGACTCATACTCTCATCATTTTTTTCGTTTGCACAAGTGTTTAGAATACTGGAGTCACATCTAGATCTTTGGCAAGTTCATTGGCACCAGTTAACAATTCTTGAAAACCCTTCTTTCTGTACATTTTTAACCACTTACAAAGCTTTTCAGATGAAGAAATTCCAGCAGAAATATCCATTGCATCACTCTGTAGCTCTTTGCTCACAAAATTCACTCAAAAAAGTAAATCATGCCAGAAAGCTAGGAAAACCAGAAATTTATAATCCTTCATTTGAATAGCCAGCGATTCAGCTTCACTTTTTGCTTCACTTTTGAGCATCATCAATTGTTTCTGCTACCTCTACGAGTGCATCGTAAAACTCCCCTACTTGGTACCGCAGAGCTTTGATGCTTTGCATTCTACATTCCCATCATGTTTCGCAAAGAGGCTTTACAGAAAGGCCAGTAACATGTTTTCTAAAAATAGTCCATCTTTTAGTAGATGCAGAAAAAAAAAAAAAGGACGTAAATATGCTGCAAGGCTCCAAAGAAACTCCTCGCATCTATCTGAACATGTTTTGGCCATGTCTCCCAAAATGAGACTATAGTTGTGACATGTACATGGTGTAAAAAAAGCTCCTGGGTTTGTTTTCAGAAGTCATGCTTGAACACCTGGTATGTTTCCCTTCATATTTGCAATGTTGTCATAGCCCTGCCCATGGATATTTTTAATGTCCAATCCCAGGTCTTCGAGTTCACTTAAAAGGATATTGTACAAATATTCACCTGTGCTGCTTTCTACTACTACGAACTTCAGGAAATGTTCATGTACTCCTGTGGGAATATTCGGTGATACACCATCAGGCACATACCTAATTGTCAATGACATTTGTTCTTGGTGACTAATGTCAGAAGTGCAGTCGGGTATAATAGCAAAATACTTAGCTGCCTTAATTCGAGCTATTATTTCATGTTTAACAGCATTCCCTACAATAATAATACATTCATTTTGAATGGTCTTTTCCTAAATAATGGTCATGTATTTCTTTGTTCTTGATTCTTCGTAAATGTTTCTGCATCACTGGGTCAAACTTTCCCAGTAAATCAGTAAATCCAAGAAAATTTCCATTGTATGATGTTCCTAGCTGTTCAGACCCACAAAATGATAAAAATTTAGTTCTGCTAGCAACTGAACAGCAGCAACTAGTCTCACAAAAACTTGATACTAGCATTTTGCTTCTTGGTCAATAAGTTTTTGTTGTATTGAGTCAATGTTTTTTTCAGCAGATAACCTTTGCTGAACATCGCAGCAACTAAGCATAGCTTGTAAGTGTCCTTTTGAGTTTTTGTGCTCGGCCAACCTTGTATGAATATTAGACCAGCCATTAAAACCATTAGATGCTAATGAACTTGTCAAATTATTGCACAAAATCTTACAGTACTAACAAAAGATCTTGCCGGCTGACACTGAGTATATCACCTATGGATGAGCTACAATTTCACCATTTGAAAGTTTCCTTTTGCAGTGAAACTCTGAAGAGTGTTACCCAATCTTATTTTTAGGGAAAATCTTCTACAATAATTTTAGGCAGCCCTTGTTTTACTAAATACTCCCCGATACACTGGCTAATGTATTCTGGCCAAGTTGCAGGATCATCAGAGCTGAAGTTGCCTTTCTGCTCTGGATCTAAACCACTCACATCTTTATAATCAGAAAAGCATTCTTGACCCTCAGTACTTTCAGCATCAGTTACAACCCTTTTTGTAGTCTTCTCTTCACCTTGAGTGTCTTCTTCAGACTGATTTGACTCTTCAAATTTTTTGTCACTGCTGTCATTCTCTGTCTGTGTCGTATGTTCTACTGGAGAATTTTCAATCATATCTGCATCTTGACTGAGCTCTTCTGGCTCAACAGTAGAATCAGGTCTGCTAAAATACTTGTTTAAAAGTACCCTTTTGCTTCTGTCTTTCAACTGCCTTTGCCTTGTATATGACTCTTTTATTACTCCCACTTGGGTACTTTCTACCAATGTCTCTTGATCTCTTACCCATATTGATAGAAGTCACCACATTCTAAAAGAATATTAATTATAGATTTTCACTTTCATATTAGGAAAATAATTTATGTTTTGATAGTTATTACTGAAGAAAATCAGTTGTACAAGAACAGGAGTACTTGTGGCACCTTAGAGACTAACAAATTTAATTGAGCATAAGCTCATAGCCCACGAAAGCTTATGCTCAAATTAATTTGTTAGTCTCTAAGGTGACAAGTACTCCTTTCTTTTTGCAGATACAGACTAACATGGCTGCGATTCTGAAACCTCTCTTCAGTAATTTTTGTTTTATAAATTTTAATAAAATAAACATTTCCTTATTAATACAAAATTGCGCCCTATTCTCCCCCCAGCACCACCCAGCCCCACGGAAACACCCCCCGCCCCAGCGCCACCCGCCCCGTGGAAACAAACCCTCCTTCCCCAGTGCCAACCCACCAAAACAGCTGTGGGCCAAAAAGAAAGTTTGGGAGGGTGGGGGCAGGGAAGAAACAGCACACATAGGGTGACCAGATCACAGCAGTAAGATAGAACCTGCCACCTCCCTGCTTGGCTCCACCATCACAACCCTCTTCACCCCCTAGCCCACCGCTGGCTTGCTGCATCCCTCCTAGTCAGTCCTCCACCCACCACTTGCCTCCTTTCACCTTCTCCCTCCCCTACCAGAAACCCCGATGCCCACCCCTAGATCCCCTGCTGGCTTACTGCTCGCCTCTTTGCCCACTTGCCGCTTGCCCACCCACTCGCCCCCATCTCACCGCTCGCCCCCCCAAGTATAAAGCCTCATTCAAAGACTCAGGGGTCACTATATTAATGCACAGAGCAGTCAATCAATGCAGTACCAAAAATTAAAATACAGAAAATAGGGTCCCCCCTCTATCCACCGACTCGCCGCTCGCCTCCTCATCCCCCACTCCAAGTATTGGGGTGGCAGGTTTGTAGAAATTTTGGTTGTGCCCAGAACACTCAGAGCCCGCCCCCCCGTCCAAACTCTGCCCTCCACCTGCCTAAGGCTCTGGAAAGGAGTTTGGGTGGGGGGGGGAGGTGGTCTGGGGCGCAGGCCCTGGGTTGGGGCAGGGGTGTAGGACGGTTGAGAGGTTGGGCTCTGGGATGGAGTCTGGGGTGCAGGCTCTGGGATGGAGTCTGGGGTGCAGGAGGGGGTGGGGGGATACAGGCTTTGGGATGGAGTTTGGGTGCAGGCTCCAGGCTGGGGTGTGGAGTGCGGAGGGGTGAGTGCAGGCTCTGGGACAGAGCTTATGGCAGGGAGGAGGGGCACTGGCTGACGGCGAAGCCCAGGGTGCTGGCATAACAGCTTAAACTCAGCGCCGTCCGTGGTTCAACACACAGGATTAGGGGCCATTTCTGGCATCCTTGTTTATTTCATAGTTGTTGGTGTGACCAAGGGGCAGTTTTTTTTCTGCCCTGGATCTACTACACAAATACACTCAGAATCGGGGACCATTTCTGAGTTCAAGTCTACCCCTCCCCATCAGAGGATGGATGTGATGCCCAAACTGCTTGCAGGTCCTTGTTGAAATGTTCCTTTTACAAAAGGAACACAAGAATCACAGGGAAAGCAATTAGCCTGATAAACAAAACCACAAGTAGATTGGAGGGGAAAACTGGATATTTAGGGAAATTATTGTGCTGCCTTTGAAAGAAAAAAAAAAAAGTTTCCATTCTACCCTATTTATATATTTGTTGAATTAAACACTTGAAATGTCATTAGGACATATAGGCGTGATCTCAGATCTTTCTGTTTTGCTTCAGTGTCCTGCAGAGCAGAAATTGACAAAATTTTCTCTAAGTATTTTGTATATTTCACAAAGGTTATTCTAATTGTCCTTCATTCATGTCTCCTTCACCCTACCACTAGCCACCCATTGGTGTGCCTCCTGCACCCTTTTTTGTGCCTGGGAGATTAAACTGTCTGTTACAGCTATCCCCCTATTCCATTTTGTTTCTTACAGCTGTACTCCATTTGTTTTTATTCTCCTCCTGTGGCTGCCCTTCCCTGGCTATTAAGGTTGTTTACCAGGGCCACTGCCCTTCTCAAAGGGAGGGCCCCTTGTGCTGCGTGCTAAGTGGGACCACTGCCCTGTTCAAAGGGTTAGTCCTGTTATCACCTTGTTAAACCTGGGCTTGGTGTAGGGCAGGCAATGTCCAGAGCTGCAAGACCTATTGTGTTTTTAAGATCCTGGGCATGAGTCATAGGCCTCATGTGCTTTTGAGTCACCTATTGCACAGGACTCTGCCCAGACATGTTTCTGTGCTCACCTGCAGTTTTTCCCTGCGCCTCCTCCCCTGTGACAGAGGAAGCCTATCAGGATTACTGGCGGGAAACTGCCTGAGCTTGCCTTTAAAAACAGACATTTTTGAAACAAACATCAGAAAGGTTCCTGCATTGCTGCTGGTCTGATCAGCCAGGGGTTCTGGGGGGTCCTTTCTCCGCTCTCGTTTTATTTTTGAGCGTACCCCCGGTTTTTAACTCCCCCCCCACAAAGAACGAATTGCTGCCTGAGAGATCTCCTGATTATCGAGACCCTACCGAGCCCTCCTTGCTTCTTCTGATGTTGCTGCTGCTTCTGCCTTTGCTGCTGCCTTGGGGACTGGTAAGAATCCCTCTGTGAAACTTTCCCTACTTTTATTTTATTACTTTAGCTGCTGGCTCTGTTTCCCCAGCACACAGACTCAAGCTAAACCTTGGTCTGTGTCTTAAAACCTCTCTTAAACTCCGCGGCGCTTTGCCGCTAAAAATAAGTTTGTGCCGCTGCTAAGCTTTGCCTCGGGGCTCTCTACTTTCAGCTGTATCCACTGCTGCAGCCACCATCACTTGGCTTTCTTGGGAGCTGGATCCTGGGCACATACCACTCTGCCCTCTGTGACTTCCCCATAGCATAAGGTGCACCATAGGTTTTGTTTTTTTAGTTTAATAAGTCATAGTTTGTTAAGATTGTAGAGCTTGTAAGTTTCACCCGCCTTGTTATAGTTACGGTTCTGTTCCTCCGTATAGTTGCTTGTTATAGTTTTGCTTAGAATTGTGATATTTGTTGTTTTGCCTAGTCATTGGTTAAGCTAGATAAGGTTTTTGCTGCTTAAATTCGTCCTCCCGCTGTCCCGATCTCTCCCTGAACTTTCCCGTGTCTATTTTTCCCCCGCTCCAATCTCCCCCTCTGTGTGCTTCTCCGTGTCTCCCTGTTATAACCCTTTGCTGCTTTTTCCCCCGCATCTGCACTCTCTCCAAACTTCCCACCCTGCGTCTGCATCACCCTCCAAACTTCCCAAGCCCCTTGCTGCTTCTCCCCCTGTGAAACTTCCCAAACCCTTTGCCGCTTTTTTCCTTTGTTTTTGGTGTCCGCTTGTTGCTTAAACCTCTCTCTAGCCCTTCTTGGCACTTCTCCGCTGCCCCTCCCCTACCGAAGATCACCATCACCCTGCTCCATTGTCCTTACCCTGCAGGGCTTCAGAGTCTCACTGCTTCCAGCCGCACTCTCCTCTCATCAGTTCCACTAATCATTCACTCCCCTCCCCCCTCCTGTTCCTTGACCCAGCCTTTAGGTACACTCTTGCAGATTATCTGCTATCCTAGCCTCACAAATTAAGTCATTAATTTTCTTTTATACCGTTACATTGCATAATTTCACTTATCACCCATATTGTATTATTGCACTGTGATTCACATTTTACTTGTAATTATAACACCTCATTGGTTGCTTCCACTTTTCTGATATACTTTGTATTTGCATTGATACCATTGTGTTACATTGTGTATAAGGCCACTAATCACTTAATACATTCTGTCTAAGATTGTTGACCATTTTATATAGAAGCTACCATTTTATTTTGCATCTTTTTGATACGCTTATTATTATTGACTGTACTGTATCCCATTGTGCTGAACTCCACTTACTGTACCCCACTGTTAGAACTCCCTACACTGTTCAATAAGAACCCCCCCATCATTGTCTATTGTAAACACCCTGTACACCTGTCAAAACCTAGTCCCAGATTTGGACCTTAGCATCCAAAATATGGGGGTTAGCATGAAAACCTCCAAGCTTAGTTACCAGCTTGGACCTGGTACTGCTGCCACCACCCAAAAAATTACAGTGTTTTGGGGCACTCTGGTCCCCCCAAAAAACCTTCCCTGGGGACCCCAAGACCCAAATCCCTTAGTCTCACAACACAGGGAAATAATCCTTTTTCCCTTCCCCCCTCCAGGTGCTCCTGGAGAGCTACACAGAAGCAACCTCCGTGAATCTAAGCAGAGGGACTCCACCCTCCCCGTTCCCAGTCCTGGAAAACAGAATTACTTCCCTCTTCACCCAGAGGGAATGCAAAGTCAGACTAGTAAATTTAACACACACAGATCTCCCTCTGACTTCTTCCTCCCACCAATTCCCTGGTGAGCTGCAGACCCAATTCCCTGGAGTTCCTCACTAAAGAAAAACTCCAACAGGTCTTAAAAGAAAGAAAAATACATACAAATGGTCTCTCTGTACAGGGTCAATTGCTTAAAAGAATATTAAATAAACAGCCTTATTTAAAAAAATACAATTTAAAGCACTCCAGCAACTATAGACAAGTAAATACAAAAAAAACCCCCAACTTTGTACTTACAATTTAAAAACTTAAGATTAGAAAGCAGGAAATAGAAATCCTTCTCATAGCTGAGAGAGAGGCAGACAAAGAAGTCAAACACAGACTTTCCTCCACCCAGAGTTGAAAAAATCCGGTTTCTTGATTGGTCCTCTGGTCAGGTGCTTCAGGTTACTTTTTTTTTTCAGGTGAAAGAGACATTAACCCTTAGCTGTTAGTTATATACTTAGTGGTATATGTAAAGGTGCATGTGTTGTAGTAATCTGTTTATTTTAAAGTTCTACAATAAATCGCCGCCAGTTAGCTTCCCCACTGTCTGCAATTTGGGGGGGGGTGTCATAAACAGATAGCTAAGGGTTAATAATTTGGGTCTTGGGGTCCCCAGGGATGGTTTTTTGGGGGGACCAGAGTGCCCCAAAACACTAATTTTTTGGGTGGTGGCAGCAGTACCAGGTCCAAGCTGGTAACTAAGCTTGGAGGTTTTCATGCTAACCCCCATATTTTGGAAGCTAAGGTCCAAATCTGGGACTAGGTTTTGACATGGTGGCAGCTGTGGGATAGAATCCAGAAGCCAGTAGGAATATTATATTTTTCTTTTCTCTGCTAGGGGCTTTTTAGCAGAGAGAAACAGTTTGGTTTTAAAAAGGAACCAGAGAGAATTTTTTTTCTCTGCTCTCTCTGGCAGTTGTGGCTTGCATATTAAGCAAGAAACCATTAAGCTGCGACAAACAGGTCTTTTGTGACAATAGCACTCCCATTAGGAGGCAGATACCAGCACTATATACATGCAAATAAAGTGGTTTTTCTGGTTTACCTTACATTGAAAGACTACCTAAAGGAAGAAAGGAAAAAAGGCACTGTTGCTAGGCAGACCCCAGGAGGCAACAGATCCTGCAGTTCAGAAGATAAACACCAGAGGGCACCCCAACACAAGAAAACAAGATGTCACGAAAACCAGAGGCAGTACAGCTCGAAGCCATGAAAAAACAGATAGAACTGCTCAGAACACAGATGGCCAGAGATGAGGCAACTCACAAACAAGAGATGGAAAGGCTACAAAAACAAGAAGAAGCCAACAATGCAGCCCACCAACGAGAGCTGGAAAAACAGAGGGAGACCAACCGACAGGTCATGGAATTAGAAAAGGCTAAGCAACCTGCTCCAGCCAAAAAATTACAGTGTTTTGGGGCACTCTGGTCCACCCCAAAAACCTTCCCTGGGGACCCCAAGACCCAAATCCCTTGAGTCTCACAACACAGGGAAATAATCCTTTTTCCCTTCCCCCCTCCAGGTGCTCCTGGAGAGCTACACAGAAGCAACCTCCGTGAATCTAAGCAGAGGGACTCCACCCTCCCCGTTCCCAGTCCTGAAAAACAGAATTACTTCCCTCTTCACCCAGAGGGAATGCAAAGTCAGACTAGTAAATGTAACACACACATATCTCCCTCTAACTTCTTCCTCCCACCAATTCCCTGGTGAGCTGCAGACCCAATTCCCTGAAGTTCCTCACTAAAAAAAAACTCCAACAGGTCTTAAAAGAAAGCTTTATAGAAAAAAGAAAGAAAAATACACACAGATGATCTCTCTGTATTAAGGTGACAAATACAGGGTCAATTGCTTAAAAAAAATTGAATAAACAGCCTTATTTAAAAAAATACAATTTAAAGCACTCCAGCAACTATAATCAAGTAAATACAAAAAAACCCCCAACTTTGTACTTACAACTTGAAAACCTAAAATTAAAAAGCAGGAAATAAAAATCCTTCTCATAGCTAAAAGAAAGGCAGACAGACAGACAAAAAAGTCAGACACAAACTTTCCTCCACCCAGAGTTAAAAAAATCCGGTTTCCTGATTGGTCCTCTGGTCAGGTGCTTCAGGTTATTTTTTTTTTCAGGTGAAAAAGACATTAACCCTTAGCTATCTGTTTATAACAACACCCCATCCCATCGTATTTCATTGTTAAATTCCCACCACTTCCTTTTTCCTTTAATAAAGAAATTAATTGGCACCCCACCTGTGTGGTAATTGCTCCCCAAGATCCCATATACCTGCAGGCAGGGACATAAACAATCCTTAAAATCTGTTAACTTGCTAGGAAATAGGGAGGGTCTATGTGGGACACTGGCGGGCATGGCACAGTGCAGCCCCTTGACCCCCTCCCCCTGGCTTGCTGGCTGCGGCTTTTGCCTCAGTTACTTGCTCCTTGGCGGACCCAGCACAGCACCGGGCACAGCAGCAGCTTCTGATCGCGGCAACTGCATTGTCTCACACACACACACAGTCCTTGTGCAAGCAAGCGGCCACCCACTCCAGTGCATTCTCCAGGCGCACAGCCCAGGACTCAGGAGTGGGGAGGGTTAACACCTTGGGAACTTCTGCAAGAGGAAAAGTCTGGCTGGGCACCACCAGTGCATTGAAGGGCCCAGCTTTTAGGTTGCTGCTTACTGGTGTCATGCCCCCGGGAGCTGTTGGTTCTACAATGAAAAGCCATCTTTTTTGAGAGAGCCATCCATACTGTGTACACGCACACGCACCAGAGAGATATAGATATCTCAAGCAAGACAAGAAGATTGTTTTCACAGAAAGATGTTCACATGGTTGTTTCAAACATTAGCTTTTGAGTGCCATACTGCCACATGGTTACTGCATGCACTTGCTTCTAATTGGTCAAGTCTTGCCAGGAGTGCAATTACAGTAGGACAACAGTAAGTGGGGAAAAAAATACTGCCTAAAATGATAATTGTTAGGGTCTGTTGAACATGTATGTTTAAATGTAAAAGTGAGGAAATGGGAGGTTGTCAGTCAAAAAAGAACAGCAACAAATGAAGAAGTTGAAACTGGTCACCCCCAGGGAAAAAAAACGCTGACACTTCACCTTTGTCATGTGATGAGCCGCAGCCACTGCAAAGAGAGGAGACAAATGAAACTGCTGAATTTCTGGTTAAGAAAACAGACTACCACCATACCCCACTATGTGGTCAAAAATGCAATCTCAGGGAGTTCAAAAAGAAAAAAGTGGCTTTTTGCTTTGGGCGGTAAACTTGGAAACATCATGACATACTGTGCACCTGATTTAAGGCTGCATTCTGCAAGAGGGGTTAATATCTCTGCAAACTTGCCCTTTTGTGAAATATCCTTGTATGGAAAGAATAAAGAGACTGAGCAGTCATCCCTTCGCAAAAAAATAAATGAACTTAAGAAATCTGCAGATCACATGGAGGATGAAAAAATTCAAGCCATGGCTAAAAAAGAAAAAAAACCTCTTAATCTGAATGCTAAAAGTGAAGAAGCGGTATTTGAAGCTACTGCTCGTGTATTCCGAACAGCCTACTACATTACCAAAACAAATCAACCACAAGAGCCTCAATGAGCTACAGCATATCAACGGAATTGAAATGGGGTGTTTGCGTAGACATAATCCATCATATATCCACTGAAATGAAAAAGAGAATTGTCAACAAAGATCGACAATAAGTCAAATTACAGTACTTGCCAATGAATCAACTACTCTCACTGGAAACTCGGCTCATAATTTTTGAAAACCAGTACTGATGGAGTTAGGAGGCCACTTACGTTTCCTCTGGACTTGATTGAGCTGCAAAGTGCAACAGTGGTAGCCATTACAGGGGAAATTTTAAAATGCTTGCCGCGTTGTGGGTTCACTAAAGAACTATTATTGGAAGTGTTAATCAGCTTTTGTAGTGACAGCGCAAATGTGATGTTAGGAGTCAAAGCTGGTGTTGGAAAACTACTACAAATGGACTTTCCTAATGTGATAGTACGGCATTGCCTCAACCATAGACTGGAGCTTGTCATTAATGAAGCTTTAGAAGTCACCGGAGGTACAAATGACTAAGGCTTTTTTGGATGCATTATATTCCTTTTACAGTCAATCACCAAAAAAATCTCATGAACTGAGTGCCCAGGCCAACGAATTACACATTATACTTCAAAAAATAGGCCAAGTGTTCAATTTAAGGTGGGTGGCATCAATGTGCAAACATACCCTGCTTTGGCATAACACTTTGAGGTGGCCTCACAAGACCAGTTGAGAGTTGGAAGCGAACGTCTTAAATTTCTAGGACTACACTCAATTTACAGAACACAGCTTTATTAGAAACCTTTCTTTAATGCTGCATGTGCTGACAGAACTGAAGAACATGTCTGAGATGTTACAAGAATGAGACATGACCATTCCAAAAAGCAGACAAACTAATGAAAATATACATCAAGAGAATCAAAAAAGTCTAAAACAGACTCAGCAATTCACTCTGAACAAGCTCAGAAGGCTGAACAATCCATGATGTTCAAAAAGAGCAAACTAAATGGTGCTGGGAAAAACCCCAGAATCAACTTGTTTCAATTCATTCAACCAGCCATTGACAACATGAGGACAAAACTATTCACAACTGTCTCAGACAAACCAATCAAAGCACAGGCTTCTCATTGTAAGAACTTAAGTAACAATTTGTCAGTTTTGAATCCTGAAAAATGGCAAGAGAATCCAGCAAATCTCCACTTTGGAGAAAAGAAAATAAGAGCATCAGCTGATTAACTGAGAATCAAACAGGAAACACACTTGGGATTTGTGGAATTCAGGGCTTCTGGAGGGAAAAAAAAACCCACATTCCTGGAAAATGTAAAAAACCCTCATCCTTGCAGTGGACACCCTTGATGCAAGCAACTCTAACTGCGAAAAGGGATTCAGTGCGATGAACAATATCATTACAGTGAAACAGACTGCACTTACCACTTGTCATGTGGCTGACTAGCTATTCATTTCATGTGTGGAACCTCTTAATACTCAGTGGAATCCTATGCCATATGTGAAATTGTGGCTTGGAAAGGGCTGATGTGCAGCACATTCATCTCGAGGCGTGGCACGATGACAACAGGGAGAGCAGTGAGATCAGCTGTATGGGCCAATGTAGGAGTTTCTAGAAGGTTGCTCCAGGCCCTCCCATGGATCCCCCTTTCTTGTCCCTGCTCACATGTTCCATGCGCCGAACTGGGGGCTAGGGTAGCTTTGCTGTGGGTTCCCCTTGGAGCTTCAGCCCACCCATCTCTTTGTGTGTTGATGCTGCATGCTGCCCCCAGACCTCTGTCTCCTTCCCTACCTCCTGGGCGTCTCCTGTGCATGGCTCCCTCCCACAGCCTGGCGGAGCGGCAGCTGCTGAGCTGGAAGTTTTCGTGGGGACACCATTAAGCAGCAACCCGAAAGCTGGGGGCCCACAGACACGCTGGCAACAACCAGTCAGACCCTGCCTCTTGCAGAAGTTCCCAAACTGTTGGGCGCAGAAACACGGTTTCTCCCTACCCCTCAAGAGTGCCGGCACCCTCCCCACTCCAGAGTCCCAGGCTGCACACCTGGAGAATTCACCCAGCCATTGGAATGGGTGGCCGCTTGCTTGCACAAGGACAGTATGTACGTGTATGTGTCACAATGCAGCTGCCACCAACCAGCAGCAACCCCAGCAACCGGCCTTCGCTGGGTGCTGCCTGCAGAGAGCCAGCAGTTGCCGCTGCACTCAACACTGGGTCTGCCAAGGAGTAAGTAACTGAGGCAAAAACCACAGCCAGCCAGCAGGAGGGGGGCAAGGGGCTGCGCTGCACCATGCCTGCCAGCGCCCTACCTAGACACTCCCTATATCCTAGCAAGTTAACAGATCAAAAGGATTGTTTAATCTCCCAGCACATAAAAGGGCACAGGGGGCACACCAATGGGTGGCTAGTGGTAGGAGAAGTGAATGACGGACAACTAGAATAGCCTTCGTGAAATATCCAAGATACTTGGACAAAATTTTGTCAATTTCAGCCTCTGCAGGACACTGAAGTAAAACAGAAAGATCTGATACCATGCCCATCTGTGTCCTAATGATATTTCAGGTGTTTAATTCAATATCAAAATAGGGTGGAATGGAAATTTTTCTTTCAAAAGTGGCACAATAATTTCCCTAAATATCCAGTTTTCTCCTCTGATCTCTTTGTGGTTTTGTCTATCAGGCTAATTGCTTTCCTTGCGATTCCTGCATTGCTTTAGCAAAATTCCTTTGCCAAAAATAAGCCTCCCTATCATCATAACATCTTCCCACTGCATTCTCCTTTTTTTTTTAAAATTAACATTTCAACAAAGATCTGCAAGCAGTTTGGGCATCACATCCATCCTCTGATGGGGAAGGATAGACTTGAACTTGGAAATGGTCCCTGATTCTGTGTATATTTGTGTAGTGGGTCCAAGTCAGAAAAGAACTGCCCCTGGGTCACACCAACAACTATGAAATAAACAAGGATGCCAGAAATGGCCCCTAATCCTGTGGGTTGAACCGCAGATGGCGCTGAGTTTAAGCTGTTATTGAGGCACTCTGGGCTTCTCCGTCAGCCAGTCCCTCTTCTCCCTGCCTCAAGCTGGAGAGAAGCCACGGCCGCAGCTGAGTGCGAGGCAGGGGTGCAGCACCAAGACTAGCCACCTTCTGCAACCTGGCTGGAGAAGAAGGGAGGAGAGAAATGTGACCGAATTTTCACTTTTCAGGCTTTTATTAGCTGAGTTTACGCTGTTATGCAGCTAAAAGAGGTGAAAGTAAGCCGATACTGAATGCTTCGGCCACTTTCTTACTGGTATGCCATACCAGCCCACTTTCATCTTGGGTTCTATATACAGCATCATATAAATGTCATGTTTCTTCATTAACCTTTTCAAACAGTAAAAGATACACTCAACTTTTGCTTGGAAAGCTATTACAGGAGGACAGAGTTCTTATCCAAAGATTAGCAGCTCAACTAATACATATCACACCATATCTTTAACCAGGATTTCATTACTGTGTTGATATACACTTTTAAAAAAAAATTCTCAACTATGTAAATATATTCAACTTTGTAGAGGATTTCATAGCCAAAGTTTGTATGGAAAATGTACATAAAATAGGGGGAAAATACCTCTGGCCTCAAATGAGATTATTCACATCAGCTAGGGTTTAAAGTAGAGGTCTCCAACCTTTTTATGTACAAGATCGCTTTTTGAATTTAAGTGCAACCCAGGATCTACCCCACCCCTTCCCTGAGGCCCCACTCTGGTCATTCCATCGCTCGCTTTCTCTCAGCCTCACTCACTTTCACTGGGGCAGAGAATTGGGGTGCGGGGGGGTGCAGGCTCTGGGCTGAGACTGGGGAGTTCGGAGTGTGGGAAGGGGCTCCAGGCTGAGCCTGGGACTGGGGATTGGGATGCAGGAAGGGGTGAGGGGTGCAAGCTCTGGGAGGGAGTTTGGGTACAGGAGGGGGGCTATGGGCTGGGGCAGAGTGTTGGGATGCAGGAGGGAAACTGGCTGTGGGAGGAGACTCAGGACTGGGGATTGGGGTGTGGGAAGGAGTTCAGGAAGAGGTATGGGGTGCTGGCTCTGGGAGGGGGCTAGTGCAGGAGGGGGTTCAGAGTGCTGGCTCCAGAAGGGGGCTCAGGGCTAGGGATTGGGGTGCAGGCTCCCACCAGGCAGCACTTTATCTTGGGCAGCTCCCGTTCGGTGGCGCAGTAGGGCTAAGACAAGCTCCCTATCTGCCCCGGCCCCATGCCACTCCCAGAAGCAGCTGTATGCCCCTGGAGCGGGGCATGTGGCTCCATGTGCTGTTCCTGCCCGTAAGCACCGCCCCCTCAGCTCCCAGTGCCTGGGAACGGGGAACTGCGGCCAATGGGAGCTGCAGGGGCGGTGTTTTCAGGGAGGAGCAGCACCTGGAGCCACATGTCCCCTCAACCTCCCAGGTGCCGCAGGAGCGTGTTGGCCACTTCCAGGAATGGTATGGGGTCAGGGCAGGCAGGGAGCCTGCCTTAGCTCTGCCGCACCACCAAGACTTTTAGCAGCCGGAGATCACTCAGAGGCTCAGGATCAACCTGTCGATCACGATCTACCAGTTGGTGACCACTGGCTTAAAGCGATCAAGCCCCAAATCAGTCACAAATGCACAAACAAGTCAGTCCAGGTCACATTTTCAAAAGCAATCTCCAGGAAGTCATCTGCCACTTATTTTACAGTAAGTGTAATATTTTATACCACGTAAGTTAACTGTCTCATTAAGTTATATCATTTTCCACAGTTTAATCTAACCTTTAATGTAAGGCATACAATTATTTACCTTCAATGTAAGGCATACAAACCAGTGAATATATTGTAAGTTTTCATTCTACCCTATTTTGCTGCACCAAAAGCAAGAAAATGCCACTTTCTATTTATGTTTAAGGTCCCCTTGTGTACTTCAAAGATTTCCCAAAGTACTGATAAGAGTATAGGATCTTGTTCCACAACTGTGCCTTATTTCAAGTTTTCCCTTGCAGGCTCTACCGGTATAAAGTCAACTGTTTGTGCTTAGTGACCTTCTGCACAAGTAATACAGGATCTTAGAACACTTAGTTTGTATTGAATATAAATTAAGGATACATTGTGAATGCCTTTTCCCCATCACTGTCCTAGCTAGTGCATTCATGCCAATGGAAATGAAGCAGCCAGATTTTCAGGGTGTCATAAACAGAGTGTTAAGGGTTAATGTCTCTTATACCTGTAAAGGGTTACAAGCAGGAAACTGGACACCTGACCAGAAGACCAATCAGAATACAAGATACTTTTAAATTTGGGTGGAGGGAAGTTTGGGTGTGAGTTCTTTGTTCTTCTCTCGGAGGGTCTGAGAGAGACCAGACATTACTACAGGCTCTCTAAGTCTCTTTTCAAGTAGTGAGTAAAAAACAGGCGGTTTAGGGGTTGTTTTTTAATTGTTTTACTCTATTTGCAATTGTGGATCAGGCTGGTTAACTTTTATATGTGTAGTTGCTGGGAATATTTTGATTTGTATTGGTACTGGGGGGAAAGTCTCTTTCTGGTATCTGTAAGCTATAGGACCCTGTATATTGACATCTTGAAGTTACAGAGATAATTCTTTACTTTTTCCTTTCTTTTATTAAAAGATTTCTTTTTAGAGAACCTGATTGATTGTTTTTTCTCTGTTTCCCTTGTTTTATCCCAGGGGATTGGGATAACTCACCAGGACGGGTGGGGAGACAGGAGGGAGAGAGATAAAATCTCTCTGTTCTCCTTGAATCTGTTTGCCTCTTTGTGGAAGGGAAGGGAGATGCTTCTCTGTATGGTGATTTAAGAGGTTAGATCAGTATCTCAGGATAGCCCAGGGAGGGAAGTTCTGAGAGGGGGAAGGTGGGGGAATGGTTTATTTCTCCTTGTTTTAAGAGCCCAAGGGGTCTGGGTTCTTGGGGTCCCCAGGGAAGGTGGGGGAGGTCAGAGTGCCCCAAAACACTATTTTTGGGTGGTGGCAGCCTATCAGATCTAAGCTGGTAATTCATGCTAGTATCTCATTTTCTGAATTCTAAGATTCAGATCTGAGAAAGAATGCTATGACACAGGGCCTCACAGAGCAATCTTAAGAAGAGAAAACAGAGCCATATTCGGTTCTACAACACCTGGTTAATGAGTAAGCCATGCAGTGACTACTACTGTCAAGTACTTGGTTAATGAATACTTTGTGGGATTGAACCAGAATCACGACAAGCAGAGTCACAAGGGAACACATCTCCCCAGATTTGAAAATTCACAGAACAGTAAGAAAGTGAACGTGTCCAATACCACTTAATTGTTTAAAAAAAAATCTGACAAAACCACAAAGGCAAGGAAATGAAAAGTTTAGCCATCTAACATTATATACCCTCTACTCCCTAGACACATACTCCTTTACCAGTTTGTTTCCTCTTCTTCCCCACCCCACGTCTTTCCCTATATTTGCACTCTACCTCCTCCCTATAATTTGGGGAGCACAGTGTGCTCCAAAGGCTGCAGATTGCAAGTTACTTTTGTCAATGCTCCCATATTTGGGTTGTCTGCAGGCACTGAACTTGGAAACTGTTCTCCCCTGTGATAGGAGTGAATGATAGTTATTGCCAAAAGTTTCAGTATGAGACCTCGGTTTACAATAGGATTTGTGAAGGACACTAAATATTAACAGCAGTCAGCTGAAGAATTGGAACACAAGTTTTCTGGCGTTCAGCTCAGTGCACCTTCTTCTAGCCTATAGGGAGGGCACTGTGAAAGGGAGGATCTCTTTTACCCCTCTTTCTCCATTGTCTGAAGTCAGGAAGTTATTGCAGAGTCCCTGCTGCTGGAGAAAAACTTGGGTTATTTTAAATGCATGAGAGTTAACAGTGAGAAGGAGGTTCCCCTGTTCCGCCCCAGAGCTTCCTGCCTCCCAGAAGACAGAGCATCTGCATTCTCTCTGCCCTCCTTAGTCTTCCCCAGCCTCCATGGTTGATTCCTTCCTCCCAATTAACAGTCCCAGTGCTTGCCTCTGTTACTGCTGCTCAGAGCTTTCCCAAGAATCAGGTCAATCTCATTCTGTTTTATGTGAGTTTCACTGCTCCCTACAGGATTCCCAATAGCAGCAGTGAGAACTGATAAGACAGTAAACATCCACAAAGCCACCTCATTATTGTCCTTCAAACTCTCCTTTGCCATGATGCCTATAATAAACTCAATTGTTAGGCATCCGACTGACCTATATTGTTCCACATTTTCCTTCTATAGGGCAATAGAATCATAGCACTGGAGGCGACCTCAAGAGGTCATCTAGTCCAGTCTCCTGCACCTGCACTGATGGCAGAACTAAGTATTATCTAGACCATCTCTGACAGGTGTTTGTCTAACTTGCTCTTAAACATCTCCAATGATGGAGATTCCACAACCTCCCTGGGCAACTTATTCCGGTGCTTAAACCACCCTGACAGTTAGGAAGTTTTCCTAATGTCCAACCTAAACTGCCCTTGCTGCAATTTAGCTCATTGCTTTCCTCTGTGCTTAAGGAAAACATTTTTTCCTCTCTCCTCCTTGTAACATTTTATGTACTTGAAAACTGTTATGTCCCCTCTCAGTCTTCTTCTCCCGACTAAACAAACCCAATTTTTTTCCAATCATTTTTGTTGCTCTTCTCTGGAATCTCTCCAATTTGTCCACATCTTCCCTGAAATATGGCACCCAGAACTCAGACTTTAAGGTCAGAAGGGACCATTACGATCATCTAGTCTGACCTCTTGCACAATGCAGGCCACAGAACCCTACCCATCCACTTCTATAACAAACCCCTAACCTATGTCTGAGTTATTGAAGTCCTCAAACTGTGGTTTGAAGACCTCAAGCTGCAGAGAATCCTCCAGCAAGTGACCCATGCCCCATGCTGCAGAGGAAGGCAAAATACCTCCAGGGCCTCTGCTAATCTGCCCTGGAGGAAAATTCCTTCCCGATCCCAAATATGGCCATCAGTTAAATCGTGAGCATGTGGGCAAGACTCTCCAGCCAGCACCCAGGAAAGAATTCTCAGTTTCCCTCCTGCATCTCAACACTGAGATCCCAACCCATCTAACATCCCATCACAGACCACTGGGCATACTTACCTGCTGATAATCAAAGATCCATTGCCAAAATTAAGCTATCCCATCATACCATCCCCTCCATAAACTTATCAAGCTTAGTCTTGAAGCCAGATATCTCTTTTGCCCCCACTACTCCCCTTGGAAGGCTGTTCCAGAACTTCACTCCTCTAGTGGTTAGAAACCCTCATCTAATTTCAAGTCTAAACTTCCTAGTGTCCAGTTTATATCCATTTGTTCTTGTGTCCACATTGGTACTAAGCTTAAATAATTCCTCTCCCTCCCTAATATTAATCCCTCTGATATATTTATAAAAAGCAATCATATCCCCCCCCAACCTTCTTTTGGTTAGGCTAAACAAGCCAAGCTCTTTGAGTGTCCTTTTCATAAGACAGGTTTTCCATTCCTCGGATCATCCTAGTAGCCTGTCTCTGAACCTGGACACAATACTCCAACTGAGGCCTAATCAGCATGGAGTAGAGTGGAAGAATTACTTCTTGTGTCTTGCTTACAACGCTCCCTTGGCCTGCACAGCTTCCTGAAGCCCCCATTGGCCTGGAACGGTGAACCGCGGCCAGTGGGAGCTGCGACTGGCCAAACCTATGGACGCTTCAGGTAAACAAACCATCCTGGCCTGTCAGTGGATGGTTGCTAATCCCCACTCTATGCCATTATCTAAATCATTGAAGAAGACTTTGAAGAGAACTGGATCCAGAACTGATCCCTGTGGGACTCCACTCGATATACCCTTCCAGATTATCAGTGGTTCACAGTCAACTTACTCTCTTTGGGAATGGTTTTCCAAGCAGTTATGCACCCACATTATTAGTAGTTCCATCTAGGTTGCATTTCCCTAGTTTGTTTATGAGAAGGTCATGCGAGACAGTACCAAAAGCCTTACTAAAGCCAAGAAATATCACATTTACTGCTTCCCCCCTAGCCACAAGGCTTGTTACCCTGCCAAAGAAAGTTATTAGGTTGTTCTTGAAAAATCCATGGTGATTGTTACTTATCACTTTATCTTCTAGGTATTTACAAACTGATTGCTTAATTATTTGCTCCATGGTCTTTCTGGGTATTGACGTTAAGCTCACTGGTCTGTAATTCCTTGGGTTGTCCTTATTTCCCTCTTTTTTTTTTTTAATAGATGGGCACTATATTTACCCTCTTCCAGTCCTTTGGAATCTCTCCCGTCTTCCTGACTTTTCAAAGATAATCACTAATGGCTCATATCTCCTCAGTTGGTTCATTGAGTTTTCTAGGATGCATTTCATCAGGCCCTAGTGACTTGAAGACATCTAGCTTTCCTTCCCTATTTTAGCCTCTGATCCTACCTCATTTTCACTGACATTCACTTTGCTAGATGTCCTATAGCTATTAACCTTTTTGGTTAATACTGAAACTACTCCCCGTTTATCTGTATCCATCTTTTGTTCCTTATCCCAAGGACCTTACAATGTAAGTATAAGAAGAGAGAGACTTTTGTGTGTGTGTTTGTACAGTGCTAGCACAATGGGATCCTGGCTAATGTTCTTAAGTGATATAGTCATACAGCCACCTACCCACCCACCCTTGCATAAGTTTACACGTGGAAGATTTTCTCTACAACCATAAGAACTAGAAGGGGGGAGGGAAAAAAAGCATTCTACCCCACCCTCTGGCATGCAAGTAAGTGAATGGATTTTTCAAAATCTGGTGACTAGATCAAGACCATGACAAAGGCCTAGTCTAGACTAGAAGAGGCTTGCTAGTATAGCTGCAATCAGCAAAAACATTCCTGATGTAAATGCAGCTTTTAGTGGCAAAAAATGTTTCTGTTATAGCTTCTACCATTCCCCAAACAAAATTAGCTATATGGACAACACACTTAACTGCATCTACACTAAAGCTTTTGGTAGCATAGAAAAGATTAGAAAAACGTCAGACCTCTTCCCAACATTACTGACAAGCATTTCTACAGTAGATCTGGCTTAAGGGAATGGAGAACTGGGGAGGAGTTGTTTAGGGTAATCTGAGTAGGTGTGAGATGAAACTGTGCAAAGGACAAACTAGACTAAAGAACAAGAAGAAAAAATTTTAACAGTGGTGTTTAGGAAGCAATTTCTAAACCAACCTAAAGAAAGCAGGAAACAAAGTGAGAAAAGAGTTTATTAGCTTTCATGGTCAGTAGAAATTGCTAACCTCTTCTTAACTCTACTGGAAGCTTCCAAAAACAGTAGAATAGGCTTCCGGGAGAGCTAAGCGTAGAAACCCAACTATGAATTATTTAAAACTGAACAGGGCACAGCACTTCAGAATGAAACAAAAACTAAGGGAGTGGAGTCACTGACACAGAGATCTGGATTGTTTGCTAAACTTAAACAAAAGCAAACAATATGCATTTGTAAGTGGCTAAAAGTAAATGTATACATCTAGGAACAAAGTATGTACGCCATACTTACACAACAGAAGACAATCCTGGGAAGCAGCAACTTTGAAAGAGATTTGGGGGTCATGGTGGATAATCAGATAAACAAAGTTCCCAAAGTGACACTGTGGTAAAAAAGGGATAATTGGATGCATAAGCTGGGAAATCTTGAGCAGGAGTAGAGAGGTGATTTTAATCTCTGTTTGGCACCAGTGCAACTGCTCCTGGAATAATGTGTCCAGGTCTGGTGTCCACCATTCAAGATGGATGTTTATAAACTGGAGAAGGTTCAGAGAAGGAGCCAGAAGAATGATTAAAGGATTAGAAGGTATGTCTTCACTATAGTAGCATTAGACTCAAGGAATTCATTCTGTTTAGTTTAACAAAAAGTTAAGTGACTTGATTAATTTAAGTACCTACATCGGGAAAAAATATTTTATAAAGAACTCTTCAAAATAGCAGAAAAAGGTATAGCATGATCCAGTGGCTAGAGGTTGAAGCTAGGCAAATTGAGACTGGAAATATCACAGAGTAGTTAGCCACTGGAACAAATTTACCAAGGATCATAGTGGATTCTCCATCACTGGTAATTTTTAAAATCAAGACTGGACATTTTTCTAAAAGATACACTGGGAATTATTTTGGGGAAGTTCTATGGCTTGTGCTATACAAGAGGTCAGACTAAAAGGTCACAATGGTGCCTTCTGGCCTTGGAATCTATAGATCTAGAATGCACTGCATTTATCTTGAATCTATAATCTTATGAATACAGAACCTTGGATGTTTTGTCATGGTTAAAAAAACTTGATTCCCTTAGGTTAAAAAAAAAGAAACGGGGAGGGGAAAGTTTCCTTAACGCAGAATACATTACAACTTAGTGTGTGGGGGAAGTTCTAAGTCAATTTATCCAGTGATGATTAATTAAAACCCGAAGCATTACTTAAGGTTTACATAGAAATAAAGTCACACACTCCTAGCCTAGGTGCATTACTTAGATCATATATAGGACAAAGCATAAAAATGCCTTTTCCCCTCAATTTAGACAATAGAATAACTGCTTTTGTTTTAATCACAGAGTGGAAATAAAGAGCATATTGAGCATCAAAAGGTATGCTAATTTTGTGGCCTGCAGGATTCAACAGTACTTTAACGTCTCAAATTAATAACTAATTTTATGCACAGATTTCAGTAAAGTTAGGTGCAATCAGTACCCATTTGTGATGTGAATATTATACGTCTTAGCAAGCACACAAGTCACATCCAACTCAAAAATATTTATTGGTCCAAAATGGCCACAGAGAAAAACCCATCTGCCACATCAACTCAGATACTAAAGTGATGGGTGCAACATATAAATTCAAATATTCTAGACCGGACAGCGGTCTATCCTTCACTATTTAATTTGTTTTATAAAATTCCCCATGATGTGTCCTAGTTTAATATATTAAGTATAGAACAAGAAAAAAGGGAGGATATAGATATAGATAAAATATGGCCTTAACTAATGAAACATTAAAAGCACTACACTCCTTTACTGCACAAAAAGCACAACATTTAATAGTAGCTTCTTTGAAATGAGTGCTGTATTGGAAAGGTATCATTTCTCATGATCATGGTTGCCATGGGAAATATTCTAGTATGTTTGAAAGAGTAATTCTATTAGTAGCTGGGAATCTCCTATAAATTGTGTGCCAACAGTTAAAAAGAGCCTTGGGCTATCCACAGGGAAGTGCACATTTCCGCTAAGATTAAAGAAAGTTCACAGAATTCACAATTCAAATTATTTGTGCTTCACAAGTGCTGAAGGTTTCCATGTACAACACATGAAGTAAAGAGGATAACTGAAGTGTCATAAGCAAACTTTACAATCTGGGACTGATTGAAGCAAATATTCTATGCAATAGTTTTACAGGGGCAGTATGTTATAACATAGAAGAGATGCACAAGTATTCTATAAGCAACAACATACTCCAGGGGAAGATTATTTTGAGAAAGCAGAAACTAACCAACCTTAAACAGAAAATGGAATGAGTAGACTTGTGCTTTCAGAGCTGAAAAATTTAAACTAGTCATCCTACCTGTCAAGCACTATCCTGATTTTCTGACATAAAAAGCCCCATAAATTTTAAAGTCAGGATTTAGAGCTGGGATGTAATAAGGACACTTATTTCAGACCAGTTAAGGGAGATCATTTTTAGCAGCAGCGTTCTGAATGGATGGTAAGAAGAGATGGAAGGAAGAGAGGAGGATTGTGAATTAAGATTTCTGAGTTCTAGTCCCAGCTCTTCAACTATTTCATGATGATGATTTTGGACAAAAAAAAAAAATTCAAAGTTTTTCCATTAAAAAAGTTTTACATGCTTCCATTTTGGGGTTCCTCAACTTAGTCACCTGGGGCCACATTGTCAAAGGAACCAAGCATCTACACCTTCCATTACAATCAGATATTAATGCTCAGCACCTGATGAAATCATGATCTACAAATCCTAGATGTCACCTTGGATACCAAAAATGGAGGCAAAGCGCCCTTTAGTTTCCCCATCCAGGGTTAATTTCACACCAAAAAAGCAAAACATTTTGAGCCTATTGCAAACAAGGAGAGCAAAGTTGGAAATTAAAGACTGTTGGACATTGTAGGCCTGAGCACAGACTTGTGTCTAAGTATAAACAACATGAAAGAAAGAAAAAAAACTGATGGCCCTTAGCGGTCCAGCAGACAGCAAGCATCTTCACCATCCATCATACATAAAATAGTGCAAAGTATTAATATCGCCTTTCATCCAAGGTCATAAATATAAAATACAAGTCTTAAAACCACTGAGACACACAAGTGATATTCAATACAGGGACTACTCCACCCACACTGAAATGCAGTTTTACTTTTTATCCAACACATCCAGCAACAAAGCTTCAACACCATACTGGGGCATTGGTGGTTCAATCCCAATTTCAGGGCTGCCCGGGGGATGGGGGGCAAGTAGGGCAATTTGCCCCAGGCCCCACAAACCCTGACTCAGCGGCAGTCTGGGTTTTAGGCAGCAGGGGGCCCTTCAGTGCTGCCGAAGAAGTGGAGCAACTGAAGGGCCCCCCATTACCGAAGACCCAGACTGCCGCCAGGTGAGTACAAGTGCTGCAGCTACCCCGCTTTGCCCCAAACCCCATGAATCCTCTGGGCAGCCCTGCCCAATTTAGTGACACCTACTGAACAGTCACTAGTTTCTGCAGCAGTTCGGTATTTCCTTGGTTGTCTCCCAGCCAACAGTTGATCAGTCAGTGTTTTTCATTACTGTTAACTATTTTTATTTTTTAAGATATGCTAAAAACATCTAGCACTGAAAAAATCCACCAACCCCACCCCCCAAGCCTCTTTAAAGACGTCAAGATTATTAAACTTGACTCAGTAATTAGCCAACCTTAAATAAGGTAAAAATGAAGTTATGTTTCTTCCATCTGCTGATCTGGTATTGAACAAACTGAAAAGCTGTGCCTAGAAACCAAATCATGTCAGGAGAGGTAACAGGCAATTCCCAGAAAAAAAAATCTTTAGATTATTTAGCTGAAAAAATCTAGTATGTAACCCAGATCTTACATGGGGGAGGAATACAATTGCCTTGTTAAAATATGTGAAGAAAAATGTTTAAGAAAAAAGATGAACCACTTATTAAAAGTTCAGCTTTCAAAAGGAAACATCTGGCAATTGCTTAGGAGAAGCTGCCTCTATTAGCAAGGTTTAAAGGTTGGATCTCTCAGACTGATCCTTGAAGCCAACAGCGTAAGGAAGGTCTGCTTGTTTTGCAGACTTCCCAAATGTACAAGCTAATTGACATAGCAAAGGTGGAAGAGGTAAACTGTCTATTAACAGACTCGTTGACCTAATAAAAAAAGGAATGCTCTAATGCAAAATCTGTACTCTTGAATGTACTACGTTCAACACAATTTAGGATGCAGGGATTCTTTATATTCTCCTTGAGCCAAATTCTATTCTCATTTACACTCGCTCCAAACTAGAGTTACTTCTATAGCTCTGGATTTACATCTGTATATCAGAGCAAGATTTGGCCCTTTGTCGAATGAGGAAAAGTAAAAGTAATTGTTAGATAAATTTCTTGGCTTCTATGAAGGATAAACTCCATTTTCCCCATGGATAAATAAATGTGTTTAGAAAAAAAAAAAAATCACAGCAGAGACGAAGTGGAACCAGATAAAGCTGCATTGCCAAGAGCTAAATGTCTGAAGTCAAAATACTCTCTCCCACTCCAACAAAAAAGAAAAATAAAAGTACAGACATTTCTAGACAGATTAAGAGACTGAAGTCATCATCATTCTGGAAAATTAAGTTGCATTCAGCTACTAGTCTTAACAGCAGTTTTCAGTGTAATGCTATGTAAAGTAACTGAACTAAAAAAGTCCTAAATTTAAGTTTCTGTAATGGAAAGTGACAACTGACCCAATACTAGCAAGCACAATTATAATTATCAGGAAACTTTTCTGACAAATGTCTGTGGAGCTTTCAGGGTGGGAGATGAATAGGTAACAGCAACAATTAAAATCAGAGCAAGCTCTTTCATTTCCATTCAGTGTTTATGGACAGCAATACAATGATTTGGGGTTAGAGCACACAACCCAACTGCATTATGTCACAGGTACAGAGTTCAAGAAATAGAATTTAAAATCTCACCTGCAGCTCAAGTGCTCACTTTACCCCAACTAGAAAAGGGACCGCCTAATGAATACTGATGTTGCCACTGACTTTCTGGGTATCCTTGGACATGTCTCAATCTTTCTGCCTCACTCTTCTCATCTATTAAATATGGTAGTGGCTGGCTGTGTGTGTTCTCTCTGGCTCTGGCCAAGTACTCTGATTGAACTGCCCAAGACAGCCACAGACTCGTTCAATGGCAAAGGGACTCAGCCAGATTGTTAACGAAGCACAGTACTAGTGCCCTATATGTGCTACAGATACACTAACATATGTATGGTCATTACAATGGACCAGCTCACTGAGCGGTGGGAATTTCTGCCCCCTCCGCCCCCAGCACGGCTGGACAAAAATACCCTTTTGTGACTCCTCTTTTATACACCGATACAAACAAGTTACGTATTACCCCGAGGTGGTTTGTTACCATCCTATACCTTGTACCTCTTGCTTTAATCAAAATATTTCCATCCATTATCCTCTGATCCTAACCTTATTTTTGGGAGGGGTCAGCGTGTTATTGACCTATCTTCGGGGAATGAGTTTATACCATAACATTGTATCAAGGTGTTCTGATACTACCCTTCTGCAATGGATTCATATGAATACTTAGTGCTCAGCACTTGTTAGGATTGCTTGTGTTTTTGCAACGCCAGGTCTGGTTTTGCCAAGTTCATGGGCCGGACAGTGAACCTGCAAGCAGGCATCTGCTTTGTAAAAGGGCTGACTTTTGCTCATAGCCTGACTCTTGCTGACTTTGCTTTATATCAGCAGGGCCTGACTTCAGTCCGGGCCCCATGTTTCAGGCTCTCTCTCTTTCTACTGCAGTAGTAGACTGCACATGGGAAAATTGAGGATTAATTGAAGATTAAAAACCACTAGGCTAAGTATTATACACGTTAGCTTTGCTTCCAATAGTACTGGACTGGAGACCACCTTTCTGGTTGGGTTACTTATGGCTTGTGACCATGTAGCTTTGGGGCTTATGACATATCACAAAATGGACTCCAGTAAGAGGCAAAACAACAGAAGTGTATCAAGGGCAGTTGTCCGCTTCTGGGGTCAGGGGGATGACAGTCCCACAGACCATAAACAGGTCCCAGGTAGAACACACATACCCCAGTAAACACAATACTGCAGACAGAGAAAGGAGCATAGTCCCACACCAGACCTACCTTTCCTCAAGGCACGTCTACACACTTAAAATGCTGTATCGGCACAGCTGGGCCACTGTAGCATTTAAGTGAAGACATTCCTATGCCAACAAGAGAACTTCTCCCATCGGCGTAGTTAGTCAACCTCCCCAAGAGGCGGTAGCTATGTTGACAGGAGAAGCTCCTGTTGACATAGCGTGGTCTACCTAGGGAGTTAGGTTGGTATAACTATGATTTTTCTAGATCCCTGAGTGATGGAGTTCTACCAGTATAGGTCTATATTGTAGACCTGACCTCAGGGAGGCTCTGGCTGTATCTCAGCCCCAGTCAGCCCTTCCTGCAGGGAGCTAGTATGAGAGTTCTTCTCTCTCTCAGCCTCCTGTCAACTGAGCCAGCTCTCTTTTCAACTGCCTCCTCCAAACCTGATGGCTCCTACAAGTGAAATGGGGTATACAGGTTGACCCACAGCAGCTTATTAACCCTTCTCTGGTTATTGTGGGGATTTTAAACCCCATCACATGGCTCAATATTGGAATCAACAGTAGTTGACAGCTCTAATGCATGTATTCTAGCTAGGGAAATGGCATGCAGAAATCAGTCATTTTAACAAAATGTGCACGTCTGAACTTTTAAAATTGTATTTTTTTTAATTAACCCTACAAAGGTATAGGCAATACCATGGTAAGAGTATATTACTTGTGAATAGCAGTTGCAAGGATTTTAATAGAGGCCACCACAGACTTTTGAGGAACATTCAAGATTACATTCAAAATAGCTTTAAACAAACCCACCACCAAACTAAGATCTATTTCTACATCAGTATCTTTAGGTCCCTTGTGAAACACATCAAGTTATCAGTAGCACTTAGGTCAGGAGGTAGGTTCATCCAGTCTCAACCTACCCTTTACTTGATGCAGATCCTTGTAAAAAAGTTTGTAGATCTAGAACTAATAGGCAAAATCCTGGCCTCACTGAAGTCAATGGGAGTTTTGCAGCTGATTTTCAATGAGACCAGGATTTCACCCAGCATATGCAGCTGTGGGTTCAGCTGCACAACTGTTAACAGACCAGGTGATATCTCAGCAATATCTCCCAGACACCACTAGGGGACAAACCCAGCCCATCCCACCCCCCCGAAAAAAACAACCCCACACCACAACAGTAAAGGACAACAGTTAAGCAACACAGTCAGGGATAATTCTGTAAGGTATGATAGAGAGAGTGAACAATAGGCTCTCTTTATCCATCCTGATGAACTGGAGAAAAAAAATAGATCTGTTAACGTGTAATGCATCGAAAAAAGCCATGGACCAATGGGAATAGAAATAACGGATGTTCTTTTCTCCTATTTACAGCTATCAAAAGGTTAAACAGTCCATAAAATGTTGCAACACTGACTGCTCTCTCGTGTGTCAAACTAATAAATATTTAAAAATTACTCTCTGGATTGGTCAACCCACTAATCATTGCTTTTATAACGAACACCAGAGCTGTATTTTCCTGATTCTCAATAAATTTGAATCTTCGCCTTCTCACTCCATGCAAATAGTTCTATTACATTTTAAATTAGAATTCTATTCTGAAAAGCAACTCAGTAAAATGATGTTGTGGCATTTCATGTATGTTTGTTCTATCAATGACTTCCTCTGTCACCTGTACTTGATCTTTTTGTTTATAAACTACAAAAAATAAATAAATAAATAAATCCACAGCAGCAGCGTTCTTTACTTTTCACTAGTGCTTGTCTTTTTTTGTTTTGTTTCAAAATGCTTTGAAGTTTTCATTTCTCAGATTTTGAAATGGACCCATATTTTTTAAACCAAAATAGACATTTAATTGAAAACTTGATTTTTGATACACAATGTCGATAACGGTTGTAAGTCCAAAAAGTCACAAATTTAACTATTTTTAATGTAGTTTTTTCTTTTGAAACAAGCATTTCTATTACTTCCAAATTAGACCCTCTTACACTTGTGCAATACATCCACCACAGCGGGTATGCATGTATGTAAGCAACTGTTAAAGTAGCTAGTAGGCAATTATGTTGATGATACATAAGGGCTAGAATGCAGCTCAATCTCCTCAGGGCTAATGGGTAAAAATCATGAGAAATGATGTTAGTAAACAGTGGTGACAGATATTTATAGCAACGGAATCTGTCAATTTAGAAGGTGCCAGTTATAGGCAGTCAATTTTTAAGGCTAGAATTGCACTTAAGTTCTCTGGTGGAGATTTCAAAGGATGTTAAAGAAGGTAGGTACCCAACTACTATTGACTTTCATTCTAAAAATCCCAGATGTTTTGAAGAATCTTTATTTTGGCATTGCACAGAAGAATAGAACCAAAATCTAAAAAAAAGTTACTTTTGTATGGATAGGGGCTGTAACACCATGGCACCCACCTCTCATGAGCGCCCCTTCTGGTTGGGTGTGTCTGTGGTCTTTAACTAGTTCAGCCTTGATATCAGGCCGTACCCCCCAGGGCTTCCTTCCTGGAGGCAATGGTTTTGCCCTCTTGGTCTACTCTGGCCCCAACTGGGCCACTTAAGTAGTTCAGTTCCCCTTCTGGGGGTTTATCGCTGTCCAGATGTAGGCCAGTTCCCCAGTGACCTGTGGGGGAACCTGGGCCCACCCACTACTGTGGGTCCCACCCTAAGAATAGCAGCCATGTGCCACCATGTCCCTTTACCTAAACTTTCAATTCCTTGGGCCACTTCCATGCAGCCCCAGCCTTTACTGAGGCTTCACCCTTACTTCAGAGATTTTTATGTTCAGTCCCAGCAGCCAACCAGGTGCTCTTTCTCGCTTGCCCAGTCCCTGCCATCACTGAGCTGTCCATGATACTGCTGTTCCCTATGGCCAGCTAGGACCACCCCTGCACTCCTCTGGTTCCAGCAAGGAACTGACTATCTCTGGCAATGCAGTTTCTTTTATATGGCCCTCCTAGGCCCTGATGAGCAGTAGAGGAGTTCTCAAAGCAGCCACTTTCCTGGGATGGGTGTAGCTGGGCACTGAGGCCTCCAGGAGGGGGCCTCAGGGCCTAGTCCACCCCACCAAAGGGCCATAAATAATTATTTAACAAGTGGATGTTGAAGGATGACAACACTGGCCTATCAGAGGTGGGAGTAGACATCTCTGAGATAATAGATAGAGAGGGGATAGGTCATGAAGGGCCTTGAAAGTGAAGATATGCTAGAGAAGGGGAGCCAGTGGAGGGACACAGACGAGGTGACATGGTTCACGTAAATTAAGCCTTCTGAATGGGGTTGATCATAGAAAATATGTCACACTGATCAGCATCTCATGTGGGGTGCTACCAATCGCACTCTGAGTAGAGATATCACAATTAGAAGTATGAATGTTCTCCCATCCAATGCTCTGGGTGCCTGCATAATAGTCAAGCAATAACCGAGACTGATGTTCAACAAATCAAAACTCACCCAGAGCCATCAGATCACTCCGTATGTAATAAAATAAAAATCACCAGCACTTACGTAGTGCTTTCCATGATCTCAAGGTGCTTTACAAAAAGGAAGAAAGCATCATTATCCATATTTTACAGATGGAGAAACTGAGGCATAACAAAGTGAAGTGACTTACCCAAGGTGACCCGCAGGCCTCCTCCTCCCTGGGAGCACTCTACCGTTAGCCTCCTCATAGTTACAGCATGGGACAATTAATCTGAAGGGTTCAAGCTACCTTTAATGGTGGGGGTATCATACAGAGAAACAGCATATCTCTGACATAACCAAGACAAAATCCTTTTGAGGACTTCCTAGGTTAAGACCAACATTTTCTAATTGCACTCAGAAATGAACTGCTGTCACATAATCCCTGTAAGAAATATCCATTAATAAGCAGACCACAACATTCACTACCTACTGACATCTGTAAGTGGTCGCATTTAGCTTGGTGGGAATAAGGTGCTGCTGAGGTGCTTCAGTCATGGAGGAGTTGAGTCTCATTCATTTCACCATCATCCAAACCCTAATCCCAGCACAACACAGATTAACCCAATCAAGTGATCCTATAGGATAAAATGGAAGAGAGGGAAAAGGGAGTGTTTTTGACATATTGGAGACATTGGGTCTCAGTGCCAAATGCGCATGTTCTGGAGAAGTGACTCCCTGCTACCTTGTGTCATCCCACAAACAAATTTAGTGATTTGTGTTCATCTTCACCTGAAAAAATGGCAGTGAATGGAATAGTAGTGATTGGCTCATTTTATCTTTCACATTTGATGGTATGACAAAGAGGTGTGATAACATAGAGAGGAAAACTGTTTTCACCAGAGAAGATAAATATTTCATAAAGCTTTTCTGGAAAACTGCTTAAGCAGAAGTTTTACAGAGAAAATAATTCTAGGATTTCTTGACCACAACAATTTGCCATACAATCCCTCCCTTGGTGCAACATTAAGATGCTGAATTTGCACTTTCATTTACAAAAACACCGCATGTTCGTGGTTGTGAAGATGACCTGGACATCACAAAACATAAGCTGATTCATGCTGTCTACAGACTCAGGCAAACAGCACTACAACAATATCTCAGAGGTGTTAAGTGCCCCATTCATCTTAATGTCGGTATAAATGCTGAAATACAAGGATGACAAGTTAAATAATCAACACAGCTAACTGGATCACTAGTGATCACTGTAACAAACATCCATCTAATATGATTATCCAGCAATCTCAAACAGCCTCCTTATGTACCAAAAATACTAACTACTCACCGAGCAAGACTTCTGGCTCACCCCCTTTTCCCCCCTCAACAAAAGCATTATCAACCCAAACATCTACATTGAAAACTCGTGTGGATGTATTACAAAATTAACTTTAATATATGAATAATATAGAATCAGAGGCTATTGTAGTGATTGTATCATTCATTCAGTCCACTTAATTTTTTTAAATTTTAAAGTAAAAGAGGTGAAAATAAATGTGGAGAAACTTTTGTTGGAAATCTTTTCCCGCACCCCCCCAATCAAATATTTTCCCCCAAATCAATTTCTACAGCATTTTCATTGGGAAGGTTTCTCAAGTCGAGGACGGCAGCTCTTTCAGAGATAGAAAGATATGGAAACAAAAAACAAAATGTTAAAACTGAAATGTTTTGAGAATGAGAATTGTTGTTTTCCAGCCAGCCCTACTATTTTAGTAGTAGGAGAATTCCTAGCGTGGTGTAGAATCTAGTTCCCAGTTATGTTGTCATTCATGCACCTTTGTATCTATAGTCTTCTTCACTAACATGGGTGTTTTAATGGAGCTATGAAAAGTTTGAGGGGGGAAGGGAGAAAGGCAGCACCATGAAGAGGCTGTTTAGCCGATCAGTTGCTGCTTCATTTCCCCACCTATTTGTTGGTGTTTGGTGGCGCTGCTTTCACATGTGCTCCAAAGGCTTCAACATTGTCCGCCATGCCAAACATATCTATAGTTATCCCATAATCTTGAGAGGAGGGCAGCCAGATTTCTGCATGGAGTTCTCTCTATCCTTTAACTTTTCCAGGAGTATATACACATAACTTCCACCCTGGCTCTCGTCCAGACCTTGTTTCTTAGTTTACATGTTGTATTTGTTTGTCTGGTCCTATGACATTTCTCAGATTTTGTTACTACCCTGGGAATTCATTGGGGCACACTTTCTTTAAATTATGTTGATATACATTAAGGTGCCCAGAGGCTTTCCAACACAAGTGCCCATAAAGTAAATATAAATGATATTATACCATAATCAAAGTATATTAGTATATTGATTCTAAATAATAGCTTTTCTTTAGGGGAAAAAAAACATCAAGCAAAATGGATTAAAAAAAAAATCCATATCAGACTAAAAGATTTGCCAATCCCAAGTAACAATAAATAAAGGAAGCTATAAAGAAGCAATAAATAAAAATTCTTCAGATAGCTTATTTCTAATTTATTTGGGGAGGGGGCAATCTATATTGTTTCACAACTTTTAAGAAGTATTCTAATTTCTCTTGCAATCTGTGAAGCTGACTGTAGAAATAGGAGATAGTTCATTTGTATTTAGTACTCATCGGCCGTTATTGTGTTGGGCTCTTTGCTACACAGTGCAATTAAATTCAGGCTCCTGCTGGGATTGAGTCAATGTCACTGCAGCAAACACATGAATCCTTGTCAGACAGTGAGGTGAAAGAGCCATACCAGAATAGGGAGAGCTACAGGAAGGGGAGGGGAAAGATGCGTGTGCAACGAGCTTAAAATGCCATGTTTATAGCTATGCAGTCTATAGCTTTTTAGCACATATAGAGCTTTATGTACTAAACAGTATATCTGCAAAGAGTTGCACAGGGTGTTATCTATATATCTCCCGTTTATTATAGTGATATGTTAACAGCCCTGTGAGAGGTTTTGAAAATATAGGAGTTACAGTGTTGCTCTCTCATTTTCTACCACCATATACAACCCAAAGCAAGTGGTAACGATAACCAAGCTCTGCCAGTTATGTTACACAAAACTTGAATTCTGCATTAAGAAACTGTGTCCGGAAGCTTTAGAGGTCTTCAAGGGGTAGCATACTCAGAGGAATACAGTATGCAAACAGAACAAAACACACAGACAGGAAGCTTGTGTCCATATATGAAATGGGTTTCCACGACGCGTGGTACAACATGTATGCGGGCCTAGTTCTGACCTCAGAAAAGACCAAATCTGCAGTAATGCCATTGACCGCAGCGGAGTTATTCTCAATCACATCAGTGTAACTGGGAGTAGAACTCATTCCTGTGTGTTCATAAATGGAAAAAACATTCAGGAGCATTAATACAGTATGCGGGGTAGTTAAAATGAACCCAAGACTGAGAGATGGAGCAATAAGAGACCCTTCAGAAGTAAAACTAATTTTACCAAATTAGTACACTTTCCCACTAAATTTTCTTGGGACTTGAGAGGAAGCATTCAATTGACATGCCAAGAAAAGCAGGTGTGTGCTATACCTCTCCTATTTTCATTTCTTCTTATATCATTAATGGGTCCAAGGAAAGACTAACAGAGAAAAACAGGAAACTTAAATTTGATTAAATTTCACTGTGAAGGTACATGTTCCATTGGTTAGTGGAGATCCTTATTTAAAACCAATGGGAAAAGGATAAAGTGGTAGTCTTGAATAGAGGGTTTGATGTAAAAAGCACATTTGAGAGAGCACAAAACATTTAAGGACAGAGAAAGTGCTCTGGAGAGTACTGTTTCCCCTTATTATTCTACACTGAAATTATTTGCTCAAACAAAGAACAAATGGCAAGAGAGAAATAGTGATCGTTCTCAGACTTTCAAATCAGATCCTATATTTTGGGTTATATTCCAAGCACAGATTTGCCTTTACAATATGCTACGCTGCTCAAGTTAGACGTGCACAGCACTGCAATCCCCACACTGATTATATATTACAAAAAAGTTTACAAGTGTTCTTTTTACAATGTAGATTCAGTTAAAAAGGGCAACAAGCCACTAAAACAGATGCTCCAAAGTTTTACTATGTAATCTCAACATTTATAAAAGGACACCAGTGTTTTAAATTAATTGTATAAACACAAATAATAAATCTACACAAGCTGTGTTCACTCAAATATTTCCATTGCAATATCAGCATTTACAAACAGTTAGCCCACCATTAGTATGACTACTTCAGTATCTAGGAACCCTAGTCAAGTACCAAGATCCCATTGTGCTGTGTATAAACCAGGGGTAGGCAACCTATGGCATGCGTGCCAAAGGTGGCATGCGAGCTGATTTTCAGTGGCACTCACACTGTCCGGGTCCTGGCTCTGCATTTTAATTTAATATGAAGCTTCTTACACATTTTAAAAACCTTATTTAATTTACATACAACAACAATAGCTTTGTTATATATTATATAGACTTATAGAAAGAGACCTTCTAAAAATGTTAAAATGTATTACTGGCACGCCAAACCTTAAATTACCTAATAAATCAATTATGTGTTTAAGCAAGCGATACCACAAACTGAAGGCCAATGTTATGTGCATTTTCATTTGTTAACCATGAAGAAACTGCAAAAAACTCAACTGACTCATGAGAAGCATGGAGGTACAACAGTGAATGATTCAGCAGTTAAAAAAGAAGAACCGACTAACCACATTAAAAACATTTTACACATGGCTGATGAATGCACAAATGCAAACAGGCAGAGAGTTACTGCATATGTTATCTTGATGTCAGTAATAGGCCAGTAGATGCATTTCTAGATATTCAGGTTAGAGAAGGCACACTGGCTGCATCTGTGACAACCCACATCTTAGAAGAGTTAAATTTTTGTGAATTGGACCCCAGATAGATGTCTGCTCATGCATTCAATGGAGCTGCAGTCTTCTCTGAAAACATATGGAGTACTAGCTTAACTCAGAGAAAAAAAGAGAGTAACCCTAATCTCTCCTATACACACTGCAGAGGCCATCTACTCCAACTAGCAGTAGTGCAAGCTGCAGAATCTTCAAAAGACATTTAAAAAAAGCCATAAATGTAATGTCTTAATTATACTGTTTTTTTCAGCAAGAGTCCAAAGAGATTGAATGTCTTGGAAAAAATAGAAGATACACTGGGACTGAAGTTCAGATTAATCCAACCTCATGAATGATCCTTAGCAGTGGTCTTAAAATTACTGCAACTGTTATTGGCTTTGGACAGTGTCTACCAAGATCGGACGGATCCAAGTAGTGAGGCTGGTGGATTACTTTTGCTACTATGTTCAGACAAGACAATCACAATTCTCTCTCATATGTCTACTGTTGAAACCAGCTGAGTCATTAAAGAATATCATCCAGGCATCTCCTATAACAGTAGTAATTATTTGACCAACAGTAGAAGCTGCACTTAGATCAGAGAGATATTCATTGAAAATGTATTGGAAAAAGCAAAGACTTCAGTCTGGAAATTTACTAATGAAGGCACTTGTATTGAATCCTTAAATGAACAGGAGTAGTGGCGCTTGGTAAACCAGCTGAAAAAATTACACATACTTGATTCTTACAAAGCTGTAACGACATCTGGCTTCTACTCAACCTTTAGCTTATATAAGACAGGCATCTGTAAAAACACCAACAGTTGAGTGGAGTGAGGCACTACCAGCAACAGGGCTGCCACGTGAGGACAGAATAGATAATTTGAACACAGAGTGGAATATCATCTGATGAATGAATGGAGATTTGACCAACTTCTTTATCATCAGTAATGGTTTAACCTGATCTTTGTGCTATGTCTTCTGGGATGAAAGGAGTAGGAATTTCTCTGTTGCTACTCCCAGGCACAATAGCTACATTTGAGCATTCTTTTTCATCATTCAATAGATTTTTGTGTTCTGAAAGAAGTCACTTTCTGTCCAATCATGTGAATGAACATCTCAGCTGAAGGACTGGAAGTACTGGACATACAAGAAGCCATCAAAGATGAACACATTGAATTTGATATGTTCATTAACAGAGTTGTGCAGAATTAGAACAAGAAACCAAAAAGAATATAGATGTAGTGCTTCAGAGAGCTATAGTGCTTGAGTAGCCAACTTTAATTTGTGTAATGATTTTAAAGCATTAGTTAAATCTAATAAAATGGTCATGAAACATTTTAGAGTTTTTACTAAGAGGTCACACAGCGCACCTTCGTCCTCAGAGTCTCACCCCTTGGCCCCTCTCCCCTCCCGCCCCCCATTTCAATTCTGAGGAAAACACTGCCAAGGAGTTTATAATCCAAGTATAAGACAAGAGACAGATGGATACAGACAGTCTGGGGAAGGAAACAGTGAGACAGTGGTGGTCCGCACACCAGCAGCATTCCCACCACACCAATGGCACATCTATTATGTTTTTGTAGGTCCCTGGCAAAGCAGAGTTTTAAGGAGTGTTATGGAGTATGAGGCAGCTTTGTGGAGGTTTATGGGGAGTACTCCCAAATGGGAGAGTCAGCATGTAGAAAAAAATTAAAGGTGCTTGTTTGAAAGTTTAATAAGCGGGAGATGGATCTGAGATACCACAGTTTTCCATATATTTTGAATAACTTGTTAACTAATGTGAACTGTAATGACAAGCATTGAGTTTATATTTATCTTCTGGTACATTACCTAATAAATCAATTATGACAATAAGTTTTATATATTTTTCCTGTTTCCATTTTACAAAAGAATTAACACTTGGAATGGAAAATAAGACCAAAACAAAAAAAAAACTAAAACAAAACAAACACACAAAACCAGGACCCCTTCGTCATAGGAAGTCAGACAAATCTCATAACACTATGCCAGTATCAACAGGTGTCATTAATGGCACAAGAAGTGATGCGTGCTGATCCATTCAGAAATGTTTGTCATCCCTACAGTGTTAGGTATAGATGTGAAGGGGTTCCACTAACCAAAAGTGTGCATCCTTGTGGCTAGGTCTGGGATTTAGATCTCTGATGCCCTCTGCCAACAGTAACTAATGTTGTGATCCCTCCCCCTCTCTCTTTGCCACTCAGAATGCTCTCTCTCTTCAGGTCTTGGTCCTCCAGCCAGATCACTAATGTTTCTCTCCCCCACCCCTCGCCACACTTCTAGGGTAACAAAGTGCACTGGACAAACTATCTTTAGTGTTTCAGGCCATCTCCTGCTCCAAGTCTATGTCCAGTGCCACTTTCCCAGTGACTGATGTGGGACAGTTCGGGTTCCCCTAAATTCAAGCCCATGGTCCTTCTGACTAGCAATTGAGGTCTGCTCAGTCTCAGTTGCTGTTTCCCTGGGCTCCTTCCTACTACACCTCTGTCTCCGGGTCTACCACCAGAGCTTCCTCTGCTCCCCGTGGCTACTTCATTCCTCTAGGCCTCTCATAGGACTCTCTAGTTCAGGGCAGGACCCCAGGGCCTCCTCTCCCCCTGGATCCTCCTCTTTGCCCCTGACCAACTCCCTTTCTCTCTAAGGAGTGATAGTAGGTCTCCGCTCCTGCTCTCACTTCTTGGTCTTACAATCCTAGCCCAGCTTCTCCCTCAGTTGGGCTTCATCTACCATTAGCCTATCAATCCCTGGTTCCCCTCCTGGTGCAACATCTACGGTTAATTGGCACCTCCTGGACTACAAATCCTGCATCTTGGAAGGGGGTTAGACTAGGTGACTCTTACAGTCCCTTCTAACCCTATGGTTCTGTGATTCTATGTGGGCGTGGACACCTTATCCCAATAGCATGGGGGAAATGGACTTTTGGGTTTGTGTCTAATTCCATAGGACAAGATTACTGCTGTCAAAAATTGGTGTTGAGGAACACTAGTGAAAACTGGGGTAACTGTGCTGATTAAAATGAAGTCGGTCTGGATTCACAGCCATGTAATAGAGGTCAGAACCTGGGCAGGTGAGAGCTAATGTAAGTCATTAGGAAGTATTAACCAATTGTACAGCTTTTCTATTCAGTGGAAGATATTTTACTTAATGAGAGTTCTTCATATGCTTAGATTTGCATCAGTTTCTATATTATTTCTAGATTTATGAAAAATGAACTGATTTCTGGTATGTGTTACAGTTCGGTGTGCACAGATAGAAGTACTTTTATGGTTCATGGAGCATCTCTTCTCATCCTTCAAATGTCTAAACTGTGCAGGAGAAGCTTTTTTCCCCCCCATTATAAAGTGACTGATATTTTAAACTGTATTTTCTGTTAATGCTTGTGCAGCATTCAGTGCTGAACAAAAATTGTTTGTGACCATAAAGCTTAACTAATACAATAAATTGGAGCGGACAAAATAAGAGGTGCGCTGTGCCAGCGTCCCGCCACTCTAGAGCCCAGCTCTACTAATGCATCTTATTCCAAACTGGGATAATATTTACAGGTCCTTAAGACGTTCTGAACCTAGGACTTAGCTACATTTGGGAGTTACATTGCATTTGAGAGCTGTGATAACTTCCATGATCTTAAACACTGGCTTCTCACTCAGTACAGACAGGGATTGTTGTGTTTAAAATCACTTGAGTTACCACAGCTCCTTAGGGTCAGGTTCAAACACAAAAGTGGTTTACCAAGTTTAGATAAACCCTCTGAGGATAAAGCCTAGTTCCAAAGATATTGGGCCTGATTCTACATGGCCTTACCCCTTGAGTAGTCATCTACACATGTAGAGAGTGAGTGCGAGGTAGGTGGAAAAGACTGACCAAATCAGAAAGGTAGCACTTTACACCTCCTCTGTATAAATGTGAGTAACTACAAGTGGAAGTGAGTGGAGAAATCAGTCCCTATAGCATTAAAGTGTAATTCTCCTGTCCTGATCCCAAATTCCTCACATAAAAGCCCATTCTGTAGACACTACTGTATGTGAGTAATTCATTCAATATCTGCCAGATCAGGCCAATGTTTGAATAGCCAAGACTCCTCTTTTCCACACTCATCAGTTTTCCACTCTGATCACTGATAAACCCTCCACTCTCCCCATCACTAGATAATCTAGTTCAGCAGAGTTGGACTGAGGAGCCCTTGGTTCCATTCCCAACTCTACAACTGATTTACTTTGTGACACTGAACAATTCATTTCTCTGTGTGCCTTTGTTTCCCCTCCCATCACCATCTGTCTGCTTTGTCTATTTAGACTGTAATCCCTTAGGGGAGGGACTCTCTCTTACTATGTGTGTATGTAGTACCTAGCAAATGGGGCTGTGATCTTGGTTTGATCTTTAAGTGCTACCCTAATATGAAATAATGTCCTTGTATTCAAAAATATGCTAGGCTCACTACAATGGAAATATTTGTTAACCTCAGTAGTGCCCATCAACAGATTTAGAGTCAGGTTGTCTACCTGCAGGGAAAAGAGAAATCCTTTTTTATTCACTACTCCACAGTTGCTATTGAAATAACATTGATATTTCAAAGTCAGCAACTTGCCATCATTGCAAGACACAGGAGAAAATAATGGAAGGACAATACAAGCTCTTCTTTTCCTACACCTATGTTTTTAAGCCAAATTGTTGTTCAAAATATAGTTTTCACTTTGTAAAGAACTTTGTAGCTACAGCACTTACAAGACAATCTTCAAATTTGCGGGGCAGTTAGCCAGTGGTAATGCTTAATGGCCCACCCTGGAATTGTTAGCACTAGGCGTAGTACTCACAAGGTAGATTTAAATGGGATTATTTATGGTAAACACAATCTGTGAGATTTAGCAATTGGTGTCTGCTTCTGTTTCCCACTATATCCATCATCTTGATCTTAGCCTTGCATCGAATTTCCATCCAATGAAACAGACATTTGTTCACGGTTGCTAGTAAAACATGTGACTACAGTGCAGAAAGGCTACTTTAACTTAAAGGTAATAGATCCCATTGCACAGCATGTAATAGAGTTTAAGACCAGAAGGGACCCCAGATCATTTAGTCTGACCTCCTGTATATCACAGGCCACCAGCAAAGCTAGGAGTATAACACCTCAATCCAATATGATATATACAGATCATATTTCCACTCTCTCTTTAAGTGTATACGAACTGCCAAAGTGCTGAGTCCATACCTAGGACTCCTTTAAACAACAAAACACACCACTTTTCAGAACCTCCATAAACATCATGTTGCAACACTTTCCCCCCCCATCTAACAATTTCAGCAATTTTAGTTAGAAAAACAGATGACCAATAGCTAGCCAGCATTTCAGCAATAGCCACCTTCCTTGGGCTTGAAGAACACATCGGTTTTCAAATTAACATAGTACAAATTATTCGGAAAGTATATAATGTGCTGTTTATTAAAGATGAAAGTGTGGGGGGGAGGCGTAATTAAAAACAATATCTTTGTAGGGCATCAATACTATATAAATAACTAATAAGGCATCACCAGAACAAGACAGTGTTTGCATTTTTTAATATGTTTTTTTTCCCCCTGTTACTGACATTGTAATGACATTGCTCCAATCAGTTTAAGGTCTTGATCCTTCTTGAGATTAGGACCAAACTCCAGCTACATCAAAGACTGGAGTTTGATCTATGAACCATCAAGACAGTTGCACTTCTCTGGGGCCCAACAATGCATATTACAACTCTCAGCAAAAATGCATGAGATGGGGACAACACCATTCCCAGTGGAGAATATATGTCCACTTCATCTCAGCTATAGAAAAAGCTTTCAGAGGAAATCATGGTGACCCCAGAGTCTGACCATCTTTTGGAAATGCTGCACAACCTTCTTTGAAAAAAAGAAGACTTGCCACCAGAGCAAGAACAACCCAAAACTAACACCCTCATCTACCCAAACAAGAATCCCCTGCAAACACATGCTTGAAACAAACCAATCAATTAACTCACCCATCCCTCCAAAGAAAGTTTGTACTTTATGTATCTTAAGATATCAAATAAAGCCAGAGACTCTATTAAATCCACAAGGGACTTTTCAATTAACAATTGCTTTGCTTGCATTACAAATTCACTTGTGTGATTGCAAGGACACCGTACAGTATATTTCAATTCCTGTAAGTGCAATGATTTGACTGTCTTATTTATAATAGCATTGCAACTTACTCTACACTGGTTATCTACTTATCTTACAGTTTTATACTGGTACCAGTCACCATAATATGAGTGCTACTGATTTTTGCAGAAGGTATTTACATTCTATTGCTTACACACAAATTTACAAAGTAATCTGTTTTACTCATTCTGTTTTATTAAATTAATCAAATGAACTGTGATACAAAATCAGGAGCCATTTTGACCAGCTACTGTTTTCCACCCAGACCCCAATGTAAGCCCTTTAATTGTGTAGGGCAACAGCACCCCCCCCATTAATTATTAGTTAAAAAAAAACAAGTACATGGAGCTATCTATTCCCTTCAGAATTTAATTCCTTCTTATCACCTGCTTAAAAAAAATTATTCAACAGCACGTTGTTGGAAAGTCCAACTATGGCCTTTAAGATGCAGATTGGCTGAATGGGAACAAAAATTCAGAAGAACAGATGGGTTTCAGCTACAGTTAAATTCAGAATGGTTTCCAAGAACATTTTGTATGTAGCAATAAATAGCCACAGACACAGAGTTTCCCCAGTGAGTTAAAAATTGAGAAACATAAAAGCTAAGTGAACACTTCCCAGCATCTGCTCATTGAAGCATCCTACACTCTAGCCATGTCTGCAACCAGAAAAAATTGCCCGTTGGTTGACAATGGGGTGTCAGCAATGGGTGCAATTAAAGCCAAGCGGGACAACAATTTAACATGTAGGCAGGTTTAAGCAGAGTCTCTGAAAGAGTCCTGAACAGGATCAGTTCTTGGCTATGCCTCCAGGTGAATCACCAGTTCAGCTACACAGTGCAATTAAATCGTTGACAGTCAGCAATGGGTAATTGTGCTCGGTGTGACACTGTACCCCATATTCTTCATAGTGATAATCTGATATACTATAGCATAATTATGATGTATTTCACACAAAACGGGTCATGTAAGAGGTCATTGGAAAAGTTATGATTTGCTGAATATGATTATCCTATTTGTATGCATTATCATTTTTCAGAGGGGTAGCTGTGTTAGTCTGTATCCAAAAAACAATGAGAAATCCAGTGGCACCTTAAAGACTAACAGATTTATTTGGGTATAAACTTTCAGAGTAAAAAGGGCATCTGAAGAAGTGGTTTTCTTTACCCATGAAAGCTTATGCCCAAATTACTCTGTTAGTCTTTAAGGTGCCACTGGACTCCTCTTTGTTTTTGTATCATTATTGTATCTGAAGTTATAAATACTGACTATGTATCTGTACTTCAAATGTAGTTATACCTGGGTAATACCCACTAAACAAAATGCTTTCATTCTAGACAACTGGTTAGGAAGGGCCTATTCAAGGCAATGAGCCATTAGGGAAAACAATAGGCCTTAGGAGAAGCTTCCACCTGGTGAGCCTTCCTGAGAACACTCCAGACAGCCTGTATGTAATGGCTGCTATGACTATACAAAGACATAAGAGTAGGACACGTTTCTGGACTCCATCTATACAAGTCAGGGAGTGACATCACCTGATGTTCTTCACTCCTCACATAAGAAAACTCCTGGAAACACCTGAGGAACAAAGACTGAACTGGGGGAGGTCCTGGACCCAGGCTAAAGGGATTTCTAGCCTGTGTATGAAAGACCATGGCATTCCAAGCTGTAAAACAAGTGCAGCTTGCTCCTTAAGAATCTGCCTGTACCATCAGTTTGGATATGAATTAGCAGATTCTCACCCTATCTAGTATAGTAAGCTTAATTTGCATTTTTGTTAATTTTCGGTAATCTGTAGTTAATAATTTTTTGTTTTAATCTAAACCAGGTGAGTTTGGAGTGAAGTGCCTGGAAATCTTAGCTAAGAGGCAGGGGCTGTTGCATATTCCTCCCCATGTTGAGGGGGGAGGCAAATTGGATAATAAATTCATACTGGTTGGGGTTTGGACCAGGGCATGATGGTACTGCCCCAGGGTCCTAGGCTGGGAAGCTGGTGGTTATTTTGGGCTATACCTTTCTACTGTTGCTTCATCCAGTGGCTGGTGAGAGGACTTACATGTAACTGCAGCTTGGTGTGTCCCTACCTGTGTGAATGCTGGTGGAAGTGTAAGACCAGGAGTGGGTCTGCAGCATGTCACAGCAGCACAGTGAGAGGGAGCCGAGATTGGTGGGTCAGAGGGCTCAGTGGTACCCCAGTTACAGATGGCACCCTGGGAGGAACCAGTCACACTTGGGTAAATATTACTTTTGTGGGGTCTCACTATAGCACATCTGGTGAAGATGCTCACTCCTGTCAGCCTTATTACTCCAGCTTGGTGAGAAGTGTAAGATATGTCTGCAGGAGTGTGTCTCCTGCTGACATAATGCTGGTGTGGACAGCATGGAACTTGCGTCGCTCGGGAGCTTTTTCACATCCTCGAGAGAGGTACGTTAGATCACCTTAAGCAGCAGCGTAGACTTGCTCTACGATTTGTGGCAGCCTCAGCAACTCTAACCTATGGGTCTGAGTTACTGAAATAAGTATAGAGATCCCTAAGGCAAACAGTAGCAAGCAGCTGTCTGTCTGGCCTGTACATAAAACTGACCCTGCTTCATTGTCTGGGATACCAAAAAGAATGGCGTGTTAAATGACAGATAACACTAATGTCAAGTCTACACTACAAAATTAGTTGACTATGTCGACGTACAGCCACCGCAGTAATTAAATCAATTTTGCATGGCCGCACTAGCTCCTTCTGTCAGCACGGCCGGACCTCACCAGCAGTGCTTGCACTGATTTAACTGTCAGCGTACGGCATTGTCAGTGCTAGTGCCCCAACTGCTGACAGAGGGAGTGAGTATGAACACGCAATACAGATTTTTATGATATTGCTTTTGGAGTGTCGACATGTCACTACCCAGGCAAGCTGGACTTAGTGATAGTTGGTTGCTAGAGACCAAGATCAAAAGTTTGCTTCCAGTCTCAAGAGATCTGTCACTTACTCCAGGTCAATTTGTACCTCAGATCTCACACCAGAGACAACGTTCGTAGCCAATCCCATAGCAAACTAGCCAAGAAAATGAAATGGTTCCCAAAGATGAAAGAATTGTAGCAATCTATCAGCACTGAATGTCTTTTAGTGTTAACTCTGGTTGACCCTTGGGATCCTTTCTTCTGTTTTGTAACTCCAGCCCCTGTGAATCCAAACAGGGAAAGAGATGAAATTTCAGAATTCAAGCTGATTGGACAAACCCTTTTGCAGGTAGCCTCTTCCTAGATGTGCAGGGGGCGATAAGCAAAGTCTTTGTATTGTGATGACCCCACACTGGCCATTTAGTTTTGATGTTCTTCCTGATTTATCAGAGATAAGACCTTTCATAAAGATTTAGATTTTGTACTAGGTAGAATTTTCTTGTTTGTTGAGTTGCATACTTCAGAACCATATAGCAAAATGCTTGATTATCTTACAGCATGGGACACAGACATATAAATAGTATTAGTACATGTAGCAATTCACAGTATTTCATAAAGTCTAAAACACATTGATATAAATCCAATACCCATCTTAACCATACTAACACACAGCTGACCAATTCATTGATGGAAACCAGTCAGTGCTCAGTTGAGGCATGAAACCTTGACAAGCGCTGGCACCTGGTTTCTCAGCATCACAGTGGGTATTTTGGGCAGGGGAGTAAGGGGAGCACATGCTGGGACCAGAAAGTCCCTCAGGCACATGGAAGGACTCACTCCAGATAAGTTTGTCCTACTGCCTAGCTACTGGAATCCCACAGTGATCCCTGGCAGAAGTGTTCCCCTTCCAAAACTAAAGAGACAAACAAAAAAACACAACTAACTGTTCAGCTCTATCCAGGGTGAAATTAACTCTGCCAGGTTAACTGCTAGCCTCAATATGATATGGTGTAATTTAATATAACACGAAATAATAGCTTGTGTTTGAAAACAATTGGGCTTGTTTGAAAAATGATCGCCGTATGTCAGCATATTGGTAGCTTGTGAAATTCTAACTTCAGGGTGTCAGTGTCACAAGCAGTAGCTAGATCAATTCTAGGACAAAAATCATGGGATATTTTTGAGCTCACAAATTCGGGATTACCACCACCAAACAGGAAAGAAATTCACAACATGCACTGCAGTATACAATAGCTGTGTTACTGGGCTGGGAAACGAGCCGATATAAGCCTCTGCTGGAGATAAAGTTCCCTGGTTTAATGAACTAAACTGTCCCTAAGTCTGACTATGATCACATTAATAAAAAGATCCCACACACACAGTGCACATAAGATCCAGCCAGGGCAACCTTAACTCCAAGTTTCCTTTTTTGTATAATTTAGCAAATAATTAATTGTAACATTAGGTATGTGATATTTAAAGTAAATTAATGTGTAATCTAAACTTATGGTGCCTAAATAAATGCTGCTTGATGGCCTGGTGTGTTTCAAAAAATAAGTTACACTGAATTTTTCAAAGGACTGGGTTCCTCCAGTTAGACTCCTAAATGCAGGTTTAGGCATCTAAACATAAATGATTTTCAGAAGTGCTGACCCCCAAATACCATAGATTTTAATAACTGAATGGGCAGGGAGGATAGCCTCCTCTCATGCACAAAGGCTGATGGGTCTTGCAAGGATACTGTAACATTAGCATAGTCAATGCAGTTTACCAGTTTTGTAGGTAAAGGTGACTTTCGTTCCAGTGCTGTCAACCTAGCACCTTTTTCTAATGCAAAATACACTTCAAGTATAGGTAGTAACCTTTCCTTCACATTTGAAAAAGTTCTTTATTTCCTCTAAGAGACGCAGACCTTGTCAAGGACTGTGCATTCACAAATGCCACTTACATTCTTGGGGGGGGGAGAGCAGGACACTGTAGCATCATTGATCCAACTGCCATAACAGTGCTGAGCATGGTAGTTTTAAGTTTCATCTGATGGGCATTACAGCGTGCATTAGTATTGCTGCCAGCATTGCAGACAGTGTGCTTTCTGAGGCAACTGACATCCTTTAAACTCTATCGGATAAGCCAATGCTGGTAGGGGACTTAATTCCGAGTGTTCCCACTATGCAGCACAGAAGAACTCCTCCCTAAAGTGACACCATTTAACAAAATGATTAAAATTGTATAATTAGAACTCAACTGTTTGGGTTATGTAAGAGCTGCTGTGGGTGTATAAGCTTAGACTGAGTACAGTAATTAAATCATGCCTATTAGCATAGTTCCCTTAAGTGATAATCAGCCTTCTTATTTTTAGTAGTGGGGAAGAGGAAGGCTACAAACCAGGAGGGGTGGGGAAGGCGAGGGGAGGGAGAAGAATCTCAAAAGGGTTTGTTGGACCTGTTAAAGCAATCCTACCTTTGTTCTATTTCCACTTCTGTCACTGACTGGGCTGTAATAATATTTTGCACTTCCAGTGGGTAGCCTGGTTAATGCAGTTGTCAAAAGCCGGATCCCTGCACCCTGGCAGTTCCGCTAATGTTTTTCTGAACTCGTTTGAAAAACTGAATTGTTGGCAAGCATCAGTCGCAATACTGAAAACTGGACCAGACAGTAGCATTAAAAACAAAATACTTTGCATGTATATATCGTACCAGGCCATACGGTCAAAGCAAAAAATAAAATCTGTGGCAGAGCAAAGAATGGAACACAGATCTTCTAACTTTAATCCCGTTCCAGTGCATTAACCTCTTCTTGAGGAAAGGGTTAATCTGGAATTTTAAATATAAGAGATTGGACGAGTCGCACATCATTGCTTAAGCCATTTTTGAAGGTAAAAAGACAAAAACAATAAGGACCTTACTAATAACAGGGTTGAACACCACAATCAAAGCTATATTGTTCTTGAGGAGCCAACTGAGTCCTGACAAATCAAGTGCATGCACATGAGGACAGGCTTCCTGGTCTGACCCAGGAGGCAGATAGGAGACCATTGATTTTTCGGAATTTAAAACAAAATTTACAGCTCTCTACAGAAGATGATCCAATTAGTATGGAAAGGGCATATCAAATACTCAGTAAAAAAACCACCAACCAACCACAACTGTCCACATTCTCCTCTGCTTATAATTATTTCATTCTAAGCTTTCTAGTTTAAGGGATTGTCATAAACAGATAAGTAAGAGTTAATAGAATAGAAGTACTTCATAACTCTTTTGCCTGTAAAGGGTTAACAAGATCAGTGAGCCTGGCTGTCACCTGACCAGAGGACCAATCAGGGGACAGGATACTTTCAAATCTTGAGAGAGGGAAGTTTGTGTGTGTGCTGTTAGAATTTGGTTGTTGTTCTCTCTGGGTTCTGAGAGTGACCAGATGTGCAACCGGATTGCTCTCCAATCTCCCTGGTACAGGTTCTTATAGATTCAAAATAGTAAGTACTAGGTGATAAGGTGAGTTAGGCTTATGTTTGTTTTCTTTATTTGCAAATGTGTATTTGGCTGGAAAGAGTTCAAAGGTGTATTTGGCTGGAAGGATTTTAATTTGTACTTGAATACTTGGGCTGGGAGGGTATTCCCAGTGTCTATAGCTGAAAGACCCTGTAACATATTCCACCTTAAATTTACAAAGATAATTAAAGAAAGAAAAAACAGTAAAAATTAAAAGCTTTTCTGTTTAAGAACCTGATTTTTTTTTATTCTGGTGAGACCCCAGGGGACTGGGTCTGGATTCACCAGGGAATTGGTGGGGAGAAAGGCGGGAAGGGGGAGAAAGGTTAATTTCTCTCTGTTAGGATTACTTTCTCTCTCAGGGAGAGTCTGGGAGGAGGAGAGAGAAGGAGGGGGGAAGGTGAATTTTCCTCTGTTTTAAGATTCAAGGAGTTTGAATCACAGTGATCTTCCAGGATAACCTGGGGAGGGGAAGCCTGGGAGAGGCAACGGTGAGGGAAAGATTTACTTTCCTTGTGTTAAGATCCAGAGGGACTGGGTCTTGGGGGTCCCCAGGCAAGATTGGGGGGGGGGGACCAGAGTGTACCAGGCACTGGAATTCCTGATTGGTGGCAGCGTTACAAGTACTAAGCTGGGAATTGAGCTTAGAGGAATTCATGCTGGTACCCAATCTTTTGGATGCTAAGGTTCAGAGTGGGGGAATTATACCATGACATGGATACAAAGAGATGTATAGTTTCTCCAGTGGAAAAGAGAAAAAAAAGTCATAATGTAAAGTAAGCTAAATTCTCCCCTCCCTCCCCAGGTTTAGATCCCAGACCTGTAAGGAAGAATGTGACTCCTTTTTTCCCCCCACGTAGACATATTTTGAGGAGTTTGAACTGACACCCAGGGTACATCTAGACTACCCGCCGTATCGGCGGGTAGCAATCGATTTCTCGGGGATCGATATATCACGTCTCATCTAGACATGATATATCAATCCCCGAAAGCGCTCCCGTCGACTCCGGAACTCCACCAGCACAAGCGGCGGTAGCAGAGTCAACAGAGGGAGCCACAGTCGTCGATCCCGCGCTGTGAGGACGAGAGGTAAATCAATCTAAGATACACAACTTCAGCTACGTGAATAGCGTAGCTGAAGTCGAGAAGAATCTTAGATCAATTCTTCCCCCCAGTGTAAACCAGCCCCAAGTATACACATCTTGCTTCTGGCATAGCCAAAGTCTCTCTTGGTAAATGAAGCCCTGTTTCCCAGTGGTCTGTATTTAAAACAGTCAACAAATGAAGATTTGTGGATAAACAGGTCCTAACTAGAGCTTCCCCCTCTGTGGATTTGCTTGCATTGAAGACAGAGTAGAGAGGAAAATGGGGAGACCCCAGCTGGGACCTGAAGGTCAGCAATTCCTATTCTGCCTCCCTATCTCAAAGGGATTCAGCCTCTGCTGTGTACATGCCACACAAGACAATCCACCTACACTTTCCAGAGGCAACCCATCACAAGTGCTGTCACAGCTCAAGTCAGCATTGCTCAACATTTGGTGAAAATGTCAGCAATATTTCAAAGAAAAAAAATACTGCAATCACCATGGTCTTCTAAAAAATCCTGTGTTACTAGCATGTGTCATTTTAGCATCATTTGTTGGTACTAAAGTGAGAGCCTTATCATGGGATTGCATTTTAAAACACCCCTTGAGTATAGAAGCACACATGGAGATTGGGGATGGATACCGAATCACCATGTCATTAAGCGGTCAAGTGGGAACCAAGTAGCAAGCTGCTCAAGACTCCCATTTTCATCGCTGTGGAGACCAGGCAAAGAAGTTATTTGCAACCAAAACAATCATCAAAACAACTGTAGTCAGTAGCAAAACCAGCAAAACACTATTCACCATTCAGCCAGGAAACAACTAAGTCAGGATAGCCAGCAAGATGAATATAGGCATATTGTTTCCTCTTTTACTCTTTTCTACCTGCTGTAAATTTACTTGTCTGGGCAAAAAAAGATGATGGTGGAGAAAATACCTTTATATTGCTTGTCAATAAAAGGTTAAGTATTGTTTCCATTTGACAGATTTCTACAACAATTTTTCTCTTCCCCTTCTCAAACTAGAGAGCAAATGAACTCTAACTTTGTTAAAATTTTCTTTCGAAAGGAATTTTGAAAGAAAATTTTAACAAAAGTTAGAGTTCAGTTTATCTGGACTTCATCCCAACTTCCAGTGCTCAGCACTTCCACTATTTACTGAAAATAAGTGGAAAATATGCTATGCCTCATCTATTTATGCTCACCAGCTAATCAGTAAGTATTGTGATGGACATCTGAAGAACCTTAATCCTCTATCCATCCCACTAACTTTTAAACACCATTAGATCTGCATTGTTCGTTAGGTCTGAAATTACAGTACTGGAGAAGGTATACATTAAGAGAAATGGAAAGTATATCCATTCTGTAAGTAACAAAAGGCATTTAAACCCCTCCCAGAGATTCCTGAGTTTCCGTTAATGAAACCCAAACAAAACATAACAAAATGTTTTTGATTTAATTTGATAACATATTCTGATTTTTGACTACAAGAAACTATTCTTCATCAGTCATTCCCCATCATTAAACTCTGTCCTTGGCAAATTTTGTGCTATTTTTGCAGTCTTTATTCCAGCAAGAATCCCACATAAATCAATAGAAGTTTCATAGGATTAAGGACAATGAAAAGCAGTCTCTCCGCCCAGTCCTCAGCTCTCTGTAATTGATATCCACTGAAATGAAAATAAAGTCAAATTCTAGATCTTCCTAGAACAAAAACCACCAACCACAATCAGGTAAGCCTGATTTGTTATAAAGGGGCTAGAAAACAAGTTTGTTATTGTTTTATCATTCACCATCCAAGATATTTGCCTTCTCAGTCTTTCCAGAAAGAAAATTTCAGACTTTCAAGCTGAAAGGTAGATAGATCTCTCTGCCACAAACCCATATGGAGTAACAATTACAACCCATACTTCTGTAAGAAATATTTCCTGAACCCCCCTTCTGCCCTTCAAACAATCCCCCAGCTTCTTTAAACTCACCACCAGAAGCAAGCTCTACACAGACCAGAGCTTGAGAACAATAGATGCAAAACCTACAGACACATTCCACTGCTACAATGAACCATACCCATTCCCAACACACCTTTCAAGATCCATGGGTGCTACACATGCTTATCAATACGTGGTATACCTCATCCAGTGCATTTAGTGCACTGGATATCACTGCACTCGTGAAGGTACTTACACAGAAAATGAGAGACACAAAAATGCCATACCACCTGGGGGAGAGCACATCACAAAGGAACAGTCTGACCTCTCAGTGCTCATCCTCAAATCTGCACAACACCTTCAAAACGTAAGCCTGAAAGTTTAAATTCATAACTTTGCTAGACACTAAAAAAAATCTAACCAACTTTTTTTGACCTATGCAGAGTTGTCCTTAACAGATTCTGGACTGGGAAGCCAACCAGCACCGTTGGAGCCTTCGAGACAATCTAAATTGCTACTGCAGTGCAGATCAAACAAATTTTACACATTGTCAATGAGTGCTCACTAACCAAATTCAATGGTGGCTCTGAGAGCGCTACTTGGCCACTGATGAGATGTGACTGCTTGGCTCAGCAAATATGCAAAAGCTAAATAAATAAAATGGGCCACTTCACTTGGAATGGTCACTCACAATGTGTGTCAATTGCTTACGTTAAACAATCTGTTCCACTTTGTATTTAGTTGTGACATTTTCAGTACCTTTTCCAGACCTGAAGAGCTTTTTGTAGCTCAAAAGCTAAGTTGGTCCAATGAGACACCTCACTTACCTGGTCTCACAAACTTGCCTGATGTTCCCAAATACGATGTTAAACCACCACTTCTATTGACTTCCCCCCCAACTTTTCTGTTTAAAATTACACCATGATTTTCCTCAGGTAAGTAACAGGGCCAGCACTGAGCCAAGCAATATCAGATGCACACTTTGTACTACTACTAGTTTGCACTTCTACAGGGCCTAGAATCACCAATCATCATAAGGATAAAAATGGGAATATTGCCACAATACAGGTCAAGCAGGATGTTTCATGCGTCTCCCATCTACAGTCACCCACATTCCCTCACCCAGGGAATATGAGTGAGTCCGAAATGGGAAGTAGTAGCATGGACGATGACATAAAGATTACTGAGAGAAGGAAAATGAAGGGAGTAGTTAGGCAGAGCACATGAGCTGAGTAGGGGGAACACAGGAGGAAGATTAGCAGAGTTATACAGAACCTTTAAGCCTTTAACTCCATTTGACAGATTGAGAATTTAATGCATGAAGGTGAAATCCTGGGTCCCTGGAATTCATTGACAAAACTCCCATTAACTTCAGCATGGCCAGGATTTCACCCAATGCGACTTTCCCCAAGATGTCATAATGGATCACTGGCAGCCCTGGGAATAACACCTAGAACAGGGATTGGCAACCTTTGGCATGCAGCCTGCCAGGGTAAGCACTCTATTGGGCCGGGCCAGTTTGTTTACCTGCCGCGTCCGCAGGTTCGGCCGATCGCGGCTCCCACTGGCCGCGGTTCACCATCCCAGATCAATAGGGGTGGCGGGAAGCAGTGCAGGCCGAGGGATGTGCTGACCGCTGCTTCCCACCACCCCCATTGGTCTGGGATGGTGAACCGCGGCCAGTGGGAGCCGCAATCGGCCGAACCTGCGGATGCGGCAGGTAAACTGGCCTGGTCCACCAGGGTGCTTACCAAAGGTTGTCAATCCCTGCTCTAGTTATTTTTAAGCAAGCCTGAAAATAAAAAAGTCAAAGCAGCTGAGTTCTGGAGCATATTTCTCCCCTTCAGCCAGGCTGTATAATGTTGGAACTTAGCAGCACTACTTGCACTGGTGCAGATAAAAGCCTGTCAAGCATTTTCATTTCAAACTCTTTTTCCAGGGGTTTATAATTCAACCATGACAATTAGCTGTGGGCAAAAATTGGCATGCCAGGGCTTGGACCTAGAAGTAAGGGCTTTTAAAGAGCCCCAGAACAAGAGCTTTCAAGTTAGATCTGAATTGCATACACTATTTGGAGGGCAGTGAGGGTGGAGATGCTTAGCGCTTGACACCTCCCACTCAAATCCCCACTCCAACATAGTCCTCCCACCCTAGTCTAGGTTTGTATTTTGGTTTTAAAAGTTAAAAGTAGCACCACGTTGTATTTACATTGCTCTTCTCAGGTAAAGTTCTGTACAAGCAATAACTATTAATGCTTACAACACCCATGATGTAAGGATTAACAACCCAATTGCCCAGATAGAGTAGTAAGAAAGGCAGAATTTGCTGAAGGACACAAGAGGGAGACACTAGAAGTGCCAGGAACAGAATTCAGGACTTCCTGGCTTCCTGTCCTATATTGAGGCAACACTTTCTGCCCTCCCGCCCTCTTTTTCCTTAAGATTTAGGAAAGGTGATCGTTCCATAACAATGTTTAACATGGGCCAGGCCATTCCTCTCTAAAAATTTCCTAGCGTTTTACTGCCAGATGACAATACCTCTCAGAAATAGTGTATGTGCCATAATTATACATTAAAAAAAAACTTACAATATGAATCAGGCATCTGTTATAATAAATTGAATATACAAGTCAATCATCTGGTGGACAATTGCTCATTACCTTTTTTTTTTAAAGTCTAATTCACTGAACTTAAACCCATCTTTCTAAACAAGTCTATCAGATTGGCAGGCCCCACAAGCTTCAGCCAGTTAATAACATAAGTGGTTACAACTTCATTGAGGTCAGTGGAGAGAATATGGCTAGAGAGGGCCATTCTCTAATTAAGTCAGAATGCAACCACCTGTTTATTATGTTTGTTTCTACAGGATTTTGCTTTATGGAATTTAGTCTCACAGCACCTCAGTTAGACAGAGAAGTACTGTTATCTTCATTTTACAGATGGGGAGCAGGGCACTTCACTCACTGCAGGTATGGCGCCTCCACTGGCCGCTCTGTGGATTAGCTTTAGGGTAGGGCAGGGGGTTGGGGTGCCAGGGGAGTGAGGGCTCCATCTGGGGATGCAGGCTCTGGGGTGGGGCCAGGGATGGAGCTTTGCATGCAGGAGGGGGCTCCGGGTTGGGGGGAGGGAAATCAGGGTTGGGGTAGTGGCTCAGGCATGGGCTTACCTCCAGCAGCTCCACCAGCGGCACAGTGTGGGGGGCCCTAAGGCAAGATTCCTGCCTGTCTTGACTCCATACTGCACCCCAGAAGCAGCTAGCAGTCTGGTTCCTAGGTGGAGGGGCGGCAGGAAGCTCTGTGCATTGCTCTTGCCTACAGGCACTGCCCCCACAGCTCCCATTGGCAGTGGTTCCCATCCAATGGGAGTGCGAAACTGTTGCTTGGGTCAGGGGCAGCACACGGAAACCCATGGCCCCCATGCCTAGGGGCTTGACCTGCTGGCTGCTTATGGGGCACAGCGTGGAGCCAGGACAGGTAAGGACTAACCTGCCTTAGCTCTGCAGCACTTCTGACCAGAATTTTAACAGCACAGTTGGTGGTGCTGACCGGAGCTGCCAGGGTCTCTTTGAAAACTGGACACCTGGTTACCCTATCCTGCAGTCACATGCCATTACTCCATCTCCGACAGGTCTGCAGCCCCTTTCTCTCTCCAGAAACCAAAACATCCTCTTCATTACTCAGCCATCCAGCTAGGTTACTCAGTATCACCCCCTTCTGGGGTATAGCAAAAAAAGTCTTTCCTTCAGCAATGCTAGGCAGTCTTCTCATTAATTGCCTCAGGTGCCACTCCTTCATTTCTAGTAGGGGAACCAGCCCTCTGCTTCAGGTAGCCTGCCTGCCCTCCATGCCAGGTTTCAGTCCAGTGTCTCTCAAAGCAGCAGTTGTGAGTGCTCTTTTCCCAGCCCTCATTGCTCCTTCCCTAGACAGCTTCCTACTCTTCTAGCCCCCCTTCTCTGGGTGTGCCAGCTCCAAACCCTACTTGCTCTTTCCAGGGAGTAACTGCTGACTCTCTGTTGCTGCTGCCTGGCTTTATAAGGTCTGCATTTTCCTGCCCAGCTGAGCCTGCGGGCAATCAATTCCCTGTTCCCTGGCTTTTCCTACAGGTGCAGCTTGTGGAGTTAATAGGCCTACCCTGGCCACTTTGGCCCCTTCCAATCCTGTGTGGTGCGGACATCCTATCACAGAGAAATTAAATGGCTTGCTCAAGGTCACACAAGAGATCTAAGGTGCAGACAGGAAAAGCACCTTCTTGAGATCTATTCCAATAGCATAACAACAAGACCATTCTCAGGGCCGTCCTTACCCATACGCAAAGTACTCAGCTGCAAAGGCACCAGGAAACTTGGAGCCCCAAATTTCCTGGGGCCCTGCGCAGCTGCATGCTGCTCCAGCCCCTTCCCCGCCCCTTCCCTGTGGCTCCTATCCCAGCTCTGCCCCAGCAACCTCTCTTCCCACCCCTGCTCTCCCTCTTCCCGCCCCTGAGGAGTGCAGCAGGGCCAGGCATGCACTCACTGGCTGCAGGAAGTGCAGGCACCTGATCCCACCCATGCCACCAGTGAGTGCTGAGGGGTGGTTTGCCCCTGCTCTCCAAGCCAGCCCTGCCTCCCCCTGTGGAGGCCTGGTGCCCCCCCCGAGGCGGGGGGGCTGCATAGGGCCCCCAAATAGCTAGGGACGGCCCTGGCCATTCTCCCTTCCCCTCATAGGCTGCAATTATCCAAAAAGATCCGCAAGCAAGACTCTTTTCGCACAGAGTGCCACTGGAATCAACAGAAGTTAGGGCTTGTACTTGCAAGTCTCTCTGCACAGTAGAGCCCATAGTGAATGTGTTAACTATACTTTGCTACTGCACCAATATTTTATAATACTTCAGTCTACAAAACGAAATTGATATAATAAAATCAACAAAAATTTTTAAATGTCCTCTACCATCAAAGTAATTTAAGTATTTTGAATGCTATTTTGGGGAATATAAAAACTATTTTTGTAGCTTCAGAAGAACACTATCCCATGAAAATTTTCTGTTTTGCTGACATTGTCATTTAAATATATTTATGTATCATAATTGTCTTATGATGTAATTTTCATGTTGTACTTGTACCTACATATAGTGTAATCTTAAAATATTTAGTGATATCAAATAGTCCTTCCAATAATTGCCTTACATCAAGATACTGTATAAGTTTAAAAAAAAACAAAACTATTCAAGCAGAATTGAAGATCTGAGACAACAGCAAGAAAACATGTAAATTCCCATTTGAGATGTATAATAATTGTGATGTTTTAGGGTTCATCCCAGACCAGTGAAGGGTTATGTCACCACCTGCCCTACAGTTTTGGGTGCCTTCAGTGCTAAGGCTGTGAGTCACAGCGGCATAACACCAACAGCTGCATACAAGCTTGTAGGTCACAGCCTGGCTGCCACTAGTCTTAGCTACTTTTTGCTGGGTGACTCCAACACCCTCCCAGTTCTGAATTTCCCCCAAACTGTCTGAATGGTAACAATGTGCTGGGGTTCCCAGGAATTACTATGTTACCCATCAGCCGCAGCCAGAGTTTTGCTATTGCTAAGCTGTGTGACAATTCCCTGACACACCAGCTTCTCTGCCTTGCCAGCAAACTCTTCAGGACTCTGCCAGTCCAAACGTTGCATTGCAGGTAACGGACAGTGAGCGCCAACTGCTAAATTCTCCAGACTTATCTCCCAGCCTTCTTCTAGAACATTCACAGCAAGTTGTTCCTTTAAAGAGGCAATGCACTGCAGCTCATTAATCTAATTGGGGTTTGACAAAGCATACTTATTTCAATCTAAGTGTTTACCTGATTTATAGTGAAAGTAAAACAAGTTTATTTAACAAGAGGACATAGGATTAAGTAATACCAAGTATAAGGAATAAAGACAGAAAGTGTTGCAAGTAAACAAAAGTAAAAATATGCTTCTAAGACAAACTTACTTTCAGCAAATTACCATCTTTGCCTAAAAGTTGCTTTCTGGCTTGTTCTTCCCACAATCCCAATCAATACATTCATACAGGGAAGTTTTATTACCCAAAGTATAGCAACTCCATCTACTAACCAGGTCACAGCCAATGTTAACAAAGTTACTGCATCTCGGTATTCTTAAATTATTATTTATTTGCACTCTCATAACACCTAGGAATCCTAGTCATGGGCCATGACCCCATTGTGCTAGGTGCTGTACAAACATAAAACAAAGATAGTTCCTTCCCCAGGGAGATTACAATCTAAGTGTAAGACAAGAGAAACAGGGAAAGTACCAGTGAACAGTGAGATTATATTGGTCAGGATGGTAGCCAGTGGCCTCTGCACACAGCAGCGTCACATTCACCATATCATTAACTGATGAACTATTCAAACGTTGATGGTTCCTCTGAACTGGGCTGGTGATTTTGTGATTTGAGATTTCTGAGACGTCTTGTATCTGCTTTGGCTGAAAGTAGCGTGAGAACAGCAGCTTGGCCTTGCTACATCCACTGCTAGCTGGAAGCAGGTAGCACAGTCAACTTTCCCAAAGTCACACAGGAAGCCTGTGACAGAGTGGGACATAAAATCCAGGATTTCCCAAGTCCCAATCAAGTGCTTTAACCACAAGACCACCCATCCCTTCCTGGAAATGAAGGATAAAGGTGTAAATCTTCCACAGTATTAACATAATGGGTGCAAAAGGATACAAAACTCTCTGCTGAACCTCAGCAATAGATTTAGTTGAATGCTACGGTATTTCTCATACAAACCCATATATTAATCCACTTCTACCCTTCAACTGAATTTTTGCATTTGTGAAAGGTCTGTCTAAACACCAGGATTTTCTGAATTATAATAAAATTCAGGGAAACAAGAACAAATAAGTCTCTGTGAGAGATCATAGCAAGTCACTAACATTCTGTACCCCAAGAGAAACAAAGAAGAGCAGTTGCCTGACAACTACTCCTTCATCAGGTAGAACGTTTATATTTAAGAAGTGCTGTCGACAGAGTACCCCGCTCCCATTGACTCAACAGAATGTGTGGGTGTGATCAGCACTTTTTGGGGGGCAGTGGGGGGATGGGAGAAATCATATTCCATTGCTGAAACTGCCAACAAGGGTGCTGGCTGTGATAGGAGGAACATACGAATTTACACACTGGATCAGATCTGTGATCCAGCCACTCCAGTCTCCTGTTTCTGACAGTGGCCAGCACCAGCTGTCTTCAAAGGAAGGTGCAAGAAGTCCCAAAGGAGACAATTATGGAATAACCTTCCCATTGGAGAAGTTTCTGTCTCACTCCCATCAGTTAGTAGTAACTGCCCAATTCTACCAGCGCCACGGTATTTATTTTTTAAAGGAATATGCAAGCTTCTTAGCCTACAACATCTTTGACATTTCAGTCAAAATTTCTATAGTGCCTACTGTGGTGGCAGGTAGGAATTTAGTTAGGGAGATTAAAAAACACAAATTAGTAAGAACAAAATCAATGGGCCTCATTGTGCTCTGAAGCTCCCTACCAAGTGGCTGCGAAAGAGTCACTTCTAAAAGCAAAAAGACATTTTTAGCTGAAAATGCTGCTGGCTACAGCATGTTCAAACCTAAGAATCATCCTCATGAACCTCATGGCCAATTGTGTCTGCTGTGATGGAATATATGGTGAGAGATGGCCCCTCAGGAAGTTACCTTCCAAAGCATTCTGAATTTTCCCCGCACCTCCAAGTAATTACCAAGGCAATGAGTTACAGCCAGAAGTAGAGACTCATGCACAGACGTGTGTTCTCAGTGGCCCACGCCACTCTGGAGGTGCCATTCAGCACTATCTTGAGGTGCCAGGTTGACTTCAAAAGTAATGTTAAGTAATTAAGCATGGGGGTGACAAGAGCTTGAATAATTTTGCAGAAGGCAAGATTGTCAACTCCAAGCATTCAGAATCACAAGTTACCCTATAGGTGACACTGATGGTACTACTCTGGCATATGGTACAATTCTTTCTTCCCAGTTCAATATCTCGCCTCTCCTCCCCCCTGCCAACCCACCACCGCCCCCGAGAGGCCAAATGTTACCATGAGGTCATGTTGACTTGCCTGTGGGTCACAGCATGGGTATATGGGGATGCTTTAGAGTGGCTATTCCTTCCTTGTGAACATTCTTAAGAAGGTAGCGATTGGACACAGCTCCCCTCTCTGAAGGCGCTCTCATCTGGTCATCCCTCTTGTTTACATGTACGCAGGATAGTGAGAAGAGATGGGCGGCAGTATTTTCAGTATGCTGATAACACAGTTTTTCACCTCCATTTCACCTGACCCAGCCAAAATAGTCAATGATTTTACTTGATGTCTGGGCAACACTGGGTCATGGTTGAGAGCCAGCTGATTCAGCTTAATCCAGACAAGACTGAAGCATTGTCAGATGGCTGAGGAAAGCAACTAGATGCTAGGGCATGAATTATATCTGTCCCTTTGGTTAAGGGAACTTTTTTGCCATTTGTTGGTCAGGTTCATGATCTGGGAGGTCTGGGGGGATTGCTGCAAGAAGAGCAGCTAGCAGCAATGACAAGTCAGGTCAGCTTTTTACCATTTATGTACAGCCAGGAGGTTGCAGCTGTTTAGATGCAGAACTTGCAACCATCAGCCATACTTTTCTCACCTCAAGATTAGATACTGCAAAGTAGTCTACATGGTGCTACACCTTAAAACAGCGTGGAAACTGAAGCAAGCACAAAAAACATCTGCCCACTTTGTCTTCCCACAACCATATTAAACCAGTGTGCCATGATCCCCATTGCCTTCATGTGGGTCTCTCAGTGAATGAGGCGTTGGGTTTGCTCTTTAAAGACATTAATGGCTTAGGACCTGAACAATTGTCTCTGCTTATATCACACTACTATGGTTGGGTTCCACAGAGGCCCTCAAGCTGGAGCCCTACAGATATGACAAGAGGGCTGCTGGCAGGGTGTTCCCATGTGAGCCTCTTGACTTTGGAATTCACTCCCCTCAATCTGAGAGAGCCTGAGCCTGTTGACCTTCAGAATGCACCATAAAGCTCATCTCTTCCCTGCAGACATTTGAAAGTGGGAGGGAATTGTTCACCAGTGTTTACACTGCCTGGCTCACTTTATCTACCTTAGACTGTACCACTACACTTAGATTATATTTTTAAGTTATGTTATGGAATAGGCATCTCTTTTACATTTCTGTAAGTTAATACCACCTCAGTCTGTACCCAATTGCCATTATCTAAGAAAATTCAACAGTACCTCATACAAGAGGCATAGTCAGCTGAAACAAGTTAGCTTTCATAGAGTCTATGCCAGAGAGAGAAAACTCTTTGCCTTTAGCACTGCTTCTGCATAAGAATGCACAAATCCTCTATGACACAGCTGATCATAGTCAGTCTCCTGCTATGGGCAATCCAGCTTTCTCCCCTGCAACTACAGCTGTTGCTGAGCAGTTTTTTAAAACCATGCTGACCTAACAAAGTTGATATGCGGAAGGAGGCATCCAGGTTCCACTCTATGTATTATCTGCTATGCATAATAATTATGTTCCAGTGGACTCATTCTGATCGTTTATGACTAGGCAGTAAACTTCCTCAGATCATTCTGGAACCTAATACAATCTATCAGTCTCCAATAGTGGACCATAGAAGCAGGTGTGACCATGAATATCTATTCTCACACCACCTCATTTCCAGCCACAACTCAAAATCAGAACTGAAATATGTTCACAAGTAAGAACTGACACTCATAAGCCACCTTGGATAGTTCCATGAGATTCCACAAATCAAACCCTTATTCAGTTATTTAAGGTTTACTTTTATTACCCATTATTATACACTCTTGAGTTGACCAGCTTGTGGTGCAGACATTAAAGAAAATGACTTCTACCAAGAGAAGCTTGCAACTTCAGATTTACAGATTAATCTGCCACGTGTTACTCCACTAGTTTTATTTTTAGGTACTATCTAAGGAATGTATTTAAATATATTAGTGGGGAGTGGGGCATACCAACCTCCTGATCAGGAAGAGGATATGAGTGCACAATGTTGGGAAAATCAAAGGCCTCATTTAAGTTAGATTTGACTACACATGTGCTTTAGTCTAGGCACATATGTAAGTCTTTGCACTTAAACTGGCCGAATGTCCCATCAGGCAGTTGGAGAATTGGGGCTTTTGCACCTTTGGAGGAGCGAGAGAGTTTAGGATTAGCTGGATATTTCTTAGATGAGCAGTGGTGAAAAAAAGAAATGCACAATCTATGACTGGACTCAACTGCTCTCCAGAGAGCTGCAGGTAATACATTTGCATGGGCAAGGGAGGAGCGGGGAGAGGTTTCTGCCATCCACATCTGTGCTATGGCCAGACACAAATTTGCCCTAAATAAAAAGGAAAACACAATTCCTCAAAATTTCCATCAAACTCAGCTAATAAGAGGCCTATGTGCATCTTTTGCTGGAATTTCCAATACATTTTCTTACAAGATACACAGAAAAAAGTGAACAAGCAAAACATCACCTGTATATAAGAGTCAAGAGATGTAACTGAAATGACAGCATAAGAAGTATCGCAAACAGAAATAATGTCTGGCACTCCACATAAGAACAAAGTTAACAGATGTTAACAGGCCTGAGGTAAAGTACATCCACATTAAACTACTTATTAAAGACCCCGTTCAGAAAGGCACTGCAGCCTATACTTACAATTAAGCATGTGCTTAAGTCCCATTGACTTCATGTGCTTCAGTGCTTTGCTGAATTGAGACCTAAGCCATCTACTCTTATGTGATAGACATTATCATAATTCCCCTACAGTTCAGATTCTGTGATTAGGGTACTACTCGAGGACCTGGGAGACACAGGTAAGTTCATGGAGGGGATAGTATGACAGGACTGCCTACAATGGCAGGTAGCCAAACTGTGACTGCTAACAGCAAATATTTCCAACAGCAGGGATGGGACACTAGATGGGGAGGCTCTGAGTTACTACAGAGAATTCTTTCTCAGGTGCCTGGCTGGTGGGTCTTGCTCACAAGCTCAGGGTCTAACTGATCACCATATTTGGAGTCAGGAAGGAATTTTCCCCCGAGTCAGAGTGGCAGAGACCCTGGGGGTTATTTGCCTTCCTCTGCAACATGGGGCATGGTTCACTTGCAAATGGTGAATTCTCTGTAACAAAGTATTTAAACGATGATTTGAGGACTTCCATAACTCAAACAGAGATTAGCAGTCTATTACAGGAGTGGGTGGTGAGGTTCTGTGGCCTGCAGTGTGCTGGATGTCAGACTAGATGATCATGATGGTCCCATCTGACCTTGAAGTCTATGAATCTATGAGATGCAGTCCCCTGATCCAGCCGATTGTGTGTGTGAGACCATCGGAGTTAGGTACTTAGCCATTTCTGAAAATTCCTCTAGGTACCCGGATGCTTGTGTTAGCACCTAAATACCTTTAAAAATCTGGTACAGTCTCTCTGTGCTTCAGTTCCCTGTCCGTATAATGACTTTCCTACTTCACAGAAGCATTCTGAAGATAAATAAACTGAAAACGGAGGTGCACTCAGACACTGCACTTAGGGGAACAATATAAGTACCTAAGCCACAGAGAAGCTGTCCTGCTTTTCAAATTATATTACTTTGAACCCTTCTGCATTTTGAAAGTAACAGTTCGTAAGACTGGCCAAAAACAAGCCACACATCAATTTCCATGAAAAAAGGCCCTGAATTAAGGTTGTTCAGCATGCCAAACAGATTAGCCCATTCTCAGGAATATCCATACAACATACAGTACAACTAGGCCACTGAGCACGTTCTCAAAAACCCCACCCTTTCTCCAGAAAGCTCCCCATGGCTTCCTGTTAGGAATCAGCAACTATAAAAGCAAGAAATGGGTTATGATGGTGCAGACCCAAAATTTCCTTTCTTACCCACCTGACAAGGGCGGCTCCAGGCACCAGTGCCGCCCTCACAGCAGCCAGTTGCTGTGAGGGCGGCAGTCAGGGAGCCTTTGGTGGCATTCTTGTGGGAGGTCTGCCAGTCCCGCAGCTTCGGTGGCGGGTATGCTGAAGGCGCGGGACTGGCAGATCACCCACAGAACACCCGCTGAATCCGCGTGAACCGGCAGGACCTCCCCACGAAATGCTGCTGAAGGTGCCCGACTGCAGTACTTGGGGCGGCAAAAGACAGAGCAGCCCCTGCCCCCTGAGACTTGGGGTTCTAACTTAGTGTAAGGAGACTGTTAGCGGCTTACTAAAGCGCTTACTGGGGGGTTGGTTGGCTAGTTCCCAGTACCAAAAGAAAGGGGAAGGGGCCGATGGGAAATCAGAACCTTGAGACAGACCTCAGGGGCTCCAGGTAGCCTGATTGACAGGGCAGGCAGATTAATGAGGAGTCAAGAGGCCAGGGTCCCAGCCTCCGTAGAAGCTTGGGCTGCCTGGTCCAGAATGGTGCTGAGCTCAGGAGAGAGCAGCAGCAGCGGCAGGGGGGCTAAAGAAGCAGCCCAAGGAGCAGATCTACACTGGGAGCAGAGCTGCAGTAACCAAAACCAGACAGGCCAGAGAAGCAGCCCGGGCGCTGTGCAGGAGGCAAAGCAACAGCAGAGAGGGTAGCGTGGAGCTGAAGCTGGGGCATTCCAGAGCCAGCTGCAGTGAGAAGTGGATGTCAAGCATCCTTTTTGACTGGAACATCCAGTTGAAAAGTAACCCTGGCGGTTCTGGTCAGCACTGCTTACGGCTGCTAAAAGTCTGGTTGGCCACAGTGGCCAGCTCCACTTGGCTCCTGGAAGCAGCCTGCAAGTCCCTGCAGCTCCTAGGCCCGGAACCCACACCCCCAGCCCAAAGACTGTACCCCATCTCACATCCCAAACCCAGCCCTGGTGAAAATGAGCAAGTGAGCGAGGGTGGGTGAGAGCGAGTGACGTAGAGAAGGGGTAAAAATGGAGTGAGCTGGGGGCAGGGCCTCAGGGAAGTGCAGGGCAAGGGTGTTCAGTTTTATGCAATCAGAAAGTTGGCAAACCTACAGCTGGGGGAATATGATGCGGGGGAGGGGCTGGGCAGAGGGCCCAGCACAGGGAGATTCCATCAGCGAAAGGGCCTTGCAGACAGGACCGGCGCTTCCATTTAGGTGACCTAGGCGGTCGCCTAGGGCACTAGGATTTTGGGGGGGCAGCGTTTTGCCACCCTCAGTGGCAATTCGGTGGCAGGGGTCCTTCCACGCTCCAGGTCTTCGGCGGCAATTCTGTGGTAGGTCCTTCACTCACTCCGGAACCCGCTGCCAAAGTGCCCTGAAGACCGGGAGCCGTGGAAGGACCCCCCCCCCGCCACAGAATTGCCACCAATGACCGGGAGCGTGGAAGGACCCCCGCCTAGGGCGCCAAAAACCCTGGCACCGCTCCTACTTGCAGGGGGATCATAACCCTGACGAGGGGGCTGATGCTGGGAAGAAGGGTCCTACCACCCAAAGCCTGAAGACATGTGGCCACCACCAGAGGAAGTGTCCAACCCACAGCGTGCCTGCAGCACAGCCAGGGCCCAGGAGTCCTGGCACATGTAAGAAGCAGACTGTGAACCTCCCTTACATTCCAGAGACGGCTGTTTGTGATGTCCCCGTGCCACAGAGTAGGGTTATGTGTTTTCCTTTAACCGTCCTCATTTTTTCCTTATGTTTTTAAACTATATTTGTTGACCTATATGAAGTGATTAGAGGGTCAGGGAAGCGTCCAGAGCCAAGAAAGTATCCTGCAGTGGGGACACCCTAACCCCCTGGGAGTTGAGCTCCCCAGAGATCCTGGGCCCAGTCTTGTCGGGGTTGCGAGGACTCTGCCACACAGGAGAGTAGAAGGGGAGTCCAAGGGCAGGGAGGCCTCTGGGTAAAGGAAGTGGGAGTGAGAACTCAGATCCTTTCACTAGCGAATTCCACTGGGGTAGTATATTTGTCTGAACTTTGAATTCCTTCTTGAAAGAAAGTATATACTGGAGTACTGACTTTATTTTTATGATGGTGAGATAATGGAAAACCATTTTTTTCACCACACATACACAACTCGTGTTTGGGATTTTACCTTTTGTTGTAAATTGATTATTCAAGTGTTCCAAGAAGAGATTATTTTTCACATCACTAATACTAGACTCTTCTGGAGCTATTCCAGATTTATGCAGCATAAGTGAACACTTTTCCAAAAACGAGCTCCAGTTGGGAATGGCAACAATCCATCTCCTTAAATACACAGAACTAGGAGTGTCTTTAAACCATGAGCCCAAAGCAAAGTGACTTGAAAAAGAAAAAACAGCCTACGCCTAGAGGTGGCCTGGAGAACAAAAGGAGGGGGTGGAGCAAAGATTTGGGGCAAAAAGAGCAAAGTGAGTCCTTGCTGATGGGAATGGGTTGGACTCCACCTGGGATGCAGGCTCTGGGGTGGGGCCAGAGATGAGGTTGGAGTGAAGAAGGGGCTCTGGGTTGAGGGGTGAGGCTGAGGGGTTTCAGAGTGTGGGAGGGGGCTCCTAGCTGGGGGTGTGGGGTACGGGCTCTGGCTGTCCTTTAGTTCTTCTGCTCTTTTAGTCCTGGTCCAATTAGATCTAGGAGAGAATGCATACCATATACTTGGGGAACATGCAACCAACTTCTAGGTCATGTTCTTAAGTGTTGGACATAGTATGTCCTCTCTCAGGGGACTATACCCAATATTGGTAAAGAAACTGACCTTATGATCCCATAGTAGTTCTCTCATTTATTACTATTTCCTATCCTTATCATGCAATGAGATAGGCAGAAAGTTATTTTAAATACAGTGAACCAGGGAATACCTGACCCTTGCGAATAATCCACCATTCCAAAGATTAAATATGAGCCACCATTAAAATGGACAATATCTCAGAGGCAGCAAAGTGGTCTGCTTTCGTATACTGGGCATTTTACAGGGTATTCGCTGTGATACAAAAGTGGAGCAGTGATATATCAAATATCTGTATGTCTACCACTGTACTACCACATTCTGTAATAGTGTCAATACACATTTTACTTGTCTAGGGTGAGTTCACACAATCATTACACTTAGGTTCTTTAGCACTATTCTTCATCATCATCATCATCACCTTCTTTAGCATCACCAGTCCTCTTCCCTTTCTCCCTCCCCCCCAAGTTCTTTCTTCATAATGGTGTTTCATTAAAGTAAAAAACACCACACTGGTGCTAAGTATTAAGCCTGCAGCTTAAACAAATAACATTAATTTTATTCTCCGCTTCGTAACAGATCTGAAAATCATGAAAGAGCTTAAATGCCTCAAGAACAGCCTTTGAAAATCATGCTTACAGCAGAATACCAATTGGATGCTGGTCCCTGGTCGTTGGCCTACCTTATTAGATTGGTGGCTTGCATTGAATTCCCTGACTAATAATTCACCTTTATTAAATTATATTTAACACTCCACATCAGTTTTGAAGTAAATGAAAAAGAAGCATTATTGCTTTTATGAAGAAATTTGAAGAGGCGTATAATTGTTAGACCTGTCAACACTGTTCACATCATTAGTGGACATCAGACACAGCAATTAAAATTAGAGCACCTTTATGTCTTTTCAGTTTGTTTGTAATAAGAACGAGTGATTATGGTTTTCCCATGCTGGGCAACACCTTAATGCCAAGAAAACATGTATGGAAGTAGACAAAAACCAACACTTGGAAATGGTTATTATTAAGTTTTAAAAAACTATAAGATGCTTGATACGGTATTCTTAATCCGTAGGTAAGATAGCTGTCATTAACCTTTATTTTACTTTGGAAATACTAGCTCATCTATATTATGCAGTATCTTCTATGGGAGTTACTACCTGGTATTTCAGAACATTTTTGGGTATTTCATGGTAACTCCAAGAGTATGTTGTGTCGCTACTCTAAATGATGTTTGAGGGTTGTTGCACTGGCATATTTCATGGACACAGCCATTTATGAGAACTGAAAAATCCATGCAGGTGTAATCATCCTTGAACGGTGATCTTAACTCTTTTAGTACACTAAGTAGTTATTTGATCACGGTAATTTTTAACGAACAGAACAGCTTTAAAAACTATTTGCGTAATTATTACAGACAGTTGGTCATAGGAACTGGCAAAAAATTCTGCAACCTGTACAATTTCATGGGTGCATGCTCAAATGATCCAAGAACAAAACTTATTTTTTCCAAGCTAATAAGTCTTGTGTTAACAAGACATCTCTATATCAATTATTTTAGTAAAAGAATAATGAGCAAAAATGGTAAAAGAAATGAAAAATCAGAATTTTCTTTTAAGAAAAAATTAAAACCCAACCCAACACCTTCTTTGCAAAATAGAGGTGGGATTCCTTTATAGAGCCAAAAAATGAACCTCTCTGGATTACTAAGCCACCTTTTGACTGAATTTCTCTCTTAAATTTAATGGATTGTTCAGCCCCAAAAAGAAACATTTACTAAATATGCATTTGTCACCTTCTGCAGACTTTAAAGGTTTATTGGGCTTACTTTATTTAATATACAGAAGTGCAGAGCTGCATACTTCATTTCATCTCATTAGGGAGCACCATCATCGATATCAATGAAACAGTAGATCTTTCTACTTAGTTCAGGGTTTCAAGAATACGTGTAGACATTTCAAATGCAATGAAGCTAGGCAAGTGAGAGATTAATGATTTAGTTACCTTTGTTAGCCAAGTAAGATAATGAAGTCTAGAACAAATCTATAATCCAATTGTTTCTCCTATGGGAATCTGTACTTATACTATTATAGAAATAAAGGAAACCCTTTCTTACTCTGGATTTCCTAGAACATCTGAAATATATCAGCACTGTAAGCCCTATCATATAGCCAACAAATTCCAATTTGCTCTGAATCTTATCTATATTCCTACTCAGGCATTATAAAATAGCATAGATAATCAAAGGAGTTACAACATGCATTTAAATACATTAACCGTGTCCTACCTTGCATCCAAACATCAACGATAAGTGTTGTTGGTGCATGCAACTTTGCAGTGGCAAATCATTGGTGTAAAGCAGTCAGGATTTTTAACAATAGGGCACATTCCTTAGTGCTGCAGTAGTAGCAGCCTACTGAAAGATAAAAACAAGTAGCTGATACGGCACATGGAGTGGCAACATAAGCTGCTCAACAGCTATCTTCTCTTGCTCATCAGAAGCAGCCTGCTTGAATCTCTACCTGTGTCCCATTCAGCCATCCCTTTCTCTGTTGATGAATCAATGATGCAGCATTGATCATGATACTCAGGGTTTCCTTCCACTGGGAAATTAGTTTTACATTGAAGGGAAGAAATGGAAATGAGGGGGAATAGCAGGTGTGGCAGGATTAGCATGTAAAAGGATATAACGCCTACTCATAACAATCACATAGATTGTCATGCTAGCTCAAGTGGGCTGAAATTATGTCCATCAGAAGAAAATACTGCAGCTCCGATTTGGTAAAAAGCCAGTGAGTTGCTGCATACATAGTCATTGTGGGGAGGGGAAAAACAAAAAAAACTACTTATCTAACGAGAACATATCTTCAGTCTTTATCAATATGCATTCCAATAAGGATTCCCTCTCCTCCAACCCCCAGAAAAAGGATCAATTGAATTGCAACTCCATAGAAGCGACAACCTTTGCTTTCTCCAAATAGATGAATCTCAGCATGAAACAACTTTACTCAAAGCTGAAAATCTCAGCTGCTGGAGTTTGCAATGCGAGAAAACACTGTTACAAGTATCATTTACCCAATCCTCGCCTGCCACATGGGGAGCTTTCTCCAGGCACCAAATTTGCAAATAGACAGTCTGATGGATGCAGGAAGCACTGAAAAAAAATACATGAAGCTACATGGAAAACGAACCAGTATGAAGCTTAAAAAACCCAAACATCCCTTTAAACTCTGTTTGAAGTACTATAACCTACAGATGAGGCAGCTATAATTCATAATATAACCTTTAAACATATTCTACACATTAGCCTCCAGTATGTCAGGAATTAACCATTACAGGAGTTTAGGGGAACTATAATATTTGGCCACAGTAATAGCAAAGCAGCGGTCGTATTTCCTCAATTTCAGTAGTGACGGATCAAAATGTACAATAAAGCAGTGTGGATGGTCAATCTGATAGCTGTAATTTTTTAACTTTGTGTTAAAGTTGAATTAATAAAAGTGTAAATACAAAAAAAAGCAAGAAGGAGAAAAAAGGGTGAAGAGGGCAGTTTAAACACTTTCACAGCTGACAGTGAAATAAATCCAGCAGTTGTTTAAACAGTGACTTGACCTTACCATTTGTAACTTATGAGGCTCTGCTCATCACACTATGAGTGCTTTCTGATTAAATGAGAGCAGTTTGTCTCCCTGACAATTGTCGGTGTATTCTGAAGAGATGATTGGAATATTTTCTTCCAGGGACTGGGCTAAAGTGAGCACAGAATGTGCTTCATAACAGACTATAGAAACCCTTATGGCAAATGAAAGTACAAATATGGATGTGCTTCAAAGAATTCTCAGAGTAAATATTAGAGGGATTGTAACTAGATTATATTTTAACTCTATATGGTTAGCTGACTGGAGACCACAATGTAAAAGGGAGCAGTACAATAACTAAAAATAAATAAGGACAGAACTGGATCTTTCCTATGTAATTTACCCCCCCGCATTCCAAAATCTGAAAGTCTACATGCAGATTTTTGATAGTCCACAGCCCAGAAACATGCTTAAACCACTGCCCTCAGTGGAATACCAGTTGTTATGCGTATTGCTGAAAGCAGCTAAAAGGAGGCTTTAGCACAACTAACAGACCAGGAGAGGAGAGTGAAGTGAGAGTAACCCTGAGGAGTGAACATGACCCTATGCCCTCCTGACTTGACTTATTTCTCCGAAGCATGCGGTTTTGCAAGATTGAAAGTCTGGCAATAGTTAACTATTACTATTGGTTTACTGATGGAAAGTTCCCCAGCCTGACTGATGAAAATTCTCTGATAGGCTAGAAAACCCCACCCTTAACTTAGTTCTGTTCACAAGGGGAGGACGGTTGATGAGCAGCTATTTAATATTAACAAATTGGATACAGAAAGAGGAAGAAATATGAGCTTGCGTATATTTGAATGCTTGACATCTCTCCAGTTCCCCTGCTGATGGAAGGCTGGCCACTGGACATCTATAGTTATCCTCTCGAGACCTCTTCAAGACCTGGGTAAATATGAATCTGAGGGGTGATTTGAGATGCTTCCGCTAACCAGTTGCAGATGTTTGCATGTGCTGGAGACTAAATAAAGTAGAAGCTTTGAGTGAAATCACTTGTTTGCCTGCTTGCATCCATTATCTATTGGCTAGATGGCAGTGTCTCCATTGATTATTCCTGAACACTATCTCACAAACAAACAATAAAGTTACCAAGAGTTTTGGTTCAGCAAAACCCCAGGTAACAAAAGGATTTCATTTTTTTTTTAATACCCTTGATCACTAATTTTTCCTTTTAGAAGTTTCATCACTTATAACCTAATCATGATTTGATACAATAATATTTACATTATTAGTTCTGATTCCTTAAGGATAGGACTGAGGTTTCCCAGTTTGCATACACGAACCTAGATACTACAGTAGTGTGTATTAAATTTCCTTAGATACAAAATTGATCAGAGAGACTGTATTATGGAGCAGCATCAATTGCTCCATAGTTAAAATTACAACCCAGTTCCCATCATAAGTCCTAATTTTTTTTAAAGGATTTTTTTGCAATGACAGATTCTAAAAGTCCACTGTCTTCAATTCACTCTGGCCACTGTTTGATTTCACACAGCCTTGAAATGGTGTTTTATATGCCACATTAGATCACATGGGAGCTTATTCTAGAGATGCTATTTGACCAAACATCAATAATCCATACTCTGTTTGACCTATTATTCCAAAGTAATGCAAAGCAGGACTTTTCCAACTTTTCCTCATGGTTAGCATATGAAATATTGCTTGACCCTATTTAGAATACATGTTATGACAAATGCTCATAAAAATATCTGAATCTTTGATCTGTTTATTCCCCAGCCTGGCTGTCTCATTAAACAGATTTTCTTTCAAGTCCTGTCTCTCTCATCACCAGCACCGGTGTAAATTTAGAAAAGCGTGGTTTCCATGACAATACATTCCATAGTTACAGCTAGCAGCCACTATCATTAAAAAAAAAAAAAAAAAAAACAACACACAAAAACCCATGAATCACACTGTTACCTGAAGGTGTGAGCACATTGCATTACTGGTCTGATAAGCACTAATCTGGCAATATTTTAGGAGAAGACACTACTACAGAATTTCAGAAAATGATGCATTTGTTTTAACAGTTCTAATACCCACTCAGCTGAGACATTTAAGTGATCTGTAACACTCTCAATTCTTCCCAATAGTTATTTCCGTTTAGAAAGAACACATTGCATCTGCACCATTAAGTATTTTAACCATGACATCTCCATTTAAAATAGACCCAGAATCACACAAACAAGATCTTCAATTAATTTGCACAAACCCTAGTTAAAACTGCCTGCATTTTATTTCAAATCAGCAGTGGTGGGGAGGTGAAAGAGAGGCTATTTATTCATCTTTCAGGGGAATTTTGGATCTACTTGCTTAGGTTTGCAGTTCCAGGAGAGAGGACACACTGATTTGTTCAATCCCCATCCCCACTTAGTGTTCCTCATCCTAAAAATGTAACAGATTCCAGCCAAAACAGATTTCACGTGTGATTTTATTTAATATTAAGATGTTTCAAATAGTGATCGTCACAGGCTTCTGCAGTACAATAAATACTGCCCTTCACTCAATCTAATTGCCTCTTTAACCACAAAAAAAAAGGGGGGGGTTATCTGATGCATTGTCATTTGGGAAAGTCACAGAGAAATATCCCCTAGCATAACTAGAAGGAGGTTCACTCTAGTGGCAAATTGGAATAATAATTCACATCACGAACGGCCAAGACATTTATTTCAGTTAGGTGACAACCACCCACAGCAAGTTGCTCTACAAATATGATTGCCCCAAGTTCCTTCTCTATTTTGACTTTGTGTAGTACCCATCAGTGAAACAGAAGTAAATTGCTAATTGCTAGAAAGGGAATTTAAATCACCAAGTCAGATTGTAGGAGCAAGGTTTCTTGGGAAAAAAATGTCCATCCATATACTCTCTTTGAAGAGATTAATAGAGGAACATATATTGCAGATGTTACCATACACTAATAAATTCCCCATCTCTGCTGCATTTTGCAACCCTCCTCTCCCCCAAAACATCCTACTTGCAACTCCTGCCACAATGAAGTGCACCTCTCTTATTTGCTATTATCACTCCCAGCTAGTCAGGATGTACAGCAGCTATCAGATTGCTGAATAAGATTTCAATGCCATTGTTTGAGCTTGTTCCCCAAGGGAGTCATTCTTCTCTTCTTCAGGTCAACCCAATATATTATTTGTGGAAGTGAAAAGAGTCCCCTCTTCCTGTTCCTACACTACTGTGCTAGCAGCTGGGGATTACTAGAGACAGCTAACAGAGATTCTGCTTTACCTATTTTAGATTTTCGAGCAAAAGATTCTTTGCCTCCTCATGCTTTATATGCACAGTCTAGGCTATGATTTGTGCACATACTGCTAGGGAGTTATGTACTTCTTTTCTCCAATAACATTTTATAATTAAGAGAGTTTCTTCTTGCCGCTTCCATCTTCAGAGTGTTCCCTTCTAAGTCACCATTGCTGTCATTCTGTTCATTGTCAACATATCCAGAAGTGACAGAAGGCAAGGACAAAAATGTTCATTCTAGCAATGCAGAAAATAGGGTGTATATAGTGCACATTAAGCATCAGTTAAGAGCACTACTGGAAAAGAAGATAAGGAGACTGACAGATGAGATCAACGGACTACCAGAAAGGATCACAGAAAGAGTGACTTTCTTCTAATGCTCAATCAGGATTTTATTAGAATAAATAAAATAGCACCACCCATAAAGCTACTCTCTTTTCCTGCTTCACGGTAGAGAGCTTCTGTTTAGAACCTTCCCTGCCCCAACTCCAGCTTGGCAAAGAGTAAACATTCCCAGTCCTCCACATATTGTCCACACAAGAGGCCATTAAGTATATAAACCATGGGTGCTAGTGTTACCCAGCACTGTACAGCAAACTGAGTCTGATAGTACAGATAGCAGAAAGCATGGATGCAATATTTTTAAGGAGTTGTGGAGGATAGTGTAAAAGAGGCAGCCAGAGAGAGCTAACAGTGGGTGGAGAAGGTGGAGGCCATCTGGTACCTATGAGAAAAGGAATGCATGAGCTTGTGTTACAGTAACATTTGGGAAAAATTATACCAGTTTGCGCATTTGCAAGGAATAGCAATCCGTGCCCTATCAGTCCATCCAGCTTGTAAAGTCCTCCTGCACTCCCAGCCCTCAGTGACAAGTGCCTGTACCTAATCCTTTACATTTGAGAAGACCATATCTAGCCCAGATTTAGCAAGGGGGCTTCCATACTATGTCACACAGAGCCCTAGAAAAACCCAGGGCTAGTTCACAAAGCATCTCCAAGTATTCACCCTTATTTGTACTGGGACATCAGTTTATTAAACAATTCTCCTATTGTCTCTAATGGGGAGTTCTGCTTAACAACTAATGTCATATAAATCCTTATAATTCTCTTGCTAAATTGCTTCTCTTGTACTTATGCCTGCTTGCTCTAACCTAAATAATTCTCCTAGCTCCTCGCTGCTTACACATGTGGTTAGCAACAGACTGATGTCATTCAAGCTTTGGTCAAGCTACGCATTGTTATGTTTTTAACCTGGTTACAATTCAAGATCACCAACTCCTTAATCATTTTTGTTGCTCTTTTATAAATTCCCTGTTCGCCAAAGAGACCTCCCAAAAACTAAACTTGGCTCTAACAATGATTAAAAAGATGAAGTCTCCTCAAAGAGTCGTACTAGACTGAAAAAAACAACAACATAGAATGGCTCCCTCTATGACAAAAGGAACAGATGCTAAAGAAGCTGGAAACAAAGTTGAAATAGCTCCTATTAAAAATGAAAATTGTGTAGCACTGTGACCTATGTTGATTAAGAGCAAGAATCTGAGCAATACTTTCCCAGTCTAACAGCATGAACTCTGGGCATGTCACTCGGAATATGTTTTCAAAATTGTCCAGTCACTTTGAGTGAGTCCACTCTGGAAGAATCAGATTTTCAGAGCTGTTGAGCATCCCCCACTCACTGTGAAATAAAGAATTACTAGAGACAATTGAAGTCATGAGAGCCAGGGGCGGTGCTCAATACCTCTGAAAATCCAAAGGTGTCTCAAATTAAGTTGAGAGTGTCTTGTCTCTCTCTGTTTTCCCAGCTGTTGAATGAAACGTCACCTACCTAGTAGGTGAAATATTGGGTTAATATTGTGTGAAATTCCCGGTCCAGTTAAAGAACAATGGCAATTCTCCATTGAGTTCAGTAAAGCCAGGAGTTCCCCCACTTTTTGTAAAGCCCCATGACTGCCTCATGTGGCAGGTGCTATAGAAGTGCCTATATTTATTATTTGTATATTAACCCTGTGAGCAGGAGGGAAATGCAGGCTAGCATTCAAATGGCACAGCTGGAAGAAAACAGAGACCCCATGCAGGAAGAGATACAGTGCCATCTGTGTATCATATCTGTGGCACCGCATAGCCCCAAACAGCATTTCCATTCCCCATGTATTTAAGCAAGTGCGCTACAGTGCATGGTAGGGGCCCATTTCTCCAAACACATAAGTGCATAACTTCTAGGCTGACCAGACAGCAAGTGTGAAAAATCAGGACAGGGGGTGAGGGAGTAATAGGAGCCTATATAAGAAAAAGCCCCAAATATCAGGATTATCCCTATAAAATCTGGACATCTGGTCACCCTAATAACTTCTCACATGTAAATAATGACCTTTCAGTCACTGGGATTACTCATGAAGTTATCTACATACTTAAGTGTTTGCAGGACTTAACTACTAGAAGAGTGAGTTTTCTGGCATGGATTTAAATTTTGGGGAGGACAGCATATAACCATTTTTAACCCCATAATCAGTACGTAGGCGGTAGCATTTTGTTGGTTAACAGAAGTTAAGATTGTGTTGTAAAATTTTTTGAGTGAATGATAATCTCATCAAACAGGATCTTCCCTATGATTATAGTTCTCTGTTCAGTACCATATCCTCTAACACACCTTATGTCTTGCTTATGATCTCCCACTACTACTTCATAGGTCGGCCTCTTTGTCTTCTTCCTTCAAACTCGATCTATCGGACTCTTACCTGCACAGTTCCCAGGACTGTGCTTACCCAACCAAACCATCTAAGCCTATACTTTCTCATTTTTTTCCTTTATGCATGTTACTTCGAGCATGTCTCAACATACACATTCCACCACATGCATCTGAAAAAGTGGGTATTCACCCACGAAAGCTCATGCTCCAAAACGTCTGTTAGTCTATAGGTGCCACAGGATTCTTTGCTGATTCCTCAGAGGTCTTTCTTGCATACACCACTCATCCACGTCAACATTCACATTCTGTGGAACAGATGATTTGCTCATGTTACTGGAATTCGCTGAGGTAATTCCAACCAGTATTCAAATAAAGTTTCGGAATTTAGCTTACAATACCTGGATTTGCCTTACTCTCCCTTTGCAAGTTAGAATTTAACTTTCAAGAAAGAAAAAAAAAAAAAAAACTTACTGAAGTTACAGAGAAAACTGATGCTGCCCAAAGAGAGGCACGTAGTGGTAACACTTTTCTTGACGTACTAAACACATCTGAAAGATTAAATTAAAATAAATAAAATAATAATAGAAGCTGAAGAGAGAGACACATGAAGGGATAAAACCAGATTTCCACCTGGGCTGTTATGCACAGTGGATCATTAAAAAATCCCAAAGCAATGAGTTTATTTATATCTTTCAGCCAGCTGCAAATGAAAAGAGAAACAAGGGAGAGGAAAAAACACCCATTTACTCAGACTAAGCATTCAGCACAAAAGGGATAAACAAGAGCATTACTACGAGTTTTCATAGCTATAAAACAACCCAATGTGTTTTGAAAATCCATTATTGAAAGGGATGTTCTGCTATGCTTTTGTTGAAGATTTTTTCACAACAAATTAAGCACAAGCAACAGGCCTCATCCTCAAACCTATGTGACTAATGGAGCACAGGCCTTCATTCGCCGAGACTTCAACCACATGTGTAGTTCCTTTGATTCAGTATGGCTCTTCATGAGCTTGAAGCAAAGCATGTGGAAAAATCTGCCTTTGATCCTGCAAATAGTGCTCAGTTCTGGAAGTCGTTCCTTTGCCTTCTAGGGAACTGTACTACTCACAGTAGCAAGTACTATATTCAGTAGTAGGCGTTTTAAAAATCGGCTTAGTATTAGCACAATTAACAGATAGAGTGTGTGACAGTTTGGAGAATATGCTGTTAACTGATGAATTCCTCCTGTTTTATGAATGGCATTTTAATGGTAACCTTCAGTGTAGATTTGAACGTCCATGTTCTGGCAGGAACGGACTAAATGGGGAAGTTGAAAAAGGTCCATCAGTAATTGAACAGATTTATTCTGGTAGGACAATGGGGTTACCTCCAGTAGAGCCATTTACTTTAAAGACTCTCTGCCCAGCAACCACTAAGGGGGTTGGGAGTCTGGAAAATCCCAAGGGAGGGGCAGGAAAGAGAGAGAAAGGAAAGGTGTCACAGACTGCGTTTAAAAGTAATGTGGTCTCTAAGCAAGGGGACAATCCATTACCAGGAAGAGAAGACAGCTGGAGGAATGGGAACCAGGGGGGCTTTACCTCCTCACAAAGGCTCTCAGGAGTGGTGAGGACTCAGAGCAGATAACCTCAGGTGTTTACTGTTTTCCAAAGATCTGTAACTCTCCTGTGCTAAGAGTAAAGTGTGCTAAGAGTAAAGTGTGTGTGTGTGTGTTCCTGAGCAAAACCCATCTTCCTTACTTCACCTGCCACATGTTCCCAAAGTGTGGGTACCTTGGAATTACAGTTTAATTGAGGTGGACTCTGGGTGGGAGCATGCATGAGGGACTTGGAGCCTCAGCATTTGGGTCTGGGACCTAGGGAAGTTGGACTGCAGAGTCTCATGTCCCAAGGAAGGGTTACAGACAGGGAGTCTGTACTCAGGAGTGTGCCTGAGAGGCCCAGGGCTAGAGAAAGCACCTGGACTCTGCCCAGGACTCTGCCTTGCTGGGTTTGGAAGCATGTGAGATCCAAAGGTGGAATCTGATTAACAGTCTGATAACTATCCCCTAGGAAACTCAACCAGGATTGCAACAGAGTAACAGAAATTTAACAATTGTATTTTTAAAGAGTTAAGTCTGAAATATTGTTACAATCCAAGTTCAGATTTGAAAGTCTGGAGGAAAAAAAAAACAAAACAAGAACAAACAAACTGTTCCCATGTGTCCAACCTCTATTTTTCTAAGGCCATTTGCTGATGGCATTCCACACTTGGCACTTAAAAGGCCAGGGACTCTACCTCTCAGATGATGTCCTGACAGGTTTGGGAACAGATACAGAGTATCCACAACCATCCATGCTGCAGCTTGCGTTTCTGCTGCAGGGACTAGTGAGGAACCATAACTAAACTAACCTCCCTTCACCTTCCATTGTGTGCAACCATTATTTAAATATTAATGAAGGCTCTGGGGGGTGAGGGGAGTACATAATGAAAACAGAAGTGAAAATAAAATGATGATACATGTCAATTCATTGGAAACTTGTTTTTTTTTGGATTCTTGGAGAAATCAAACTTTTATATAACTCAATATTTTATAAAGATGAAACCCTACATTTTTTATTCCAAAATACCATTAAAGCAATAAATCAGAAGACATGGAAAAAGAAAAATAAGAGATTTGGAAGTTGAACCTAAATCTTGCTTTTTAGCGTCTAATCTCATTTGATTTGATGTAATCCAGTTACAGTGCAGAAGCAGTAGCTCAGCAATAATCATCTGTACAACCATTTCTCAGTTGAACCCAGATCTTTTATGTCGTATGCTGTTCAATCTCAACAGAGGAAGATAAAGTTATAGGTTTTCCAAGTGACATTTTTCACTGACAGGTTCTCATTGACATATATGGGGGGCAGAGGGTGAAGAGTTTGTTTGGATTTCTAAGGCACAATTATAGTGGCTTATGGATAAAGTTCCCATTTCCTAAGGTTGTTATTAAAACCAACCTTTTTCAGAAATTATATGCAAATAAACTGAGATTGACATAGGTTTTCCTTAAGAGCAGGAAATTCTATGCTTCTTTTGGCAAATGTTGCCTTTTAAAAAAAACAAACACCACCACAACTTCTACTTTTTAATGACTTCTCAGCTATGGTTCCAAAATTCATTTTCCACGAACCAACAGAACTTCACTCTCACAAATGTCAGTAGGCATCAAACATAGAAGCATGTGGGAATGGCCGAATCTAAATTCTTTGGAAAGTTTTCTAACTAAGGCGACTAACCCCTAAGAGAAAGCTTTACATGAAAGCAGCAGCTACGGGACTGTAGTGGCAGATTCTTCTAGCCTCTGCTGTTCCTTTAAAAGCAAGGGAATTTCTAGAGAGAAAAGCTAATTGAATGAAGCTTCAAAAGCTTGTTAATGAGGCACTATTTGTCTGAAAAGTGTCCATCTTTTTAGGGCCGGGTCTAGTGTTCCTGTCAACTTTAAAAAAAAAAAAAGTTTTTTGTAAACTCCTAGGCAGCCTCCAGCTGCAGGGAGGTGCCACCAGCCAGCTGACCAGTGAAACTGACAAAAGGTAAGTTGAGCAAAGATGCACCTGAAGGGCCCACTCCCACTAGACCAATCACTCTCTCACCTGAGTCCTCAAGTCAGTGGTCACCTGCACAGAGCCTGAGGAGAAGAAAACAGGAAGGCGCAGCTTGGCAGAGGCTAGATTCTGTGCTGAGAAGCACAAATCAAAAAGGTGCAGGTGAAATGGGGTGCAAAGTGTATTTCTAGGGTGCTGAGGCCTCAGTGTAAATTACAGTAACTGCTCTAAATTATGATAGCACACCTAAGGGCTTGCTTGCACCACTTCTGACCCTGATATACACTCTTGACTCATAGAATATCAGGGCTTCAGGAGGTCATCTAGTCCAACCCCCTGACAGATTTTTACCCCCGTTCCCTAAATGGCCCCCTCAAGGTTTGGGGTTTAGCAGGCCAATGCTCAAACCACTGAGCTATCCCTATCCTTATTCCTCATACTTCCTACCCAGGGCTTGAGAGGGGAGAAGCATTGGGTTGATTACAACAGCCCTACTCCTGCATTGGGGAATTGTCCACAAGCCCCTCCTAGCACCTTTATGCCTCCAGAGCAGCGTACAACGGCAGAGAGGAGAAACTCTCCCAAAGTGCTTTATCCTTCTCCCTGCTGGCTCGGCAGCCACAGTTAAGCAACTTGCACTATTCCCAGAGCAAGATGGTATTAGTCAGTGATGATGGTGTTAAAAAAAGTGTTAATTTAATCTCTATTTCATTAAAGCCGCCACTCCCCCACCAAAAAAAAAACTAATACATGTACGCAACACTAATCGCCAACCCCGAAGTGTCTACTGGGATAATAAAATTAAACAAATTTAGACTCTGGCAAGTTACTGGAGTGCTCCATTTGTTACATCCCAGCAAAGACAACGCTATTAATGCTTAAAAGGAGGGGAGTTACTGGGGAAGGAGGAAAAGAAACCAATGAAGCTAAAACTAGCCTTGGTGGTTTCTGGCTCAGAAAGTTCAGAAGGCTCTCTTGGACTAGTCCTACTCTTCCCTCTCTAGCAACAGATCTACCACCTCCTTCCTGACGGGACATGGGAATGCTACCATACTACACATGGCAATCAGGCTTTTGGGAATGTCAGGGCACATTCTGATCACACTTACACCAGTGTAAATCAAGGGTAACACCCTAGAAGTTATGCCAGGGTAAAACAAGGGTGAGTGAAATCAGAATCAGGCCCTGCACCAGGCGTCCCCCACCCTCATAACAACTACATGAAAATCAGTTAGCCAGAAGACAATTTTTTAGAGACCAGAGGCCCGAAGTTGTCAGACTATTCCCTTGCTGAGAGCTGGGTTCTCAGAGTCAGCTAGAGACAAATAAGGAGAGGACCATCATTCTCAGTATGCCAGAATCCTTGATGTGATCACCATACAGGTGTGTGAAAGAGCAGCATTGTGTTAGTAGTAACTTACCTGAGAAGAGCTACCCGCATGTTTCTGCTGAATCTGCAGTGCTGCTGACCTGTCTGGAGGGAGCTTCCAGGAAAAACAAAAAAAGCAGCCAGTGCAAAGTCTGCTCAGAGACTGTGCTGCAGCAGGAGCATCCATCTTAGATCCAGTGGAGGAAGAGATCTTGGACAAGCTCCCTTTTTAAAGCAACAGTGCTTCTACTGAGCATGGCGAGCAATAATACTGCTGCTCTAATATAGCGCAGTATCTGTGCAAAGCCCTTTCCTGTATTAACTGATTAATCCTCACAAAACCCACCCTGGGTAGGCAGTTAAGTATCATTACCCCCATTTTACAGCTGGGGAAACTGAGCAAGTGCTAACATTTTTAAAAATGCCCAGGGATTCCCGGGTGCCCAACACAAAAAAAAACACCTCTGGGTCTGATTGTCATGGGTGCAGACAAGCCTCAGCTCTAACTGACTTCAGCTGAGCAGAGCACTAGTAACTGCAATTGATGTCATGGGTGCGTTGCACCCATGGTATTTCAAGCTGGAGAGCCTAAAATGGAGGCACCCAAAATCATGAGTCACGTGAAATTTTTTGGCTTCAGTGACTTGTTCAAGGCCACACAGTGAATCAGATCCAAAGCTATGATCAGTACCCAACTCTCAGTCTAAGGTGACCAGACAGCAAGTGTGAAAAATCAGGATGGGGCTGGGGAGTAACAGGAGCCTATATAAGAAAAAGACCCAAAAATCGGGACTGTCCGTCTCTATAAAATCCAGACATCTGGTCACCCTATCTCAGTCCCCTGCTCAATCCATTAGACAATGCCACCTCCCATTAGCTTCTCCATTGACAGCAAGGGGATTGTTAGCAGACCTTGAAGAAGGCAGAGCTGAGAGCCTTTACATCCAGCTTCCATTCTCCAAGGGTACATTCCTTAGTTAAACTGCTGGTACTGAAAGGCTGCTTACAAGCATATACTGGTTGGTTTCATTGTATCATATATAATACCACCAAAGAGAATAGTACAGGTTTGATGACTGTGGCCTTGATAGTGCAATGAGTGTTGCATGGACAGACCCCTGTACCTGGATGAAGCTCCACTGCCTTGCATAAGCTCCATGTGGGTGCAGAGGGTTCATCCATGAGGAGCCCACTACAGCAGGGTTTCTCAAACAGGGGTAGTTGCTCGTGTAGGGAAAGCCTCTGGTAGGCCAGGCCGGTTATTTACCTGCCCCGTCTGCAGGTCCGGCCGATCGCGGTTCCCAGTGGCCGCGGATTGCTGCTCCAGGGCAATGGGAGCTGCTGGAAGCAGCACGGGCCAAGGGACTTACTGGCCATCGCTTCCAGCAGCTCCCATTGGCCCGGAGCAGTGATCTCGGAGCCGCGATCGGCCGGATCTGCGGACGGGGCAGGTAAACACATCCTACACAAGCGGCGACCCCTAATTGAGAAACCCTGCTCTAAACCTAGTTAGGCACATAAATATGCAGCTAGGTGCCTAGTAGGATTTACAAAAGGGCTTGAGCACCTCACTCATTGATTCCAGTGAGCACCACTGGAATCAATGACAGGCACCTAAGCATTACTGAAAATCCCACTAGGTGCTTATCACCATCTGTAGGGGTGGGATGCTCAAAGGGACTTAGGGTTTGCAATGGTGAACATTCCAGTGCCTAACTTTTAGAAAATCACAGAACACTGCGATCCACGAAGCAGAGATAGGCACCTAGGCTCCCTATAAAATGAACAAGGCAAGAAAGGCACCTTAGAATGTGATCCACAAAAGCCAGCACACTTCCCTAAAAATCTTTTCTCCTCCTTTGGCAGCGGGGAATTGAACCTGGTCTCACAGATACCCACTAAGAGCTCTAACCACTAGGCTATGGACAACCCCACCAGCTCCTCTAGCCAGATTTTGAAAAGGACCTGATCCAGTAGGTGGCCTCTGAGCATACCCCAGTGTGTGAATTACTCTGGGCATAGATGACAGACAGGTACTTGTACACCTAGAGGGCACTTGCCTAGAGACAGAAACATTGAGCACCGAAGGAACTTTTACCCTGGACACTTAGATGCTGAGTGAGTTTAGGTACCTATGGGGTTTGGTGGAAATTCTGTGGATCACAGCAGATCCAAAACTGGGATTTAGGCACCTAAGTCTGGGGTTTAGGTATCTAAGTACCTTTGTGGCTTTGGCTCCAGGTGCTTGCCTAGTTTTAGCAATCTGGCCCATGGACCCCAAAGGTAAACAGGTTTTCTCACAGAGGGGCTCCTGAGGCTGGAATTCACTTCACTTGCTGCTGGAGCAGAGTCTGAGCCCAGCTGTCCTTCAAACCACGCTACCAGTCTCACCCACTTAATCGCACAGGCTCTTGTCCTCCAGTGATACTGGCTGTGTGAGAGTGACAAGCTCAGTGCTCTGAGGGGGGGAGTAGTTTGAGTCCTTCAAGAAGTACTCTATCAATAATGTAAACACTGCAATTTAATTGACGTATTGTTTTTATTATACAAGCCCTGCGGGAATCTGCTGACCAGAGTATTTTGTAAATTGAAAAAAATAATAATAATAAACAGACATCCTAGCCCAGCCTGCCTTGCTGTGTGACAAAGGAGCCTGCATTATTTTATGGATGTTTCACAAGGCAATTTTGCTGGCTGGATTGGCTCACTTGAGCTACACTAGCACTGGCAGGCTCCGCTAGCCTCTTCCTCCACCTTAACTCGGACACAAAGCTCAGCGCTTTCTGTCTGGATTTCAGAGGTCACAATGTCTATTAAATGCGTCACTTTAAAAGCTGCTTTTTTAACAGTAAAAGTCCCACCCCTTCTCACAGTGACGGGCAGGGAACCTATCCCTTAACGTTAAAGGTTGGCGCACTATTGTCCCCAGTTCTACACAATGCAGGAAGCAAGTTCTCTTTCTTTCTTATCCCACCTGCACATTGTTTGGACCAAAACATCAATCAAATATGTGTGTGAATGAGGAAACAGGTGGGATAGATCAGTGCTAACTAGACGTATGATCCCATGAACATTATGCATGTGAGTAATTTACACCTGTGAGTCATCATCTTGCCTATTTCCATATGCTCCTGTTCAGTCTGGGGGAAAAGCTTGTTCATTCACTAGAAGAAAGTAATAGGTCTTCAGTTTATGTTACAGTCACAACCTGTTATAGGGCTCAGTGACTTGCCATGAAATTTGCGTCCTTTGAGGCATGCCCATAGCTGGACTCTGTGTGGAAATGTGATCCTGTATCAAAATGATGATTCATAAATGATCTGGAAAAAGGGGTAAGTGGTGCAGTAGCAAAGTCTGCAAAGATACAAAGATAGTTAAGTCCAAAGCTGACTGTGTAGAGTTGCAAAGGGAACTCAAAAAACTAGGTGACGGGGCAACAAAACGGCAGATGAAATTCAATGTTGACAAAAAATGATGGGGTCTAAATTAGCAGTTACCACTCAAGAAAGAGATCTAGGAGTCACTGTGGATAGTTCTATGCAAACACCTACTCAATATGCCGCTGCCGTCAAAAAACTAACAGAATGTTAGTAATCGTTAGGAAAGGGATAGATAAGACGACAGAAAAATTAAAATGCCAATATATAAATCCATGGCACGCCCACACCTTGAATACTGTTTCTCGTTACCCCATCTCAAAAAAGCTATATTGGTACTGGAAAAGGTGCTGTCAAGGGCAACAAAAATGATTAGAGGTATGAAACAGCTTCCATATGAGGAGAGATTTTAAAAGACTGCGACTGTGCAGCTTGGAAAGGAGATGACTTAGGAGGTCTATAAAATCAGGAACGGTATGGAGAAAGCGAATAAGGAAGAGTTATTTACGCCTTCCCATAACACAAGAACCAAAAGACACTCAATTAAATTACTAGGCAGCAGCTTTAAAACAAACAGAAGGAAGTACTTCTTCACTCAACACACAGTCAACCTGTGGAACTCATTGCCAGCGGATGTTGTGAAGGTCAAAAGTATAACTGTTCAAAAAAGAATTAGATAAGTTCAGGAGGACAGGTCAATCAATGTAATCCCATGCTCTGGGTGTCCCTAGCCTCTCACTGCCAAAAGCTGGGACTGGACCACAGGGGATGGATCATTTGATAAATTGCCATGCTCTACTCATACCCTCTGAAGCACTTGGCACTGGACACTGTCAGAAGACAGGATACCGGATTAGATGGACCATTGGTCTGACCCAATATGGCCATTCTTATGTTTTAAAATGCCATGCCAGTGTAACCCACACACCTCCTGGATATGGAGTTCTGCCACTTTTAGTGGCACTGAGACCACTTAGAGATTAATGAGTCTTCTACAGCCTTACCTAAGGGCCACATGGCTTTTAGCTCATGCATTTAGCTTCAGAGGTCCCAAGTTCAATCCTGCCTGATGATGACTGGGGTCTGTTGGTATTACACCAGCATCCCCTGAAAGTGTCATTGACTTAGATCAGGGATCAGCAACGTTTGGCATGCAGCTCACCAGGGTAAGCGCCCTGGTGGGCCGACCAGTTTCTTTACCAGCCGTGTCCGCAGGTTCAGCCGTTCACAGCTCCCACTGGCGACGGTTCGCCGTCCCAGGCCAATGGGGGCAGTGGGAAGCAGTGTGAGCCGAGGGATGTGCTGGCCGTGGCTTCCCGCCACCCACATTGGTCTGGGATGGCGAACCGCGGCCAGTGGGAGTCGCAATCAGCTGAACCTGCGGATGCTGCAGGTAAACAAACTGGCTCGGCCCACCAGGGCTTATCCTGGCAAGCCACGTGCCAAAGGTTGCTGATCTCTGATTTAGATGAAGGCCCACCAATGGAGAGCTCATTGTAGGATCAGGATTGTCATCAGTTCTTTATTTTTAGACCAAATAATTAGTATTATTAATCAGGAGTTGTTTTTAAATTGAATTCTAACTTGGCTCACTTTGGAACTTTGGCAAATATTACCTTTTCCTTCTTATTCCAAGGAGGAGGCCCCATGCGTCCCTCTTCAAGTAGTTTCCTTTGTCAGCCAGAGTTGGGCCAACATTGGCTTCTACTGCTTCTAGTAGAAATGTGTGTGTGGAGGGAATGGGGGAGGGAGGAGAATCTGCCCATAAACTTAGATAGATAGATAGGAAGTGCAGCTCCCACCACCAGGGAAGTGGGGAGGTGGCACCCAGTGTTTGTACAGCACCTAGAACAACTGGGCCCTGAGGCACAACTGGGCATGATGAAGTGAAAAAAACTGCCTGTTGGCATGGAAAGAGTTAAAGAAAAACCTTTGGGCCCAGCTACCTGCAGCCCATAATCCCTGCGGCCAGTGCCAGGCCTGGAGGGGAGAGAAAAAGAGAGCACCTGGGTCAATTTGGGGCTGACTGGCAAAGAGGCAGGAGTTACTTGCCTCCTTACCTGAGGGGAAGGATCACTAGCCTGCTAGTCAAGGCAGCCACCAGGAAGTAAGCACCATCTCCTTGGCTAACGGAGACTGGGGAAGAGACTTAGGAGCCCCTGGCTTAAGAGGTAAGCAGGTGATTGACACACAGAGATCTTGTGGGTCTTCAGCCCCACCAAACTTATGGCTGCCCTGCCCAGAAGAACCTGTGATGGCAACAGGATGCTACCCAGGCTCCAAGAGGGGTCTCAACTAGAAATGAGCCACCACAGCAACTTGGTCTATAGGGGCCATGCCCCAAATTGAAGGGGAAATGGTAAATAGCAGCCCAGGGCAATGGACACAGACTCCCCACTGGGAGAGCCCCTACTCAGGGGTTGATTCACACAGGCACAAGAGCTGAGACCTGGTGGAGTGGGAGGGCATGGCTCACCCCACCCCTTGAAGACTAAGGCACCTTGACCAAGCAGGGAGTTGGATATCAAGTCATCCCCTTCCCTAAGCCCTGGCTTGTAGGTATTATAATACAAATAAATACATAATAACCAAGCACTTGTTCTTTTGCTCTGCTGCAGAGTTTCTAGTCTTTATCTGACCTGGCCCTTTACCTACCACTGGGAAGATCACCTGTTGTGTGAGTGACCAAATCCCCTGCTCTAAAAAGGGGCTCAGAAATGCAGACTTCTTTCCAGAGGCAGGTTGAGATCCTGCTGGGGGGAAATTAGAACTGGATAGTCAGCCAGTAGCTGAACAAGGAAGCATGAATGAGCATAGCTGCCAGGCGTCTGAGTGCCCCAGAAGTGCAACCTTGCTCTGCACTGTCACTCTTTTGCTTCCTGGCCAAACCACTAATTAGTTTTCAGGCAATGGAGATGCTTCTCCTTCTGCTCAGGCTACCAGAGAGCCTCTTCCTTTCCTCACCCCCAGAGATAAGGGGACTCTTTCTCTCCCACCCTCTCAAATACAGGCATGGTCTACCTATAAAATTAGACTGATATAATTACATCAGTCAGAGATGCAAAAAACCACACCCCTAGATGATGTAGCTATGTCAACCTAACCCCCAAAGTAGCTGCAGCTATGTGGACAGAACAATAGCCACCATTGTTCAGAAAAACCCCTTCTGTCATTATAGGCTGTGTCAACACTATGGAGTATTGTTGGCATAGACATGGCGACATAGTTACGTCGGTACAGTTTCCATAGTGAAGACATACCTGAGCCTTTTATGACTCAGCAGGACAATTTTACGTAGCCTCCACTGCCCTTGGGCCCAACCTATTTGCTGATAATGTAGGGACCAGGAAAATTGTGGGAGAAGAGGTCAAACTCCCAAGGGACTCACACCAGTGCTCTGGTCCTGGCACCATTTCCAAATTCTTGTCACAATGCAGAGACCAGGCAGAATGCCTACTCCTTGCCCAGCAAAAACTCATAATTTATAGCCTTAATTAATTAGATGTTAAATGGCTGTCAGGGAAAGCTCTCTGTGATAATCTGCTTAGCCTTTAGCATCCGATTATCACTTTGTGGTGGAGACTGGGCTAGACACTCAAGGGTGAAAATGTTTAAGGTCTCAAACAGGAAAATATGTGTATATAATTAAGCATAGTACTCCTTTATTGATATATTTTCAGGATTTTTGTGCCCTCTTTTTGCTGTATTATTATGGCAAAGATTAGGAAATGAATTTTATAAATAATTTTGAATGAAACATTGAAGGGATTCAAAATAGAAGGCTTTATCCAAAGTAGTCCCTAGTGCACCTGTACCCACAAGGATGTTACAAGAGCTACAAGTGCTAAGTGTGATGGCTGACACCAGGCACCATCAGAGCTGAAAGCATATATCTATACCACTTGTGTTAGCATCTCACGTTCTCAAGCTACCACTAACAGACTTATATCCTTTTGTGCATCAGGCACAGAGAGGGATGCATAATATACATTGAATAGTGGGTTTGTCTGGATGGAGACTGTCATAAACGGATAGTTAAGGGTCAATGCCTCTTACCTGTAAAGGCTTAAGAAGTTCACCTAGCTTAGCTGACACCTGACAAGAGGAACCAATGGAGGGACAGGATGTTTCAAAAGGAAGGAGGGAAGTTCCCTTTGTCTTGGTCAGTTTCAGTTTCAGCCAGAGTGGAAAAGATCGAGGAGCCAGCTTCTTACCAGAGTAGTAAGTTTTAGAAAAGAATAAATAGGTTTATGTTTATTTTCTTTTGTGACTTTGTCTTTGTGCAATTAGAGGAATAATTAAATTGGGAATTCTTTTGTGGACTAAGTTTTGCCCAGGGGAACATCCTCTGTGTTTTGAATCTGTTGTCTCTGAGAGTAGCTGGTATGCTGATCTCTCCCAGAGGTTTTTTTCTTTTACCTTTCTTTTCTTTAATTAAAAGTCTTATTTTTAAGAACCTGACTGATTTTTCTTTGTGTTAAGATCCAAGGGGATTGGATCTGGACTCACCGGGAACTGGTGGGTGAAAGGAAGGGGGGATAGTTAAATTCTCGTCGTGTTAAGATCCAAGGGGTTGGATCGGTGTTCACCAGGAAATTGGTGAAGAAGTCTCTCAAGACTACCCAGGGAAGGGAGTTAGTACTTGGGAGTAGTAGCAACAAAACCAGATCTAAGCTGGTAATTCAGTTTAGGGGTTCACATGCAGGTCCTCATATCTGTACTCTAAAGTCCAGAGTGGGGGTGAAACCTATGACAGAGACTAACAGAATTTGTTTAGATTATGAAAAGTTATTGAGGTTAGGTCAAGATTAGATAACATGTAAACTAGTCTAGGGTCAACCTCAACTAGCTAAATCAAGGTAAATTGTATGAACCTTCACTATGGTGTACTTACATTGTGGTTCTCAGACATAATCTAAACACAGTGTTGTCAACTCTTGGGATTTCTTTTATCATGAGTCCTGTGATAATTTAGTGTTTTTCTTAAGGCACTGACTCCTGGAATCTGAGATTCTCAGCTTTCTTTTTTTTTTAAGTTCCAACAAGAAACTGACCAACTCCAGTGCCCTAGCCCCACTGCTACTCAGAAAAAGTCTAATCCAGCATCCACAAGCCCCACAGACTTCAGTGTGCATTGGATCAAGGCCAAAAAGGGAGTCATGCAAAGACGACTTGCAAGGCTTTTTAAAAAATCTATTTGTTTTTTACATTACGGTTTATTTGGTTATTCATGACAGCTAGCTATTCCAGAATAACTACATGTGTGAACACTCGTATTCCACAATTTAAGTGTCAACCATTCATGGAATTATCCCAAATAACTCCTCATGTAGATAAGCCCTTAGAAATATCAGGAATGTCCCATCTGGTTATAAATAGGTGTTAATAAAAGCAGACTTAAGTTCTTCCAATTATTCAAGTGATGAGGCTTCTTCCAGTTCACTACAGAGACTATTCCACAGGGACAGACCTCTGTGTCCAGGTGGAGTAGCTCTTTGCAAGATCAGGGCTTAATTCACTGTTTTAATTACAACTCTATAAAATACCTCCCTTTTTGACAGTGTTTGAGTACTGACACAGGGTTACCGGTTTGTTTAACTACACATTCTTCATCTCTTTCCTCCTGTAATTCTGTTCAGCCAACCTCTTCCTCATTATTGCTGCCCTTCTTTGAATTCTCTCCAGTTTATTAATGTCTGTTTATGATCTCATCAGAGCGGTCAGCAAGCCTGTTCACCTGCTGGCTCAGTGACAGAATGCAATCTTCTCAGAACTGCCAAACCCCAACTTTCAAAAATTACAAGTCAGGCCCCTAAAACCATGAGAATATTTTTATATAATGAATTTTGGGTTATTTCTGTTTGCCTTCTGATTAATGAGCCTCTAAGGTGCACCTGAGTGACAGCTTCAAGGTTTTTTTTCCTGCAACCCTGAGGGATAGAAACTTACTTAAAAGAGAGTGAGAGCGCTGAGATTTCCACATACAAGTAGATTGTCTTGATCACATTTCAGTGCCTCTTGTTAAGTTGTTATGGGTTATACCTAAGTTGACCTGTCTGTCAGTATCATACCCCATTTTATAGATGGAGAAACAGAGGCAAAGAGAGGTAAAGAGACTTGCCCAAGGTCACCCTATAGGCCAGTAGCAGAGCCAAGAATAGAACACACATTTACAGAGTCCCAGTCTAGTTCTTGAGCCACTAGTCCAGTGGTTCTCAATCACCCTCTACCTGCACCATTTGTAAATGTTTATGGTCTGTCAAGTCTGTGGGTAGAGACCCTGGGGTAGTTTTAGACAGAACCTGCCCACTGGGGAGGCTGGGTCCTGCCTGGCACTCTACAGTGGCAGTTCATGCAACTTCTGTGTGGTGGGGCTGCCTGAGCTTGGTTCTCTGTTCTGGGCATTGCAACCTCCAGTGTTGCAGTGCTGCTCAGATTTGGCTACACCCCCTTGACTGGACCAACTTTGTGTGAGGCAGTTGTGACCTGGCTCATACGGTTGCCATGCCACTCACTCTAATTTGGCCTACCCAGACTCCTGTCGTCACGATAGCTGGGCTAAACCCGAGTAGTGCTCGGACCCCAGAGGCTGCAGTGCTTGGAGCAGGGGGGAGAGCTCAGACAGCCCTGTGGGAGGAGCCACAAGAGCTGCCATGTGATCCTTTGAATCGTTCTGGCAACCCAACTTTGGGTTCCGACCCATGGGTTGAGAAACCCTGCACAGAACACACTTATTCTCTTTTGATAGCCACCTCTGAAGGCACAGATCATGCAAACATTTACGCACATGCATAGGAATTTGTAGGACTGTGGTTTCCATTTTGTCTGGTTTTATTCATGCATCTCTTTCAGCATTATTGCTTTTCCGCTTTCTCCCTTCCATTAAATATCTATTTCAGATTATTCCCCCAAACTGGCATTTCTCAAAGACAACTCTTGTTTTATTTTCTACCTATATTTCTATGAGATCCCTTAATATTATTTCTAACTATTATTTACTGAGTGCCATTAGTGTGTTCTGTACTGTACAATAAATAAAAAGACAATTCCTGCTACAAGGAACTTATGATAAAAGTTGGACATTAAAAAAAAAGACTTAGGACAGACCAGAGCTGAAGATATAATTAAAAAAATTAAATGGCATTTCTTTATTTATCTTTGAAAGTAACATCCCATGAGGAATTGGACAGATAATAAAATTCAGCTCTGAATTTAATCAGCATTTTGTTTAATTCCCCTTCCAGATAGTTAATAAAACTGTTAGATCTTATTCCCTCAATAAGAAACCTCTTTTCCGAACAAGCTGAATGTGAAATGATAGCCACAAACATCTGTTAATGCCTATTTTACTAAGCACATAAAACCACAGTGTCCACTTTAGCCTACTCCATTTCCAGCCATAGGAAGGAGCTACGGTTACATAAATTTGTCAGAGATGTATTTGGACAGCTGTTTACCTGAAAATTATACTGTTCTCTCGAGTAAGTCGGTTTACATATTATTTTACAGTTTGAGCACAGAATAAGCAAAGAAATGTTTGAAACATTAGTCCACAATTCACAGCCTTCTTCATTTATAAATACCTAGCAAGTCAAATATATTTTGCATGCAGTACTACAGGTGATTAAAAGACAGTTTTAGCCCACTCACTGCATCTTTGTCTACCAACATATTTGAATAATTTAGCACACCAGAATCAAGGTCAACAAACAGCTTTTGTGTAATGCCTCAGAGTTTAAAGACGTTCATGGAGTCAACTATTCCATCAGTGCACAACGGATCTATAAGCTTAACTCCTTTTAGCTTTAAGAGGAGTTACCTGTCCATATACCCCAGACATCAATGAGAGATTAAAAAATAAATGGTATGTAGTCATCATGGGTGACATTCAGCTCTTCTACCTGCACCAAGCCCAGAGACAGGCTTCGTTGGGAACTAGGCAAGTGCTGAAAGGCGGGAAATCAACCCACTGCCAGAGGGAAGGTTGCAGGGGCCTTCCATGGCCACTTCCCTAGCACCTATACTGGAGTAATGACCACTGTTCTTCTGTACCCTCAGTACAAGATTCCTTGCCACTGGAAGCCTCCATATGCTTACTTTCAACATTGCCCTCCATGCTGGCAGACCCTAACTCTGCCATAGGTACCATGAAGCTTGTATGATGTGGAGCCAAACAGGACATCTACTAGTAGGAACATTTCACAAACAGTGAAGAAACGGAACAGCATTTTGTAGCTATTGGAGAATCTGGTCTAATATCATAATCACTGATCCACTATGTCTTTAGCAGCCAGGACTAGCCTCCTGGGTTCCACTCCAAATGCTCCAATCTGGCCCCTGACAGGGTGATAGTTATTGGTTAAAAGCTTACTCTATAGATGAGTGTTGCAAATGTGGCAACTTCACCCAGACCCAGTTCCTCACAGTGAGATCCAGCCTGCAGGCAAAGGAGGATTTAATATTGATTTCTACTGCCCTGACTTAGAGGAGAGAGTGCTGAATAAATTCCCCCATGATGGAATTTATCCCTTACAAAAAGGCTGTCAGTATCTTCAGCGGCAAATGTTTCGAAGAGCTACCTGGCATCCTAGACAATATTGTAATGTTATAGTACAAATATAGTTTACTTGTGTTAAGAAAATCTAAGAGTGCAAAAACATTATTTTTCTTCAAAGAAGGGTAAAAACATATTTGACTAATGCATTGTAACTGCTATAATATGAAATAACTACTGTGCCACTAACTTCCTTGAAATGAAGTAATTTATGGCAACCATTACCATATCTGATATGTTAAATATAATTCAAACTCTGACCCATTTTAAAAAATAAAAACGTGGAGATATTCAGAGATGTTTCTTGAGCCTGAGAGAATCCATTTACTACATTTAAAGTTGTCACTGAGTTCTAAATGTCATATGTATATTTGCCTGTTTGAACTGTCTCATTATAACATACAGTTATGATTTAGAAGTTGGATTGATAAAAACAGTAATGGGTCATTTTTCTTCTTCCTCCAGAATTTTACTGAATAAATGAGCCATTCTAATGCCATTTTTGAAATGGATTTGAATCACCGCAAAGGGTGTGGGATTAACACAACTGTTCGGAAGAAATGAAGTGCTCTATTTACCTACATCCCAGTTACAGAATGGGCAGCAGCAGTGCAAGCTTCTTCACCCCACCAACGTGCCTCAGTGAGGTTTGATTGTTAGAGGGTAATTCATGCATCTTGCCCATTTACTCCATTGCCCTTTGGCTGAGTCAGTCAGTACCAAGGCTTTCTACGATATGGACACTTGTCCACTAGATGCCGTACTATGTCCACCTACTTACCCCACATGCTGGCAAACTGCCTCAAGAATAGCTCTTGAAAGACCAACTTTATGGGTTAGCTCAGATGCTGTGGTGATGAGTAGGATATTCATTTCCTAGAGAGCTCAGGCATGCAAATTCAGTCTCCCTGTTTGAATCCATTCTTGACCTTTCCTGTGATTGCCAAAGTAATGTACAGACTAACACTGCGCCTAAGTGATTTAGGTACATAGGAATTGCCACACTGGATCAAACACGAGGAACATGTACTCCGACAATGGCCAGCATCAGATGCTTCAGAGGAAGAGGATAAGAATTCTGCAGTAGGCTGATTAGGTCTCATCCTAATCTCTAAGTGTTAGAGACTGTTTTAAACCCCCAAACAGCCAGGTGTGGCCTGGCCCCTGCCCCCACGCTTCTTGCCCCCTGACAGCCCCCCCCGGTACTCCTGCCCCATCCATTGCTCCCCTGCTCTGCAGCTGTGCTACCCCAGGAGCTTGCAGCCCCACTGCCTAGAGCATTGTGCCGGTAGTGCAGTGAGCTGAGGCTGCGGGTGAGGAGGAACAGCAGGGGAGGGGCTGAGGGCTCAGGGACCAGGCAAGAGGGTCCTGCGGGCCATAGTTTGCCCACCTCTGCTGTAACCCCTTACAGAACTCATGACTGAGCTGCACGCTCAACAGCGCTTGTGGGAGGAAGCAAAAGTGACTGGCTCTAAGCCACCTTTACCCTGCCGTGACAGTGGAAATAGCCCAGGGCTGGCTCACCACTCTGTCCACTTTGTAAATGCCCCTGTGCAGGCCCAAGTGGGACATAATTGGTTAGGACTGGGTGATTAACCAGTTCATGAGGAGATTAAGCTTGTAAGCTGGGGACTGTTACACAGGGCCGGCTCTTGCTTTTTTGCCACCCCAAGCAGCGAAGAGAAAAAAAAAAAAAGCTGCGATCGGCGGCACTTTGAGGGCTGCTCTCCCCGCCGCTTCATATCTTCAGCGGCAATTCGGTGGCCGGACCTTCCCTGACAGACTCACTGCCAAATTGCTGCCGAAGACCTGGATGTGCCGTCCCCTGCGTGGAGACGGCTCTGCTGTAAACTGGGAGACGTGAAGGTGGAGAAAGAGAGAGAGGGAAGTTGGAAAGAAAAATAAAGAAGTTCAGGATCTCAGAGAGGTGACACCCCTCCTCCCTCTGTAGTACTCCCTTGAGCCTGTGCTAAGAGGGTATGTCTAAATTTGGGAGAAACCTTACAGGTATAGGACATAACGCTGTGTAAGAAAGACATAGTAAATAAAGTACAATGTGGTGAACTTACATAAGAGTGGGTGAAGACTGCTTGCACAGAGAAATCTAGTGTGAGGGAGTATGCCCTGCGGCAAACTCCCCCATCAATCCTTGACCAAACAGAGACAGTTGCTGTAAGTTGTACCACCTATAGCAGTCCCATGGGGATCACTTATACTCAAGGAATGGGCAAGGTGCCATCTACGCTGTAGGCCTGGCCCTGAGCTGCCCCTCCCCCAACCACATGCCCCTATATATTGAGGGGGAAGCAGGTTAGGGTGGCTTTATGCCAACTGATTATTCCTCTACACAAGATGACTTCTTGCTAGGGCAGCTCTCTGATCACTGCTTTGGCAGCACAAAGCAGCTGGATGGGGAGGGAGGCAAGAATTTGGCCATCAGTACCTCATTCTGCTCTCACTGTAGTCAATGATAAAATTGACATCACTGACAGCAGAAATGGGCTAATAACTCCCTCTGACATCAATAACAGCAGGAGTGGGCCCCAAAACTACCCACAGAAATTGTTAATGGGTTATAATTAAACATTATTATCTCCACATACAGCCAGAGCCCAATATTTAAAAGATATTTAACTACAAAAAAGTTTGCAGGAAGGGTAAGAAGCTATTATGGAGCTAGAAAGAGAAACAAACATTAAAAGTCATAAGCACAAGCTGGGGTGGTTTTTAAATCACCTGCACCTCAAACAAATTGACAAAGTTTCTTTGCAGGAAAGTTTTTTCTTTTGTTTTCTCAGAAATTTGAGGCACTTTTCAGGCCAAATTAATTTTCCAAGACAAAGTAATAGAGAGACTAAAATAGGGTTTTAGTAGAAGCCACTAATTGATTTTAGACAGGCCCTGCAGGACACATGGGATTGAAATTCTATATAGCAAGTCTTCCTGTTTCCACAAGAAGACTAATGCCAAATTCCGTGAATTCTAGTACTTGTGGAGCGTCAACTGATTGCAAAATCATTCTACAACACGTGGATTTAAAGAAGAAAAATAATCTCAAAACGCACCATGTGAGAAACCTAAATATTTGCCAAAACTACTACCTTTGATTGTATCAAAACCAGCATCATTTTTACTAACTTTTAAAATTTGCTTGGAGGTGTAGCGGAGAAATCCTGCTTGGCGTGCACTGCCTACAGAGAGCTGCCATTCTCATTTCATAATCAAGGTGACAAAACTGCAAAAAGGCTCCTTTGTCTTCTCACTTCTGGAATCTAAGATGTCATTTATCAGAGGGTAGCCGTGTTAGTCTGGATCTGTAAAAGCAGCAAAGAATCCTGAGCTGATGGTGTCAAATTTGAACAAAGACTGTGAATGGCTTGCCAATTACAGAACCAGTTTCTCCTCTCTTGGTTTTCACACCTCAACTGCTAGAACAGGGCCTCATCCTCCCTGATTGAACTGACCTCGTTATCTCTAGCTTGCTTGCTAGCACACATATATATACCTGCCCCTGGATATTTCCATTACATGCATCTGAGGAAGTGGGTATTCACCCACGAAAGCTCATGCTCCAAAACGTCTGTTAGTCTATAAGGTGCCACAGGATTCTTTGCTGCTTTTTGAGATGTCATTGACACCTTTCTGAAGCCTATTCTGTTTTTGCTCACACCAAGGAATACAATGGGAAAAACCAGTGGGCCCCAAGAGAAAGAAAAATTATTACCACCAGGAAAATGAAAACACTTAGAAGTCAGAAAGGTTAACATTTAAATCCAAAGAGAAATATAAAAGAAGTCACAAAAAGAACACTTGTGGGCCGAGGTTAAAGGAAAACACTCTATAAATAAGAACTAAACAAAATAAAAGGAGGCAGGAACACAGCTAGGATGGAAGCTCTGCCGTGGACACTTGTTGTACTCTTGCTGCTTTTATCACAGCAGCAGTAAAAATGGATAATGTGAACCTTTTATGTCCAATCCTGATATCATTGAAGTCAATGGCAAAACTCTCAGGGGAGGCAAAATTTCAGGGGGAGTAGAATCAGTTCCTTTGTTGAGAATATTAATGCTAATTCCACTACCAGTGAGGATGGTGGGGAGAGAAAGTTTCACTGTTGAGAGTTCACAATCACAAATGGAAAATAGGAGGCTTTTTTGCATCAAATGAGAAGAATAGTAAAATCTGAGGCAAATTCTCCAAAACCTTCAGTACCCAAAACATCTTATTCAATGCAATTCTATCTTCTCTCGCAACTTCCTAGCAGTGAGCCCACACCTTGCCTGGTGGTGGGAGCTTGTAATAAATGGGAAAACTACCATTCAGAAATTATAGCATTTAAAAATAAAAAAGAAGACCTCCTAAAACTCCATATATGCCAGTTTTTCATTAGGGCCAGCTGTAGGGGATAATACTGAATCACACTCTGAGTGCAATACTACTAACACCGTCTCTACTAGAAAGGGAGAGGAGGATCTTATAACCACTCCCCCTCCTTGGTATCCCATGCCATGACCCCAAATAGCAGCATAGCATAGTTTAGCTGGTCAAACATGCTGTTAAATGCCCTTCCTTACCATGTCTCAGACTGAGCTACAGCTAGCTGCAAGTGTCACTACCTAACAGGGCCAGCGCAACCCATTAGGCGACCTAGGCAGCCGCCCAGGGCACTAACATTTGGGGGGCGGCGACTGCGGTGGTCAGATCTTCGGCTGCCTTGGTCGTTGGTGGCATTTCGGGGGAGGGACCTTCCGCCGCCTCTGTCGGGGGCGGTATTTCAGGGGCAGGACCTTCTGCCGCCTAGGGCGCCAAAAAAGCTGGCAGCACTCCTGCCACCTAAACCCTACTGCACCATGCTATTTAAACTTTTAAGGTCTCTGGTTTCAATTGCACATTCTCTCTACCATTGTGATGGCAACTCACCAAAGACCCTCCACAGAGCACTGAGGTCAAAGGACTAGTTTGAGAACTACTGTGTTAAATAGTAATTGTGAATCATGACTTTGTTACTACTGATGTGGACCAGGTTTGGACCAAAGAGAAGCCCAAATCCCATCACCCATCTTCAATGCCACTCAATCTACTTGTTAGGGATTTTTGAGAGCTCCTTGAGATGGAATGGTCCCTGAATTGAGTCTGTGAGCTAAATTAAAAGATAAATTAGAAAGACAAGGTTAGAGAGCCTAGATTATTGCTGCGAGGTGAGACACTTGTCAGCCCTGCCTTCTCCCTCCAGCTACTGCTTCTTTTTCCCACATTCTCAACAAAACTTCTTTTCCCCATACTGATCCTACTACCTCCTGAGAGCTTTGCCTCCTAACTCCCCTCTCCATTCTCTCCCACTAGCAACCCCCCCACCCCCTCCAGCTGTACTAGTTGCTCCCACATAACTAGCAGTCAAAAGGGGGATGCTTGCTAGACTGTTGATAATGCTTGTTGCTGCTTTTCAGACTAGCCAGAGACTGGCCAGCTGCCAACATTAAACATCAAAGAAAAGAGCAAGCATAGCGGACATAGGGCAGCAGCTAGAAGCGCCGGGAAAAAGTCCAGGCATCCTTCACTAGCTACACAGTTGAACTGGAGCCTTGAGGGAATCTTAAAGCTAGTAGTCCTAAAAGGGGACTGAATTACAGTAATTGGTTTTTATATCCTGAAACGCAGAACTCTTGAAGTTAGGCCCAGAGTTTCATACAACTTAAGTGAGTTCTTTGGTTCTTCCATATAAGCACACAACTTGTAGGAAGCTTTAACTTCAATTGAGTCTTGGAATCCTACATGATGTGGAACTAGCAGGTTTAAAGATGTATGCCTAATACTGGTATTACAATATAACATGTTTATAAGGATGTTTCAAAGATACTAATCCCCCCCCAAAACAAAAAATCGGCCACCTCTGTAGAAAATCAAGAAAGCTTTTTGGCTGATGAGTAAATTAATTAAAATGGCAAAGGGTTTGGTTTTTAAACTGGGGTACCTAAATTTAGGCACTAAGAATGGGCCTGCTCACTGACTTCAATGGCACTATTGGTTTAAATGTAAGTATGCATGTCTGTGAGTGTTTTCAGGAGCAGAGGCATCGTCATCTAATCTCAGGCTTGGTATGCTCTGAAAAATTAGGTTAAAATAGCTATGTTGGTTGGGGTGTGAAAAACCAGATGCATTGATGTAGATGGAAAAATGCCTCCATTGAAATAGGTAACGTTTTTCAGGGAGGTGCTGTTCCCATACTGACAGAAAAATCCCTTCCTTCAGTGTAGATTGAATCTACACTATGAGGTTATCCTGGGATAGCTATGCTGGTATAGTTATATACAAGATAGCTATGCCACTAGAGTCTCCATAGTGTAGACACAGCTTTAGACTGTCAAGTTGGAAAATTGGTCTTTTTATCACTATCTCTGTGTAGGCAAGCAGATAATAAAAAGAGAATGGAAGCTTAAGATCACACAATTGGATTGTCTGCCTATAGCTATGACCCAATAAAAGTGTCCATAAATATATTTGCCAATGGTCACTATACATAGTGAACATGATTCTCATTTACGCTAAGAGATACATTGCTTTAGTGGTAGGAGAGGGTCTGAAAGTGGATGCAATTTATTCTTATTTACTAATGGAAATTGTGCCTCCAAAGCTCTTACCACATTGAAAATCTCAGTCATAGTTCCCAGTGTTTCTTATTCCTTCCACAATTATACCTGCTCTTCATTTTGTGTTTTATATCTAACCTTCTGTTTCACTCTCCTATTAAAGCAGCAGTAAAACATTTTTTCCATTTTTCTGACATTTCCAGAGCATGCCCTTTCTTAGATCATCATTCTGTCTCTTTCTTTTGATACAGGCTTTTGCAATGCTTGCCAATTTTTTAGCCTAGTTCCTGTGAATCCACCACAAACTTTCCTTCAGAAGTTACAGTTGGCACAAGAATTTTTTTAGTATAATACGTGTAATCTTAAACTTTAATATCACTTCCATCTGTCCTATGCGACTGTAACGAGAGTCTTAAAATGTGGCTACCTTTTTGCAGTGTTTTGAAATACTTTCTATGTTGTATATTGTTTAGTAATGTCTTTGCACAGTACTATTAATCTCTAAGGCACAGGTACTATCAGGGAGATGAATGCCCTCAACTTCCATTACAATCAATAGAAGCTGAGGGCACTCATCTCTTAGTGGGAGGTGATCAGCACCTTGTAGGATCATTAACTGGTCTATTGGGATAAACCTGATAGCTGCACAGTCACGTGTAACTCTTCTCATGGTTATATGGGGATTTTGCAAAAGTCTTTACCATTATAAATAGTAGTGGCTGTGTTTTGCTGAATTCGCATGTATAATACTCAAAAGCAACAGAACAAAACATCATCTGTCTTCAATTTTCTCCTTTGGGGTATGTTACACTGCAGTTGCAAGCATGCCTCCCAGCCCAGGTAGACAGGCTCATGTTAGCTATTCTCTAGCTAGCACATTAAAAACAGCAGCGTGGCCATTGCTCAAGGTAGCCCTCTGAGCTTGGATCAAGGACGTTGGATGGGCTTGGACTATTTTTACTATGCTAGTTGGATCAATGCTAGTGCCAGTTTGTCTATTGCAGCTGGGAGACACCCCTTGAGATTGTTTCTCCAGTGATAAAGATTTGGCATGTATTAAAGGAATGAAAATGAAATAATATACCCGTTTTACTGAAAAGTGTGAATGGTTATTAACACAAAATAATGCAACCAGAGTATTTTAGACATTTGTCAGCTTTGGATCTACTAGACTGGAGGGAGTGTGACTTCTGATGATTCAGAACCACCCATTATGAAAGAGAAGCTTTAAGTATACTTAGTTCTGCAAAAGGGAAATAAGCCTGGAAGATGGGAACTTGAATGGCACAGAAGAAGGAGAGACTGGAAGGGATTGTATAGCACAGGGGTAGGCAACCTATGGCACGCATGCTGAACACGGCACATGAGCTGATCTGCAGTGGCACTCACACTGCCCGGGTCCCTGGTACGGGGGGCTTCGCATTTTAATTAAATTTTAAATGAAGCTTCTTAAACAGTTTAAAAACCTTATTTATTTTACATACAACAATAGTTTAGTTATATATTATAGACTTATAGAAAGAGACCTTCTAAAAATGTTAAAATGTATTACTGGCTCGCAAAACCTTAAATTCGAGTGAATAAATGAAGACTTGGCACACCACTTATGAAAGGCTGCCGAACCCTGTTATAGCATGATGATAAATTAGGTAGTTGTGAATCATCCAGCTCCTGAAACAGCTCACCCATAGAAAGTTACAAAAGTTAAGATTTTGTGAACTTTGTTGCTATAAAAAGACCCTTCCTCTGGCCCTTTGTGATTAACACTCCTCAGGTAGGTAAGAGACTAGGATGCAGGCAGGATGCTTTTGGGAATTTTCACAGCTGAACCATGAGTCTCAGACATGTTCATTATCTCCCGGACCATTGGAAAGAATTCCTTACAATCAGCTACTTGTCCAACTACAAATCGCTCCTACATTTCTTCTCAAAGGTATTGCCATCATTTCAATGACAGGAGATCAAAGCAATACCAAACAGCAATTGTCTCCTAGAAGGAATCAGATTCCTTTGGACAGTGAGCTATAGTTACAATGCATTTTGAAGGCCAATAAACACTAGACAAGCGTTCTGAATGTTCTAAGTCCTTTGAGGGAAGATATTGGACCGTCTCTCTGTTCTTAAAACAAAGTTTGAAGAGTAAACACCAGATAATCTTTCCTTTCAGGAAAATGAAGTAACTGCTCTATCTGAAGTCCCTTTTGGGTTTCTTCTTCTAAGCCTTCAGGGAAATATGTGGATGTAACATCTATCCACAAGGAAAGAGCGGAACAAAAATTAAGAGGAAAATATCACTAAGCATCAAGATGGTAATAGAAATGGGAGCAATAAACAGCAAAGGTTTATAGAAGTTCACTGCTGCCTGAAAAAATGGATTACTTTTATGATAAGATTACAGATTTAAGGTCATATTGTACCAGGTCCCTACTCGAGAGAGATGGGGGAGGGTTGAAGAAGATTTCTTTTCTCATGTGCCTCCTTTATAAGGGCCAGCACAATATAGTTTCGGTACTCTGGGATTACAGCTACTGTACACCCTAGGTGCATACTTGGCCCCAAGGGGGAAAGGAGCTATGATAAGATGGGGCCATGGCTTCCTTTCCCCTCTTCAACATTAGCCAATGGAACAGGACCATCACAAATAGGGGAATTTACTGCTTCCCTTTGTAACCCTTGGCAACCCTATATTCACACCTACACACTGTTACAATGATATTTATGTAAAATATGCCTTGTGGGGTTCATTTGAAAGCTAATAATACATTAGTCAATAATATCATTGTGAATGTATGTGACAATTAAGTATATGGAATTATGGATACTTGCTGATATTATGCTTTAAAGGCTGTGACTACAAGGTGTTTAAACCAGGCATATCAGGGGCAGTTGATAAACAGGCTTTCTCCAGATAAAGGGAAGAGGTCAACACCTCAAACCAGGTGCAGTCAAATTCAAATATTAATCTGCATCAGAGTTTGCTGAAAGAAAATATTTACATCGTAAAATTGCAGCAGGAAGTATTATATAAGAACATACGACAGGGGACATCTTAATCCAGATGGAGTTGCCTCCAAGAGGAGGCAGGAGACTGAACCCCCAGGGATCAATCTGACCCTTGAAACAAAGGCAGACTTTGAAAAATAAAGACACACAGAAAGACAGAGGTATCCTTCACCTGAGGAGATAAGGAAAACCTATGCCTTAGACTCATTGGGGATCCTGGCAAAAAGTTAGCCAGAAATTGATGGGAAAGGAAGGAAACTACCTCCAGCAAAGACTGTAGCTTATTAAGTTAGGTCTCAGCCATTAGAAAACATATTTTTACTTTTGTTTGTTTGTACCTATTTCTATCTTTATTCCATCTACTTGGTATCACTTAACCTATGGCATGTTGCTAATAAACTTGTTTTATTTTTACAATAAACCAACTCAGTGCTGTGTTTGGAAGGAAGGGTGTGTTTACCCCAGTTAAGTTAATAAGCCGTAATGAACTGACTCTTTAAAACAGCAGCAAACTTAATATATTCTGTGAATGTTCAGTGATGGGAGCTGTGCATTACAGAAGAACATCTCTGAGGAGCTTGGAGACTGGAGTTCACGGATTGTTACCTGCTAGGTAAGGTGTGGGTTGGGAGAGCCTTAAGGAGTTTGCTGGGGAGGAAGACGGACTGGTGTGGCTTGGATCTGACACACAGTCTAATCTCCAGCAAAGCTCACTCTTGCTGAGGCAGAGAGGTAACACCGTGGCTCACAGCTCTGGGTGTCCCAAGTAGCATATTACGCCTGTGAAAGAGAATAGTCAGGGTGCACTCCCACCATACACCAGACAGTTTGGGGAGAAAGAAAAACTCCCTGTGCTCCTCCCGAGCACAATTCAGGATAATGCTTTAAAGGAGCAATTGAGTCTTTAGTGAACAAGAGGAACAAAGTAGATATACTTGGACGTTAGAACATTTAATACAGCTCACAAAATCGTCAAGGGTGAATCCACTCTAAAAAGCGGCTATGTACTTGTGGCACCTACTTACTCAGCAAATCTGCCCTTTGTGTGTATTTAGAGTCATATCGGGTCACCTTAGTGACAAAAATAATGTTTTACTCCATTTTATTCCCATTGGCCCTGCAGAGACAACATGATTAAGAGGGAGTGAGACGGAATCTATTCCTTCTTGTGCATCATCAGAAATAGTTACCAACTCCCACTCAGTTCACATGTGCAAGAAATGGGCTTGCATAAGTGTCACTGAGGAACTTCTGTAATTATTGATGATTTGTGAGAAGAGCCCAGATTGACACTCAGGGTCCAGACTGAGTTTGCAGGGGTGAAAATACATATTAGAAATTATACCGGTTTACTTGTAAACTAAGTGTATTTAATATGAAACACTGTGAGAAAAAACAGAACTCCTCAGGACCTGCACTTGAATTGAAACAATTATTTGAATAGGCTTAGAGAGAATAGTGTTGGACTATTACTATGGTTCTTGTTATCTGCATTACTGTAGCACCCAGAGCTCCTAGCTGAAACTGGGGTCCTATTGTGCAGGACGCTCTACAAATACTAGACCAGGGGTGGTCAAACTGTGTCTCATGAGCCGCACACAGCTTTTTTGCAGTTAAAGTGCGGCTCACAGATCCCCCCACATTCTCTCCCCTTCTCTGCCTATCAGATGCAGGAGAGTTCAGGGCTTCTGCCTTGTGGCAGGGTGGCGGGTTGAGGGACCCCTGCCAGAGATAACTGGTACCTGCTGGGGGGGCACAATTTAAAGGTTTGCCCCCCAATAGCTGGAGTCACACCCCCCAGTATGCCCCCTCTTACCCTCAGCAGCCTCCACCATGTGTTCCTTCAGGCTTCTGCCTAGCGGGGATGGAGGTCTCGGGGCTTCAGCCCCACAGGGTGCGCCTGTTGGAGCTGAGAACTTCAGCTTAGGCCTGAGCCTTGGCAGGAACCTCCCCTGGGGCTGAAGCCCCAAGCTGTGGCAGGCATGCCCTGGCTCTCAAACTTTTGGAGACTGCCGTTTGCAGCTCAGAGGGTCAGCAAGTTTGGCCACCCCTGTGCTAGACAGTGCTCCCACAAATAGACAAAACAGAAGCACAGACAGGTGACGTAACTTGCTCAAGGTCACACAGTAGGTCAGTAGCAGAGTCGGGAATGGAACTCAGGTCTCCTGATTCCCGTGCTAAGTATTCTAAGCATCAGACCACAGTGTCATCGTGTAAACTGAAAACTGGCTAAAAGATTGTAAACAACAGGTTATGATATACAGCAAGGTATAAGTTGGGTGGAGATGTCTAGTGGTATGCTGCAGGAGGTAGGTGTTTGGACTGGTCTTACTTAACATCCTAAATTAATGAACCGGGATGAGGGAGTAAACAGCATATTTTCACAGTCGCTCCTAAATGTAAACACAAGTTAGAACAGAAAACTAATACAAATTGACTTAGACTGCAAACAATAGGCATTCACCTTGGAAATATGAAAGCTAATACCTCAGGAAAAAAAATCAAACACACCTATAGTCAATGAGAGGAAGAAACCTGAGAAGTATTGATCCTAACGGAGTCCTAGAGATGATAGCAGGTAACAAATTAGACTTACAAAAAAGGAGTAGGGAGAGGGGTAATACCAGTATCATCTTGGTGGACATGTCGCTACCATTTGGCTGGTCCCATAAAGACCTCCTGTCAATAGTGTGTGTAAGCATGCTGAACCACAAGGCATGTAACACTCCAGAATGGGAAAATATATTGGAAACTAGTCGCACAAACTCAAGCAACAACCAGGAGAATATGGCTTCTTGCAGCTATCCATACTGTGGCTATCAAGTATCCATTGGAATAGATGCTCTTTTTTGATGTTAAATCTGGTTTGGTTTTCACCTTCACTTCTAGCCAAGTGACCAGAAGACGGGAAATGCCACTGGTCTCACCTTGGAGAGAGAGTAATCTCAGCCCACGTTTCCAACCAATTTGGGCCCTATAGGCGGGGCTGTCATAGTATAATTCCCAATTCTGAACCTTAGCGTCCAAAATAGGTATTAGCATGAATTCCCCTAAGCTTAATTACCAGCTTAGATCTTGTAGTGCTGCCACCAATCAGGACTTAGAGCAGAGTGCCTGATAAACTCTGGTCTCCCCCAAAACCTTCCCTGGGGATCCCCAAGACCCAAATTCCTTGAGTCTCACAACAAAGGGAATAAACCATTTCCCTTCCCCCCTCCTCCCCTCCAGGTGTTCCCTCCCTGGGCTCCTGGAGAGATATACAGATTCAAGCTCCGTGAATCTAAACAAAGGGATTCCACCCTCCCTGCTTCCTCCCAGATCTTTCCCGCCCTGGGTACACTAGGAGATCACTGTGATTCAAACTCCTTGAATCACAACACAGAGAAACCAGGTGGGTTCCTCCCTTTTCTCTCCCCCTCCCTTCTCCTTCCCTGTTAAGTATAGACTCAATTCCCTTGAGCCTCAACAAGGGGAAAAATCAGACAGGTCTTAAAAGCAAAACTTTTAATAAAAGAAAAAAAGAATAAAGAAAATGACTGTAAATTCAAGATGGAATATTACAGGGTCTGTCAGCTTATAGAAACTGGAGAAAAAAGCCTTCTCCAGCAAAAATACAATTTAAAATACTTTTAGCCAAATACACATTAGACCCCTACCAGCCAGATACACATTTGCAAATAAAGCAAAAACAATTAAAAAGACTAAACCGCCTTTCTACCTTCTGTACTTACTAAATTGGAATAGAAGACTAGAGAGCCTGGAGGTACGTGTGGTCACTCTCAAAGCCCAGAGAGAACAAAGCAAAACCCAAAAAACACAAACAAAGGTTTCCCTCCACCGAGGTTTGAAAGTATCTTGTCTCCTGATTGGTTCCCTGGTCATGTGTTTGGTTCCCTGTTTGTTAACCCTTTACAGGTAAAAGAGATATTAACCCTTAACTATCTGTTTATGACAGGGGCAAAATATGAATAGTTTCTGCCTATTTCTCCCTTTTTAATTTCCATCAGAGAAAAACATCGGGTAACAGCAGATACTGCTTTATGTACACTTCCTGGAGCAGAGATAGGCCTCTGGCTGTGAAGGTGGAGAAAGCAGGGACAAAAATCAAGAAGAGGAGTGTAACAGACTAGCAGTGTTTTCCTGAAACATCCTGAGTGAGATAGGTGACTCATAACCTCACTGGATGAGAGACAGGATATAGCTAGTGTGTGGATGCAGCACTCTTCAGGGAGGAACTCTAGGAAAGCCAAGCCAAGGGGGGAAAGTTTATACTGCTCCATTATTTTACTGTTTCTTTTCTGTGTTAATAAAGCCAAACTCCAGGAAAGGGGAAAGTTAGACCTTTACAGAGTGTGAACTGTGGTTTTAGAGCAAGTGATGAAAGAAGCACATCACTGGCATTACAACTGGTATAGGCAATAAAGGAGGTCAGAGTATAACTGATCAGCCCTGTAACGGTGAATCAAAAGGTGCAGAGATCATTGACACAAGAAGGTGTATGGGAACAGGGTAGTATCCCTTTAAACAGCTAGTGAATGCAAGGTCCTCACAATCTATTTAAATAGATATTAACCTCTCTATAGATACAGCAAACATTCTTAAAACAAGTGTAAAATTCTTGTAGGTAAGGCATGATTAATAAAGAAATAAAGGAGGATAATATATATATAATCAATGCCAGTCAACATGGGTTTACAGAGAATAGATCCTGTCAAACTAACTAGATACATTGGTTTGGGGTGAGATTACAAGTTTGATTGATAAAGGTAATGGTATTGATATAATATATTTAGACTTCTAGAAGGCTTTTGACTTGGTACGACATGACAGTTTGACTAAGAAACTATAGAATATAAAATTAACATGGTACACATAAAATGGATTAAAAACTGATAGGTCTCAAAATAGAATTATAAACAGGGAATCACCATTGAATAGGTGTATTGCTGGTGGAGACCTGCAAGGATTGAGTTTTGGCCTACGTTATTTAATATCTTTATCAATGATCTGAAAGAAAACATAAAATCATTACTGATAAAGTTTGCGGATGACACTAAAATTAGGAGCGTGGTAAATAATAAAGAGGACCAAGTTATCTGGATCACTTGGTAAATTGGGTGTAAGCAAACCACGTAGCTTTTAATATGGCTAAATGTAAGTGTATATATCTAGGAACAAAGAATGTAGGCCATCCTTATAAGATGGGGGACCGTACCTTGGGAAGCAGTGACTCTAAAAAAGATTTGGCGGTCATGGTGGATAATCAGCTGAACAGAGGCTTCCAGTGTGACTCTGTGGCCAAAAGGGATAATATTATCTTTCGATGGCTGGATAAGAATTTCAAGTAGGAGTAGAGGTAATTTTACCTCTGTATTTGGCACTGGTGCCACTGCTGCTGGAATAGTGTGTCCAGTTCTAGTGTCCACAATTCAAGAAGGATGTCAATAAATTGAAGACGTGTCAGAAAAGAGCTATGAGAATGACTGGAAGATTAGAAAACCTGGCTTCTAGTGATATAGAAGCTCCATCTATTTAGTTTAACAAAGAGAAGATTACGGTGTGACTTGATCAAAGTTTATAAATATATATGTGGGGAACAAATATTTGATAATAGACTCTTCAAACTAGCAGAGAACAGTATAACAAGATCCAATGGCTGGAAGTTGAAACTAGACAAATTCAGACTGGAAATGTGGAATACATTTTTCACAGAGCGATAATTAACCATTGGAACAATTTACCAAGCGTTGTGGTGGATTCTCCATCACTGGCAATTTTAAAATCGGGAATGAATGTTTTTTTTAAAAGACATGCTCTCGTTCAACAGGAATCATTGTGAGGAAGTTCTATGGCCTGTGTTATATAGAAGGTCAGACTAGATAATCTGGCCTTGGCATCTATGAAAGAGTCAAAAAGACATGTCCATTTATTTATAATAAAAGCCTCTTATAATGTATTCAAATCACACAAATTGAATATACATGCACATTTAATGTTTCAGAGTAAAATACCAACTATATACTATTCCTAGATAAAAGTCCCATGCAGTTTACACTTCAAATTCCAGGCCAAGCATTGAATAATAATGTTACTTTGCTATGCTATTTTACAGCATTAGCTTCCCTGTGACTGGATCAGCAGCAGCAACAGCAGATAAAAGGTATACAGCAGGGGTCAGCAACCTTTCAGAAGTGGTGTGCCGAGTCTTCATTCATTCACTCTAATTTAAGGTTTTGCGTGCCGGTAATACATTTTAAAGTTCTTAGAAGGTCTCTTTCTATAAGTCTATAATATATAAAGAAACGATTATTGTATGTAAAGTAAATAAGGTTTTTAAAATGTTTAAGAAGTTTCATTTAAAATTAAATAAAATGCAGAGCCCCCAGGCCAGTGGCCAGGACCCAGGCAGCGTGAGTGCCACTGAAAATCAGCTTGTGTGCTGCCTTCGGCACCTGTGCCATAGGTTGCCTATCCCTGGTATAGAGGTTTTTATTGTTAAATTTTACTTTTCTACCACTAGATGGCAACTACTTAACTCTCTGGCAGCACTGTAGAAAATATATGAAAAGCAAGACCCACGAGTCTTTTCTAAACAGATTGCACTGACATAGTTTCATAATATTTCTTTTCTAAATTTACCTAAAAGCTGGCTGATGCTTGGCTCAACTCATGATGATATTAGCACAGAAAAACTTGCTAAAATACACCACACAGTTTAAATCCAGGAACCAATTCATTTTAACACATCACACAAGTAGGCCAGTAGTACGTACATAACCTTTTCAGCCTGATAACCCAACGTATTACAAAAAAGTCAAGGGCCCACAATCTATACTTTAGGGGCAGTTTCTCCATCTTGTTTCACTCCTTTCACAGTGCTCAAGTGGCGCACAGGGATCAGAAAATATCCACGAGTCTCTTCCAGGTGATTCCCTCACCACAGAACATGTCCCCTTCTTTTCTCACAGGTTGGACAGCACTGAGGTAGTAGAACGTGAATCCCCATCCCCACACTCTGTGTAAATATGGTGTGACAGTGCTAAATATGTAGTAAAAGCACACAGCACTGACATACCTTCAAAAGGCCTGTTTCCCTATCAGAAATGTGAGACACATCCTGCCTGAGACTTTGACTCCCCTCCATAGTTCCTACCTGAGAAAGGAAAATGATCCTAGAGATAGAGGCCTAGATCCTCAAGGTAACTTAGGTCTCTAACTCCCATTGGGCTTTAAGCACTGTGACGGGGCGCCTGCCCCGCACTGACCCTGAGAAAGTTAAAACCAGCCTAGGGAGGCTGAGCAGCAGGCAGCCAAAGGAGTGGCTGCAGGGGAAACAGCCAGTTGGGGTGGCGGTTTCAGACAATTAGGGCGGCGACTGGATCAGCCAATCAGGGCCCAGCTGGCCCATATAAAAGGAAGCTGCAGCCCAGAGAAGTGAGTAGTCTGCTGCAGGAAGCCCTAGGGAGAAGACTGGCTTCCTAGAGGGCTACAGAGAGACCAGCACCAGGGGAAGAGCAGGTGTTAGTAGGGAGTGGGGGAGCTAGGGAAAGCTCCTGACAGGCTGCCAGGACTTACAGGTTCAAGGCCCTGGGAAGAGGGCAAAGGAGCTGGAGCCAGAACCAGAGGCAGGATCAGAAGGATCTCAGGCTGCAGGGCAGTGGCCCAGGAAAGTGGCCCAGGGAATACAGACAGTGGGCTGGAAGGAAGAGGCAGCAGAAAGCTGCTGTTTGCAGGGTCCCAGGGCTGGGGCCCAGAGTAGTGGGCAGGCCTGGCCCTTTTCCCGCACTAGCCACTGAAGGAGTGGCCCTGCTGGGGACTGTCAAGCCACTGCGAGGAGTGGCTGGATTCTTGTTGAAGGAGTTCCCCTTAAGAGAGAGAAACTGGCTGGTGACACGGCCGGAGTGCTGAGCCACGAAGCAGATGCTGATACAAAGGAGCCAAAACGGGTCTGCAGGCAGAGGTGAGGATGCACTTGAGGGTGCACCTGCTGGGACTGAGCTAAATCCTGAAATGCCCAGCAGGAGGTGCCAGTGTGACAGATACCTAAGCACCTCTGAGGATCTGGGCCAGTGAACCTAGTTCTACTTTCACTTAGTGTTATTCAGGAGAAAATCCTCTGACTGTGGTGAAGTTATGCTGTTGTAAGGAAGATTAGAATCAGGACTATTATTTTCAACTTTTCTTGAGTCAAATAATGTGAGATCCACATGAGCTGTAGTCTCCTAGTTGTGGTGATCTAACACACCAGAAAGTACTTGGAATAAAATCCATTCACTCTTTATTGTGGTGATGTAGGTTTAATGGTTCTTTTGTTTTATTTTGTTTTTCTGTAAGACACAGGAATTCCAGCCCCAGTCTTCCTGATATTGTAATATTCGAGTGACTGCTGAAGGGGGAAATTTGCTGAGCTTTCCCAGAATTGGACTTTGGAGCAATGCTAAGGAGACATGTCAGAAAAGATTAAAGACTATTGAAGTAATCTAACTTCATAGGAAGATCCTTTGGGTTGGAAATTACTTAACAGGCTGTGTGATCAAGGTTAACATTTTCAAAAATGACTAGGGGATTTATCCATTAATCACTTTTGAAATGAATGGGGGAGTTCAGCTTTGAAAATCTCAGTCGTATTGGGATTTCCTCCCCAAGATCTATGCTTTTTCCTGTTTTTTAGGAAGGATGTAGGGTTCTGAAGACTGATTATTTGGAGCTTACAATTCTGCTAGATGCAGTGGGCCTCCCTGAAGCACATCTAAGTTTGTTTCTTCAGGGACGTCTTTCCCAACAGATAGCTATGAATATCCAATGCAGAAGCAGCTGCTGTCTCTGCTACACCGCAGAAAACAAAAGCTAAGTTTTCCTTTTTGCTGAAACATCTCTGGACTCTGATTAATAAGATTTTAAGTTTTTTGCCCTCAAGAATGCCAACTGAGAAACTTTCCCTGCAGTTTCCTGTGCCTTCTCACTGATAGTTGCCCAAAGAGGCCAGGTAATTAGATATGCATGTAGCAACCATAGATGACTGATGCACTCTCTTGTCAGATAATCTCAATACTGGAACATCAAATTTTAGACATTGTAGCCTTAACCAGCAGGTCCTCGTTCAGGAGACTGGGTAAAATAGACAATAGTAATCTTTGCTGCAGTGCTGCCAGAGTGGAATAACGGTACAACCATGTGATTGAGATTAGTTGGAAGATCAAAAAACACTGGTTCCACATGGGGCATCATTTCAAGAAACTCCATAATATCAGTGCTGGAGTTGGTGATTTTTAGGGTAAAGAGGCTTGCCTAGTATCCTTTCCAGAGTGGGAACAATCTTCTGGGGGTGAGTCAGTTGTCTTAGTCCATAGAGTCCTTGGAGATGTGTAGGGAATCTTTGACTTCTCAGTGTCCTCCAGAGTTCAGACTTCTAGTTACTCTTATTTTTCCTCACCTTCCTCAGGCAGCTAAGAAGTCAGAGTCGGAGAATGCATCAATATAGTTAAAGCAGCTTAACATTAACATTAACTGCATTAGTCCACACAAATGCCAAATAATTTTATATGACCCTATGAATTCACACACTGCAGATGAAAACAGCACATTCGGTACATCCAAGGGCAAGGAGAACACCATAGTGGGAATTAGCCCTGACACATCAATGCATGTTGCTCTGGTACCATTATCATAGCCCCTCAGTCCTGACATATAGGAATTTACACATTGCTTTGGAGCTGTCAGTGGGCTGCTTTGGAACTATTAAATCACACCTGTGCTAAAGTGGGTGACATTGATGCAGTGTCTCAACTCATAATTGGTTCAAAGTATCTTCAAGAACTCCTTCCTCTGCTTCAGCGTATGTCAGATTTGGGCTACTTGAGGGGAGACCAGTGAAAAAAAGCAGGGTGTGATGGCCCTTCCAATATCACTTAGATGTCTAACTACCAGACTGCATCAACAAATCACGTAGTTAGATGTCCATGTGTTATAAAATGCACATTGGAGGTGCAAGATCAGTGGCCAAGTTGAGACTTCTCTGAAAATGAGGGCCTCTTCTAACAATTATGACCAGTCACAAACTGATACTAGGTACAAAGTACAACATTTACTTTTTGTAGACAAAAAGGAGAACCGAGCTAATTTATCCCCACCTTGTTTCATTTTTGATTATCCATTTATTCTGAAGCACAATCCATCAAGTACCAGCACAACCTTTGTTTCCAGGACAGGGTTAGTTTAGGTTGAATACAATTTTCAAAAATGCAAACATGACCTAGGAACCTACACCCTATTTTCAAAAGTGACTTAGACTCATAGACTCATAGGTCAGAAGGGACCAATATGATCATCTAGTCTGACCTCCTGCACAAGGCAGGCCACAGAACCCTACCCATCCACTTTTATAACAACCCCTAACCCAGGACTGAGTTATTGAAATCCTCAAAATTGGTTTGAAGACCTCAAGCTGCAGAGAATCCACCAGCAAGCGACCCATGCCCCACGCTGCAGGGGAAGGCGAAAAACCTCCAGGGCCCCTGCCAATCCGCCCTGGAGGAAAATTCCTTCCCGACCCCAAATATGGCTATCAGCTAAACCCTGAGCATGTGGGCAAGACTCACCAGCCAGCACCCAAGAAGGAATTCTCTGCAGTAACTCAGTTCCCATCCCATCCAACATCTCCCCGCAGACCATTGAGCAGACTTATCTGGTGATAATCCAAGATCAATTGCCCAAATTAAACTATCCTATCATAACAACCCCTCCATATACTTATCAAGCTTAGTCTTAAAGCCAGATAAGTCTTTTGCCCCCACTACTTCCCTCGGAAGGCTGTTCCAGAACTTCACTCCCCTAATGGTTAGAAACCTTCGTATAATTTCAAGTCTAAACTTCCTAATATCCAGTTTGTACCCATTCATCCTCGTGCCTACATTAGTACTAAATTTAAATAATTCCTCTCCCTCCCTAACGTTAACCCCCCTGATATATTTATATAGAGCAAGCATATCCCCCCGCAGCCTTCTTTTGGCCAGGCTAAACAAGCCAAGCTCTTTGAGTCTCCTTTCATACGGCAGGTTTTCCATTCCTCGGATCATCCTAGTAGCCCGTCTCTGGACCTGTTCCAGTTTGAATTCATCCTTCTTGAACATGGGACACCAGAACTGCACACAATATTCCAGATGGGGTCTCACCAGCGCATTATATAACGGTACTAACACCTCCTTATCCTTGCTGGAAATACCTCGCCTGATGCATCCTAAAATCGCATTTGCTTTTTTAACAGCCGTATCACATTGGCGGCTCATAGTCATCCTGCTATCGACCAACACCCTAAGGTCCTTCTCCTCCTCTGTCACTTCCAACTGATGCGTCCCCAACGTATATCTAAAATTCTTATTATTAATCCCTAAGTGCATGACCTTGCACTTTTCACTATTGTATTTCATCCTATTATTATTACTCCAGTTTACAAGGTGGTCCAGATCTTCCTGAATAGTATCCCTGTCCTTCTCCGTGTTAGCAATACCCCCCAGCTTTGTGTCATCCGCAAACTTTATTAGCACATTCCTGCTCTTTGTGCCAAGGTCAGTAATAAAAAGATTAAATAAGATCGGTCCCAAAACCAATCCTTGAGGGACTCCACTAGTAACCTCCTTCCAGCCTGACAGTTCACCCTTCAATACGACCCGCTGGAGTCTCCCCTTTAACCAGTTCTTTATCCACCGTACAACTTTCATATTCATCCCCATCTTTTCCAATTTAACTAACAGTTCCCCATGTGGAACCGTGTTAAACGCCTTATTGAAATCGAGGTAAATTAGATCTACCGCATTTCCTTTATCTAAGTAATCCGTCACCTTCTCAAAGAAGGAGATCAGATTGGTTTGGCACGATCTACCTTTAGTAAATCCATGTTGCAATTCGTCCCAATTACCATTGACCTCTATGTCCTTAACTACTTTCTCCCTTAAAATTTTTTCCAAGACCTTACATACTACAGATGACAAGCTAACAGGCCTATAATTACCCGGATCACTTTTATTCCCTTTCTTAAAAATAGGAACTACATTAGCAATCCTCCAATCATAGGGCACAACCCCCGAGTTTACCAACTGCTTAAAAATTTTCGCTAACGGGCTCGCAATTTCACGCGCCAGTTCCTTTAATATCCTCGGATGGAGATTGTCCGGGCCCTCTGACTTCGTCCCATCGAGCTGTTCAAGTACGGCCTCTACCTCAGTTGCGGTAATATCCACCTCCATATCCACATTCCCGTTTATCATCCCTCCATCATCGCTAAACTCCTCACTAGTCTTATTAAAAACTGAGGCAAAGTACTTATTTAGATATTGGGCCATGCCTAGGTTATCCTTAACCTCCATTCCATCCTCAGTGTATAGCGGCCCCACTTCTTCTTTCTTTGTTTTCTTCTTATTTTTATGGCTGTAGAACCTTTTACTATTGGTTTCGATTCCCTTTGCAAGGTCCAGTTCAATGCGGCTTTTAGCCTTCCTCGCTTTATCCCTACATGTTCTGACCTCACCAAGGTAGCTTCCCTTGCTAATCCCGCCTTTCTTCCACTCCCTGTAAGCTTTCTGCTTTTTCCTAATCCCCTCTCTGAGTTGCTTGCTCATCCAGCTTGGCCTACAACTCCTGCCCATGTTTTTTTTCCCCTTTCTTGGGATGCAGGCTTCCGACAATTTCCGCAGCTGCGACTTAAAGTAATTCCAGGCCTCCTCCGCATTTAAATCCACAAGTTCCTCCGTCCAATCCACTTCCCTAACTAATTTCCTTAACTCTTTAAAGTTAGCCCTCGAGAAGTCGAAAACTCTAATCCCAGATCTACATTCGTTTATCCTTCCATCTAGTTTGAACTGAATCAGCTCATGATCACTCAAACCAAGGTTGTCCCCTACCACCATTTCTTCTACGAGGTCCTCACTGCTCACCAAAACCAAATCTAAAATGGCATCCCCTCTCGTAGGTACTTCAACTACTTGATGAAGAAATCCATCCGCTATCACATCCAGAAAAATCTGACCCCTATTATTCTTGCAAGCACTCGTCCTCCAGTCTCTATCCGGGAAGTTGAAGTCTCCCATAATCACACATTTCCCCTTTGTGTTTACTTCATTAAAGACATTAAAGAGGTCTCTATCCATATCCAAATCAGATCCCGGTGGTCTTAAGCACTTGGGGGCTGGATGCACAAAAGGAGTTAGTCATTATAGTGCTAGTGTCACAGCCTCTAACATTAAAGTGCCTAGAAAATGATTATGATTCACAAAGCCTGAGCTAAGTGCCTAGGCTCCCTATACAATGAATGGGGAGAAAAAGGCAACTTAGATTACATTTCACAAAAGCCAGCATGCAAGGTGGGGGCGGGGGGCGCCTAAGCTAACCCGTGGCAGATGCTAAGCCTCACACAAGGTGCCTGTCTCTGCTTGCGATTCTCAGCTATGAACCCTCTCCTGGAGTTAGGCACCTGTACCATTTTAGTATGAAACTGAGGAGGAGGAGAAATGTTGGTGGTGCCCATGTTACAATTTTTAGCCCAGTGGTTAGAGCACTAACATGGAATGTGGGAGAGTCAGCTTCAGTTCTCAAGTTTATGCTCTAACTGCTGGACTACAGAGTCATTCTCATGCTCTTCGTCTGGTCAATGACTATTTGAACACAGTGGAACAGACGCTAGGACAGAGAGACAGGGAGCGACACAAACACAGAGTGTGAGAACAGCTCCACAGTCCAGTGGTTAGCGCACTCATGTGGGAGGAGGGAGACCCTGGGCCCATTCCCCCTACTCTAATCACTCTTTCATTATTTAGCCACAGCTTCAACAGAAGAGATTGAGGAAACCCCACATCAGACTATCCCATAGTTCAGTAGCTAGTGGACTAGCCTAAGGGAGAGTGTGGGGGAGGGAGCCACTTGTTCAATCCATTCAGCCCCTCAGGCAGAGGGGGGAAGTGAAGCAGGGTCTCCTACCTCCCAGGTGAGTGCTCTAATCACCTGACGAACAGTTATAAGACAATCACTGCTGCCCCCTGGAGTTTGATTGGGGCCCAATCTGGTAGGTGGCCTCTGAACATCCGTACTGGATCAGGCCCCACTTGTGACTTCAGCAGATGAATGCCTGTCTTCCCCTGGTTTGTGAATAAGTCTGGGTCTTAGGTGGGAGATAGGTGTCCAGATACCTAGAGTGAGGCAGCACTATGCATACCCAGTGGCAAAAACTGAGGTGCCGAAGGAAATTTTACTCTGAAAATTTAGGCACTGAGTTTAGATGCCTACAATGTTCAGCAGGAGTTTTGTGCATCACAGTGGCCTGGAACTGGGACTTGGGTGCCTAAAACATGGACTTGAATGCCACAGTCCTTTTGTGTATCCAGGTCTAGCAGCCTAAGCCCCACTGACTTTCAATGAAACTGAAGTGCCTAGGTCACTTTTGAAAATAGGACTTGGACATTTTAACCCTTAGTCTTTCTGTTTTCTCCTTTGCTTCTCTGATCTTTGAGGGCCAAGGAAGCAGCACAAAGGATAGAATTGTATAAAGAGCATATTAGTCTAGGACTAGTCTTTTCAAGAAACAGAACAGTGGAAATGGGAAGTAAAAAACTTTGAGCAAAGCATCTGTTTTACTGAACTCAGGTACTGCATCTCTAGTCAGAAATTCCTGTAATACAATAAAGTATTACATCACTACAATGTGATCACTTTATGATATCTGTAGGAACTTTGTTATTGTATTTCTATATAAAAGCACTCAATATCTGTAATAACTGAACACAACCAATTAAAATAAGTAATTAGTCAATAAATTGTAATACACCCTATAAAATCATTGTTAGAGGGACTGACACAAACCACCATGCAAGATTTTATTTCTTCAATGTCTTATAATAGCCATCTGTTCCTTTTAAAAATTGAGTTTCAATTTTACTTATTGGACAAGTTTATTCTGATCTGAAAAATAGTAAAGTTATCTGAAAATCTTTCTCTTTCCTTAGCTATCAGTTTCACAAGGAATAATCATAATGCAAGAAAAAGATGGGGAGGAGCAAACTTAACACAGATATTCACACAAAATACTGGACACCTGGGAATTACTATCCAGGAAGTTTTACTGCAATCCGTACTAAAGTAATGGAACAAATATTCAGAGAATGTTTGTAAATCGCTAGGAGATAACAGAACCATGAGAAATAAGTGGAAAGGATTTATAAAGATAAAATCATCCTGTATTTCTCTTGCTATTGCCCTGATACCAGGACCAGTCACTTGCTACCTGGGAAAGGATGCCCAGAAAGGGCAAGCTCTCCCATTAGTTGCCTTTCCTGTGCTTCCCCGATGTTGAGGCAATCCCTTCCTTGCTTGGAGCGGACAGGGTTATAACAGTAATTCTTTTTCTAACCCACATCCTGTGCTCTGCTGTCCTGCCACTGCAGCCTATCCTCCTGAGTGGAGATGAGAGCGCTCGTAACACAAGATGGAGGTGATTTTGGTGGAAAAAGGGAAACACTTGGAAAACTTAGGGCAAGTCTGCAGTACAATGCTATATCAGCGCAGCTGCAGCCTATCTGGTGAAGACATAATTACTCCACCTCAGCAAGAAGGGTAAAAACTATGGCAGAAGGAGAGCATCTCCCACTGACATAGTGCCAGAGTGGACAGCGCAAAACTGAGGGGAGGGACTTTCACACCCCTGAGCAACGTAAGTTAGATCAACTTAGCCAGTACCATAGACCTATCCTTAGGAACTTCCATCAGCTTGCTATCCACTGAAGGGGTCTAGACACAGACTGTCAAAATAGTCTGCACCCAAGGACTCCTTCAGGAGTCCTTCCTGCTGCTGGACACATGGATTGGTGCCCATCATCCCTGCCCTCCCCTCCCCCACCCCACAAGGTGATCTACTGTTCATCTATAGCTAACCAGAATAATGTGCCCCATATTATCAGACACACTTGGGTGGAATGATCCAGCTCTTTGTGACTTCCAGTCTGGACTATTGCAACTCACTGTATCCAGATGTGATCATTCTACCTCACCTCCTCAACAACACCTAGCTGCCCAGAGGACTTCAGCAGGGTGCTCATGCTCATTACGCTGAATCCCCACAGAATACCCAGTCAGATTCAAGGTCTGGATATTAATCTTCAGTGCCCTCCATGGTACCTCCAAGATACCTCAGTGGGTGTCTCTATCATTGACAGAGACCATTCTCGACAGCGAAGTGCTGTAAGAACTACAAAGTTGTCAACCTCAAAGGTAAAGCTTACAGTGGGAGACAGGACTATTTTGGCACCAGGCCAACAGTTTGGAACTAATTAGTTGAGGAGACACAAATGGGCACAAGCCTAAAGATTAAAACTCACTTCCACAGTGTAATGTTCCCACATTTGCAAATATAAACAACAAAGAAGAGAGAAGGAAGAGCAGGAGGAAGGAATGAAGACAAAAAAGATTTGAGAGAGGAGGAAGAGAGGGCAAAGAGAAGGATTTTATTTTTAATAAAAGCCTAAAGTACCTAAAAGCATATGAGGAGGAAAATTTAGATAACTGGCCTATTGGGATTTAAGAAATTCTCTCTTGGGAGGTAATCACATACTACAGTCATGGACCAAATCATCTCTCTGCCTAGCTTACTGCCTGTGCTCTCCCACTTCTGTCTTTCTATAAAATATTCTTTATGTTGTCATATAAAAATGCTGTTTTTCTCTCTTCTTGGCAGCTGTCTTGGTGTTGGCTGGAGCAGAGGTGATTTTAAAGGGGGAAACAATTTCAGGTTTATTGTACCTTTGGAGTGGTAGTGCTGTGATACTGATGTGAGGGTTTCATGAGGAGTCATTGTTTTGCTATTTGATACATTTTATTATTACTGATTGAAGGTTTTCATTTTCTCTCCTATTTTCTCTCCCTCTCCATCCACCTCTATCTTTTCAAACCGCCATTTCAGTCTCTGATTAGAGCTGGAATAGAGGCTGTAGCTACTACAGCCTGACAGGTTCCAATACATTTTTTTAATTTCTTTTTAAAATTTTTTTTCTGTTTCATAGGAAACAACGCAGTCTGTAATAGTAACATTATAAAGACGGAGAAGCATGAACTTATGTTTCTCAGTGAAGCCCTGTTAAATCAATTTTAGTCAAACAGGATGCAATTTGGGTTTTAGTAAACTGCTTGATTCAGTGTGTCATGGAAACTTTCCTTCAAAATTAATTTAAAGGGGCTTTTAAGTGAGCAGTATTACATAAAATTCCAACTGGCTAATGGATCACAAATTTATGATAATGATAAATGACAGTGTACCAGATTGGGACTGGAAAAGGTGGTGGTGGGTGGCTGGACTGGCATTAGGTTCAGTCTTATTAAACCCCTTTGTTAATCATCTGGAAAAGGAGTTTAATGTATATTAATTAAATTAATAAGTGGGAGTTGCTGTGAAACTAGCATATAACAAAAAGGGTTCTAGAGACATTGGAAATAAGATAATATTTAATTTAGAAAAAAGCACACAATCGCATTGGGAAGGAAATAATTTGAAATAGGTATAATTTCTAAGAAATAATTTCCATCTCTAATTTCTGTGACTCTGTGATAATGAAACAAGCTGAATCAGATGATTTTTACATATACAACGACAGTTCAAACTAGTTAATTTAAATGATTTCAGATTATGTAACCATCAGAAGCATTAAAGGACAATTGTTCATTTTTTCAACTGGTTGCAGACAATCCTTTCAAGAAGGGCTTTGATACAAGGGAATACCATCAACTAAACCTAACTGAAAAGATAGAAGCAGATGAAAGGAAAACAGATTTAATAACTTTTCCTATCATACTGTTTAATTACCAAGTGTTTAAACTACAGCTGAAAATTTGCCAACCTGCTGTATAAGTACCTTCTCCTCCACTCACTCCTGAAATAAAGTTGTTCTGGGTCCTTTGACATCAGAATTATTTCAGTAACAGACTGGTATCCACCAAACTCTACACTTGGTTATGGACACACGACTCCAAGTAAAGTCACTGGGAGATGCATGAACTTGCCCCTCTGTCTTTACTGCATATATAAAGCACACAGCTTTTACTGCATGTGGCAGAATTTGTCCCTACGTCTTTACTACAGGGTTAAAGTGAAGGGCTTCACAGAGGGTTTTTGGGAACCTGGGGCAAAATCTGAAACTGAGACCCCCAATCCCTCAAAAAAAACAAATGTGAAAAACACTGAGGGGAGACAGCAAGAAGGAGGGAGAGAGGGTTTGGAGAGCGAGCAAGCCAGCCCTGTACTCACCCCACAGTGATGACTTGTGCTGGGCCTGAGCCTGGCTGCCTGCTGTGGGCATTGCAACTTGGTACATAGGGTCCCACTGTTTGGTCATGATGGAGGGGAGGCCTGTCCAAACATGAGTGACTTTGCAACCATGTGTACCAAGTCACAATGCCACTCGGTTTGGAGGCCCATTCAAAGAGAGGGCTTAGGGCAAACTGCCCCTTCTGCCCCCTTCTCTGGGGGCTGTTGCAGAAGGGGACATTAGTGTGAGGTGGAGAGAGCTTTATTCATATACAGATTTCTTCATTAATAATAAAGGAAACAAAAACACTGACCAACTTAATGTTTGCATCAGTATAACTTTGTCCAAGTTTCCCTTGGTATGAGAGTTCATCTTTTACAGTCAGAGTTTCAAGATGCTGAAAAACTAGCACATACTTCAGAAGAAGGTACCTGTTAACAACTATCTTATATTTTATTCTTGTCAAAACCCTCTATCACACTGCTTCCTTATTATACGAAAACGTCAACTCTAACATGTTCAGATCTGTGTGCCTTTATTTTTATAATGCTGCCATGTAATTCCACATGGACAATCTGATAATTGGATTTTTACCAGTGAATTTCCTAAAATATTTCAATGCTCTGAAAAATACTAAAAAATTGATCTTCTTTTGCTTATTAAATTCAGTGTTAACACCACAATTATACAGCTGAGAATATATTCTCATCTCAACACTTTACTTCCTGCTGCACAGAATTGCAGACCTTGCATTCAAATTTCTCCTGCTTTATTCTTAGCCCAAAGTTCAATTTTGCATAGAAAGTATGGTGAAATTCTCTTTGGCTGTTTCCGAGATTCTGGAATCTCATCCTTAAAAGGGTTGTGTTTTTATTTTAGTTTTTTCAGACACACTTTTTGGCTTCTGTTTAAAACTTCAGACTTGTCATGAATTTAAAATGTAGACTGGTGCCTTTGGCATGGTTTGAGAAATGTAGTTTTGCAATAATAAAGTCAGAAAATTTCCATTCATTCTTTTTAACAGCCACAAGAGGGTGCAATTCTAGATACAGTAAATTCAAAAGAAACCAATTCCTAATTTCTGGCAAGCCAAAGTAAATTTTGGCTACTGTTGATTCTTCCTGCACCCTGGCTATTCGTTCATCTTTAAATGTATGACTGTTATATTCTCTCTCTCTCTCTCTCTCTTTCTTTTTGCAGTTCAAATTTCTGCATGAGTGTGGGGAATACACCTCCCAGAACATGATGCCATGTGAAAATTTTGGTCCTGGTTTAGTAAAGCACACAAATATGGTGTGACAGTTCAAGGACTTTCCCTATATACAATTTATGAATTCTGATTGGTTTTATGAACTCTGTGTATAACTCTAACCCTTAGTGTCTAGAGAATCATCCATTTGCTGATAAAGACCGTATCACATATCATACGTCTCTTTGAAAGCCGCTACAGAACAATCAAAAGATTAGTTAACTTTGAATGAGACTGCCCTGTAGAACAATGCATAAGTTAAAGAGATTGGCCAAGTTAAGGGAAATCGGTTTCTACCCAGATTGTCTACAGGGAGGAGGGGTTGAAGCAATGGGAAGTGCCCAGCAAAAAATGGAGAACACAGAAAGAGATGTTAGAAGCCATTGTTAAAAAGGGGTATGCACACCCAGCTAGGGGGAAGCTGTTGACTGCCATACCTGAACAAACTAGCAGTCTGGCAGCATGTGTAATTCTGTGAACAAATTATTGATAGAAAGGTAACGGAGGTGTCCTCTGACTTGTAAAGATCTACAGAATCATAAATGTCAATGGTGTCACTCTCTGCAACGTGTCAGGGGGACTTGCTGGACCCCAGGCTCCACATTCCAGGTCCTCCAGCCGGTGGAAATTTTGATAATACAATGTCGTTGGTAATGGGTTGGGTTGGGTATCATTCAAAAGCCCTTTCTCTCACACACACAATGGTACCAAACATGACAAACCTCCAGTAATTATTTGATATATACTTGCGGAAATGTTTAAAAATCAACTTTTTAAAATTATACTTTAACTCAGGCATGTCAAACATGTAGCCCTCCTAAAATTACACTGTGGCCCTCGACCGACACTATTGTGTTATTGGTTCATGCTCAGAACATGATACCAAAGCTCCACAACTGGGGCTTCTGAAGAACTCTCCTGTTCATAAATTGTATAGTCAATTGCTTGATTACACTTTGGTTCATTATGAAATATACTCGAGACCCCACATAACCAATGTCAGTCAGGTGTACTAATATGGTCCAGGAAAACGGCTCAAAGAGCAGTCCTATGCGGCAACGTTACATTCACCTTATGCAGAACATGTGCTCCCCAAAGTTACCTCCCCAAAGTCATTTTCTTATACCCTATTTGTTTATCACTACAAGGTACTATATATATCACCTGAAACTGGATTAAATTAATCAGCTTTTTAACTTGTTTGTTTCTGGTATCATGGCATATCCCTTTGTCTTTTGTTCTGAACTCATGCATTCCAGGTCATGATGCAGCCTTATCCTTGTTCTGGGTGTATGCATTCTAGGTACTAAGGGATATGAAAACGCCACTAGGTCTGTGTGTAACCACTTTTCTGTCCCCATGAGAAAATAATCATGTGTCCTGATACTGAGAGTTTTCCTGTCTATTCAATCCAAGGCTTACTTCAGCTAGTGCAAGGTGTTATGGAATACTTAGCACAAAAGTACAGAATTATAACAAAGGTACAGGCCTATATAATTGCTATACTAATGCTTAATAAATATGTGTGCTTAAATGCTTGGAATATGTATTGCGGGTAGTGTTAACAGCATAATATATGTATGGTAATCAACACTCCCCTTTAGGGGCTCTGGTTTATTACCACAAAATAACAGTTTTAACTCAAAGCTAGACTCTCCCTGGCTTCTTCTCTAGGTTCACCAGTCCATTATATCCTTCCTATGCTCAGAGTCTATGATGTCCCTCAGACACTCCTCATTGCCTCTTAAGGTTTTGGCTCCTTCCCTCACTGACTTTCCCATGGCTGGTTGTGAGAGAGCTTCTTTCCCAGTCCACTCTAACTGGGGTGAAAGTAACATTAAGCACTTACCGGTACAGGCGCCCAGCTCTGGGCCCCCAGGGGGTGGCAGGGCCTTGGGCAGAAGGGGCAGGGCCTCAGGCAGAAGGGACGGGCTGGGTGTCAGCCTCCCCCAGCCAGCCTATCCATGCTGCCTGGCCCATACCATCTGGGGCTCCAGTGGCAATTTAAAGGGCCCAGGGCTCCAGCTGCTGCCCCTTTTGCCCCCTCCCTGTTGACAGCCTGGGAGGGTCCTTAAATCACTACCGCGGTAGCACTTTAACGTTGGTTGTGTACAGGCCGGTATCGGTGGCCACTTCTTACTGGTACGCTGTACCGACCTACTTTCACCCCTCACTCTAATGCAGAATCCCTTCTGGATACCTCTGCAAATCTCCTTACCCTTGTATCAGGCCCCATATCTCTCTGTGAGGCCTCCTCTATGCATTCTCTAGCTCCCTCTTATAAGAAGCCCCACCCCCAGCTACCCTCACTTGATGTCTGATTACCTGACCCAGCTACCAGCCTAAACTCATCATCTGGGAGGCAGATAATTAGGCAGAGGTGGAGATGAGGCCAACTACTCTTAAAAGGCCAGCCCACCCTATGGCAACATACTTTCTTGAATCGGGGCTGTTATCCTTTGGCTGATCACACATAACTACATTTTCCCTGAAGCACCTCACCTTTTAGCAGGTGTTGAGCCTGGGGAGAAGGATTAGGTTGGGGTAGAGTATAGAGTTGCCAGGTGTCCGGTTCTCAAATGGAACGTCCGGTCAAAAAGGGATCCTGGCAGTTCCAGTCAGCACCGCCGACCGGGCCATTAAAAGTCTGCTCCATGACGCCGCGCCCTGGAAGTGGCCAGCAGGTCCAGCTCCTAGGTGGGGGTGCCACAGGGCTTTGCACGCTGCCCCACTCCAAGCACCGGCTCCATACTCCCATTGGCCAGGCATCACAGCCAATAGGATCTGTGGGGGGGGATGCCTGCAGGTCAGAGCAGCACACAGAGCCTCCTGCTCCCCCCGCCCAACCTAGGAGCTGGACCTGCTACTGGCCACTTCTGGGGTGCAGCATGTAGGTAGGACAGGCAGGGAATCTGCCTTAGCCCCATTATGCTGCTGACCAGGAGCCGCTCGAAGTAAGCCTGAGCCCCAACTCCCTGGCCCCAGCCCTGAACCCTCCCCCCACCCTGAGCCCACTCCTGTACCCCAAGCCCCTCATCCCCAACCCCACCCCGGAGCCTGCACCCCTATCTGGAGCCCACATCCCTCCTGCACCACAACCCCATGCCCCAGCCAAGAGCCTCCTCCCACACCCTGAACTTCTCATCCCCTACTCCACCCTGGAGCCCACACCTCCAGCTGAAGTCCTCACCCCCTCCCACACTCCAACTCCCTGCCCCAGCCCAGAGCTCCTTCCCGCACCCTGATCCCCTTATTTCTGGCCCCACCCCAGAGCCCACATCCCAGTTAGAACACTTGCCCCTCCTGCACCTAACCCCCCTGCCCCAGCTCAGTGAAAGTGAGTGAGGGTGGGGGAGAGCGAGCCACCGAGGGAGAGGGAATATAGTGAGTGGAGGATGGGGCCTTGGGGAAGGGGTGAGGCTAGGGTGTTCAGTTTTGTGCAGAGTAGCCATGAGGGCAGTTCAGCCAGAAGACACATGGCTGGTGTTTCATGTCACATTATTTTAGAGTTACTTTTTGTTAAGACTTCAGCAGTGGTGATTTTTATTTTTTACTCAATGTACTTTTATTTGGAGTCAGATGGGTTCTTCACCTATTTACATCAATATAAGTGTAGTTAATTCCATTTACACACACACACAGGTGATAAGAAGATTGCTTTATTAAAAAACGGTCCCCTTTGATACGGGCACTACTGTGAGATAATTGACCATGATATGAGTTATGTGCCCCCATTCAAAAGCAAACAGCAGACGCCAAGGTCAGTTATCTTGCATTCTTTTCACAGTGAGGAGACCTATTGTGGCAATAGCTGCAGAAGGCACTGAAATAAAATAACTATCAGTACTTTTAAATCACAGAACCTTTTCCAAAAAACTGCTGGGTTCTTACAGATCTAATGCCACTAAAAAAAAGAGCATGTGCACGCGCGCGCGCGAGAGAGAGAGAAATGATGGTAAAATGGAGGTTTCTAATATGGGTTTGAGTGCATAAAAATGTGGATAGAATTTCTCCAGTATTGTTCATAGGCTACATTACGTAAGGTTTGTGCAATTAACATGCAGGGTTTCTTTTGGTGACATTTTTAAAAGCTTATGTGATTTTAATTACACTAGTTGTTTCACACAGAGCAGAGTTTCCCAACCATTGCTGCCATAGGGTCCTTAGAAATGATAATGGTAGTTTTAGTGGCACATAGTATCCTTGTTCAAGTCTTCTCCTATAAATCATTGTGCGGTATTACTGCAAACAGTGCAATTCACGTTTTGTCTTCAAGCTTTTTAAAAATTTTCCCAGGTTCTCAGATTGTCTGTGTGCTGACTCAAGAAAGATGATACTACATTAGTTTTCTTCTGAAATGTTTTCTTTTCAAAAATAAATATATTAAGAAAGCTTAAATTCTGAAAAATGTTTAAGGTCCTAAAGCAGCACTTTGACTTGCTGCTTGCAGTCCATAGGCCACAGGACAGCTATGATAGTATTAAAGTATCCATTTCACAAGAAAAATGGTAATAAGGAAAAACTTAACATACATTAATAGAGTTTAATATATTTAGCTTCCTAGGATTTTTGTAAAGAAAAAACATGAATAAATCACACCTCTAAAGGGCACAGGTATATTTCTTGTAAGTACCCTGCTAATCTCTCTACGAAGTGTCTGCTTCTTTAACTGTACTATTAATTATCACAAAATTATAGTCATAGAAATACAGAGTTGGAAGGGACCTGGAGAGGTCATCAAGTCCAGACCTTTGCACTGAGGCAGACTCAAGTAAACTTAGAGCATCCCTGACAGGTATTTGTCTAACCCAATGGTTCTCAAACTTTTGTATTGGTGACCCCTTTCACACAGCAAGCCTGTGAGTGCGACCTCCCCTTATATATCAAAAACACTTTTTTTATATATTTAACACTCTTATAAATGCTGAAGGCAAAACTGGGTTTGGAGGTGGAGGCTGACCACTCGTGACCCCCATGTAATAACCTTGTGACCCTCGGAGGATCACGACCCCCAGTTTGAGAACCCCTGATCTAACCTGTTCTTAAAAACCTCCAATGATGGGGATTCCACAGCCTCCCTTGGAAGCCTATTCCAAAGCTTAGCTATCCTTACAGTGAGAAAGTTTTCCCTAATATCTAACCTAAAAGTTCCCTCGGTTCAGATTAAGTCCATTACTTCTCCTTCTCCTTTAGTGGACATTGAGAACAACTGTTCACCATCCTCTATGTAACAGCATAAACATTCTGGCAAGAGGAATGGATATCTGTTATAATCCCCAACCAGTCCCTCATTGCCGACTGCACAATTTGCCCAGGTTTTGACCTGCCCTGTCACCAATGGTCCCTGTTGAACAGGTTCCGGACCAGACAAGGTCTCTGTGCAGCCAACCAGTATTGCTGGGGCCTTCGTGACAGCCCTTTGTGCAGCTGTGGTACAACACAAATGATGACGTGCATTGTCGATGAATGCCTGCTGACTAGGTTCAGCAGTGGCCTAAGGGAACAGTAAGCACCAGCTTGTAAGATGCAACTCAGGATCACCATTTTGTTTAACACCACAGCACTTAGATATATTTATAGTGAAAACAAGACTAAGTGTATTACCACAGAACAGAGATTCAAGAATATTGGAACAAATGGTTACATATAAAGCAAAAGCATAACATGCATTCTAGAAACTAAACTAAGAAGTTATTCCCTTATCTAAAGAAGCTTATCTCACCCAAAGTTATCTCCAGCCTGGTTAAGATCCATTTTTCATGGAGCAAAATCACTGTCCTTTTACTTCCTCATTGACAGTGGCCAGGTGTCTTCTCTGTCTCCCAAATACAGTAAAACAAACCTCTTCAGTAAATCTCAAGACAAGGTTCTCCCCTCCTGCTGTGTTTCTCTTCCTGTTTCTCTCTGAAGTTCTTTCTTACAACTCTTCATTTGCTTTCAGTTCAGCCTGGTGATAGGACACCCATTGTGAACAAGCCAACACTCAATTTACATGTAAATACGTAAACAGACAGATGACTAAATTTCTCTTGTCTGACAGAAAACCTGTTTTTCACCTTTCTTGGTAACCAATTCCTTGATCCAGGATTTAACAACAATTCTTGATACATATATATGACTCCTTACATAGTATCTGTACATACATGTCACAATGATATTGATGTCTAGTGTGACATCAGCTTTCATTTGAGACCTCACATGACATTCTTTGGTGGACCAGTATGTTCATACCAAAATCAGGAGACTCCTGTAATTTGCCTGTACCCCCTTGCAAGTTGGAATTAAGATGTTCTTGTGTCACATAAAACTGCCCAGTTTTTTAACCTTTCCACACAGAAAATCTGACAATTTTTTTGTTGCTCTCTTCTGGACACTCTTCAGTTTGTCCACATTCTTCTTAAAGTGTGACATCCAGAACTGAACACAATACTCCAGCTGAGGTCTCACCAGTGCTGAGTAGAGAGGAAGAGTTACCTCCCATATCTTACATGAAACATCCCAGAATTATATTAGTCTTTTTTGCAACTGCATCACAGACATGCATCTGACGAAGTGGGTATTCACCCACGAAAGCTCATGCTCCAAAACGTCTGTTAGTCTATAAGGTGCCACAGGATTCTTTGCTGCTTTTACAGATCCAGACTAACACGGCTACCCCTCTGATACTTGCATCACATTGTTGACTCACCTTTAATAGCCCCAGATCCTTTTTAGCAGTACTCCAACCTAGTTGGTTATCCCCCATTCTCTAGTTGTATATTTGATTTTCTTCTTTCCTAAATGTAGTACTTTGAATTTGTCTTTATTGGATGTAATCTTCTTGATTTCAGACCAAATCTCTAATTAGTCAAGGTCATTTTGAATTCTAATTCTGTCCTCCGAAGTGTTTTGAATGCCTCCCAGCTTGGTGTCATTCACAAATTTTATAAGCATACTCTCCATTCCTTTATCCCAGTCATTAATGAAAATATTGCAAAGTATCAGACTCAGGTCTGACCCCTGCAGGACCCCACTAGGTAAGCCCTTCCAGCTGGACAGAGAATCACTGATAATTACATCTAGTAATTTAATCTAGACCACATTTTCCTAATTTGCTTATGAGAATGTCATGTAGGACTGTGTCAAAAGCCTTACTGAAATCAAGATATATCACATCTAGTGTTTCCCACCATCCACTAGGCCAGTAACCCTATAAAAGAAGGAAACTAGGTTGGCTTGGCATGATTTGTTCTTGATCATTCCATGCTGGCTATTCCCTATAACCCTATTATCCTCCAGGTGGTTACATACTGATTGTTTATAATTTGTTCAAGTATCTTTCCAGGTATTAGAATAAGGCTGACTGGTCTATAATTCACCATATCCTCTTTGTTACCCTTTTTAAAGATAGGTACTCAATTTGCCCTTTTCCAGTCTCTGGGACTTCATCTATAGATGCTGGAACTAGCAGTGCTCCTGCACTGCCTGGCTTGAAATAGTTTCCATTATATACAGGGTTTACAGTTTGGTTCAATAGCTCTCCGCACCCCCACTATAAAAACTGTTCCAGCATCACTGACTTCATCCATTTTTTGTGAGTTCTCAAAGATAATTGCTAACAGTTATGACATTGCTTCAACTAGTTCCTTAAGTACCCTAGAATGAATTTCATCAGGCCTTGCCGACTTTAATACATCTACTTTCTAAATATTCTTGAATCTGTTCTTTCCCTATTTTGGCTTGCATTCCTTCCTCCTTGTTGTTAATGTGTCACCATGAACCTTTTAAGTGAAGACAAAAGTAAACTAGGCATTAAACATTTCAGCTTTCGTGATGTCATCCACTATTAGTTCTGCTTCCCCAGAAAGTAGAGAAGCTACACTTATGTTCGTCCTTGTATTAATTACAGAAGTGTCACTAAAAATGGGGATACCTACATGGATTCTCCACTGCCCTACTTTGTAAAAAATGGATGGCACATTAGGACATCCTCAAATCATATCAGGGCACTCATTTTTCCTTCACTCTAAAGCAAGGCAATTTGGCTTTGTGCCCCATCACCATCATTGGGGTGGTCATGTGACTAAATTTGTAATCAAACAATTGAAAATGTATAATGGTACAGTAAAAGTTTTATTATCCAGCATTTTGGGGAAATGAGGGGTGCCAGGGAGTAAAAAATTCCAGTTAACTAAGAGGGAGGGAGTTTGGGTGTGGCAGGGGGCTCAGGGCTTGGGGCGTGGGAGGGGGTATAGGACACAGGGTCTGAGAGGGAGTTTGGGTGTGGGAGGGGATTAGGGCAGGGGGTTGGGGCATGGGAGGGGATGTGGGGTACCAGATCCGGGCGGCGCTCACCTTGGGTGGCTCCCACAAGCAGTGATATGTCCCTGCTGCTCCTAGGCAGAGATGTGGCTAGGTGGCTCTGAGTGCTGCCTCCTCCCGCAGGCACTGTCCCCACAGCTCCCATTTGCTGAGTTCTGGCGGGGGGGGCAGTGTGCAAAGCCACCTCGCCAAGCCTCTGCCTAGGAGCAGCAGGGACAGGTCACTGCTTGCAGGGAGCTGCCCGAGGTGAGCGCCTCCCAGATCTGGCACCCGTCAGCCTACCTCAAACCCAAACTCCCTCCCAGAGCCCACACCCCGCATCCCCTCCCTCATTTTGAACTCCTTGCAGCTCTTCCTCCGCTTAGGAGCAGCAAGGACATGTGGCCGCTTCTGGGGAGCCACGCAGAGCCAAGTAGGGAGCCTGCTGGTCCTGAGCCAACCAGACTCTAAACCAGACTTTCAATGAAGATCAGAAATTCCAGTTTATAGAGCTTTCTGCTTGGTAAAGGGCGGATAACACAGCTTTTACTGAATATGCAAATCAATCCAAATCAGTTATATGCTCAGTTAATGGTACAACCATTATTCAAAGAACGCATTCTGCACTTGGTTCTGTAATTAGATACGCAACTCTTGTGCACAGTTCTGACACGATGCCATATGTGACTAGTTACCATAGCATTCACCCAAAGTATATACTAACCATAGCAACCTATGCATCAGACATTGCATACGTCACCTGAGAGAGAGGGGATGTATTTTTAAATATGCATACACAATGATATAAAAATCTAAATGCCTGCATGCTTCCCTAAAACATTTAAGCAATTTTAAATAAGAGTTTTAAAACTACTACTAGCATCTTGCTAAGGACACTGTGGACTATATTTTCAAGAGTGTGTTTCCTAGAGTTAAACATTTAAATTCATATTTCAGCACATAAATTAAGTGGTCTAAATTTTGGAGGTATTAAGCACCTACAGCATCCAGTCAAGTCAATGAGGCCTACAGGTGCTCAGCATCTCTGAAAATCAAGCCATTTTTAAGTGCCTAAATATGGTACATTAAGTATTAAGTTTGAAGTATCTAAACTTGAAAATCTGAGTGTGATTGTCCGAAGCCACATTCTGATTCCTGGGTGGGTTTCTTTTTTGATGTCAAAGCTGTGCATCAACTTGTTACAGCCCACATGTGGACCTCATCCCAGGAAATCAGAGGAAACTCATTATGGCTGATGAAGTTAAATGGATAAAGAGAAAAAAAAAAGAAATGCGACTATAGTCTCCATACTTCTCCCTCTTGGCTTAACCTAAAGCCCAAATTCACCTGGAAACAGAGTTGGATAACACCTGAGTGCACACTCACAGCTGGGGTGCCTATGCAGTGCTCTGCCCTTGTTTTTCCCTACTTCAGGGCTCCACACAGTCTTGCTCATCCACTCACAGCCCTCCTTGGAATTCACTTTCTTTATTAACATAAAATTCCAGAAAAGCATACACGAAAACAATCTTCCCTTCAGCCTTAAGCTGGGCACAAACACTCCTCCCTGAGATATTGTTTCATTCTGCAATCTGAGCAGTCAGTTCCCTTCTTCAGGGACCATTGCAGGAGACCCTCTCTCTCCATATCTTCACTCTGCAGTTCCACCTTCTAGTACTGCCCTCACTGAGCCCCTTTGATCCTTTATAGCCCAGGTGCAGCCCTGCCCCCTCAACTTGCTCAACTGGGAGACCTGACACAGGGCAGCTGGACTTACTTTAGTCACGGGGCCAGCCCCCCTGCGACATATCCCAATCTATTTATTTCAGTGGAATTATGCGTAAGATTGAAACTGGACCACCAGGCATCAGAAACTGTCCTGTTTACAATGCAGCTGAGGTGTGTACCATGAAGCTGCTACCACACAGCTTTCAGCCTCCTGCCTCACTCAGACAAAGCACCAACTTTAGCAAAGCAGAAGTGACAATTTATTACATTACACATCAATGCACTGGCAGTACCTTAGGGGCACCGGGAATGTAAATCATGTCACCACTTGCTCCTAGGGTACAATTTCAAGAAAGATTTCTGCACTCTTCTGCACATGTTCTCCCACAGAAAGCTAGCTGAACTGTCTCCACATTCTGTTGACCTATTTCAGTATAGAAAGGAGACAAGAGGGTGAAATTCAATCTCTCTTCCTGCTCAGCATTTTGCCTCAGCCAAAAACATCACCTCAGGCAGCCATGAAAGCTATTCTTTTATTTTTGAAAGTTAATTGAGCTTAGAAATGAACTAGTGGGGCACATCTCTTTTAACCACAAGCACAGCTGTTTATAGATAGCTGTGAGTAATGCCGTCAGCATTCACAATTGGTATAAAGGCTCCATTGTTCATCCCGTTAATATGACATGGGTAAGTGCTTTCAAGTTGGCCAGACCCTTGGCTTAGGGCATAAGGTCCAAAAAGTGTGACGCTGCAAGAGGCAGCACTTCTTCAGGAGGTCCTCTTCACTGCAAGCAGGTCAGCATGTTCCTGGCTAGAAAACTAGCCAAGCAGGCTTTGAGAATTAACTGAATCAATCCCATTAGCTGTAGAGCAGAGGAGAGATGCTACAGAAAGTCCCTGCTCTACTGTTTGTGAAATGGAACAACTTGAAAAGCATTCTGCTATCCTGGAAGGTACTCGGAAGTAACACAGTGTGATCACCAGTAAGGTATAGTGGGAAATTCAGCAGCTGACTTTGCCAAACTAGAAGGTGGAGAAGGTTCTCCTCTCTTGCCTAATCCTGGATCCTGATAAAAAGAGAGGCAGACTTTGGTGATTTCCCTCCTACAATGATGAGCACAGCTAGGGATCCCTTTCCCAAAGTTGGTGGGGGAAAGAAACAACGGGGAGCCCAATTACAGGGCACAACCATCAGAATAGGTTACAAAACAGAGACAGGGTCGGAGAAAGAGGGCCACTGATTTTGTGTGGGAAGGATTTGGAACTCAGATGCTTCTTTACAAGGAATTAGTTCAGTATTCCAACCTCAGAGGATAGTACCTGTATCTGTGTCAGCACTGAAGCATTACCAACACATGCCTTGATCATACCTATCTCTCTTGGAGTTTTATACTGCCACACACCACAGCAATAGTAAAGTTAGTAGATACATTTAGACTGGAAATAAAGGTGTACATTTTCAACAGTGTCAGTAATTAATCACTGGAACAATTTACCAAGAGTTGACGGGTCCTTCACCACAGGCAAAGTTCAAATCAAGGTCGGATGTTTTTCCAAAAAGATATGCTCTAGGAATTATTTTGATAAAGTTCTATGGTCGTGTTACACAAGAGATCAAACTAGATGATCACAATGCTTTGTCCTGGGATTTGTGATCTGCATTGTCCCAGAGCAGCACAGCTGTTGAAGTGGTTCATAATCAAAATTTGGTTCTTGATGTAGCTGGGGCTTGAGCTTCTTATTACTTTGAAAATAATGACCAAAGCCTTAAACTGGCATTAGAAGCTGACTGGGAGGGACTTGATCACAGGCCTGATGTGAGGCATAAACCATGGAGAATGCAGGCAGACATATTCTGTACTAACTGGCCTGTGTTCTGTTTTCACATTCAGTGAATTAGAGTAACCCAGTCTGGGGATGACAGATGAATGGACTACTGTGTCCAGAGCCTCACCCAGGAGGAAGGGACAAAGTTTCCTAGTAATCTGGAGGTGAAAGAAGGCATTTTTACAATCTGATGGTATCTTGTCATCTAGGTCCAGAGAGGAGTCAAATAGGACCATATGCCCTCAATGGAAGGTGGAAACAATGTCTTGAATAGTTTTGAGTGGAACCTAAGAGTAACATGCTGCACTGCAGGGGATGAATGCTAAACGTGCTAAATGAGCTGGAAGTGTCTTTTTGTGCATCATCTAATCCAACTCCTCGCAGAAGCTGGTTTCATTTAGGTAACTTAAGGGTGTCAAAACCTATGCAACAAATCATAGGCAATTGACTGTCCCTGCTTGTATATGATCATCATCCCACAGGACATATTATAAGCTTCAGTGGAAAACTCACTTATAAAGGTGTAAATGTAACAGCTGCAAGGATATCAGTTTTGCATTTGTTTCCAGAAATATAAATTCTTGGCTAGTCAACAACAGGATGAGCAAGATTTTGGTACAGAGTACAGACAGGATTTTACACACATTTATTCTTTCATAGAAATGCCTTTTAGAATTCAGAGGAAGACACAACGTGAACTGGGTGAATGGGTTGTGTACTAATCTGATTATTTCTGAACATGTTCCACCTTGTGAATTTCCCATATGTTTCTTGCATCCATATGTTGTCTCTTGACATATTCATAGATTGTAACATTTTGGGGGTAGGAGCTTTCTTCTTGTTATACATGCATGCAAAAAGTGCCAGCACGCTGAGAACCTGGTTCCTCACTGGGGCCCATAGGTACTTCTGCAATACAAATGAACAATATTTATAATTTGTTTGACTAATATAAAGATTATGGATTGTTCATCATGGACTATTTAATGGGATTACTTGCAAGGCCTTGTTTACTCCTTGGCATGCTTGGCATAGATTCTGCAACTCCCCTGCAGCAGATGGGAGATTCTGGGTCATCTTCAGATAAATTAAGAAAATGTGCTTCTCTTTCATTAAATATAAACAACACAGCCAGTACAGTATCATCTCTCTTATTTAATTTAATATTATATTCCCCTAAATTTTTAAGTTGCAATAGGCTACAGAATATTTTTTCAATTAAAAATGCATAACACAATTAGAAGTTGTCAGGGGAAAGTTGGAGACTTTGGCTATTAGGTGGGAGACAGTTGGTACTTTTGGCACCTGGGGATTTGTGGGAAGCAGTCTGAATTTATGGGATAAACACAGGAGTTGGATGTTATGATAAGCAGTGAAATAGCTAACGATGACTTGATAACTGATTGTCACAGGGTGAGTCAGTTTTTTAAGAGGAGTTGTGTTTAGCCTGTGTCATAACATTTTTCCCAGATCTGGCCCTTAGCGTCCAAAATATGGGTGTTAGCATGAAAACCCAGGTGATGGGACTGACAATTCAGGGATCAGGTGAGAGACCAAGTTACCTGCTGCAGGACTATGATCTAAAAAGGCAGGCAAGTAGCAGAGTCAAGGAGAGAAACTTGCAGGTCACGTGGTCTATCACCTGACTCCTGGACTCTGAGTGTATGTCAATACTGCACTTAAAAACCCTGTGACAGCTGACTGGGGCTGAGGTTAAGGGACTGTTTGATTGTGGGGTAGATATTAACTTTGGACTCAGGTTGCAGTCTGAGCTCTGGGACCCTCTCACATTGAAGAGGTTCTAGAGCCTGGGTTCCAGCTCAAGCCTGAACATCTACACTGCAATTAACCAGCCCCACAGCCTGAGCCTTGTGAGCCAGAGTCAGCTGACACAGACCAGCGGCAGGTTTTTAACTGCACTGTAGATGTAGCCTCAGTTCTGTTACCTGGGAGTCGGCAGGCTGAACCTACCACTAGTGAAGCTAAATCCACTGGGCTAAAGGTTATAAGGGAGGATGATCTTCTCCCAGTTTTAATATATGTAGATATAGCTATCTGGTAGAGCTGGAAGGGACCCCCAATGGTCATTGAGTCCAGCCCCCTGCCTTCACTAGTAGGACCAAGTACTGACTTTGCCCTGGATCTGTAGGTGGCCCCCCTCAAAGACTGAACTCACAACCCTGGGTTTAGCAGGCTAGCGCTCAACCCACTGAGCTATCCCTCCCCTCCTATTTTGTGACACTAGCCCTTTGCTTTTGTAAAAATGCCTGAAATTGAAATGAATTATTTGAGTTTGAGTTGAAATGAAATGTTTCATTTCAACATTATCAAAACATTAACATTTTTCAGCTAGATCAAAATTATTTGGCAAACTTGACACAAATCCATGAATAGTTTCTGGTCAACCAAAACTGCAGTTTTTGGTGAATAAACTATTCAGTAAAATAAAACGCACCCAACGCTATTCATTATCCATATTGTGTGTGGGGGGGGGAAGAGGGATGTTTATACATCCTATGCTGGTTAAGCAGCCAAAGGGTTAACAAAGCAACTGTCTGCCTGCGCAGACAGTGTAGATTGGCAGCCTCACTGCAGCTGTAAGGATAAAAGAGCTGCAAGGTAGGAGGGCAGCGTGACTGCCAGAGTTGCACAGGAACTGCAGAGAGGGGATCCCTCTGGTGGACTTGTGACAAGCCGCTGGGGAAGCCTATGGAGGGGGAGAGATAGGAAGTACCTCCTGGAGCAGCAAGGGACTGGGAAGGACTGGTTCTTGCTATTCCAAACAAGCTGGAACTCGGTTGAGTGGGTGGGCCTGGGTCCCTTTTACCTACTCCAGCGTGTGGCTTTTCAAGATGAAGGTCCTAAATGCAGGAGACATAGGACTGATTAGCCCCTGCTAGAACTACAGAAGTTTCAACTCCCCATCATCCTGAAGGGGACAGATACTACTGAGGATCCGGCTAGGAGTCGTCGGGTCGTAACAAGGATCGGCAGGTAGTGATCAACCTATTGGGGATCGATTTATCACCTCTCATCTAGACACGATAATCAATCCCTGAACGCGCTCCCTGTTGATTCTGGAACTCCACCAGGGCGAGAGGCAGAAGCGGAGTCGACGGGGAAGCCACAGCAGTCGATCCCGCGCCGTGAGGATGGAAGGTAAGTCAATCTAAAATACGTCAACTTCAGCTACGCTATTCTCGTAGCTGAAGTTGCGTTATCTTAGATCGACTCCTGCCCCCCCAGTGTAGACCAGGCCATGGACTTAACAAATGCAGAACTGGGTGTGGTGACATAAAGGAGACAGTGTAGCTCCCAATCTCACCACCAGGTGGGCACTACCAGACAAATCGGTAATAATGTACTTCCAGTATGAATTATTGGATGACTTTGTGCTGAAATCTGGAACTTTCAGGAGAAGTACACATTATCTCGTGCAGCCAGCAGTTTTCTGAATATTCATGTGGAACAAACATGGTTCTGCAAATCTTAGCAAACTAAACTCAAACCTTTTATTCACAAAAATATTTGTGAATCAGTATTCTATTTAAGTAACTTAAATTCCTTTTACTCTGACTATTGATAAAAATAAACAGATACAAAAACATCCAGATTCTGACAGAGCATGCTTAGAATAATACATTTAGATGATCATATACTAAGGTGAACTGGATTTTACCAAAAGGTCACCCATAACTATCAATCAGAAAACCAGAGCTGTTACTGTTTCCTTTTAGAGCTACTCTCTAATGCTGTAGTGTGCTAGTCAATGAGAACTCTCTCTTAAAAATGTCAATCTTCTCTGTGTGAGACTGACTAATCTAAGGTTGCACACTTAATGTGGGCAACCTGCCAGCTATGTGTATGGCTAAAGCTAAGAGTTCCTCCTCTAGAGCAGGTGTGGTTTTGGCAAAGTCCAGAGAAAGAAATCCTTGGGGCAGTGCCAAATAACCTTTGCAGGCAGGATTAAGCTCCATGGGAAATAAGCCAGGCCAGGCAAGCCCAGAAGCTGAAACTACAAAAATCAAATGGTGGTTTGAAAAGAGTCCTTTTGCAAAAAAAGGCACCTTTATGAGCATTAGGACCAAAGAATGATCCGCACACCTATATTTGGATTTCTCCCAAACCTGCAATCTTCCCCTAGATATCCTTAATTTGGTGTAACAAGTATTTCCATTTAAATTAACCATTTCTTCTACATGCACCATGGGCTATATGAAAGTTGCAAGAAAAACTGTAAACCTACTTAATCTTTCTTTCATAGATTCCAAACAGCTTTCACATTGGAAGTAATTTATTTATGTCACTCTTACTATAAAATTATCAATTTTAAAATATGGCCTAAAAATATTAGTGTATCCTCCTGAAAAACTTTGTCCTATAAGGACCTCTTTGATGAAAATTTACTGCACATTTACTTTGTTGGACAGTATCTCATTATACACACAATTTTCTTGTCTCTCAAGATGATCCTCATGGACACAAACTGCTGTGATGATGATGAAGATGATTCAGCACTTAGACTTGTTTCAGGCTACTTTGAAATTTGAATTATCTCACACTCCAGCAATGAAAGAAATAGTCTTTTTCATATTAGTATTATTATTATAGATACAAGTACTTAGATTATAAACTTTTTGGAGGATACACCTCTTTAAAGCACCTTGCAAATTTTGAATGCTTATAAAAAATATTAATAGCAATAGATATATTTCTTGTGCATGTCTCTGCCATATTCACCACAATGGCACAATTTTTTGAGTCACAGCCACTGTCTTTGGATCTCTAAAATCTGTTCCAGTTACTATTCAACAAAGATCAGATAACTGCTATGTTCCATTTGTTCCACTGGGATATCAACCTGCTGTCATAATCTGAAGTTTTAGACATGGAAATAAAACCCCTAAATACAACACTGATGTTCTCTAATAATTTCTTATTCTGTACGTGAAAGATAAGAACCACAAGCCGAATCAAGGCCATCCTGTTGGCACATAAATTTCATAGATTGCCCATGTCATCTTAATTGTAAGCTTAGCACAGACGTAAGACACAGTGAGAGAATGCAGATATATTGCCAACTCTCATTTTCAGTGTTAAACAGTCATTTGCACTTCACACTGTGTCTGCTGAATCTTATGCAGCTTCTGAAGTAATCAAATTAGGGTGAGTCTTCACAATAGCAGACGCCAGGGCTGTTCTTAGGCATACACCACATACGCTGCTGTGTAGGGCACCACTAAATTTGGGGCACCACTGATAGGATGGGACAGCAAGCAGGTAAGAGCGGGACTCGGTCATAGAGCCGAATCTGCTGGCGTGGCGCATTCTGAGGGAGGGTACCGCTGGGGTCTCTGGGAAGGGGTGCAGGAACTCCACAGTGTGACTCTCTCACTGCCACCATGAGGTGCAGTTGGCCAGGCAGTGATGACTCCAGTGGTATCCTTTAGCTGCCTGCGTAATGCATTCTTCTCTCCCCCCCTCAGCAAAGTGGAGCCCAGCCCCCAACAATGCCTGGAGTCCCCCCCCCCAGTGCTGAGTGCAGCCCCACTCCATGGAGTGGTTGTCCCCCCTCACCCCAACAGCTTTGGACAAATTGGAGAAATGGTCTGAGGTAAACCAGATGAAGTTTAATAAAGACAAATGCAAAGTGCTCCACTTAGGAAGGAACAAGCAGTTTCACACATACAGAATGGGAAAAGACTGTCTAGGAAGGAGTATGGCAGAAAGGGATCTAGAGGTTATAGTGGACCACAAGCTAAATATGAGTCAACAGTGTGATGCTGTTGCAAAAAAAACCAAACATGCTTCTGGGATGCATTAACAGGTGTGTTGTGAGCAAGACATGAAAAGTCATTCTTCTGCTCTACTTTGCGCTGATTTGGCTTCAACTGGAGTATTGTGTCCAGTTCTGGGCAATGCATTTCAAGAAAGATGTGAAGAAATTGGAGAGGGTCCAGAGAAGAGCAACAAGAATGATTAAAGGTCTAGAGAACATGACCTATGAAGGCTGAAAGAACTGGGTTTGTTTAGTTTGGAAAAGAGAAGACTGAGAGGGGACATGATAGCAGTTTTCAGGTATCTAAAAGGGTGTCATGAGGAGGGAGAAAACTTGTTCACTTTAGCCTCTAAGGATAGAACAAGAAGCAATGGGCTTAAACTGCAGCAAGGGAGGTTTAGGTTGGACATTGGGAAAAAGTTCCTAACTATCAGGATGGAATAAATTGCCTAGGGAGGCTGTGGAATCTCCATCTCTGGAAATATTTAAGAGTAGGTTAGATACTGTCTAGACCATCCCAGATAGACATTTATTTGGTCCTGCTATCAGGGCAGGGGACTGGACTCGATGACCTCTCGAGGTCTCTTCCAGTCCTAGAATCTATTAATCTATAAGGTGCTTGGGCTGGCTGGCTGCATGTCAAGGAAATGACTCACTGCAAGAGACCGAACGGGCTGGAATGCGCACTTCACCGTGGTGCCAGCAGCGATGGCAGACAAGAAGCAGGGGGAATATGACACAGCCTGGAAGGGCTGAGCAGAAGTGGACTACAGTGAGCCAGGTGGGGTGAGGGGCCCCACGGACCTCGATGACACGGCCAGCTCCGAGGATGAGTCGGGCTAAGTTCCCCCAACTTCTCCGACTGGCCTTTCCCCTCCCATGGGGGCGAGAATCACTACTCAGCTTCCGGGACATCAGCAATTAGGAGGGGGTCTTCTGGGGATCTGCTGGCAGGAGTAGTGGCCGTGCCCCTTCAACACACTGGGGTGAGTGAGGCATCAGTTTAATAATACTGTGTAGGGCCTCATAAATCCCAAGGATGGCCCTGGCAGAAGCAACTATTTCTGTCAGTAAAAGTGGAATTGAATGGTTCACCAGGGCACAGCTCAGATAATACTGTTTGTAACTGATCTAAAGGGCTGATCCAAGCAAGATTCCTAGCGCTTTTCATCTCTGTTTTTCATCTTCCAGAGAGCAATAAAAATAATTCCTTCAACTACCAGTAGGGTTGGTGCTATGTACAAATCAAAGTTTCGTTTTATAGGAAGTAATGTGCAAAGAGGGAATTAAACCAAAGTTTTTGGTTCCTGCTTTGTTGATTATCCATCTAATGAAGAATTTGAAACAGACTCTTATTGTGGCGCCTGCTTTATCCACTTCAGCTGTGAATAGTGCATCTACCTACTATTACAACACAGTATGATAAGTGTTAAAACAGCAGAGTGCTAATTTAATGGGAAAACCCTGAGTGAAGACTTCAGGAATCATTCATGCAATTCTTAATGATTTCAAGAACATCTATCAAATAGACTTATAAGAGGTTTCCTTAGGAGCTGTGATTAATTTCTGAATGTGCTGTATTTGCGGCATTTGTAGCAGGTCAGCTAGGAACATTTTAGGCAATTCCATTAGAATGCTATATAGTGGAATAATTCTCAGATTGACCAGTAGGAGATGATGGATGATTAAACAACCTTATAGATAAGGGCAACCAATAGCGCTGGACCACTTTTAATAGTGGAGGTGCTGAAAGCCAGCCCCCTTGTCCCTGTCTGCGTCCCTCCCCGAAGAGTTGGGGCTGGGAGCAGGGCCATGTCTCCAGAAGTAGGGGACCTAGACAGGAACAGGGATAAGGGGGCCAAGGCTAGGGCGAGCAGTCGGGACCCTGGGCATGGGGCCGGCAGCGGAGTCCCAGGTGAGGATCCAGAAGTGGAGCCCTGGGGATGGGGCCAGAAGTCCGCATGCAGGTCCAGGAGCAGAGCCTGGGTACAGGGCAGGCAGCCAGGACCCCTCATGCTGAACGGAGCCCCACATGAAACCTGGGGGTGCTGCAGCACCATTCACACTCCTAGTTCCCATGCCTATGAGGGCAACACTTATATTTTGCACATACATAGTAGGTGGATGAATAAAAACTGATTGATTGTAGCCTCTAGAAAAATACAAATTGGGACATGGATATGCTGCAAGTACGACTTTCAAAAGTTCTTTAACAATGGTAAAGGATCTGTCGTACACAAAGAATTTAGAAACTCTTAGAAATAATTAAGAATTAAACTAGAGATTACTGAAATCTTGCTCATGGGCTCTTACCAAATTAATATCCTACTGTTTTATCAACATGTTTTAAAAGTGTAGCACAGGTCTCTTTTAACAAATTCCTAAATAAATATAATTAATGAGAATGCGCACGGGCATATCTAATACCATACCTGGCATTCACACTTTGTCTAACATAGGGTTCAGAGGTTTAGTGTTCGGCAAACTATTCAGAGCCAATTGTTCATTTAACAGTCAGCCCTTTTTGAAAATCTTCCGTACACCCTACCCATCCACTTCTAAAACAACCCCCTAACTGATGCCTGAGTTATTGAAGTCTTCAAATTGTGGTTTGAAGACCTCAAGCTGCAGAGAATCCACCAGCAAGTGACCCATGCCCCACGCTGCAGGGGAAGGCGAAAAACCTCCAGGGCCTCTGCCAATCTGCCCCGGAGGAAAATTCCTTCCCGACCCCAAATATGGCGATCAGCTAAACCCTGAGCATGTGGGCAAGACCCACCAGCCAGCACTCAGAAAAGAATTCTCCGCAGTAACTCAGATCCCATCCCATCCAACATCCCATCACCAACCACTGGGCATACTTATCTGGCGATAATCAAAAATCAATTGCCAAAATTAGGCTCTCCTGTCATACCATCCCTTCCATAAACTTATCAAGCTTAGTCTTAAAGCCAGATATGTCTTCTGCCCCCACTACTCCCCATGGAAGGCTGTTCCAGAACTTCACTCCTCTAATGGTTAGAAACCTTCGTCTAATTTCAAGTCTAAACTTCCTAGTGTCCAGTTTATACCCATTTGTTCTTGTATCTACATTGGTACTAAGCTTAAATAATTCCTCTCCCTCTGTAATATTAATCCCTCTGATATATTTATAAAGAGCAAGCATATCCCCCCTCAGCCTTCTTTTGGCTAAGCTAAACAAGCCAAGCTCTTTGAATCTCCTTTCATAAGGCAGGTTTTCCATTCCTTGGATCATCCTAGTAGCCCGTCTCTGAACCTGTTCCAGTTTGAATTCATCCTTCTTAAACATGGGAGACCAGAACTGCACACAGTATTCCAGGTGGGGTCTCACCAGCGCCTTATATAACGGTACTAACACCTCCTTAGCTTTGCTGGAAATACCTCGTCTGATGCATCCTAAAACCGCATTAGCTTTTTTAACGGCTATATCACATTGGCGGCTCATAGTCATCCTGTGATCTACCAATACCCCAAGGTCCTTCTCCTCCTCTGTTGCTTCCAACTGATTCATCTCCAATCTATATCTAAAGTTCTTATTATTAATCCCTAAATGCATGACCTTGCACTTTTCACTATTAAATTTCATCCTATTACTATTACTCCAGTTTACAAGGTCATCCAGATCTTCCTGTATGGTATCCCGGTCCTTCTCCGTGTTAGCAATACCCCCCAGCTTCGTGTCATCCGCGAACTTTATTAGCACATTCCCGCTTTTTGTGCCAAGGTCAGTAATAAAAAGGTTAAATAAGATTGGTCCCAGAACCGATCCTTGAGGAACCCCACTAGTAACCTCCTTCCAGCCTGACAGTTCACCCTTCAGTACGACCCATTGTAGTCTCCCCTTTAACCAGTTCCTTATCCGCCTTTCAATTTTCATATTGATCCCCATCTTTTCCAATTTGACTAATAATTCCGCATGTGGAACCGTGTCAAATGCCTTACTGAAATCGAGGTAAATTAGGTCAACCGCATTTCCTTTGTCTAAATAGTCTCTCACCTTCTCAAAGAAGGAGATCAGGTTGGTTTGGCACGATCTACCTTTAGTAAAGCCATGTTGTACTTTGTCCCAATTACCATTGACCTCAATGTCCTTAACTACTTTCTCCTTCAAAATCTTTTCCAAGACCTTACATACTACAGATGTCAAACTAACAGGCCTATAGTTACTTGGATCACTCTTTCTCCCTTTCTTAAAGATAGGAACTATGTTAGCAATTCTCCAGTCGTACGGTATAACCCCTGAGTTTACCGATTCATTAAAAATTTTCGCTAACGGGTTTGCAATTTCATGCGCCAGTTCCTTTAATATTCTCGGATGAAGATTGTCCGGGCCCTCCAATTTTGTCCCATTAAGCTGTTCAAGTATGGCTTCTACCTCAGATGTGGTAATATCCACTTCCATATCCTCATTCCCGTTTGTCATCCTTCCATTACCCCTAAGCTCCCCATTAGCCTTATTAAAGACTGAAGCAAAGTACTTATTTAGATATTGGGCCATTCCTAGGTAATCCTTAACCTCCTTTCCATCCTCAGTGTGTAGCGGTCCCACTTCTTCTTTCTTTGTTTTTTTCTTATTTATATGGCTATAGAACCTTTTACTATTGGTTTTAATTCCCTTTGCAAGGTTCAACTCTACTTGGCTTTCTCACTTGATCCCTACATGTTCTGACCTCACTAAGATAGCTTTCCTTGCTAATCCCACCCTTCTTCCACTCCTTATAGGCTTTCTGCTTTTTCTTAATCCCCTCCCTGAGATGCTTGCTCATCCAGCTTGATCTACAACTCCTGCCTATGGTTTTTTTCCCCTTTCTTGGGATGCAGGCTTCCAATAGTTTCTGTAGCTGCGACTTAAAGTAATTCCAGGCCTCTTCCGCATTTAGATTCACAAGTTCTTCAGTCCAATCCACTTCCCTAACTAATTTCCTTAATTCTTTAAAGTTAGCCCTTTTGAAATAAAAAACCCTAGTCCCAGATCTATTTTTGTTTATCCTTCCGTCTAGTTTGAACTGAATTAGCTCATGATCATTTGAACCAAGGTTGTCCCCTACAACCATTTCTTCTATGAGGTCCTCACTGCTCACCAAAATCAAATCTAAAATGGCATCTCCTCTTGTTGGTTCTTCAACTACTTGGTGAAGGAATCCATCAGCTATCACATCCAGAAAAATCTGAGCCCTACTATTCTTGCTAGCACTTGTCCTCCAGTCTATATCTGGGAAGTTAAAGTCTCCCATGATCACACATTTCCCATTAGTGTTTACTTCCTTAAAAACATTAAAGAGGTCTATATCCATCTCCAAATCAGATCCCGGCGGTCTGTAGCACACCCCAAGCATTATCTCAGGGGAGGCTCTAGTAGCTTTCTTTCCCAGTGTGATTTTTGCCCAGACAGACTCTGTCTTGTCCATTCCATCACTTCTTATTTCTTTACAGTTAACTTCCTCATTGACGTACAATGCTACTCCACTACCTTTGCCTTTATTTCTATCTTTCCTAAACAGCACATAGCCTTCAATACCCGTACTCCAATCATGACTACTATTCCGCCACGTTTCTGTTATCCCTATAATATCCAGTTTCACTTCCTGCACCATTAGCTCTAGTTCCTCCATTTTGTTCCCTAGGCTCCTCGCATTAGTGTACAGATATCTTAATTTTTGCCATTTGGCTTCACTCACATTCTGTACCCTGTTAGGCACAGACATTCTACCACCAACATCACTTGTTAGTCTGTTATCTACACTACCCTTCTTCCTTATGCCAATTCTTCTGTCCATGGCTGTATCCCCTCTTACGTTGTTTATTTCCCTCTCAAGGTTAAATTCCGGCGTGGAGATCTCCTGAACATCTCCCAATCATCTCCCCCAAATTTCTAGTTTAAAGCTCTCTTAATCAGGTCAGCAAGCCTCCATCCTAGAAGTCTATTTCCCTCCTTGCTCAGGAGAAGTCCATCCCGAGAGAACAGTCTTCTGTCCGTAAATGCTTCCCAATGGCCGTACATCCCAAATTCTAATAACTCTTGGCCTAATCTCAAGACTAGACCACACCAAACCTCAGAATGTCAATTGGGAATTCTTAAGTAGTCAGTATAATTAATGCCCCTAGTTCTTATATTATGGAACAAGTAAATAACTTTTCCTTATTCACTTTCTCCACACCACTCATGATAGAGGTATATAAAATCATATCCCCCCTTAGTCTTTTCTTTTCCAAACTGAAAATTCCCAGCCTCTTTAATCTCGCCTCACATGGGACCCATTCCCTAATTGTTTTCTAAGCTGTCCTTTAAATCATCTTCTGTATCCAATGACTGGAAGATAGCTAATATAATGCCAATATTTAAGAAGGGCTCTAGAGGTGATCCCAGCAATTACAGAGCGGTAAGAGGGCTCTCCTGCTGACAAAGCGCTGTTCACACCATGGGGTTTTTTTTTTAACACCTCTGAATGACAAAAGTTTTGGCTATCACTTGCCAGTGTAGACATAGTCTTATTCAAACACATTTCATAGACTGGCAGATACAGAATCATTAAGAATAATAATTCCAGCATTGTCCCTTAACGGCTCGTAGAGTTTGCAGATACGTGGCTATCTTGACCCAGTCTCCTTTCTGCCTGTATTCCAGACTTCTGCCTGTTGAGGTAAACTAATATATTCTGACAGTAAACACTAGCCCTGTAACCAGGCCAACATACAAAATTCATAAATTGTTACAGGGAAGCCCCCATATCTGTCACGTTGTCAGTGGGCAAACTCCAGAGTAAGGTGAGTTTTTCTTGAGTTAATGCACCCCAACCAGTGAAGTTTTACCCTGGACATTAAGCACTGAGCCTAGCAGGTTGGCCCTGCTTTCATTCAATGTTTATCAGATACTGAAGTTGGAAACTGAGCTTTCCAAGAGCTATCTATATTGGAGCTGAGTTAAATTTTTTAGATGAATAAATTATTTGCCAAAAAATGCAGAGTCGGGTTAACTGAAATTATTGACAAATTCAGATCAAATTTGGTGAATAGTTTCAGCTGCGTAAAATGGAAAACACATTAAAAAAATTTAAAAAATAGAAATTAAGTATTACAACTTTTCATTTCAAAATGATGTTTCATTTATACATTTACCTAGATTAAAAAAGGGTTAAAAAAATCACTCAAAAATGGGACACAAAAACTGAAAAAAACTTTTGTTTTGGGTCAGGTGAAACATTCTGCCTAAGGTGAAAAAACCAGAAAAATTTCCATTTCAGTTGATCTGAAATAAATGTGTTTTTTTTTCATTTAATCTACCAAACTGAAATATCAATTATTCACCTAGCTCCAGGGGTGAAAGTAACTGAAAGGACTTATCGGTACGCCGGAGTCCTGAGTGGGGGTGTGACCTCAACCAGAAGAGGCATGGCCTCAACCAGAAGAGGCAGGGTCTTTAAAGATTTAAAGGCCTGGGGCTCCAGCTGTGGTTGGGAGCCCCAGGGCCTTTAAATCACCCCAAAGCTACCAGCTGCAGAGGCAGCTGGGAGCCCCTGGGCTGTCGGGCGAAATAAAGGGACTGGCGCTCCGGCCACCACAGAGCCCTGGACCTTTTAAATCCCCGCTCGAGCCCCACTGCCGGAGCTCCGTGGCAGTGCTTTAAAGGGCCTGGGGCTTCCCTCAGCAGCAAGAGCCCTGGATCTTTTAAATCTCCACCCGAGCCCAGCTGCTGGGCTCTAGTGGGGATTTAAAGGGCCAGAGGCTCCAGCCGCTGTGGGGAGCCCCGGGCCCTTTAAAGCGCTGCCCAAGCCTCGCTGCTGGGCTCTGGCGATGATTTAAAGGGCACAGGGCTCCCTGCAGCAGCTGGAGCCCTGGGCCTTTTAAATCACCACCGGGGAAGCCGGTCCAGTCCGGCACGGCGTACCATCTCTTGCCGGTACACCATACCGTACCGTACTGGCTTACTTTCACCTCTGCCCAGCTCTAGTCTGCATACCCTCCCCCACCCCCCAGCAGCCTTTTTGAGCCTTTTTGATTATCCAGCCCTCTTCCCTCCATTTCACTCATTCATCTGCACATGAGCCCCTTCCTGTCTTCTCTCCTGCATCAAACACATCTGCTTTCTGGCTCCTAGCATCCAGAAGAAAAGTAAACAGCACACTGACCCTAAATGCTGTAGCAATGCCCCACAGTTCTGTAGCAATCTGATTCTGGATTCTGCAACAACTCAGTGTTCCCATCAACTTTTACAATTTTATCACTAGTCTAGCAGGATGTGGCACTTTACTTAAAACTCTGTCTCCTGGAGATAACTGATTTTGTTATCCCCCCAAAAACTTTCATTAAGCAAAAACAAAAAAAGTTTTCAGCTCTCATGATTGCAGAGAAAAGCTTGTATGCGTGATCCAAGTGTATCCGACAGGTTCACAAACCAGAAGGAAATAAAATCTAAAAATATCTTATTTTTTAATGTCATGATTTGGGGGATCGACAATTTTAAAATGCTTGTGATGGGCAATATTGAAAACTGACAACACATAAAAAGTTGTCAAATGCACAAAATAAACAAATAAATAGATAAAGCAATTTTTACTATTTTTTTCTAATTTTCAATATTCACAAGAGTTACTGTATTATAGGTGATAACAGTAAGTACATTTATATGTTTCTGGCATTTTTAAAGCTGATCACATCACTTTACAAGCAACTTATGAAAACAAAATCAAAGGATTGTTAACTAGAACCATGGCATTGGTTGAACTGAGGAAAAGAAATGCTCAGACATTCCAAGGAACAAAATGACTGCCAACTATTACTTGGTGTATTGGCTGACATGCATGAGAATAAACTGCTACACATCTTTATGAATAACAAATACAAATATTTTTGCTTCCAAGGAAGATCAAAACCCAAAAGGGACACACGTTATTGGTGAGATGCCTGGAGAATATGTCTCCTTTAGCTCAAAGTGTGGGTGTATCAAAACCAGAGGCTATGAAGAGCACTTTGGCATTTTCTCTCTGATTCCTATTAACTGATGTTTATCAAGGACCGAATGTAGTGTTTAGCCCCAGATCCACACTGAGGGTAGCACTGTGCAACACCATCCCAGAGGGAGCTCTGGGAAGGCGAGAACCCCAGGGAAGCACATTCCTTCTCTCATCTCCCCATTATGTAGGAGGAGTGCACAAGTTCCATGAGAAGTGCTGGTTTATCCCCAGTCTATGAAGGACCCACTGCCACAATCAGTCTTTTTCCAGGCAATTTTATTTCCCAAAGATAGGCAAAATCCGTCCCTCAGTACTCCCTGGGCTACAGCTCCCAGGGGATTTTTCTCCTTTGCCTCCCTCACTCTCTCCTGCTTCAGGGTTCACGATAGGATTTTTCTGTTTTAGCTGAGCACTGTTTTCTGTTTTAGCTGAGCACTGCCTCCCTGGAGACCTTGTTTTTTCAGCAGGTTCCCAATGCCTCGAGGGAAGTCCCTGCTGCTCCTGCTTACTCATCCTTACTGATAGCCTAGCTCTTTATAGGGAGCATCTTGGCTGGCTGGTTCTAGACCTCTAGTAGACCACCCTGCTACATTCTGCCATTTCTTGGACCTGTCTCCTTGTCACTCCTGGCCAGCTCTGGGAGCCAGCACAATAGCTTGCACTCCTTAGGGTACACAGAAGAAACAATCCTTACGCTCTCCCCAAAATAGGGACCTCTCTTATCCCTAGCTAAAGTTTCCAACTGAGATAGCTCAGTGGTTTGAGAATGGGCCTACTAAACCCAGGGTTGTGAGCTCAATCCTTAAGAGAGCCACTTAGGGATCTAAGGCAAAAATCAGTACTTGGTCCTGCTAGTGAAGGCAGGGGGCTGGACTCGATGACCTTTCAAGGTCCCTTCCAGTTCTAGGAGATAGGTAAATCTCCAATATATAAAAACGTGACACTCCAGAAGGAGTGCCAGAACCTCCCCTGCCTCTTTCCCCTGCCCTGCCTTCTCCCCCAAGGCCCAACTCCCATTCACTTGCTGCTTTCCCCCCTCTTCCCACCTGCCTGGGTCAGAAGGGACTTGCCTGCAGAGCCAGAAGCTGCTGCCACCCAATGCAGGTAGGAGGCAGCCCTGGCTGAGTAGGGGCTGGCACAGATGATGACGCAGTGCCTCCCTACCTCCCCCACACATAGCAATCTGACTTTTGGTGTCCAATCAGTAGATCTGGCTGGACACTGTTAGGTCCCCTTCACAACTGGACTTTCTGGTGGAAAATCATGCACCTGGCCACCCTAGCATTAGCCCTTGAATGGTCTAAAGGTGAAGAGATGAGAGACATAAGGAACCTCTTCCCCTGTAGCTCACTCAATGACCAAGGACAGTCTGGCGATATGTGATCATTTAAAGCAACATAAAATGCTTCTAATATTTCTTTATCAGACTGGTATTTTGTTAAGCCTGAGCCTATTTGTTTTCAAACTGAATCTCTTCAATGTTGTTTAATCTTCTGAAAGCCTTGATCTCCAAAAAGAAACAGTTTGCAATTAAAACGAACACCAAACCCCTGTCTATCAAGGCTTTGTATTTGAATATGCATATCCTTCTTACCACATTTTATTAATGGGTTTATTTTAATAGATAAGATCCAGTTTATAAACTAACTTATAAACACACCCAATACTGTTCAAAATTCAAAAGTATTACTGTGTCCTGATCTTATTTTGCACGAAATTCATTGAATATCATTGGTTACACACTTTCTTCTCCTTTAAAGAAACAACTGGACATGAGAAATGCACTGAAGCCCAAAAGTAATTTCAGTCAGTGAATTGTGATAAGTATTGGTTCATGGACAGTATAGGCATTTGTCCTTTGATTTCTCTTCGATCTAACACCTTCGTCCCTGAGTGCTATAATTATTAACAGCAAGCCTCTCCAAAAGAACTGTTTTACATTTTATGACAATCATGATAATATCTTGCATTGCATTTTAAGTCAGTGTTGCTACACAATCTTAAAGCATAGCTTTACTCTGAAAAGAAAGTCTGACATTCAGGGCTGGCTCTAGCCATTTCACCGCCCCAAGCATGGCGGCACGCCGTGGGGAGCGCTCTGCCGCTTGCTGGTCCCACGGCTCCAGTGGACCTCCTGCAGGCGTGCCTGCGGATCCTACATCGGAGCTGCGGGACCAGCAGACCCTCCGCAGGTCCTCCGCAGGTCCACTGGAGCCGCCTGCCCCCCTCTTGGCAACTGGCAGAGCTCCCCCCCTCGCGGCATGCCACCCCAAGCACGCGCTTGGCGCGCTGGGGCCTGGAGCCGGCCCTACTGACATTGGGAGCTTCCATTTTTGCTGCCTCTCAGTGACTTGCCTCTTAAAAGTAAAAAGATGTTTTTTCTGTGAACTAAGCCTGGGATCCAGAAGCCAAACTTTGTTCTTTTGAGTTCATGTATCATCCCCAGTATTAAAGTTTCTGCAGTCAGATGATGGTGATTAGAAGGTTGATGATGCAGAAAGAAAAGAAGACTCAAGTTCACTCTGGCAGAGATATATAGGCTTCTTAGTGATAACAGGATCAAAGTCCTAGATATTAATTATTTGTATTGTGGTAACAGCTGGATGCCTGAAAACATAGTCCATTCCCCAAAGATCTTACCGTATATATGCCAAGAGCTGGACACAACAAACAGAGGCAGAGAGATAGCACAAGAAAGACAACTGTGATTAGTGTAATAACATGGAGTTTCAGCACATCAGCTGCTTCCCCACTGTTGAGTGGGTGGGGTTTTTTTGGCAACATGACAAAGGTGAGTTTGTAGGAGAGATTACAATAAAACACACTTCTGTTGGATGGGTAGCAGATATGACACTAAATGCGCACACGGTAGATATGTTGCGTACAGGAGGATGCTGGTTTTATATACTCATTTTCCTGACTATAACCACAGTTTGAATATCAATCATATTGATTGGCCCTTCACACTCTTCTCTCTCCAGCCCTCTACTCTTTACCTCTCCCTACAGTATCCTCATGCTTGCTGAGGTCAATCATCAAGGTATATTGTATAGGACATACGGTACTAGAGAATCACCTCAGCATGGGGTGGATAGGGTGTGCTTGTGATACATGCTTTGTGGTACTCACTTTAACTATTTGAGACATGCACCAGTAGCCTATTAATGCATTTCTGGTGTGGCATATTAGAATACGGCTGTTAGAATATTGCACCTTAATTCTAAATGTCTTTCTAAAAGAATGTTAAAAACAATTTTTCTGGGATTTAAACAACACATCCCTCCACTATTAACAGCTCAGACCAAAGTGTGTTTTTTTTCTCCTGCTGACAACAGTTCATCTTAATTAATTATCCTCTTAGAGTTGGTTAGGCAAAGCCCACCTTTTAATGCTCTCTGTATGTATATATATCTCCGCACTATATGTTCCAATCTATGCGTCTGATGAAGTGGGCTGTAGCCCATGAAAGCTTATGCTCAAATAAATTTTTTAGCCTCTAAGGTGCCACAAGTACTCCTGTTCTTTTTGCAGATACGGACTAATATGGCTGCTACTCTGAAGCTCAGACCAGGAGAACAACAGAGAATTTTTATATTTTTTTTACTATTTTGACTAATTTTTAGTCTGATTTTTTTTTCTCTCCTATTTCTTTTTAAGATTCCTTGCACTTACTGGGCCCTCTGTCCTTTCCACTAGCCCCATAAGCCTGGCTGCTATTTCAACATTGCTGTTTTGGCCCATGGGCTGCTCTTAACTGTTGCTTTCTACTGTAAAAGTGAATCAGGCTTCTAATTTATTTTTTACAATAAAGAGATTAAAAGTGAACTAATACTGGCCTGAGGATCGGACTCGCTGAGAAGAAAACCAAGCTCTGGATGGATTATTGGCAGTTTAAACTATAACCTCTCGCTGCCCAAGCCCAAGTCCTTCTGTGCAAAGGTTCTAATCTCTAGCCCCAGATTACCCATAGAGTCAGCACCTATGCACTGAACACAGACAGAATCAAGAACAAAAAGGAGGAGTTTCTTAGCTTCCAGCCCCAACGCCTCTTTAGCCAACACCAGACCCAAAAGCTCTCTCACTAGCTTTTTCCAGGGTCACACTGTGCTCACAGGCTCCTGCTTGGTTTTCTTGCCTCTCTCTCCCTGTTCTTTGTGATCTATCCTCAATCTCTCTCTCTGCCCAAACAATATGTATTAGAGGAGACTGCTACAGAAGCCTAGGATGCATGAGCTGAGATTGAGGAGGAGGAGGTTTTACTGGCAGAGCATGAGTTGATGAAGGGACTTCACTGAAGTTGTACCAGTTTGTTTAAACCCTATCAGAATTTGAACCATTATGCTAGGCAGGGCTCTTTGTGTGTTTAAAACTCCCACCCTGTGTCCTTTCCTTTTTAAAAACCCATTTGGTGCAATGGGGAGACAGGAATCTTCTTTTGAAAATTTGGACCCCATTATGCTAGCTGCTGTATAAACACATACAAAGCCACAGTTTATGCCTGAAAGAGCTTACAGTCTAAAGGGAATGGGAAACATTTATCATAGTTCAGTTCCATTCTAGCAAGTCATACTGAACCCATAATATAAACTGTTTGTAACTCAAAAGAGAAAAATGGAGCAATAAACTCTATTTGTCACTCAAAAATGTTGACTAACTGTGTTAATATTTTGTATTATCCCTATATAGACATGTTGAAATTAACTGACAAAATAAGCAACATAGTTGCCAGCTGATAAGAATTTCTAAAACGTGCGGGCTGCTTTGTGGGAGGATTTCATCCACAGGGAAAAGACATTTTCTGCACTAAAAAGGGGACTTTGTAGCACATCCTTCCCTGATGAAACAATGTGACTCATCTGCACTCAGTCTGAAGCTGTGCAAATTATGGTATTTGTGCTGGGATTAAAGCATGCAATGTTTACATTGTTTGAGTTCACAGAGCTTCTGCAAAAATAAATTGTTTTGTGTGATCCTGTGAGTAGGCACTAGACTGGGACTTAGGACACCTGGGTTCTATTCCTGGCTCTGCTACTGATGTGTTCTGTGGCTTTGGGTGAGTCATTTCGCCTCTCTGTGTCTACTTCCCCTCCAACCCTTTCTCTGTTAGACTATAAGCTCTTTGGGGCATGGACAGTCACTTATTAAGGCCACGTCTACACTACCCGCCAGATCGGCAGGTTGTAATCAATCTATCGGGGATCGATTTATTGCATCTCATCTAGACCCGATAAATCGATCCCCGAATCAATGCCCGTACTCCACCTCAGCAGGAGGAGTAAGCAGAGTCGATGAGGGAGCCGTGGCGGTTGACTTGCCACCATGAGGACGGCCAGGTAAGTCGAACTAAGATACTTAACTTCAGCTACACGAATTTCTTAGATCGATTCTCCCCACCACCACCAGTGTAGACCAGCCCATAGTCTTTGTACAGTGTCTAGCACAAGAGGCTCGGCTCTTGTCAGGGGCTTCTAGTAACTATTATACTATACATCATAATTTTGTGTAGCAGGTATTGGTGATTTTCAGGAAATGGCCTGTAGAGATCATTTAAACAAATAAGGGGTTTTTTTGGAGGGAAGGGTAGCGGGTGAGCACCAGAATAGAAGGATGTGGGGCCTTGTATAGATTTGGACAGTTGAGATAAAGACCAAAACTTTCAGATATTTATCCAAAGAAAACTTTCAGCATTTTAAGGTTTCCACATTCCAGACTATTTTATGTTGTTTTGAGGCTCATTGATATATTGATGGGAAATATAAGGGACAAGGGGTCAGTGTGAGTAGCTCAGTACTCAGATCTTTTGAAGGTCAGGCCACTTATTTTGCTGCTCAAATAAGAATTCAGTAGCCTAACTCATTTCTGAAAATCTGAGACAGGAAATATGCCTCTCAAAAGTGCTAGATATAGAGTAGAGTGGAAACTGTCCTACTTACCTTTCAAATAGAACATTAACCCAGTGAACAGCTCACAGAAGCAAAGTCCGCATATGTTCCTTACATCACACCAAAATGTTTAGTGCTTGCCACACGGATGTCAAACTGCTGTCACAGTCTCTCCAGTTGTACAGTAATGAAGGTGGAGGCATGAGGAAGGATTAGGGCTAAGCACTTGCATTCTGAGTATCTTGGTGTTTGTAATTTTCATGAAGCAAAACCAAAATGAGATTTGGTCTTTTCATGGTAGTATCACAATCCAGACCATGTCTTATGTTGGTAGGGGCCCATTATTGGCTCTGTGAGGCATGTAAAAATCTTGTGGGGGAAAAACAAATACAAATACAAATGCAGGATATTGTGCATATCCTTTGTGAAAATGAGAGAGTAACTAGAGAATGAACTGATAGAGTGTTATAGTTATTTTTTTCAGCACTAAAGAGTAAGCCAGTACTTAAGAGTGAAACATAAGACTGGTTATATACTGTTCTTGTATCAGGATTACTATGCTGTTTAGGGTACTGGTTTTACCAAAACAGCTATATTGATACAACCCTTATTGTGAATGCAGTTATATCCCTTCCCTCTCATGGGAGTAAGTCATTCTACTATAAGCACCTGTATGCACAACTTGTGTGTGTAGATAAACCCATAATCCATATCTGGAAGAGTTTAGGTAAATTCTAGAAAGACAATTATGGGTTTTCTGATTTACTTAATTTTTTTAAACCGGTCATTTTTAGCCAAGTTCCATCCCAAAAATATTCTCTTTAATGAAACAAAAACCTTTGCAGACAGTGTAATGAATTTTCTTTATTGAAAGAACAGTACAGTTGTAACCACAATTTAATAGCTTCTCAAACAGTGGAGAAGTCGGGGAGAACTAAACACCAGTGTCCTTGAGAATGATTAATACATATTTCACAGTTGGCTTTTCCTTCTAAGATTATGTAAAGTGGATGTTTTTGGTGTCTAAAACATTGTCCTTCAAAATACTCAGTGCTCCTTTATCAGCATCATTTTTAATGTGTAGCCCTTTGTTTTTTTGAACTGGAGTGTTTCGGCAAAGCTTTCCAATCAGTGTACATGAAACTTTGGCATAAGGCTGAGCATTTTTGTTGGGCAAAGAAAAGTCAGATTCCATCCTTTCTTCTGAGGCATGAGAGCACAAATACTGTAATCAGTAATACCTCATATAATGTAAAGAGAACACCTTTCTTTAGACACAAAATGCATCAGCTTTAGGAGATACACATTGATGTTAAGTTACTGTTTGAAATGAGGAAAAGTTAGTGATGGTTTGAAAACCTTTCCAGATTTGAGTGTCATTTTTCCCAAGCCTCAAAGCAAATGCTGACCAGAATAATAAATGGCTCTGGTTTGGGTCACTGTCCATTTTTGTTGCTTTTACATACCTGCCCAGCTAATCTCCAAGGATAAAACAATGAACAACAACTTCATTTAAACAGCAAAGGAGGAGGACAGGTAAAGGCTGAGAGCCAAAAGAAATGCACAGAGTAACATTTAGAACTGTACAAAACTAGATTTTATTTTCGTCTTGCAGAGCCACAGGTGTTGTTTGTAGCTTACACAGGCTGTCAAAGAACTGAATGCATCAAGTGCAGGTAAATAAACTCTTATGATTGGGTTTCTACTGCGTTCACAGACTTACTTCTTTTTTTTTTAAAGTAGACCTATGCTACACCCCTAATCCTGACTCATGGTAGGGGAAGACTATCCTACATCCTTTCTAAAGGTGTAGCAGCAGCCATGCTGGAGTCACGCCAACATAAAACTGGAATAATGTATTGGTGAATCAGGCCCACAATATGAAGCATAAATAATCAAACCACTAAGCTTCAGTTTTGCTAAGCAAGTTTTACTTGGTTTTGGTATGTCTAGCCCAAAAACAGTGTTCATAAAAGCCAGAAACAGCTGCAAAATAAATTAAAAACCAGATTGACAGATGTCTTAGAAGAAAGGAAGGATGATTTAGGAAGAAGAATGATATTGTAGTTAAGGTACTGGAACTGATCCACAGCATCCTGCAGTCAGTAGGAGTCTTTCCATTGACTTCAGGGGTCTTTGGATCAGGCCCTTAAGATCTGGGCTCTAGTCCCTTCTCTGCCACAGACTTCCTGAATTACCTTGAGCAAGTTGTTTCACCCTGTGTACTAGACTGTTGGTAACATTCCTGTATTGTCCTTCAGAAGGACAGGCTGTGTCCCAGTAGATTGTTCTGTACTCTAATTGCTACACCACACATGTAGTTCATATTCAAAATCTCTTGCTTTTGCTTATCTACCCAGCTCAGCTCTGCAGTTAAGCATATAAGGCAGTGTCTATTGCTAAGGACTGCACACAGCAATATTGTTTTAACAGCTAGTAGAAATTATGCAGTAATGAATTTAAATAAGTTATTTGAGTGAAGATATAGGCCCCATCCAAAAAGACTTTTGCAGGACAATAATCTTTATCCACAGGAGCAGTCCCATTGCCTTCAGTGTAACTAAGCACATGAGTAAAAAAATTCATTGAAAAGGACTGTAGGATCAGGCTCCTTTTTTTCCAGTGAGAGAAAAATATTCTTTTCAAATCATATGAACAGGAGACAGGAGATAACATATCTCAAGTGTTACTTATGTAACAGCGTAACTGCAAAGTCAGAATTTTTATGTCCCGAATTCTGCAGACTTCTGAAAGCTTTGAAAAGCTTCATGCTGTCTTATAAAATCATGCTACAACCTTCGCTCAGGTTTTTCCTGGTGATATCAACATTCTCTTGAATTAAAATTAAATTAAGTGCTTAGTGGAAGCTAACATCCCTGAAATCAATTTCAGAAGTCAATTTAGTGTACAGGGTATCTCAAACAACCATAGCAATGTTCTTATTAATGTAAGCAAATCTACTACTGCTTTGTTTTTCTAGTTTCACAACCCACAAGATCTACTGTGATGGGGTTGATAGCCCCGGTCACATGGATGAAGTAGGGGCCAGAGAGGCTCTTGTGTTAGACTCCTCCAGCTCTGTCAACCATGCATGATAGGGAGGGTGCCTTTAAAAGGGAGGAAACTGCAGTCAGCCAGGGGAGATAGAGAGCAGGACTGCCCATAGCCACTGACTGTAGGAGTGACTTCTGAAGCTGTGCAGGGAACTCCTAGGCAGGAGACCTTCATGCTGACCCAGAGGAGAGTACAGCTGATTCCCAGCATAAGATGTCTGAGCCTGTTTCAAGAGACCCAGCCACAGAGATTTCCCCAAGTTCCTTACACTGGGACTGAACCATTAGCAGCACTGTAAACTTGCCACCCCCTGCTTTGCTGGGACCACAGGGAGGGAGTATCCTTGAATATGTGGAGGTTTGTGACTTTCATTTTGATCCCCCAATTGGAGATTTAAGGAGGCCCACAAAGGACAGTCCTCCTCACGTTCCCCTCTCCCTCCCCGCCCTCCCAACACACACACAAACAGTAGGGAAATGAGGCCTGTGTTGTGACCACCCAATGTAGATAACTTGGCATGATCACATTCTCCCACGTTCTGAGGGAGGAACCACCAAGGACTCTTACACCTACCTTATGTTAGCAAAGCCTGCATTTCAATTCCCCCAACAGTTGAGGATCTCTGTAAGGAGGATTGATTCAAACTGCCTCATTTGGTAAAGCCAAAAGAAGTATCACTGTTTGAGTAAACTTTGTGTCCCTTTGTTCTTGCTTGCTAACCCGGCAAAATAAGTCTGGTCTTTCACAAAATACAAACAACTTTGGTACATGCTGTTAGGAAGATGACATCTGTCATCTCTGTAGCATCAGTTGGGTGCAAACACTTTGATCTTGCAAGGAAAATTAAATTTGGCAAAAGTCTCAAATTTTCTCCAGGAGCCACCTTTGGCCATTGAATAGCTGTGTGCCAACATCAGGGACAGCAAACACAATGTTGTATCCTGTGGGACATCCTGTTTGGAAACTCGTCCCACTATGTAGATAGATGAATCAGCAGATTTAAATACTGATGTAAGCAGAGTCAGGATTAGCTCTACCCTGACATCTGGTGGTGAATTATGGCGAGTGTGGAAAAGAATTTCAGAGACTGATCGTGTTTGCATAGGCACACCCATTCCATCTAGCATAGCCCATGGCAGCATAAAATGGTTACTTTCACAGCTGTGCGATCCCCAATTTCTTTGTTATTGGGGCAGGAGGAATAAAGTGTTGTCACCCTGATTAAGTAAATGAGGAACTACGAAACTGTTTTATGATAAAGGGTTTCACTATCAACTAAATAGCACTTGCTAGACAAGGGACATGGGTTCCAAAACCCAGTGAATGGAGGGAGGGGGCTGGGAAGGGAAGGGATGGGATGGGATGGGATCTGATCTGTACTGTACTGTACTGTACTGTACCTGGTGGTGTAGGTGCCTTGTGTGAGCCAGAAGCACCAGTTCCACGTACTTCTCTCTCCACTGTGGAATATCAGAGTTGATTTTTGATTCCCTTAAGAATCTAGATACAGGTTACTGAGCTGAACTTACTTTGGGCTAATGGTGCACTAGCACTGGGGCTCCCCTACTGTGAGCTGAAATCACTAAGAGCTGAAATAGCTGAGCTGAGAGCACTGAATACTGTGCTAACTAGTGGGGGAGCCTGAAGCTATACTGCAGAGCAGAGCAGAGCAGCTGGCAGAGCAGAGTAGAGCAGTTTGTGGAGCCACGGAGTGAGTGGAGCCAAGCAATTTGTGGGGATGGCGGGAGCGGATCACGGGACAGGTGGTGGAGCAAAGCAGCTGGCAGAGCGGAGCAGCTGTAGGACAGGTGGAGCAGCCTACAGAGTGAGCAGAGCTGAGCAGTTTGCGGGGATGGCTGGAGCGGATCATGGGACGGCTGGTGGAGCAGAGCAGCTGGTGGAGTGGAGCAGAGCAGTTTGTGGGGATGGCTGGAGGAGCAGAATGGAGTGGCTGGTAGAGCAGAACAGTTCGTGCAGAAGGCGGAAGCAGAACCCCACGGAGAGGCAGGGAAGTTGGCCCCGGACCACGTAAGGTGCCCCCTTCTACCCAGGCTGGGGGAGGAGGACCTCTACAGTTAAACTCTCGAACTCTGAGGCTGCATTGACCCGGGACAGAGACTTTTGGGTTGCGGAACTTTTGGGACTGTGGGTGATCTTTGGGGGTTGCTGGACTCAAGAGCCCAGGGGAAAGGACACGGTCCAATTTCCTGGGAATCCTGTGGCACCTTATAAATTAACAAACACTTTGGAGCATGAGCTTTCGTGGGTGAATATCCACGTCGTCAGATGCATGTGGGTATTCACCCACGAAAGCTCATGCTCCAAAACGTCTGTTTGTCTATAAGGTGCCACAGGATTCTTTGCTGCTTTTACAGATCCAGACTAACATGGCTACCCCTCTGATACAATATCCTGGGGTGGGTCTTTGCTCACGGTTTGGTCTATGAACTCTAGTTAAGGTATTTTCCCAATTTAATGCTTGTTGTTTATCTCATGTAATTAAACCTTTTCTGCTATACAGAGACTCTGTGCTTGTGAGAGGGGAAGTATTGCCTCTTCGAGGCGCCCAGGGGTGTGTGTAAGATTTTCCCAGGTCACTGGGTGGGGATCGAGCTGGTTCTGCATTACGTTGTAGGGAAGGGACCCCTATGTATTGAACCCAGCCCTTGCTGCTATCAATTCAGCCTGGCAGAAGGGTTACACTGGGAGTGACTGTTCCCTTTTAGAACCTCCACAACCTCCTTTCGGAGTAAAGGTGGCGGTCTCTCCTATGTGGACTATGACGTCAAATCTGCTGATTCATCTATCCGCATAGTGAAAAGAGTTTCCAAACGGGATGTCCCGTGGGATACAAAATCCCGTTTGTTGTCCCTGGTGCTGGCACACAGCTATTCAATGACCAAAGGGGCACATTTTAAAAGGCACATATGGAAGAAGGTAACTGCCTAACTCTCCTTTACTTTGGTAAAGAAAGTAAATGGGAGTTTGGCATCTATTTGACATTTGTGACTTTTAAAATCTTTCCCAAAGTTTTTAAATGGTAGATTTGCCCATGTTCCAAATTGTTGGGCTGGGTGGAGGGGGCAGCATTCACCCACGAACACATTTCCTTGTCAAAACTGAGGAAGAATGCAATCTTCTAGCTCAATCATAGAAGTCAGCCACAAGCATATTACCAAGAAAAGGTGTGAAATGAGAACTCAAGGCTACCATAATGAATACACAATTTGGTTAAGGAAATTTAACCCCTCAAAGTGGACTTCTAGAGAACACAGCCGCACTTCTCCATTATGTCTAAGGCTGTGTTTGGATGTGGTGAAAAACAGTGGGCGCAGGTGGCCAATGGCAACTCCGTAGACCTTGGCAACCCAGTCCCAGGGGCCCACTCTGATTTCTGCTACTTGTGTAAAGTACAGTAACTCCTCACTTAAAGTTGTCCCGCTTAATGTTGTTTCGCTGTTATGTTGCTGATCAATTAGGTAACATGCTCCTTTAAAGTTATGTAATGCTCCCTTCTAACATCGTTTGGCAGCTGCCTGCTTTGTCCACTGCTTGCAGGAAGAGAAGCCCATTGCAGATAGCTAGTGGGGGCTTGTAACCAGGGTGGACCAGCAGCCTCCCTATCCCCTAAGTTCCCTGGGCTGCAGCTGCCCAGCAGGCTATCAATTGCAGGCTATCAACTGCCAGCAGTTCAGCTGTCCCTCCCCACACCGCCATGTTCTGCTCCTGCCCTCTGCCTTGGAGATGCTCCCAGGAGCCTCCTGCTTGCTGTGCAGCGGGGGAAGGGGTGGGATAATGTCAGGGTGTGCCCCTCCCCCCTGCTCCTGCACCCCACTTACCCCTTCTCCATATAGAGCAGGGAGGGGACATGGACGGAGAGAGACAGAGAGCTTGGGGCAGCAGCTGCTGTCTCAACTTCCTGATCCACGTAAAAAGACAATGCACTTAAGAGTGGGTCTGTCATAACTTAGTCCCAGATTTGGACCTTAGCGTCCAAAATATGGGGGTTAGCATGAAAACCTCCAAGCTTAGTTACCAGCTTGGACCTGGTACTGCTGCCACCACCCAAAAAGAGTGTTTTGGGGCACTCTGGTCCCCTTAAAAACCTTCCCTGGGGATCCCAAGACCCAAATCCCTTGAGTCTCACAGCAAAGGGAAATAAACCTTTTCCCTTCCCCCCCCCCTCCAGGTGCTCCTGGAGAGAGACACAGAAGCAACCTCCGTGAATCTAAGCAGAGGGAGTCCACCCTCTCTAATTCCAGTCCTGGAAACAAAAGCACTTCCCTCTTCACCCAGAGGGAATGCAAAGTCAGGCTAGTAAATCTAACACACACAGCTTTCCCTCTGACTTCTTCCTCCCACCAATTCCCTGGTGAGCTGCAGACTCAATTCCCTGGAGTTCCTCACTAAAGAAAAACTCCAACAGGTCTTAAAAGAAAGCTTTATATAAAAAAGAAAGAAAAATACATACAAATGGTCTCTCTGTATTAAGGTGACAAATACAGGGTCAATTGCTTAAAAGAAATATGAATAAACAGCCTTATTCAAAAAGAATACAATTCAAAGCACTCCAGCAACTATATCCATGTAAATACAAAGAAAACAATAGAAACCTTACTGTCTTACTATATTTGTATTCACAACTTGTAAACAGAAGATTAGAAAGCAGGAAAGAGAAATCCTTCTCATAGCTGAGAGAGATTCCGGCAGAAGACCCAGAACAAAAGACTCACACACAAAAAACCCTCCACCCCGAGTTGAAAAAATTCTGTTTCCTGATTGGTCCTCTGGTCAGGTGCTTCAGGTGAAAGAGACATTAACCCTTAGCTATCTGTTTATGACAGGGTCAGCTTACTTAAAGGGGCAGTGTGCATCTCTCTCTTTCTCTCCCACACACAAGGTGTGTGTCTGTCTCTGTCTGCTATGCTGTCTCCCCTCCCTCCTGTTTGTGCTGCCTTGTGTGAGAGGCTAAATTAACAACAATGTGTTAACCTCTGAGGGCTCAGCCAAGTGCTAGTTTGTCATTTAGCAGCAAGGCATTCACTGGGAAATATCCCTCCCTCTTCCACCCTCTAACTTCACCATCTCAACCAAGAGTCACAATCATCATAGCTGTGAACAGTATTAAATTGTTTGTTTAAAGCATATACTGTGTGTATATCTATAAAATATATAGTTTTTGTCTGGTGAAAAAAAATTCCCTGGAACCTAACCCCACCCCCCCTTCTATTTACATTAATTCTTATGGGGAAATTGGATTCGCTTAACATGGTTTTGCTTAAAGTCGCATTTTTCAGGAACCAAACTACAACATTAAGAGAGGAGTTACTGTAACTTGCACATGTGGTGGCAACAGCATGAAATTAGGCCCATCCATCTCTGTGCACATGGAGATGGAGGGATGGGATGGCCAACCCTGAATGCGGGAAATATTTGCCAACTGGGATAGAGGTTTTGGGGGTCAAAGCAGGACAGTTCTACAAAATCTGGGGCTGTGGGGAGGTATGTGGTAAACCAAAGAATATGGCTTTTTATGTTCTTCAATTCCTTTATGAAATACAAATGGGGGAACCCCTATTCCCCCCCCCCCAGCATTAAAAAACATAAGCAAATATTCTGTCAACGCTGCAGCATAGCTTTGTGCTACTAAGGTCTTAAAGAAGTATTGTGGACGGATTCTAAATTTGTTTTGTAGCTGCAGAAATGAATAGAAATTATTCATGGAGTATAAGTCTGCAATTATCTCAATTCTTTTTTTCTCCGCATGACCTTACAAACCTAGCATTTTCAGACAGGAGTAATGAATTGTTGTTAAATACTACTTGGACTATATACAGACCGTTTAAATGCTTTTCATCTGCATTTTCATCAGTTGCAGAAAATCCTTTCTTTAAAAAATAAATCTTTTCAGTGATGATCAACAGGAGCAGAGATAATTTTGAAAGGACATGCAAAGAATTAATGGATTTATATTTAAATATGAATTTACAGTTGTGCCCTGCCTGGTAACTTTCAGAAGTAATGGCTAGTTCAGTCAGTGATAAAATGGAGATATTTGAAGAGGGGAAACTGAGAGTCTCATATTTTTCTTCCCCTTGTAGCAAGCTTTCCAAGGGGAGGTTTCTGGATCTTCCCAAGTACCAGCTTTTGGCAGACCCTTCAGGGGCTGAGTTTAAGAGTGTTTTACACTATCCTTCCAGCCAGCTGGTTGTCTGTTTGCAAATGCAACTAAACATCCCAGCCCCTGGGAACTAATCTTCCCACTCTGTTTTCTCCTAACATGAAATTCAAGCTCCATGGCTTCTCCTTCAAGACTCTGTGCCACTTTCTCTTGCTAACTTCTCTGCTCTCAAGTCCTCCCACCTGGCCTCTCACTCACTTTCCTTCTAACTGCATCCATTCTTCTAACTCCATCCTCTGCTTCCTTACACTCCCTGATTCGTGCCTTCTTTCATATTTAAAGTAGCCCACTCCCACTGTGCCAGCTATCTCCTTCCACCTCAGAATTGTACCTTAAACTCTGTGTTGATCTCATCTCAAAATATACAGTCCTTCTCATACCTCTATCTAATCTGCATAAGATTTGAATATAATGATCATTGCCAAAGTCTAAGCACTTACATTCACCTTCCATGAATCGTATTTGTCTGGATTATATGGGAAGATCTTTGCTTCAGGAACCTTGGATGAAATCCCGTTTCCTTGACGTCAATGGCAAAACTCCTATTGATTTCAATGGGGAGAGGATTTCACACCTTATCTTTTTTGTGTTTTTGATACAGGCTATTAGAGAGGGGTTGTCTCTCATCTTTATACCAAGTTAGGTGCAAATGCTTTCTATGTCATGTTGTAGACACACAGCTCTCTAACTAATCAGCAATGATACATACAACTGTACAAGCAAGTTTGGGGTAAATATACTGCTTTTTCACTAATGTAAAATAGTGCAAAAATTCTTTGTGGAGAAATTGAATATTAAGTGACAAAGTCAAAACGTTGTCTTTACACCCTTATCTGGGAGGTTGGGGCACAGAAGAGGGAAAGGGCCAGGAAAACGTTTCTCAGCTCCATAGTGGGGATTTTTTCACACTACTAAACCTAGAGGGAATATCTTTCCAAAGACAAGAATTCAGTTTCCATAGTAACTCAGTGAAAGGGCTCCCTTACAGTCCAAATTTATCTGAATTGTGTGTGCTGGTTTATTCAGCAGACTACCATTCACTTGAGGCTATAGTGTAACCAGTAAATTCATTATTTCTAGGATGGCAGGTTGAACTGGAACTGGGATTGACGAGATGGCCCGCTAAAAATGTGTAAAGCTAAAAATAACAACATGGCCTTGAAAACCAGTGAAAAATCGCAAGTGAAAAGAGGAGATAAAATAATGTCCTTATATTGACTTGAAATATCACATTATGCTATAAAACTGTGAAGTATTTACTACGGATTATTTTCATCCAAGTACGTACCGTTCATTTACTTAACCTCCCTTCTTTGATACAGACATCACCTATCAACCTCATTGCAGAGACCACCACCATTCTCTGCCAGCTTTCATTCACATACAGCCTACCTGTCTAGTCTAGGATATTATATTGAACTTTCCTGGGAGGATATATATGACAGAACAGGACGGGCAGAAATTGTCTATTGTTTAAATTTAGGGTAAAAAAATATGATCTAGCCAATAAATTTACTGTACATAAAGAAAATTGAAGAGTTTATTACAGTTCTGTAATATGTCAGATGTATAATTTATAATTGTAATTATTTAGCTGTGAGAGGCGCAGTGAAGTTTAGGCAGCATCAGAAAGAAGAAGAAACGGAAGTCGTTCTAATGAAGAGGTTGATTAGAGTGAGAGTTAGCACTAAGGGCTGATGAGGATTTTCATTTTAAGATCACTTAGAGTAAATGACCTCAAATTAATGCTGTCAAAATTTCTATTCCAAATGACCAAGCACAGCTTGAAGTTGGTTGTGACCAAAATAGCTTTGACACACTTTGCCAGGCCAGTGTCGACGACCTGAGTCCCTCCACGTCCTCAACAGAACACAGAGAGTGAAGCCTCAATCACATGATGGTATTTTCAGGACCAACTCAGTTGTGGTAGCAGGACTGGTGTAGGCAAAACTGTCACCATTTTAATTACCATGTCATGTGCTTGAAAAACCAGCAACACATTGCAATATCCAAGTGTGAGGTACTTCAACTATCTTTGCATACATAAAGGAGCAAATTTTTCATAACAGGCAACCTTTATTTTGAGGGCATAATTCACATTTTTTATCAGCAAATCAGTTGCAGATTCAAATCTGGCTACTTTTACTTGTAACTACCTGGCTGTAAGTATAATTTTCTGTGCACACCACCCAGATGCTGGCACACCCAGTCTCCATTCCAATGCCAATCACTGTGGAGCATGGGTCATCAGCAGGACTGAACCCAGGACCTTCAGCACCAAACACTTTACACATTAGCTAATGGAGTAACGCCATTATTTTTCTTAGCAAGCAGGAACCTGCTGGATCCAGCAAGAAGAGCCAGACACTCACACACACTAAAACAGTGTATTTATTACCTATACAGCAGCAGATGTACTGCTGGCTCAAAAGAAGAACAGAGAGAAAAAGGAACAGTATTATGTGCACATATATCCCCAAGAACCAAAATAACCCACTAATAATGGTAGGTTGAATTTAGGGCTGACCTGACATCAACAATTCAATGGCTTTGTGGCTGAAATAAGAGAAAAGTAAACAGGTTTTACATGATAATGTAAACCATTACTAAAAATGCTTGTTCAATGAAATGACAGCTAAATAAATTAAAGCTTCTGTTAACACTTTAACCCTACTCAAAGACACAAATTAAGACAGTTAAATGTCTGTCTCCTGGGGTATTGACATTGCTGAAGGCACTAGAGAGAACTAATCAGCTAATTATTATTTACATATATTAATATGTTATTAAATATTAAGAAGGACAATGTTTGGGTGAGATTTAACAGGGAGAGTGCAGGGGAGAGACTCTAGCTAGCTAAAGCAGCAAAGAATCCTGTGGCACCTTATAGACTAACAGACGTTTTGGAGCATGAGCTTTCGTGGGTGAATACCCACTTCTTCAGATGCATGTGGTGGAAATATCCAGGGGCAGGTATATATATGCTAGCAAGCAAGCTAGAGATAACGAGGTCAGTTCAATCAGGGAGGATGAGGCCCTGTTCTAGCAGTTGAGGTGTGAAAACCAAGAGAGGAGAAACTGGTTCTGTAGTTGGCAAGCCATTCACAGTCTTTGTTCAATCCTGAGCTGATGGTGTCAAATTTGCAGATGAACTGAAGCTCAGCAGTTTCTCTTTGAAGTCTGGACCAGTTCATCTGCAAATTTGACACCATCAGCTCAGGACTGAACAAAGACTGTGAATGGCTTGCCAACTACAGAACCAGTTTCTCCTCTCTTGGTTTTCACACCTCAACTGCTAGAACAGGGCCTCATCCTCCCTGATTGAACTGACCTCGTTATCTCTAGCTTGCTTGCTAGCATATATATACCTGCCCCTGGATATTTCCACCACATGCATCTGAAGAAGTGGGTATTCACCCATGAAAGCTCATGCTCCAAAACGTCTGTTAGTCTATAAGGTGCCACAGGATTCTTTGCTGCTTTTACAGATCCAGACTAACACGGCTACCCTTCTGAGACTCTAGCTAGCTAGCTACTACCCTCCAGGAACTTTCTAATCATAAATATGGTGTAACATAAAATGTTAAGTGAAGTCCTGCTAAGCAGTCTCATCGACTGTAGAAGTGCTGGTATAATGCAAGGTCCAGAAAGTAACAAGAAGTACATATCTTGCCACCTACTGAGAACTTTTGTTAATTGTTAATAAAAACTCAAACCATATTCAAAGCCCTGTCTGGTTAGTTACATACGTAGCAAGCACTAAGGACAAAAACGAGTTTCCCAAAAGTGTTAAATAAACGCTATTAAGGGCACACACTCTATTTCTACTTTACTTTGCACTGCCAGCTGGACCGGTGATGTGATAACATATAACTGACCTGATGACATTAGACATCTGTCTAAACAGTTACTTTAAGGATACCCCAGTATCATTACCAATGATGTCTTGTGTGAAAAGAGCAGCGTGAAGTTTTCTTCATCCCTCTCTAATAGTGGAAAACCTGAGGACTTTTCACAGCTCCGAGGCCAGAGAATTTTGACTGCTTAGAAACTTTACTATCTGATCAGAATCATTGACTGGCATGCATAGTTGGAGACATGGGGCAAGGGTCAGCCATCAGCATGTTAAGTGCCATCAGCTCATTCCCCAGCCTGTACACCATGACCCACTGAAGGCTGGGTGTGTGGATTAAAGGGATATGTCTTGCCCTGCAGTTTTCTGGCAGGTAAAATGGTCATCTACATCAGCCAGCAAGGGGTGGTCACATACAATGCTCCTGTTGAAAGGATCAGTGATATCCACTCCATGGTGCTTTCCCTTGGTTTGCTCTGTGCTCTCCAGACATTGTACCAACATCTGTGATCTACCACAGTGCACCAGCCAGGGTAGGACTGTACCTTTCTACATAAGCAGCCAACTAAGAAATAATTGGAAAAGTCGATATTTTCCATGTTGCTTTTATTTATATAATAAAAACATGTCAGCCATTTAAAAAGTCAAACTAAAGACACAAATTGGGGTACATTTTCCCCTCCTCCCCAGTATTTACCTATGCTTACAAGGGAGTCAGGTTAGTCTGTGTCTTATTTAACTTGGCCATGTAAATGGCTACCTTGCTGCATTAGATATCCTACCATTTTTCGAGCTGACCTTTACTTTTACTAACTTGGCGGCTGCTGTAGCTATGAAAGAGCAACTCATGCATCATGGCAATCTTTTGTAAAATGTGCTAATGAGAAGCTGTTCTGCCTTTTCTCATCTACAGTCTGTGTTTTTGTTTTCTCACTCTTTATTACCAAGGGCATGTGCATTAACTGGAAACAGGAGGCCAGATTTTCAGTCACCCATACACAATTGCACACAAATGTGCATGCACTTAATTTATATATGTGTATATCCATTAGATGCGTACACATCAGCCATTCACACATGTACACAGCCACTTACGCACGTAACTGTAAAGTGCGCTGAGATCCTAAATGGCCGTATGCATGTACAAATGACTGATATATGCACGCACGTTGGATAGTTGCACACGTTAGGCATATGCTAATGTATATGAGCAACTGTGTACCTAATCTTGCCCAACATCCTTTTCTTTTATTAGTTCATCTTCTACTCCTATCTATCCTTCATTTGAAGTTCAAATGCTCTTTTGTGATATCACAATTACTTGCGGTAGAAATGACGGTCATCAAAATCATAGGGGGGAGTAACCAGCTGTGGAATAAAGTAACAAGATGACACAAACTTTGAAGGGACAAAGATTCTGTTTCAATGCAAATAACCAATTTGATAAAGAAATCCATGATTGATCAAGGTTGGATCCTCTGCGCAACAAGGATATCGGTCCTTCTCTGCAAAGGCTTTCCATTTGATTTGTGCAGTAAGAGTTAAATCATCCTACAAAGCCCAACATCTTGCTGCTGCCACTGCCGCCACCAACCTCCCTAAGAAGGAGGAGAAAGTCAACATTCCCGGCTTGGAAGCACTGATAAGAAAAAGAGCTCTCTGCAAGGGCAGTGTGTGATCCCTGACTTCATGAATTAACGGGCCTAAAGCGCCTTGAGATCCTCAGATGGAAGAGTTTACAAACTATCATAGCAGCGACTGATGGCGGTTTTCTAATGCTTCTGGTCTGTTACCCTGGAGAACAGAGAAGAGCAGAAAACAAACTGACCATCCACGGGACCTGGTAGGGGGAAAGAGCACCAGCCCTAGCAGGATCAGTATTACTCCTTGCAAAGCCAAATGTCCAAGAGGAAAAACTGAGGAAAGGGGTAATTTAGGTTAAAAGAAACTAGAGAAAGCTGAGCCTATAAATAATAATGTTTTGTTCTTCTATTGTGACTTCCATTCAAAGAACTCACAGCTCTTTATAAAGGGCCTGATTCTGAGAATCTTGGCCGAGCACTGTATATGCTTGAGAAGTCCCATGGAATGTGAGTAAGCATTGCTGCATCATGATCTAAAAATATTATTCTCAGCAACCCAGTGAGATAGGCAGGTATCATTCTCCATTTAGCAGATGGGCAAATTAAAGCAGAGAGTGTCTAGGTGACTTGCTTAAGGTCACACAGGAACTTGGTGGCAGCATCAGAAACCTCCAGCTCTTACCATTCCCAGTCTTGTACTTTAACCCCATGAGTGGAATTGGTCCTAACGAGGCTGGCATCGGACTTCGCTGTAGGGGCAGGTCAGAGGTGATCCAGGGGAATGAAGGTGTCCAAGATCTGCATCTTTGCCGATCCTGTGCTTCATGTAACTGACAGGGAGGGGCTGTGGATGCTGATCCAGACTCTAGGCTGCAATAGGAGGCCCTGGGGGGGAGAGAGGGAGGAGGCGCTATGTGATAGATCCACAGGCTTGTCCTGGGTTCTGTGTGGGAAGTGAATTTTACCTTCTCATACTCCCTGTGCTCCACCCACACAGAGCCAAATGTGCAGGTTTCATGCATGTGAAGTGATTTTCACCCTGCAAGCACAAAAGAGGGAATGGTGGGAGAGTACTCCAGTGGCTGTGCACATTGAGAATGAAGCCAGTGCCCCATTTATACTCAGGAACCAACGGTCGTACAAAGGCCAGCTCTGAAACAAAGACCTAGAAAGGTGGTGTAAGGACACCCCAGGCAGCCACTCATTCCAGACACTCTGCTGCCCTAGCTGCTGCACACAGCTCCGGCTGCAAAAGCCACAATAGAATATCCTTAGCATGAGCCAATGATGGCATAAGATAAGCAAAGCTGTTTTTAAATAACATGGCTTTCTATGAGCTGCTCTATACACGTGGTTGATCAGATAATTATTTTGTTTAGGATTGTAATTAATGAGGGAGTATTCATCCACAGCATACAGAGAACACAGCTATTAATAGAGTTTTTGAACGAGACTATCCCCACAATCAAATCAGATTTATAATGTGCAGGTCCATGATCTGCTCTGTTATACTTATGCAATTCCAGGGAAATCAGTGGGGTTTGCACTGATATAATGGAAAGATTAATTTAGCTCACAGTTTTTTAATACCAAAGTCAGTAATTTCATCCACTAGGCTACACAGATTCTTTCTTATAGCAAAATCAAGAACTTTCATGTAAATTGGCTAGAGTGTGTGCCAAGCCTTTTCCATGAAACATATTCACGCTGGCAAAATAATTACACATTTTCTAGCAGAACTACAGAACTCAAAGTGTGCTCCTTAGTCCACATAAGGTCTAAACACTTGCAAAATTTTAGGAGTCAGGTTGTTGGTTTTTTTTACTCAATTCTGTTTGTTCATTAAAAAAATGATCACACACACAGAGTAGCCAGTTCGCTTCCTAGCCGTTCGCTGACATTAACCAATTTACACTCCTGAGAGGTAAGGAGTTATAACTCTCCACTTTAAGGAGGTGTAAAACAGACAGACAGCTTAAGTGACTTGCCCAAGGCAAAAGTCCAATGATAAAGCAGGGACTCGAGAGCTTCTAGTTCCCTGTCCTGGGCTCCTCAAGCTATCCACCATGCACACCCTTGCATAATGATGGTGTAGGAAAAGAAAAAGAATGTTCTTAGCTTTTCATTACATAGTTTTGGTATAAATTCCACTCCTGCTTACAAACTATGTCTGTACATGATGGAAGACTGTACAAGTCTCTTCAAAGTACATGAAAAATAAAGTTCCAATATTTAGTATTACCATGGTGATTCTCTTGATTTTTCACCATGTTAGATTCTGCATCAGAACCTGTAGAACCCATGGTCACTAATCCTTACCTAAGGCCATGTCTACATCTAAAATTTTGCAGCGCTGGTTGTTACAGCTGTATTAGTACAGCTGTATAGGGCCAGCGCTGCAGAGTGGCCACACTTACAGCAACCAGCGCTGCAAGTGGTGTTAGATGTGGCCACACTGCAGCGCTGTTGGGCGGCTTCAAGGGGGGTTCCGGGAACGCGAGAGCAAACCGGGAAAGGCGACCAGCTTCGCCGCGGTTTGCTCTCGCGTTCCCGGAACCCCGAGCAAGCAGGTCTCCTTCCCTGCGGTTTGCTGGGTGGCTCCGGGAACGCGAGAGCAAACCGCGGCGAAGCTGGTCTCCTTCCCCGGGTTTGCTCTCTCGTTCCCGGAACCCCGAGCAAGCAGGTCTCCTTCCCTGCGGTTTGCTGGGTGGCTCCGGGAACGCGAAACCAAACCGCGGCGAAGCTGGTCTCCTTCCCCGGTTTGCTCTCGCGTTCCCGGAGCCACCCAGCAAACCGCAGGGAAGGAGACCTGCTTGCTCGGGGTTCCGGGAACCAGAGAGCAAACCGGGGAAGGAGACCAGCTTCGCCGCGGTTTGCTCTCGCGTTCCCGGAGCCACCCAGCAAACCGCAGGGAAGGAGACCTGCTTGCTCGGGGTTCCGGGAACGAGAGAGCAAACCGGGGAAGGAGACCAGCTTGATTACCAGAGGCTTCCTCCTTCCACGGAGGTCAAGAAAAGCGCTGGTAAGTGTTTACATTGGATTACCAGCGCTGGATCACCAGCGCTGGATCCTCTACACCCGAGACAAAACGGGAGTACGGCCAGCGCTGCAAACAGGGAGTTGCAGATGCGTACACCTTCAAAGTTGCAGCGCTGTAACTCCCTCACCAGCGCTGCAACTTTCTGATGTAGACAAGCCCTCAGTCTCACTACTTTGTACTCTTAGATCCTACAGTGATGAGGGCCATACACTGCAGCTAGAAAGTGCATCTTTCAGTATGCTTGAAAAATCTAAGTTTCTACTTATTGTCCAGAAGGGTTTTTTATTTTTTGGCCCCTTTTAAAGTAGCTGCCCTTTTAGTACAATTGGAAGCTGAGATGTACTTGCTGCCCCTAAGGGACTTGTTGTTGGAAAGAGCTTGGGCCTGTGTGACATTACCCAGGGTACAATCTGAACTGATGCACAGCTATGTCCCCTCAGTTCTCCAACCTGGGATGCCTTTTACACCAGGCTTTGCCATGAGAGCAACCATCCTGGTCTGCTCACATGCAGCCTCCAGCATGTAAATCACTGTCAGCTATAATGTATGAGTGCTATAGCCAGCCACTCATGAATTACACTGCAGGGGAACACCAGCAAACTTCCAGTCCCACACTTTCTTCTGGATATATGCGCCTTGTACTTCCCAGTACCCTCCTGGACAATAAAAGCTCATATAAAGTCTGTCATTTCATTAATAGCAAATGATATGCACAAATCTTGTTATTTCCAAAGGAATTTCCCAAACACTTCCATCAAAACACACTGGTTTAGATAAAACAATAAAAAATATTTATCAACCACAGAAAGATAGATTTTAAGTGATTGTAAGCAATAAGGCATAAAAGTCAGAATTGGTTATAAAGAAGTAAAAACGTAAACTGCAACTAATGCCTAATTTAACAAGCTAAGTGAATTCAAAGCAAAGGTCTCTCTCACCACAAAGTTCCAACAGTCTTAGGCTATATCTACACTAAGGTCCTTACAGCTGTACAGCTGTCCCACTACAGCTGTGCCGCTGTAAGGTCTCCCGTGTACCCACTCTTTGCAAGCAGGAGAGAGTTCTCCTGCCGGCATAATTAAACCATCCACAACGAGCAACATTAGCTGTACTGGTAGGACAACCTCCCCTGCTGCCATAGCGCTGTCCACACCAGCACTTTTGTCAGTGAAACTTCACACCTGTGACTGACAAAAGTTTTACAGACAAAAGTGCTAGTGTAGACAAAGCCTTACTGGCTGAATCTTTCAGTCAAGGTCTCTCCCCAGTCCAATCGCTGCTTTCTTTGTTCTTCAAGTGCTGTTGATGCTCTGGATAGACAGAAAGGGAGTGAAGGTTTGGGGCATTACTCTTCTGCAAGAATCATCTCCAGCTGAAGTTCAGGAGACAAAGTCTGTGTGGACAGGAACCTTAAGCTGCTTCTTTGTCAAAATATAGATTTTTTGCCCCCATCCTGTCTCCTGCCAAAGAATGGCCGATCAATCAGGTGATGGTCTATTTGATCTCATCGACACCTGACTGAAGCATTGGCTAGTCTCTCTGGGTATGTCTACGCTACGGGATTATTCCGATTTTACAGAAACCATTTTTTAAAAACAGATTGTATAAAGTCGAGTGCATGCGGCCACACTAAGCACAGTAATTCAGTGGTATGCGTTCAGTTGGCTAGCGTCAACTTCTGGAGCATTGCACTGTAGGTAGCTATCCCATAGCTATCCCATAGTTCCCGCAGTCTCCCCCGCCCATTGGAATTCTGGGTTCAGATCCCAATGCAAAAACAGTGTCGTGGGTGATTCTGGGTAAATGTCGTCACTCAATCCTTCCTCCATGAAAGGAATGGCAGACAATCATTTCACGTCCTTTTCCCCTGGATTGCCCTGGCAGATGCCATAGCATAGCAACCATGGAGCCCGTTTTGCCTTTTGTCACTGTCACCGTATGTGTACTGGATGCTGCTGACAGACACGGTACTGCAGTGCTACACAGCAGCATTCATTTGCCTTTGCAAGGTAGCAGAGACGGTTACCAGCTATAGCACTGTCTGCAATTGGAAATTGGCGATGAGATGACAGTTATCAGTCATTTTGCACCGTTTGCAATTGGAAATTGGCAATGACGCTTATCAATCCTTTTGTACTGTCTTCTGGCATCATGGGTGCTCCTGGATGGCCTCACTGAGGTTGGCCAGGGGCGCATGGACAAAAATGGGAATGACTCCCCGGGTCATTCCCTTCTTTATGTTTTGTCTAAAAATAGAGTCAGTCCTGCCTAGAATATGTGGCAAGTGTACTACAGAACCGGACAGCACAGCTGCTCCAGGTCAGAGCCCCAGAGATCCTGTAGAAATGATGAGCTGCATGCCATTCTAGGGGGTGCCCCTGCAACAACCCCACCCATTGATTCTCTCCTCCCCCAACCCTCCTGGGCTACCGTGGCAGTGTCCCCCCATTTGTGTGATGAAGCAATAAAGAATGTAGGAATAAGAAACACTGAATTTTTAGTGAGATAAAATGAGGGGGAGGCAGCCTCCCACTGCTATGATAGTCCAGGCAGGACATTAAAGGGTCGGGGGGGAGAGGAGCACAGCCTTCCGCTGCTATGATAGTCCAGGCAATATAGAATCTTCTTTATACATGAAAGGGGCAGGGGCTGATAGAGCTCAGCCTTCAGCTGCTATGATGAGGACGGTTACCAAGTGTTTCATACCATCTGCTGGGAATGACCGGGAGTCATTTCCATTTTTGCCCATGCACCCCTGGCCGACCTCACAGAGGCCAGCCAGGAGCACTCACAGGCTGATGATGAGGATAGATAGCAGTCATTTTGCACCGTCTGCCACCAGGGAGTGGATGCTGCTGTTCAGCACCCTGTCTACCAGCAGCATGCAGTAAACATAGGGTGACATTGAAAAAAGGCGAGAAATGATTTTTTTCCCTTTTCTTTCGGGGGAGGGGGGGTTAAATTGATGATATATACCCTGAAACACCAGGGAAAATGTTTTTGACCCTTCAGGAATTGGGAGCTCAGCCAAGAATGCAAATGCTTTTCAGAGACTGCGGGGACTGTGGGATAACTGGAGTCCTCCGTACCCCCTCCCTCCCTCCATGAGTGTCCATTTGATTCTTTGGCTTTCCGTTACGCTTGTCACGCAGCACTGTGCTGAGTCCCTGCTGTGGCCTCTGTCTATCATAGCCTGGAGATTTTTTTCAAATGCTTTGGCATTTCGCCTTCTGTAACGGAGCTCTGATAGAACAGATTTGTCTCCCCATAAAGCGATCAGATCCAGTATATCCCGTACGGTCCATGCTGGAGCTCTTTTTGGAGTTGGGACTGCATCGCCACCCGTGCTGATCAGAGCTCCACGCTGGGCAAACAAGAAATGAAATTCAAAAGTTCGTGGGGCTGTTACTGTCTACCTGGCCAGTGCATCCGAGTTCAGACTGTTTTCCGGAGCGGTCACAGTGGTGCACTGTGGGATACCGTCCGGAGGCCAATACCTTTGAATTGTGGCCACACTAACTCTAATCCGACATGGCAATACCGATTTCAGCGCTAATCCCCTCGTCAGGGAGGAGTACAGAAATCGGTTTTACGAGCCCTTTATATTGATATAAAAGGCTTCGTTGTGTAGACAGGTGCAGGGTTATTTCGGTTTAATGCTGCTAAATTCAGTATAAACACGTAGTGTAGACCAGGCTTCTGTGGAACTGGTTTGTGACTTCCCTCCAGAACATGTTGGAACATATCTCAGGAATATTACACAGTGGAATCTTATAACTTTACATACAACATTGCCACACATATTTTACCAAGACAAAAATTATCAGCAAATCACGAGTTTTCAAATGATACCTCACAAGGCATACTTTTGTACAAGTTTTGCCATAATCCTCTAAAAGGGGTGAACATAGGAGTACAAAGTGTTGCAGTCTGATCAAGCCTACTAAAGTTGATGGAATGACTCCCATTGACTTCCATGGGCTTTGGATCAGATCTTTAGCGGCCAACATTTAGAAGAGGAATGATTCAGTTTCCTTTCATGAACTACTGAACAGAACAGAAAAAGCCTGGCTAGGAGCTAAGAACAAGAAATAGTGGCTTCTCCTTCCACTTCTGTATTTCTAAATGATTCCAATATATATGAAACCAGAGTCCATATCTAACTTTACATGTAATGAAGAAACAGTTACTTATTGTAACAGTGGTTCTTCAAGATGTGATGCAAATGTGCATTCCACACCTTTGGACCCCAAGGGCGATCTCCAACTCGACAAGGGCCTCAGTACTGAAGCAGGCCACACGACCTGTCTGGGCAGGTGCTGCTTCAGGCAAGGGTCTGGAGCCACGTGAGCCCATTTCTTGAATGATCGGCAGATTGCACAACGGTCTTTAATGTAGGTCTTGACATGGTAGAGAAAGCACAGTGTGTGGGGATACCTCCCCCACATAAAAGACAATGTTTAAACCCCGGTGAGGGCATCACCTAGGAAAACTAAATCAATACAACTAACACTAGTCTAACTAACACTAAGGGTACTACTAACTATACATAACAGGAGAAAACTACACTAGTTGAGAGGTTGTGAGGTTAAGACCACACAGAATTCCAACACCAGACACAGAGGGTAAGAACAAACTGAGGGGGGTCAGAGCAGTGCTGCCTCATGTAGCTAGGGGAGAGGCTTTGGCCACAGCCATGGGGCTCAAGCACTACCCCTCTATGGGTACTGCTAGGCAAATTTCTCCAGCTTTGGTGTGCTGGTTGAGGACACACTAAGTGGAATATATGGCTGCATCTACTTGAAGAAGGTGCCATAATCAGGTTTATATTTGCTTCCTTATTCCTTTAGTTGGTACAGGGTGTCATATTTTTTTACAATGAATTTGACTACCTCTAGATTTTAAATCAGGTTGGATGACATTATTCTTGTAAAATTGCTTACTTATACAGAAATAGAAACTAACTAACTCAACAAGTATACATAGAACAGTAAAGTCTTACTCAAAAGTGACTTAAGGTGGCAAAATCAGGCCCTAAAACTGCAGCTGCACAGTAAACTTCAATAGGTTGGTCGATAAAGAGAAATAAAAACTAATAATTCAATCCATATAATTGACAAAATATTTTAGTACTGCAAGAGGATCAGACATCATGAAGACAGATTTTTAAACTGTTTTTGTAACTTAGATACTTTCAAAGAAAAATCATTCTAAAACAGGGGTCGGCAACCTTTCAAAAGCGGTGTGCCGAGTCTTCATTTATCACTCTAATTTAAGGTTTCGCATACCAGTAATACATTTTAATGTTTTTAGAAGTTCTCTTTCTATAAGTCTATAATATATAACTAAACTATTGTTGTATGTAAAGTAAATAAGGTTTTTTAAATGTTTATGCAGCTTCTTTTAAAATGAAATTAAAATGCAGAGCCAGGACCCAGGCAATGTGAGTGCCACTGAAAATCAGCTTGCGTGCTGCCTTCGCACAAGTGCCATAGGTTGTCTACCCCTGTTCTAAAATAAGAAATGCGTAATTGTAAGTATTAAGCATAAAAGTAACATATTTGTCTCAGCCCACACCAGCACTGATCTTCTGAGACTTGAAAACAAGAAAAATTGCCCTTTGTACAAATTCAGTCAAAATGCTGCTAAATGGTCCAGTGGGTAATTTTATTAGGTAGTTTTAGCCTAGACCAAAAATATTATACTACTGACTCCTTTGGGAAGCCTAAAGGAGAAAACATGACTGCAGAGTGCAATTTGCAGCACACTCTACCACCTGATTTCGCAAAACTAACAACTGCCTAAAAACAGATTTAAATTCTTTTGTATTTCCTGCTTTTGATGCCCATCTCTGATTTTGTGTTTCCTTATTTTCACTTCACATTGTTTTACCAAAGCTGAGTTCTGTGTATCATTTGCAGGTGCCTACACTTATCCTTTATTCGTCTAAGTAAGGAATAATATGGTGTCAGAATGGCTTCTTCCCACATGTCAGAAGACCATCCTGCAAAAAGGAAGAAAAGAAAGGCAGAAAGATGGGCTCTAACTCTTCCATGTGTGTGCAGGGAGGAAGGCACATGAGAAATTCCTCCTGTGCATTCCTAGGGAGGAGCCATGGTTAAAAGACCCCCCCAAACACATACTTTGCAGCAGAGCTTGCATGCTCCACCTGCATTCTGGGGATATGCTATATCCTATCCGCAAAATGAGCCTGCTACTTAAGAGGTGCCCCTGACCCTAGAGATTTTACAAAGCTTGGGGAATAAATACATTGGACTAATTCAGCTCCAAGGTAGTTACAGATGAATGGTGAGTTTGAAAGACTGATATCAACTTTTAAAACAATGATACACAAGGCAGTGGAGATAGGCATCACTCCTCAGTTTGCTCCACTGGATTTTAATTCTCCTGTGATATGTTCTGCTGCACAACTGTTAATGGAAAGTCACAATGCCTGTCAGTGATCACAGAGACTTTGACTATTCCATACCTGTGACTGAGTGCACCCTGTATAAACACCCTACACACTATTGTACTAATCTTCGTACAAAATATGCTTTTGAAAACGAAAAACTCACTGGTCAATAATATCATGGTAGATGTCCAGGTTCAGGCTGGAGCCCAGGCTCTGGGACCCTCCTCCTGACCCCTTCTTATGCAGTGGTGCAAGTAGAAATCATTTCTTGGAGGTACACTGCACTCATGGGAGGAACAAAAAGGTGGGGGGGGGTTCATGACCTTGCCATGTGACTCCTCCCTGCCCTGCCCCCAGCCTGGGGCCCCCATGCTCTCCCCATCACCGCTCCATGACCCACATCCATCCCACATTACCTGTGGGGGGGGGGGAGGGCTATGCCAGAGATTGTGATGTACAGACCTCAGGCAGGAGGACTCAGGAGATGCAGCTGCGTGGAAGGGCTGGGGGTGGGCTCCTCCTCTGTCTTTCTGCTACACTGTACCAGCTATAAATATCTTACTGGTACAGCATACCGGACCATACCACCGTACTTGCACCACTGCAAGTTATGGATCTATCTATGGAGTGGGTGGGTGAGGTTTTGTGGTCTGCAATGTGGAGGTTAGACTAGATGATTATGATGGTCTCTTCTGGCCTTGAAGTCCATGAGTCTGAGACTATGTGCTGCTTTTACACTTATAAAGAATTGTCCCACTTTTGACCATTGGCAAACAGCAATCAGAAGAATGTGTGTTATGGTTATTAGCATTGGGGTAGCACCCAGAAGCATTGGAATCAATGGGAAGCTCATGGAGAGTAAGCTGATTAACTTGAAGGAGAAAAGCAGGCTACGGCCCTTCATGTTCATTTTTATATGCTATAACATCCTCTGCATGTGTGCACGCGCACACACACTCACACCCTCCAGAAATCATTAAGGTAAAAGAGCCAGAATACACCAAGCAAACAAGGTGAACTCCATCTTACATTATCAGTTCTATTCAATGGCACAGCCAAAAGGAAAAGGGGACCTTGTCGTCTTTTCCAAAAGCTGAACCATATCCACAACACCAGCGTTAGGAGACTGTCTTTAAAATTTGCAATTATCTTTGAAACCAAGACGGATACCTTTGGATGGGAGGCAGAGGAGGGTGGCAGCTCACATATCTAGCACTCAGTTGCCATATAGGATAAGGCTAGAGGTGATGAACTGTCCAAGTGGTAGCAGGCTGCACTGATTATGCCAGCAAGACCAGGAAAAGTTATAATTATGCTAGTGGCCACCCTAGCTACTCCTTTGGTGATCATGTTTTGTACACCACCCAGTAAAGAACCCTACTCACATACCTGTGTGTGTGTGTTTGTTAAAGAGGTTTAGATTCACCCCTATTCCACCCAGACTCAGCCCCTCAAGGACACTGACCAATACTAGATGCATTAGTGGAACTTCCTCTTATACTCAGAGAATGAAATTAGCTTCACTGTTGCTGATCCCATGTGGGAGTACTATGGAGTGGGGAAAACACAGGGGTTCCCTATGCTTTTTCCACTCTCTCCATTCTGCACAACTGGGATGAGGAAGCCTTCCTTATTTCTGCACCACTGGTTTCACTCCTTTCCATCCCCCTGCACACATGATTAATTCCTGAAGTTGGAAAATAGATGGAATCTCAGTTTTTTAAGAGACTTGAGTGACAAGTAAAGTGAAGTGACTGATGAAGGTGACATTCTTCTAGAACTGTAGGAGTCTTGCCTTCCTACAGCAGAGAAAAAGATTTGTTTGCCATAGTACTCATGGCGTATGGTATATTGCATCTGCCCCACATCACTGAGAATTAGGGGTTACAAATTATACAGAGACAACATCAAGCTTCTAACAGGCATCTGCCTTCAATGGAGATGAAAAGATATCAATTTACCATCACACCTTCCTTTCCAGTCACCTAAGGAGTAATCTCTGCTTGACACACATTCTGAGGCAGCAGCTTGCCCACTCTCTCAGCATTATCAACAGGAAAGAGGATCACAAACTTTAAAGCATGATTAAACAGGATAAAACAATTTATTAAAGATTCCAGTTTTCATGAATATTCATCAATGATTAACTCAGAGAACTGGTAGGTAAGAAAATCTAAGGGAAACAGCAGTTCTGGAGGACTGACAGTTTCTCAAAGGCAATATTAAAGGCACAACAGAAAACTATCTCAAGACAAAGGAAAATAGAGAGAATAGTAAGAGGCCAATATGGCTCTAGAAGGAGCTATTTAGTAACCTGTAAGTCTAAAATGAATCCTACAAAAAGTGGAAGGGAGGGATAGCTCAGTGGTTTGAGCATTGGCCTGCTAAACCCAGGGTGATGAGCTCAATCCTTGAGGGTTCCATTTATGGAACTGGCGTAAAAATCTGTCTGGGGATTGGTCCTGCTTTGAGCAGCGGGTTGGAATAGATGACCTTCTGAGGTCCCTTTCAACCCTAATCTTCTATGAAACATGGACATATTACTAAGAATGATTACAAAAAAAATCTCAAGCATGCAGGGACAAAATCATAGAGACTAAGGCACAAAATGAGTTACACCTCGCAAGGAACATAAAAGAAAATAAGAAAAGGTTCTATAAATACATTAGGCATAAGAGAAAGATGAAGGAAAGTGTAGGTCTCTCTGCTTAGTGGGAAAGGAGAGCTAACAGTGGAGGACAACAAGGCGGCTTAGGTGTTTAATGCCTATTTTCTCTCAGTCTTCACCAAAAAAATTAATGATGACCTGATATTTAATGCAATTAATATTAACAACAAGGTGAAGAACACAAGACAAAATAGGGAAAGAACAGGTTAAATAATATTTAGATAAGTTAAATGTTTTCAAGTCAGGGGACTGACAAAATTAATTTTAAGTACCTAAGGAACTAGCTGAAGCAATCTTAGAACCACTCGTGATTATCTTTGAGGTCTCATAGAGTCCTCATGGTGAGGTCATGGAAAAATGGAGAAGGAGTACCTATCTTTAAAAAGAGGAACAAAGAGGAACAAGGGAATTATAGACCAGTTAGCCTAACAACTATGATACCTGGAAAGATACTGGAATAAACTATTCAACAATCAAACTGTAAATTCTTAGAGATTAATACGATAATAAGTTATAGCCAACATGAGTTTGTCAAGAACAAATCATGCCAAGCCAACCTAATTTCATTCTTTGACAGGGTTTCTGACTAGTGGATGGGGGAAGCAGCAGATGTAATATATCTTGATTTTAGTAAGGCTTTTGATACAATCCCACATGATATTCTCATAGGCAAGATAGGGAAATGTGATCTAAATGAAATTACTATAAGGTGAGTGCACAACTGATTGAAAGACCATACTCAGAGCAGTTATCAGTGGTTCGCAATCAGACTGGGAGGACATATTTAGTGGGGTCTGTCCTGGATGTGGTACTATTCAATATATTCATTAATGACTTGGATAATGAAGTGGAGATTATGCTTATAAAAACTGAAGACATCAAGCTTGGAGGGGTTTGAAGCATTTCGGAGGCCATAATTAGAATCCAAAATGACATTGACAAATTAGAGAATTGGCCTGAAATCAACAAGATGAAACTCAATAAAGACAAGTGCAAAGTACTACACTTAGGAATGAAAAAATCAAATGCACAACTACAAAATGGGGAACAACTGGGTGGATAGTAGTAATGCTGAAAAGGATCTGGAGGTTATAGTGGAATAAGACACAACAATGTGATGCAGTTGTGAAAAAGGCTAATATCATTGTGGGATGTCTTAACAGAAATGTCGTATGTAAGACATGGGAGGTAATTGTCCCGCTCTGCTCAGCACTGGTAAAACCTCAGCTGGAGTACTGTGTCCAGTTCTGGGTGCCACACTTTAGGAAAGATGTGGACAAATTGGAGACAGTCCAGAGGAGAGCAACAAAAACGATAAATGGTTTAGAAAACTTGATGTATGAGGAAAAGTTTAAAAAACTGGGCATGTTTAGGCTTGAGAAAGAAGCCTGAGGGCAGATGTGATCGATCTCTTCAAATATGTTAAAGAGGACTGGGATCAATTGTTCTCCATGTCCACTGAAGGTAGGACAAGAATGGCTTAAACTGCAACATGGGAGATTCAGGTTAGATATTAGAAAAAACTTTCTAACTGTAAGGTAGTGACATTCTGGAATAGGCTTTCCAGGGGTTTTGTGAAATCCTCATCACTGGAGGTTTATTTAATAACAGGTTGCACAAATACCTGCCAGGAATGGTCTAGGTTTACTTGGTCCAGCCTCAGTGCAAGGGGCTGGACTCGACCTCTCAAGGTCCCTTCTAGCCCTAGATTTCTATGATAAATCATGGCAGCTTTATATAGTTGCACTAAAATAATCTGTTCTACAACAATTTTCCCCAAGGTGTTTTATTGATTTTGGTATATATGCTTTCCTAATTATTATGTCCAATACAAGACAATTCCGTCTTTCCCAAATCTGTTTATATCTACCCAATGCACAAGGATATTGTTGCAGCAAGGAATCTTATTTGCCAGATATGTTGTGTGTGTGTGTGTGTGTGTGTGTGTGAATACTCTAGTACTCTAAGATAAAGGATATTTAGTGCTTAGTGACTATTCACTACTATTTAGAGGGAGCATAAGCATGGGCATGGGAATCAGGAACTCCCAAGTAAATCTAGATGAATCATTGATTTTTCACTTCAGCCAGGAAATTGAAAAAAATCAGAAAAAATATTTGGCTTGGTTCCAAAAATGTTTGCAATTTGTCAACATCTGTACCGTTCCAATGAGCTTTTGAAAACCATGTGTATCTGTCTCCTCTAAATCAGGCACAGAGAAAACTTGAATCCACATCTCCTAGGTGAGTGCCTTAATCACCAGACTACATAATAGCTTCTTTCTCTCACTCTCTGCCTCATGAATATTTGTGTGTTTACAGAAAGTGGAACAGCTTCAACCAGAGAGATTGAGAACAACCCACCCAGAACAGCCAATAGCCTTATGGCTAAGATACTTCCCCTGAGAGAGGGAAGATAGGAGTTCAAGTCCCTGATCTAACACAGGTATTTAAACCCAGGTCTCACACACCCTAGCCACTGCACTGAAGGTAATAAGGGGACACCCAGATGAAATTTTCTGAAGCTGTCCCTGAAAAACTTTTTCCCAGTCAAAACTAATCAGGTCAAACTGTGAATAGTTTCAGGTTGAATGAAACTGTATTTTTTGGCAAACAGATTATTCCACTGAAAGATTTTGCCTAGCTCTACCGTTGAGTTCTATTCCTGACTCAGTCAGTTACTTGCTGTATAAGTTTAGGCAGATCACAATCACCCTGGCTCAGTTTTCCCACCTGTAAAATGGCAATAACAGAAATTCTTATATAATTCACGAAGGCCTTGTGAAGACTAATCATTTAGAATTTGATGTACTTACTCATGCTGAGCATGAGTGAATCCACTGAAATCAACAAGACATTGAAGAGGACAGTGCTTTATCCTGCTCATAATGAGAAGGTGAGCTGGAGAATTGTCTGTGGTTGGGGTTGGAGTCCATATGTGGTAGGTGGGTTTAAGAATGTTCCTAGTCTAAAGACTGAGGCTGGACAAGAACATATGGACAGAGTCAAAACTATTTTGAGGATGCAATGTGTGTGCATTTACTCATGTACGTTTAATAGATTGTATGGACAGTAAAGAGATCAGAATATTTCTCAGCTTTCCCTTATTTTATATTTACCTACTTGCAAATGCTTTGGGGGGGGGTTGGCTTGGTTTGCTTTTTTATCATAACATTATTTTGTACACATATACAAAGCTGTTATATGATAAACTATTAAAGTAACAGCGCTGAACTACACAGATGAGTTCAGCAGGAAAGGGTAGGATGGTTCTGACATGGGTTATTTTAATTAGTAAGAAGAAGGAAATTATCTTCATTAATATCTGAAGTGCACAGTTGACCAAATATCACCCTGTTTTTGTTATTGCTGAGTTTGTGCACTTCATGTTGACTAATATGATTTGGTTTCGGTATTCACGTGGCCCCAAAGAGAAATCATGTAGAGATCAAAGTATCCGTAAAAAGAATAATGAAAGGACAAATATTATTTATATTTATGTTCCCTGCTTCCCTTTATCTTTTTATTAGAATTGCAAATTCCTGCAGTAATATGATCATGGCTCATGTCACTATATTTTGACTATACTGTAAATATTCTTGGTACAGTTAGCAGTAGGAAATAAAACCTGTTTCAGTTTATATCTATACATTTGTAGTATCTATATTGATTGGTTTTGTGTTCACCTTTCTGAACACTAATATGCTGCAGGATGTTAGTCGTCAGCACTAAACCTTGGAGACCATTCATGTCAATGGATGGAAATGCAGAATTATAGACTAATTGAATATCCTTTTATTATATCACAACATTCGTTGTGTATTACACTGCATCTTCATGACCCAATATCATTGCACATTAATGCTTCACCATGATGAAATGATTGCAAAGTAATGTCAGGTCATCAAGTAGTGATTATTGTCCCTACCTCTCTCAGTTTCCACTTGACTCCGTTATTTCCCCCATTTCCTTTTTGCCCAGCTGATAGGCAGGAGGACAGGATTTCCTTTCCTGGCTGTAGGGAGAGAGTCTCTGTCCCTTTCAGTCCATTCCAGACTACTAAGAGGAAGGGAGTTTCTAGGAGGGATGGGAAAGGATCCTGGCAGTGCTGGTATATTCCTTGAGCATTCCCTAGGTAGCCTTGAATTTATCTCACATTTTCAGGCATCACAGGGAGCATTTAAATGTACTCACTCAACCTAAAACCAGGCACAAGATGAGCTGCAATCAGATACATATACTCTAGGACAGCTGCAGGTGATACCTCAAAAAGCCCCGTGTGACTCTATAGCCAAAGGCATCACAGAGGTAGATATTTAATTTTGTATGATTTTCCCCTCTCTCCCTTTCACACACACAAATATATACACAACAAAAGTTTAAATACTTTGGAGATCCTTTGAGATGAAAGGTGCAACTTCCTATGGGCAGATCTCTGTCGAAGTCAGAGAAGCTAAGGCAATGTTTTCCAGTTGAGTATCTGCAATAATGGGTTACATTTTGCTTTCATTTAAACTCCTGTTACTCTACAATCTTCACTAGGATTGCAAGGGTTTACACAAGAGCAGAATTTCACTCACTAAATTCAAAATGTGGACAATTTATTATGTGCAGAATGATAAATGTCAAGAAAGCCTTACGTTATCAATAAGTGTACACAAAATAAATGTGGCCCCTCCAGCTATATCACCTTTTATTGATTTGGTATAAAACTGGTAGTTCCAGTGAGCTGACACAGTCAAATCTGGAAGCTGATGCAGTCCTCTTACAGAAATGGTTGGTTAGTCCTAAAAGCACCGTTGAATGGGGTGGGTGTCCTGATCAAAGATCAGCATTCACTACAAATGAGTGTAAATGAGGGTAAAAATTACAAGAAAAAATTATAAGTGTAAATGAAGAGATAAGGTGCCTCTTAGCACAAAACGCACTGTAATAGTCAGGAGGTCCATCACTAACACAAAGCTCAGTAGCAACTTCAAAGGCCAGGATTTTTAGGTCAATGATTTTAAAGCTGTCCTTTACTCACTGCTAAAATTAAGCTTTTATATTTTTCAGTTAAGACTGATTCAATTAATCAGTAAACACTATAATAATAAAATTCACTGCAGAACCTGGCAAAATTATTACCAGCATGCTTATCTAATATGGAGACTGAAATAAAAAAGAGGATCTAACTAACTTATCAGAGACCATAGAAGTCACTATATTCTGCAGATACCAGAAGGCCATTAGCTGCCTTAACCATTCCACTATAAGTAATGATTGCCTAATTCTGCTCTGATGGGATAGTTACATCTGGTACTCTGCTGAAGAAAACGCGAAGCCTGAAACAATGTGTTCAAACTGATACAATATAGAAAAATCAGGAATCACTGATGATTACAGAATTCCGGTAATCAAGCAGGCTCGGGTGCTATTAGCTCCTGAGTAGAAAAGACCAAATATATATGTTGTAACGTTCAAAAGATGCCACCCCATAAAAACACAGTATGAATGGTTTGTAACAAAGAGATGGCACATAGATAAGCAGTAGCAGATTAAGATGAATGAGGAAGCAACTAATTAGAGAGAGTACAAGTACTTACATTAAGAAGACATCACAATGAGACTGCACAAGAGGCACACCAGAATCCTGATCAAGAGATACAACAGGAGACAATAAGTAGGAATATGTCAATAGAGAGCAGAATTTGAGCATCACTGCAAGAGAGAGAATGCAAAGAGATTTTTTTTCAACTTGTACAAGAACTCACCAAAAACATCAGTCACTCCCAACTGTGATGTCACCAAGGTGGTGGATAGCAAAGCATTGATGGAACATGAAGACATCAAAATCCCAGGTCATCTAAATGGATTATTTCAGAACCTGTATAGCAGTCAACAGTCAGCAGTCTGAGCTACAAATGAAATGATACACTGATTTAGGGTTGGAAACAGAATTCAGTAGGATTGCTCTCTCTTGCAATAGGTTTTCTTTCAACGGTTCTGCTAAAATGGGAAGGATAAAGGTATTCGGATAGGTGAGAGATGGGTGTATATGCAGGTGACCCTAATATACAGTGAAAAGGGGGTGTGATATATAGGTGTCCTACAAAGGAGAGACATATGAAAAAAGTAACATTACAGTTCGTGAACACCAGTTTGAACATAATCCATAATGGTTAAAAATCTAGGGTCATCATAGTAGCTCAGCAGTACTCATGGTAAGATTTAGAGCAAAGTCATACAGCAACCGATTGGCATGTGATGAAAAATGCCAATAGCACTGGCTCAGAAAGCTTTTGCTCACCAAAAATGATAAAACCCTGATCAGATCACGACACCATTAAAAAATCTGTAAGGTATACGAACTTTAGATTTAATCTTAACTAATGAAAGCTATGAACATACTTCAGCAAAACAAAAGATAAGAGATGGTGAGAACTGTATTAAACAATCATCTGCTATGTAAGCCCGAGACATAGCAAACCCAGACTGTCATACAGAATCTCAGGCAAGAAGCAGAATAATGCAGGCATAAGACAGGTGGGGCTAAGAACCACCAATCAATCAGAAATGAATACCTTCCCAATGGGAACAACCTTAGTATTAGCTTTTGCAATGACTTCACTTATCCCTACCAATGACACCAATGAGAGGCTGATTTGGGAAACCTAGCTAACTGTGTTTAAAAACAAAGCAACAAACAGACCCTCTCTTTTTCTCTTTCTATATACGGAACACTAAACAAAACAACTTTAAACCGAGGAAAAAGAAGTAAGAGCCCTTTTAAGGGTAAGATTTTCCTTGCACCTATCAGTTACATTTCAACAGCAATCATTTTACCACATTTCCTTATTTACAGGTGTAAAATCCAATCTATCTTCAAATTAGGAGGTGGCCAACAATTGCAAATTCACCAGATATGAGTCATATCATCCCCATAGCAGGTTGTTATTCCCATAAAGGAAGGTCAGCAGCCTAGTTTCTCTTAGTCCTACACCTTGTGTAGTAATTTACATCACTGCAAAGGGAGTGCCAACTGGTTGTAAAACACTGCCAAATTAAAAAGAGTGGTTTACCCCATCTTTGCACTGAAGTAAACTATGCAAGTTGCAGGTGCAACAGAATTGGGATAAGTGACTTTACAGCTGCTGAGCATATGAGCTGACCCTTGCCACAAGGCAACAGGGGATTCAGTCACCAAAACCAGCCAATGCCATGAGATCAGCAGAGGATCTGTGCACTATACTGGCACCTAACTCCATACAGCCACTCCAGTTCCTGGCAGCAATACCATGTTATGGGCTCCCCCTGCCAGCTGTTACCACTAGACTTCCTCTCCTCATAGAGCTCAAGAGCACAGAGGGGCACCCATTGAATAATAATTTAATGCTGCCATCACTTCTCACAACCAATACAAATACATCCAGGGCTGGATTCTCATTAGCTTGGTACCATATGTTTTCCTTTGAACCAGGGCAAGATTGGGAAGTGTTTTATACTCACTTTGCACTGGTATGAACAGCCAAACAGGATAAAAAGGCAGTAGAGAATTAGGCTCCAGTCTCCACATCAACAAAATGGAGGCTTTTGTTCAAAGGGTTTGTGTGTCCCATTTTTAAAGAACGGGTGTGAATTCATTAGAAATTGTGCTGAGCCAGCCAAACATGTCTTATGAAATCTAAACTTTTCAGTGACCAAACATACTTATCAGTGAACATACATTTCTTTTCTCACCAGAGTAATTAATCCAACTTCCTCAGGATATCTCTGAATAAAACATAAAATTTTAAGCTGCCCTGGTGGCATAATGTGCAATAGTTGGGGGATTAGCTTTTGGGGAAGTTCTAAGGCTCGCGTTATACAGGAGGTCAGACTAGATGAGCACAATGGTCCCTTCTGGCCTTGGAATTTATGAACATATGGGAGTATGGCCCACACAGATGATACTTCTATTTTTCAAGTTAGAATGATGATAATGTCCCATGAAATAGTCCAGTGCTAATCTATGACCAGCCAGGAAAGCGTTGCCAGGATGTCACCTGACAGAAAAATGAGAGAAGATGGGGAAAGAAACGGATGTTCAGATAAATAGCTTGGAAACTAGAAAACATTTTAGGCTACAGCTATAACCAAAATGCCCCCTGCCCCATCTCAGCAGGAGCGTGTTTGAATGGACCAGAAGGTAACAGGCAACCCCTGACGTCCTGAGAGATGGGAAAAACAAGGGCAGAGTTAGCTACCCTTAGGCTTTCTCCCCTTCCTCTCACCAGAACACTAATAGAAATCACATCTGGCTGGGGAAGGGGAGGAGAAGAGAATTTTCTGTCTCTCCCTACCACCATTGGCGAGGCTAGAGATGGAATCAGGGAAAGAGTTGATTGTCTCTTGAGCCCCTCCTTTTCTGTATGTGAAACCCTGAGGGTGTGCCGCTGCTATTCTGCTGTGTTTGCTGCCCTGCCCTACAATGGAGGTACAACATGAATTATGTTCCTAAATGCTGTGGGTGTGACCAGATCACTGGCTTTTGAGAACAAGAAATAATTCTTCCCTTGGAGCAAGACTGATAAGGCATCCAGCATGTTGTTCGCCTTCCTCGCAGCATCCTGGAGGCCCAGCTTTAGTTTAAAACAGAGTAAATTGGTAGTGAGTTTATAATTTCATTACAATTTGCTCCCATGTCCAGCACAGGTGAGAGGTTCAAAGCGGCCAGCTCCCACAGGTAAACATGAGACGATGATAGAACTTGTAGACCAGGAATCAGCAACCTTTGGCATGTTTGTTTACCTGCTGCATCCACAGGTTCAGCCGTTCGCAGCTCCCACTGGCTGCAGTTTGCTGCTCCAGGCCAATGGGGGTGGCGGGAAGTGGTGGCCAGCACATCTCTTGGCCCACGCCGCTTTCCGCAGCCCCCATTGGCCTGAACCAGTGAACTGTGGCCAGTGGGAGCTGCGATCGGCCGAACCTGTGGATGCAGCAGGTGCCAAAGGTTGCTGATCCCTGTTGTAGACACTATTGACCTAGAAGGAGAAGGAAAGACTAAGTCGATGTTCACTGAGTTACCTTTCATGTGCACTCTCATTCCCTCTCAGAGATGGACTGAATGCTAGAGGTTAGACTGAACAGGGACAGCCTTGAATATTGGTTATTGGCATGGAGGCCATTTAACATCACACTGGACCCAAATTAGTACCTTCATTAGTGCTTTGATTTTCCTTCCTTTCCCCATTCAAATTGAAAGTTAATAATGTTGCAGCCTTCAATTTAAAAATCCATCCCTGTGGCTGTGTTTCATTCTCCTACATAACATGATCGCCTGCTTCTGGGACAGGACAACATATGGGCCAGATACCATATGGCCAGATCCTCAACTTGCTAACCGGAGGTCAATGGAGGTATGTTAATTAACATCACCTGAAGATGTGGCCCATAATATTCTCCTATCCCCCAATAACACAACAGTAGCCACATCTACTATGCTGCACATACTGATAGCCCAGTACACTGATCGGTATCTTCAAGCAATGCCACAGTATTAAAGGTTGTATTCTACCTTTCTAAGTTCACCTTCAGTTAGCTACTCAAACTAACTGTGGAGCTAAAGTGCCATTCTCCTTCATCCTGTTCCTCATCTTATCAGTTCCACTTTTACCATGGTATGTTCTCCAGCTATTTCAACTTCCTGGATCAGCTTATGCTTTATGAAAGCTTTTAGCTTCAGAAAGTATTTTCACTCATGCTGGAAAATAGCTATGTTCATAGAACGAGTTTTGATTTAAATATGAGATGAAAGGAACAGCACAAAATAGAAGGATGGGAAGAACAGAGAACATTTACAGACAGAGAAGAATCCTAGGAACCTCTGATGCAAAACTGCAATAGCAATGTAGTTTTCCCATTTAATTAATTATGAAAGATGTGGGAATCATAAATGATTACAGGACTTATCTGTGGACAGAACACTACATCGGTTAGATATCTTGTCAAACTATGCAGACTCTTCTGTTGCAGCTTCCCAAGCTTCAGATGCTTCTTAACAGTTTATTTAGCCAAAAAGGATTGTTTCCAATTAAAAACTGTCTAAAATTAAACAAAAAATATTGGGGCAAGATTCTAATGTTTGGTAGCTGCAGGTGGAAAGCCTTGATCATCTTGTGAGCTTAATGTCAATATCAACCAAAATCCTCCCCTGTCTATAACCAAGCTCATACTCTCCTTACTAGTTTGCAGGATGATTTCAAGATATGCACTGCTCCAGAGCATGTTCAGTGTTCAAACCACAGCAAGCCCAAAAGTTAAGCATGTATTGCTGGTTCAAGTTGCTTTGTTCTGGCTGCTAAGCAGAGAAAAGTCTCCTTGGCTTTTGTTTGAAACCACAGAGACTATCACCCCAAATAAGAATACCATTAACTGACAGATGTTTGTGTTCATGCTGGAAGATCAGAATTGCAACAGATTATTTGGAAGATTGTTTTATGATGGATTGATTCCACCTAATGTTTTCCAATTTTTTTCTCTGAAATTAAAATTTTCCAGGAAATTTCTCAAATCCACATAATGTTCTGGAATGCTGATATTTCAATCTGCAGACATTCTTTGAAAAGAGAGCTCCAGCCATCTTCCTAGAGGCTGAACCTTGGAGGAAGCTGCCACACATTTACTCCACCTAAAGTTTGAAGTAACTTTTTTACCTGTTTTCCCAGGTGTCAGACTGGTAGAATCTGACTTGGTAATCCATTCTGCTAAAAAAAATCCCTACCCTCTATTGGCTAACCCATGACCCTCTTCTTCCAACCTATTAGCCTTAGGATAGCCAACCTGTGGCCCCTCAGGCTCTAAACTGTGGCCCTCAAAGGTGACTGTGTTAGAAAATGTGTATTTGATTATGAATTAAAAATGTGTTCCCTGCGACTTTTACACAGAACTGTCTGAATCAGCCCATCCGGCAAGAAGGAAGGAATACCTCCTCTGCAGCCCTAGAATCTGCATGGATGTGAGCTGGAAATGCTCTGAATCGCTGCTGTCCCTTCCCTGCAGCTCCTCAGCCTGACTAATGTAAAGGGAACAGAATCTGTCCCAAAGCGCTGACTTGGCCTTTTTATAAGAATATGGTTCACCCTCAGCCTGAAAAGGTCAGACCCTTCAATGCAGGGGCTAACAGAATGGGAAGTAGCACAGCTTTGGTTGAGACACTTTGGCGTATGGAAGAGTCCGTGGATCTCCAACTACACACTTTAGCCAAAAGAAGCCTTCAGTTAAGCTGCTTATCTGAAATTCATGCTTGTTGACCTGATGGCAGAATATGCCTTTTATAATGCATAAAGAATGTTCAGGTGCAAATCCTTTCTATTAATCCTCTTTGTCAACATGACCAGAATACAGAATACACACTTCATGAGAAATACACCACTTCACTTACTATGCCTTATGAATGCATTTCATTTAACTGTTGTAGCCTCTTTAGAAAGAGGAACCAAAGTAAGCTGGTTATCTGACCATGATAATTGTTTGACTCCTGTACTACTGAGGCCATGGTCCCATTTCAACGTTCATGATAAAAATCCAAGCTCAGGAATGCTCTCCTCTATGCCTTCCATACACCTGTGTTGGAAGTCCATCTATGCCCTGCATCTAACAACTGTTGTACAAAAATTAAAACCACCTTGGAAAAGAAGATCAAACTTTTTAATGGGCTACTTGTTGCTGCTAAGCAGACAGAGCACTAGTTGTCAGTGCATCCTGTTGCTGTATCCTCCTTTATTTTTAAATCTATTTTCCCAACTTACAGCAGCTACTCAACACCAAGCCCCAGAAAGGCATCAAATGAAAGTAGCTGTATTTCCACAAATAGAGGAACCAGGTGACTTTTGTCTGCTGTGTGTTTGCACGTGTCTTTCTCTTGTACACACACTCCAATTTAAATGGCAACCAGCATTAAGTTCACACTCCTTTTGACAGTTTGCCCATAGTCATCATCTGTCTATTATCATTCACATCCATCCATTTCCAGGTTTGTATGTTAATAAATCACTATGATATTCTTGTTCTGAAGCAAAGTTCAGGTTACAAAACTATTCATAATTCATTATTTGTATTCACATGCATACCTAATATATGCAGACACAAGGAAGCATCCTAAAATCTTGTAACAGTCATACTAATGACAAGCCAATTAAGAGTTACATTAACTAAATGTCATTCTTAAAATGTTACTTTCCATTAAACCTAAGTGACTTTTGCTAAAAGATCAAGACATTTAAAAATGTGTTTGCTTTCTAGAATGTTGATTTTTCAGCAGCTCTATTAAATTCCAACAATTTGAAAAAATTAGGCTCTTTTCAATGTGTCGAGACCTCATCTATATCCAAAACAAAGTGGGGGGGGGGGGAAGACTTATCTTTAGCCTTTGACAGTAAGGAATGTTATTCCTAGCTATCCCATTTACAATCTTATTTAAGAGAGCACGCAGCTAATTTATTCTCAAACTGTCTGCGAAGACGTTTCTGTAGATGGAGAGAGTGCATCCCTGTTCCACGTTTTAAAGGCTGTAACATGCTACAGAGCTGTAGAAATGTGAAGAGGCAGGAATAGTCATTTACCTGTTGAGAGCCACAAAAGTTCTTATTTGTACTGAACTAAAATGATTTTTTTACCAAGTCATTTAATAAACAAAGAATGTTTTAGATTTAGTCTATGGTAGCAAATACAACATGTAATAGAAGAAAAAGTCATGGAGGATAAGTCCATCAATGGCTATTAGCCAGGATGGGCAGGGATGGTGTCCCTAGCCTCTGTTCGCCAGAAGCTGGGTATGGGCGACAGGGGATGGATCACTTGATGATTACTTGTTCTGTTCATTCCCTCTGGGGCACCTGCCATTAGCTGCTGTCAGAAGACAGGATACTGGGTTAGATAGACCTTTGGTCTGAACCAGTATGGCTGTTCGTATGTTTCTGAAGTTACTAACCCTTGTCATTCTGCTTCTCACTTGTGGTTGATCAACGTAACCCTCTGACACATGGTAGGGAATGTAGATTGAGGCTCCACCCTTTCATGGGACAAAAAACCCAGAGAGCTGGAGGCACCAGTGGGTCATTCCACTCAGACTGCAGGACAGAACATGCCACCTGCTGATTTGTGTACGGGCACATCCCCTCCAAATTCTTTAACTATGGCAGTTTCTGACTTTGCTTCACTCTGAAGGCTTGAGACCCAGGAGTGAAAATTTTATGATATCTTCCAATAAAAAATACATATATATATATACAGACACACACTGAAATTTGAGAGTTGCACAGTGTCAGCAAGCTAAGCCTATCTTAAACACTAACATTTTTCATAGAATTTCAGAAACAACAAGAGACTAAATACAAGTTCTGTGTTTAGGTGGAAGGAACAGTTAGGGTAAAATCAAAAAGCTGATTATGTGACAATGACATATTCTTACCAACTGATCTACTCGAAGTTCAACATTTTGACATGACTGACTAATGCTACGATTTTGCTCTTCTTTGCACTCCAGAGTCTACATAGCTATGGGAGAATGAGCTGGATTTTCTTTTCTTACATCTCATCAAACAGACTTGTTAACTATGTAGGTTCCATATGAAAAATCCTTTTTTCATTGATAACGCACAAGAGAGAAACAACCCAACCTGACTTTCAGACTCCATGTTAAGTTTGCAAGTTTGTTGGCTGTTAAAAAATTATCCTTGTACTTGTAAACTGAGTAACTACAATATGGAGAAACGGAGAGAGAAAATGAATCCATGATGAAAGTTTTATAGTCTTCCAATAATACTTGCACTTTAAACTAAACTGTGAACGGGAGCACTGATTTTATCACCCTCAGGTGCAGTAGTGCCTTATTCTATAAATAACCCCTCTGAGTTTAATGGGACTTGTTACAGTGTAAGATTTCTCAGCATGATTTTGGGTGGCAGAATTTGTCCATTATTGAGCTAATTGTTTTCAACAGATCCAGATTTTAAGGTTTAAAATAATCCTGGGAAAATCCTAAATCAAAAAAGATATGGTAAGGAGTTGAGTTATTAAGATACAAATTGGACTAGTTTTTAATAAATATAACACTACATGTTACTGCTGAGTAGCTTTGAATATTTTAATTGCCATTATTCTTGGAATACACGTGCTTTTTGTAGTCAACTTTTGAGTTAAAATTGTACATGTATATGTAAGAGAGATTATTTCTTCACTGTAATTCTCAAAAACTTTGGATGGTGCACCCAAAAAAGAGATGATCTTTTCTACTTCTTTTTTGTACTCTATATCAAAGAAAATCACAGATCTTAAAGGGTTTTGAAAGACAAAGCTAGGTGTGCTGTAATTGTCTAAGTTTTTATTTAAAAACCCCCGAACTTTAATCGCATATTGTCACAAAGCCTGTCATAGCAGCAATTATTTAAACAAAATTGCTCATTTCCCTAGCCTATAGCTGCTAAATAAGACAAACTTTTTAAAATGTTGTTTACCTTACAAATGTGTAGCAGTTACTAACTCTGAAGCAAACTTCTAGCATAAATACTGGATAAATGGAATTGTGTGTGCTCTATCACTAACAGTCACACTTCTAATTCTGCCCTCTACCTATTGATGGTTAGCCCCATCAGTTGACTCAGCTGGCTAACACATCTTGTATAAACTATGTTAGAAAGCAAATTATGTAAATTTTACAACATAATATTGGCTACAAAACTGGAGAACTTTGATATATTGTTTTCAAACAGGAAGAGATTAATGTCTTAGGCAGAAAAAAATAAAAGTGACTGTATAAAAATGCCATTGCTGGGTTCCATGTTTATTGTCTTTCAGTAACTCCATATCACATATTCCAGTTGGAAGGGGAAAGATGTGTTTTCAGCCAGTCTGCCTCACTAATTCAGGCAGGACTCTGAAAGTCAAGCTGACTTCTTTCCCTCACACAGTAATCAATGTTCTGCAGAATAAATTAGGTCAGTGAGACCTGTGCAAGCCTACAGAGTTCAAATTATGTTTTCAGTGATACCCCTGAAAACCCCATTGTCTTCAATAGGTTTGCAAAGTTGTTACTGATTGGAATTTATCGTAAGAAACAATTCTATTAATGATGCACAAAATGGAACAGAAGACTCACCCTACTCCCCTTCAGCTGTACTGGCTCAGTAGGGCTAACAGGAAAATGAGGCAGTAAAAAATATCTTTGCCATTGAAGTGAACACATGAGACTCAGAATATATGAAAGTAACAGATCTGTTGAGTTAGAAGGTACAACTTTTACACAGTCAACTTTCTGAGCAGAATTTCACTTTTCCTGTTAACTGTGGTTAGAAAGGATAGACAGAGCCTTTGGATGAGAAGAATGTGCATTGACATGAATACCCAGTCACAATGGTATTTGGAGCTCTGTTTCTTGAACCTTAAAATCACAGATATTTGGAATAAAAAGAACTTGAACAAATCTTTGTAAAGAGAGAGAACAAGTTTTGTCGTAATTATAGTAGATGGTTGCTGGGGTTTCTCCTCTAATTCTCTGTTATGGTCATTTGTGAAGGTAATTCAGGGAGCCCCAGAAATGAAACACAGAATATTTCTGTATTTCATGGTGTAACAAATGTCAACCCAAGTTAGGAAACAAATGAGAAGTGTGTTGCAGTAATATTCTCAGCTATTAAAATACTCAGTTCTTGGGTCTATCTCACATTGTATATGGGAATGTGAGGCAGAGACCTGTTGAAAAGTATTACAAATTATGTAATGATATGGTTGTATTGGCAGTTCATTAATCATAATAGTAAGATATAGCACAGAACTTGATGCCTAGGACAGCTGGGGCAGGGGATAGGGCTTAAGGTGCCATTGAACTACCTTTGTGCTCTTCCAATCCTGAGCTACTCTGGGGTTTGGTGAGGCCATGGTGAGACTTAGACCTGGCAGACTCCCTAGGCTGTCCAGAATCTCTGCAGTGCTGTGTGCTATAGACCTACACACAGCACCCTCAGCACTTGTAAGGGAATCTTCAGGAAGCAACCTTACAGCTGTTTTATGCAGTATCTGAGCTAGGGAATCTTCCTCCAGCCAGATACAAAGATTTTAGAGCCTCTTTTATGTGACACAAAGGGGCCAGAGCTGGGATAAGGATTTTACTCAATGTGTTCACTCTTAACATGCACATTAAAGTATTTTTAACTGTTACCTTTAGACCAGCGGTTTTCAACCTCTTTTCATTTGTGGACTCCTAAAATTTTTCAAATGGATGTGTGGAACCCCTTTGGAAATCTTAGCCATAGTCTGTGGACTCCCAGGGATCCACGGGCCACAGGTTGAAAACCACTACTTTAGATAAATATAAGTCTTGAAAAATCTGGTTAACATATCCTCTTATTTGCATGGTAATTTTCTTTCTGTAGTATGACAATTTAGGGTCCAGCCCTGAGAAGCTATGGGGGTTCATAATTTCTATTGAATACCAAACATCATGTATCCCACCTCCAACTTTGGACCAATCCAAACATATTTTGGGGAATGTGCACCACTGCTTAAATTTCACCTATTTCTTATATATGTCGGTTCAACAATTTCCTGACGCCATTGGGGTTATGTTTTGTACAGGTAAGTGTTCTTATAGATAAGAAAAAAACTCAGAAGCCTTGTGCCAGCCTTTCATACAGTAGGAACATGGATATAAACTTCAACCAAATCTACTGGAGGTTCAAAATTTCCCTACAGAAATGGAGGCCAGAACAAATTTCATTCTATGCATCTGAAACTTTAATTTCTTCCTCCATTTTTTGAGGGATTAAAATCCAGCACAGCTCCTATACCAAAAGATTTATGTTAGCATAGCACAAGACACAGGGACTCCTGAACCACAGCCATCTAGTCCCACTATCCTGTCTCTGACTGAGGCTAGTATCAGCTGCTTCAGAGGAAGGTGCAAGAACCCTGGAGTGAACAGTAATGGAATAACAGTAAGTAAGGGAAATTCCTTCCTAACTGACATCAGTGCTTGGTCTACATCCTGAACATGAGGGTTATATCGCTTATCAATTGTTTTTTAAATCCTGTTTAACTTTCTAACCTTTTTTTTAATCCTACTAAACTCTTGGCCTCGGTAATATATTATGGCTGCACAAGTGAATTGTGTACTAGATACGAAAGTGTGTCCTTTTATCAGTTTTAAATTTGTTGCCTTTCAGTCTCAGTGAATCTTCCTTTCCTCTTGTATTAGCAGAAAAACTGAATAGGAGAACCTGATTTAGCTGCCTTCTACTATTCATCACTTCGTGTGCTTCCATCATGTCCCTCTTATTCTACTCCTCTCTACATTACACAGCGCCAATCTTTTAAATCTCTCATCTTGGAAGTCTCCTTATGCCTCGAATAATGAATTACCTTCAGTTAACAAAGTTAATAAATGCTCAGATTATATAAAAGGTTTAGTCTTGCTTTAGGCTGAGAAGATTTCAGACTCAATAGTAAAATTAGTGAAGTGAAGATCTTCCTTTATTTTATTTTATTTTATTAAATCTACCCAAGAATCACCACTGTCTGTTAAGAAAATGAGGAAAATAATTACTTTTGCCACTGCAAGACTGGTGAAACTGAGTGAAATAAAATCTCCTCTTCTAAAGCATGAGAAATATTTAGCAAAGGAGTTTGATTGGCTGAGATGAAAAATTGCTTTGTGTATATGAAAACAAAAAAAACTAGGATGTACCCAGGTGTGACCAAACACAGAGAAAAAAAAAGATAAAAGACCCAAATCACAGTAGCCCTGCCCCTTGTGTAGTCACTTGCACTAGTGCAAAATGCTGCCATTATAATGTGATAGTTTTAGACCCATCTTGTTATGTAAATTATTACACAGGAACACGGCAACCATGAATCAGGCCCACAGTGTGCAGCAATTTACTGCAGGAAGCCATCATGTAGGTAGTAAGCTTCATAGCATATTTGAGTTCCAGAGCAAGAAAAGGATAGGAAGGGATATAACTTTTGAAAAAATTCTGGGAGAAAGCTAGAGGGACACTTTGACAACTAAGCCTACCAGTGGAAACATTCCACGTGATGCCCAGATTGTTATGCACTGCCAAGAGAAACGGCTAACAGCATTTCAACTGAAAGAGATCTAAGCAAACCAGACACTAGCCATTCACTGAAGGTAACACGTCAGGAGGTGTTTTGAAGGGTGGATGTAAGCATGATGCAAAAGATAGAGTGAATAACCAGATGTCATTGGTGAAGAGATTGTACATGTATAAAGCACAAGAAGAGACTTGGGAGTGTAATTTAGGCACAATGAAACCCAAACAGATGAAAGGTGAGACCAAGATAAATCAAATAATACCAGAGCCCTTTTAGTGGTGACTAGTATTGTCAGCCATCATCAAATGAGACAAGAAGTACCGTTTATATTGGAAGGATGGTAACTATGACTTCAGTGCTGCAAAAGGTTCTGTTTTGTTACTTGGGGGGTTATGAAGGAATTTTCCTGTCCATTAATTTGCAAGAGTTATTGCAACTACCTTTTCTTAAATACTTGGAGTTAGTTAAATAAAATGCAATGACAGGGATAACAATTTACAAATCAATACATTTGCCAAGTCTCAGGAATAATTTTAGATAATTTTGTATACTAAATATATTAATCCTGTGAAAGACTAAAAGGGTAAATATTTTCCAATTGTTTAATGGCATAAAATCTTGGGGCATAGCAACTACATGCTTGATTTATAAAATCAAATGTTGAGATTAAGAAATTAACACTAAGGATCATATTTTTCCTTTAAAAAAAAAAGAGCATGTTGTTTCCTAAAATAGGCAGTAAGTCTTAACTGTTAAAATGTGTGAGTTTTAATCCTTTCTGTTTTTTAAATAATTAGGAGAAAATCTGAGAATCAAATTACCTATCCTCAGTCAGATGGTTAGGAATAATTAAAACTTCACTGGTCTCCTGGTAACTAGCCTCTAACAACTTTTATAAGGTTTGTAATTATCCTATAAAACTGACTGACACGAATTGGCAGCCAATTTTACCACCTGTTACAGAGTCACTGGCTCATGGATCAGCAAATAAATCTGCAGTTAGTTAATACAATATTCTTATTCCCATTGTACAGATGAGGCAGTTGAGTCAAAGAGGTTAAGGTCACACAATTAAAAAGTCTCAAAACTGGATATAAAATCCAGGTTTTCCTGGCTTCTAGTCCCACATTCAAATAGACCACATCACCTTTCTAATTGCATTTCTAGGAGATGCAAGCTTGCCTCTAAGAAGTCTCTGTAGCTTTGCATATTTCTCAAAGCTTGCAACTGAATACGGATTCGTCTGGAGATGTTCGTCCACTCTGACAATTTTTTTCTTCTGACTTTCAGCACCCACTGTTGGACATTGTGTAGGCCTCATCCCACCTCAAAGCAGAGCCAGATGAACTCTGTGTTCCTAAAATTTTATCTAAAATAATTTTTAAAGGGATACAAATAGAATAAGACAATTGAAGGATGTAAACTGGTGGGTCAATCCATCAGCTGTGCAAGGGGGAAACATGCTGTAAACAACAGCTCAATTCCAATTCCTCATTTCAGGGCCTTTTTATTTAAATTAATTGAAGAAGCAAAGATAAAAAAAAAAACCCAAAGTAAACACAACCCAAACAGTCTCACAGCCTGCCAGGGTCTTGTCTAGGGTTTGTCTCCAGAGCTTCACAGTCCTTCCAGCTCTTCTTTCAGGGCTTTATAGCACTCCCCAGCTGAACCTTCCCCCAGACTAGCTCCCACCCCCCTTCTGGTTTGTCCTTCCCTGACCCTAGATACCTCCTAACTCTTTTGCTACTGAAGAGGCAGGAAAACTTATATGCAATTTCCTGTAGGGCATATGATTAGGAGCAGGCATGTGATCTACATCTCCCAGTTTTAAATGGTCCAAGGACCATAACAGATGCACTGGGATATGCACATGCAGGAAATTAATAACATCCAAAGAAGGTATTGGAGGAAGATTATCACATTTTGAAAGTGCTGATGAGACCCTCTAATTTCTTCTTAAGATGTACTCAGTTTTCCTGTCTTGCAGGTGCTTATAGTAAAAGATTCCTCTTTCAAAGGATTTACTGTGTCCTTGCTCACTGAGTGATATAATCTGGTTTTATTTTTGGTTGAATTAAGTTTTCATTGTTTGTTCAGCTTTCTGTTTTAACTAGCAATTTCCTAATAGGGACAAATTTTCAAAAGAGCTCACAGGCAGATTACAAGTGCTCCATACTCACAAATGGGACTAGATTTTCAGAGGAGCTCAGCACCCAGCAGCTCCCACTAGATAAAGAGATTTTCAAAAGAGTTCAGCCTCCAATATGCTGAGCACTTTTGAAAATCTGGCCACTTATTTTTGTGCCTAAATAAGAACTGAGCACATTTGAAAATCTAGACTAGATTGTGGCTGCTAAGCATTTCTGAAAATCTGGCCATAAATGTGTGTCCGTGAATCAAAACCCTATTCATAGCAATGCAATAGTTTTGTTCCCAAGGATAATATACATTGGGTTAAATACCTCATTATATATAATGTCTACAAGCAGTTAGAACCTGAGCCAGCTCCCACAGTCAATTGCAAAAATCCCACAGACTTCAATGGGAGCAAGAGCAAAACCTTCTTTGAAAAGTTTGAACAATGTTTTCATTTACCTCTGAAGTTGATGCTGATGGTCCTTTGTTATCCAGTTAAAACATGAGATTAGACTTTGCTTTCTTAGATAAAGTTCTTACTAAGGTACATCCACCCCTTTCAGCACTGTCAGGTCTCTGGTGCTGGGGGGCAATCTAACCTCATGCTGGGTATTCAAAATGAATAGTTAGTTGCTCCATTATCTATATACAAAACAGGCAGCCATTCCCTTTAACACATGGTCACAATGGGATGGTATTAAATCTTCATTGGGACTTCTGTTTCTCTATTTCCTAATGCTGCTTCTCTTGAGTCTTGCTGCCTCTGAGGAGACTTCCATTTGCTCACTGGAAAAAGAGAGTGTAAGTAAGCTGGGGCAGGGACTGTCGTTTATTGCATGTTCGCACAGAACCAGGCACAATGGGGGCCCCCATATGATAGAGTCTTTTAGATGCTACCACAATATGAATGATTAATGAAGCACATAGGAAAAGCCTTCCTGGAATATGCACCAGTCCATAGATATAGATCATTTGAATCCAACTTAACCCAGGCAATTTCAAAGTAGTGCAGGCGAGAAGGAAGAAACATATTGTAGAACTAGCCAGGACACTCAAAACAAAAAATTTCCCCAACCTCGTTCTTGAAAATGTCTGAACTGGTTCCCCACCCACATCCCCTTTACAAAAACAGCCTGAGGTAGACACGTGACATGGAAAATTTCAGTGCACATGGCTAAAGTTTGGCAAAGTTATAACCAACTGAAACCAAGATCTTATAATGGAACATGCTAGGCAGCTTTAATTAGTGCTAGGCATCACTACCAGCTTCATGTATAACATGGATAGTGTACTTCATGCTCTTCTCCCCTTCCTGGTTACAGAAAGCTGTGCTTGGAAACGACAAGAGCAGAAGGACACTAAGGATCTTGCTATGCTTATCTAACTTACTCAGGCAATGTTCAGATACCAGTGTGACAAGTGCTTGAGAAACCCTAAAAAATGACAAATTTTAACAAAATCTTAAATTTTTCTTCTCTAAAATCTTAAGCAATATGCACCTTGGTGAGCACTTCTCAGATAAATAGTGTCACTGAAGAAATCAATAGATCAGGAATGCGGATCACTATTGCTTTGAAGTCAATGGGACTGCTCATGTGAATAAGTTCTCACAAAATGGAGTAAGGGTTGCAGAATCTAGCGCTAATTCTGTAAATGAAGAACTGGAAACTACAGTTGGAAACACCAATATTTCCAGTAGGCACTATGATTTGGAAAGCAGCATGATCTGGAGCAATGAGAACAGTGCTGAGAGTCAGACTGCATGGTGCTTTAATGCCACGGTCTCATTGTGTGATCCTGAGCAAGTCCCAGCTACCATCTCTTTGCTTAGCTTTGCCAAAACACAATCATTTGCCTGAGAGTTCACCTTTCTATCTCAATTTTCCCATCTACAAAATAGGGGTAATAATACTTACTGCCTCATGGGAGTGTGATTATAATTTTCAAACTATACAGTATAAATGCTATTCATTATTACAATGCTAAGGCATCCCCCCCAGCTGGCAGATTGGTTGTGTGTCTCATTTTCCCAAAGAGAAGGAAATCCCTACTGTGAGCATTGACGTTTACAAGTGGTGACTCTCAAAAACTTGCAAATTGTCTTAGATAATCAAATAGGCATACGTGGTTAGATAACTACAGTATTCGCCCTAGAAGGTACAGAAAAGTACAAAGGAATACTGCAAATACAGGGGCAAATATATCTATTCATCTTAAGTAAAGCTTGCAAGAGTCTGAAGGACAGCAATGTAAAAGCTGGCTGACTGACAATTTCTTTCTTTTAAAACAACCCAAAGTTCTAGATGAAGGGTCAGATTTACAAAGCTATTGTAAAGATGAGTATTACATTATCTAAGTGCCTACAACTGGAGTTAGGAGCCTAGCCTGCTTACACACTTTTGAAAACCCTACTAGGCACATATCTGCATGTTTAGGTGGTTAAATACCTTTGTATTGGGCCCAAACCTTTAAAACACCAAGGAAGCACTGCAGACGTAAAGCCAAGCTTTGGCTGAACACTTTACAAAATAAAACAGCTGCAAATATTTACATGGCAAATTATTTAACTAGTATTCAGGGATTTCCCTACACCCCCTAAATTTCCCCAACACCCCCCACCCAGTTTTGTGAACTAGTTACATTCAGTGTTGCCAATTTAGTGATTGTTTGGAAATTTGAATTGAAATTGAAACACTTTAAAAGCATGTAAAGTGTATGATAAAATACATGTATCTGAAAAAGTATAATGCATTTGGAAAGTATGAACATTGACTAGCTTCCTTATACAGCTGCTGTTTTTTATGACAATGTCAGTACATTCATTTTGGTGATGCTGGCCAGCCTATTAATTTCGAATTATGATTTGTAAGCAAAGTCTAAATGAGCTCTTCCTGGCAGCTAGTGATGAGCTGGGGGCTGGGAGGAAAGGCTTCAGGACCAGATTATATTTACATTCACCTAATCTACCTAGGTATCCAGCAAACAGAGCTGCGTGGCCCAAGTGATTCTGGCGGGGGTTGGGTTACAAATCACTTGAATGTGAGGGGTAATTAAATATTGTTATTCTTATTGTATGAGTAAAGGACAGAAGAACTGTACCTTGCCTGTGCTGATTGAAGGCATCGAGAGAGGGTGGGGATAAGTGTTTTGCATGATAGTCTGCCTGAGTCACAAGTACTATCTGACCTGCCCCTCTCCACTGTTTAAAGACAGAGGTGATTAGGCTCCATAGATAGTCTTTTGTTCTGTTAAGTGACCACTGCAGCTGAAGTCACTGATCATCAGGTCTAAGTGCTTAGTCCTGCTGTGGGGACAGTGTTTCTGTGGAAGAGACAGCCCAGACTGCACTAACAGCGAGGTTCCCCCACTGAGAGCTCAGCTGAAATCACTGAGAGCTGGGTGGAACCTCAAGAGACCAACTCACAGAGGTCACAGTGGCAGGTGGCAGCAGAAGGTGATGGCACAGGGCCATTCGCAACAAAGCAATGGAGTGAATGGTGGCACAACGAACAACAGTGGCCAGAGCTAACAGTGAGCAGCTGGAGAAACGAGCAAAGTGCTTTCTTACCTCCCACCTGGGAGATGAACTCATGTGAAAGCACCTCTGAACTCTGAGTCTCCACTGACAAATGACAACACTGGTGAGGGTTAATAAGAATGCTGGAAACACATCACAGTTCACGTGAACCAACATGGCAGTGGCATCACACTATCTATTTAAGCAAGAGATACCAAACACTACAAACTGGAGGCCAATGTAAAGTTCACCGTCACTTGTTCATCCTAAAGTTGAACACTGGTTCCGAACAAGTCCAGCAAATGCTCACTGTCTTTCTGCAAGAAACAACTGACTGGCCAGAAGCATGTGGTGCAACAGTAAAAGACTCAACAGTTCAAAAAAATTGCATATGTTGCTGATGAATGCACCAATGCAAATAGGCATCAAGTATTAAGTCATTGTGTACGTTATCTTGTTGTCAGTGGTAGGCCAGTAGATGCATTTCAAGATGTTCAAGTTATAGAAGACACATCGGCTGCATCTGTGACAACCCACATCTTAGAAGAGTTAAATGCTTGTCAATTGGACCCCAAACAAGTGGCTACATGTGCATTTGATGGAGCTGCAAACTTCTCTGGAAGACATGATGGAGTACAAGCCTTGCTCAGAGAAAAGTGTAACCCTAATCTCTCCTATACACACTCCAGAGGCCATCTACTCCAACTAGCACTAGTACGAGCTGCAGACTCTTCAAAAGACATTTTAAAAGCTTTAAATTTAATGTCTTCATTATATTCTTTTTTCAGTAAGAGTCCAAAAAGACTAAAAATCTTGCAAAATATAGAAGATACACTGGGACTGAAGTTCAAATTAGTCCAACATGGGAAAACCTTCTGGCTTTCTCATGAGTGATCCTTAGCTGTTGTCTTAAAATTACTCCAGACGTTACTTTCCAAAACCACTAATATGTATCAAGATGGGATGAATCAAAGTAGTGAGGCTGGTGGATTACTTTTGCTACTATGTTCAGAGAAGACTATTGCCATTCTCCCTCTTGTAAGTTTACTGTTGAAACCACTTGGGTCATTAAACAATTCCATCCAGGCATCTGCTACAACAGTAGTAGATCTTTGTCCAGCAATAGAAGCTACATTTGGATCAATCAGAGAGATCTCAATTGAAAAAGTACTGGAAGAAGCAAAGACTTCAGTCCAGAAGTTGACTAATGAAGGCATTTATATTGATTCCTCAAGTGAAGAGGACAAGAAATGTTTGTTAAGACAACTGAAAAAGTACACAGACTTGATTCTTAAAAATCTACAACAGCGACTTCTAGATTCTACTCAACTTCTATGTAGCTTTTACAGATCCCTGTCCTATAAAACACCAACAGTTGAGTGGAGTGAGGCACTACCGGCAATGGGGCTGCCATGTGCTCAGGACAGAATAGAGAATTTGAACACAGAGTGGAATATCATATGATAAATGAATGAAGATTTGACTTCAACTTCTTTTTTATCATCCTAGTGGCTCGACCTGATCTTTATGCTATGTTTCCTGGGATGAAAGAAGTAGCTACTCTCAGTCACAACAGCTACACTTGAGCGTTCTTCTTCATCATTGAATAGAATTTTGTGTTCTAAAATAAGTTGCCTTCTGCCTGATCATGTGAATGAACTAATGAGCATATTAAATGAAGGAATGGAAGTATCAGACACACAAAAAGACACCAAAGATGAACGCACTGCATTCAAGAAGTTCATTAACAGAGTTGTGCAAAATTATAACAAAAAAACAAGAAGGATGTAGATGTAGTCTTTCATAGAAGGCTTGAGTAGCCAACTTTAATTTGTGTGATGATTTTTAACATGAGTTAAATCTAATAAAATGGTCATGAAACATTTTTCAGTTTTCACTATGGTGCCATACAGCCCACCTTCACCCACACAGTCTCACCCCTCATCGGCTCTGACCCCTCTCCCTAATTTCAATTCCTGTGGAAAACACTGTTAGGGGTGGATTCTAATACCCTGTACCAGGCCCGTCGATGGGGGGAGGAGTAAAGGGGGCAATTGTCCAGGCAGGAGCCTGGGGTGGGCCGCAGGCTTAGAGGCAATGCCAAGGGGAGGGGTGGGAAGGGTCGGCCGCCCTCCCTCCCCAGATGACTGCTCGGGGCACTCGACCCAGCAGCCAGCCCCGGCTGGGAAGAGAAAGGGGCAGGGCCAGAGCCTTTCCTCTTCCAACCACACTGCCCAGTGCTGCGCAGCAGCTGCCCTGGGACTCAGCTTCTCTAGGGACAGCGACCGAGTGAGCCAGAGCCCTCCTTGGCATGCTCGGAGTTGGCTCCTGTCCCAGAAGCTGAGCCTGGGCAAGGCAGGGAGCAGCAATAGAGGCAGCTCTCTCCCTGCCTAAGCTCAGCTTCTGGGGACAGGAGCCGACTTTGAGCATGCCAGGTGGGGGGGAGAGGGAAGAAGCTCCGGCTCACTTGGCCCCTGTCACCAGAAGCTGAGCCCAGGGTTCTCCCAGGCAGCTGCTGTGCTTTACCGGGCAGCATCGGGGCATGGCTCCGGAGCCTGGCTACCAGAAGAGCTGCTGAACAGCTAGGAGGAGTCAGGCCGGTGCAGCAGAAGGATAGAGCCCTCCGCCCAGGTAACATGGGAGAAAGGGATGGGGAGAGCGTGGGGGCCCTGGGCTGGGGATGGGGCAGGGAGGAGTGACGTGGGAGGTCAAATGGGAGTCTAACATGTCCCCCCCCTTAGCTGGTGCCCCTCTTTGTGTCCCTCCCATTAGGTGCCTCTGGCAGGACTTCTAGGCGCGCATGGGGTGGTACCGGTGATGGCAGCTCGGTGGGCATGTGGAAGCCCTGGCCATGCCTGAAAAGCGGGCCCAGCAGCGCAGCTGGCAGCTCATTGGCCACCAGCCAGGGCAGGTACAGCACTGCCCAAATGTCAATGTCAGGCAGACCGTATCTGCCCGTGGAGGCCAATGACTGTTCTGCCCTGGGGCCGGGAATTGCTGTTAGCGAGCCTGCCCTATACTTATGTTGAATAGTAGTACCTTAAACCTGGATGCACAAGAGGAGTCTAAATCCCAGTTTTAGACTCCACAGCAATGAAAAAAGACTCCCACTGAACTCTGTAGGTGCCTAAACTCACACAGTGCCTACATTGACTAGGCACCTATGTTTCTGCCTCTGGGGATGTGCATGACTGTCTCCCTCTGGGTGCCAAGATACCTATCTCCCACCTAAGCCCCAAGACAAGAGATAAGTGTTTGGTTGCCTAAATTGTGTGTGGAGCTCAATCCAGCAGATGGTCTCTGATGCTCAGCATCACAAGACCTAAGTCCTGTGTCCAGGCCTTTACTACTTGAGTAACACCACTGAAGTGAACTGGGACACTTATGGAATAAAGTGTTATGCAACAAAATGAATGTCAGAATCGGATTCTTCACTTGTTCCATACCTAATTGTTTTAAATGAGACATTTTGTTGTATTTGCAACTATGGGCCAGTCCTGCAAACACTGAACACTAGATTCTGAAAACATTTACATAATATGAGTAGCTTTATGCATGTGAGTAGTCACACTGATTTCAGTTGGAACTAGTCATGTGCACAAAGTTACTCATGCATGGAAGTGTTCGCAATATTTGGGCTTTAAAGTGCTCAACATTTACAGCATCAGATTCAAAATTAGGTGCTACGGATATTTAAATAAAAATAATTAATATACCAAACAAAGTGGGTATTATTCAACACTATATGAAGTAGTTATCAGCATCCTTGATCTATTGATTTCCTTTACAATATGAGAAGACTAAAGATAACACAAAAGTACTTGCATCTCCTAAATATATTTGTAAAACCTATTAATATATATAGTGAATTAACAATACTTTACTTTTCATCATTTTTGTGTAAACACAATATACATGAGTTGCACAATAAATATGTGATACTATATCCTATTTACTCACATATATTAAAAAAATCCAACTAATTTAAATACTTTTTAAATCTCAGATCTTTTTAATTTTCCTCTTGCAAAAAGGCCAATTATATATCTCTGAAAAGAAGAGCACATCAGATAAGCTCTAATGAGTCCATAATAAATCAGGAGATACAAAATAGAACTGAAATGCTGGTACTGTTCTCATTATTAGCTTTCTAGCCAGAAAATTCTGAATGGAGAAAAAATGTTTTCATATAACTAAATGTAAATGTATATATCTAGGAACAAAGAAGGTAGGCCATAAGGACTAATATGAGCCTTGAATACAGAGGAGGAGGAATAATTAAGTTACTTTACTCAATATTTGGCAATGGTGCCACCACAGCTGGAGTACTGTGTACAGTTATGGGGTTGACAACTCAAGAAGGATGTTGATAAATTCGAGAGGGTTGAGAGAAGAGCCATAAGAATGATTAAAGGATTAGGAAACATGTCCAAGAATGACAGACTCAAAGGGATCAAACTACCGTATATGCTCAATCATAAGCTGGTTCGTTTATAAGCCAACACCCCTACCCCCAAGATGGATAAGTAAAAATGGAAAATTTTTATAACCCATTCATAAACAGACCCTATAATTCAGGGATCAGCAAACTTCGGCTCCCAGGCCATCAGGATAAGCCACTGGTGGGCCGAGATGGTTTGTTTACCTCAAATGTCTGCAGGCATGAAGGTAAACCTAAGTAAACAAAGTGTCCGGGCGTGCCAGCTGCTTACCCTGATGGGCCGGGACAGCAACTAGTGGGGAAATTTTGGGGGGAGGAGAGAAGCTGGGAGTCAGGGGAGTAACCCCTGTGACCGCCCCCCACATAACCCCACCCCTCGCCCAGGACTGCCACACTCTTCCCATCCCATACCTTCCTACCTTATCTAGGGAGGGCTGGGGAGGATGTCTCTGACCTGGCTGGAGCTGCTCTGGCAGGCTGGGCAGCTCAGCCGCAGCCTGCCCCTGTGGGCCAGACTGGGCAGCGCGGCAGCAGCATTTTCCAGCGGGTTGGACCAGGCAGCATGGCCGCAGCGTGCTCCAGCACCCAGGCGGCGCGGCCACATCCTGCTCTGGGGGGTTGGGCTGAATGGCATGGCTGCATCCTGCCAGCCTCGGAGCTGCAGCTGCTTTGGAGGCTGAGGGGAGAGCAGCGTGGCCCTTCTGGCTCCGTTGGCTGTGCTGCCTCTCCTTGCTCCCTCTGTTGGGAGGAAGGGGCCATGTTCCACCTCTCCCTCTCTATACCCTTCATAAGCCGACCCCCATCTCTAATGCTTCCCTTTTTTATTAAAAAAAATCGTCTTATGAACGAGTATATACAGTTTTTATCTTAACAAAGAAAAGGCTAAAAGGTGATTTGATTACAGTCTATAAGTACCAACATGGGAAACAAATATTTAATAATAGGTTCTTCAATCTAGCAGATAAAGGTAAACCACAATCCAATTGCTGAAAGTTGAAGCTAGACAAATTCAACTTGGAAATAAGGCATATATTTTTAATGGGGAGAGTAATTAACGTTTGGAACAATTTACTAAGAGTTGTGGTGGATTCTCCATCACTGACAATTTTTGAATTTAGATTGCATGTATTTCTAAAATGTACACCCCAGGTATTATTTTGGAGATGTTCTATACCCTGTGGTATGCAGGAAGTCAGACTACGTGATCACAATGGACACTTCTGGCACTGGAATCTATGACTTTATTAATTTCTAAAGAGTCATTAAAATTACAGCCCTATTTATTTCACAATCCATAAACTCCATTTTAAAACAAAACACAAGTTTTTGAGAAATACTAGTGGATATTTACAATTTATACAATGTTATACTTCTCCTCCCAAGGTCTTGACATGGAAACCTCAGATTAATTTCCTTGACCTAGATATTTACATACCTTCCAATAATAACCTACATTATCTTACAATGTAAACAGTACTAATACAATAATATTTTGGACTGCCACTTACCTTATAGTAATGATTGACATATTAGTTACTACCTCATAGTCACTAGAAAAACACTGAAGGGCTTTGATGAAAAAATATCCAGTAGCACAGGACTCATACTGTATTCTATTTTCAGTTGCACGCACGAGAGCAAACTAACAGAAAGCTATTGGTCTATTTTCTATTTTTACCCTATTTTTGTTTTTTTATTTTGAAGATCTAAAAGTGAGATTTCTGAATTACTACCCTTTTCTATCCATATAGGTTATTCTTTTTATTCCATTACACTCTTATCCCTGCACCAAGGTATAGGTGGGTAACTCATGAAATCATTAATGCCAATGGAACTAAACACCTATACTCTACTGGGTCATCTAACCTATTTCCCTGTGACCTTTGGGGGAAAGAGATATGCTGCAGTATGTCATGGGGTGGATAGAATGAATCTGGCATTCTGCCTTACAATCACAGATTAAGACTGGGATTTTTATGGGATCTGGAGCCTAAATCCCTTTGACTCATTTAAAATCCCAGACAATCACTAATTCCTTTCACAGATGGCTTAGCAAGCAGCCTGCAGGCCAGACAGTCCAAGGTATGTGATCACGTAACTAAATTTTATGGCTACCATCATCACACATTTATGAGGAGCAAGTTATATACACACACACACACACACACACACACACACACACACCACAAAGTGTTGTTTCACATGGATTTTGTACTGACTATGATGTTACATAGCTGTTGGCAATAAAGAAATAGTGTTGTGTTTATGACCTTAACCACTCTGTGCTTAAATTGCAAATTGGTAAGTTAAATTAGTAAATTATATTTTATAAACATAAGTGCTATGGGAGGGAGAGGAAGGGAAGCAAAAGTAGTCAAATTACACCAACTTTTAGCAGCCTCCTGCTCCTGCCACAGGGGCTAGGGACTCATACCCAGCCAGGGATTCCTTTACATTTGGAGAATCAGCTGCCCATTTAGAACAACTTTACAGACCTTTTGCACCACTGAAGCAGCTCATAGCTGCCATATCAGACTGTGACCTGTAAATTACATCAGCCAGGGTTAAGGGGTGACACTCAGTAATGATCCCATACTTGAAGCCAGCAGGCCTAGGTACTCAAATGTTAAAAATAAAAAACTGTCACCATCACCACCTCTGTTAACACTCATAAACAAAGAAAGTACTTAGTAATAATCAACAAAATGATCAATGAAAGCCCAGTCCTGCCAGGTTCATAGCATCTCCAGTAAGATGCTGAGTGCCCTCTCTGACACTTAGGGGTTCAGCCCAGAGCAGTGAGGCCTGCCCTCCAATGCTGAGTGCCTTCAGTGCTATGCTACTGTGGCTCACAGCCCTGACACCAACAGTCAGCCTACAACCATATGGGTCACACTCTGTCTTTCACCACCCAGTTACTTTTCACAACACCTTCCTAGTCCCAAATTTCCCCCAAACCATCCTCCAATGTAACATCTGCTGAGGTTCCCAGAACTGTGAATTACTGTGTTACCCCTCTCAACCTCAGAGAGAACTTTGCCACTGTTAAACTTGTGTGACAACTCCCTGACACACCAGCTTGTCTGCCTTGCCAGCAAACACTTCAGGACTCTGACACTCCAAACCTTGCCTTGCAGGTGACAAACAGTCAACCGCAACTCCTGAGTTCCTCAGAGATGCCTCTTTGCAGAATCCAGCCCCCTTACTGAAACACTTACAGACGTTATTAAGTTCATTGCTTCTTTAAAGAGACAATACATTGTAACCTGCTAGATTAACTGGGTTTCATACACCCTTCCCTGCAATCAGGGCAGTGAATTGGTTTATAGTGAAAGTAAAACAAGTTTATTTAACAAGAGGACATACGATTAAGTGATACCAAGGAATACGGATAAGGAATAAAGACAGGAAGGGTGACAAACAAACAAAAGTAACAATCTGCTTCTAAGACTAAAACTTCATTTCAGCAAGTTACAGCCTTTGCCTAAGCAGGTTTCACACCTAAACTCTGGTCCCAGAGAATTCAACCCGTTTGGTTGAAGGATCCAGTGCTCTGTGATTTCACAATCTCCAGCCCTTTTAATCCCCTAAGTGATGGATAACTAGCTGTCTCTCCCCTTTCTTTTTATAGTCCAGTAAACTTATGAAATGTATTTGTTGAAAAGTAAGCCCAGACAAAGCTTCTCTCTCCTGCTGAGTTTGTAGATAACATGCTGTCTTCCCAAAGTTCATTGACCCTGTTTTAAGAAATCTGTTTCTTCCTGTGTTTTGGTCACAGACTTTAAAGCATAACATCAGTGAGTATCCATAATTCCTCATACAGAGTTAATGCATACATTTCACAATGATATTAATCACCAGTGGGTCACAGCTTTTGTAAGATCTTACTTAATATACTTTTATAATACAGTAATATTGTATACTATCAGTTGTTTCAATTGCTTACCATTTGAGCATCAGATTCCTATCTTTCCAGTTAAGTGGCTGTTTTCCCCGCTCCTTAGGTTGATGGTTTTGTTTACCTTTCATATAAATGTATGTTCATTGTCTCTGTCTGACAAGCAGGCTGGTCAGACAAGCAAATACACATTCCTTTGCCTAAGGCAGGCTGGTCTTATGCATTGCTTGCCAAACACATCTTAAGAACAGAATTCTAGCATATATTTATAACTCTTTGTACATACCACACAATGATATTAATGATCAGTTGATCATATATAAACCACACAATGATATTAATGATCAGTTGAGTTAGTAGATTTCCAGTTATATATTATATGCCATCTTTTGAGTGTATTTCATACCTATAGTGTATGAGGTATAGCATGTTAGGTCTAACAAGAGCTGCTGACACAGAGGAGTGAACCACCAATGGGACTCAACTCCCACCAACCTAAGTGAGAATTAAAGGTGTTCAACATCTCTTAGGAGTACTGGCTACCTTGTAGGATATGTCTCTGAACACACAACAAAACAATGTGCCTTACAGCAGACCCTGAAGTTTAAGTCATGGCTCAGTACTATGATGAGTGAATTCTAAACGTGAAGTGCTTCAAATGGAGAAAGTCGTGTCAGTGGCCTCCCCGCCCATATCAAGTGTGATAGGTACAAGTGACTGAATATATCATGGTCCTGCCTTGTTACTTGAGAGAGCCACATCACACTGGCATCTCATAGTCATCCTGTGATCAAGCAATACACCTAAGTCTTTCTCCTCCTCTGTCGTTTCCAAAGATACATCCACAGATTATAGCAAAAATTCTTGTTGTTAGTCCCTAAATGCATGATCTTGCACTTTGCTCTATTAAATTTCATTCCACTTCTATTACTGTAATTTTCAAGGTCATCCAGATCTTCCTGTATAATATTCTGGTCTTCATCCATATTGGTAATACCACTCACATCCACCAATGTAATATACGCCATCATATGCCAGCAATGCCCCTCTACTGTGTACATCGGCCAAACTGGACAGTCGCCACGGAAAAGGATAAACGGACACAAATCAGATATTAGGAATGGCAATATACAAAAACCTGTAGGAGAACACTTCAGCCTCCCTAGCCACACTATAGCAGACCTTAAGGTGGCCATCCTGCAGCAAAAAAACTTCAGGATCAGACTTCAAAGAGAAACTGCTGAGCTTCAGTTCATCCGCAAATTTGACACCATCAGCTCAGAATTAAACAAAGACTGTGAATGGCTTGCCAATTACAGAACCAGTTTCTCCTCCCTTGGTTTTCACACCTCAACTGCTAGAACAGGACCTCATCCTCCCTGATTGAACTACCTCATTATCTCTAGCTTGCCTGCATATATATACCTGCCCCTGGAAATTTCCACTACATGCATCTGACGAAGTGAGTATTCATCTATGAAAGCTCATGCTCCAAAAATCTGTTAGTCTATAAGGTGCCACAGGATTCTTTGCTGCTTTCTCAACTTTGTGTCACTCAAAAATTTTATTAGCATACTCCCACTGTTTGTGCCAATGTCGTTAATAAACATGTTAAAAAAGATTGATCCCAAGACCAGTCCCAGAGGAACTCCACCAGTAACCTCCTTCCAGCCTGAAAGTACAGCTTTCATATGACCTGTTGAACTCTCCCCTTTAACCAGTTCCTTATCCATCCTTCAATTCTCACATTAATCCACATCTTCTCCAATTTAACTAATAATTTTCCATGTGGAACTGTATCATATGCCTTATTGAAATTCAGATAGATTAGATATGCTGTATTTCCTTTCTCTAAAAAAATCTGTTATCTTCTCAAAGAAAGAGATCAGGTTCGCCTCCAGCTCAGCTCTGCCTCCAGGATGCTGCTCCAGCTCCTCTCCTCAGTTCAAGGTTGCTGTACTCTCTCTGGCTCTGCTTTATTGTCTCCTGGCAGCCCCAGCTCACACAGAGATTGGGCCCTGAGCTCTTGACTCCCTCACTGGCCTGCCTGCCCTGTCAATCCAACTAACTTGGAGTGCTGGTCTCTTCCAGTTGGACCTGGGGACCTGTCAATCTCAGGATCCTGACTCCCTTTCGACCCTTCCCCTGTTTCCTGGTATTGGGAGAGGGCTAACCAAAAATAAAACCAAAACAACCCACTAAATTTCATCAAGGGGCCAAAAGCACCATTATAGAAACTCCCACTGACTTCCACAGGGAGAGGATTTTAGCCCCAAACTTCAGCAAAATAACTTAAGACACTGACAGACATCACCTGTAAAAACATTTCAGTCTTGCCTCATACAATGTGACCTCAGTATTCACAACGCTCCCTACATTTATACAGGGAATACTGTAAATACTGAGAAAACGTACCCTAATTATCTAAGTCAAGAATGGAAAGATTTTAAGGGTGACCATTATACAGTGGGCACAATTCTAACCACAAACATTTATGATCAAGCAACACTTGTGGCGTTTATTATGCTGTATTTTTTATGGGAAATGTTGCAGCTACAACGGCAAGTATAACTACTACATGTGGTAAATATCCAGTCTTTTTATAATGATCACTATGTTTCTGTCTTTGGAGATATTGTTCCTAAAATGTAATTTAAATCTGTCCTCTTACATAGCCTCAGATGACATCTCCTGCTAAGGTACAAAATATCTTATAATATATACACCATCCCACAAGAGTTTATATTTTAATAGCACAAAGTTTAAATTCAAAACATAATTTTGTTTCTTTTCATTTTAAAATTGAAACTATGTGAAGATTGATATGTTTTTACCTGCAGTAAAATTTTCTGAAAATTTTCTTAAAGGGAAAGACTTTTTGCTCACAGCTTTTCACACATCTTTCTCCCATATATATTAAGCATTGCTGTTTCACGGCTGCACAAGCAAAAATAAATATTTACTCATACAAGAAGTTGGATGTTCATGGTCAATGTCCTTAGTCAACTGCAAAAATGTATTTTGAATGACAATGCAAGGGGGAGCCTATTTTTCCTTTTACTAGCTTACATATGTCAAATAAGTTCATGCTGGTGATCTCAGCCAAACTTGCAATCGAGAACCACGAGTCCTGCCTGGAACTTAAAAACCTGATACTTCTAGCATCATAAACTGCATCTGTCACCAGAAACAGACCCAACCCTCTTTTCTTTTTCACTTTTTTAGTTAAAGCTAACCTACTTGCTGTACCAGTCTGTTCTTACAATTAAATTCCATATTGTTACTTAAAGACTAAAATATTTGAGAACCGCTAGGATTTTTCCATCCCTTTAAAGAGGAAAAAAATTCAAAACCAGAAACAGATGTTTTATAATGTATTGCATTTATTTTGGCCGCCCATAAAGCTGCAGATCATGTTAGTGCCAACTAATTTAATAATACCAGCATTCTGCAGAAACGCTGTATAGCATACTTTAGAAGGATTGGTGGGGGGCTGCCTTTCACTAAAACCCTATTTAATAAGTAATTTCCTATTTCAGGAAAATAAAATAGGAATTACTGCACGTGTAAGTGGTAATCACCGCCACCTGATCAGCTACCCCAGTGACCTGTGAACTCTCTGTGGCTTTTTATATTGCTATTCCCATGAAAGGATAACTTGAAAACTGATGTGTTAGATGAAAAATAGAAACATCTGAAGTTAATCCATTCAGAATAATGTCATATAAATAATATTCAGTATGCTGATATTGTACAGCAAATGAATAAATCTAGCTATTTAGCAGCTAAAGAAGTTCCCACAAGTTAAGCAGTACTTATCCAAACACACATCAGGATTTGGCCAAAGTTTTTGTGTAGCAACACTTATTTTTCCCTGTCTGTGAATCCAGGCAAAGGCATTTCTAAAGTTAAACCCATGAGGCTAACAGTTACCATAGTACTTACTTATAAGGTACCTACCTTGTGAAACAGTTACAAACTTTACTGCAACTTCTCCTGTATCCATTGTTATTTAGACTGAAAGGTCATTTCTCGGTATCAGCACCATTTTAGCCAAATACCTTCAATACAGTTCTACACAGAGTAATATGACGATCTTAAACAATAGAGAATAATTGGTCTCTAAATATTTTTATTGTTTATTGACAATTTGCTGCATAGACTACAGAGCGCATAACATGGGTATAATTTGCTGCCAGAAACATTTTCAGAAAAACCATAAGAAAAAAAAGTAACTATATTTTTAATACGACAAACAGTGGTGTTCAAAATTATTAGCTGTATATGTTGGCTTGCTGTCTAAGTAATCAAAGATTATCTGTATTTTTTTCATCTTCCCTGTCAGACGTGGGGAAGAAAGTGGATTACAAAAGTTAATGAAAAAGTAATAAAAAGCAAAGTCTTGACAATTCAGTAAAACTATCTGCAGCACACACTTTGATTACATTTACATGATTATGGTCTCAGAATGCAAGTTGTTAACGAAATGATACCTTTAAAAAAAAGTCTAACATCCAAAAATTCCTTTTGACTTAATAAACAATACAAAGATCATCATTCCACTATCAAATCTGTTGTTCATACCAAGCCCACATACAGAAAGCTTACTTTTATTCACAGGGATGTTAAAAAGCAGTCTAAAACCCAAATATTCTTTACAAGTATTGATCCAGTTAAATATTTGTATTACTTTTCTTTCATAATGCTTTCCTTCCCCGAAAGAAACACTCTACTGTGCCTGACACAATCAGAATGCCAATAGTCCCTCCCCAATATGCTGACAGAAGACTGTAATTCATTTAAATTATGCAATTGGATTCCCAGAGCTGGCCCACTTGCTTGGCTCAGAGCTGACTACAGTGTCAGTGATCCTTTCTGCTAATATTGTCCTAGCTGCTGACAAGGGAATAAATCTAACAACTTCTATTGAAGTTTTAAGGCTAATTAACAGAGCAAAAAATGCTAACATGAGTGACAAAAGCTGGTTAACAGTGACCATGAGATTGATGCTGCCAGCAGACTTAGCATTTTCCATATTTCCCTTAGCATTTTGCAGAGTGATAATATATATTTTAATTCTCATGACATTTCTTATCATTTGTTTTTATGGATTTGGTGACAAGTTAAAAACAAATCTGGATGAAAATACAGTTACAACAAAACCCCTGGTTCTCAGACAAGTAATCAACAAGAAAACGTGCAGATTTATCACTTTGAGGATAAGGGTAAGGAGGAGGGAGTAGAGGGGAGAGTATTTGAATTCTATGTAGCTTTTCACAAACAGCCTTTAGATTCTTGTTTCTGGCCTACCTGGACATTACCAAAACATTTTTATCATAGCAGACAAAGGTAGGAACTGAATTGCAAACAGTTAAAACTGGAGGTCACTATACTGCAAAATTAAAACATGCTTCTCTAATTAAGCTACATAGACACAATAAAACAAAGCCTTCACAACCACCTGTAATAATATGCCTATTCAGCCAGCAATTCCAAAGTACTGAGCAATACAAGGTAGACATTTTCTGCAGCTGCTTTTACATGTACATTTCTGCCAAATTGTTGTCTCATCTCTTCTTACCTTCACATTAGTCCGGAGTGCACAGTAACATGCAAAAAACATTGCAGTAAACAAGGAGCATATGGACCAGTATTCAGCTTCTCTGCTCTGCACAAACGGAACACACACGATCTTGAGCATGTGCTACTAAGGAGCATCCGTTCTCTCTGTCAGTTTGAAAATGCATTGATCTCTGTTTTTCTGACTACAAAAAGACATGTCTTGAAGGCACTGAGTGAAAGCTATATCTCTCTTCATCAGCTATAGATAGCATTATGCCCAGTAATATCAATTAGCAGACAATTCTGCATCTGAAACTTAGACCTCATTTGTTTTTCCTTCCAGCATTTTAAATTTGGGGAGAATATAAAAGGGGGGAGGGAGCAAAGACTTACCCAGAGGGGAAAGGTGAGGAATTAAAATTTAACCAGTTACTAATATTTCCGCATGGCTTTGATGTTTTTTTTTATATTTTACCAATGGAATAAATTTTACATGTGGGAAATGAAGAAAGGACTCTCTTTCTGTTCTGAGATTTACTGTAGACTCTGCAATGTTTCTGTCTAGTCTTGTTAAAGATGCAGCATCCCTTTTAACAAAGACAACGTCATCAACTATTACAGATTCAACACATTCTACTTACAAATACAGTCTCTGATTAGGGACAATGGCTGGCTGGTTTATTAATGTTTCCTCAAATGCAAGTTCAGTCCTCTGTGCTAATCTATTTTTAAATGGCTAAAAAGTCCCACCTACTCCTTCACCCTCATTTAATAAAAATGCAATGAACTAGTTATAAAAATCATGAATCTCCTTGTGCTCCTAGCTAAGAACATGGACCATTGGCTTTAAAAGCTATGTTTTCTTGTCTGACTGGGATTACAGACAGAGAAAAATTAAAATGAAAGCAGAGAATCCCAGTGAAGATTGTACCTCACATTTTGCAACTAACTCTGAATGTATAATATTCAGATATCTTCCAGAAAGATGAAACCCAGAACCTAGCCAGAAGACTAAACCTTAATTCACAAGCACAAAAATAAGATGAAATCACTCCTGTCACTCCTGTCAGCCACATGATGCTACCAATTAACTGATTGTTTACTGGGCTGAAAGGACATGAAGTCCAAAGCAAGGATCCAACTCTTCATTTCCAGCTCTGGAAACCACCAACATTCACACTGGATTAAGAAGCTGTCTTCAGAAATAAAACTGGAAAAGAATTCCCTCCCACCGCCCTCCCCCACCCACTGCAGCAGATAACTGTGGGAGGAAAAGAGTGGTAAACGCTTTACTACTACCTTCCCTATCAGCACAGAGCAATTTGTGTAGGATAAGCATAACTTAATAGAAAAATCTTCAGTGACTTTTAGGATTTTTTAAAATAATGCTTTACATAAACCCTCCAGAAATCTGCAGAGATGCTGAAAGCCTGCCAAAGTCAGGGAGTATTTTTTTTGTAGGCAATGAGGTGAAGAAGCTTAAACAGAAAGACATGCATTTAAAGAAGAACAATTAGGGGAAGGGGAAAGACAGCAGGTTTTTCAGCTTCTCCATAATGACTGGCACTAGGAAACTGTCGTCAATTCCGAGTGAACAGCTATTTTTAGTCTGTCATTGTTTGTGCCTTTTATTAGGAATGAAAAAGGCAATGGTGTTTAAAGCTAGATATTACTGTATCCTAAAACAGCTACTTAATTTGATTCCCATTTATGTCTATCATACAAATATAGGCAATTACTAATCACAACCACAAGCATAAGAATGACTTCCGGAACAAAACTCTGATTCTATGACTTTTACTAGTAATTAAACAGGAGTCTAGCTGCCCTGGTCAATATTGCTATCACATCTCAAAGTTACAGTAGCTCACAGACTTCTGTTGCAGCAATTCCCAATAAATGAGCCACAACATAGTAACATGTTGCTCAGCAAAAAATATTGGAGATTTAATTGATGTTTTCTCCTTCACTTTTCCAGTGAATAAAGAGGGAAAGAAATCACAGTTTATTTCTCAGTACAGTACATTAACAATTAAAATTAAGCCTCTAATTCGTTGAAAAAATTCACAGATCTTGGGGAATTGTGATCCACCAGGGGAATCTGACTCAAAAAAGCAAAGATGAATAGATGTACAGACCTCGGCAAGGATCAGGCAAGCATGTAGATCAGGGGTAGCCAACCTGAGCCTGAGGAGCCAGAATTTACCAATGTACATTGCCAAAGAGCCACAGTCATACATCAGCAGCCTCCCATCAGTCCCCGAGCACTCACTACTCCCAGCATCTCCCGCCCACTGGCAGCCCCGCCAATCAGTGCCTCCCCCTCCCGCCTCACACCTCTTGATCAGCTATTTTGTGGCGTGCAGGAGGCTCGAGGAAGGAGAGAGGAGAGAAAGGGGAAGAGAGAGGACATGGCAGGCTCAGGAGAGGGGGGCGGGAAGGGATGAAGTGGGGGCAGGGCCTGTGGCAGAGCCAGGGGTTGAGCAGTGAGCACCCCCAGAACATTGGAAAGTTGACACCTGTAGCTCCAGCCCCGGAGTCGATACCTGTACAAGGAGCCGCATATTAACTTCTGAAGAGCCGCATGTGGCTCTGGAACTGCAGATTGGCCACCCTGATGTAGCTGCATATGAAAATCAAGTTTAGGCCAGGACAGATGCCTCCTTTCTACCAAATGGATTACTGAAGACTTCATTCAGGAAAGTCTCTGAACCACCCTTATACTGCATGGTCTTAAAAAGTTAACATTTCAAAATTAAAAACAAACAGGAAAATAGCAATCCAACAAACAGAAAACAGAACAATGTAGACATAAAAATGCATCTTGTATGACTCCTAAGTGATCACCCACATAAGAGATATTCAGGGCAATGACAAATAATACAAAGTCCCATCCCCAAGTCTTTACAAAAGAAAAATTCACACTGCCTTCAGATGTTTGGGGAAAGGAAGGCTTCCAGGAAATGGCAAGACCCTGACCTTCATACAGAGCAGACTCCTGTTCCTGTGATAGCCAGCTGGTACAGACGACTGAGGCATTTGAGTGGTAGCTAGAGAATCAAAACCTCCAAGCAAACCAACAGGAGGTTAATTTGGCAGGGGTTGGATAATGTAAGCTACACAAACTGATCCCCATAGCATTTTTGCATTGTGGCATGTACATTTCTTAGTCCAATTCTGTACAAATTTGTTATTGAGCACTTGGAACTACTTGTGGTAGTGACAGTAAGTATTTGCAGGACAGGGCATTTAGATTCTCTGTTATAAATCCATAGTGAGGCAAGGGAAACTGCGACAAACACAGGTGCTAAAATAAGTGTTTTGAACTGAGTGGATCTTGAAAATTCCAGAGAGTGAGTGAGAGAGGCTGAATAAATTATTCACAGGTTACCCCTCTTCAGTAATATAAACGCATTCCGGACACCCTGTCATTATTATGTAAAGGTTGCTATGGCAAAGATCTTCTTGCATTTCAGGCCAGTAAATAAGGAAGACTTTTCCCTAGGCAGGTTTAACTTAAGCAACAGCCTTCCCTGAGAGTGCTTTGGTGCTTTTTTTCCCTCTGGAATCTGATAAATACAAAATTGTCTGGTTGTCAAGTACTTAATACCCCATTCTTGATTAGATCACCGTTTTACTGGTTTCCTGTCCTCTGTGGTTGTCTAAAGGAGAGGGTTTGATGGGATATTTGAGAAAAACATGATCTACTTGGAAACATGCGTCTGACGAAGCGGGAGCTCATGCTCCAATACATATGTTAGTCCATAAGGTGCCATAGGACTCTTTGTCGCTTTTTACAGATCCAGACTAACACGGCTACCCCCTCCGATACTTGGAAACAGTTTCTCCATATGTATTTTTATGAACCAAGCCTTTGCGGTTAGAATTTCAAAACAATGCCATAAATCCATTTATAGGTAGATCTAAAGAAAGCAAATGGCAGCAAAAACCAAGTTTTAAATAAATGATGTCCTGGTCTTAAACAGTGGTCCTGGGCCTGAGCAATATGTCTTCAATTCACTTCACAGAAATGGGCTTCTCTTTGTGTCAGCAGGCTATAAAACCTAACAATGAAAAAGAAGGAACAGAGATCCAGAATGAAGGGGGTAGCAGAAGGCTTCAGAAGGCACCTGCAGAAGGCTTCTATAACTAATTTATGGCCTATGAAAATTAGTTTTTGGTAAAATTGAAAACAATTTTTTTTCAAAATGTTCCATAAATCAAGAACTCAAAAAAATGGTTTAGGTTCAGTTTTGATTTTGACCATTTAAAAACATCTTGATTGTTTTAAAAATAAAATTAAACAAAAAAGGAAAATGTCTCATTTCAAAATGTTGAAACAAAACATTCTGATTTTTTCAAGGGTTTTTTTAAATTTAATTTAATTTTCTTCTTCTTCTTCTTCTTAACCAAAACACCCTGCCAAAATCAATCCAAATTGATTAAAAGTTATGGCATTGCAAAATCTACAGTTTCATCAAGAAAAAGTTTTGGTTGAAAAGTTTTGGCCAGCTCTATCTACAATCCACTTCTCAGCATGTATTTACAAAGCCTGGCTCTTCAATTCACACGATTGTAACTCCTGTTTCTTGCTTTGGAGGTCATCCATTTAATTCCAAATATGGCAGCCGTCACATGTCCATATTGTATTCAGTGACTAAGGGACAATAGCAGTCTACCCATTGAATTTATGATCGGACAATATCCTTCTAAAAGGGATGTATCCCCAGATTCACAAATAATTTCAATGCCACATAACACTCTTGCTTTTGAAGTTCCTGTTCTCAACAATGAAAGTTCATTGTGCAAGTCAATTACACAAATTAGGTGAATTTAGCAAAACACTAACATTGCTGGTAATGCTATCAACTTTCCTAAGTGAGTTCCAGCCTGTACTACAATATGGGGCCATAACCATAAGGAAATCCATGGTAAAGATTCAAAGCCCAACATCCTCAGAAAGCACTAAAACATTTGAAGCTGCATGGGCTGTTATAAACTCCATCAGCACAACTCCCAAAAGTTACAAGCTCCTCCATCCAGCATGCTGTGCAGAGTGGTTGTTGCTTTCCTGAGTACAGAGGAATTTACAAGATTTATTTTCATAACTCACTATACCAAGACACTCTGATCTTTATATTGTGCACTCAGTTTAATATGCATGTCTGCTAAGTTGTAGAGTTTGGCCCTTAAGGAATTCAGGCCTTCTGTGAGTCAATCCAATGAAAGAGACAGACATCAGAAAACCTACATGGTGAGAAACCTATGATTATGTAGTCAAAAATAAAATTTGGATTTTCTGTGGTTGTTTCAAAATACTGGAGACATTTTGTATATATATTTTTATGATTTGCCATTGATACAACAGCTGTGAATTAACATTTTACTCTTTTAGTTTATGAACTATAGCTAAACTAGTGCCTTTAAGCATAACATCCATATTTCCATGGTAATAATGTGAATGAAAGAGGAGTAGACCTCCACTGTTCTACTGCATTGATTTTTAATTACAACAATTCTATTTTAAGAATGACTGTATTTTCCCCCAATAAATACATTTTTTAAAAAATCAAACCATTGTTATCCTAAAGCTGCATAAAGAACCTGTTTTATTTTGCATTGTACTTGTTAAAACACTGTATATGTCAAAGAGCTAGTATTTTATTCCTTCTACAATAATTTTAGAGGAGGAAACAATTAAAAAAGGAGTTGATGTCAAAGTGAAAAATATGAGATAATGTTGTGTAACATCTGGTCTAATGTGTGCACTATGCTTTCACGTACACACAGGGTCATCTTTTTTAAAAGTGTACCCAATATTTTCCCCTAAGGAGAAAAGCTGTGACAGGTTGTACAGGCTGTGGAGAGTGCAATGGATGAACATCCATAAGCCAAGAAATACTTTGCCCCGGTTTCTATTTTGGATGTGACATAGCTTTGGATTCATTGGACACCAATTATCAGCCTTAAATGTCAGTGAATACCAATCTCAAATCTAGGTAACAAGACATGTAACAAATTATTCTGAAACTACAGTCTTCTAAATTTTATCAGTACTTGAAAAACTAAAACAAATCTGCACAACATCTAAACTTTTGGATGATTAACAACTGGAACAAACTACTAAGGGAAGTGGTAGATTTTCCATCTCTTGAAGTCCTCAGATCAAGATTGGACACCTTTCTGGAAGATACACTTTAGAAAAACACAAGTTATTGGGCTCAATACAAGGGTAACTGAATGAAATTTAATGGCCTGTGATATACAAGAGATCGAACCACATGACCTAATAGTCCCTTCTAGCCTAGAAATTTAAACTTAGCTAATTTTTTGTTTAATTTTTTTTTAATTTGCAATATAGGTAAGAAAGTGGATTTATAGTGATAAACGTGAGGAGCTTAATATATTTAGCTTAACAAAGAGAAGATTAAGGAATGACTTGATTACAGTCTATATGTACCTACATGGGGAACAAATTTTTAATAATGTACTCTTCAATCTAGCAGAGAAAGGCAGAACATGATCCAATGGCTGGAAGCTGAAGCTAGACAAATCCAGGCTTGAAATATGGCAAAAATGTATAACAGTGAGTGTAATTAATCACTGGAACAATTTACCAAGGGTCATGGTTTAAATGAAATTATTAAAAAACAAAGTCAAAAGAAACATTTTTTCTTTATCAACATTAAAGAAACAAGAAAGATGAAAAAATTCATTTTGACATTTTCACATCTAAAATTTCGTTGAAATTGACATTTCCATGAAACATTTCGATTTAGACTGAACTTCATTTTCCATTGGAAAATTGTTCCAGCAAAAAAAATTTCACTAGCTCTAATAATCAGCCTCTAGCAGACGGTTAAACTGGCATCTTTTTAAATATCATGCACTACACAGTAAATTTCTAGTAGCAAAAAATGCCTGCACTCTTATCCTCAAAGTTGCTCTCTCTTCCCTGCAGTATTCTCTAGGGTTAAATGGAACAAGGACCTGACAATATCAAGGAACACCTGGAATTAAAAGAGTCTCTAAACTGCAAATTATAGCTATACCCTAATGACACTTTACTCCAGCTGACCAGCTGTAATTTAAAAGTAGAAGGAAGCTTGGGTGAAAGTGATCATGAAATCATAGAATTTGCAATTCTAAGGAAAGGTAGAAGGGAGTACAGCAGAATAGAGACAATGGATTTCAGGAAGGCGGATTTTGGTAAGCTCAGAGAGCTGATAGGCAAGGTCCCATGGGAATTAAGACTGAGGGGAAAAACAACTGAGGAAAGTTGGCAGTTTTTCAAAGGGACGCTATGAAGGGCCCAAAAGCAAGTTATTCCGATGGTTAGGAAAGATAGAAAATGTGGCAAAAGACCACCTTGGCTTACCCTTGAGATCTTGCGTGACCTACAAAATAAAAAGGCGTCATATAAAAAATGGAAACTAGGTCAGATCACAAAGGATGAATATAGGAAAATAACACAGGAATGCAGAGGCAAGATTAGAAAAGCAAAGGCACAAAATGAACTCAAACTAGCTATGGGAATAAAGGGAAACAAGAAGACTTTTTATCAATACATTAGAAGCAAGAGGAAGACTAAGGACAGGGTAGGCCCACTGCTCAATGAGGAGGGGGGTAACAGTAACGGGAGACTTGGAAATGGCAGAGATGCTTAATGACTTCTTTGTTTCGGTCTTCACTGAGAAGTCTGAAGGAATGTCTAGTATAGTGAATGCTTACGGGAAGAGGGTAGGTTTAGAAGAGAAAATAAGGAAAGAGCAAGTAAAAAATCACTTAGAAAAGTTAGATGCCTGCAAGTCACCAGGGCCTGATGGAATGCATCCTAGAATACTCAAGGAGTTAATGGAAGAGGTATCTGAGCCTCTAGCTCTTATCTTTGGGAAATCATGGGAGACGGGGGAGATTCCAGAAGACTGGAAGGGGGCAAATATAGTGCCCATCTATAAAAAGGGAAATAAAAACAACCCAGGAAACTACAGACCAGTTAGTTTAACTTCTGTGCCAGGGAAGATAATGGAGCAGGTAATCAAAGAAATCATCTGCAAACACTTGGAAGGTGGTAAGGTGATAGGGAATAGCCAGCATGGATTTGTAAAGAACAAATCGTGTCAAACTAATCTGATAACGTTCTTTGATAGGATAACGAGCCTTGTGGATGAGGGAGAAGCAGTGGATGTGATATACCTAGACTTTAGTAAGGCATTTGATACAGTTTCACATGATATTCTTATAGATAAGCTAGGAAAGTACAATTTAGATGGGGGCTACTATAAGGTGGGTGCATAACTGGCTGGATAACCGTACTCAGAGAGTAGTTGTTAATGGCTCCCAATCCTGCTGGAAAGGTATAACAAGTGGGGTTCCGCAGGGGTCTGTTTTGGGACCGGTTCTGTTCAATATCTTCATCAACGATTTAGATGTTGGCATAGAAAGTACGCTTATTAAGTTTGCGGACGATACCAAACTGGGAGGGATTGCAACTGCTCTGGAGGACAGGGTCAAAATTCAAAATGATCTGGACAAATTGGAGAAATGGTCTGAGGTAAACAGGATGAAGTTCAATAAAGATAAATGCAAAGTGCTCCACTTAGGAAGGAACAATCAGTTTCACACATACAGAATGGGAAGAGACTGTCTAGGAAGGAGTATGGCAGAAAGAGATCTAGGAGTCATAGTGGACCACAAGCTTAATATGAGTGAACAGTGTGATACTGTTGCAAAAAAAGCAAACATGATTCTGGGATGCATTAACAGGTGTGTTGTAAACAAGACACGAGAAGTCATTCTTCCGCTTTACTCTGCACTGGTTAGGCCTCAACTGGAGTATTGTGTCCAGTTCTGGGCACCGCAATTCAAGAAAGATGTGGAGAAATTGGAGAGGGTCCAGAGAAGAGCAACAAGAATGATTAAAGGTCTTGAGAACATGAGCTATGAAGGAAGGCTGAAGGAATTGGGTTTGTTAAGTTTGGAAAAGAGAAGACTGAGAGGGGACATGATAGCAGTTTTCAGGTATCTAAAAGGCTGTCATCAGAAGGAGGGAGAAAACTTGTTCACCTTAGCCTCCAATGACAGAACAAGAAGCAATGGGCTTAAACTGCAGCCAGGGAGATTTAGGTTGGACATTAGGAAAAAGTTCCTAACTGTCAGGGTAGTTAAACACTGGAATAGATTGCCTAGGGAAGTTGTGGAATCTCCATCGCTGGAGATATTTAAGAGTAGGTTAGATAAATGTCTATCAGGGATGGTCTAGACAGTATTTGGTCCTGCCATGAGGGCAGGGGACTGGACTCGATGACCTCTCGAGGTCCCTTCCAGTCCTAGAGTCTATGAGTCTATAACCCTGTCTCCCTAACCTCCAACAAATCATCAAAACATTTAGTAACTTATTTCATTACAGGGTGAATAGTTTATTACCGCTGTCATCAAAATTCTTGTCTCAGATCTATACTGTAGTACTCGAGTTTAGTATCCTACTCTTCCTACATGCAGGACAAGACTAGGGAATGAGTGCATGCAGAAAGTAGAATACAAACCTTGACTACAGCCATACTGATTTGACAGGAAAATGTTCCCATTCCCTTAATATTTTATTTAAGTCTTGCAGCTAACACTCTCTTTGACTGAGAGAAGTCACAGCATACTCATTTCATATAGTAGCCAAAAAAAAAAGAAAAACTCCAGGAAAACTGGGCCAAACTCTATTCTCAGTCACAACATGAGTAACTGTTTTGACTTCAGTGGAGTTACTACAGTTCCCCAGCAGTGTAAGAGATCACAATCTGGCTTACAAAAGCAGCAAACAGTCCTGTGGCACCTCATAGACTAACAGATGTATTGGAGCATGAGCTTTCAGGGGTGAATACCCACTTTGTTGGATGTATGCTGAATACTGCAGGCCAAATCTGGTCTACAGTATTCAGCACACAAAAAATAAAATACTATATATTGGGTGAAATCCTGGCTCCCTTGGAGTCCCTGGAGGCAATGACAAAAGAATTCCATTGATTTCAATGGGGCCGGGATTTCACCCATTTTCTTTAATGTATAAAATGGATTTTGAAAACAAATCTCTGTGATAATGTGTACATTTGGGTTTGGACTACCATTTTTAAAAGCATAGTGCTCCCAGATAATCTTTAGCAGAGTATCTTGATGACGTTGAGGGTGTCCAATTTCCACTTGCTTTCTCATGGTAGATGTGGAGAAGTCACTCATTATGGCTTTACACAATTTGCCATCAGCTTTTACTACAACACAAGCATATGAGGACAAAATTAGAAAGGACAAGGCACAAACAAGATTAAACTACCTACAGACACAAAGAGTAACAACAAAATGTTTTGCAATATATTAGAATACATGAGAGGAAGTCCCAGGACAGAGAGTAAGCCCATTACTCAATGAAAATGGAAAGACAATGCAGCAGTGGCTAAAGTCTTAAATGCCTTTTTTGTTTCAGTTTTCACCAGAAAGATTGGATGACTGACATAGTGAACATCAGTGTAAATAGGGTAGGGAATGAGGCTAAAATAGGGAAAGAACAAGTTAAGAATTACTTAGACAAATTAGATGTTTCCAGTTGGCAGCGCCTAATGGAATACACCCTAGAATAATTAAGGAACTGGCTGAAGAGATCTTTGAGCCATTAGCGATTATCTCTGAAATCGTGTGGCGGATGGGAGAGATCCCAGACGACTAGAAAGGGCAACAATCTCTAAAAAAGGAAACAAGGACAATCCAGGAAATTATAGCTCAGTCAACTTAACTATGGTACCCAGAAAGATAATGGAGCAAATAACCAAACACGCAATTTGTAAGCATCTAGAAGATAATGATGTAATTAGTAACAGTCAACATGGATTTATCAAGTACAAATCATGTCAAACCAATGTAATATCTTTCTTTGACAAGATAACAAGCCTCATGGATAGAAGGAAGCAGTAGATATGATATATTTCGACTTTAGTGAGGATTTTGATATTGTCTCATAAACCTTCTCATAAACAAACTAGGGAAATATAGCCTAAATGAGCCTACTATACGCTGGGTGCATGTAGAGAGGCGGTTGCCCCACACCAGGAAGAGGAAGGGTTAAAGCAGGCCAGAGGGAACCTGTGCAGAACCCTCCAATTAGAGGAGGGCTCAGTAAGCAAGGCAATCAGAAGGTGGCTTGTTGCAGCAGCCAATCAGGGCCAGCAGGGACCATATATAAAGGATTGCTTGAGAGAGCAGAGAGAGTCTTTCCCTGGCCTGCTAGGGAGAGGACTGGCTGTCTAGGAGCACCATGGCTAGAGCAGTGCTGGGCAGGGTAGCAGAGCAGGAGGAGCTTCTGGCTGACGGCTGCCAGACTGAGGCCCTGAAGGAAAGGCAGATAAGGTGCTGTGGCTGCCCCCACTTGCCCTGACTGAAGTGGCCAGTGCAGACTGCAGTTTGCCCCTGGAGCAAAAGACTAGACTGGTGAGTGCAGCAAGCCACCTAGGCAAGTGGCTGGACTATAAACTGCCAGTTTCCCTGAAAGGTGGGGGAGACAGCGGAGCAGGGCACAGCCCTCAGCTGTGCCCAGAAGAGGATGCCACAGTCCGGGGAGCGACGCAGGTCACAGAGTGATGGAGACAGCAAAGCAGGAGTAATGCTGAGCGAGACAGCACCAGAGGAAGGTGCCCTGCAGGAGGACTTGAGCTAATTTCAGAATGGCCAGCAGGAGGCCAGAGGTGGTGAGTCTGCACCACTACAGTGCACAACTACTCTCTGTCATGGTTTTCTAACCAGTTATCTATGGTTCACAATCAAGCCGGAAGGGCATACTGAGTGGGATCCCACAGAGATCTGTCCTGGGTCCAGCTCTATTCAATATCTTCATAAGTGATTTGGATAATGGCACAGAGAGTACACTTATAAAGTTTGTGGGTGATAGCAGGCTGGGAGGGGTTGGAAGCGCTTTGAAGGACACAATTAGCATTCAGAATGATCTTGGCAAATTGGAAAAGTGATCTGAAATAAATAGCATTACAGGCACTAAGGATGAATGCAAAGTACTCCACTTAGGAGGGAATAATCAATTGCACAAATGAAAAATGGGAAATGACTGCCTATGAAGGAGTACTGCAGAAAGGGATCTGGGGGTTGTAGTCAATCACACACTAAATATGAGTCACCAATGTAAAACTGTCGCAAAAAAAAGTGAACATCATTTTGAGATATATTAGCAGTAGTATTGTAACCAAGATACGAGAAGTAATTTATTCACTCTACTTAGCACTGAGGCCTCAGGCAGAGTACAGTGTTCAGTTCTGGGCACCGCACTTCGGGAAAGATGTGGAACAGCTGACGAATGTCCAGAGAAGAGCAACAAAATAATTAAAGGTCTAGACAACATGACCTAGGAGGAATGGTTGAAAAAATTGGCTTTGTTAGTCTGGAGAAGGGAAGACTGAGAACATGACAAGCATTTTCAAGTACGTAAAATATTGTAATAAAGAAGAGGTTGATCAATTATTCTCCTTATCCACTGAGGACAGGAAAAGAAGCAATGATCTTAAATTGCAGCAAGCGGGTTTAGGCTGGACATTAGGAAAAACTTCCCAACTGTCAGGGTACTTAAGCACTGGCAGAATTTACCTAGGGACATTGTGGAATCTGTGTCATTGGAGATTTTTAATAAAATGTTAGACAAACACCTGTCAGGGACAGTTTAGAAAAAACTTAGCCCTGCCTCTATTCAGGGACTGGACTAGAGGACCCGTCAAGGTATTTTCCAGTCCTACAGTTCTCTGAGTCTTTGATTTTTATCACTCATCGCTTCCCAAAACAGATTCAAACTGGAATCCACATGTCAAAATATGCCTTACTAGCTGCTTGTGAATGATGGTTGTCCAATCAAAGGAGCAGGCTCATTGGACATGTTATTTCTTCAGAGTATCACATAATTATCAGATAACGGTATATTTTCAGAATGCTTTCTGAACAATTCCAACTAACTGCACTGAACATGGATTCCTGTACAAATCTAATCCAACTAAGAGATTCATCACATCCCTGATTTCTATACATAAGCTTAATATACAGGCTACTAGTAGCTGCCCAGAAAACCAGCTTCTCCTCCCAGAGAGCTTGATCCTGATCTAGATGATAGTAGATTGTGTGGGTCTCTGGTAGAGGAACAGCTGAAGAGTTGGAGGGCAGGAGATCTTCCCACTTATGTTTAGCTGTAAGAACTGGGGAAAGGATACTGAGAATAGTTTGTTAGTGACTCAGCAAGCCATGCCCATTGGGACTATAAAAAGGTTTCTTTCCTTTCAGAAAGGAGGAGGTTTGGAGGATCTGTTGTGAGAGATGAATCATGTCTAGAAAACAGAGGAGTAAATTTGCATTAGCCTCTCTCTGCTCTGGAAGAGACAGAATACAGCTGGTTATTCTGAACCCTAATCATTTTGATTCTGAGTCATAAGAGACCAAAATAAGTTAAATAAAATAAATAAATACACACACACACACACCCTGGGAGGAAAATATTTTCCTCCTAACCAAGACAGCAGAGGAGCTCATCTTCCTACTTTTGACCCTTGGCCTTCTACAAAAACACATGATGTAGCAGAGTATTTAATTAAATGGTTAATGGAGATTGTCTGTATATGCATGCACACACGTTTTCCTAAATTATAGTTCCAAAATGTACTTGTTAATAAATACTGTTTTAGACAATGCTCCTGAAAAACTATGTCCAAACAGAATGAGGCTCAACCCCGCAATACTTAATGCATAGGTAGACCACTCCCTGCTGGTTTCAATGGGGCTATATGTAGGTCTACCAGCATGCCACCCATTGTAGGATCAGGACCCAGGCTGTGATCCTTTGTCCAATAAATGCAACTACTTTTTCTTATCCATAAAGAAAATTGCATGGCATGGCTAGCGTTGTAATCAGTAGGTTGCCACCTTAAATCAAGGGTGCATGACTTTCTAAAGGATACTGTCTTGTTCAACCAGAAGTTATTGGGCTGGACGTATAAATCACTGGATGAAATTCTGTGGCTTCTGTTGTGCAGGAGTTCAGAACAGATAATCATTATGGTCCCTTCTGCTTTGTAGCCCATAGAGCTATCTTTAGCATTTTACTTTACTTAGCAGTAACACAAGGAACCTACAGGCCTGTAGCCTACAAGGCATTAGTTAAGCCAGTAGCATAAGGCTTTGAGGTCTATGAACTTCAGCACAAATAAGTGGCCCAACGATCACTCTGAGTTTTGGGGAACTGGGGATAGTGTGTTTAAGGGGGGAGTCTGTACAAAATGATATCAGGTAGCTACAGGAACATTGAACTGATACTAGGTTGGGATAGTCTAGGATAATATGCTGGCAGATGATTAACACAAACTTGCCTTGGCAACATATTGACGTACATGGTAATAAGCTAAATTCATTAATAAGGAAACCTTGAGTTAAATAAGGGCAAGGGAGGTTGGAGATTTGTATGACAGTCCTTGGGCTCCATAATAGACCAGATCGCTGTGTAAAGAGTGTTCTGGACCATCGGGCTCATTCACTGTCTCTTTCCAGGAGATCCTCAAGAAAGGGTGTGAGTATGTATGAGGAAGGATACAAGCTACTACTTGAACTCTGTATTTTTGCCATCTTTTTATGTGGTTTGGAAATTTTGTGTCTTTACTAATTGTGCTAATAAAAGTGGTAAAGCTTTCCTGTGCACTCAATGAGAGTGTCATGGTTGTATACACCGGGGCTCCTAACCAGATATTGAACTTGATAATCCTGATTCTCTTAAACCTGATTCTGCTACTAGAACACTACCATCCCCAGCTCTTTTTATTATTGGTTTCCAATTAATTACCAATTTAATCAGTGACCACGAAAGAATTGGGCATCAGCCCTAAAAAATATATGACCCTTCTGCCAAACCAAATGACAAATCACAACAGTGAAACATGCTGGATATGCCTGCAATTAATTAGCTGTTACTAACTTTTATGGAAAACCATGACTACATAAATCTTGATTTATGTTATTGTCTACTTCTTGCTCTATGCTTTTCTATAAATAGAGGAATTTAGTGCCAACTTTTTCTGGATATAGAAATTCTGCAATTATGGTTAAAGTGCTAAAATTCAAAAGTAGATAAGTAATGATTAGAAATTTTAGCCATTTGCTAAAATTAAGATTTTTTTAAATTGCTCATTTTCCCTTTGATGACTCTGACCCATAAATAAAAAAAATTTCTTTACTTTCTGATAGGCCTCAGTACTAGATCATTCCTATAATGTTCCAAATATTTTAAAATCAAAATCATAGGACCTCTTACTCACTGAAAGCCAAATTTGTAATTATTTTTTTGCAACCAGATAATCTCAGGCTTTGGTGAAATACAACTTTACTGAGGTTCTTCAACATTATGCAATAATATTCTGCTGGCACACTTAAAAGATGTGTCTATGGCAACATATTCCTATTATTGGGAACCTCTAACCCCCACGTTCATATCTGAATATTTAGTCACAAAACTAACAAAAAAAGTCAGTGCTTTATTTTAAAATCAGAGCAAAGATTGAAGTTCTTGCAAGCTACATGTTGTGCCTACACACTGCAGTATACAGTTCAGGTATGTACAATTATCCCTTATTATGAGAACCATGAAACATCTGAGACAATGAGAGATCGGAACTGAAGAGTTTTACATTTTACTTTTCATTTCCAGGTTTTTGTTGCAATGAGTAAAAACGCTTTAAATCATTTTAACGCAGCTTTTGTGTGTGAATTAGAAATTTATTCCCATAATAGTAGGACTATCATTGGTCGCAGCTACAGGTGGGGACAGGACCGGCGCCAGTGTTTTTGGCGCCCTAGGCGCATGGCTATTTCGCCACCCCGCGCACTGCTCCCGCAGCTCCGGTGGACCTGCCGCAGGCGTTCCTGCGGAGGGCGGACCGTCCGCAGGAACGCCTGCGGCAGGTCCACCGGAGCCGCCTGCCGCCCCCCCCGGCAAAATGCCACCCCCCAATAATCCTGGCGCCCTAGGCGATTGCCTAGGTCACCTAAATGGAAGCGTCAGCCCTGGATGAGGACTGGGAGCCAAGACTACTGGATTCTTTTACTGAGACTCAGCCTTTTCACTTGCTCTTTGATCTAAGGCAACCCACAATTTCTCTGTGACTCAGGTTACCCATATGGAAATTGGGTACAATTACAAAAACTATTTCCAGTGGACACCACCTAAAAGTCAATAGCCGTTCCTACTGTTAAGACACAATCCAACCTGTCTCAACTCCGTTATACTCCCTTATACTCTGTCTCTTAACACATATGTGAGAGACAGAGAATAATACAAACATATTACAGAATAATGCTTCACTTGAATACTCTGTTTAGTTTTGGTCAGACAATCTCAAAAAGGACATAGAAGGAATAACAAATGTCCAGAGAAGGGCAACAAAAATCAGACATACAAATAATTATTCTGGGCAACAGAGTCTTTATAATTTACTCTGAGTATGGGGTGGTGCAGAGCTGCCACCATAATTCTTTTCAAAGGTTGATTGGTAAAGAACTGAAAAACTCATAATGCAAGAAACTTGGATATAAAAAATAGATCTTAGAAGTTCTTTACACAGATCTGGAGATTGTTCATAGATTATATCATAGTGAAGATCCAGAGAGATAATAGGAATTCAATCTTCTAATGATTCTGCTACATTACCAAGATGACAGCAATGCTGAATTCCATAGGAAGGTGGGGGATACACAAATTCTCAGCCAGCATGGCAAAAGGCGGCTCAGCCAAACACAGTTGTACCTTAGCCAAACACAGTTGCTTTATGACAATGCTGAATAAGTGATTTAATTTGGAGTATAAGGCTTCAGTCCTGCAAAGCACATGCTTAATTTTATGATCTGAGAGTAATCCCAAAATGGGGCTAGCTACTAAGTGCATAGTTAAGCATGTGCTTAACTCTTTGCAGGACTGGGGCCTAAATATTTCTTTTATAATTAGGATGTACTACAGTTCAATTCAAGCCTCAATATCTGACATGCATTTCTGTGGTTTGTTTCAGGAAACATGATTTAACTTTTTTATTGCCAAGTATGCAAAAGTTCTTAAAGCAATTACTAAATGTTTTCACACCAAGATAAGCCAAAGGTCCTAGGTCTTCATCAGTCGACCTCTTCTCTTTCAAAAAATAGAAAAAGACAAACAATTTTTCCCCTTGTAGTTCATTAGAATTTCATGTAGCATTATGGGACAGATAATATTATGCTACTTTTCCCTTTAGCAATAGGCAATGCTCCTCCAGGATAATGTAAAAGAAAAGATGGTTTATTGAGAACCTAAGAACAGCCACACTGGGTCAGACCAATAGTCCATCTAACTCAGTATCCTGTCTCTGACAGGAGCCAATGCCAGGTGCTTTAGAGAGAATGAACAGAACAGGCATCACATTGCAGCGATGATATCAAAAGAATAGGAACCACATAAACAGGAAACAGAAAAGTAACAGAAGATGCTCAAAAAATGAAGTGTATGAATCATAAAATCATAGGACTGGAAGGGATCTCAAGAAGTCATCTAGTCCAGTCCCCCTGCACTCATGAATTTTATGTCTGATCAAATGTGAGGCTGTTGTAGATAGAGAGGTTTTCTTCTTCGAGAACTCTCTCAGGGCTGTGTGCAGGATTATTCATAGATTCATAGATTCTAAGGCCAGAAAGGACAACTGTGATCATCTAATCTGATCCCCACCTGAATAACACAGGCCATTCCTGTTTGAACTACAGCATATATTTTAGGTGTCAAAAACATAGGGCCCACTTCGAGCATTAAGCGATGGAGGGATCCACAACAAGCAATTGATTTAATGTGCCCTCCCTTGGGGAAAAGTGGCTTAGTTTCCTAGGGATTTGTGCCCTAAAGTGAGTGAGATGGGAGACTAAGACAAACCCATTCCTCTGGAGAGCCTCTCCTGAAAATTTCAAAGAGGAAAGAAAGTGCAGGATCCGAGACTGGTTCACACTCTTCTTCCTCTGAAGAGACCCTGTTCAAAAAGAAGAGTGAGAAGGGTGGATCTCTGTGTCAGGCGGCAGAGATGAGATTCGTGGAAATGATGGAACAAACAGCCAAGGACCCCAAAGAAAGAACGAGTCCTTCTTTGAATGTTCCCTGGAGGAGAGGTGAAAGAATTTCCCCCAACAAGAAAAGCAAAGAGGACACAAATACTTAGTTTGATCCAGAGTTGAGGGCATCCCCAGCTGAGAAGACAAGAAGAAATTGGATGTTCCACCTCCATGTGAATCGTGTCTTAGGGCTCACCTTAAACTTAATGGGTTTTCCCAGATGTCTTGATCCTCCAGGGGGAGCCTCCTCTAATTTCCAATAATAGTGGGAGCCTGCCAAAGCATGGTCGAAGCACCTATTCCACCACTGCTTCTGATCTCATTCTGCCCAGTTTAGCTAAGGCGGCGGCCGGGGGGGAGCACTCCACACAGAATGGACCCAAGATGGAGGGCAGAAGGAGAGAGAGGACATGTGGGGAATGTTGTGCCCTTCCCCCTCATTTTCCTAAAGAAGTCTTCGGGTATCATCTTCTTGAATAATAATAATGCCTAGCTTTTATCTAGTGCTTTTCATCAGTAGATCTCAAAGAGATTTACTAGATATTCCAAGAGGACTCCAGAACTGTGAGAGGCTTGGAGAAGAAGATAGCACCTCAAAAGGATGTTGGCTGGTACAAAGGCTGCAATGAGACATAAGGAAACAACTAGAGGAAGATTCCTTGTCTGCAGGAAGAAGGGGGGGACTTGGGTATGAAAAATCCTTGTCCAGGATTGGTTGCCACCTATCTGAGTGACATATGAAAGAGGAAGGATGGTTCAATGGGTATGGAGCAAGTTTGAGACCTGGCAGACCAGCATTCAATTCCCTGCTCTGCCACGGGCTTCCTGTGAGACCTGGAGCAATTAATCAATTAATCTATTGTGTGCTTCAGTGCCCACAAGTAAAATGGAGTTAACAGCACTTCCACACAGGGGTGTTTTGATGGTGAATACATTAAGATTATGAGGCACTCAGATGCCACCACAGAGATCAACTAATGGAAACTAAGTTATGGAATTATTGTTTCATATTCCCTTATATGGTATAAACCATAGGCAGCTGCATCACTCAGCTACTAAGTGCATAGACTGCAAACGCAAATAATGTTTTTAGATAATCTGAAGAAAGCAGCTCAGAAAATCTCCTTCAAGAGAACTAGACAAATACAGGCTGTACATGAAGCCATAGTTCTTGTTGTATGGCTCCAAAGAATCAAGACTCTCTTGTACACAGTGAAGGTTAAAAAGCCTTACAGTCAATTTATACACAAACTACCTACAAATGCTGTTCATTACCTTTGCATTTATCTCTAACAGCAACAAAAAGGATGGACGCCTTAAGGAACTCCTTCATACCCACAATGCAGAAGCTGAGTCACCTCTTGATAGTCAGTCTGTAATCTGAAATAGCCTAACCTTGAAAGTAAATAACTAAGACAGATAGATAAGACAGGTGAGGGGGAAAGACCAGCAGGGAAATCAATCTCTATATAGCAAAGTCTGAAACTAGAGAACCTTATGATCAACTGCCAAAGCTTAGAACTCCGTGATTCTCCGAAAAGAATAGATAGCCATGAGGAATGCAGTCTTGAAAGACAAGAATTTTAATAGGCACTTGTGAATGGACTTGAATAAAGGGATGCTAAGCACTAAAATTAAGATCTTATCATCTGACAGCTTTCAGCCTATCATAAACTCTTGGGAGGGTAAACAGCAACAGACCAGTCATTGATTTGTGAAAGACTAAAACAGTTGCCACTTGAACTCTGTCTGACACCAACTGCAGGTAGGTGAAAGCAACACTCCTCAAAAGGGGAAGGCAAGCTGGCAATTTCTAGCAGTCTCAGCCTTTTCTATCTTCTCAGCACCAGAAATGCTCTGTCCCCTTTGGTAGGGCAATATCCCAATTATCACACCCACAGCCTGAAATTAGTCTGTAGCCAGATATCATCCACTTGGGGAACTCTCCTAAATGAGATTTCACAGCATATCATTCAAATGTCAGTTGACTTTATATTTTTCTAATGTCTAATTTTTTTTGTACATATCAAAAGCAGAAAGGAAACCTCATTCATCCCTGTGCTGAATAATCTTCCATGTAATCTTCTTTTCCGGAACTGGGAGGTTTTTAAAATAATGTTGCATACTGTCTGAAATTAATGTATACACAGCAATTTTTCAATTGTTTAACAATATTACTCTTGTTCATGTCAGCTAAAGTGCATTTTAGACAAGATTACTGTTATGCTCTCTAATTAACAAACTTCTGCAAATGTCAGTAAGTGCAGAACACAGCGGCTTACTTCCCAATACTTAGATAAAATGGCAGGACAAAATACTATGGTGATGGGTGAAAGTTAAGCAGAGCACATTTTACCTATTTCATGAACTGCTCTTTTTGGTTCCATGCGTAATTTATAAAGCCTTCTATATAATAGAAATATTTGCCACTTATACACCACTTCTCTTTGGCCAATCTCAAAGCAGATCACACAGGTGGGAGAGTATCATTATCCACATTTTACAGATGGTGAAACTAAGGCACAGAGCAGTTTCCTCAGTTCCAAAGTGATTGCATTATGCATTTTGTTTCTCTAAAGCAGTGGTTTCCAAACTTTTTTGATCGTGCACCCCATCAGTAAAAAAATTTTTAGCACGCACCCCCTGCTCCCAGCCAAACTGTTGAAGCAAAATAAATAAATAAATAGATTTTAAAAAGCCGCTCAGACTCCTGGCTGAACTGCCAAAGGGGGGAAAAAAAGCGACACTGCTCCGGTGGCACTCCTCCAGCTGCGCACCCCAAAGGATCCTCTTGTACACTCCCTGGGGTGTGCGCACCCCACTTTGGAGACCACTGCTCTAAGGCAGTGGTTCTTAACCTTTACTGCAGCCTGCACCCCTTTGGTTCTCAAAATATGTTCTTGCACCCTAATCAAAAATCAAAATATGTTCTCGCGACCCTTATCAAAAATCGTTGAAGTAGGTCAGTTCTTTAAACCTAGATATATTTTTGTTTGTATATTACAGTAATGGTTATAAAAATGTATAATGTTAATAAATACATAGGTTTGATGAAACAAAGTAATTGGACTTATGTGCCTGTGCTTAATTTGTGTTTTCGATGATTTACCTTCTAACAAAATCTGGCATGTCTCACACCCCCAAAAAGGGCATCTTGCACCTCAAGGAGGTGCATGCACCCCAGGTTAAGAACCACTCCTCTAAGGTGTTCACAGTTGAAGGCCTTTGCAATTCACTCCCCTGGTGGCCCACCAGAGTCAGACACCGCGATTCTTGGGTCTGGCCAATTTGTGCCCAGTTCAAGTCTGGAGAGAAGAGCAAAGGTGACTTTACAGCACCTTTGTGGCTCCCCAAATATGAGGATGTCCAGGGGCTGGGTTGACCTCCAGCACAGCAGCTGCTTGAGGACTGCTCTAATTTACAACTGGTAACTGATGGCTGGCCAAACAGACAGTTCTGGTGGCTGCAAATAGCGAGAGCACACAGTTACTCCAGTCCTAGCCCCTTTCACCAGCCATGCCCTCTGTGGGGCCTGGGGATGGAATGTTGTAGAGCCCTACACCAGCTCCACATCACCCAGAGGGAATTCTCCTGGCCAGAGCTGCTCACTACAGCAGACCAAGAATCCTGCTCAAGTGTTTATGGCAAGTATGCCTCTATGATGCATGGAATACTGACACTTCATTGAGGCCACAGCTGATGAGTCTAGCAACAAATCAGATATTTCACGGAAAGCGCTTGCAATAGATGCTATGTAAGCCAATGAATACATAAAAATATAAAGGCACTACTCACATGCTTTAAGTTAGATGTGTGCTTAAATATCCTGTGGAATCAGAAAAGTCTTGGCACAGGTGAACAAACTGAACGTTCTTTTTAAAAAAACTGCTATGAGCCTACTGGGGTTTTTATACCAACTTGGGAAACAAAAGGAATCCAAAAGATCACTTTTAGCCCTAACAAAATTGAGCCTTTCTTTTGATGGAGTCCAAGATAAAATTAAGGTTTTCATTAGCCAGGATGCAAACAAATAAAACAATTCCTGCATCTCAGAGTCAAACCATGCAGCAAATTAAAGGTCTCAGTGGTCTATTTTTCTCAAGCTCCCAACATATTCTCTTCTCCCTCTCTGTTTCCAAGTTCATATTACCGGATTCAAGGGGAGCCAGCTGCTTGTTTCCAATTATGCTTGATATGCCAACAGTTTCTTAGTATTCTGACACACTCAACTGAAGGAACATCTAGCTGCATGGAATAGGTATCTTACAGCCTGATATACTGGCTTTGGTTGGAGTTAGTTTGGAACAGTTTGCCAGCCACCTAGCACAATTTCTTCCCCCGTTGATATATCCACTTCCATTCCAGCGCAATGTCAACCATTAGTCTTCACTCTGACACCTACACTAAAATATATTGGCCCTGATTCTCCACAACACACAAGCTGGACTCAGGCATAGTTGTGTATGGTGGCTGGAGAGAGCAGGTGAGAGCTCCCTGATTCAGAGCCACCCAGTCCCAGTGTAAATAGAGCAGGAAGGGTCTTCACTGAGGTACCTATCTGCCCGCATTACCTGTATTTCTCCTCACAACATGAGGCGGAGCAGAGCTATTATTTCATTTTACAGATGAGACAGTCAGACAGACTAAGTGACTAGACAAGGGTCACACACAATGTCAGTCACAGGCCAGGGATCTGAACGCAAATCGCCTGCATCCTAGGCTATGGGCCCTGACCACTAGACCTTCCTTCCACTCTAACTGTCTCCTGCTCTAAATTATGATGATGGTGCCACTGGCACCTCCTCTGACTCCTGACAGGCCCCCATCAGAGGTGGAAGCAGCAGGCGGGGGCGGGGGGAGGTTTCTAGTTTAGCGAAGATTCCCCCTACATCAAGGAGAATTCTTCCCTGGAGAATCTCCAGGCAGCTCAAGGCCACTTTACCCAGCAAAAGCAGCACAAAAAAGCCTTAGCAGATTGGAGAATCCAGTCCACTGTGTATAATCAAACATTATGAGTAAGTTGTTTTGAATATTTGCCCTGTACAATATGCAACGATTAAGATAATTTACACAGGTTTCACCTACGTCTTATCTTTTAGAAACCATTTGTAGCTACAATGGGAAAATGTGCTACTATCATTCATGTAATGGGACAGAAATTAACTTCGGACCTGGCCAGATATGGCAAATATTGCAATTATTTAAAAGATTCTAGCTTTCTATCACTATCACCTGTATCCCACATAACAGTTAAACTTAGAGGTAAAAAGTAAAATATAGGATGAAATTCTGAATCCACTGAAGTCAATGGCAAAACTTCCATAGTTTGTGCACTACCTCTTCCAATCTGTTACCCATGGTATCATTAGAGTTCCCTATGATAAGAGACAGACCTTGACAGGTGGAAGCAGATCATAAGGTGTTACTAGAGCTGAAAGGTCAATTCATAGCAAATAACTTATTTGATTAATTAGTCTTTTTTGTTGTTATCAAAGTGTCCGCTAGCAGCTGATGCTCTTCTCTAATTTATTTGCTAAAAAAAATTTTGAAATATGCATAGCACTAATCATTGTTGGTCTACAGAGAGTTATGAGCAGTTTATTGCTAATCTTTGATATTCGAGAATTGTTAGTTAGCTGTGGTTGAACACAGAGCTCACATGGTATAGTTTCTGTTTACTATTTGGATGACCACAATTCTTAGACTCAGCTGTCTATTACAAATCTGGTTAATAGTTTTATTTAGAAACTGGTTTCCCCAAAGATCCCTGATACTAAAAAACCAAAAGGGAACTGTAAACAGCCTATGTGAATTTGGTTTTTAGTCCAGTGAATATTCTTAGGAAAAGTACTTAGGTACTTATCTTGTTCTCGGTATTACCAATAAATAAATAAAGTGGCAGAATAAAATACTGAATAGAAATTTAGCATTGTAGCCTATACATCTGAACATTTTTCCTATTTGTGTTAGCTTTTATTTCAGTGAAGAAAGTAGGGTTGCCAACTCTGACTGAAGCTATTCCGAGAGATTTTTCCCCCCCCCCCAACATGACTTAATGCCATTTTCTTAAAATATTCTATTAAAATCTCCCAGGTTGCTTTCAATAGTCACGGGAAGATTGATGCCAATTCCGGGAGACTCCGGGCCAATCCTGGAGAGTTGGCAACCCAAGAAGAAAGGTGGGTGCAACAGTATGGGAGTGAAGGTAGGAGTGAAAGTCTACAGAGGAAAGGGGAAAAAAATCAAATCTTAGTCTATGAGAAAAGGCGCAAAGGGGAAATAATGTCAAGTAGTTAAAGGAGGCAGAATTTACAATCCCACAACCAAAAAGTTTCTGCTGCAAAAGAGCAAGACGGAATGGCAGAAATGGCAGCAGCGTTTCTTATTCCATCTATGAATGCAGAACGGTGTGTTGGAGGGGCGACAGAAAGCATTTGGTCTCTCTACATTTAAAGGGACGTTTCTGTCTCTGGGCATGCGCAGACACCTGTCAGGGCAGAATTTGGTTCTTTACCCCTTACGTTCTGTAAAAATTGAAGGCAAGAGTATGCTTTTTGACCTATATAGCATCTGTCTGCTCCAATATTCTGCTGTACTTGTATGCATGGAATTCCTAGTACAGGCATGAAAGAACAGAATTTGAGTCTTAATTTTTACATTGTTGCTAAAGGGATTTTTTAGCAACATAATTCCCATTAAAAACAATGGGAATTACAGAGCTTAAACTCTGTGACAGACTAAGGCTCCCGTCACCTCCGCCGTGAGTGTAGGGTGGCCTGTTACCATGGATACCAGCGGGGGAGCACAGAACATGGGAGTGCCACCTACTCAACGTACTGAGTCCATGGGATTCAGGCTTTGAAGATTTGGAGTGGGTGGGTGGGAATGGGTGAAACAAGGGGGCTACTGGGTCATCACCAGATTCTCACCCAGGCACACTAAACTATGGAGCACAGCAGCACAAGACTGTGCAGTGCCTTACCCTGCTTCTCCCTCTGTGCTGTAGAGGGTGAGGCTCTGGAGGGGAGTTCTACTGGCAGTTGCTCATTCTGGCAGACAATGACCTGGCCTCAGTTACACATGCTTTTGTCACCTCTTGTCTAGACTATAGCAATGGAGCATTTTGGCACATGTCCTCTGCTACATGGGTTATCACAAGCACGTCAAACCCATCTTCCACTCTCTACACTGCCTTCCCACAGAACATTGAATCAAGTTCAGGATCTCAAGTCCTTAACTTCAGACACACAAGGTACGTCTAAACAGCAATTAACACTCGCTGCTCACTGGGGTCAGCTGACTCAGGCTTGTGGGACTCAGGCTGCAGCCCTGTAAAACTGCTATGCAGATGTTTGGGCTTGGGCTGGAGCCCGAGCTCTAGGACCTCATGATGGGGACGGGGGGTGTCTCAGTCTGCACAGCAATTTTAGCCCCCACAGCCTGAGCCCCACAAGCCTGAGTCAGCTGACCAAGGCCAGCCACAACAATGCCATGGGTCTTGAAGTTATTCAGGTGCAGATGTACGCTCAGGGGCTGTCTAAAACACCTACTAAAACTCGAGGATGAGGACCGTTGTCCACAACTCTGTTCCTCAGGCCCACTGGAACTTTCTACACAAGGTGAAACTCATCTGTGCAGGAGACAGAGCTTTCTCAGGGGCTAGTCTCATATTCTGGAAAGAATATCCCCACAAACGAAGGACTGTCAGAAATCTCACTACCTTCTGTTGCAAGAGCAAGGTGAACTTCTTTTACCTGTTTCCTCTAATATAAACAAATAGCAATGTGTACATAAAAAAAGTCGACCCAAACAAAACACTACACTACACACAGTTCTGGGGAAGGATGTAAGAAAGAATGTATCCATATGACAGATGTTAGTCATGTTATTGAATGCACTGCTGGAAGGTGCTTGAATACTACAGTCAGTCTAAGAACCTATGTACAATAGAATAAAATCCTTATGGATTCACAACTTTGGGTGAATGTTGTTTCTGCTAGGAGGCAAATTACATCCTTCTGACTCTATATCCCCAACAGAAGAATGCAAAAGAAACTCTGTGTTGAAATTCATTGAGATTCCTTATTCAGTGGAGACCTAAACTTTTTTAACATTGCTCTCCTGCTTTCCTGCAGTATCTAATTCAAGAAAGGGACATTTTTCAATATTTCCCCACCAGTTCTGCAATCAGACTAAAGCCACTGGTGCTAGCTATTGCAATTATACCACTTTACTTCTATCATAATAGACATATTTCCATGAAACATTTTGATTTAGACTGAACTTTATTTTCCATCCGAAAATTGTTTCATCAAAATTTTTTTGACCAGCCTCTAGCAGCAGGTATCTATTTAAATATCAAGCATTGCACAGTCATCTTCTAGTAGCAATAAATGCCTGCACTCTTACCCTCAAAGTTGCTCTCTCTCCCCTTCAGTATTCTCTAGTGTAAAATGGAACGAGGACCCGACAATATCCAGGAACATCTAGAATTAAAAAAGACTCTAAACTGCAAACTATTGCTATACCCTAACAACACTTTACTCTAGCTGGCCAGCTTTAATAAACCTGTCTCCCTAACCTCCAACAAATCCTCAGTACATTTGATAACTTATTTGGTTACAAGATGATCTGTGAATAGTTTATTATCCCTGTCGTCAAAATTCTTGTCTGAGATCTATACCATAGTACTCGAGTTTAGTATCCTACTCTCCCTACATGCAGGACAAGACTGGGGAACGAGTGCATGCAGAGAGCAGAATACAAACCTTGACTACAGCTGTACTGATCTGACAGGAAAATGTTCCTGTTCCCTTAATACTTTATTTAAGTCTTGCTGCTAACACTCTCTGACTGAGAGAAGTCACAGCATACCCATTTCAGATAGTAGCCAGAAAAATAGAAAAACCCCAGGAAAACTGGGCCAAACTCGATTTTCAGTCATAACATGAGTAACGGTTTTGACTTCAGTGGAGTTACTACAGTTCTCCAGAAGTGTAAGAGATCACAATCTGGCCTATAGTATTCAGCACACAAAAAATAAAATACTATATATTGGGTGAAATCCTGGCTCCCTTGGAGTCCCTGGAGGCAATGACAAAAGAATTCCATTGATTTCAACGGGGCCAGGATTTCACCCATTTTCTTTAATGTAAAAAAACGGATTTTTAAAACAAATCTCTGTGATAATGTGTACATCTGGGTTTGGACTCCCATTTTTAAAAGCATAATGCTCCCAGATAATCTTTAGCAGCTTCTCTTGATGAGGTTGAGGGTGTCCAATTTCCACTTGCTTTCTCATGGTAGATGTGGAAAAGTCACTCATTGTGGCTTTACACAATTTGCCATCAGCTTTTACTACAACACAAGCATATGGGGACAAAATTAGGAAGGTCAAGGCACAAAACAAGATTAAACTAACTACGGACACAAAGAGTAACAAGAAAATGTTTGCAAATATATTAGAATACATTAGAAGAAGTCCCAGGACAGAGAGTAAGCCCATTACTCAATGAAAATGGAAAGACAATGCAGCAATGGCTAAAGTGTTAAATGTCTTTTTCGTTTCAGTTTTCACCAGAAAGATTGGACGACTGACATAGTGAACATCAATGTAAATAGGGTAGGGAATGAGGCTAAAATAGGGAAAGAACAAGTTAAGAATTACTTAGACAAATTAGATGTGTTCCAGTTGGCAGCGCTTGATGGAATACACCCCAGAATAATTAAGGAACCAGCTGAAGAGATCTCTGAGCCATTAGCGATTATCTTTGAAAACGTGTGGAGGATGGGGGAGATCCCAGAGGACTAGAAAGGGCAACGATCTCTAAAAAGGGAAACAAGGACAACCCAGGAAATTATAGACCAGTCAACTTAACTATGGTACCCAGAAAGATAATGGAGCAAATAACCAAACACACAATCTGTAAGCATCTAGAAGATAATGATGTGATTAGTAATAGTCAACGTGGATTTGTCAAGTACAAATCATGTCAAACCAATGTAATATCTTTCTTTGACAGGATAACAAGCCTCGTGGATGGGGGAAGCAGTAGATATGATACATTTCGACTTTAGTGAGGATTTTGATATTGTCTCATATCACCTTCTCATAAACAAACCAGGGAAATATAACCTAGATGAACCTACTATAAGCTGAGTGCATGTAGTGAAGCAGTTCCCCACACCAGGAAGAGGAAGGGTTAAAGCAGGCCAGAGGGAACCTGTGCAGAACCCTCCGATTAGAGGAGAACTTGCTAAGCGAGCCAATCGGGAGGTGGCTTGTTGCAGCAGCCAATCAGGGCCAGCAGGGGCCATATATAAAAGGCTGCTCAACGGGGCAGAGAGAGTCTTTCCCTGCCCTGCTAGGGTGAAGGACTGGCTATCTAGGAGCACCATGACTAGAGCAGTGCTGGGCAGGGTAGCAGAGTAGAAGGAGCTTCTGGCTGATGGCTGCCAGACTGAGGCCCTGGAGGCAGGGCAGATAAGTTGCTAGGACTGCTCCCACTTGCCCTGAGGGAAGTAGCCAACACAGACTGTAGTTTGCCCTTGGAGCAAGGGACTAGACTGTGACTGCAGCAATTACACCTCTTTACTACATTATATGGAAATTTTACTTATGCCACACAAAGTATATCTAGATACCATGATGATGACGGTCCTATAAATGCTCATAATTATAATGGAAGTGCACCCATTTTACAAGAGTTTCACTTCCAACTGGCAATGCTGAAACTTCCGGGAAATTAATCTGATTTTTTTCATGAAAATCTGGCAAAGTAAATTAATTAATACACTATAACAATAATAATAATAATGTCTCATTTATGCACATGAGCAGTGGAACTAATTTCAACACTTTAATTTCTGAACTAATAATAATATCAATTAATAATACATGGCACTTACATAACTCTTTTCATCTTCAAAATGCATTAGAAACATTAATTAATTAAATTGCCTGATCTTTTTCACAATGTAATTTTATCCATTTAAGATTTGGGAGGGGGAACAAAGGTCTCTAGAATCCTTGGCATTTCAGTACCATGGGCAATTGCAGTAAATTTTTATTATATGTACTAGCTTCCTCTTTTTCCCTGTAAATTTTCCTTTCTTCTTGAAAGTAGCTCCCATCTAGGACAATTGATCAGCAGAAGACATACCTGGCTACAATTACATCAGATTCTTTTTTAACAATGCTCCAATGCATCAGTTCAAAATTAACTGCCTGGAACTATTTTTATGTCTTTTATGAAACAGTAATCCTCCTTGCCCCATACCATCCCCCTCCAATTTATTTTAATGAGTAGAATCCATAATTAGTGGGAGTCAGACATCTCAGATAGCTGGACAACGTTACTATTTGGCCCTAGATATAAGAGATTTTCACTTTCCAAATGGGCCACACTGGAGTATTTAAGCTTAGTATGCAATTGCTCTGGACTCTTTTTGTCAGATAGTGTTTGACCTTGCAATACAACTTTGATGCTGCTGTCAGAAAACTCACATGAACAAAGTGCTTGTATCTCAGTGGGCCTGGCCAGATAAAAGCTTTTATTAAATAAAGTCATATTTGTCCCAGTCACGAAGAAAGCCTTCATAATTCCTGTATCAGTCAACCTTCTTATGAATCTGAGCACTACATATATTTACTCTACAGACCTGGTGAAATACCTAATATTATATCTCTGTGATCTCTTAAAAGCTTCCCCTTCCCCCCCCACTGGTAGAAAAATGATTTTCAGTTGTATGATGTTTAGTAATGATGATACTTCTGGACAGTTAGGTTTATCAAAGATGGTTATATCTTCTAAAAATACCATGAATATCACATTTTCCATTCCTCTTTAAACATGTTAGAGTGCCCAAAATAGAGTGCCTATTTAATCACAGAGGTAACTGATGCTAACTGCTTGTGAAATCTCAGGTGATTTTACACCCTAATAACTCTCTCTTATGATAATGGCATTCAGTTAGACTGATAGATGTTAATGTTATCAACTTGGGCCCTCATTCTGCAAAAACTTTAGACACATCTTAACTTCACACACTGCGAGTAGTTTCACTGACAGTACTCATAGTGTGTAACATTAAACACATGCAGAACAGAATCTGGGCTTCAGCAGATGACAATCCTAACATTAGCATATGGCTCCAATGTTGACGGTTTATTCATCTATCTTTTCATATAAACAGATTTACAAAGCCACTACAGACACTGTACGTGGCCCTTGAATATTGTGACACAAATTTCACATGTTGTTTCCGTACATTCTATTATGACTACAAGAATTTGATTTTTATGGCACCTGTCACACTCAAAGTAGACCAACATATCCTACATATTAACAAGACAATCTCAGCAGTTACAAAGTGTTCAATAGTTCCCACCCAATGTTAGATCTAGAAGTTGTGTGACTTAGGGTAGGAATGTTGGCCAGGATGAAAATTTTATTTTTTACTTCTTTCCAAAAACTCTGTGGGATTATTTGTTGCTTTCATTATGATAACACTTAGGGGCCTGTGACAGGATGAATGAACCCTACATTAATGGAGATAGTGGTACAAAAACATCTCTTGGCCCTGGAAGCTCCACTCTAGTGGGCCTGCTGGACATGCTCCAGTTGGAGGAGGGGCTTAAAATGAGGCATTGCAGCTCAGCCAGGGGGCTAGTAGATGGGAATGGACCTGTGCTCACTGCTACAGAGGGACTACAACAGGAGGGGGCACCACCAGGAGGGGGACTGCCGTGCAAAACAAGGACTCTCTCCCCACAGAGACCTCTGGGCTGGACTGCAAGGGATGCCTACAAGCTTCAACACACTTTGAGGAGGGATAGGGTGATAGGAAGAGACCCAGGAGAGATGGACCAGGTTCCCCTACACCTACTCCTACCAGCATGGGCTCTAACTGCTAGGCAGAGCTGCCACCATGGCTAAACAGTAAGTGGGGCTGCAGCCATGGACTTTAACCAATGGATGGGGGACCCGCCTGTTGACAGGGCCCCAATCATAGACCAGGGCCATTGTGCTAAGTGTGGTAGAAACACATAATAAAAAGGCAGTCCCTGCCTGGGGCATTTACAGTCTAACAGATGGAAATAACAAACAGACAGGGTCTTTGGGCAGAACAAGGGGCTCTGGTGAAACATTTCACCTGAATGGTGGTACCTAATAGTGGAGCACCCCATAGTAGTGTAGTACTGTATTAGATGTGGATACAAAATAAAATCTTGGTATAATGTAAGATCTGACTTCACTGGGATTTCTGTCTCGGGGGGGGGGTGAGTATAACTTGTCCAAGTCTCTCCATGTGACATAGATCTCCCATTTGCCTCTTTTGTCTGTATGCTGGTATTGGTTTTGAGGCTGAGCCTTCCTCCTCTTTCTTCTCCTCCCATATGTGTACACCATGTTAACACTATGCCAACGCTTCCTGCATGTGCTGCTGCCTCTGTGCTACCCCCACAGAAATCCTCATTCATGCCATCATCTCTTCTCTCCAGCCTCCAGGTCTCAGCATGTACAGAACAGCACTCTCCACCTTCCAACACATACAAAGAAGCATGGACACATCAGTCCCACCCCAAACACCTCCAATGACTCCTTCATTTCAGAATCCAGTTCGTAATAGCCTCCTCGTTTTTAAAAGTCACTATGGACTTATGCTTTGACAAGTACATAAAGTGCTTCAGATATGGGTACCCCGCAAATAAAGCTTAGTGCCATCATCATTATTAACTATTTTTAAAATGAAAACATTAAATTTCTGGGGTGAAATCCTGACCCCACTGCAGTTAATGGCAAAACTCCCCTTGACTGCAGTAGAGCCAGGATTTCACTCCTGATGTTTCAAAATTAAGGTCTTGTGCTAGATAAACTTCTTTTTAGTTTAGCAGCCCATGACACTTGCTGAGATTTCTAGGCTCTGCAGTGATGCAAGACAACATCTATTCTAAGGGGGGGAACTTTCCCCTCTTCTATATCCAAATAAGGCTTTCTACACTAATACTGGTCAACAAGAATGATCTGACTCTAGATCAGCTCAATCAGATTATCTCCTGCTATGTTTATGGCCATGGGCAAGGACAAAGATCCCAATAATTAAGAATTATGGAACATAGGAAGCAGGAACATATTCTCTACTGGTGTAAATTGATGCAGCTCCACTGACTTCAGTGGAGTTTACATGAGCAGCGAATTTAGCCTGAGGAGTCTGCTTCCAACCTAGCTCCGCAATTTAACTCTACAAAGTGTTTTTATCATTTAGGAGGAGAAGGAGGAGGAGTCATGTGTGTCAGCTCATTTCACTGCTGAAGAGGGTGGGAGCCTTCTGCTGCTCTTATTACCTGGAAGAGCACAGCCAAATTATCCCCCCTTACGCATGAAGGCACGTGGGCTGTTGCAGTGGTATTGCATATTGATTGTGTCACAAAATATGGACCTGTTACAACATTTTTGAGCATCAAAACTGGCTCCTAGGGGAGTTGGGAACATAGGATATACAGTCAGCAACTATGCTAGCCTCTGTAAATGTATTTCTGAGAACATTTTACATTTATGCTTGGCATGAAAAGCTTTTCACCATGTAAAATTTCCAAATGCTGTGCTGATGGAAGTGGTAGAATTTTCTTCTTAAACCTTTAAGGAAATCAGCTTAGAGGACATTTATATTATGTATTTTAAGCTAATATGCTGAGAAATGTACTTGACAATGCTCAAAGTTTCTTTCAGTATTTTTGCTTTTCCTTAATTAAATAAAAATTAAAAGTACTCCTTATTTTCATTCATTAAACAAATATCAAAATTCTAATAGACACATTAAAAAAGATGTATTCTCCTGTAAGGAGACTAGCTATTAAGCCTCATACACCATTTCCTTTTTACCATAGACAGTTGTGAATTTCTTTTGCAATGCTGGATCTTGATCATTTATGCAGTATAAAGTAAGGCTTTTGCCTCTCCTGGAAAAATTGAAACAACCGCCTGTTAAATAGTCAAGAAGAACATCACTCTGCGTGGACTTGAGGATTAATCCATGAAAAGATGAGGACATGTCTTTGCGCGCTCTTCCCTTTTTCGACCAGGCTTCTGTCCTATATTTCACATTAGATTGATGTAATAGCAACAGATGAAGGCAGAGCTGAAGGTTCACTACACAGGTTTGGAATCCTGGAGAATTAGAGCCTGATCCTGCCCCATTAAAGTCAATGGGAGCTGTCATAAACAGATGGTTAAGGGTTAATGTCTCTTTTACCTGTAAAGGGTTAACTAGCTCAGTAAACCTGGAACACCTGACCAGAGGACCAATCAGGAGACAAAATACTTTCAAATCTCGGTGGAGGGAAGCCTTTGTGCTTTTTGGTTTCTTCTTTGTTCTCTCTCTGGGGTCTGGGAGGAACCAGACATGTATACAGACTCTCCCATCTTCTGAGAAAGTCTCTTCTATTCAAATAGTAAGTAATAGGTAGAAAGTAGATTAGATTTATGTTTGTTTTCTTTATTTGCAAATGTGTATTTTGCTGGAAGGATTGTATCTGTGTTTGCTGCAACTTGTATTTGTGCTGGGGGGAGGATTCTCTCTAGTGTCTATAAGCTGAAAGACCCTGTAACATTTTCCATTGTGATTTTACAAAAATAATTTTTACTTTTTTTTCTTTCTTTAATTAAAAGCTTTTCCTTTTTAAGAACCTGATTTTTATTCTTGTGTGAGACCCCAGGGGACGGGGTCTGGCCTCACCAGGGAATTGGTGGAAGAAAGGAGAGAAGGGGAGAGGAAAAGCCTGATTTCTCTCTGTGTTCGGATCACTGTCTCTCTCTCAGGGAGAGTCTGGGAGGGGGAGAGGGGAGGTGAATTTCCTCTCTGTTTTAAGATTCAAGGAGTTTGAAACACAGTGATCTCCCAGTGTAACCCAGGGAGGGGAGAATCTGGGAGGAAGAAAGGAGGGGAATGGTTTATTTCCCTTTGTTTTGAGGGGGTTGGGTCTTGGGGTCTCCAGGGAAGGGTTTGGGGGCCAGAAAGTGTCCCAAAACACTATATTTTTGGGTGGAAGCTTAGTAATTAAGCTTAGAGGGGTTCATGCAGGTACCCCATCTTTTGAACGCTAAGGTTCAGAGTGGGGGAATCATACCTTGACAGGAGCTTTACCATGAATAGAGGTTTTCCTAAGGTTCCAGGTGGAGAATCTGGGACGAAGATTCTGGTTTAGGCCCCTCACTGGAAGTTAATAAAACTGAACTCCCCAGGAGTGAACATACAAAACACAGAACCACACACTGACAGTTCTAACACAAGTCTTTTTTTATTATGGCATAATTCACCTACCATTCCAGAAGAAAAGGGCCCAATACTGAGATTATCACAGAGCCATAGATATGTGGTGTTGGAAGGAACCTCAAGAGGTCATCTAGTCCATCTGCCCATGCTGAGGCTGGATTATGTATACCTAGACCATCCCTGACAGGCATTTAAGCTGTTCTTAAAAACCTCCAATGATGGGTATTCAGCAATGTCCTTAGATAACCTGTGCCAGTGCATTCAGCAATGTCCTTAGATAACCTGTTCCAGTGCTTAACTACTCTTATAGGAGAAAGTTTTTTTCTAATATCTAACCTGACTCTCCCTTACTGCAAACTAAACTGATTACTTCTTATGCTACCCTTGGTGGACACAAAGAATAATTGATCACTATCCTCTTTAGAACAACGTTTACATATCTGAAGATAATTATGATGTCATCCCATTCCCCTACCCACTGCAGCCTTATCATCTCTAGACTAAACATGCCCAATTCTTTCAAATTTTCCTCACAGGTCATCTTTTCTAAATCCCATATCACTTGTTGCTCTCCTATGGACTCTCTACAATTTGCTCACATATTTCTTATAATATTGTATTCAAAACTGGACATAGTACTCCAGCTGAGGCCTCACCAGTGCCAAGTAGACAAGGACAATTACCTCCCAAATCTTAAATACAACACTCTTGTTAATACAGAATTACATTAGCCTTTTTCCCAACTGCGTCACATCACTGATTGATATTCAATTTGTGTTCCATTATAATCCCCAGATCCTTTTCCACTGTACTACCACATAGCCAGTTGTTCTCCATTTTGTAGTTAGGAATTTGATTTTTCCTTCCTAAGAAACATAGTCTTTCATTACAGAATCATATTCTATTTTATCCACATGAGCCCTTTAAAAAAATGTTTAACACTGAAAAAAAATTCCATCATATTGAACCATTTTGACCCCCCGCCATGGGTCATCAGCAGGGTCTGGACTTTTAAATCCATAGGACAGTCATTTGCCACATAACCAGGGGTGGCTCTAGACATTTTGCCACCTCAAGCACAGCGGCATGCCGCGGGGGTCGCTCTGCTGGTCGCTGGTAAAGCGGCTCCGGTGGACCTCCCGCAGGTGTGCCTGCGTAGGGTCTGCTGGCACCAGCGGACCCTCTGCAGACACGCCTGTGGGAGGTCCACCGGAGCCGCGGGACCAGCAGACGCTCTGCAGACACGCCTGTGGGAGGTCCACTGGAGCCGTGGGACCAGCAGACCCTCCGCAGGCATGCCGCCAAAGGCTGCCTGCCTGCTGCCTTCCCGGCGACCGGCAGAGCGCCCCCTGCGGCATGCCACCCCAAGCACGCGCTTGGCATGCTGGGGCCTGTAGCCGCCCCTGCATATAACAGAGTAATTGGTAGCAGTAGAAAGCTGTTATCTATGTGGACCAGCTACTAGATGGTGATGGAGACACACACTTTGCCTGTGGGTTTTACAGTTGTTAGCTAGACAAAGGAATGCTGTGTCTCAGGAATACTGGGTTCAATTCCAGGTTCTTTATGGGAGTTTGCTATATTGCCAACCTCAAGAGATCAAAAGCAAAGAGCAGAGTGTGCTTTTTGGTTAGCGCGCGCGCGCGCATGTGTGTGTGTGTGAGACAGAGACAGAGAGAGAGAGAGAGAGAGAGAGAGAGAGAGGGTGTGTAAATTAATGTTGCTGACTCTCCCAAATGTATTGGGTATAATGATTCTGGCCCCGGCTGCAGAAGCTCTCACACCCACATCTGCCTGTTCTCTGCCCAGCAATTAATTCTGCCCTCCCATCCCCAAATCAACCCAGTCCCCTGTGGACGCCTCTTCCTTCTGCATAACATTTATCAGTGAGACTCATTGGGTTGTTCTCTCCTCATTTCATGTGTGTAACACCGTTTAGCGCTGGTGAATTCTCATTGTGCATAATGAAGCAAGACTATGTCTATGAGAAAACTCTAGCAAACTACAGTGGATCTGTTTTTTAAAGCCGTGTCAATCTCTGCCGGACATGTTTTTATGCATCTATCAACTGAACCCTTAAAAGCAATCTTGTTCATTTTATGGAACCCAAACAAAATGAAAACTCTTTCAGAAAGCTGAAAGTCTGCAGTTCCAAATAAATAAATCATGCTGACTGTATGAACATTCAAAGACTGTAGAAAATATTCTGATTTATTGTGAGGTTTTGGACACAGGCTAGACATTCACATGAAACTTTTATCCTTTGAAATCAAAACTAAGGCTGTTCTGAGAATTACTCTCTCTCATGAATAAATAATGTCAACAGAAGAGCATAAAACAGAGGTAGGCATTTATATGGACCCCATCACCGTAGTATCTGAGCAGCTCTGAAGTACTTAAATATAAATCTTAATTTATCCACAGGAAATAAATGGCAATCAGGAAAAATCACTATGGTAATTAAAAGATGAGAGAGAAAGAGGAACCAATGAACATCTGAAAGAGTGGTCTTTAAGAGAACACTGAATCTATTTTGTTCAGCATAGAATTCTGACAGTTGATACGGTGAGAAACATTTCTTGCCATACATACTTTGGGAACTGGATTCAGATGCTTTCAAAATGAGTCTCCTGCTGACAGCCAAAATAATGCCAGACAGTTACACTGTCCTCTGGGAATCCAATGTTAGCTCGTAAAACAGTTTCCATTAAAATCAGGAAAAAAAATTACCTCCTGCTGATTATACTGATTTTTAAAAGACCTGCCTGTTAATTTAATTACATGGCCCAACAGTGCAGACAATATTTTCTAAAATTCATGGGATATTTTCCAGAGTGCTAAAATGAAACAGTGTATAAAGTAGAGGAACAGAATACACTTCAATTACCAACAAACAGCTGTCTTCTTTTTCTTTTCCAGTTTTACTTGCTTTTCAATCTCTCTCAATTTCCCTTTCTTCTCTTCACTATCTGTTTTACTTCTCTTTTTATTCTCTCTCTATCCCCAAGTTTCTTCATTTCTCTTGTTAGAATTTTTTTTAACCTCAAGCCAGAACAATTTTCTTCCTTCCTGATTTGTGTTCTCTCCTCTTTTCCCCTTATCTGTTCTCTCCCTCCACCTATGCCTTTCCTTTTCCTTTGCTGTTCTTTCCTTTTATCTTTCCACATCCTCTCCCTTCCAGAATGACTGAGTTAAATGGCTCTCTCTGAGCAGGTTTTCAAAACTAGGTGCTCTGCTCTAAAAGTATCCTCTGGGACACCTAATTTTTCTGTCAATTACATTAGTGTAACATCATTGTCTTGAAAAGAGTTACTGTTTCACGTGGCATGAGAGCACAAGTTGGTCCCTGTTCCAAAGCTGGTTAAACAATTTAAATACACCCATCATTTTACTATAATAGTTAAGCAAACTCAGTAATATAACAAGTAACAGAGAAGAATTCTTTCTAGATGTACAGCCCTTGTGAATGTGCCAAGACTCTCAGGTTCATCTGAGATAAAGACTCTTTCTAATTGTAATAAAGATTCCAAGAGGAGTCAACATAAGTAAATAGGCAGCTCTTGAATGCAATTTATTAGCTGCCTAGTCCCTTGCTGAAGATGGCTAATTATGCCCCTGCTTCAGGTTGCATCAGGAGCACTTTTACTACAGCCAAGCTACAGGTAATCCTCTTGAAAAAGAAATAAAAATATTCCCCAAGGTGAGACCCATCGGGATGACTACCATATTTATGAATAATACAGATGGGAACATCTAACATTTCAAAGGAGATAACTTAAAATACAGAAATGTTTCCACAGGGATCTTGCTTTAGGCACCTAACCACACCATTTATGAAAGAACTGAAGGGTAAAGGTAAGCGTATGTTTTGTAAGTTCCAAGCTTTGTGGGGGCTGGGAACACATCTACTGCAGTAGGCTAAACTGAAGGTAGGACAGGCTGGAATAGAAAGGAGTTGACAAAAAGAAAAAAAAAGTATCTCATTTTCCCACAAGAATAACTGGATGTCACAATCTGTTTTAAAATCCTTTCTGACTCCTCACCTAAGAGATTACAGTAGGAGATTGATTATGAGGAGTTAGCAGTTGGGAGTCTCTGGCTGCTAGAAATATATTACAGTAGATTGCCTCTAATTAAAAAGGATGACTTCATGAGAGATAAGAGAACATCCTATCTGGACTCCTTCCCCACACTCCCTAAAAAGGGGCCTCCTTCCCTAGTCTGTGGAACCTACATCTGAAAACCTACATGATAATAATAGCCATGTGTTCTATAGAGTTGCCCATGGAATCCTCGATGCAAAGTTCTCTTTCTGTAAGAATCCCGTTTTTTTCTGGAAGAGTCCCATATGGTGAGTAGTATCAGAGGGGCAGCCGTGTTAGTCTGGATCTGTAAAAGCAGCAAAGAATCCTGTGGCACCTTATAGACTAACAGACGTTTTGGAGCATGAGCTTTCGTGGGTGAATACACACTTCGTTGGATGCATGTCACCATATGGTGAGATGCACAATCCTAAGAATAACTTCTTCCATTTCAGAGATGGATCTTAGTAGGAATGGGGATCTGAGGGGGGAATTACAAAACAAACTCAGTTATCCTTTGTATAGTTTAAAGTTTCTAATCTAATCTATTAGTTGTGGATATCTACTTGCCTATCTAGATGGTTCTAATCACTGGGGCATCTGAGCACCAGTGAAATTACTTAAGCAGTCAGAAAGATTGTCTTCTCCACCCTTTCCTATCATTATAATACCTGTCTAAGCTTTCTCCAAGAGGAAGAGGAGAAGAGATTAAAAAAACATTGTTCAATCCTCTGCTCAAATTCAAAGGGAAAAGTACTTGGAGATGAGTGTGCTTATCTTATTGTTAAACAAGTCTGAGCCTGACTGCAATACTTTTCTTAACTCTGTTCTACATCTGAGAAGAATAAAGGCGGGCAGTTAGTTAAGGTATCCCCCATCCTTACATCATGGTACATCATAATACATAAATATTAATAAGTCTTAGTATTTACATATAACTTTATATCTTTAAAGTGTTGCATAAACATTAACTAATTAAAGCAGCAAAGAGTCCTGTGGCACCTTATAGACTAACAGACGTTTTGGAGCATGAGCTTTCGTGGGTGAATACCCACTTCCTCAGATGCATGTAATGGAAATATCCAGGGGCAGGTAAATATATGTGTGCTAGCAAGCAAGCTAGAGATAACGAGGTCAGTTCAATCAGGGGGGATGAGGCCCTGTTCTAGCAGTTGAGGTGTGAAAACCAAGAGAGGAGAAACTGGTTCTGTAATTGGCAAGCCATTCACAGTCTTTGTTATAGACTAACAGACGTTTTGGAGCATGAGCTTTCGTGGGTGAATACCCACTTCCTCAGATGCATGTAATGGAAATATCCAGGGGCAGGTAAATATATGTGTGCTAGCAAGCAAGCTAGAGATAACGAGGTCAGTTCAATCAGGGGGGATGAGGCCCTGTTCTAGCAGTTGAGGTGTGAAAACCAAGAGAGGAGAAACAGTGAATGGCTTGCCAATTACAGAACCAGTTTCTCCTCTCTTGGTTTTCACACCTCAACTGCTAGAACAGGGCCTCATCCCCCCTGATTGAACTGACCTCGTTATCTCTAGCTTGCTTGCTAGCACACATATATTTACCTGCCCCTGGATATTTCCATTACATGCATCTGAGGAAGTGGGTATTCACCCACGAAAGCTCATGCTCCAAAACGTCTGTTAGTCTATAAGGTGCCACAGGACTCTTTGCTGCTTTGACAGATCCAGACTAACACGGCTACCCTCTGATAATTAACTAATTAATGTCAAAGCAGGGAGTGCTTTCAAACAGAACCATTCTTTTAACATGCTTTCTCTTTTTCCTGCGAGTGTGACACCACTGCCTCGCCAAACAGGATAGACAAAATATACAGGCTAAATGTCATTTTGCCTAATGGTGGCTGAAGAGTGACTAGAAAGTGATAAGCAAGAGAATCAACACCCACTTCCTTGTTCTGGCATTGAGCAACACCAATGACCCCTTCACAACCATAAGAGTAGAATTAGCCTGCTCTAGAGTGCAAACTAAGCAGAAAAAAGACTACTATGCAAATCCTCATATTCTTAAATGCTGTCAAGCATTTGTAGTTCTTGACTGTCAACCATTTTCTTAAAACATTGTAGTTCATAATTTGGAAAGGTTCTCAAGGCCACTGGCAACAGCTAAAATATTATACAGTTCATCAGTGGAGCTCATTGCTAGAATCCAAAAAAAAACATCAGGTCAATTCAGGTGGTTGTCCTATCTTGAAGCAAGAGAGACAGGCACATGACTGCTAATTCACTGTGTGGCTGTAAATAAGGAGTTATTCAGAAATGCCAGCAGCCTGCATCAACGGGTGGGAGACTTGATGGGGCTGGCAGTGAAAAGGGGACAATCTCAGTGGCAAGGGAGAGAGACACTCACCAAGGGTAATAGGCAACTCTTCCCCCCCTGAGTCTCTGGCACCCATTGACCAGCTGGGAGAAGGGTGCTGATGGCCAGCATTCCCCAGCTCCCAGAATTTAACTTGGCATGGGGGCCATACGCAGTGAGTGCATTTTTCACTTGGGGAGGCTACTGCAGTGCCAGAAGCTCTCTAGAAGTAGGGGGGCCACTAGTGTCTGGACCATGGCCCCACCCCCAGTCCACTCCTCTTCCCCGAGGCCCTGCCCACGCTTTGTCCCTCCCCTGTGGCCCTGCCCATGCTCCACCCCAAAGGCCCTCTGCTCGCTCCTCTCCACTTCGCACTCCATCCGTCGCTTGCCCTTAAGGCAGGAAATGGCCCCCCTCCCACAGCTGGAGAGCTAGAACTAATCCTGCGGCCAGGTCTCTGCATGGCAATCATGGCCAGAGATGAGGTTAATATGGTCAGAAGTACTCACAAGCCAGGTCTGGCAGGGAGCCACATACCCAGCCCATGTAAACAAGGCTAGAAAGTGTATAGGGAAGTCACCAAGATATTCCTGGACACAGGGGGTTTAGGGACATTCATTACAATTGGCCAGAAATTTTCAGGAATGCTGGTGCACATTTGTCAGGTGGAGGTGCTGACATATGACTACACGGTGTTAGGGAATGCACTGGACAGCAATTGTGATACCAGGCAACATGGTTGTGAGGGAGTGAGGAGGAAACGAGCAAGCTAATAGTTGAGGCCCCTGGGGCCAGTTTCCAGTGCAGTTAAGAGAATAAAATGAACAGTTCCCAGAGGTAAAAGACTTGGGATTTTGTTGATGGGCTTTGGGCTCATGGGATGGGGTGAAACCTTGTGGTCCTTGTGGGTTGAGGTCCCTACCCTGCTGCACGTTCTGTCCCCCTTGCAGGGGGTGGGAGGGTGCTAGGACTCAGAGAGAGCTGAGTCCAAGGGTGGGGGGGAAGAGAGAGAAGTAGGGGTGTAGGCTGAGAAGAGTCTACCCATACTGTGGGTTATATGGTAAGGAGCCCTGAAACCCTGGGACTAGTTACAGGTTATATGGCAAGGAGCCTTGTAACCCCACATTGGAACCAAATAAATGCCTTGACATAAGAGAATATGGGTGATGGGCGGATAGCACCTCTCCCTATGTTAAAGTTTAATAAAAGTTACAGCCTGCTGCTTATGCATATTTCTGCCCTCATTTTACCTCTCTGTCCACATCAAAGAACCAAAGGTCAACACATAGTAGTGTTGTAAAAACGTACTCATTTGCTGACTGGGTGTTAGCTCTGATCTCTTCCTGTCCCAGCCCTAACAGTCCCTTCACTTCTAGCTCTCTATGCTTTTCACCACCTTTCCTTTCCTTTGTCTTTCTCAATCCCTCATTTCTATTAATTCACCCCATCTTACATTTTCCCCCAACCCACTGTGGCTCCCTCAATACACTTAAAAAACCACCACAAAACAACATACAAACAACACTGAACTAATATGAGTTCATTACCCATCACACTGATCACTCTGCTCATATGTTGCATCCTTTTCTCCCTCCGTTGCTATGTCTTTTCTACTTAGATCGTCAGCTCTTCGGGATACAAACCATTTCTTACTCTGTAGGTTTGTTCAATGAGTAGCAAAACAGGGCACTTCTAGGCACCACCACAATACAAATAATAAATAAATAACTGTCCGGATAGAAAAGGAGCCAGAAATTGGGAAGGAAGTGAGGTTTCATAACTTTTATTTATTTATTTTTAAAAGAGATGCTATCATAAGAAAATGTGTTTTGTCTTCAATAGTCCTCTCAGTGTGGACTTGGAACTGCATTTTCTTTTTGCTGAAGAGAATAGCAGCTAGAATTAAATAATAAAAATACTGTAATTCTGTAGTAACATAAAAGACCTACTTGGAAATCCGATAACATGTACAGAGATTTAGAAACACTGAAACAAGATGAGAAGATGATACTTTGGTAACCAAATCCCTGCTAGTTAAGGCATTTATTCAATTCACCTATGTTTTGTTCTATACATGGAATTCAAATTTATTTTAAAAGTAACATTTTTTTTAAAACGTGTTTGTGATCAATAATCTGCCTGAACTGGACAGACTGGTAACCTCATAAATCAATGACTGGGACTTTTTTTGTAGTAGGAATATGAATATCTGGTAAATTAATTATTATGCCCTTGCCTCATTAGCATCTTAAAAACACAAGGGGGCTTTCTTTTCTTTCTTTTGCACCAAGGCAGAATTAGTAGTATTTTTAAGCTCCTATGGAAGAATTTTCTTAGCACATTAGAGGCAAAATTATTGCCTTTTTATTTCTAAATCCTAAGAATGTAAACTGTATTTCGATGGTTACAAGGAAACATAAATAGCACTATTCTCTCCAAGTCTTAACCATGGATGGGTGGGAATACCAACTCAGAAAATTTAACCAAACCCACATCTCAGCTTTCTCATCTACTAGAATCCACCTGGAATGCTTCCAGCTCTACCTCTTTCCTGTTCCTAATCAGAATTTAAAACAAATGTTTATTTATTCAGAATCCACATGAAACTGGGGGAAAGACATGCGGTTTCTATATCATACAAAATATTTCCCCCCCAAAATACTGGAGGCCAAATTTTTCCTAAGTTTAGCTCCATTGACAACTACAGTATATAGAGAGATTGTTTGGTTTAGAGGTGAGAATCCCTGGCACTACAACTGGCTCACTGTGTGACCATAAACAAGTCACCCGCTGTGCCTTAGTTTCCCCAACTGTAAAGTAGGGATAAAAATACTCACCTTTATAAAGCGCCTTCAGAGGCTCTAGTGAAAGGCACTATATAAATGCAAAGTATCATTTTATTATGGAGCTACACCAGGGATTAGTTGGATCTCAGAAGCTGAGTGTAAAACAATCAGGAGACAGCCCCCTATGCCAGTATCAGAATTATGCTGCCCTATTCATAAAAAAAGGCTCAGTAAAAATAAGTTTTTGATTAAAAGCTTTGTGCTACATCTTGCCATCATTTTTAAAAAGAACTCCACACTGACTTTAAATCACATAATCTGAACCCCTCCAACTCTTTCCTCTTCATTGTCCCACATACCCAGGCCAGAACCAAAAATCTGTTGTTTTTCATCTCCTTCTACATATACCACTAAATCTGTATTCAGGGCTTGACTACGCAATATCCTCTTCTCTGGCCTCCCAGATTATCGCAATGTCCCTTTCCAAACAGGCAAAATACAGCTGCTAATGACAATTTTCTTGGAAGAATATAAGAATGGCCACACTGGGTCAGACCAATGGTCCATTTAGTCCAGTATCCTGTCTTTTGACAGTGGCCAGTGCCAGATGCTTCAAAGGGAATGAACAAAACAGAGCAATTATTTCTGAACCCAGTTAGACTTCTGGCCTTCACAACATCCCCTGCCAACAAGTTCCACAGGTTGACTGCATGTTATGTGACAAAGTACTTCCTTCTTTTTGTTTTAAACCTGCTGCCTACTAATTTCATTAATTTCACTGGCTGATTGCTGGTTCCTGTGTTACATAAAGGAGTAAATAACACTTCCCTAGTCACTTTCTCTACATCATTCAAGATTTTTTACACCTCTATCATATCCCCCTTTATCATCTCTTTTACAAACTGAACAGTCCCAGTCTTTTTAATCTCTCCTCATATGGAAAGCTGTTCCATCCCCCTAATCATTTTTGTTGCCCTTCTCTCCATCTTTTCCAATTCTAATATATAAATATTTTTCAGATGAGGTCACCAGAACTGCATGCAATACTCAAGGTATGGGCATACCCTGAAGTAATATAGTGGCATTATGACATTTTCTGCCTTATCTATCCCTTTCCTAATGGTTTCTAACATAGTTACCTTTTTTTACTGCAACTGCACATCAAGCAGATGTTTTCAGAGAACTATTCACCATGACTCCAAGTTGTCTTTCTTGAATGGAAACAGCTAATTTAGACCCTGATATTTTGTATGTATAGTTGGGTTTATGTTTTCCAATCTGTATGACTTTGCACTTATCAACATTGAATTTCATCAGCCATTTTGTTGCTCAGTCACACAGTTTTGTGAGATCCCTTTGTAAGTCTTCACAGTCAGCTTTGGATTTAAAGATCTTGAGCAGTTCTGTATTATCTGAAAACTTCACCATCTCCCTGTTTACGCCCTATCCAGATCATTTATTAATATGTTGAACAGTATTAGTCCTAGTACAGCTCCTTAGGGGACCCCACTATTTACCTCCGTCCCCTGTAAAAATTGACTGTTTCCTCCTACCCTTTGTTTCCTGTCTTTAAACCAGTTACTGATCCATTAGAGGACCTTCCCTCTGATCCCATGACTGCCTACTTTGCTTACAAGCCTTTGGTGAGGGGCCTTGTCAAAGGCTTTCTGAAAGTACAAGTACCCTAGATCCAGTGGATGACTCTTGTCCACATGTTTGCTGCTTTCAGTGATTGGTTACATACCACAGTTAGTCATTCTGCAGTTGCATATTTGAGTTTCTTCAGAGCTCTCAGGTGAATACCATCTGGTACTGGTGACTTATTACTGTTTAATTCATCAATTTGTTCCAGTTTGCCTATTGTTCTGATCACATCACACACATCTCTTGAGACCTTCTACTGGCTCCCCCTCTGCTTTAACATTACATTAAAGCCTCTTGTCACTGCCTTCAAAGCCCTACATATTTCTGTTCCTGCTTATCTGCCCATCTCATTTCACCTCTTAGCTTTGCATTTGATGCCAGTTTTGAACAGTCATTTGTCAGCTTCTTTCTTCCAAACTGCATTGGAGCATGCAACACTCTTCCTGAGCTCATCCACAATCTATATCCTTGCTTTGTTTCAGTCCTCTCTGAAAGCCCACTTCTGCTCTGCAGCCTATGGGAAATCTAGCTGACTAATACTGTCATATATATTTAAATATTTATTTTGCCAAGATGCACCATGACCACTGTACTTGCATATTGTCCTAACCTCTGCCATGTGTGCCCTCACATTGTTAACTCTTCAGTAAGTGTGGGCCTGCTGCCCTCATCTGTATGGAAAGTATCCAATACATTGGGAGCTATACAAAATTAATCAATCAACTTGAGCATCGGCCCTTAAATATATCCTCCTTTGAACAAAGTGTAACTTTAACATCTTTTCACTGATTTCAACGAAATCACAGAATTCAGAGATGGGAAATGTATATTGAGTGATCTTTCCCATCCACCTGGTAGTGCCAGATTGTGTAGTACACTGTGGGGAACAAGGACTTGTCTGATCTCATGTTAAATATAACAGGTGGTGCATTCTCCCTGGGCACTCTTCTAGTATACTTTCCCCCCAGGCTTCCTTTACTCATAGTTGTTTTGGGCATGCTTCTTGGCAATAATAAAACTATGATCTATTCATTCATAAATGATATGCTAAAACTAGTACAGAACCTAAGTAAGTTTCCCAAAGAACTCTCTGAATCTGGCCCACGTTGTGGGTTTTTTTCCTCATTAGTAAGGCTACGTTTACGTCACAGAGGTCACAGAAGTCACAGAATCTGTGACTTTCAGAGTCCTCCATGATATTTTCTGTCAGCCTCTGGGGCTGTGGGACTGGAGCTGGCAGCCAGCAGGGCCCTCGCAGGGTTCCAGTGACCACAACAGCCTTCTCAGGGAGCCCTCCTGCAGGGGTCTAAGGACAGACAACAGCCTCGGGGGGCAGGAGGAACAACCCCCACAGCTCCCAGCCACCATGGTGTTAGGAGAAACCATGGAGCTGCAGCAGCATAAGTCACAGACAGGTCAGGGCTTCCTTGAATTTTTGTTTATTGCCCATGACCCCAGATTTTTGGTTAGGGGTGCTGGCAGTACAGTAGTATCTGGTGCTTCTGAAAAACAAATAATACACAATTGGTGTAATACCAATAAGTAGGTAAAGAAATACCACTAAACTGAATATGGGAAGACGATGACGACACAGCTGGACCCCACCTTTGAGATGGAATCGGGGAGGGCCTCAGCAGATGTGACTGACCTTCACCTGTGATCCCTCAGCCACCGATTTAAATGTTGGTGTGCTTCTGAACTCACTTCAGAAAGCCCTAGAGCACAGAAAGCCATATTTGAATCTACAGTTTAATGGGGATTTAATCAAGTAAAGATAGTGGCTGGTTTATATGACCGTGCAATAGCTAGATAGTCTAATTTACCCCATTTGGAACTGATATTTTACTGTGGAACGCACCCAACTTATCTACCTTACATACAGAATACAGACACCCTCAGAAATAGATTTACCACTGTGAATAACCCCAAATCACCCATTTATTTTCCATTGTAAAATAAGAAACATTAATCTGCAGGTAGTTATTTTTGAAGTAACTCTTCTGTAGCTGTATTTTAGAGCGATTCAGGAAGCTAGGCTTTATCCCTAGGTTGTTTTTTTTTAAAGAATATCTTGATATATAATGATACTGCTCTAAAAATGCCAGTTGTTGAAAAATACACAAAAATAGGAGGTGAAAGGTTTGATCTGCTGTATTCATGGCATGCATATTCCAAATCACTGTGCAAAACAAAAGACTAAATTGTGAGCTGAAACTGGATCACCTGATAAGTTAAAAAAAATACTGGGGGAAAAGATAAAGCAGAAACAAATTTAAAAGGCAAGTTAAAGCTTTTTCTAAATAATGCATAAGAGAAGTGATGGCTCAGCATAGTCAGAGGAGGTTTTAGTTCTCTTAAAACGCTAACAGTCTTCTGGCTCATCACTAGACGACTTGCCATGCTATAATTCATTTTCTAGATAGTGGGGCAGATTGACTCAAGCTGCTTGCAAGCAGCTGTAAATTACACTTCCCGGTGCTAGCTAATCCTGCTGCATGCCAGTGGGGATTCACCCCAAGACAGGCCATATGCTCTTGATATCCACCAGCCTCCCTTGGGTGTTTCATCATTTTCTGTCTGGGACCTTAGGGGTGGGAGATAGCTGAATCAATGTCCCCCGTCACGGAGTGTGGAGAGTCCGGCCCTGCACCCCTCTTCCTGGGACCCACAGTGACTCTTAGCCAGCCAGTAAAACAGAAGGTTTATTGGACAACAGGAACACAGGTTACAGCAGAGCTTGCAGGCACAGTCAGGACCCCTCCACCGAGTCCTTCTGGGCTTTCAGGGTGCTTGGATCCTAGCTAGGATACCCTGAATTCCGCCCACAGAGCCCCAAGCCCAAACTCAAATTGCTTCCCTCCTGCCACTGCCTTCCTTTTGTTCCCCCTTCCCGGGCAAAGGTGTTGACCTTTCCCCTCCCTTACCTAGCTCAGGTTACAGCTCCGGTGTGGTCCATCCCCTAAAGTCCTCCCCTGCTCTCCCATTCCCCACACAGACAGCCCCTACTCCATCACACCCCCCACTCCCTGGCTACTGCCGCCCCACTTTGCAGCCTGTGCTGAGTCTCTATAGAGAGGGAAGATTGCAGACACTTCCTGCTGCTGTAGCCCAGCACCAATACAAGACGGGATAATGTTGGACTGACTCTGGACCACAATATTTTTGGCAAGATCCTCTACTCTCAACTTGATGGCATTTCTCTGTTTGGATATAACATGATACCTTTTGAAGGCCGCATCCAATCCTTCTGAAATTTCAGGGACTGTTCTGGGCATCAGTGGTTTAGGATTTCCAATGAGGCACAGTAGGCACGTGCCTAGGGGAGCCAGTGTTATAGGGGCGCCTAAAAGTGAAAAGTAGGTTAGAAGTTAAAAAGTTAATACACACAGCTCCCCTGCAGGCAGCCGGGCTCCTCGAGCGGGATGGTGGCCACCCTGTGTGTGGGGCTGGAGCAGCGTGAGCGGCCGGGTCAGCCTACCTAGGAGCACAGTGAGCTGTGGCCGGGCAGGGCGGCTGCTGAAGGTGCTGGGAGTGTCTCAGCCCCTTCCCAATCTCAGCTGCCCCGCTGCCTCGGCCCTGTGCCAGGGAGGAAGAGGGAGGGGGGATGGTCAGCGCCGCATTCACTTGCATGGGTAGAGCCGGAGTCTGGCTGCCGTGCCGGGCTGCAGAAGGGACAGAAGACACCCGGGGACCATTCACAGACTCCCCCCTTGCACCTTGCCTAGGGCAAGTGGGCTGCATCCTGGCTCAGGCTGGGAACGCCATGTGTGGCAGAGGGTCTCATGCCTTCCCAGGAAGACTGTGTTTATATTTCTTTTTGTTTCATTTTTTACAGAAAACACAAAGGTCACCTGTAGACGGGGGGGGGGGGGCACTGGAGATGCAGTGCCTAGAAGCGCGTAAGGTGTAAATCCGGCCCTGGCAGAACCCTGTTGATTCTGGTAAAAATCAGAAAATTGAAAGGAGGGAAATGGAGGACACGTGGAGCACCCAGCATCTGGTTAGCAGAGCCAGCAGGTTCAAACACTTCCATAATTGTCTCTAGATTATTGGCAGCCACTGACACCTGCCAACATAACACTCCCCCCCTCCATGGTAAAATGTGGGGAGCACACAGGGTGCCTGGAATGGGGAGGAGAATGGGGAAGAGGAGCACAGGAAGAGGGGGAAGAGGGAATGGCATACAAACAGAGCCACTGGTAGTGGGGGGAGAAATGCAGAGCCCCTGGCACTGGGTGGAGGCACACTCAAGTTGAGGACATCTCTGTGTTTGTCTGTAAAACTCACTCAAGCTTCAGCCTACACCATGCCGTGACAGACCAGCCAACTTGGGTTGAAAGCATCATTATACTCAAGGATTTGTGTGCATGGAGAGGAATCAAGACAGGGGCAACACTCAAGTTGCAGTGAGGACAAGCCCAGAGAGAGAAAAGGTCTAAACTGAAAATAGGTCACAGTAGTAAGAGGTCAGGTGGGTCTCATTTCAGTAAATATTTGAGGGTGTGTGGTAAATGTACCCATTTCTACCTTTGTGAGGGTGCCTAGCATGGAAATCCTTGTTTATCCAAATTTGCCACTGACATCAGATGAAGTTTTGGGTATGCAAAGGAAACAGATCAGACCCAAAGTTCTCTTAATTAAATGAATAAAGGGGTGTCATAGTATAATTCCCAGATCTGAACCTTAGCGTCCAAAATATGGGTACTAGCATGAATTTCCCTAAGCTTAATTACCAGCTTATATCGGATATGCTGCCACCAATCAGGACTTAGGTAGAGCGCCTGATAGACTCTGGTCTCCCCCAAACCCTTCCCTGGGGACTCCAAGACCCAGATTCCCTGAGTCTCACAACAAAGGGGAATAAACCATTTCCCTTCCCCCTCCTTTCTTCCTCCCAGCTCTTCCCACCCTGGGTACACTAGGAGAGAGAGACAGATTCAAGCTCCGTTAATCTAAACAAAGGGATTCCCCCTTCACCCTTCCTCCTTCCCCTCACCCAGGGGCAATACAGATTCAAGCTCAGTGAATCTAACACAAAGAGGAAATTTATCCTTCCCTTCTCCCCAGACTCAATTCCCTTGAGCCTCAACTGGGGAAAAAATCAAACAGGTCTTAAAAAGCAAAACTTTTAATAAAAAGAAGGGAAAAAAAAGTACAAGTTATCTTTGTAATTTAGATGGTAAATATTACAGGGTCTTTCAGCTTATAGACAATAGAAAGAAAGCTTTCTCCAACAGAAATACAATTTAAAATACTTTCACCCAAATACACATTAAAACTCTACCAGCCAGATACACAGTTGCAAATACAGAAAAACAATTAAAAAGACTAAACTGTCTTTCTACTTTTGTACTTACAAAATTGGAACAGAAGATTAGAGAGCCTGTAGGTATGTGTGGTCACTCTCGGAGCCTAGAGAGAACAAAGCAAAACCCAAAACTACAAACAAAGGCTTCCCTCCACCAAGATTTGGAAGTATCTTGTTTCCTGATTGGTCCTCTGGTCAGGTGTTTTTTTGGTTCCCTGTTTGTTAACCCTTTACAGGTAAAAGAGACATTAACCCTTAACTATCTGTTTATGACAAGGGGAAAAAAAAGGTTTAAATGTGTGGTCCTATATTTATGGGCAGCCCTTTATTTGTTGTTGTGATTTTTAATAAGCACTGGATGGGCCTATAGTTGCTTGCTAGATGTTTGAATAAATAAATAAATATGGTCAGCTATTTTAATGCTCAATCTCACAGTATGCTTCATGTCCTCACTTCTCTTTGAAGTCAGTGACTCAGACTCAAAGGTGGTGCTACTCAGCACTGAGCAGGATCAGATCCTTAATATTTCTCAGTAGGGGACACACTTTTTTGAATAGGAAATATATCTTGATTACTTCGGTCTCTGTTCCCAGTCCCCCTCTTAGCCATGGAATTGAGCAAGTTTGAAAAAGTGCCATTCACTTCCATGGTACCACAGTACAGTAGCAATAAATAAAATAATAATAATAAATAATGTCTAACAGAACCTCTCATTCAGCCTTTCTAAACCTGTGATGGATAAGAACCTAAGAATGGCCATATTGAATCAGACCACTGGCCTATCTAGCCCAGTAATCAGTCTTCCGACAATGGCCAGTGCCAGGCACATCAGAGGTTGTCATGGTATAATTCCCCACTCTGAACCTTAGCGTCCAAAAGATGGGGTACCAGCATGAATTCCTCTAAGCTCAATTACCAGCTTAGTACTTGTAGCGCTGCCACCAACCAGGAATTCCAGTGCCTGGTACACTCTGGACCCCCCCAAAACCTTGCCAGGGGACCCCCAAGACCCAGTCCCTCTGGATCTTAACACAAGGAAAGTAAACCCTTTCCCTCACCATTGCCTCTCCCAGGCTTCCCCTCTCTGGGTTACCGTGGAAGATCACTGTGATTCAAACTCCTTGAATCTTAAAACAGAGAGGAAAATTCACCTTCCCCCCTCCTCTGTCTCCCCCTCCCAGACTCTCCCTGAGAGAGAAAGTAATCCTAACACAGAGAGAAAATTAACCTTTCTCTCCCCCTTCCCTCCTTTCTCCCCACCAATTCCCTGGTGGATCCAGACCCAGTCCCCTGGGGTCTCACCCGAATAAAAAAACAATCAGGTTCTTAAACAAGAAAAGCTTTTAATTAAAGAGGGAAAAACAGTAAAAATTATCTTTATAAATTTAAGATGGAATATGTGACAGGCTCTTCCAGCTATAGACACTGGGAATACCCTCCCAGCCTAAGTATACAAGTACAAATTAAAATCTTTTCAGCAAAATACCAATTTGAACTCCTTTCAGCCAAATACACATTTGAACTCCTCCCAGCCCAAATACACATTTGCAAATAAAGAAAACCATAATCCTAACTCGCTTTATCTAACTAGTACTCACTATTCTGACCTTATAAGAGCCTGTATCGGAGAGATTGGAGAGAAACCTGGTTGCACATCTGGTCCCTCTGAGCCCCCAGAGTGAACAACCAAAAACTAACAACACACACAAAAACTTCCCTCTCTCAAGATTTGAAAGTATCCTGTCCCCTGATTGGTCCTCTGGTCAGGTGACAGCCAGGCTCACTGAACTTAACCCTTTACAGGCAAAAGAGACATGAAGTACTTCTGTTCTATTAACCCTTGACTATCTGTTTATGACAGAGGTAATGAACAGAATGAGACAATTACTGAGTGATCCACCTCCTGTCATCTAGTCCTAGCTTCTGGCAGTCAGAGGTTTAGGGACACTCAGAGCATGAGGTTGTGTCCCTGACCATACTGACAAGTAGCCATCGATGGAATCATCTTCCATGAATGTATGTATTGCTTGTATACTTCTGGCATTCACAACATCCCCTGGCAACAAGTTCCACGGGTTGACTGTGCGTTTTGTGATGAAGTACTTACTTGTGTTCATTTAAAACCTACAGCCTATTCATTTCATTGAGTGACCTGTGGTTCTTGTATTATATGAATGGGTAAATAACAATATATATACAGTATCTTTAGTAGATATGGGATGGCAAAGAAATAAGGAAACAGGCACAAAGGAAAACACAATAAAGAAGTGGACCTTTGAAATATCACTGGCAGGCTTTGCTGTTGGAAGAGCTGAGTAATGAAGTAAAGTGTTTGTCCATTTTTGCAAATATAGTAAAAAGCCAGACAGATTTTGCTTTTCTTATAAAACATCTCACGCTTTCCTCCAACTGACATGTTGGAAGAGACAGAGATGGACTGCAGCTATAACATTCCCCCTAATATAATGCATGGTTGCCATGAACCTGACAGGATTTCCACTCCCTGGGTCTGATCCTCCCATTGTATGATAGGAGCAATTTCCATAGACTTCAATGGAAATTACTCCTCACTTGCATTTCTCCCCTACAACCAGACTTTTCAAGTGTTCCCACAATTAGGACCAGAGTCTCAAAAGTGTTTATCATCCAGCAGCTTCGACTGGGACATGTATGGCCAGATAGAATTCCACACCCAGTGTGCTGAGCTCCTTTGAACATCTAGCCGAGGGGTAGGCAACCTAAGGCATGGGTGCCGAAGACGGCACACGAGCTGATTTTCAGCGGCACTCACACTGCCTGGGTCCTGGCCACCGGTCTGGGAGGCTCTGCATTTTATTTAATTTTAAATGAAGCTTCTTAAACATTTTAAAAATCTTATTTACTTTACATACAACAATAGTTTAGTTATATATTATAGACTTATAGACAGAGACCTTCTAAGAACGTTAAAATGTATTATCGGCACGCAAAACCTTAAATTAGAGTGAATGAATGAAGACTTGGCACACCACTTCTGAAAGGTTGCCGACCCCCTGATCTAGCCTCTAATGTATATTTTCCCATTTGCAAACAAGGGTTAAATTCACCAGTGCAGAGGACTGGCATTAAGCCTATGCACTGGTTCAGTCCTATTAAAGCCCTATTAGGTTTTGTACAGGCCCACTGCATAGCTATGAAGTTCATCCTGCATGGGCCTTATCAGGCATAATAGGTCTATTCCTGCATATTTGAAGTCAATGGGAGTTTTCGATTTCAATGGGTGCTTGATGGAGCCCAGTGTTTCTAAACCAAGATTTATAAAATCTTAAAGCTAGACAGACTGTTTTGAGTAACAATCTGTGGAAGAAAGAATGCAGCATTTTGTTTTGTAAGTAAAAGAGAAGAGCTAATAAAAGTTATTTTCCTACAATTGAAGATTTTTCCTGAGTTATAAAAGTCTGTCTCATCGTTGCAGCAAGATTCTATTTTGATAGAATTAATTTTAAATAAGCTCCCAGCCTTTCATAGTTCAGTGCATTAATTACTTCCACTCAACACAAACACAAGATGACGCTTTTTATACACAGGGCTGTAGGGATGCCATAGTTGGGGAAATGCGTAGAGCACAGTTTTAAGATATACTGTATAATTTGGCTCTTCATGTTACGTACACACAGTTACAAAAACACACTCAGAGGCTGTACGTTGAAATGCTAGAGAAAGATATAAACCTGGAGCAAAGAGATATATGTAATTGAGTTCCTTTTGTTCCTTCACCATTAGACTGAAGAGGGAAAAAATACAGCTGCTTGAGATTCTAAGCCAAGAATATCACTTACAACTAGCAATGGGCTACTGCTGCCTGAATTATTTGAGCTCTGTTCAATTCATCTACACTAAGAATTACAAAAATACCAACATAATTCTATTTAAAATTTTTAAAATATAAAAGATTAGTTCAGCATGAAACAAATTATAAAAAAATTATGGGGAAAAATTTCTATTTTTCAAATACTTGCCTTGTTCATTAGATCAGATAATGATCCAGGGCCTCTTTAGGATTTAACTCAGTGCAATTCCATATAACAATCCTTTTGCTATCGATTTCCAATCTGAGCAAGCAAGAAGCTAGATGCTATGGAAAAGGGACAGAATCCTCTTTGAAATACACGGCTGTAAATCTGGGGCAACTCCACTGTCTTTTATAGAATTATACCATAGTTACATCAATGCAACTGAGAGAAGAATTTGGAATTATGCACTCGTGCTTTTCTTCAACTTTATTTCATTCTTAGCCTCAGGGAGCAGAGCAGCTGAGAAGGAGGACTACATCCCAAACAGAAGGTTTTCAGATTTCAAGGCTAACATTTAAGAAATGCAGTGTTCTGCAGGCTAATCATGTGGGAAATGTAACTAGCAAATCCTCACCAATCACAGAATCATAGAACTGGAAGGGACCTTTAGAGGTCATTTAGTCCAGTCCCCTGCACTCAAAGCAGGACTAAGTATTATCTAGACCAGGGGTGGGCAAATTTTTTGGCCCAAGGGCCACATCTGGGTGGGGAAATTACATGGAGGGCCATGGGGTTGGGGTGTGGGAGGGAGTGTGGGGTGTGGGAGGGGTTGTGGTGTGCAGGAAGGAGTTCAGGGCAAGGGGTTGGGATACAGGAGAGGTTGCAGAGTGCAGGAGGGGGCTCATGGCAGGGGGTTGGGGTGCCGGAGGAGATGCGGAGTGTGGAGGGGGCTCAGGGCAGGGGGTTAGGGGCTCATGGCAGGGGGGCTGGGTGCAGGAGGGGCGCAGAGTGCAGGAAGGGGCTCAGGGCAGGGGCTTGGGGTGCAGGAAGGGTGCAGGTTGCAGCAGGGGGCTCAGGACAGGGGTTCGGGGTGTGGGCTCCAGCCCGGCGTCACTTACCTCGAGCAGCACCAGGGTGGGAGGCAGGCTCCCTGACTGCCCTAGCCGCGTGCTGCTCCTGCAAGTTGCCGGCACCAGGTCCCTCCAGCCCCTGGGGAGAACCCATTAGTACCTGATATTTTCTCCCCATGAAGGTACTTAGGTCTGGTAATCAAATCACCTCTCAATCTACTTTTACACTCCTCAAAAATACCTGTAACTGCTTTACAGCTCTTAAAAGATGAAATGTTCGGACAGAGGGTTAGGTAATGTCTAGCCATTAAGAGAATGTCTACACAGCTCACGGCAGTGCGACTCCCAACCTGGGTTGACAGACTTGGGGTAATGGAGCTTACGCTACAGCTCTAAAAATAGCTGGGTAGACAGCTCTTTGAAGTTGTGCCTCAGGGTGCAGCTTGGCTCTGAAGCCTAGGGAGAGTCTGAGCTCTAGCCAGAGCCGCCACTTCAAAATGCTGTCTGTACAGCTATTTCTAGAGTCTGTTGATCCAGGCTGGGGGACTCACTGCTATGGCCTGTTTACATGTACCCAAGGTGACTTCTCACCTGAGGGATGGGGAGAGGGAGTAAGGATACTCTTCCGCTCCACTCCTGTGTAAGGGCTGGCCAAACTGCAGCCTTGGACTGAAGGGAGCACAGACTCTGCTGCTGAGATGGTCCTCAACTTGGCCAGAAAAAGGGGCTCAGAGCAGGTGCAATAATGGCTTCATCTCGCTCCCCATCCCCATGCTGGCCAATAGATCTGGCCAGCCAGGCCGTGGGGTATATTCTGCACCCCTTTAAAGGGGTTTGGAAGGCTGCAGCTTCTGTGCTCCCCTTGGAGCACTACAACTCCACACCATCACTTACTTTGAGTTAATTTCTATTAGCACAATCTAGCCCTAAATAAAAAAGTGCTTTGGCACATCACACAAAGATGTACCTGTACTAGTATGAAACATCTTTCCTCACTCAGTTATTACGTTTATGTAAACATACACCCACTGACTTCTCAAATTAATTTTCAAGATGAGCCACCATGTGGGACCCAATCCTATGCTCTTCATCAATGCCAGGACTTACTCCGGCATGTAGGGAAAATCCTATAAAATAGAGCAAATCAGAGCTCTGCTGCTCATTCCTCACCTGCAAACTGTCCAGGTAAGGACATGAACATCTAACTATTAGGAAGCTCACCAGAGATGCACACCTTCAACACAATGCTAGTCTCATATCTGTAGCTCACGGAAACAGCTTCGCATACATGTTGATATCTGATAGTTGCTTTTAGCTGGTATATTTTGACAATTACCTTTATAGCATGTGGGAACTGGGGGAATCATGATCAGATACTGTACTTTCTCTGTACAAACACAGTTTTACAATGTGACTACAGGAGTCCCAATTAATAACCCGCAAAGGCAGTTGTATAGATTATGCAGAACATATATAACAAGATAAACAGATTACCAGGATGCCTCCAAAGTAAAGAAAGCAGAAATAACTGAAGTTCTCACTCCATAAACCCTGAATTAGGTATACCCATGGTGAGTGCCTGTAACCTCCAGCATTACGCTTTGCTAATTACCCCAACTTTCACTCAGTGAGTGATGAGATTTAATGTCTCCATCAAAGCACATTCAATCAATCCTCAATTTTCCATAGAAAAAAATATACCCAGCAAAATAGAAGTTGAGACCAGGCTCTTCATTCTGTTTTGCACAACTGGAGTTCTTGTCAAATTAAATTACACATGAATGAACACAAATGCTTAAAGACACAGCCCAGTGTAACAACTTTTTAAGCAAGAGCAGGATAATAATTAACATTCCAAGAAAAAATCCAACAATAAAACTTAATAAAATCCATTAGACAAACTCATTAGCTCTTTTCTGTTTTGTTTTAAAAGTTAACCAAAGTTCACCTAAGAAAAAATTGGAAAGGATAAAGTCCCTTTGATTATGGCTCCAGTTTGTGCCTTGCTTTTCTTAAAATATTTATTTCACTTTTCAAGTAGAGTACCACTTGGAGCTAATGGGAGAAAGAATGAACAATAACGGATGCTCAACATTGCTCAAGAGTAGAACTTGGCAAAAAGTCCGTAGCATCTAAAACATGCTATTTTACTTAAACCACAAAAATTCAAACCCATTTTTGTTCTTCTTCCCAAATGCCCAATCCCCGTGTCAGATTTAATATCTTGTTGGTTTGTTTCTCCCAGAACACTTTCATCCATTTTTTCCCCCATAACTGCTATACATGGAATTCCATTCCCTACTCTGACTGCCTTTCTATTTTGTCTGTCTGGAAAACAACTTTCTTCCGTAAGGCTGACAAGAAATCAGTTATTTTCTCTATTTTTAACTTGCTCCATTTTACAAATTTTATATATTTAAAATAAAAAAAGTTTGTTTTCTGATCATAACTTTATTTAAAGTACAGTGCCATACTCAGTACACTAATCAATACTGGCATCATCAATATTTATCTTGAAACCTATCACCTTCCCTGAGCCCTCTTACACTGATCACTTCACTAGCAGAGTCTCTGTCTTTTTACACTTGAACTATATTTCAATATACCACATTTGCCCCAGTTAGACTGTAAATTCTATAAGCTGTCATTTATGATGTTCCGTTTATTGCTTAATTTATTATCTCTATTGTGGTAGCACCTAAGGACTTAAAACCAGGATAGGAACCCCACTGGTACAAAAAAAAATAGTCTCTGTCCCACTTAGCACACAATCTAACATCTGGACAACAGGCATTTGGCGAATAAACAAAGAGGGAGAGAAATGGGGAGACAAATGGGGAGACAAAGGAACAGTAGAAATAAATAATCATCATCTTTAACATTTTGCATTATTTTCCATTCTCAGTGTTTCACAGCTATTATTTTCATGTATTTAAATCTTCCTTTCAGGCTCCTACAAAATGGAAATTAAGCAAAACTATGGAAAGAAACATAACTTACAATGTAGCAAAGCCATTAAAGCCTTTCCCCATACTGCCTACTCACCAGTTAACGAATATCTACAAGCTACACCATAAACTCATGTTTTTAATACTGTAAAGAAAGTATTTTAGAAATGTTTGCTACTGTCAGCCCTATGATGAAAAGAACTTCAAACACCCCACAAAAAAGGATTCCATTCAAGCTCTTTACTACTGTTGATCTGTACATTTCAGATAGCCTTTTCCTCAAAACGTTGGTATGATAGCTTACCAGTATCCATCAGAGAAGCGAGCCTGATCAGGAAAACTGAAATGCTGTAAAAACAGAAATGATGTAAATCCTGATGGATACAATCTGAATGTGTGGTATTGTTTTATAACGTACTTATTAATATTAACAGTGTGTGTTGAATTTTTCATTCCAAGTCTAGGTTTAGAACCATGTAACATACTGAGTCTGCCTTAATAACTAAATGAAATCAGAAATTGTTGTGTAGCTATGCAGAAAAAGGACTTATTATTCCACATTTAAAATTATAGGGTTGTCTTGAGTCTGTGAGCTCTTTAGAAAGATAAAGAATTATCTATTGCCGAGCTGTAGCTTCTGTTTCTTTTATTTGTTTGCAAATCTATTTACATTTCAAACTTAATACGCGTAAGCTTAACATTTGGTCATTGCATAATTAACAGCAGATGTCCTGCAACAATGTTTTATGAGCAAAGAAAAATTGAAGTACTGAGGCTTGGTCTACATTATAGAGTTAGGTTGGTGTAAACCAGTTTAGATCACTCTAATTATGTCAGCGTACTCACTACAGCCTTACTCCCACCGATGTAAGTGCCCTACTACACAAACATAACAACTTCACCACCATGAGAAGCGTAGGTGTAGTTAGGATGATGCAGTGTCCACATAGACACTGCGGGATATGTACATCAGCTGTCGGCCATCAATTTCAGGGTTCCATGCTGGAGTCATGAAATTGACAAGAAAGCCAGGCTGTCATCCTGGGGCAAGTGGGGGGCTCCAGCTTGAGCCCCGCTGTCCCCGGGCTCCCCATACCATGCCAGGCTATGCCCACCTGACCCCACCCATTGGCTCCCTGCTGCACTACCGCCAGGGCTCCTGGCTTCCCGTTCCCAGACAGGTTGCTGCTGGGGCCCCTGCCCCTGGCTCCCTGCTCATAGCCAGGTTGCTGCTGGAAGCCAGGTGCCCTGGCCACAACCCTGCTGGGAGTGAGGAGCCAAGAGCCCGGGCAACTGCTGTGCTCCCAGTGGGGAGCTGGGAGCTTCTGTGAAACTGGGTACCTCCATGCAGCTGGGCTCCCGGCAGGGAGCCAAGAGCCTGAGGAAGTGAGGAGTTAAGAGCCGGGGGGGGGGGGGAGCCGTGCTCCCGGTGGGATGCAAGGGAGTGGGGGGATAGGGAGCCCAGATCTGAGGGAGGGGTGAGGGGAGAGACAGTCAGGCTGTCAGCAGGGAGCTGTGTGCGGAGCTCAGACGATTATATTAACGATTATATGTATTGTAGTAGCACCTAGTGTTCAGGACCCCACTGTGTAAAGTACTGTATAAATACAACAAAAAGACAGTCTTTACCCCAAGCAGCATCTAATCTAAGTATAAAACAAGAGACGATAGATTGATACAACAAAGAGATGGGGAGAGCACAAGGTAGCAGTGAGACAATTGTGATCAATGTGATAAGAACTGGTCACAGAACATCAGCTGCCTAACCATTGTCAAATTTTTTGTAGTCATCACAGCACGGGAGAGTTTAAAAGAAGGAATTTGAAGGAGGACAGAGTAGCAGCCTTGCAGATATTTTGCACGAGTTCCTCTTATGGGAGAAAGCGCAATGGTGTTTGATGGAAAATTTGATGAATCTTTGAGCTCCTGTTTCTAATTTTTCTTAGCAAGTTTTCCTAAACCAGCCAATACTAAAGTGATAATAAGTGAACCTCACAGTATTCCATTTGACCTCTGTCCATCTTCCAGCAGATTTTAACGTGCGTAGCCAATTATTTTAGTTTATTATCCATTTATTGTGTGATGTTATGATTAATCAACGTTATATCATATATATTCATTGTATGTTAATTAGGATGTAGGATTATAGAAGGATAAGATTGATCAGCATTTAGAGGAACCACAAGATAAAGGTGGTACATCAATGTTAATGAGAACCTATACAGCCTGTAGAATTCAGAGTCCCTTGTGTTTCTAGGTAGGGTTGCTGACCCTCCGGGATTGGCCTGGAGTCCCCAGAAATTAAAGATTAAGCTTTAATTCAAGTTTTTGTCATGTGATGAAATCTCCAAGAATACAGTAACTCCTCACTTAAAGTCGTCCCAGTGAACATTGTTTTGTTATTAGGTTGCTGATCTATTAGAGAAAATACTCCTTTAAAGTCGTTCAATGTTCTGTTATAAGGTTGTTTGGCTTGCCCCATTCCGCCTGCCTGGCGCGCCTGTCGGGGATCAGGGTCAGGGTGCAGGGGCTTACCCCACTCCATCCGCCTGGCATTCCAACCAGAGAGTGGCAAGCTGCTCCCCAGCAGGAGCGCCAGGTTGGTGAAATGGGGCAAGCTCCAACACCCCGACCCTGTTCCCCGGCTGGAACACCAGGCGGGTGGAGCAGGGCAAGCCCCCGCATCCTGACCCACTACACCCCGGCCTCAATCAAGCTTCACAACCATCATTGGGGAGTCCAGTATTAACTTGTTTGTTTAAAAGTATTTAAAATTTATACTGTATATGTATATAATGTCTTTGGTCTGGCAAAAAAAAATTCTCTGGAACTAGTCCCCCCAATTTACATTAATTCTTATGGGGAAATTGGATTTGCTTTACATCGTTTTGCTTAAAATTGCATTTTTCAGGAACCAAACTACAATGTTAAGTGAGGAGTTACTGTACATCAAATCAAAATTGACAACCTTCCTACTTCTAGGGGACACAGACCAATAAGAAAGAGATGTACACGTACATGAGCAGAATGTAGGTATAGACAAAATCATAGTATAAAAAAGGGTGCTCAGAACAGGAATATTGAGCTTCCTATGGAAAACTCCAGCAGGAACACTCCCATATTGATGATCAATCCATGAGAGGGCCAATAGACTCTAAGACCATCTAGGAGGATGTGAGTATGTCTGTAGTTATAACTGGTACGTGGTACTTATCTTTAGGAATTGCATATGCTGTGACATTTATAACTTTGTTGGTAACTTTAATAAAACTACTAAAAGATAGTGGACCTTGTTCTTGTGATTGCAGGTGTTACTTGCCTAAGGTTTCATGTGTTCCTATGGACTCTAGATCGAGAACAAACAGAGATAATTCTGTTGAACTTGAGACTGTAGCTGCCAGAGCTAACCCCACTGTAGTATAATTAACATTAAATAGAATAAAAGGCTCCACATGGAAGGTTATGATATGTGCTTTTGGGCCAGATCTTGCTTCTGTTGAAAAGAATGACAAAACTTCCACTGACTTCAGTGACAGAATAAATGGACTTCTTAATGTATTTTTCAAAGTATCCATCACTTTAATTCCCATGTACTACTTATAACAGTTAAAGGCCACAGGAAATAAAGATTAAACTACCCCACAAAAGCTTACTGCTAGTTCACAAAAGAATTATCCAGAGACAAGGAAACAGAGAAACGTGAATGACAGCTTCAGAACACTTTGAATCGACTGAAGACCGTAGTATGCTGTCACAGATATTCATTAACTCAACTGGAAAAAACAGGCACATGCAGAGTCCATGGCTGCACTTTGTACACTAGTTTTCCATTTCCAAGTATCGTGGTAACATGCAAAGCTAGTCAATTTCATTTGACACGAACTGTCTATCAAAGTGAACTCACAGCTTAATATATACTTCACAGCCAATGATTCATGGCCTCTGTAATAAATATCTTGGGTACCTGCACAAAGTTATACCCAAATATATTTCTACACTACTTGAAATGTTACAAAGTTCTCTTGCCCACAATGAAATTAGCCCTGAAGTGGAGAATTCCAGATGCTCTGGCTGGGCCTCTCTCCTTCTTTTAAAATGTAATCTGCACAAACAAATGCAGTATTTTTGTCTAGAAAGGTAAGTAGTAAAATACTACTAAATTAATAAGACAAAATAATAACCAACCTAACCCCCCTTTTTATGCAAATATTTATTTGACTGATTTTAATAGCTGCTGCATTTAGTGGGTCCTACAGTAAATTAAAAAAAAATTACAAAATATTATATCACTCATATGAAGATTTAATTTAAGCACTGTCCCAATAACCTGAGATGTACCATAGCACAGTGCTAGTAAGCAAAGGGCTGAAGGAACAGGTACATTTAACACTTGGCCATGAAGTTCACCCAAATAAAATTTCTTCCTTTGTCAGCACATTAACCTTTTGTAGGTGAGAGCTCTCATATGAGGATGTCATTCTGCTGATCCTGGAAAGTTTTACGGTGGGAACCATCAACAAAATCACCACAGCCAAATCTATCTGCTGCAATAGGATGTAGCGGGAAAGGCAGACTATAAACATGTTAAGAAGAGCACATATTGTCATGTGTTGAGTCACATAAAACCCCTTGGGACTGCCACCTGATGTGCTGAGACTACCCCAAGCCTGTTTTCCCTGGTAGCTTGGGACTTCACTACCCTGTCTTGTTGACCCAGACACACTAGCCTGCTGTAAACACAGACCCAGGTCTGAACCACGTCCCCCAAAAGCTGCAAGCTTAACTGAAAATGGCTTAAGAGATGCTCCTGTTTCCAGCACCCAGATACCCAGTTCCCAATGAGGTCCAAACCCGAAACAAATCCATTTTACTCTGTATAAAGCTTATACAGAGTAAACTCATAAATTGTTCACCCTCTATAGCACTGATAGAGAGATCTGCATAACTGTTTGCTCCCCCAGGTATTAATTACTTGCTCTGGTTTAATTAATAAGCAAAAAGTGATTTTATTAAGTATAAAAAGTAGGATTTAAGTGGTTCTAAGTAAAAACAGACAGATCAAAGTAAATTACCAAGCAAAATAAAACAAAAACACACAAGTCTAAGCCTAATACAGTAAGAAACTGATTACAGATGAAACCTTACCCTCAGAGATGTTCCAATAAGCTTCTTTCACAGACTAGACTCCTTTCTAGTCTGGGCCCAATCCTTTCCCCTGGTACAGTCCTTGTTCCAGCTCAGGTGGTAGCTAGGGGATTTCTCATGACTGCAGCCCCCTTTGTTCTGTTCCACCTCTTTATATATCTTGTGCACAAGGCAGGAATCTTTTGTCCCTCTCTTGGTTCCCATCCCTCCTTCTAAATGGAAAAGCACCAGGTTAAAAATGGATTCCAGTTCTGGTGACATGATCACATGTCAGTGTAAGACTTCATTGCCCATGTTCCCGCATAGAGGTATACAGGAAGACTTACAAGTAAACAGAGCCATTTACAACCAATTGTCCTAGTTAATGGGAGCCATCGAGATTCCAGGCCACCATTAATGGCCCACACTTTGCATAATTACAATAGGACCTCAGAGTTATATTCCATATTTCTAGTTTCAGATACAAGAATGGTACATTCATACAAATAGGATGAACACACTCAGTAGATTATAAGCTTTGTAATGATACCCTTACAAGAGACCTTTCGCATGAAGCATATTCCAGTTACATTATATTCACACTGATAAGCATACTTCTATAAAGCATTACTGGGTGCAACATCACACATATTTGCATACAGACTGAGCTATTCAAAAATTAGCAGGAACAAGCTAGGGAAGCAACTGCCACGATGCTATTACTGTCGGCCTTGGCTCTGGTGTACTCAGTTGCAGAGTACCCTGCACCAGTGTGGACAAGAAGCTGCCATCCTGGGGAATATCTTCCATCCCACATATTGCAGGCAAAGGCCTCCGCAAGAGTCTCTCTGGGTGCAGGGGACATTCCAGGTCAAGGAAAGAAGGGGGTGCAGTGATGGCTAAAGCAGGGCTTTGCCCCACGCAGGGACCCCTAGGGATTACTGAAATGGGATGCAATTTAAGCCAGCCTGTGAGTGTGACAGAAGCCAAACCTGCCCTCAGCAGATCCGCCTCCTGAGCACGCTCCCATACACACATGTTCAAAGCCAGGAGGGCTTTGGCTTCCTCGACCACGGGATGCTATTTGAGGAAGGACTGCTAGGAACAGATGGCGTTCACCTTTCGAAGCGGGGAAAGGCCTTATTTGCGCACAGACTGGCTAACCTAGTAAGGAGGGCTTTAAACTAGGTTCGACGGGGACAGGTGAGCAAAGCCCACAGGTAAGTGGGGAACAAGACCTGGGAGATGGGTTGGAAATAGGAGGGAGCACGGGCTATAATGGCAGAGAGGAAGGAGGGTCAGGGCAAAGCTGGGAGGCAAGATCAAACCAGTATCTTAGATGCCTTTATACAAATGCAAGAAGTATGGGTAATAAGCAGGAAGAACTGGAAGTGCTAATAAATAAATACAACTATGACATTGTTGGCATTACTGAAACTTGGTGGGATAATACACACGACTGGAATGTTGGTGTGGATGGGTATAGTTTGCTCAGGAAGGATAGACAGGGGAAAAAGGGAGGAGGTGTTGCCTTATATATTAAAAATGTACACACTTGGACTGAGGTGGAGATGGACATAGGAGATGGAAGGGTGGAGAGTCTCTGGGTTAGGCTAAAAGGGGTAAAAAACACAGGTGATGTCGTGCTGGGAGTCTACTACAGGCCACCTAATCAGGCGGAAGAGGTGGATGAGGCTTTTTTCAAACAACTAACAAAATCATCCAAAGCCCAAGATTTGGTGGTGATGGGGGACTTCAACTATCCAGATATATGTTGGGAAAATAACACCGCGGGGCACAGACTATCCAATAAGTTCCTGGACTGCATTGCAGACAACTTTTTATTTCAGAAAGTTGAAAAAGCTACTAGGGGGGAAGCTGTTCTAGACTTGATTTTAACCAATAGGGAGGAACTTGTTGAGAATTTGAAAGTAGAAGGAAGCTTGGGTGAAAGTGATCATGAAATCATAGAATTTGCAATTCTAAGGAAAGGTAGAAGGGAGTACAGCAGAATAGAGACAATGGATTTCAGGAAGGCGGATTTTGGTAAGCTCAGAGAGCTGATAGGCAAGGTCCCATGGGAATTAAGACTGAGGGGAAAAACAACTGAGGAAAGTTGGCAGTTTTTCAAAGGGACGCTATTAAGGGCCCAAAAGCAATTATTCCGATGGTTAGGAAAGATAGAAAATGTGGCAAAAGACCACCTTGGCTTACCCTTGAGATCCTGCGTGACCTACAAAATAAAAAGGCGTCATATAAAAAATGGAAACTAGGTCAGATCACGAAGGATGAATGTAGGAAAATAACACAGGAATGCAGAGGCAAGATTAGAAAAGCAAAGGCACAAAATGAACTCAAACTAGCTATGAGAATAAAGGGAAACAAGAAGACTTTTTATCAATACATTAGAAGCAAGAGGAAGACTAAGGACAGGGTAGGCCCACTGCTCAATGAGGAGGGGGTAACAGTAACGGGAGACTTGGAAATGGCAGAGATGCTTAATGACTTCTTTGTTTCGGTCTTCACTGAGAAGTCTGAAGGAATATCTAGTATAGTGAATGCTTACGGGAAGAGGATAGGTTTAGAAGAGAAAATAAGGAAAGAGCAAGTAAAAAATCACTTAGAAAAGTTAGATGCCTGCAAGTCACCAGGGCCTGATGAAATGCATCCTAGAATACTCAAGGAGTTAATAGAAGAGGTATCTGAGCCTCTAGCTATTATCTTTGGGAAATCATGGGAGACGGGGGAGATTCCAGAAGACTGGAAGGGGGCAAATATAGTGCCCATCTATAAAAAGGGAAATAAAAACAACCCAGGAAACTACAGACCAGTTAGTTTAACTTCTGTGCCAGGGAAGATAATGGAGCAGGTAATCAAAGAAATCATCTGCAAACACTTGGAAGGTGGTAAGGTGATAGGGAATAGCCAGCATGGATTTGTAAAGAACAAATCGTGTCAAACTAATCTGATAGCGTTCTTTGATAGGATAACGAGCCTTGTGGATAAGGGAGAAGCGGTGGATGTGATATACCTAGACTTTAGTAAGGCATTTGATACAGTCTCGCATGATATTCTTATAGATAAGCTAGGAAAGTACAATTTAGATGGGGCTACTATAAGGTGGGTGCATAACTGGCTGGATAACCGTACTCAGAGAGTAGTTGTTAATGGCTCCCAATCCTGCTGGAAAGGTATAACAAGTGGGGTTCCGCAGGGGTCTGTTTTGGGACCGGTTCTGTTCAATATCTTCATCAACGATTTAGATGTTGGCATAGAAAGTACGCTTATTAAGTTTGCGGACGATACCAAACTGGGAGGGATTGCAACTGCTTTGGAGGACAGGGTCAAAATTCAAAATGATCTGGACAAGTTGGAGAAATGGTCTGAGGTAAACAGGATGAAGTTCAATAAAGATAAATGCAAAGTGCTCCACTTAGGAAGGAACAATCAGTTTCACACATACAGAATGGGAAGAGACTGTCTAGGAAGGAGTATGGCAGAAAGAGATCTAGGGGTCATAGTGGACAACAAGCTTAATATGAGTCAACAGTGTGATACTGTTGCAAAAAAAGCAAACATGATTCTGGGATGCATTAACAGGTGTGTTGTAAACAAGACACGAGAAGTCATTCTTCCGCTTTACTCTGCGCTGGTTAGGCCTCAACTGGAATATTATGTCCAAATCTGGGCACCGCATTTCAAGAAAGATGTGGAGAAATTGGAGAGGGTCCAGAGAAGAGCAAAAAGAATGATTAAAGGTCTTGAGAACATGACCTATGAAGGAAGGCTGAAGGAATTGGGTTTGTTTAGTTTGGAAAAGAGAAGACTGAGAGGGGACATGATAGCAGTTTTCAGGTATCTAAAAGGGTGTCATCAGGAGGAGGGAGAAAACTTGTTCACCTTAGCCTCCAATGATAGAACAAGAAGCAATGGGCTTAAACTGCAGCAAGGGAGATTTAGGTTGGACATTAGGAAAAAGTTCCTAACTGTCAGGGTAGTTAAACACTGGAATAGATTGCCTAGGGAAGTTGTGGAATCTCCATCGCTGGAGATATTTAAGAGTAGGTTAGATAAATGTCTATCAGGGATGGTCTAGGCAGTATTTGGTCCTGCCATGAGGGCAGGGGACTGGACTCGATGACCTCTCGAGGTCCCTTCCAGTCCTAGAGTCTATGAGTCTATGAGTCTATAAAGTCCCCTTTTTAAACGCTGAGTTGGAGAGTCAAGAAATGTGGGTCATATGCAATATGAAGGTCCCTCATTTTCGCTATTTAGTTGGTAAATCAGAGAGTGGATTTATACACAAGTAAGCCTATTATCCAAGGGTGCACATTGTAAATTGTATTTGGAGTGTCAGAGCTAAATTCATATACAAGGGCGCCTTACGTGAATGTCCAAATTTCACATGTGGTTGCTCAAAGCACCGGTGAAGCATGCAAAATGGACATTTAACAAATACCTGAATGATTATTTCATAGAATATCAGGGTAAGAAGGGACCTCAGCAGTTCATCTAGTCCAACCACGTGCTCAAAGCAGGACCAATCCCCAGACAAATTTTTGCCCCAGATCCCTAAGTGGTCCCCTCAAGGATTGAACTCACCACCCTGGGTTTAGCAGGCCAACACTCAAACAACATTCTGGAGTGTTGTTGTAGACATGCTGGTCCCAGGATATTAGTGAGAGAGAAGAAAGGTGAGGTATTATCTTTATTTGGACTAACTTTTGTTGGTAAAAAAGGGACCAGCTTTTGAGCTACACGGAGCTCTTCTTCAGGTCTAGGTTCTGGGCATTATTTTATGTTCTAATCTGAAAAATCGAGAAACTACACTGGGAACACAGTTAAGAAAAGATTTATATCTAAGCAATCCATGCAACCAGCTTTTATTCTAAACCACTATCTTTTATGAGCAAAATATCTCTGGAACAATTTTTATTTATTTAGGGAAGGCTTTTAATTTAGTCAGTCTTGATCTGTCATCTAAATTACTTGAAGCTGTAACTCCATTATTTCACAGCAGTGATGCCTACAGAATATGAATTCCTGTGCAGATAAGACAATCTCAGACTGAGGTTCCTGTGTTCTACATAAAACAGTACAAATTTTCAACTGTATATCTGCATAAAACATCTCTTTTACATTTTCTTATACATTATTTTAGGTGTAAATTGAGTGATTGATAAAGTAAATATGATGCAAAGAGGATGAGTTTGCAAACTGATTACATGCCACATAACTCTGTTTTCATTTCTTTAAAAAAACCTAGAATTGCTGAAAAATATTCTGCATAGAGGACACAAGGCTTCAGAAAATACTATGTGACACCAAAATAAGTAGCTACAAGACGTTCAGGAGACAGTGTACGTAATGTGAGTATGAGGAACCGCCTTATTTATTTATTTTTTAATGTGTATGTATTATTATGATGCCAGACATCTCACTGTGACAATTAAAGGTAATGGGTGCATCTCAGAATACTGCCCAGCTCTGTAAGAAGTATGAAATTCTAATACAGGCAAGCACGATTTACTCTATTTATTAGCTTAAATCAGAAGCAATCCTTTATTTTTATTGTTATTTGTTTCCAGCAGTACCAACAATGTGTGAGAAGGCGGATGTTATTTTAAGCACCCCAAAGTCCTTCATAAGAAGTCATTGTCTTGCACAAACAGAATACAAAGAAAATGCAGCACAAGGAAAAAACATATCATGCACACACTCAGAAGAAGGCAGCCTCATCCAAGGAGTAATGAGCAGAAGATACTTGGGCTCATGAGGAAATGGGTGATAACAGTGTCTCAGAAGCCTCCTCCTGCTGATATTCCTAATGATGCTATTTCACCTGTCTAAAAAGCTGCTGGCTTCGTATGCACAGCTGCTGTCAATAGGAAATCAGACTAGGGCCCATTCTGGGTCACATCTTCACATGCCAAACTAAGAATAATCATCCTCAGTCCTGAAGGGGAAAAAAAAGGGGCGGGGGGCTTGGGGAACCAAGAGGAACTACTTCTCGGGAAGAACAGCTAAATAAACACTACCAGGGTTGCTTGTGTGTGTGTTTTTTTGGGGAGGGGGGGAGCGGTTAGTTTTGATTTTAAAGAAACACACATTGTTCATGCTAAGAGACTCATTAAGTAGATCACCACTGAACTAATTTTTGTTAACACAGTGCCTGGATCACCCTAACAAGTAAATCCCAATATAAATAAGAATCAGAACACACACACACATTGATTTGGCATCACTCTGACATTTCACTCTTCTGTGTTTGGACACTAGGTGGCTAAAATCTGCTCTCAATTAGACATTAATAAAAGTAGCTCCATCTGAGTCAAGTGAGAGCCGGATCTGGCCGAAGAGTGAACAGAAACAGTGCAACCAAAATGTGAGAAAGGGTTTGAACAACGAGTAGCGCAGTGGTCCCCCAAATGTTTCTGTCACGCACCCCATACCCGTAATGGAATCTATCCGTGCCCCTCCCACGAGCTGCTGTTGGGAGCCAGGGCTGAAAGCGGGGCTGCGGTTGGGAGCTGGGGCCACAGCTGCGGTGCAGTGTGGGGCTGGGGCTGAGCAGGGGGAAAGCCATAGGCACGGGAAGTAGAAGTGTGGCAGATTTTATGCGGGGTTCCAGCTGCCTGCTGTGAATGTGGTGTCCTAGACGCACTCATGGGGTCCCGCATCACAGCTGCTGGCCCCGCTCCCAGCAGTGCACACGGGGTCCCGCCTGCCCTGCCCCCAGCCTCGGCCCCCTTTATCCCTGTCCGTGTCCCCCCATCCTGGAGACAGAGCCCTGCTCCCGGCCTCAGCTGCAAGGGATGGCGCAGGAGGTAAAAGTTTGGGTATAGTTTTGCTGGCTTTCAGCACTCCCACTATAAAAGGCATTCTAGAGCCACTGGGTAAAGAGGGTGGTGGGTGATGCTCCTCCTGCCCTTCCCTCCATGGGCTGGCTCAGGTCCTGCCATGACCCCCACCCCTCAACACTCCTCCGAGCCCCATTGTGGGGGTGTTCCCACAGTTTGGGGACCACTGTAGTAGCATATGGCATGCATACATGTGACATGAAAGGCATGTCACACACCTGTTTTTCAACTGTATGACACCAGCTAGCACAGCACAGCTGAAAAGCAGGTATGTGACATGCCTTTTCTTCTCTGAAAAACTTGCCACATGCTCCAAAATCTGCAAAACCTTTGGTAATATTTTCACTTGACTGCAGCATGGGATATGTACGATCACAAGTCTTTTAATTATATGGGATATTCTTTGAAAATACTTGCTGAGTATGGTTAAATACTCAGAGATGGTTAAATTATTCACTGTCAATAATTTATTTGAATAATTTAGCCCTTTTCTCTCTGGACAAGTTGCTAGAGAACAGACAGATTTTTTACTGAATAATTTGTTAATTGTGTCTACAGATTTCATCCTGTGGACTATGTACATACTCACTCTACATTTGCTATTCATGATGTGCATGTGGCTGGTCACAAGAGTCACACGGTATTCTCTCAGCTCCAGGACATGATTCCAGAAACATTTTAGACCAGAAAACTCATACGTTTTTAAGGCCAGAAGGGACCATTATAATGATCTTGTCTGACCTCCTGCATAACTTGGGCCATTCAATGCTGAATATCCAATAGCCAACAAGAAACAGCCTTGTTTACATACAAATCTGGGTATTCATATGAAGAAAGCCATTCCTCAAACTTCATGTGAATACAAACTTTTGCATGAATGTTCATGCATTAAAAATATAAATTAAAAGAACATGATCATAATTAAACCAAACAGCTGTTCACAGTCAGGAGTTTTCAAAAAACAGTTTAGAAATATTCACTCAGCTCTATTTAAGGCAATCTACCATCAAAAAATGTTTGGATTACCAACTGTGACCAGCACAAATTTAGATATAAGCTAACATTTTAAAAATGCTTAAGTAATTTAGAAGCCTAAATCCCAAAGAAAGCCATTGAAACGTTGGCTCCTAAGTACTTAAATCACTTGTGAAAAATGGGATTTCGCTATTTTTGAAAAAATTTCCTGTAGATTAAATAGAAAGTCCCATTTAAGATTTAGGGACAAATACACCCTTGACATTTTGGATACAATTATTATATTTGAACAATATCCTCTCTCTCTGACATAAAGCAGCCAGGTGGTAACCAATAAGTAAGGTTGTGTAACATTCATGTGGATGGCTAGATGAAGCAAATACTCATTCTCCACCAAGTACTCGTTGAACCTTGATGGAAAATATCCAAGTAATTATCTACTCACCATATGGTTAGCAAAGCACAAACAACAGTCTAATATGTCTTCTGGGTACAGGCTACATTGTCTTTCAGTGATGTAATAATGTGACAGCATTTGAGCACTTAATTTGATAGTTTGCAATCTACCATGATCTGATTTCTCGTAACCTAGCAGGAAGTACTGGAAATGGGAGATTCCAAGTTTTACAGTGGAACACATGGACTTTGCTTCTAACGCTGGAAGATCCCAAGATACTAGGACTTCAAAACTAATCACACCATTAGGAACGAAATATATAATTTTAGTGATTTGCAAGATATATTAATTCTAATTTTCCTATCTGACAAAGTCCTAGATGAATGGGAATCAAAGAAACTTGGCAATATATTTTATTTATATATATAAAAAAATCTGAAATGATGAAAAAAAATGCAGCAGCAAATCTCAGAGCCCATACTAGATGACTCAGGCTCACGGTAGGGGGGTAAAAATAGCAGTTCCCACTCAGGCTGGAGTCCAGGCTCTGAGGCCCAGCAAGGTGGGAGGGTCTCAGATCCCAGCCTCCAGTCCAACTAGGAATATCTACACTACAGTTTTTAGCCTTATAGCACAAGCCCAAGCCTGATCTCTGAGACTCGCTGCTGCGTGATTGGGGAAAGGGGTTGTACGGGGGGGGGGGGGAGAAATTTTGGCAGTGTAGATGTACCTTTAGAGAACTGCATTCTTTTTTTTTTTTCCTTTCTGAAAAAAGTATGTTATGTACAGCACACAAGAGAGTGGGTTGTGGTTTAAAGGTTTTACAGGTAACCATCTGGGATAACCTTCACAACTCACCTAAGAAATACACCTCCACATATAGTAGCATTTGATTGATGGCTACATGTGATGCTTTCCAGAGAGGAGCTCTATTTGTAGGACTTAATTTTTCAGCGTGGGATCTATGAGGCCCGCAAGGCTCAAGAGCAGTGCTTGAGTCCTCAAAAAAGAAAGTGTCAGAATGCACTTCTGGTACTTCCAGTATTGACAATACCTGAACGTTGTTGTCACTTCCCCCAAAAAATGCTGGGATGGCATTCTGGAGCATTCCACCATTATTCAAGCCCTGCTTAAGTGTTGCTTAAGTTTTTGGTCAGGTGTAAGTCCCTATTTGAGATTGAGAACAGTATGTTTCTTAGATGCTTTTTGCATCTTCCTGCATTCCTATGAATCTTCCTGGTGGATTGCCAGAAATTCTCCCACCCAAGCTGAACTGGCCTGTATTTCATTTAAAGTCAAAATTGGTGGCGACTTAAGTTTTATGACTTAGGACATTTGTGCAGTGTTGCCAGCTCTTACAATTTTATCATGGGTCTCATGACAATTGGGTATTTTTCTTAAGAGTTCCATAGACTGGAATCATGGGATTCTATGAGATTCATAGAATCAAAGGACTAGAAGGGACCTCAAGAGGTCACCTAGTCCGGTCCCCTGCATTCATGGCAGGACTAAGTAGCATATAGAATCATCTCAGCTTTCAATAAAAAATAAAATAAAAAGCAAGTTTCCAGAGAAAAGTGAAAAACCTGACTAAGAACCTGAAAGGCTCTGAAACCAGAAGCAGGGCCAGCTCCAGGCACCAGCTAAAAAAGCAGGTGCTTGGGGTGGCCAATACCAAGAGGCGACTCTCCAGCCACTATAGGGGTGGCACGTCTGGGTCTTCAGTGGCGGGTCCCTCAGTCCCTCTTGGAGCGAAGGACCCACCGCTGAATTGCTGCCGAAGAGTGGAGCGGCGCAATCGTGCTGCCGCAGTGGTTTTTTTTGCCGCTTGGGGCAGCAGAAAACCTGGAGCTGGCCCTGACCAGAAGACTAACAAAAGAAGCCAACATGTATTTGGGTAGAAAATACCTTATGCTTTTTAAGCCATGACTGCTGGAGCCTGACTCACAATTTATGAATGCTCATGGTTGGCAATAATGTTTGCGTAAAAGCAGGATCTTTGGGCCTTAGGAACATACTCGGCTGTGCAAGCTGATTTCTCCATTTGTAACATCCCAGTGGGTTGCTGTGGAAATGGTTGTGATGCAAGAAAAGATTTGGACTTCAGGAAAAGAATCAACTGAGATCCTGTGGTTTTTACGCACAGCTCTTTTGTAACAAACAAGAAAAAATGACTGAGGCAAGAATGTATTTTAATAGAATTTTCCCTGAAGCCAGAGCCATTATTGAGTCTCTAAAGGTTAATCCAAAGTCCACTTAAGTCATCAGAAGTTTTTCTGGCTTTGGATCAGACCTTAAATGACTGGTATTCATGGGCATCTCTTCATTTTGATACACAATCTGCCATTTTACAGCACAGATTTTCCTAATTATTTCTTATTTTTTCACCCATGACATTTAACCTTTTCAGAGAGTTAAAGGAAAATAGTTCAACATGTGGAAAGAAAAAAATAAAACAAACAAACAGAATGCATTAAACATTACATATAAAATCTTTTTTCTTGTTATAGCAACAAAATAATATGTAAACCACTGCCTTAAGTTATGTAATTTTGGAGTACGAAGACAGACTTAGGACAATACTTATTGCTCCCCAGGTGTCCAGTACTTTATCATTATGACCAATTAGGAAGTAGAATAATAAATGCTATGATGAGATGGGATCATTTATCATGAATTTCTACTGAATCTCTAAAGATCTTACATTGGCTATTTTCCACCTGCTTCTTTCCTGTTCTTGGGCTCAGCCTCTAAATGCTTTTCACTCCTGCTGTTGATCACATCATTATAGATCAGGGGTAGGCAATCTATGGCACACGAGCTGAACACGGCATGCAAGCTGATTTTCAGTGGCACTCACACTGCCTGGGTCCTGGCCACCAGTCCGGGGGGCTCAGCATTTTAATTTAATTTTAAATGAAGCTCCTTAAACAATAAAAAAAACTTATTTATTTTACATAAAACAATAGTTTAGTTATATATTATGGACTTATAGAAGGAGACCCTCTAAATATGTTAAAATGTATTACCGGCACACATCACTTTAAATTAGAGTGAATAAATGAAGACTCGGCACACCACTTCTGAAAGGTTGCTGACCACTGTTATAGATTAATATTGAAACTACAGTGTGTTTTTAAAGCAAGAGAATAAGCAGTTTATATGGTTCTAAAAAAGTCTAGCAAAATGGTATTAAAGTTGTGGAAAAATAACTCTGCCAAACACTTGTTTGCACAGAAGGCACGATAGAATGTGCTATATGGTTCCATAATCATACACCTTGGGTGCACTGTGAGGAACAAGGCCAAGAGGCAGCAAGCTCTGGATCCAGATAAACCGACCACCTAGTCTCAATTTAGAAGGCATTCAATGACACTTCTTTCTTCAAATTATTTGGTGACAAAGTCAAAGGAAAGAACCAAACAGCACACCATTGTACCTGGCTTTATCGGTTAGACTTTACCAAGTATTTTAGGGACCTATTTGCTTTGCAGAGCGATAGTTTTTCACTGAAAAGGCTGTGGATAGTTTTCAAGAGTGCCTAAGGCCTGGATCTACAAAGAAAGTTAGGCTTTTCAAGGCTCAGCATTACAACACCTAACTTTTAGGTGCCTAGAAAAGTCACTGGAACAACAGGATCCACAAAGTCTGAGTTCGACACCTCTGCTCCCTATACAACTCATGGGTCAAGACAGGCACTGAAGAATGAGATCTACAGGAACCAGTACACTTGATGAGGAGCCACCAAATGGGAGATGCCAATGAGAGGTGTATCCTAAATCCTGTCCCTTTCCAAGAGTTTGGCACCAAACTTTGGGCTACAGGGAGGTACCTATCTCTACTTGTGATCCACAGTTGGGAACCCTCTTCTGAAGTCAGATTATTTAGATGTCTAAGACGTTTCTTGTGAGAATGTGTTAGGTACCTGCCTCCCACCACACAAAATGAATGGAGGAGGAGAGGGTGGTGGTGCTGTTGGTGCCACCTCCCTTATAATTTTTAGCCTGGTGATTAGAGCCCTGGTTCAATTCCTTCCTCAGCCTAATGGGGTTCAGTGGGTCTCCTACTTCTCAGAAGATTGCTCTGGCTTGTGGGCTCAGCGATATTCTGACGGGGGAAGGTCTCCCACATTCTCTCCTGTTGAAGCTGTTCCACTATAGATGAATAATTAAATAGTCACCTGATCAAAGCGACTGGACCCTGGGTCTCCCACCTCCCCAGTGCGTGCTCTGACCACCAGGCTACAGGGCCATTCATAGTCTCTTTTCCTCTCCCTCTCTCTCAATAACTATTTAATTGTTTATTCACAGTGGATAAATGTTGGTTCTGAAATGCGAAAAAAGCTGCAAGAGGGAAAAAAGGCTTCCCCTGGGTGGAAGGCTGGTTTCCCCCCTATATGGGGAAGCAACTCAGCTAACTGCTGCTTGGGGAAGGACTGGCACCCAAAAACCAGCATAATAAGGCAACACCTCAGAGAGGGGGCAGGGGAAGGGGAGTTGTTAGTTTGTTTGGCTTACGAGTTCTGCTTGGGCCTACCCCAAGGCCCACTTTGTAAATATTGAAAAATAAACCCAAGTGAGGAATAAAAACCCTCTGGAATAAGACTGTTTACTCCAGGTTTCCACTGCCAGAAGGAGAAATGCTGAGGTCAGTGAGGCAAAGGTGATGCTTTGCCACAACACGTTGTTCGGTCAAAACCAGAGCTAGTTTTCTTAGTAAAACAAGATGCTTTCTATATAACCCATTTGTTATTAGTTTAAAAATCATATTCCCTGTTAAGGGCCTATGCAAATATTCCATCTCAGAAATGCATTTTTTCTCAAGTTGTTTTCCTCCCAATTTGTTTTTCATAGATTGATTTTTTCCTTTTTGCTTACAGTTCTAAGCCACTCATTGTTGAAGTTACCCGGAAGGGATTTTGACATCCTTTGTTAGAAAGAACAAACTTAACTAAATCCCTTGAGTACATCCATCAGATACAGAAAGATGGTGTCAGGGCCCCCTTAAACATTCCAGCATATGAGATTTCTCCAATTTGTTCAGCAATGGTAAGCTGATGGAGCAATCCTATAAGAAAAGTCTAGCAGTGAACTAATCAATATGAAAATCTATGAAAATACGAGGTAGTAACTACAGTCACTTTGGGCTGTACTTGAGCCACTAAATCAGGCTTTTGCACCAGCAATAAGACAGATATTTCAAATTTACAGCCACTGAGAATTTTCTAAGGTAGACACGACAGCAGCACAAGTGAGTTGTACCCACCAAAAGATGAATCTGGCAGGACACGCATGCTGGGTGCATATTCTGGAGAAGGCACCCTCTGTGGAATATTTAAGATACACAACTGAGCACAAGTGGAAACTGCAGCATCAAAAGTTTGAGACAAAATTAGATAAGCGTGTTACACCATGTACAGTTATATGTTCCAAACCACTCTAAAACAAAGGTCCACACACTGAAAAATCCCAATTCACCCTCTTCCTAAGGTTTGGCTTTACTAACAGAAAAGTTCAGATCTTCTTCCCAGGCCTGGCTGCTCTGACAGCTCATACTTTACCACTGACCAGTTCATTCCTTCTCCCTAGAAAGCACTCCCACTGTCCTTCTGTACAGGTGAAAGTAATGAGCCACATGCCCCAGTAAAATCCACTTAACTCTTCCCCAACACCTGCTAAAACAGGCTGGGATGTTTCAGGCAAACACTGCCAGCCTGTTACATACACATAGCAGCCAAAGAAAGGAGGCAGCACTTGGCAGCATGATAGTGCAGCAGCAACATGTTCGTGGTACAGCCAAACTCCAACTAAGAGAGGATGGGAAAAGTAAGCAGGAGGATATTGCCCAATGGCCCATGGTAGATCAGAGCCTGACCAGACTCAGATCACAAGGGGGCATAGCAGTGTGGGATGCATTTTGCTCTGCTTGAGACTTAACCAGCTAACTGCTGCTGCTTGAAATGTTCTTCATTCCAGGGATCCCTTCTTTTCAAACACAGACAATTTATTTTTCAATTCAGCTGCTGAGTGTTAGGCAGCTGCCTTTCCCAGTGTGCTTGCAACCCACACACAGCCTTTCAGTGTGCTGCTCTATCCCCCTCTAGTGATGGCTGAGCCACGGAGGGGATGACAAGTCTGCTACAGCCAATGCTGCACACCTGGGTGGATCATTGGCATTGGGGATTGAGCCTGAGACCTCTTGATCTTAACATATGCTAGAGCACCCAGAGTTGTCATCTATTGCTGTAGCAGGTTCGTCAATGTCTATATATGAGCCAGCCACCACCGGAGGGGGACAGAGCACCACACAAGGTGTATGTGGGTTACAAACTCCCCCTAGCTGGGGAAGCTTCTTCTGAACATCCAAGACCAGCCACAATCAAATCTCCATACAGCTCATCACTTGTTATGTGAACATATGGTGCTACATGATCCGTATCTGGCATAGTACCCTATAGGCCTCCTTACTAGTGCTAGCAAAAAGATGTTCCTTGTTTTGGTTCAGTGTGGTCTGGAACTCAACATCTGGTGCAAGATACTTAAGGAACCACTTGCAATCCTGACAGTGCTGCCACTATTTCAGACTGCCTCAGAGCACCTGCCAGTGCTTCAGTGTAAAGCCCGGTGGCCCAGAACAGTAGTAAAGTGTGCGTGGGTGGTCAAGTAGTCAGTAGGTCAATCTGTATCAGAGGCAGTCCAGGGCAATGGTCAGAGTTCTCACAAGGGTCAATAGCCAAAAGATCTCATCAAAGAGGTCAGGTCAGTGGGTTGGGGAGGCGAAGTTGGGTGAGGCAGCAGGGCAGGATGGTCTGGGGAGCAACCAGCAGGCAGTGGTCTGTTGCTAAGACAGCTTCCTCTTCCTGCTGGCAACTTTACATAGTCCAATGAGAGTGCTGCCAGTGCACCCAACCTGGAGGCTGGGGTGTGGCTGCTGTGGGTCTGTAGGTCTTTAGTACTAAAGCTGTTGGTGTGCGGTGCTGATTCAGTGCTTCACCATGGTGCAGCAGCTAAGGATGCCACCTACCAACCAGGTCTGCTGGGATCCTGACACTCAGAGGCTATCGCAAATACTTGTGCAACCACAGGATATGAAACACTTGTCTTCTGGCTATTTTGTTTTTAGCAGGGACAGCTCTCAATTTTCAGACATTTTTTGCGTTTTAATTTGCGTGTGGTAACTTAGGTGATCAAGTTACACTCACAGATTTGGACTCTGCACATGTTTTTAGAACAGAGGGACATGTTAAAATGAATACACCTATGCTCAAGCCTGTGAAACCCTTCTTGGGGGAGAGGCAAGGTAGGCAGGGCCTGTCAAAGGCCTTCAAGGTACTAACTCCATCAGTTTTAGGGGAGCCAGGATCATAGTACTAATTTCCTACCTAGCTACAGCTCTTCGATGTACATATCAAGCTCTTTTTCATCTCTAGTGAACACTTCAAAGTTCAATAAATTGGCTATTTTCAGTAGAAATATATGCAATATATAGATAAAAGCACTGTTAGAAAGAGTAGTAGAAGGTTTTCACCCATGTTACATTCATTGAAAAATCACGGATAGTCAGGTGTTACCAAACCACTAGTGTGAAAGTGGAATTGCATTGTTAGCATGGAGTCAATGTGAAATAAGATGGACAGCTGGAATCCCACCAGAATCTCTTGTAGGTAAGTATCTTTGTCAAAGAAGAAATAAAAAATCAAGCTACAAACGAAATCAAACCATAGGGGAGCACACCAAATATAAAGAACAATTAGCTGGTAAATGTGTGAATTGTATTATGCAGCATACTCTTAGCTATGTTGGTCCCAGGATATTAAAAAGACAAAGTGTGTGAGGTAATATCTTGTGACACTCTGTACCTCAAAGCTGTACCTCAAAGTAGCAGTCTGGAATCCCCATATTCTGTCATAGGATTATGATATGTTTGATACAATGCATGCCTTGTGCGGTATCATTTTGGAAGTCTTGAGCTGTTGAATCTTAATATCCTGTTAAATTGTATGTACTATCATTGTACATGAAGTTATTAAGTATTGATATATGTGTTACTGAAATATGTTGTGAGGTTGAGAGACGCCCACATCTGGTCTTTCAGTAATGACAAGGCGCAACTCTCACTGGCCAGACAAGTGTTGATGGCCAATCAAGAAGAATCCACTATCCCAGAGAGGGCATGTACACAATGAGGGCAGCCTAACCAACAGCTAGGATCTTTCCAGCAGCTGGAAGAAAGTATAAAAGAGGGACAATGACATCATCATTTGGCCTCTCTCCTTCCCCATCTCAACACCTGGAACTGGGGAGATTAGTCCCAGGCTGGGAAGGGAATCCAGACTGTGTATTGAGAACTGTGAACTGCCTGTAACATCTATTAGGGTGAGAGACTGCTTGATTCAGATCTTGCTTAGTCTGTAGAATTTAGACTGAGTTTATTCTTATTTCTTAGGTAATCAACTCTGATCTCTCTGGCTGCTACTTATAATCACTTAAAATCTACCTTTTTGTAGTCAATTATATTTTACCTAAAACAGTGTGCTCTTGGCTGAAGTGCTTGGGGAATCTCTGCTCAGATTACAAAGGCTGGTGCATGTCCACTTTTCTATGGCACAGTGGCTAATTAATTAATGACCTTGTACTGTCCAAGGGAATCTTGAGCTGTGTAAGATGATATATTTATGTGGTGCAAGGCTTAGAGCTGGGGTGATTGGTTGGTGCCTCTCTGTATGATTCATGAGTGACTCAGGGAGCAATCATGCAATTTACTTGGGTGTAGGGCTCCACATGCTGATGGCTGAATGATCACAGTGGCTGCAGGAGTTTGCTGGCATGGCATTGTGTGAGACAGCCCAGGCTGGAGAGTTAAGGTGACACAGCAGTCCCACAGTTCCAGGGATCTGGACCCCAGGGATCCTGTCACACTTTCATTGGACCAACTTCTGTTGATGAGAGAGACAAGCTTTTGAGCCACACACAGCTCTTCTTCAGGTCTGGGAAAGTTACTCTGAGCATCACAGCTAAATACAAGGTGGAACAGATTGTTTAGCATAAGTAATTAGCACATATTCTAAGTGACCATTCAAGGTCTATTGATGCTAAACATTCTGTTCCACCTTGCCTTTAGCTGTGACCTTTCCCAGACCTGAAGAAGAGCTGTGTGGCTCGAAAGCTTGTCTCTCTCACCAACACAAGTCGGTCCAATAAAATATATTAACTCACCCACCTTGTGCCTGATCTATATTAAATATTTCAGATTTCCTATGAACTATGCAATAAATTGTAGATTATGTTCACACTATTTAAATCAGAGAGGTTGACAGGCTGGGGCTTGGTTTGGATTTTGAATTTTTTGGTTTGGATTTTGAGTTTTCTTTGCTAAAAGATCCTGAGTGATGTTATGTGAGGCTACACTGCACATCCTCCAATATGACAGAGTATTATATCAACAAGTCACACTATAAAAGCCTCATTTTAAATTGCATTTCATGAAATGTTCATAATTCACTTAATAAAAATAAAATCTTATAAATGTTCCACTTATTGAGGAAAATTCAAACTGAATAGCAGACCTGATGGCAATAACCATTAACATTTGAAGCAATGCTTTCCTCTTTTAATCTCCTATCAGAAAATCACAGAGCCCTGTGTTTCCCTACCGCCTAATCCTGTAGTGGGAGACAACTGATCAACTCCCAGCAGAGCTACTGGAATGGATCCACCGCACCACCTGCTCTGCAGAGCCAGTAATAGTGTGACAAAGGTAGAAGACATAGCCAGAAAGAGTCCACAGGGAGTTTGTTTTGCTCAACCCTCCTTGTTCCATGGACAATAGCAAGGTTAACTTGCTAACTATAGCTATTAGCTCCTCAGCTGTAGGGGCGATGCATTCTGTGACCACCACAATGGGGATCAGAGTCTAGGGGGCATCTGTTTAGATTTTTATACAGCCCTCATCACAACAGCACCTAGCTCATGGAGAAATCCATGCTGTTCTAAGTGCCATTAAAATGGTACCTTTACTTGTACATGGAAATTAGATCATGTAAGAGAAAACATGTTTCCAAGAGTGGTTGTTCCTCAACTTCTTACCATGTAACCATGGCTATTCCCTCTCTCCACCAGTCTGAGTCATTGCAGCCATTCTGGTCTATGTTACAGAGAGGAGCACCAGATGCACAGAAGCAGGGCTGCCACCAGTGGTGAGCTCCAGCCGGTTCGCACCGGTTCACAGGAACCGGTTGTTAAATTTAGAAGCCTTTTCAGAACTGGTTGTTCCGGGACAACTGGTTCTAAAAAAGCTTTTAAATTTAACAAAGGCTTGGGCAGCTGTCCATCCGGCCCCCGGCCCCAGCTCACCTCCCGCTCTCCCCTGAACACTCTGCCCTCCTTCTCCTCCCCCTCCCCTGCTTCCTGCGAATCAAATGTTCGCGGGAAGCCTGAAACAAGGAGCAGGCATGTAAGCTGGGCAGGGGAGGCGGATGCGCAGAGGGCTCCAGGGAGGCACGGCGTGCACGGGCCAGTCCGGCTCCCCCTAGCCCCAGCCAAGCAGCTCCGGCCCAGGTCAAGGAGTCGGGCCTCGCGGTGCCAGTTCTTGTGCTGGCCAAGCGGCTCCAGCTTGGATCGGCTCGGGGAGTCAAGCCCTGCAGCGTCGGTCCCGGTGCCAGCCGAGCGGCTCCGGCACGGCACGGCACGGCTTGGGGAGTCAGGCCCCGCAGCACCAGTCCCGGTGCTGGCCGAGCAGCTCCAGCCCGGCCTGGCTCAGCTAGGGGACTTGGGCCCCACGGCGCCGGTCGCGGTCCCGGCGGACTGGACCTGGTCCAAGCCCCAAGCAGTGTGGTAAGGGGGTAAGGAGCAGGGAGGGGGTGTTCGGTGGGTTGTTGGGGAGTGGATAGGGGTCAGGGCAATCAGAGGGCAGGGAACAGGGGGATTGAATGAGGGCAAGGGTCCTGGGGGGGCAGTCAGGAAGGAGCAGGGGTTGGATGAGGTGGTGGGGGGCAGTCACGGACAGAAAGAAGGGGTGGTTGGATGGGGCAGGGGTCCTGGAGGGCCATCAGGAATAAGAGGAGGGGTTGGATGGGGCAGCAGGGGGCAGTTAGGGAACAGGGAAGGGAGGTGGATGGGGCAGGGGTCCTTGGGGTGGGGTGTCAAGGAACGTGGGGGGTTGGATGGGGCAGGAGTCCTGGGGGGGGCACGACCCCGTCATGGGGTGAGGAGGAGGGAACCGGTTGTTAATATTTTGGCAGCTCATCACTGGCTGCCACTAGGGGTCAGAGGCAGGGGAGAATAGTCTCCCTCACCTGGCAGCAGGAGGCTTTCCATCCACTGCTGAGTCTTAAAGGTTTTGTTTTCTTGTAAACAGCAGCAGGTGGCACCAGAGTGGCTCCTCCAACACAGTCTTCTCAGCTTGTTTCCCTCACTGCCAAAGGCCTGCTTATGTCTTATATACCACCAGAAGGTCCTGATCCTAGTACAGACACACGTATAGAGGCCTCTACTGAGTCCTGTAAGATCTACAGACTGCACCACCACTTCCAGAATCTGAGCTCATCTCCTGCCCCTAAGCAGGCGCAGGAAAGGGGAAAGAACAACCTTCTCAGACTGCTATTCTATGAGAAGGTAAGAAATGGCGCTTGCTTTCTTTGGAGGAATTCAGAGGGAAAGATCTTGATTTAGGAAGACAGACAGAGACCCCATATGAGGAATCTCAAAGAGAAAGAGAGGCTGGGTGATAGAGTAACTCACAAACAATGGGGATGGTGGTGGGTATGTAAGGTGTTGTAATGAGTGCATACAGTACCTCCAGAAAAGGTGGTGCTATATCTTTATTTTAGTGTTAAGCTGTGATGTCTTGGTTTGGGGAGGAGAACTAGGAGGAAGAATTCTCCTTTCTTGCCCGCTATGTAACTTATTTACACCAGTGCTGAGTATAAAGCACTGCCAGAACAGAATGGTATAGAAAGATCCTGTTCTCAGCTACCCTGGTGTAAATCTGGAATAACTCTGTTGAAATCCTAAGGTTTAGACCGGTGAAAATGAATTCCAAATCCATCCCACACTGTTTTATACCCACTTTGCACAGGGATAATTGACTATACAAGGTGCAAGACAGTGGTGGAACAGGCCCGTAGCCTTTCAAGACTTGGGATATGTTTACACTAGAGACTTTACAGAGGCACAGCTATACTGATGCAGCTTCGCCACTGTAAGATCTCTCCTGTAGCCACTCTATTCTGATGGGAGAGAGCTGTCACACTGACATAATTAAAACACCTCCAAAGAGAGGAGGTTGCTGTGCCAGCAGGAGAAGCTCTCCTGCCGACATAGTGCTGTGCACACTACCATTTTTGCCGGCAAAACTTATGTTGCTCAGGGGGGATTCATACCCCTGAGTGACATAAGCTTTGTTGACATAAGTGGTAGTGTTGATATGGTCATCAATGATAACACAGCCTTATTTGGCTAGAGGAGAGTAAAGGAGCCCGTTCCCCAATCCCCTGCACAACTGCACAGGGTCTACCTGTATTAACAGGTTTCAGAGTAGCAGCCGTGTTAGTCTGTATCCGCAAAAAGAACAGGAGTACTTGTGGTACCTTAGAGACTAACAAATTTATTTTAGCATAAGCTTTTGTGAGCTACAGCTCACTTCTTCGGATGCATTGAATGCTGTAGCTCACGAAAGCTTATGCTAAAATAAATTTGTTAGTTTCTAAGGTGCCACAAGTACTCCTGTTCTTTTTACCTGTATTAAGACTCCATAGAGCCACTGTCCTCCCCACCAACAGGTGTGTAAGGGAGTAGGCGGAGCCTTGACTTAGCTCTCCTCCACCCACTGTGCTCATGAATAGAATGTAACCCAGCATGATAAGAGGGAATTAAATTGTACCCATTAAGGGGCTACGGTAACTCACTTTTCCCTGGAGTAAGAGGGAAACAGGGAAGTCTCCCAGTTACATTTCTTTCATGGACTGTCCCTGGAGCACTGCAGCTATGCACTGCCCCTTACAAATGGCTAGTTGTAAAGTCTCAATCTAATCCTAAATAACTATTGATGAAATAACCTGGCATGTTATGCAGCTGGGAATAGGTTTGTATGGGGTTCTAAAATATCATTATATATTGATAGGTGTATGGCCAAAACACCAGTTTAAAGCCTTTTGCCCAGCAGCATCATTAATGCCCAATGATTAAGTGAAACAGCCAAGCACCACTGCACCTTGAAGAACAGTGGGAATTTTCAATGTCAAAGTCTCAAGCCATCATGCTTTAAACAAGTTAAAACATATTGAACTCCCATCATTGCCCAGCTCTTGCAAGCAAACCAATGCCACCTTTATCCTGTCAATAATTATTTAATTAAATGTGAAAGCAGAGTGATTAATGCAAATCAGTATTCACAAACTTTTCATGCCTTTCACCTACTATAAACTCTTGCTCGACTAACATACATTTATATTTTGTTTAAATTACTTGGAAAATTACTCGATTTAACTATCGTGGCAGGATCAAGTGAGGATATGTCTCCATTACCTTGTTGCGAACAGAATTCTGCTAAAGGAGACAATGCAGATGAGATGTCAGAATATTCAAAGTCAGGACTGATGTGTAGTTTGACAATCCTAAAAGGTCAGTTGTGGGTATAGAATTAAGACCACAGGTGAGGGCAGGATAACAACAGGATATTGAGTGTCAGCATTGAGAACACACCTATCAACAAACAAAGAATGTGACAGACTGGTCTGCACGTACTGACACATTGTGTTAGCTCAGGAAGAACAAATTGAGCACGTTTACTTGCATGACTGAAAATCAATGTGTCTGGAAGATGATAAAAAGGTTCCAAACTCAGAAAATACCAAGAAAAAGGCCAAAGATGCATAACTTATGTAGACAACAATCAGCAAACTTTGGAATTCATGATGAGTATGGTGATGTCCATGGAGTTTACAGCTCGTATAGATGAGATAACTGCATGAAAACTCTCAGCAAAACAGAAATAAATATTATAAACCAGAATTTGGCTGAGCATCTTTGAATTAAAAATGCCCTGGAATTTTTGTTGTTGTTGCTTTGCAATCAAAAGGATTATGGGTTAGTGGGGGAGATTTTCAAAGGGATTAATAGATGCTAAGCACCCACTTATGCCTTTGAAAAATCTCTAGATTAGAGATGTGAACCATCCCTAAGATAATTATGCCAGCGGGATAGAACCAATTTAAGTACAATCAGTTCAGTGTGGACACACTAGCCATAGCCACATTCCAAATTGCTGCAGTGCTGCCCCATATTCCTACTGGTGATGGCCAAAACTATTTCAGCCACAATGCCTTCTGGGTATACACCGCATAGTTCCCAGGTGCAGTAGGTTCCAAGAGATTTTGAAAGGCCACCAAAGACCTGACACAGGAGGGGCAAGACTGTTTTGAACCTTCTTGCTATATTACCATAACCTCTAGCCATACTATCATTAGAGTGGGGCAGACTAAAATCCAAATGGTTTTGCCGACATGTAAACTGTTTTGAGGATTTCTGTGTGGACATGGAGCATTTGGCAAACTAACTAAGAGGACAAAATGATTCTTAGGACAGAACATTTCCCTACCATAGACAAGGCCAAATAAATTATGGATCTCTCCATCTTTACCCACCATCCAACAGCCAACCTGCATTCCCAAAATTCAGTACATTCACTCATCAAGATGTTTTATATACCTTAAAGGAGTTTTGACCCAAGACTTACGAATCTGACCCATGATCTTTTTGTTTTGTGAAAGAGCCATGAACAACTGGTGCCACTTCTGACTGAAATAGCCAACGTCTCACTCAGAGAAGTCATCTTTTCTTCCTCCTTCCGACACACAACAGTGCAACCAGCACTGAAGAAACACCACCCTGGCTAATACAGTCCTACCTAACTACCACACAGTGTCAAACCTCTCATTCCTGAGCAAGCTCATAGGGAAGCTAGCAAAAGGCCAACTACAATCTCACTTGAAGTTAATATTCTAGACCCTGCAAAATCTGGGTTCAGGCCAGGACACAGAACTAAAACTGCATTAGTGGCACTGATCTCCCCCTGTCAATGGATAGAGGACAGACATCAATTCTCATTCTTTCCACAGCAGGCGACACTCAGCACTGTTGACCATGAGATTCTGCTCTCTCGACTGAGAGTGGTGATCAGGGTCCAGAGTAACGACTAAAATTGTTTGAGTCTTTCTTGGAGGGATGCACCCAACAAGCAGTGATAGGAAACTCCATTTCCACCATTAGACTCCCTCACTTCTGGAGTCCACAAGGTTCAAGTATCTCTCTGGTCCTTTTCAATATCTACATACAATCACTAGGTGAACTAATCATATGACATGGATACAAATGCCAGCAATACCGGGATGATATTCAGCTCTACCTATTCTTCACCATATATGACCATGACACTACAACCAAGATGGCCCAGTGCTTGGATGAGATCAGTCCTTGAATGCAGACCAGCTGGATAAAACAGCAGAACTGCACCGGTTCCACGGCCAAATGATCTCTGCAGCAGAAGAAATGGGAGTGAGATCTTTCTCTAAGAGACTGGTGCTCACTTTTGGGGGATTGATTAATTAAATAACTTGATTTTAAAATTTCAAACTAGCCATAGATTTGGTCCTCAATGGCATTTGACAAAAACTTACCTGGAATTAATAACCAAGTTGCAAGTGCTTAAAAATCATGGCTTGGAGCACTGTGTGAATTGCCACTAAATGTTTGACAACATACCAAATCAAGCCTATTTTCTCTGCAATGGAAATTAAAATTTCAAAATTAAATTTGCAGTCTACTTTAGAGCACTTAATCTAATTCTTGACACTTACAATAATGAATCATATTTCTCAGATACTGAGCAACTGAGGAAAGATTAAGGCATGTCACTAAATAAATCCACATTTTTCTAATTTACTTAATATATGATAGCTGTGTTTTCCCTGAATTTTTATATTCAGCCTTTTCCAGTTTCTTGATAATATGTATGATCAGGACACAGCTTAGAGTGCAAAATAATTGGTCTTCTATGCCAGTGTTTCTCCACAACCAGTCCGTGGACCAATGCCGGTCCCTGAGATCTCCTTGACACAGTTTAGGAAGGCAGCAAGCCGGTCCCTGATATCAAGATGGTTGAGAAACACTGTTCTATACCATTATTCTCCTTAACAAAATTACTCTTTTAGTGCCATTTAGACATTCCTCTGGCCATCCCTTCTCAGTGCAAGTGCTCCAAGACTGCAGCCATCCTGCCCTCAGTCTGGTATATCACGCTATTGAAACGTACATGTAGACTGAGATTTTAGTACCTACAAAATAATGATTTATCAGTAGAATTCAAACTCAGTGCAAGTGAAAGATGGATGATCCACACAAGCCTGTCACAGCACTGAGTTTCAGTGTTATCGCTAGAGCTTTCAGTGCCGCTGATATCAACTGACAGGGCATCTTTCCAGTTTGTGCCATTTGAAACTAAACATAGTTCAGACTTGAGGTGCCTTCCATTCTTGTTTTGCATTTTGGAAAAATGGCATCATATGCTGTTGAGAACTCAAAAAGGCACCCAGCTAGCACTATATTTCTGCATATGTTCAGAGTTACATCATGGGTTAGAATTAGAAAAAGCATCAGGAAAAGTAGGTGGATGAGGCATTTCTAGAACAAATAACAGAAATATCCAAAACACAAGGCCTGATAGTAATTGGGGAATTTAATATGATAAAAACACAATGTCCAAGAGGTTCTTGGAATGTACTGGGGACAACTTTTTGTCTCAGGAAGTGGAGGAAAGAAACAAAGAAACCGCCATTTTAGACTTATATAAAAACTACATTACATAAACTATTACATTAAAAGAATGCTAAGGTTGTAAAGTCAAGCACTCAGAAGTTAGGAAATGCTTGAATAGTTAAGGGTTAATGCCTCTTTTACCTGTAAAGGGTTAAGAAGTTCACCTAGCCTAGCTGCCACCTGACCAGAAGAATCAATGGGGGAACAAGACGTTTCAAAAGGAAGGAGGGAAGTTTTTCCTTTGTTTAGAGTCTCAGTTTCAGCTGGAGTGAAAAAGATCAAGGAACCAGCCTCTTATCAGAGTAGTGAGTTTTAGAAAGGGATAAATAGGTTTATGGTTTTTTCTTTGTAACTTGTCTTGGTACCATTAAGGGAATTATCAAATTTGGGTATTCTTGTGTGTATTAAGATTTTTGCCCAGGGGAACATCCTCTGTGTTTTGAATCTGTTGTCTGTGAGAGTAGCTGGTATGCTAATCTCTCCCAGAGGGTACTCTTTTACCTTTCTTTTCTCTAATTAAAAGCCTTTTTCTTAATACCTGATTGATTTTTTCCTTGTTTTTAGATCCAAGGGGGTTGGCTCTGGATCCACCAGGAGTTGGTGGGAGAAAGGAGGGGGGATGGTTAATTTCTCCTTATTTTAAGATCCAAGGGGTTTGGATCTGTGTTCACCAGGAAATTGGTGAAGTCTCTCAAGACTACCCAGGGAAGAAAAGTAGTGCCCTTGAGTGGTGGCAGCGATACCAGATCTAAGCTGGTAATTAAGCTTAGAAGTGTCCATGCAGGTCCCCACATCTGTACCCTAAAGTTCAGAGTAGGGAAGGAACCTTGACAAATGCTAAGGTTGTAAAGTCATGCACGCAGAAGTTAGGAAATGCTTGAATCCAGGTTGCCCATGGAACCTTAATTTGGCCCTCTTGTGTGCATGTACTAAGGTAAAGTCTTTATTTACATAATCACATACTATTGTTTCTATAGGACCCTTGCCTCATTCACTGAGTGAGCAATTATTCAGTATTTCTTTTTTATCCTCTTTAGTCATTATTTGGCCCCAGGTCTTATTTAACCTACACTATCCTAACTGAATTCAAAGTTATTAATTTCCTCATGAGCTATTCTATGGTGCTTTGCAGATGTTAATGAACGTATCTTCAAAACACCCCTGTGAGGAGAGGTGGTATTATCATTCCCATTTTACACATGGGGAACTGAGATACAAAGAGATCATGGGCAAAATTGTCAGAAGTGTCCACTAATTTTCAGTAGCCAATTTGAGACACCAAGAGCCTAATTTTTCTGAGTATTTAAAAGCCAACAGGGGGAGCATTGAGATATACGTCTCCCTGTTCTCAGTTCCTGTGCCAGGCACCACAATGGCCCCCAGGAGAAGGAGCAGTGGCAGAAAATGTCCTGCTCAGTCCCTGCAGCACTGCATGGGAACAAACTCACTTACTCTGGAGTGAGGGTGCTTGTGCAGTCTGGTTGGCATATAAGAGCTGTGAGGGTGGCAGGGATTTTCTGGAGGTTTATAACTTGGCAAAATATGGGTACATTTTCACAGGAATGGCACAAGATACATCCCTGACAACAGGGCAACCCATGTCATATCTCCGGTCTCTGTTCCAAAGCATGGAGGCACTCTACAAAATGACAGTAAATTTTTTTAACAACATATTTTTCCCCTAATCTCATGCTTAGAAATGGCTGTACCATTTTAGCTGAATCTTTAAAAAAAAATTCAGGCTGAGGCAAACATCTGGCATGGAAAATTTCAGTTAACGTTAAAGTTTGGCAAAGTTATAAGCAACTGAATACAGGGTCTTATAATGGAAGATGTGGAGCAACCTTAAATATATGTGGCATTCCTAGCTTTGCCTTCAATAAAACACTACACAGTACAATGACATTTTTGGAGGAGGTTTCTCAAAACACCTAAAAATAAACATTTAGGCCACATAGGTTTTTTTAAACAGTTCAAAATTGAAAACCTATATCCCAGGTTTACACTTATAACAAGTGAATCTTTCTATAATAGGAACCTTGACAGAACATCAATGATAGCACTTGTAGTACAGGTGTCAATTTACAGGGCTATAGCAAGGAGATTACAAGTATTTCTCCCACTAGACGCACAGGTTATTAACAGTAACTTCTCTCTCCCTTTCCCACTTGCCTGTCTTCACTATTCTTTCTCTTCTTTCCAATACTTCTCTCCAGCACAACCCTTTCCACTCCTTCCCTCTCTCTCTCTCTTTTTCTTTCCTTTCTTCGAGGTTTTTACTTTCTTTTCCTCCACCATCACCCTGCCCTTCTCTACCAATCCCTCTCTTTTAATTTTCTTTCATTATTTCAGTATATACTAGAGCTTCATGACTCATCCACTCCCCCCCCCCGCCCCTGAGCACTGGAATGATGCACTGGGTATCCCCGCCTCAGTTTAGGTTGTCTTTGTAGCAATAATTACCTTTTTAGTTACATTTTAATGGGACACCTCAAATAAGATAAGTTATGTCAAAAGAACTCAGGTCTAGTAAAAGCATTCCTAGCACAAGCCTATGCCTCTACTCATCAGTCAAACACACTGGAGACAGACATACCTTAAACTCCAATTTCAGAAGCAATTTAAACTTTGTGGATTCCAGTGATTAGAGTGTGCTGCAGCCTGTGAATTCCCGTCACCATTATGCCATCACCCACATATACTTTTGTATTTAAAAAGATACATATAAATTGTCATTCCGGCTCTGCTCCTGTGATGTTCCACTGAGAAGATGAAAGAGGTCTCAAATATAATCCTTCCCCCTCAGAGCCCTCTGCTTCTAAAGGAAAGCAGAAAAGAGGATCCTCTAACCCTGGCCAGCCTTATATCAACCACAACTCAATTTTCATAAAGCTCTTTGGTTTTTAAAAATGGCACATATAAGTTGCCAAATTCAGCCCTGATTTACGCTTCATACAACTCCACTGCATTTAGATTGCTTATTGCATAAACCTAACAATATTGACCCACATACTATATGAGATTGCAGAGGTGAGCCCCATGGAAAATCACAAAACTGTCTCAGTGGTGCAGGGCTGCTTGGCCCTTGAGTTCCAGGAGATCCATTCTGAATGATACCTTAAAAAGAAGCAACATTCTTTTTTTAGAACCATTAAGTGAAATTCTCGTCCAACTGGTCAGTGGTTTTGCCATTGACTTCACTGGGGCCAGGATTTCATCCATGGTCCTTTGGCAGGCACTTTAGTTGCACCCCAACTCCAACAATCAAGTTGGAATCCTACAAAGTTAATGTGTGTGGGTAGTTGGGTGGCAAGCAGCCCTTTTCCCACCAAAATATTCAGGTATCACAGGGCAGGGTTTTGTAGTTAGCATGTAAGCCTCCATTTAAATAGCAGCATTTCCCACTTCAGACTTTCTCTAGCATTCAGTATTCAGCCACTTCGATTGTTTGAGACTTTTAACATCACATCACACCATGTCATACCATATCACAGCTCACTACATCATACTGCAGCATGACACAATCTAAAGCATTACAAACAAAAACCTTCTTTTTGGATCAAAGTCAAATCTTACAGCAACTGCTTATCTAGGTTAGTTTTTGGAACAGTAGCAAAAATAATAGCTGTCAAACATTGACACTGTATATACCTTCTGTCTAAGAAGTGGAAGAAAATTTCTGTAAATGGAATAGATGGAATAGAACACAGCCCAGAGTCAAAAGTATAACAGGTATTTTTAGCTTTCTAAACTGTAATGAGTAAATGGCATCCCTTTATGCCAATTCAAGAATAGCTCAATAATGCACAGTCTTTGTTATGTTACTGAATTATCTTGGGTTGCTTTTATTTTTAATATGTGAACTATCTATTTTTATCTTGAGAAGAACTTCTATATAAAAATTGCTAATACGGAAAAAAAAATACAGGAAAGAAAAGGATGCTTCGGTGGTTAGCACACTAGCCTAGAACCTGAGAGACCTAGGTTTAATTCCCTGCTCCATAACAGACTCCCATGGGACCCTGGCCAAGTGAACAGTCTCTTTGGCCCATGGTTAGGTGCTTAATTTCCATTGACATCAATTAATGGGAGTCTGACACCCCAATACTTTTAAGGATCTGGGCCTCTGTTCCTCATCTATAAAATGCAGAAAAGATTACTTCCTTACTGCTTACGATTGCTGGAAAGATTGTGCAGTGCTCAGATATTCTGATAAATGGGGGCTATACAAGTATCTCAGACAGAAAGAAATGTAGTGTAATCCCTTAACTCCATTGACATTTTTGTCCCATAATCTTTCAGATTTGAACCTAACAATCAGAAGAAGGACTCATATTGCAGCCCTCTGTTTACATGAGAAGGGACTGCTGGCAGAACACTTACCATCTGCAAAGCAACTTATTTATTTGTTTGTTTATTCATTAACCTTTTCAATAAACTATATGCTCATCTTTTCCCTCAGATGTTTGAGGAGGAGGTGGTCTGTGGGACTCAAAGTATAATAAAGGGCCGGTTTTGATTGTCACTAATTGATGGATAATCATTACATCTAGATAGGCAGTCTATGTTTAAATTACATTGTCAATTGCTCGTGGTATTTTAAATACTGTGTGTTTTTTAAATCTTTGTAAAAGATGTTGGAGCTCTATTAATTGATATAACACAAAATAAATACAATGAACTAGAGAGAGAAAAGGTGGGTGAGATAATATCTTTCCCTGGACCAACTTCTATTGGTGAAAGAGACAAGCTTTCAAGATTACACAGGGCTCTGCAAACAACAAATACAGAAACGTGTTAAAGCAGATTTTAAATATGTAGAGGGGAAAACTAGCACAAGTCAGTGGTTATAAAGTTACAGTTTTCTAAACATGGCCAAAATCTTTCCTGGTGCAAGCATTTGTAATTCCCTGGGACTAAACCTGAGCCCAACTTTCAAACTCTCCGAAGTTAAGCACCTAAATACCCATTTGAATATCTAAATAGGCAACTAATAGCCTGATTTCACATTGTTGACAACTAATGAATCCTACTAAAGTCAATGGGAGGTAAAGGTGCTCAACACTTTTGAAAATCAGGCCACAGCCCCTAAATACCCATTCAGGCATCTATTTACCTCCTTTTCCCCCTGGCCAAGTAACTTTTGAGCATCCAAGTCTGAAAACTTGACTCCTCGCAGAAATTTAAAATCCTGGAAACTGGATTTGTTCATCATGAAATGAGAATATTGCCTGATACTGAATCTGGCCACGCATTTGCAGTTTTAGAGCTAAGTGAAACAGAGATTTGCAGTTTTTTTAAAAATGGTAGACAGTGTTAGGGATACGGTGGAGCACAAAGTGTTGGAAATTCTGGGGAGAGGAAAATCTAAATAGCCTTTGTCAGAGGTTCTGGAAGGTGATTGGTGCATTATCTACCTGTAGGCAGGTACTGTCAGGTACACCCTATTCAGAATGGAATAGGAAAAAGAAAATCATGATGTCACTTTCCCAAACAGCACTCTGAATTCACTCATAACTACCACCACAAATGCAAAGAGAGGGATAGTGGTTTGAGCACAGAAGTGAGAGCCAAAGATTCCTGATTTCTAATCCCACCACTGAGAGTGACTCCTTTCTGTGCCCTCGAGCAAGGCATTCAGCTTCTATGCCTCAATAGACCCCTTTGTAAAACATGGGGACAATACTAATATTTGCCTGCTGTTGTGATGACCAAGCAATTAGTGTTTGTGAAGCAGTTGGATGGTGAAAAGCACTAAATATTATTCCTTTTCTTGTGAGGCTGCTTTGCCCTCTTCTCCAGTAGGTGAGGAACAGTGGTGTCAGCAGATCAGCGAAAATTTTGCAAGACTGAGAAGAGAGAGAAAGCTCCTTTTCCAGAATCCCGAGCAGACTATGCAGGAAACTCAAATGCATACATTACCCACATCTGATTTATTATTTATTTTTAAGAAGGCTCTTTTCCAGGAATCTTTTCAGAGAGCTGCAGTAAAGTGGCTTGGGAGAGCTCTTGCTCTCTCTTTCTCCTTTTATTCCAATAGCAAAAGTGCTTCTGGCTTTTCATTCCATACTTACTGGCCGCTGGTAAGTATTCTCTAGTCTTCAGTTCTCTTAAGACTCTGTTTTGTTTTCTCTGGCACAAAGTAGTGCTCTGTGGTCCCTCAAGAGGCCCTGAAACCCACAGTGGCTCCTGTAATAAGTCATGGAAGACTGGGACAAAATGTTTACTGGCTTGGTTTTTAAGAGTCATGGTACATTAAATGGCTAATCTAAAGTTTTGAGAACTTCAATTAGTTTACTTTCATAAGGATGTGCACAGCTCCTGTGCCAACAGCAGGGCTAGACAAGAAAGAGATTCATAGAAGTACAGGAGCTAGCTGTTTGCAAAAGGAAGTATTTAGAGCATAGGGCTATGAACCAGGATCTGTGGGTTCTACTGCTGGCTCTGCCACTGTCTCAGTGCAAATCCTTGAAGAAGTCACTTACAGTCCATGCCTCAATTTACCCATACCTCATGCAGGTGCAGTTAGGTTTAAATAAACAATGTCTGTGGTGTGTTTTGAACTCTTTGCATGAAATGTGCTATATAGACACAATGAATTGTTGCTATAATTTCAGGAAATGTTGGCAAAAAGACTCCTCTTGTTGGTGAAGGACCTTTGTGCTGCATAGTTTTTGCTGTGGTTACATCAGGCCTGTGATTTTTCCCTGGGACTTTTAGAGGACCTGTGGGCAACTGTTGACTATAAAAGCCCATTCCAGGATACTCTCTTGCATTTTCAGGCTTGGTGTCAGTTAAGACAGAGAACAACCAACATAAAGAGCATTTCTGATTCCAACCATTCTTGTGCTTACGATATGTGGCTTATGTTTGCTGCAGTAACCCCTCCTTGTTGTGAGCCAAATGTGGGACTTAACATCCGCACAGTCATCACATCACCACCTGGATACTGAGCTGTTCTGCATATAACACACACTAGCAGCCTCAGCTTAAAGTACAAGAATCAAAACTGTTGGGATTTTTTTCCTGTGACAATATACTGTATAAGGGATTGTCTTTTTTTTTTCATAAAGGAATCTTTAGATACTTCTGCAATTAGATGATTCCCATCTGAACTTGCACTGAGAACTCTAAAGGGCCAATTTAGAATATATAATGCAGTTTGGATTCCATACATCCACGTCAGACCAAAGCCACAACAGTCTCTCTCTATTTGGCACTGGTTAGTTGTTAGAGCTGAGCAACCATAGTGCCAGAAAGATGTTGGAAAACTGGTGAGAATTCCAGAGAATGTAATATAACCAATTAAAGGGCTCATGGGATTAATCTGTGTAGAGAAAAATCATAAAAATAAAAGTTTTATTACTCCTGAGGAAATTCTGCGCCACTGCAGTGCAACAGAAAAATGCCCCCTCCCCTGCAGATTCCCTTTGATTCCTTGCAGAAAATGGTTTCTGTGGGGAACCAAAGAGAAGCTGCATCAGTGCTCACTCACCCCTCCCCAGCAGCTCAGACTCATCTGTTCAGGCAGCCGGGCGGGAGGCGGGGGGAGAGGTAAATCACGGGGGGAAAGGAGGGTCTGGGGATGCCCCAGCCACCCACGGACAGCTAGTCCCAGTGGGACAGGGAGTGGGAAGGATGGATATGGAGTTCCTCCTCCAGCTTCCCTGCATGGAGCAGCCAGGGCTGGATCAGAGCTAGCCCTAGAATCTTTCCCTGCCCGCAGGAAGCTCTGCACTGTGCGGGGTGGGGAGGGAGATGCTCAGTGGGGGAATCCGGATGCACAGGGGTTGGGTGAACTGGAGGAGCAGCTCCCTGTACAGTGACCCCTCCCCCCACCCATGTACTGGGAACCCCCACACTGAGCCCCCTCCACATCAGGAGCCCCCCACACCCAAAACCCCTCTCCCCCACCGAGCCTCTCAAATCCCCACCCCACCAAGCCTCATCCCCTGCATCAGGAGCCCCCCCACACCTGGACCCCCACCCCACTGAGCCCCAGCCAGCTGCACCCTGATCCCCACCCCAACAAGCCCCACTCCCCCAACCTCTCTTACGCTGAGCTCTGACCACCTTCACCGGGACGTCCCTGCAAAATCCCATTCCCCCTGCACCCAGAACCCAGCACCAAGCCCCTGTGCAACCAGATTCCCCACTGCACCCAGACACACACACACCCACTGAGATGCCCACACCCAGACTGCACCACACAGAACTCTGGTACTCTTGAGGGAATTCTGCAACAAACAATTAAAAAAATTAAAATTCTACAAAGTTCAGCATATTTTAATTGTCTAAATAACAGAAACACAACAATATAATCACACCATTTGACAGTGAGGACTCTTTGAATGTGGACTGTCTCCAAGGGAATTAGTGGAGACATTTGAAAGTTAGCTTGGGCTGAACATTCAAGAATAGATTATTAGATGGTGATGGATGCTGTGAGTGAAAAGTTCTTGTCGATCTCTCGTTTCTGTTATTTTAACTAACAAGTTTTTTAGATACAAGGGGACTGATTCCAAGCTAATTTTCAAATGACTCAAGCAAAGGAGCTTCCACATCTTTCTCTATTATTGGTTACACTTGGTTCACATTTTGAAGGTGTTCTTCACAATTGTGAGGGTTAGAAACCTATTTTGTTAATAAAAATGTAAATTCTGCACAGTCTGAACAAATAACGCAGGCCACAAAAATACACCAAGTGGGCCGGATCCAGCCCTTGCACTGTATGTATACTTGACATACTAGTCCTAAACAACTCTGCCTCCTATGTCTCATTTATAGGTGGCAATTATATAACCTTTGATCATGCTTTAAGTCAATGTGCAGAGATTTATTTCTCTGCAGTGGAGTTACTCCTGATTTACACTGATGTAAGTGAAAGAAGAACCAAGCCCAATGTCTTTTCTAATGCTGCTGTCTCTAAACAGCAACATTTCCTTTCGGCTTTCTTTTATGAGCCAAGCCTAAAGGTGAACTATCAATAATTCGGCACTGTAGAACGTATCCAGAAACTATAAATTCCAAAATCTCTTGTGATATGTGCTATGAAACTATATGTATCAGGGACCAGATCCTTAGTGTAAATCAGCACAGACTTCAGTGGAGTCAATCACATCAGCCAGGTGAGGAACTAGCTCTGCTCCTTTAAATCACTATCAGGAAAAGAGGCAGAAGGGGCTGTGGCAAGTACATTTAAAGCTAGGCATCATGGATACATTGTGTGTAAAGGGCCAATTTTCATTTTAAATCATACTTGGGCTGGGGTGTAAGTTTAGTTTTAGAAACTCTCCTTAAGTAGAACTGCCAGTCGGAGGTGAGCATCAAGATCAAGGGGAGAATATGGCCTTTGTGTAGCAATTATGCATTCAGAAACCATCAACTAAATTCCTTATAGTTACAATCAGCCTCATTCAGTGAAAAAACATGCTGACATTTAGGATCCCCATGATTTCCACCCTTAATTTCTCTTCCATCTCATCTTCCTTTTTCTATTTCTCTCCCTCTTCCTTACAACTGTGCATCTCTCCTCTTGTCTTGCCTCTGCATTTCTTTCCCTCAGCAATTCCCAAATCCCACCATGGGCAGCAGTAACATACTTCTGATTCACTAAAATAATCAGGAATCAAAAACTCATGGTGGCCTTTCAAGTGCCATAATTTGGTTATAGATTAGGTCAATCAGATTACTGGAGTGGAGTTCACACCTATCAGCTATTGTGTCAGGCTGTCTATGGAATCAAGAAGACAACACTGGCTTGGATTACAATTATTTCCCCCTTTGGAAGATTACCTTCACGAACATGGAGGAGGGACACCATATGGGTAGCTAGTCCTGATGCTGGAGAGGTGCCTTTTGCTGTCCCCATGAAAATCAGTCTGAGTTATAAACTATGGAAAATCACCGTTTATACAGCAGCTCCACTCAGGCTGCACTGCACATGTGCTCAGGCCCTACTTGACATAATACAGCACTTCTGGATGACCAAGACAGTTTTAAATGATTCTGAGACATTGACAAAATGTATGCTGATAATGATCCTTCTTTCTCCATCAAAATACCCATTGGTCTAAGTACTGACAGCACGGGACTGGAAGCCAGGAGACTATGGGTATGTCTATGTGGCAATAAAAAAATCCATGGCACTGAGTCTCAGAGCCCAAGTTAATTGACTCAAGCTCATTGGGCTCAGGCTGCAAGTCTAAACACTTCAGTGTAGACATTCCGGCTCAGGCTTGGAGACCCATCCCCTTCGCCAGATTTCAGAATCCAAGCTCCAGACTGAGCCCAAATGTCTACATTGCTGTGTTTAGCCCCTCAGCCCAAGCCCCGCAACCCTGAGTCAGCTGACCTGGACCAGACACGGCCATTCCCTGGGTCTTTTATTGGAGGGTAAACATACCATATATGTTCAAACCAAACTTCTACCAGCGAGTGTCTTTAACAGTTGTCTATATTCAAAGACAGAATTGCAGGCTCTGTGTATTTAGTTTAATCTCTTTCCCCAATTACTTCTGCCAGGATACCTGCGCAGCAGCAGCCGTAGCTGTTTTGAGGGCCAGAGTTTCACAGAATGTCAGCACTTCAGTATTATGTCTGTGATACAGGTGCTGAGTCTGCAATTTGCATGAAGTACTTAATACATGCAAGTGATGGAAAATGGTTACATTGCCTTACACTGCTGAAACAATTTATGTATGTCGGTGTAGCGTTTGCTATACTGAAGAACTTGAGTTTATGATGATTGTCTAGACACATGGACTGGAAAAGAAGATGAGCTTCCTCCCCTGAAGGAGATGCTCCTCAGTTAAAGATATAATCAGAGGAAAGAGATGAATGTCGTGGTTACATTCACGGTAACACAGCAGGGCGACACTACAGAAATCATTACTGGACACAGATAATATGACTAGTGTTGTCTGGTTGAACTTGCATAGGAAATAGGGAATTGAATAAGTTACAAGTCCAGCAGACTAAGATCTAGGACAATAAGTGTCTTTACAGGAACCTTCATTGTGAATTTTAGGTAGGTTTTTATGGGAATGGGGATGAGGAAGAGAGATCATGAACCAAACGAAATCTGAGCCCAATAGACTAGATAATGAAATTTCCATTATTGTCAAAAGCATGCCATGCGCTTCTCATAATGAACCCCAGGAGCCTTGTGACAATAGGGTAATTAAATCACCATGTAAATGTGATGACTTGACAAATACAATACTTCTGAATGGATAAATGATAAATAAAAGACCGCATTTATAGGCCATAAAATCTGTATTTACATAGCAGGTATGTTGTGGAAATCGCTGAGAAGTGTTTTAATGGTCTTGTTGCAGGTACTTGCCTGGGACAAAAAATGGGCCAGATCAAAACAGAAGTGAAGAAATAATTTTTTCCCTAATGACACAATCAGAATTTGCCATTCTGAACCAAACTGCTGATTGATCTCACCCAGAATGTCTATACACCAAATTGAAATCAATGGGACTTTTGTCAAAGTAAAGTTTCCAGGTGTGGCCCTATGAAAAATGGCCAATTTGAGGGGAAGATGGAAAAAACCTGTACTAAGCCAACTGGGCAATGGTTTACCAAACAAAATTGCTTCCTGATACTCACAGGAAGTCAATTTATCCCACGAACCATAACTTTCAAAATGGGGGCAAAATTCTGTCCCTGGATAAATGCACTTGGCTCCCATTGACTTCCAAAAGACCTGCACATTTGCATCAAAAGGCAGAATTTGGTCTTAAGTGTATATAACTACAAATGTCATTAGTGATCATGAAATTTAGCCACACTGTTTGACCTTCTATGGCATTTCATTTCACAGGTTGCCAATACGTTTCCTTTTATTTGTACTTTAATTTGATCAAGTGACCTTTCCTTCTTCTATTAAGCAATACGATAATATTTTTTTCATTGTGTCCTCCTTAACTTTGAATAGCGTAATAAAAACCTTTCTAAACCTTTAGCTTTCCATAAGCCAAATGCTTGCAATCTCTCATTTTATGTCAGACCCGCCATGTCTAACAAATTTCAATGCCTTTTCTGTAACTTTTGAATCTCAACTATGTCTTTCTTGGGCGATATAACCATAATTAAACACCATCTCCCAAGGGAGGATGACTATCTTGTAAAAGAGATGTCATTATAATTTCCATGTTTTCAATCCCCTTTTTAATGTACTCAAGTGCGTCTTATGTGCATTTTTTAACTACTGCTTTACACTGGGTTAATGTCTTCATGGAAACCTAAGGAATAAGAGAAGCTGGAGTTGGAAAAGATATGCTAAGTCATCTAGTGCCACCAACTGTCTCTGCAGGATTGTTTTCTACATTTTCTAGATAATTGTCCTGTCTAGTTTTAAAGTGTCCCAAGAAATGGGAGCACATCCATGGAGAACCTATTCCACAGTCTAACAGACTTCACTGTCAGGAAGTTTCTTGTGGCTGTTTAACAAAATATTACTTTTCTTAAATGAATCCTGTTTCTTAAATGAATCCTGTTGAATATTTTTCATTAAGATTAATTAATTTTAATGGAAAATTGGGATTTTGATCCAACAAAATTTATTGAGAAAAATACCTGCTGTCCACAGAAAATTTCCATTTTTCATTGAAATATTGAATACCCCAAACTCAAAATATTTTGGTTGAAAATCTAACTATTTCTATTTGGAAATTCTGCTATGGTGCTTCATGGGAGTTATATTTCAGTTGTCTCATGTCCCCATTCTCCTTTATGGACTGGGCTTCCCAGACAGACTATATCTCCCATGATGCACCATGGCTAGGTACACTCACTTCCCCTCTCCAAAAGGGGAGACCATAGTGCATCATGATAGATATAGTTCCACTGGGAGGCCAATCCATAGAGAAAAATGGGAGCTTGAGGCACCCAACTACAACTCCCATGAGGCACCACAACTCCATTTCCTGATTAACATTTTTCAGTTTTTGGCCAATTGTTTTCAGCTTTCAAATTTCCACAGGAAAAAAAACATTTTTTGACCAGCTCTAATCCCATTGCTTGTAGCTTCAATACCGAATGCCACCCTAAACTTCTTATCCTGTATAAGGGTCTGTCCACATGGACCTGACTTCAGGATTGGGTCCTTAGTCGTTACTTTGTCAAGCGCTACACACAGACTTTAGTAGAGTTAAACCTGCAGAGAATTTGACCCAGTGTTTCTCTTATTTTTATGTGCTACACATGGCTGTGCAAAATTGATGATCTTTTGCTGTTTCATGTAGTTTAGCACTCCTACAAATTTAATTTTATTCATCATTTTGAATAAATATCTAGTTTACATCAACAACTAAGGGGAAATATTATAGACTTTTTTTTCTTTAAAGCAAAATAATATCCCTAAAAAGTTGGCCCAATTTTCACACAATAGGCCTGGTTTTGCTTGAAAAATATACATGCCTCTGTGGACAACTCCCACTGACTTCAATATGCCCTGATTTTACCCTTTGTTTTTCTCTGTGAGGTAAGCAGTTGGGTTCCTGGGTCAGCTGAAAGAGCTGTGTGTATGTGTAAAACAGTGATGTGTAGGAGTATACTAATTGGTTGGTTTCTAACTTTTTTCTAGCTTTTCAAGTGTCTTTGCACTGTTGCACCTTACATTTGAAGCTGTCCTTCTTACAATGCTCCCAGCTCTTTCATACTACCCTTGTTGCTTTTCAGGTAGTAAAAACCTCTTTCTTAACATACACAGCTTCCCCCATTCAAACAGCAGCTTAGTGACCTTTATCTTTTTATCCTCCATCATTCAAGGACCAACCTTTCTCCCCATCCTAATACCTCATGTTTTCATTCATTCTAACTGTAGCAAAATGTTTGGTCTAGCTCTCTCCTGTTCTGAATAACAGCTTCAGCTTTATCACTCTGTTTCAATCAGTTCTTGCTGCCTCCTGGAGATGGCCCAAGGCCATTCACAGCTATGGGGATGGCTCGCAGTCATTCTACTCCCTTTGCCCCTCTCTCGCTAACCCTTTCCCAGCTCATGATCAGTGTTGTCCAGAGTCTCCTCTTCAGACTTGGATGTGATTAGTCAATGCCAAAGCAAATTCATGGCATCCCTCTTAGTTGAATTGTGTCTTTCCATCCAGACTCCTCCTAAAAGCATCCACATTGACTCAACTTCCCTTCACTTTCTCTCTTACAGATTTGCTGAAATATATTGAGATATGTAAGCTGTGGAGTTTTTCTGATAACACTGTGGCAAAAGAGGTGACTTCACGTAGTTTGTCTTATTTCCCATAATTCCCTAAAACTAACTAGCTTGTGTTTACTAGTCCCAACAACTGGCTGCTCTTCATCTTGTGACTAGATTAAGGCTATTTTTGAGGTGGGTGAGGTTAGAGGAAGGAAGGATGGACATATTTACTATTCCTGTCTTGCTTTGCTCCAGTTTTATTAGTTGAACCTGAATTTATTTCAATCTGTTGGAATAACTAGGCAGATTGCTATCACTCAGGAAAATTCTTAGTCTTGAACATCTCTGTGTTTTAAAGTCCTTTGGTCACCAGTAGTCACTACTATTATGTAACAGATAAGCCAGTGGAATATACAGAAGGAAATAATATCACAAATAGGTAAAGCAGTAGCCACATTCACCATCTTAAACAAGATTTGGTCATAAGAAATGTAGAACTTAAAGACCAAACTATGGATCTAACTCAAAAGTTATTTCCATTTTAACACATGGATGTAAAGGCTGGAAATCCACCAAGGTACAGATAGACATCTAAATGCCTTCAAAAGCATATTATATATTACTTGTATTATGGAACGAATTTATAACAAATGCTGAGTTTTGTCAGAGTTTGACAACCCCTCCTCTGCACAGTTATCCAGAAAAAAAGATGGAACTATCTGGGACATGTGTTAAGAATGAAGCCAGAACATCTGTCATGGCAGGTTTGCCATTAGGCAGATTAAGAACGTGCAAAAATGGGCAATTTAAAGAATCTCGCTAACAAACAGAACTTAGAGAGGAAAAACCATAAGGAACTTAACAACACAGAGGCCATGTAAAATGCAGTCCAGGATAGACAGGGATAGTGGAGCCCTGTTCATGCCCTTCATGTCATTTGATGACGTAGGAAGGATTCAGATTCAGATTCAGTTGCTACTGTTTGGCCTCATTTTCACATTTCACTAGTGCACTGTAGACTCCAACTTCTATGTCATTAATAAAGATATCAAATAAGACAGGACAACTGGTGACCCTGGAAACACCACAAGACATCTCCCTACAACTGGATGCATGCTTGCAGTGGGGTGGTCACTCTGCTCCTACCTGGAAAGGCTTAAAGCAGTCCAGGAGAGGGCTGTGGCAGAGAAAATCTGGGCTAATGGGGAAAGTAGCCATAACTGTAGCCAGAGCAATCAGGGCCCAGCTGGCCCTTATAAGAGGGCAGTGGGCCAGAAACACACACAGACACTCTCTCCAGCTTTGAGAAGGAGGGACCTGGCTGCAGGGAGCTGAGAAGGTACCTGGAGTGGAGCTGGGCTGGGGGAAGGCCAAGGGAGCTGGGGACCTCTGGCCTGGAAACCCCCCAGGCTGTGGCCTAGTAGAAGGTCAACTAGGTACTGGAGTTGCAGGGGGCAGCCCACAGGTAGGCAGAGGTCCACCCCCCCCTTGCCTGTGATGAGTGGCTTTTACACTGCAGTCTGCCCCAGTGAGCAGGGGCTAGATGGTGACTGGCAGTAACCCACGAATGAGGCAAGGTGGGGATAGAGGGTTGGGGGTTCCCCCGGGTGGGGAGACCTATAGAGACTGGTGCAGGCATTGCTGGGGGCAGCCTCAGGGTAAAGGGGCACTAGGTCTGGGAGGGACACAGGGGCCAGCGGCAGCGGGATACTGGCCTGCAGAGGGCACACCAAGGGCCGGAGAGCTAATTCCCTGAGATGAGCAGCAGGAGGTGCTGCGGTGGTGAGTCATCACCCTGCTACAATGCTCATTAATCATTATCTTCGGTTATGGTAACTCAGCCAGTTATAAAGCCATGTAACAGGACTCAGCTCCAAGCCAATTTGAATTAATTTTGTTATTAATTTCATGAGATACCTAAGCAAACGCTTTCCTAAAAATCAGTAGAAGTTGGTTGCCTAATTGCCCTTTGTTCCTTTGAAAGTCTGCCCCTAAAAATTTAAGATGCAGACAGTAATTTTGTAATTTTATCAAAAAGAGCAATCAAATTTGTCTTGCATGATTTGTTCTTTAAAAAACCATGCTGCTTGTGCTTATTCTATTACCCTCTGGATTTTAGTAATTTCTTTTCCAATATTTGTTCAATTATTTTACCAGGGATAGAAGTCTAACTTGTAATGAGTTACTCACGATCACTTGTAAAATTTTTCCCTCAGCAGATCTGTCAAGCTGAGAGATGATCAGTGCATATGAGAAGTTTACACTATTTTTGCCATTGTGCATGACCTTAAGTCTATCTCAGTTAAATTCCATTTGCTATTGTGCTGCTCAGACCCCAAATATGTTTAAATCCATCTAGATTTTCTCACCATTTTTAATAGATTTTATTAAGCAAAACAACCTAATGTTAACAGAAAACTAAACCAGGTTTTTTTTCTTTTTCATCCAGGAGTTAATCTATGAAAGGACTAGTTATAACACTGAAACTTTGAGTTTCTTGTTATTATTTCCATTTACACCTATTCTGGTGCACTATGTCATGAAGTCAACAGAAATTGAGGCATTCAGCCGGTAGCAGGATCAGGCCCTAAGTGCTGTATGAAAGGCAAAAACACATTAGTCAAGGAGATGCCCAAAACTCCTGAAAAGAACTGACCATCTCAACCCTAAACAAGCTTCCATTGTGCTGAAAGGTGTTAATGGCTGCCACCAGAGAGGTCTTGGATCTAAACAGACCCACAGACCTCGTTAAAGCCAATGGGCATGCCATGCACTCTTTCAGGTTCAACAGAAAGAGCACCCAAGCCCAGTTATATAGTTAAAACTGCTGGGGACTATGGAGCTAACACCCAAAGCACTAAGCCACATGGCAGGACTGAGATAAACTATGTGGACTGAGGAGTTTACAGCAGGGTAGTGTTGCCAGGTGCCCAACTGGAAAGTCTTGTCAAAAAGAGTAAATGTACAGATACCAAAAGTCTGGTTACCATGGGTGGCAGAGGCAACGGGTCATCAACCTACACCAGCCCCTGCTAAGCCAGGGCCCCCTGCTACCTGCATCTAATGGGCAGGCAGGCTCTGCATCAGGCTGCAGCTCCAGAACAGAGGGAGCTCAGCTGCCGTGGGGCAGGGAGGTGGAGAGGATCCAGCTACTAGGAAGCTGGAGAGTGGAGAGCAGTAAGCGTTGGGGGTAGGCAGGAGAGAAGTGGGGGGCGGGGCCTGGAGAAAGAGGTGGAGCAGGAGGCAGGGCCTGTGGGGAGAGGTGGAGCAGGGGGCGGAGCCTCAAGGGACAAGGTGGAGCAGTTGTCAGCAATTAGAAGGATGTAGTTGCAGGCTGTGTATATTGGAAGCTCAGAGACAGGAGAAGAAGTGAGCGTGATCCTGAGAGGATGCAGAGGGACATAGCACAGAATTATTGAGCACAGAACTCACTAAAATGACACAGTTAAGGATTTCCGAACAAGGAAGCTCTCTGCTATTGATTTTACTGTGTGCAGGGAAACAGGTCTTTGTGTACATTTTTTAAATCAATAAGATTACACCTAGAATATACTGACTCTTATCAATTTCTTATCCTAACAGGAATAAGCATGCAGGATCCTCAATACTGGCTAACTGCTCATGCCAAAGTCAACATTATAAATGCACTTCGCTTCCTCCCGTAGTACATCAAAACCAAGCTTCCACGGTATCATCAGACTTACCTCCATTTCTAGCTACTTTTAATTATTCTCTACTCTGAGAAGCAAGTGCTTCAAGGCAACTAGCCAGTTTGGAAAATCCAAGTCAATGAAGTCCACTGGGGCTACCTTTATCTTTTATTAAATTATCCAAAGAGAACTTTTCCAGTTTAGAGAGACAATTTTCCCTCACTAAGGGTGTGTTGGCTTGACCCTGCCAGGTGGATACTTAGTAAAAATATTAAGTTGTTCTAGCCTTATTTAATTCTGAATCACTTTCATTGGACTCAAGGTGAGGCTCGCTGGTCTAACTACTAGGATCTTCCTTGGCTCAATTTTAAATAAATCTATCCCATTAGTGATTTCCCCGTCCCTCTATTTATAAGGGTAAATTGAAAGTCCTCATCAATATCCGTGCTGTTTCACATTTCACAAATGCAGAATGGACTTTGGAACCCTCAACCACATTCCCATCTAACAGACTGATCGCTAGAGACAGTGTTTCATGGTATCGCTGCCCACTTGGAGAACAGCTGAAAGAACCTGTAGGTGTTTGTTAGTAGCTGGCCTTTTGAACAGCTGGGGTCTTTTAGCTTCTGTTGAGAAAGCAAGAGGATGTGTTTGAGCCTTCCACAGGTGCAACTATTTTCTCCACCAGTTAGAGGACGAACAGAAAATAACAAGATATGAAACAAAGTACAGGAACCAAAAGAAGAAAGTAGCAAATAACTGAGTGAAAGAGTTGTTGATTAGGGAAATTAACTACTACATTCACTGGGCTTTAAAGCTATGTTATTTTAAAACAATGGTGTTTCAATCATCATGAAAACAGATACAAATTTATTCCTGGAAAGATTCCTTTTATATAACTATGTAAAATATTTTATTTCATTGTTTTGGCAAGCCAAGTGTACACTTGAAACCATATTCCACCGCAAACAACAAGGAACACATGAGCCTTCTGCCCTACCCCCCCAGCTCCCTCCCATGATACAAATTTAAATCTGATTATACTTTCAATATCACTTTCAATGAGTCTTGCTTGCTCAGTCTTCAGCTTGCAAGTTAAAAGATGTTTTTTTCTAACTGTTAGACCTGGAAAATTCAGTCTGATCTGAAATAATATCTAGCTATTATATGGCACTTTCCATCAATAAACTAGAAAGTGCTTTACAAAGGTAGCATGTTTTTCTATCCTATTATCAGTTTACAGAGAAAGAAACTGAGGCACAGAGAAGTGCGGTGACTTGCCCAAGGGCACACAGCAAATCAGTGGCAGAGCTGGGAATAAAACCAAGAACTTCTGCATCCTGAGAGCCTCAAATCAAGCTGGATTCTGTAAGGCTGTGACTAGATTGGTAATAAAAATTATAAAAGTTTCTGGATTCAGAAATTAATGATTCTGTCAATGGCACATGAACCAGAACTCAATCCAGCTCTCTCTCTCCCATAGTTGGTTCTACAGAGGTATCAAGAGCAAACAAAAAAACTACACTAAAAACTTTTTCAGGTCAGTAAAATAAGTGAATGGGACTCTGAATGCACACAGGTGTTTGTTTGGGTTAATAAAGAAGGGGCCAGTTTTGTACACTCAGTTTTCTGATCACAACAGCAGTTTAAAACTAGTACATCCTTGTCATAACCTTAGTCCCAGATTTGGACCTTAGCATCCAAAATATGGGGGTTAGCATGAAAACCTCCAAGCTTAGCTACCAGCTTGGACCTGGTACTTCCTGCCACCACCCAAAAAATTAGAGTGTTTTGGGGCACTCTGGTCCCCCTGAAAAACCTTCCCTGGGGACCCCAAGACCCAAATCCCTTGAGTCTCACAACAAAGGGAAATAATCCTTTTTCCCTTCCCCCCTCCAGGTGCTCCTGGAGAGATACACAGACACAAGCTCTGTAAATCCAAAGAGAGTGACTCCCCCTCTCCGTTTCCAGTCCTGGAAACAAAAGCACTTTCCTCTTCACCCAGAGGGAATGCAAAATCAGGCTAGCAAATTCAACACACACAGATCTCCCCCCTGATTTCTTCCTCCCACCAATTCCCTGGTGAGTACAGACTCAATTTCCCTGAAGTAAAGAAAAACTCCAACAGGTCTTAAAAGAAAGCTTTATATAAAAAGAAAGAAAAATACATACAAATGGTCTCTCTGTATTAAGGTGACACAATACAGGGCCAATTGCTTAAAAGAATATTGAATAAACAGCCTTATTCAAAAAGAATACAAATTAAAGCACTTCAGCACTTATATTCATGCAAATACCAAAGAAAAGAAACCATATAACTTACTATCTGATCTCTTTGTCCTTACACTTAGAAACAGAAGACTAGAAAGTAGAAACTACTTCTCCAAAGCTCAGAGAAAGCAGGCAGACAGAAAACAAAGACTCAGACACCAACTTCCCTCCACCTAGAGTTGAAAAAATCTGGTTTCCTGATTGGTCCTCTGGTCAGGTGCTCCAGGTGAAAGAGACATTAACCCTTAGCTATCTGTTTATGACAATCCTAGGGCCCAATCATGCAAGGTGCTAACTGACTCCTGTAAACTGCTCAGCTTCCACCATTCCTGGTCAAGTCTCTGAAGTGGTGATTTTCTGCGATGCTGAGAACGTACAGTGACTTTATTTATATTTGTGTGTGCTCAGCAAAGGGAGTTCTGTCATTCATTTCACTCAGAGTTGTATTAGGACTTTTAAAACAGTAAGACTTTACTACCTTCCACTAGAAGATGAAAGCACTTAGACCCAGATCCTCAAAGGCATTTAGGTACCTAACTCCCACTGAAATCAATGAGAGTTAGATGCTTTAAATACCTTTCAAGATCTGGGCCTAAGCCCAGGATCAGGTTCTATGCCTGTAAAATGCAGAACTAACAAAATAACACAGTAAGAGCAAACGAAATCCACTATATTAAAAAAAGAGAATGATCTATTCAGACATTTTTAAATTTAGCGGGTCCGAAGTTTTAACGCATATGATGTTCTAGAAAGTTAATTGCAATTTGAATTTAAAAAAAGATACAAGAAAAATATATATATGCGCACTGATTAAAAACTGCTCAAATCAGATTTTTTCAGGAATCTCTAACAGCATCATTCATGTTCATATCCTAAGAAGAAGAATTTATAGCTGATCAGCTTATACTTGAGAAGTATAAGCATAAATACTACAGTGGAAAACTGATAAGCATATATCTGATAAGTACAAGCTTACATTTCTACTGCAGGGAACTGATAAAGGAAAGTATGTGCCAAGGTATTTTATTTTTCTAGGTATTTTATTCTCTTATCACTTTTCCACTATTTTTTTTTTAAAACTATTAAGTTTAAAATCTAGGACCACATTGAAACTTTGCAGCTCAGGCTAGCTGTGCTAACACATAAAGGGCTGGAGACCATGGGTGGTTCTTTGTCAGCCAAACTCCTTGAAGACCACTAGCAGAGGGGTTTCTGTACTTGCTTCTCTGTTCCCTCCTGCCATCCCTACCCCTCTCAATGATTCCCTACCCTTCTCCTAAAAACTGTGATCATTTTGTGCTTCTTATGCAGGTCCCACATTCCTGTCTGCATGGGGAATCTGATGTGCAGGGAAGTCTGGGAAGAAATTCAAAACAATAAAACTGATCAAGTAAATTAATTAAAAGTTTTAAAATTTCTAGCTTTTTTCAATTAAAAAGTCATCTTTATAAACTGTAATTCTAATTAAAACTATACAAAATAGTCTTGGATCCGGCGGTCTGTGTTTTTTATCAGCAATTCTTATAAATTTGTATTATCCAGAAACTAGACAGGCACGAGGAATATCTACAGTATAATTCTCTCATCATTGCCTCTGAAGGGAAAAGGGGGAAATCCTGGTGTCATTGAAGTTAACAGCAAAATTTCCATTGACTTTAATGGAGCTAGGATTTCACCTGAAGAGTCTGCAGAATTTAGTCAACGAGCTGCTAATGAGAATATAAAGACGGGGGACATTTTTTATAACAATTTTGTTAATTGCTTCTTGTTAAAACTCTGCAAATGACTATTTGGGTGGAAGTGGTGGGCCAGATTCTGTCCTGTTATGCCAGTGTAAATCCAGATTTATATCCTGGTAACAGGGCACAGAATTTGGCTCTCGGTGTCTAGTCCTTCACCCTTCTTTGGGTTTACTGAGCATAGGTTATAATACATGATTCCTTTTCAAATTAAGCCTAGTAATTTGCCTCTCTAGTGGAAGAAAAAAAACAAAACAAGCCCTAATTTGCACTTTCATTGTTCTCAATTACCCAAAACCAAATAACACAGATATAAGTACTCTACAGGGAAAAATAATTTACATCAGCCTTTGAAAACATTTTTTTATATTTACTTACTAAGAAATTTCCATTCACTGCCCACTTGTACATGTATGCACATAGCACACCCCATCCTGCAAGGTGAGGGTGGGTACTCAACTATATCATGGGAGACACTCAGCATCTCTCAAATAGCACACATTTACCAAATAGGTTACGCCCCGGCATTTATGTGATGTAAAGAGATCTTTAGGCTATTAATAATTTCTGTGGCACTGTAAGTGTAAAGGGATTGTATGGCTCGTGCTGAATGAATAACAGGGCTTGAAATCTAAAGGTATAAATGAAAACACCATATAAAATTGGAGTATTATGGCCAAATAAGTTCTTCCTAGGCATTTAGGAAAAGATGGGTGGTTGGATATAACATGTTTTAATACCTGAGGGCCATGCTCTGTATTAGTGTATGTATCTGCAAGCCCTATGGAAATCAGTGGCATCTGTACACACCTATCCTAGGGTAAAATCTGGCCATGTGATTTTATCATTGGCAGATAATCATTTGTATTAGAGCAGTTTATCTGAGATTCTGTATATTATTAGTAGATAATAATAATAAATGCTACAGAGAGGAAGGATGGTCTCGTGGCTAAGGCAATGACGTAGGACTCAGGCGACCTAGGTTCTCTTCACAAATTGTCCACATGCTTCCTTTGTGACCTTAGGCAAGTCACTTAGTGTCTCTGTGCCTCGGTTCTTCATCTGTGAAATGGAGACAATATTGCTTTCTGCCTTGTCTAGTTAGAGGCAAGTGTAACCCACACGTCTTCTGGGTGTGGTGTTCTGTCCCCTCTAGTGGTACCGAGAGAGAGAGATTGAGTCTGCTCTATAACCTTATCTAACTGCCAATTGGCTTTTAGCTCATGCAGTAGAGGTTCATGCCCTAAGCTCCAGACATCCCAGGTTCGATCCCATCCACCAACAACCAAGGTATGTCAGTATTACGCAAGGACAGAATATTTCAGTATGTTTGTACAGGCCTAGCACAATGAATCTCTGGTCTCAGTTGCAGCCTCCAAGTATTACTTTAATATACATTATGTATAGTCACAGTTCCATGATTTTTTTCAATTGTTTTAGAGCTGGGATTCAACCACTTTGTTACATATGAAGAGCACATGGTATCCCTGCCCCTAGTTTATACCATTAACTCTACTTTGCATAATGACAGGTTTCAGAGTAGCAGCTGCGTTAGTCTGTATCTGCAGAAAGAACAGGAGTACTTGTGGCACCTTAGAGACTAACAAATTTATTTCAGCATAAGCTTTCGTGGGCTACAGCTCACTTTTTTGGATGCATAGAATGGAACACACAGACAGGAGATATTTATACATACAGAGAATATGAAAAGATGGAAGTATGCATACCAACAGGAAGAGTCTAATCAATCGAGATGAGCTATCATCAGCAGGAGAAAAAAACTTTTGAAGTGATAATTGAGATGACCCATAGAAGATGTGAGGAGAACTTAACATAGGGAAATAGATTCAATTAGTGTAATGACCCAACCATTCCCAGTCTCTGTTTAAACCTAAGTTAATTGTATCTAATTTGCATATTAAATTGAGTTCAGCAGTCTCTCTTAGGAGTCTGTTTTTGAAGGTTTTTTTGTTGCAAAATTGCCACCTTCAAGTCTGTCACTAAGTGGTTAGAGAGGTTGAAGTGTTCTCCCACTGGTTTTTGAATGTTATGATTCCTGCTGTCAGATGTGTCCATTTATTCTTTTGCATAGAGACTGTCCGGTTTGGCCAATGTACATGGCAGAGGGGCATTGCTGGCACATGATGGCATATATCAGCGGCACTGCTATGGGTACTCGCATGGCCCCACAGTATGTCAACATCTTTATGGCTGACTTAGAACAACGCTTCCTTAGCTCTCGTCCCCTAATGCCCCTACTCTATTTGCGCTACATTGATGACATCTTCATCATCTGGACCCATGGAAAAGAAGCCCTCGAGGAATTCCACTGTGATTTTAACAATTTCCATCCCACCATCAACCTCAGCCTAGACCAATCCACACAAGCGGTCCATTTCCTAGACACTACTGTGCTAATAAGCGATGGTCACATAAACACCACCCTATATTGGAAACCCACTGACCACTATACTTACCTATATGCCTCCAGCTTCCATCCAGGACACACTACACGATCCATTGTCTACAGCCAAGCTCTAAGATACAACCGTATTTGCTCCAATCCCTCAGACAGAGATAAACACCTACAAAATCTCTATCAATCATTCTTAAAACTACAATATCCACCTGCTGAAGTGAAAAAACAGATTGACAGAGCCATAAGAGTACCCAGAAGCCACCCCTACAGGACAGGCCCAACAAAGAAAATAACAGAATGCCACTAGCCATCACCTACAGCCCCCAACTAAAACCTCTCCAGCGCATCATCAAAGATCTACAACCTATCCTTAAAGATGATCCCTCACTCTCACAGATCTTGGGAGACAGGCCAGTCCTCGCTTACAGACCGCCTCCCAACCTGAAGCAAATACTCACCAACAACCGCACACCATACAACATAAACACTAACCCAGTAATCTATCCTTGCAACAAAGCCCAATGCCAGCTCTGTCCACATATCTATTCAAGTGACACTATCATAGGACCTAATCACATCAGCCACGCCATCAGAGGCTCATTCACCTGCACATCTACCAATGTGATATATGCCATCGTGTGCCAGCAATGCCTCTCTGCCATGTACACTGGAAAATAATGGGAAAAAATCCTCTTTAAAAATCAGTTTTATCTAATCTGGGACTATAAACACTAACATGCACAAATCATAATTGTATGGTTATTGCATAGTGTCACTACAGAGAGAGGAGTCAGTTTGTTTGGATGGCCTAACTGTTCATTTTCATAGGTTGGAAATGTTTGACTCTTTAAGTTTAAACTTAACTTGGAATTTCCTGGGTTTGTAACGCTTGTTTGGGGAATAATTCAACATCTCTGTGATGTTTAACCCTTAAATTACTGACATGTTCTCAACCTTAACTCCAGCTTAACAAAGTTTTGATCCAGAAATAATAAATAAGAATTATTACTATTTGATACAGTTAGTTTTTTATTACTGAAAGGAATCACACAACAGTGGATGGAGAATAAATGGTTACATATTAAAAAACCAGTGATCAGAAGAATACTAAATTCTGTTTAATTTATTTCTACTGTCCAACAAATCTCAAATACTCATAACAATCCTATGCGGTCATAACAACATTTATTCTTAAAAGTTTGTCCTTAAAAAATTGCCCTTGGATAAAGACCTTGAATGTCAAGTTTCAGCCTAGAGCAAATTTCTACAGCCAAGTTATGAATTCTTGTTCGTAACGAAAGTGCCAAAACAACCTTAACTACAGCAATGATGGTACTGCTGTAGCAACAGTGCTGCTTTTGAGAAAGTAAACATAGCTCTAAAGACAGCAATTTCTCTCTCTCTCTCTCTTTCTCTCTCTCTCTAATGTGTACTTAAACTTTTTCAGTTTAAATAACTCATGTGAAATACTTTCTGGAAAGATAATGATGTGAAATAACTACATAGACCAAACAGTAGATAATGCTTTTGGATAATGTAATGTATATCTTACTAACACACACCTGAATTTTTGTCTTTGCTTAAAGGTCTCTGAGACTGCTTTGTAATCTTAGGGTCCTGTCTTTGCTCCCATTTGGTTATATCAGCTGTACTTGGAGAAGGATCAGGGTCTTAAACATGTTGGTCAAAATTAAAATAATTAATAAGCCATTTTCTAGAAAATTGGGGAAAACATTCCCCAGACCATGTTTTTTTTAATAGGGTATCATATGATAGGGAGGAAGAGAATAATCTCTGATTGCATTAGAATGATGGTCTTTCCTCCCTGAACAATGAATATGCATGTCATACATTTAACAAGGGAAAAGGAAGCTTTGGATGACGAAGAGCTCCAGGAATAGTGACCCAGCAAAAAAATAAATGACAAATTAAAACAACCTTTAATAACAAAGCTGGGGTTTAGTATTCAAAATATCACCATTAATAATATCCTAGAGAAGAAGGATACAAGGGAGGGGGGTTATTTTAATGGCTTAGTTTTCAGAATGACATATTAGCCACAAGGAACATTCCTTGCCACCTGGATTGCCTATGGAATCTATTAGCCAACAGGGTTTTATTCACAGAAAAAGGCTGTAAACTCAGAGAGAGAGAAAGAAAGAGAGAGACCCTGCAGAACTCACTTCATGATATGCAGAGATATTTATTTTATTTTATTTTATTTTATTTTATAGTGTGTGTCTGCACAAGAGAGAAAGGGACACACTTATTAGGCAATGGAAGAAACCCCAAGAGAGGGAGGGTACTTCTAAACAGAGCCATTTATTTAATTTGTGTTTAAAGAGAGATTAATTTCAGGAATGATTGCACTAGACTTATAGCTTTAGACAAACCAGAATATGTACATTTCAGCTCTGCTAGACAACATGCTATTTGGACGATACTTTTCTCAGAACACAGGCACTTGAAACATGTGCGACACGGTCTCTCGTAGTACATATTTCTTAAAACTGTTGCCAGTGAGATAAATCTGAATACAAACATCTGGATTAGTTGTCAGCCAGAAATGTTTGTCTTTACCAATACATAGACTCTTTACCCAATGCAGGCTAATATCACTGAAAATGGGTGTTCCTCTGGATTTGCCACTTTATTACAAATTATGGCTCCTACAGACGAACTGAAGAGAGACAAATCTGAAGCTGCAGTGTCCCCAGAGGGTTTACCTATCCCAGTAATAATATTCAGAGCCCCTACAGAGATCTCAGAATGCTTTACAAAGATGAGTGAGCATTATTATCCTTGTGTTACACACCTGGGGAAACTGAGAGGCAGAGCCGTTTAGGGCAAGTTTTCAAAGATGCTGAAAATCCCCAGCTCCCACTGAATTCAAAAGAGGAAGAGCACCTCTGTTGCAGGTCTGCAGCTCTACTGCAGCCTATGGGCTATAGTCATGCCTGTGGCTGCTGCTACTCCTCCTATGCAAAGTCTTTTGATCAGTTATATTCCCCTTCTCTCAGAATCATGAGCCATACACCTCCCCATCCAGTGCCATAGCAGAGATTGAGATCCCACAGTGCAATCCCATAGAATGCAAGGGCATGCACCAATCCCACTACCTTTTGTGCCCACATGCCCTTCCCCCTCTGTCTTGCTACTTCCTAATGGCAGGGGACCACAGAGAGGGAATTTTGCTATGAGAGAAGGCCACGGAGCACTGTGGACTCCATGGCAGGAAAAAGCAAAGGGATTCTCCTAAAGCTTCAGGATGGGGAAAGGCAAATTCAAGAAGAGCTGTTGACATTGCAGGGAGGCAGAGATATCCCCAAATAATTTTATAATACAGGGTGCCCAACAGTATGATTCTTTGGTATTCTTGCATCTGAACATAGCTAGAAGATAAGCCCCTTGATGCTAAGGTTTACTTTCCATTTCTACAGTGAGCTCCTTTTGGAGTATTTACAATCAAACACTGCAAATCCTTTGGAAGAAATGACAAAATGAGAGCGCGGCTAGAGCCACCCTTAGGTAATTCCCATGATTAAGATTCTGAGCTTTAAAATGAGTCTATAAAGGACACTGTGAAGTCAGAGAAAACCAGTGTTCAACTATGCCCCCTTCTCTGCAGACGGTGAGTTGCCAAACAGGATCAAAAGTCTTAACTGCAAGAATTGTCAGCAAATTCAAAAAGGATGTGAACTTGTGTGCTGCAAAGAAGGCAGGCTATTACATAACAGCAATGCTGCCAGACCGACTGTAAGATACAGTACATTGGGAAGCAGTTCCCAAAAGAAGACTCCATGTTTTTTATAAAAACTGCTGAAAAAACAAAACAGAATACATGCCATTGTGACTAATGTGGCTAACAAAACTGAGGAAGAGGCATCCTCTCTATCCCCACTTCTTGATTCCTTCTTCACTTTTTCTTCTTCCCTAAGGTATGCACAGCTGAGTTCCAACAACATAGCAGCATCTACTTGGAGAATCTCTTGTATAAGGTCACAATCAGCAATTCTAATGCTTATTCTCTTTATCTGATCTGTCCCTTCCAAGGCTACACAGTAGTTAGAGTTTGTTGAACCACTTGCACTCTTGTATTATTTTCTCTAAACAGGTTTCTTTCTAAATGACGCCATTTCAAAAACACTATTATTTACTATGGGCAATGTGGTGACAGGCACCTCTCAAACCTGTGGACAGAAAACTCTGGCCAATTAATACCATGTTAAGCTTCCCCTGTTTTTATTTTTCTAAATGTTGTTTACATTTGATTCCCCAAAAAAATAACATTTAATTTAGTTTAATACAAAAAATGATCAGAAACTTAAACAGGAGGAGAGCCTGACATTCATAGGACATACAGATCTGACAGGCTAGATAGATGAATGAAGGGACAAAATACTTACACAAGAGAAAGAACTTCTTGTGGTTTACTATACACAAGTTATATGTATGGTAGTACTTAGCTAATTTCATTGCACTCAGGTACAACCTTTGTAACCAGCCTAAAGCACATCTGAAGCAGCATCTAACTAGGTCACCATAATTTTATTAACTATGCTTTGGACTATATATCCAAAAATAATATAGATACATATTACGGAGGTGAAATCTGAATTGTTAAACTATATCATAATGGTAGTTTTATCCCCAAATGGTCTAAAAATACTATATCTTGGAGCCATAGAAACCTTAAGCCGTAGACATTTAAAACAAAGGTAATGAATTCAAGCCCTCAGTTTAACTTTTCCTGACAATAGGCAGACATGAGATCTTTGCAAGATCATAGGGTCTATAGTAGCTATTCACACATACTTCTGGCTTAACAAAGGCAAGAAGGGGATTAACACGCAAAAATCAATAAAATAAAAGTAAACTTTATATTATGATGGACCAAAAGGCAAATAACTAAAGAAATACCCAGATGGTCACACAAATATTGCTGCTTAAGAAAACAGCAAATCAACAGCCAAAGAGCCAGTCACTGTCACCAGTGGAAAACAAATCCAACTGGTTCTCAAGTCAGCAAGTTTTGATATCAAATGCCTAATACACTAATCATCTCTCTCTCTTGGTCACACTATCACACTTGTGGTGCTCAAGCTGGTGCTTCCTCTATATAAAAGAGAAGAGCAATCAGCAGAGCTTCTCCATGAAGGCTCCTCGACTCTAAAATTTGCTACACTCCATTGGTCTGCCAGAGCTCAGATCTGTTAACCTTCCAGACCCACTGCAAAGCCAATTTGTTTTCCAAAGCTTTAGAGAATAAACTGGATGGAAATCTCACGTAGATAACTTACAGCAGTATTAATGAGACAGTGGGCCAGATCCTTAGTTGGTGTAAATCAGCATCGTAGCTCTGAGGCGTTGGTTTGGTCTCACTCTCTCTCTCACCCAGGCCAACCTCATCTTTCTACACAGAAAGTGGGGGAAGGCTACCTGGAGGAGAAATAGGGAAAAACCCTCATGCTTTGCCACCACCTCAAGTTCTACAGAGGGTAAAGGAGGCTCCTCCTGAAAAAAGGACAAGATGGTCAGGTGGTTACGGAACTAAGCTAGAATTGAGAGATTTACGTTCCAGTCCCTTCTCTGTCACAGAATTCCTGTGTGACCTGACACAAGTCACTTAGCTTCTCCATGCTTCAGTTTTCCATCTGTAAAATGAGGATATACCACTTCCCTACCTCACAGGGGTATTGAGAAGATAAATACATTAAAGATTGTGAGGCGCACAGATATTATGGTGATGGAGGGCCATATAAGCTCTGGGAGAATCCTTTCCTCCACAGAGGGGCTGGAGGGCAATAATCATTTCAGTCTCTCTCTTCTCCAGGGCTGAGGAAAGGAAGAGGTCCTTCTGCCATGTCCAGCATAAGCACCAAGTCTGGAGTAGGCCTGCTGGCTAACGTATCAGTTTCTGGCAGACTATGAGTGGAGAATACTAATTAATTCTCCATTAGCTATGCCTCTAAACCAGGTGGAGCTAATGCAATGCCTGTCAGCACACCAACTATGACCATGCAGAGAGAACAGCAGTGGCAACCTAATGAATAACTCTTCCTGCCTCAGAGCCTGAATATCACCCAAAGAATGTCTGTAAGAGGTATCCATTTTGCTTCTGTCCTGCCCATGCAGTAAATTAAAGTCCTAATGGTGCTACACATCAAAAGAATTATAAGTAATCCCTACCACACCAATGGTTCAGCAATCTAACTTCAAAAGCAGTTCATTCTGGCCTTACAAATGTATTTATTTCTGCAGTTCACTGAACATTGAGTTTTACACCATTGACGCTGCTCCAAGCACAGAGACTTACCCTTCAGTCTCTCAAATTTTTGTATCAAAAGTCTCAAACTTACGGTAGAATGTTGAATGGGTATCCAGGCAGGTGCTTCGACTGAGCATTTGTGGGAAGGGAATCTGCCATGGCTCTGCTGCAAATAAGTGAAAATGGCATTATACACAATACAGTACGTGCTTCAATCCTTCACACAAGGAGCTCCATTAAAAATGGAGCATCAACCTCATCTTTGCATTTCCTAGCATTTGTTAGTACACATGAGACCTTTCAGAGTGATTTGCCAGGGCCATGTGTGAGAAATTAGGCATGTAGGTACCATTATTAAAAGGGCACTGAAATTTTACCCATTAGTTTTGCTGTGTATTTAACAGTTTTGAAGGGGACACAAGCTGCATCCACTCTGAACCCCAAACAACTGCCATTTGGCATTCCTTAGCTCTGAAACCTTCAAAGAACAAGGACACAGGGCTTAGGAAGTACTTAGGGTTTGGCTTTTAACTCTCATCTTCACAACAGGCTGTATGTCTCCCCATGTTAAGTCCATATTCTTTTTACCAATGATAACTCCAGCCTGAACCACCATTACCAACCTTATTTTCCAGCACAAGTGTCTCTATACCAGTTTCTCTAAAGGCTTGTTTTGCGGCTCAGCAGAAAGCATGGCTTCCTGTCCAAACCAGCTGGGGGGGCAACCCTCTCAGAGTTGATATATGTCACTCCCACAATTCCCGAAAACCTGACTGCTGGAACAAAAGAACAAGGAGTTACTTTAAACTGTTTTCCCACAAGGCAGCCCAATCCACTACCACTAGGACATTGGACAGCTCTCCCTGTAATATCTCTTGCATTTGTTGGGATCCAGTTAAATTTTACCTAAGGTTCCAAGCCCTGGCAAGCCAATTAAACCTAATCACACAGTAGCTTGGGTCAGAGTCCCTGCAGAAACATTCAGAATAATTTTGGGATCTGCCACCTCTATTCTTTGCTTTCATATAGGAATCAAACCATTATTTATTTGTTTCAACTGGAGGAGTCATGTAATTATGTGTATTCCAGAAGCACAGAGGTGCAGATACAATGCAGGATGAAATTCCTTTTCATTCACAACTTAAGCCAGGTATACTGCAAACAACTAAACAATCTTTTCACACTGAGAACACAATCTCTGTGGGCAGTAAGTGATTTAGACTTCACATGGTTTTCAGCTTTGAGCCTGATGTGAACACATTAACTAATTGTGCTATATGAGGAACTGTACTGTGTTCTTTACCCACAAATAATAAAAGTGGTACAACGATAAATACTTTTCAAGCAAAGAAGTACAAGTCTCAGTTTCAGATATGTATTCCCCAAATCTCAAACCTGGTGATTACCGGTTTCTATATTTTCATATATATACCTCCAATGCACATTAAAAAGAGGGACAAATTGCCAGCAAGAGGCTATTTACCATTAAACAAAATCTCTGAAAAATGTTCTTTAATAGAAGCTGAAAAGTCACCAGTATTATAGCAGCAATATTCTATGGACATGTTTTTATCTCCTAAAAGTAAAAGTGTGAATGTGGTAGCACATTATGTAACCTAATCAAAATAATAAAACCACAAATAGACTTTTATATATCTGATTGATTAGAGACATTGTTAAGCTTTTCGGGTTTTTTTTTTAAAGTTGTATGTCTTGATTCTTTGGTCCCTACAGAGGCAAATGCAGGAACAATAATGACAACTTACTCAGCACACAACTTTCAGATACTCATATCTTTGAAAAAATCAACCCATTTTTTCCAGTTGAAGTTTTTAATACTGCAAAGGGAGACATCCATATAGCAACTCTTTTTCATGGGACTGCAGCGGCAAATCCCTTTGTAGGATCAGGGCTCAAGACCATAAGTTTCTCTCCAGTGAGAACTATGTCCATGCCAAATGTAACTTTCAAAGTTCTGCTATTTCTGTACCTTCATTAAAAAAAGAAAAAAAATCACCAGACTGCTTTACAATATTGTATTTTATTTTATACGCTCTTAACTAAAACAGCTGCATGGTGATAAGTTGCAAAACAGCTTCTATTATAAAACCTTGTTTTTAGAAGTTCAAGACTTAAAAATATCTGTTGGGCAGAGTCCTACTAAGAAAAATTTCAGCCCCAAAGGCAAATGTTTTAGAAAGTGGTTTGCATCAGCAAGCACAGGGAAATCATGGAAATTTTTCTGCAGTCTTAACCACAGCGGATATTGCACTTCCACAGAAGCCAGTGGGAGTTTTGCTAACATAGGGACTTCAGGATCAGGTGAACTTTGACCACTTTTCAAAGATAAACATAAACAAGGTGATGAAAACCCACCATGTTAAATTCTCTCTGTTCCATCTAGCCCGAGGAAACAAAGTTGTGTGTGTTTAGTTTCTATATTTATTATTAATTTTAATATAGATTAAACTCATATGCTATATGTTGCTATATGGGAAAGCAATTTCAAATAAGTGATCTTTCTATTTGGACTGGAAAGTGGCAAGGTTTGTGTTTCTCCTTAGTTTGTGCAGGCGTGAAGTTCATAATCTTTGGCTGGCCTCCAAGGAAGGAAGTCCTGTCTCCTGCACACATGAGCTTCATTCCTGAGATAGACAGTTTTTAAGGGTGGTTGTAGTCCCAGAAGAGGACGAGTCCTTTAGGTGACCTGGTCCCCATCTATTTAGAGCCTTACAAATATGGAATGGCATCTTAAGCTTGTCTTAATGTTGTACAAGAATCCAGTGGAGCATATAAGGAGTTATCTGCTCTCACTGCTGCATTTTGCACCAGTTGCAGTTTTTCTAGGTCTGATACTTTCAAGCTCAGGCAAACTGCTTTGGAATAATCTAGTCAGAAAGCAATGAACACCATGCATGATCAAGGCAAGGCTGTGATCAACAAGAATGGAACACTAAATTCCTAGCCAGTTGGAGGCAGTAGAATGCCTTTCCTGAAGGTACTGTGCATACAAGTCCCAAATCAATGAGGAGACTATTAGGAGCCCTGAACTGCAGACTGCCTTGACAATTCATGAGCAGAGATCATCAGCTAGAGGAGACCGCATCACGGTAGTGAGCTCTTCGGCAATGTCATGCATTAATTCCATGTTGATTGTATTTAGCTTTAACAAACTTCTCATCCATACACTGGTCTCGGCCAAATACTGGCTTACCTAGGTTTTAACGGTGTTAGCACCAGTGGTCAATGACAGATAAAGTTATATACCATTGGCATACGAATGGCACCTGAGCCCATGAAGTCTCACTAATTCTTCTAGTAGGACAATGGAGTGATTAGAACCTGTGTAATTCCATAGTTGCATATTCTGGTGGCAGAGATGCATTTGTATACTAATACACACTGTGTGGAAGGATTGACACCATTTTAGTGGGTTTCCCTTTTCACTTTCCACATGCATGATACCAGGATGCTGTGATCAGCCATATCTAAAGCCGTGGAAGGGTCAAAGAGGGGGAGTATGGATTTCTGCCCCTTATGCCAGGACAGCAAGAGATTGTCCATCTGCCCCATGCCCAGTACCAAATCCTGTCCTGAAAGGCAATTAGGAAGATCCTAGAATAGTGACTGTGGACAGATGTGTTTTGAGCCAGTTTTCTGATTCTAAGCAAAGTAACTGTAAAACAAAGAAGGTTTGACACCAGACAGTAGTTGCACAGGTCTGTTGTATCTATAGAAGGTTTATTCAGGGCTGGCTGGATTGTAGCACGTGTTAAGGTGGGAGATAGAATCCCAACGTCTGATCTGGAAAAGGAAATCTCAATCAGAAGGGGCCACAGTTGCTCATCAAAGGACAAGAGTATTCTTTGCAAGTGGTGGGTCACGTTTCTATCAGGAGGGCCAAGGCTTCCTGAAACATGGACAGATTGAATTCAGGTATAATGGTATGGTTTTAGGTTAGTGCATGGTGTCGAATTTCACACTGTGACAAAGTTCCTCCTCTACCTTGGTGGGTCCTGCACTTATTGGTGGATTTGCTCACCTCAGTGATCTTCCCCACAGTCTGGATCAACTCCTCCTGTGTCTGATCAGGAGTTGGGAGGTTTGGGTGGAACCCGGGCCTATCTTCTACTCTGGGTTCCAGCCCAGGGCCCTGTGAATTGCAGCCGTCTATAGTGCCTCTTGAAACAGCTGCATGACAGCTACACCTCCCTGGGCTACTTCACCATGGCCTCCTCCAAACACCTTCTTTATCCTCACCACAAGACCTTCCTCCTGGTGTCTGATAACGCTTGTACTCCTTAGTCCTCCAGCAGCTCACTCTCAGCTCCTTGTGCCTCTTGCTCCCAGCTCCTCACATGCACTTCCTCTCCTCTGGCTCCTCCTCACCTGACTGGAGTGAGCTCCTTTTTAAACCCAGCTGCCCTGATTAGACTACCTTGATTGGCTGCAGGTGATCTAATCAGCCTGTCTGTCTTAATTGGTTCTAGCAGGTTCCTGATTACTCTAGTGCAGCCCCTGCTCTGGTCACTCAGGGAACAGAAAACTACTCATCCAGTGAGCAGTATATTTGCCCTCTACCAGACTCCTGGACCCCACTGGTCTGGATCTGTCACAACACACTGTGACAAGAAGTCTTCCTAGATACTGATCTTCTTGGCGAAGAAAGATAGTTCCAAAATAGCCTACTGACAAATGAAGAGTCTCAGACCTGGCAAGTTATGAACACACACTTGCCAGAATTATTGACATAAATGACTCACCCATAAATACCCACTTCCTTCTCCTTGACCATGGTTCTCAGAAGCTCTGTGCCAGATGGAGAGAGATGGAAGGAAAGTTGCATGCCAGAGGCAAACAAATTAAAATACAAAGAATTTCTTCAAGCTTATGCTGAGGCTGTGCTGGCAGCCAAGGCACCCTTCTCCTCCATTTCTGTACTGACCACCCAAAACGGCTTTACAGGATGGTGAACAACTTAACCAATGAAAAAGCAGCAAAGAATCCTGTGGCACCTTATAGACTAACAGACGTTTTGGAGCATGAGCTTTCATGGGCGAGTACCCACTTCGTCAGATGCATGTAGTGGAAATTTCCAGGGGCAGGTATATATATGCAGGCAAGCTAGAGATAATGAGGTAGTTCAATCAGGGAGGATGAGGCCCTGTTCTAGCTGTTGAGGTGTGAAAACCAAGGGAGGAGAAACTGGTTTTGTAATTGGCAAGCCATTCACAGTCTTTGTTTAATCCTGAGCTGATGGTGTCAAATTTGCAGATGAACTGAAGCTCAGCAGTTTCTCTTTGAAGTCTGGTCCTGAAGTTTTTTTGCTGCAGGATGGCCACCTTAAGCTCTGCTATAGTGTGGCCAGGGAGGTTGAAGTGTTCTCCTACGGGGATCTGAGGGAAGTGGCCTGTAGAATTTGATGTTGGAGAGTTGTCTGGCAGCCTCCTTTTGGTAGTCAGACCTGTTCATGATGACAACAGCACCTCCTTTATCAGCCTCTTTGGTTAATCTAAGTCGTGCAGAATGCAATGCCATCCACAGCCTCAGAAACCACCCAGACATTATCATCAAAGAGGCTGATAAAGGAGGTGCTGTTGTCATCATGAACAGGTCTGACTACCAAAAGGAGGCTGCCAGACAATTCTCCAACACCAAATTCTACAGGCCACTTCCCTCAGATCCCACTGAGGAATACACTAAGAAACTGCAACATCTACTCAGGACACTCCCTACATTAACACCGGAACAAATCAACACACCCTTAGAGCCCCGACCAGGGTTATTCTATCTACTACTCAAGATCCACAAACCCGGAAATCCTGGACGCCCCATCATCTTGGGCATTGGCACTCTCACTGAAGGACTGTCTGGATATGTGGACTCTCTCTACTCAGACCCTATGCCACCAGCACTCCCAGCTATCTCCTGAGGAAACTATAATGCATTGGTGACCTTCCAGAAAACACCATCCTAGCCACCATGGATGTAGAGGCTCTGTACACGAACATCCCACACACAGATGGAATACAAGCTGTCAGGAACAGTATCCCTGATGATGCCACAGCACAACTGGCTGCTGAGCTCTGTGCCTTTATCCTCACACACAACTATTTCAAATTTGATGACAATATATATCTCCAGATCAGTGGCACCGCTATAGGCACCCGCATGGTCTCACAATATGCCAATATTTTTATGGCTGACCTGGAACAACGCTTCCTCAGCTCTCGTCCACTCACGCCCCTTCTCTACCCATACTACATTGATGACATCTTCATCATCTGGACCCATGGGAAGGAGACTCTGGAAAAATTCCACCAAGATTTCAACAGCTTCCACCCCACCATCAACCTCAGCCTGGACCAATCTATACGGGAGGTCCACTTCCTAGACACCACGGTGCAAATAAGTGATGGTCACATTACCACCACCCTATACCGAAAACCTACCGACCGCTATGCCTACCTTCATGCCTCCAGTTTCCATCCTGGGCGCATCACACGATCCATTGTCTACAGCCAAGCACTGAAGTACAACTGCATCTGCTCTCACCCCTCAGATAGAGACCTACAAAATCTCCACCAAGCATTCTCAAAACTACAATACCCACACGAGGAAATAAGGAAACAGATCAACAGAGCCAGACGTGTACCCAGAAGCCTCCTACTGCAAGACAAACCCAAGAAAGAAACCAACAGGACTCCACTGGCCATCACATACAGTCCCCAGCTAAAACCTCTCCAACGCATCATCAGGGATCTACAACCCATCCTGGACAATGATCCCACACTTTCACAGGCCTTGGGTGGCAGGCCAGTCCTCGCCCACAGACAACCTGCCAACCTGAAACATATTCTCACCAGTAACTGCACACCGCACCATAGAAACTCTAGCTCAGGAACCAATCCATGCAACAAACCTCAATGCCAACTCTGCCCACATATCTACACCAGCGACACCATCACAGGACCTAACCAGATCAGCACACCATCACCGGTTCATTCACCTGCACGTCCACCAATGTAATATACGCCATCATATGCCAGCAATGCCCCTCTGCTATGTACATCAGCCAAACTGGACAGTCCCTACGGAAAAGGATAAATGGACACAAATCAGATATTAGGAATGGCAATATACAAAAACAGATCCAGACTAACACGGCTCCCCCTCTGATACGTCACCAATGCTGGCTGCTTGGAATCCACAGCAGAACACAGCATTACTTGCTGCAAGGAGCTATCATTCTATCAACTGCCTCCAGTGATGCACCTCAAATTATGTGCAACTGGACATCTTCTAGGCACAGACAACTTGGCAATCACATAGCAAGACTCATTAACGCAGGAGCAGGTTCCCCTGCATTCCCTGTTCTGCTTATCACTTTTTACCATGTGTTTATATGTGCAGCTTTCCAACGTTGGGTAGTATTAAACCCTAACCGCAACCACCTGAGCCGTTAATTGAACATTTTCTTCCTTGGTTCAAGGAGACGTTGATAGATTTATAAAACAAATCACCTCTTTCTTCCATAGTTAAAATTGGTCTGGTAAAGACATCTCCCTGGGATCGGCAAATTATAAGCTAATGATATCTAGTCAAAATTTCAGTTACACTCAACAAGGTCAATGCTTGGAAGAAATAAAATGCCACTCAGAAATGGAGATCAAAGTAACTCACTTCTATTCTTGCTGCTACCATAGAGACCAAGAAAAAAAATGAATAGATTTAACAGACTTAATTCTTCCTGAAATTTATAATTAACTACAAGGGAAAAGGGACAATTACCATATTTCTAAAGAATAAAAGATAAAAAGTTGAGCTTTTGAAAAGATATAATTACAAGACATATACAATGCACATTGGTTTGCTCTGTGTAATTTTCTTTAAGTTCCCAAAAGAAAGGTTATTTTTTTCTAGAAAACACAACATGTGCTTCATCAGTTTACATTTGTAATGTTCAGAATTCAAGGGCTAAAGACTAACAACAACTGGTATAATTCTGCCAAAACTTAACACTGGTAAATAAAGATCTGAAATAAATACTCAATTATACACCCCATCTGTTTCACATCTATGAATATATTCTCTAGCTAAGATAAATGGTAATCAATGAGAAGGGTTTTCCTTCTTTTCTAAGAGTGCATAGAGTAGCCAACAGTCACCCAATAGTAGTTAAAAGCTGCCCTCAAATGCCACTTCAGTTTAGAATTTAGTAAATTACATGTAAATTGCATGGAATCAGCACTATTACATTTTTAAGCTCTGGCAGGAAAACAACCCAGTTTGAAATGCTCATCAGAACCTAATAATGGCTTTAGAAAAATACTTCAATTTTATCTAAATTTGAATATTTGAGAAACTGAACAAAAACCACGAAATTTGCTTTGTTTGAGGTTTTTTCACAGACTTGAAATTTGGCACAAAAATCCTCAGCAGACCATGTTCTGCTTTATAACAGAATGTACATTTATTTATCCCAGAAGCTCAGTTCTGAAAGTAGAGGATGCACATTCATGAATGTTCACCTGAAATCCTGCAAAGAGAAACTGAGGAAGTTAACACTGTTATGAATTCTCCCCATGAGTAAGTAGAACTATGGTTATTATTTGTTTGATACCCAGCTAAATTTAGGGCTATTTATAAATTATTAGTAATAATGAGCCAGATCCTCAGCTCATGTAAGTGATCATAGCCAGACTGAGTTCTGAAAGGTTATGCCTATTTACATCAACTTTATTTTTATGAGACCCAGTGGGATTACTCACATGTATATATTAATTATTCTATGTGATTTTACCTTCTCTTGTCATTGCAGGATCAAATATAAAATTAAGACAATACTCACAGGCATGTAGGTGGCACTTCAGAAAGTCTCATTTAAGAGAATGGGTTAAACTCTCTTGGACTTACACCCGCTTTACATATCTGTGTGGAGTTACTCCAGATTTACACCAGTGTAAGGAAGAGAAAAATCAGACCCATTCTCTTGAATGGAGTAACTATACCATGCTAATAACTGCAGGGCTGGCTCTTTTCACTAATCATTCACTGATGTATGATCAGAATCTGGCCTGTATTTTATGGACCAGATATTCAGCTCTGACAGATGACTCAAAGAGGGGGTGAGAGATGTCTCTAGATCACCCCTCTTCTTTCTTGATGGCAGTCAGGAACCCATCCAGCCCGTTACAATTTAGAGCAGCCTAAGCAGTTGCTTTACGTTACGCCAGCTGAAATGGTCCCCTGTGGCCACTCTGATGTCAGAGGATTGTCAGAGCATGATGCACACCAACCATGACCCCATCATGTTCGCTTTCATGCTCCCAGAACACCTCGGCTGGGTGGGCCAGAAATGGGATCCAAATGTGCTGCCTTTATGGCACTCAAGGATTCCCCTGCACCAGGGAAATCCCCTGCAAACTGACAGCGGGTAAAGAATCCAGCCTTACATGCCTGTACATTGCCAAAGATAGCACAATAGAAACAACATCTAGTAATAGTATGATTAATACATGTTGGCAACATGAAAACGTACTACCCCAGGCACAGAATCTATTGCTCACCCTTACAATGATGCCAATAGAAAGTTGAGTTCTAAACTCTGGCTGTCCCTCTCTGAGCGGCGCTGGTTGGGAAAGGAGAGCTGTTGCTGAAGAATGGAGTGCCTGGGACCAGTGTGCTTTGTAGCGCTCCTCATTTCTGCGTTAGAACGGAACTGTATTTGCTCGTCCAGCACCTACTGCAGAGCACAAGTATGAGCGCTGGGGGTGGGAAAGGCCTGATCAGACTCCCAAAAGGACTGGTTATGCCCCTGTGAAGCCATGGAGCATCCAAACTACAAGCCAAGCCTCGGGATGGCACTCAAGAGAGCAGCACCGCATCATGCTGCCTGGTTCCTGTGTCAGTGTGTTGAGTGTGGAAGAGGCACCCGGCACTGTCTTCCTCTCTGGGAACTCTGACACCACCTGCTCAAGGCAAGGCAGAGTTTTGCCCTCATTATATGTATTGTTGCTGCCTGTTAGAATATAAATATATTGCCAGGTCACCAGGAGCTAATACAATAGAAGAGAGAAAGGTAGTTCTTGGCCAGTCAGATTCTGCAAGGCTGGATTTCATGTGATAAACTGATTATCTCAGTAAATAAGCATATGACCCTGCTCCTGGCAACATTAAGAGATACAGTTCTTTCCCCTACTTCTTCCTTGTAAACGTTTGAATGAATTAAGCCCCTGTAAAAGGTGCGAGACTGCCAGCCTTAGAGAGAGGAGTCTTATTAATTTACAGAACTGGACTGGAGCAATACAAGATTTTCCACATAGTTATTCTCAGGAAATATTCAGGACTGACTGGCCCTCAGGCTCACTCCTGGGACTGTCAACAAAATTGTCTGATAGCGATTTTTGGGATGTGCACATCTGTCCATTTGGAAACGGACTGAGACCTTCACACTCACTGCACATAGATCACCAAAGACCCAGGATCATTTTTCCCCTAACATCGAGGATGTTAAACGAATCCCTCACTGATTTAAACTGCTCTGCCATGACAGGTGAATCTGATTTCTGAGGTAAACATATATTTACATGAATGTGCAACCCACATGTTCTGCATTCTAGGATTAACACTGTATTCCAGTTGAAGTTGATAGTCAAGACCTCAGTGCAGGTGTAGTATTAACAGAACATTCACTATTTTCAACCCAAATTTTACTTTCTTAGCTGAGCAAAAGCCAAGCTATATGATATAATCTGGCCTGGCCTGTCCGTAGCCCCTTGCCTGGCTCACAAGAGAGAGAGGGCAAAAGGTGGAACCTTCCTGCCTCTTGCCCTCAGTGCATTGAGCAGACACTGATGCAGCTGCTATTGCACAAACTGCCTCCCAAAGGCAGAATGGCTGGACCCAAAGCCGGCAGGAAGTGGAGAGGAGTGCATGCTGAATTTTCCTAAGAGGTGGCAGAGCGGGCCTGTTCCCGTGCTCTCTGTGAACTTTCTGGATACTCCCGCTGGGGCGGAACAGCTCAGTGAAACCCCCAAAGGTATGTCTACACTGCAGCTGGGAGCAAGTTTGGGGTAGACAGACTTATACTAGCAGAACTTGAGCTAGTGCACTAAAAATAGCAGTGTGGACATTGCGGGATGGGATAGGGCTTGGGCTCTCAAGCCTAGAGGGCTAGATGGGCTTGAGAACCTGAACTCCTGTTATTTTTACTGAATTCTATTGACAAAATAATACCATAAAGCCATGTGGCTTATGTATCAGCAGAAAAGAAGCTAAATTAAGGACATGATCAATTCAAACAAACAAGAAGCCCATAAAAAAGCCCTGATTCAGCATTTCTGGCTCATGTGTTCAGTAAGAACATGGTGAGAGCAACAAAATAAAATCAGGCAGGCACATTTTGTAGTACTGAGAACATTCAACTTATTGTTTGGGGGAGTTACATTTTTCCTGGAAAAAAACCTGTTTAAATAGAAATCAAGATTTGGGACAAGTCTTTAACAAGTTCGATCCATTGGGCTGTTGAATTTATAGGGGTCTAAATAATACCTTCATGTATATTACACAGCAATTTAAAAAAGCCTATTTATTGCATAACTATTGACTTGACCGCTCTCTGTACGTTATTTTTTATAAACTGGAAATGCTGCAAATACCACAGTAAATTTAATGACCATGTGTTGACTTTTTACTAGCACTGACTGTCTGCACCTTAAGTAAATTTATGTTCCCTTTGTATTATTTTCAAAACCTGAGGAAAAACAACTAAACATTTACTATCTCTTCATATTAAGATCCACATCTTCGAAGGTGGCCATTACACTTACACGCACAAATCAGGTTAATGGATGCCTAAATATGTGCAATTACTTGATTTTAGGCTAAAAATGACCATTTTGAGGCATAAATGCAAGATTTGAGGATATAATGTGTGCACAACAATTTTATCAAATATCAAATGCACTGAGCCAAATTCTGCTCTCATGAATCCTGAAGTTACTGGCTTCAGTAGAGTTATTCCAGATACACACTGATGTGAACATTACCAGAATTTGGGGCAGTACAGCATAAAACCATCAACATAGCTATTTTAATACTGTGCAGAAAAAACACAGGGGAAACATCTATAAAATATGTATTACAAGTTATTGCAATTTTTTTAATACTTTGAAGCTTTTAATTGCTGCAGGAGTCACTCACTGCCCACTTTTATAGGGTAATACAGAGTTCCAATGGGTGCAGACATGCACTTTGGACTGATACCCAGTTGTTCTCCATGGTTCCATCCAACTCTACCACCAGTGACTTGCTGCAGAGATTGACTATCCTATCTGCTTTCCCCTGCTCACTTCACCTTGAGCGCTGGTTCATGTATCTACCAGTGTAGTCAGTGAGGTAAGAGGTACAGGACACAGATCTGATGGGAAGAACGGTATCATGGATATGTGGAAGTGGAGGACCTGCTTATAACTGAGGGAGTGAAATGGTTGTGACCCCATGTATGTTACTCTCCACAGGGCTCCATGGAATGCAGAGTTGACTCAGTTCACATGTTCATCATCCATTCGTAGAGCAATTATGTCAGAGGCAGCTTGTTGTTGTTGTTAATAAAAGGAAGGCCAGGTTCCGCTCGCAGTTACACCGAATGCAGACTAGCTCTACTGCAGTCAGCACAGTTATTTATTACATGTGTCAGCACTAACCTTAGGGGCTGTCAAAGCCTACAGCTGCAAGTCCCCACCTGGAGACCTAGAAATGTCAGGGTTAATCCAAGTTCTTAAAGAAGTATCTAACCGTTTTCCTTGCAAAGCAGCCTCAAAAATGTAAACTGAACATTAGGGCTGAAAGTGCGCACTGAATATTTTATAAAGACCTGGAGTTATTCTGAGACCCCTGACAGTTGCCCAGAGCTGGCCTTTGAGTTCAATGAAATCAATTGCTAGAGGTCCCTCAATTATGTGACTGTAGGACAGCCCTACTCAGACTCCTGCCAATGACACGAGAGTTGGCACCAGCACCATCTCATCTGCTAAATGCAGCTAAACTGTCTCATTAGCTGAGCTGAATGTGTGACCTCTGGCCACAAGGAGGAGCAGGTAGCATGAGTCTGGGCATGGTCTGAAGGCAAAGGACTCCTGTTTTCTAATCCCAGCACTGAGTCCAATTACCTCTGTGGCCGAACTCAAAGTCACTTTATCTTTCTGCCTTAGTTTCCCCACCTGCAGGAGATGGAGAACAACACTTGCCTTCCGCACAAGGGTGATGGTGATGGTCATTAATGAACTGCTGTTCTTAGGCATATTTTTATTGCTAGACTGCTGGTGTATTGAGACCACTGCTCATCATGCTGGCCAGTATTGTGTCATTGTTAACTTGTGCTTGCACGTCTCTTGGCTGCATCCAAGACTTGCTGTCTCTCTTATACTTAGACTACATGCTCTTCAGATCAAGGACCATCTCTTTGGTCTATGGCACCTACCACGATGGGGCCCTGACCTGTGACTGGGACTTTTAGGTGTTACCGTGATACAAACAAGTATTATTTACACAATACTCAAAATGTTCTTGTCACCACACACAGCAAAAGCGCTCTGTAAAATACTACGCAAACACTGAAATTCACCAGAATTCACTTCAAGCCCTCTGTCAGATAGGGGATTCCCAGAACCTCAGCTTATTCAGTACAACTCTCCTTTACAAATGTTGGCACCAAGCATGAACCCCACTCCAAGTATTTCAGTTCCGCTTCTTCTGCCACAAAACGCCAACAGTGACCTAAAAATGCCTCCCATCATTTTATATTAAATTAGTTCACTAAGTCTGGGGAGTTCCCACAAAAATCCTTTTACTTAGCCCTTTCCTCAAATGCTCAGGCCAGTGACCCACATGGAGGTGCGATGATGCGAGGAATCACTTAAATACGTATTTGGAGGGTGGATGGGATTGTTTAGAAGGCCAATTCAATGGCTCTGACCCTGGCATAATACAGCAGAATTCAGACCAATGCATTTTGATTTTTAAGGCCTAGAGATACAAATCAAAGCTATGTTTTGCCCAAGAAAACCACATAAGCTACAGAAACTTGCTACTCTCCAATCAGAAATGTTGTTGCTATCTAAACTACATCTGATTGGCTTCTCTAAAATGCTAGGACATATAATACAATCCTCAGATTTTTAAAAAAGAACATGATTGCCTGTTCCCACATTTAAAGAATAAGCTGGCATGATATATTGAGACTATATGTGCATTTTAACATCTATTTTGAAACTGCTCCAGTACTACAGATATTAATAGACAAAAGCAAAGTCTAAGGTAAAATATCAAACCATTTTCCTTTTACAGGTAAAAAACACCACCATATCATTTAGGTATAGAAACAAACAGTGTAACCCCTCAGATAAAGAGAATAAAATGCCCACTGAAGCAAGGCTTAGTTATTTTATCTTGCAATCTGAGACACTACATACTTACTCTGTTTAATTACAGGAACAGAATAATAGCAGAAAGATATGCACCCAAAACAGTAATGTTTCAGTCCTACCTTGGTTGTGACAATGCACAGACAATCCATTCTGCAAATCTCCACAGGAGTGTATGTAAATCATAAATCAGCAAGGTTGAGGAAAGGCTTTTGAAACAGCATGAACAGAACCAGAGACTTGAATCTGCACAGCCTGCTTTTCCAATAGGGGCCCTCATAAGAAACTGGAGTCCTCCTCCACAATGCTAAAGGCAGTCATTATTCTCACAGGGATCTGAAAATCCACTAGAAATCATCTCAAGCAAAACTTCCAGGTGGCTTGTTAAGCTTGATTGCTGCATTGTTCAATCTGTGATCAAAATATTCTGTTAAATAGTATGCAGGATTCTAACTGGGAATATGAGAACCACAACAAGCACAAAAGAGCAAAAGCATCACATTTCAGCTCTGACTCTGATTACACAGTTCTGATCTGCTGTTCCAGTATACCCATCAGATTTCCTTTTCCAAGTCTCTCTCTCTCTCTCCCCTCTTCTTCCCTGCTAACTCTGAATAAGCACAACATACACAACTACTGGGCCCATCTATCAAAGTGCTGTCACTTCTCTGCCAAAACAACTGCTTTGGGTTGTAAAGGTTTTTATTAGGAGCCTGATTCCTGTGAACACGTGAACACTTGCATGATTGAAACACTAAGGTATACACGCTGGGTCATGCGTCACATCTACAATCCCTCAGAGTTACTAGGGTGGATTCTGATTCAGGAAGTGAATATAACAGCTGGATGATAAGAACTTTCAGAATATATAACAAAAAAAATGTCAGGTTAGTAAAAAAAGTTAACTGCCTATTTACACTGGCATGCAACGCCCTGGGGTGCAATGTTGGTATAATTATAGTTCACTGCACACAGAAAAAAAAAACCTCTTTATACATTACATAAAACTAGAGGGACTATTTTTTAAAGTTACGAAAAAAACTTCAAAGCTTTTAATTAAAAGAACACCCCCAAAGGACAGTTTTAAAACTTCTCAAATTCTTTCCCAAACTTTCTGTGGATCCTTGTCAGCATCAGAGTCTTAATCTGCTCATTTCATGTCCTCTCTGAGTTGCTGACTGTCCTGCAATCTCCCATAGAAAACAGGGTAGCCACAAAGCCCCTACCTTTCTTGCAGCGATGCTGGTGTAGAACTTGCCTTTGAGGTGTCTGACATGAATCATGCTGAGTAAGAAAGCTCTCTGTCAGCTCTTAAAGTCTTCCCTTTCTTATAGAGAGAGACAGAGAGAGAGAGAAGGGGAAAGATATGTAAAATGAAAGCTCTGGCTGAAGAGAGAGGAAAAAATCAATGCCTCCTATTCACTGGAAAAAAAAATACAGCCAACTGGACCGTTGACAGCAACAAGAGGAAACGTCTAGACACCCATACATTACAATTCACCTTTTCAATCTATCGGACAGCACACTTTCCCCATGGGTGCTATGCTGAGAACCTCTCGTTCTCACTCAGCTAAAGTATGTTTTCAATTAAAAAAAAAACTTTTTCAAGAAAAAAAAAAGGAACGTATAAGAGTCATCTATCTCCCTTCCACAAATTATCAAGGTTATAACCATAATATACTCATGATTGCTAAAGAAGCAAGAAGTTCAGGAAATGACACACAATTATTTTGCCAAAATGAGGTCACTGCTACCAAAGTTTTTAAAAAATCCATAGTGAATCAGACATGTGGTCAGAATCAGACAGCAACCAAAAGAAAAATAACCCACAAACTATTGAAGTTTTACAGGATATAAAATCTTAAAAGGAGACTCTCCAGAGCTTTTAGGACTTAAGACACTTTAATGTCTTCTGAATAACTTCACTGTTTGTGCAGAAAACTGGATTTTTGTAGGTGACACATTGAAGCCTGTACGTTTAGTCCATACTGTGGTTTATTCCATTAGTCAACAGTTTTATTAAAAAACTGGCTAAAAGAATCACTGAACATTTCTTGCTTCACCTGGCCCGCGTACCACTGAAGGGCCAATTAACTCATTATATGGTCTCACCAAAGCCCTGTTTGTAATCTGGGCAGGGCAGGGTAAATGGGAATCCAAATAACTCTAAAACAGGGAGGGATCTGACACCCACATTTACAACACCTTCATTTGATTTCCTGTGTGCTCCTCTATCTGTTGCATTCGATCTATTACAGGAACATTGTGTGAATTGCTTTCATTTTTAAAAATTACTTAATGACTTGGCTGTAAAAATTCACTCCATAGTCAAAAACTGGTTACCAGGATACATTTCCAAACATATCTCTAACGGCCTGATCTGTAAACACACATGTGAACAACTCTATTCCTGTGAGTAGTCCCATTGGGCTCATGATCCAATTTACAAGGTATTACATGAAAAGTGAAGCAATGGAACTCAGTAAGAACTACTTACATGAGTAAAGTGATCCACAGATTTCATCTATGCTCCAATTTGTGCAAATCCTGAATACAAACCATCGTCTCCATGTGTAAAATTAACCACTGTGTGCATGCAAAAGTGTGGGCTTTGCTTGTACAGTACACAAGTTTACTGTGTGCTCATGCCTCCGTCATCCTCCTTTAGCTTACAGTAGAATAGACTTGTGCTTCTAGGGCTGAAGGTCCCTGTTTGATCCTCCCAGATGACCATTGTGTCTGTATGTATGAGGTCACCATTTGTTCCACATGCATGAACAGTAAGTTAGATAAAGCCAGTGCTGCATTGGTAGGGAAGCTGACTGATTCAGTGGTTCTAATTTTTTTTTTGAAGCTGTAAATCACAAACCACCTCTCCATGCAACCTCTCAATCCCTATTCCAAAAATGCTCTCCAGCAACTATCCTGTTCAGATGCATTAAGCATACAAGCAATACTGGGGAACAATATTTAAGAGACAAGATGAAAGCACACTTATTTTAACACTGTGGATTCAGGTGCTTCATTATGTCCTTCCAAAGGTAGATCTTTGCTGATTATTTCTTCTCTTTGAACGTTTGATTTTACATTTATTAGCACCAGTTCTCCCTACATTGCCAGCATCCCCCACTACTCCATTTTCTGTAGGTCATTTTGCAATGTGGTCCTATCCTCCTGTATGTTCTCCACCTCTTCAATTTTCATGTTAACGATAAATATGATCATGACTGAATTACACTATAGAAACACCTGACAAAATTTAGCTATGAAGCAGTCACCTAGGGAGAAAAGAGACTATTTTAGTTGTTCCTGTGGTAGGGCTATCAATTAATCGCAGTTAACTCATACAATTAACTCAAAAAAATTAATCGTCTTTAATCGCACCGTTAAACAATAGAATACCAAATGAAATGTATTAAATGTTTTTGGATGTTTTTCTACATTTTAAAATATATCAATTTCAATTACAACACAGAATACAAAGTGTATAGTGTTCACTTTGTATTATTTTTTATTACAAATATTTGCACTGTAAAAATGATACACAAAAGAAATGGGTTTTTTTCAATTCACCTCCTACAAGTACTGTTTCTTCATCATGAAAGAGCAACTTCCAAATGTAGAGGTTTTTTGTTACATAAGTGCCTGCAAGTCCATTCAGTCCTACTTCTTGTTCAGCCAATCACTAAGAGAAACAAGTTTGTTTACATTTACGGGAGATAATACTGCTCATTTCTTAATTATAATGTCACCTGAAAGTAAGAACAGGCGTTCGCATGGCACTGTTGTAGCCGACGTTGCAAGATATTTATATGCCAAATGCACTAAAGATTCATGTGCCTCTTCATGCTTCAGCCATCGTTCCAGAAAATAATGCATTGATTAAATTTGTGACTGAACTCCTCGGGGGAGAATTGTATGTCTCCTCTGTTTTACCCGCATTCTGCAATAGCATTCATGTTATAGCAGTCTCGGATGATGACCCAGCACATGTTCATTCTAAGAACACTTTCACTGCAAATTTGACAAAATGCAAAGAAGATAACGATGTGAAATTTCTAAAGATAGCTACAGCACTCGACTCAAGATTTAAGAATCTGAAATGCCTTCCAAAATCTGAGAGGGACGAGGTGTGGAGCATGCTTTCAGAAGTCTTAAAAGAGCAACACTCTGATGCAGAAACTACAGAACCCAAACCACCAAAAAAGAAAATCAACCTTCTGCTGGTGGCATCTGACTCAGATGATGAAAATGAACACACGCTGGTCCTCACTGCTTTGGATCATTATCAAGCAGAACCCCTTCATCAGCATGGACACATGTCCTCTGGAGTGTTGGTCGAAGCATGAAGGGACATATGAATCTTTATGATATCTGGCAAGTAAATGCCAGATAAAACAGTGCTATGCAAACACCTGTTCTCACTTTCAGCTGACATTGTAAACAAGAAGCAGGCAGCATTATCTTCTTGAAATGTAAACAAACTTGTTTGTCTGAGCGATTGGCTGAACAAGAAGTAGGATTGATTAGACTTGTAGGTTCTAAAGTTTTACATTGTTTTATTTTTGAATGAAGGTTTTTTTGTACATAATTCTACATTTGTAAGTTCATCTTTCATGAAAAAGAGATTGCACTACAGTACTTGTATTAGGTGAATTGAAAAATATTATTTCTTTTGTATTTTACAGTGCAAATATTTGTAATAAGAATTAAATATAAAGTGAGCACTGTATTCTGTGTTGTAACTGAAATTAATATATTTGCAACTGTAGAAAACATCCAAAAACATTTAAATAAATGGTACTCTATTCTTGTTTAACAGCGCAATTAATCACAATTAATTTTTTTAATCACTTGACAGCCCTAATAGCTTGTAAGAAAAAACCCAAGCTATAATACAACGTAAAACCAAGAGGAAGGTTTCCATGATTTTTTATTAATATTCTGTTAAAACAGTGTTTTTAAGTATTTTCTAGATTGTTTAAAACCCAAACCTGGCAGTGCTAAGAATTTCAAAGCTAAATTGACTACAAACAAAACTGAAACCGGCATTATTGTTAAACCTGAATGAAAAACAAGAAGTAAACAAAAGGCACTGGAAGTTCAGCAATTTTGAAAATCAGACCACTTATTCAGATACTGAACATTAGGCACCCATTTTTGAAAATCTTGGTCTTAAGTCTTTTGTATTTCATGACATCTGTCAGTCTGTACCATAATAGTGTTGACATTTTATTTGTCAAATTGCCAAGTGTTTGTCCAGCACTCTAAGCATCATATACACCTCTACCCCTTTATAAGACCACCCATTATAACATGAACTTGGATATAACGTGGTAAAGCAGCGCTCCAGGGGGCGGGGCTGCGCACACCAGCGGATCAAATCAAGTTCGATATAACGCAGTTTCACCTATAACACAGTAAGATTTTTTGGCTCCCAAGGACAGCGTTATATTGAGGTAGAGGTGTATACAGAATACATAGGTAAATACATCACTTTTACAAATGTGGACAGGGATTTGTTTAATTTGGTGGATCTCAAATTGTGGACCAGGGAGCACCTGGTAGTGACACGCAAATTGCTGGCTGGTCGCATAGTGCTAGATCCTTCCCCTTGTTTCCTGTTGCTAAACTGCCTTGAAAGTTGCTAAAAATAGCTTAATTGCTTTCCCGCTGTTTCTTTTTAACAAAAGCAATTGATGTAATTGCAATAATGGGACAACCCTTCTAGTTAGGGTTCATCTGGGCACCCAATTAGCACTCAGTTAATGTGGGTTATGATTGGTTTGTTATTGGGTCACCACTGGGAGGAAGGGGTCTGAGCAATCATGTATAAGAGGAGAAATGGCTCTGAAACAATCTCTCTGTTAAGATGTGGTCCATGCTACGGAAAAGTTTGGGAAATCCTAAATTGGTAGCTCCCCTACAGGTATCCCTCCTCATGGTTTCTATAATTAAAGGGCAACTAAAATGATTAGGAGTTTGGAGAGGGTCCCATATGAGGAAAGAGACTCTTCAGCTTGGAAAAGGGGAGATTAAGGAGGGATATGATAGAGGTATATAAAATCATGAGTGATGTTGAGAAAGTGGATAAGGAAAAGTTATTTACTTATTCCCATAATACAAGAACTAATTAAGAAATTAATAGGCAGCAGGTTTAAAACAAATAAAAGGAAGTTCTTCTTCACTCAGCGCAGTCAGCTTGTGGAACTCCTTACCTGAGGAGGTGGTGAAGGCTAGGACTATAACAGTGTTTAAAAGAGAACTGGATAAATTCATGGTGGTTAAGTCCATAAATGGCTATTAGCCAGGAGGGGTAAAGAATGGTGTCCCTAGCCTCTGTTTGTCAGAGGATGGAGATGGATGGCAGGAGAGAGATCACTTGATCATTGCCTGTTAGGTTCACTCCCTGTGGTGCACCTGGCATTGGCCACTGTTGGTAGACAGATACTGGGCTAAATGGACCTTTGGTCTGACCCAGTACGGCTGTTCTTATGTTCTTAAAGGCTAAGCCCAGAACAAAATGTAAAACAGGGAAAAATTAAATCAATAGCTCATGAGACTTTGGGTCAAAAAGTAAAAGTGAAGGTCAACGCAAATGCAATTCTGCTCCTTATGGCTGCAGCAGCCCCTGACAGTAGTAGGTCTCCTGTGGTTTTACTGCAAGGGTAATATTTTCCACTGTGCACCTGTAAAGGGGATCACTCACCACAGGAGCACCTCCTTGTGGCCAGGTATCACGTAGCAGCTATCTCCCCATACAGTGACCCCTGACAATGGTGACCCCATTGCTGCAGCGGTCTCTCTTCCTGCAACTTGGCCCTTCAGCCAGATCAGGCTTTATTCCACCTCTTCTGGGGTAACAGATAATCCAACCAAACTATAGTGCAATGACCTTATAGCAGGTCTTCATCTGTCTCTGGGCTCTGTTGTCCTTTCATCCCTTACCTCAGGGAGTTTCACCCCACCTTCCCCAGTGAACAGTAGGAGAATCCAGACCTACCCTAACCTCAGGTTTCCAGGCCAAGGACCCTGTACCTGGCCCACATCTGCTCCCTCAGACTCGTTGTTACCTTTTCTATCCCCCCAGAAAGTGACTGCAGATTCTCTCCCTGCAGCCCCCTTCTGCTACAAACTTCCTCTCTTCAGAATAACCAGCCTGCTCCTGCCTAACTGGCCTTCATGTTCAGTTAAGCCTCGCTCTCTATCCAGGTGACATAATTGACTTCTAAGGTCCACATTAACCCCTTCAGGGCCTGGTGGTCTCATTGCACCACAGCTCACAGGTAAGCACAATTGTACAGAACTATGCACCTCAGCATGGAGGGGCAGGATCTGCAAGGTTTACTGTAGCTCTGGAGCTGCAGTGTGGCTCCTCTTCCACTCCATGACCTGTTGGGGAGGACTCCTTCCCTTCCAGCCCCTCTGAAGATCCCCACATACAGTCAATTACTTGGAATGCCCACTGGGGCTTCCATTTTGCACTAGTCTATCCAAGTACCTCACAGCCCAAGCACCTACACATGAAGCAAGTCAAATATCCATTTTCTAATGGACAACATACACTTTTGAGGACTATAAATTTAGGGCACGATTGTGGCATTTGGTTGCTTCTCCCTGCATACCCAGACAGTTTTTCAGGCCTATATGGAGACAGTGAGGTACACTCCTAGCCTTTGGTGTGGAGCACAGGATGAGGAAGGCTCTTTGTGCTATCCCAATAGCCCTGCCAGGATCATAAATAATCAAGCCTTTAAAAAGCACCATGCCTTTATAATTCACAACTCCTGTTTAATGTTTTACTTTATTATTTTTCATACAATGACATAACTGTTTTATCTCAAACACCCACAAATCTCTTATTCAGAATGAAACAGAAGTGCTTCAGTTAAATATGCAACACTGGGTTACGTGGGCGGCACGCCCAGCAGTAAAAGCACAAGGGTAATGCTTCCTAAAGTGGCTCTCAGCTTTCAAGTTACACAGTGCTATCAAGATTTCATTTTAATTCCCAGCCACTCTGACTAGTGAAATTAACATCCAATCAGTCATCAGCATCTGAAAAGCGTGATACGTATGTTTAAATACATAGCCAGCCCGATATACACCTCTACCCCAATAAAACGTGACCCGATATAACACGAATTCAGATCTAATGTGGTAAAGCAGCGCTACAGGGGGCGGGCCTGCGCACTCCGGCAGATCAAAGCAAGTTCAATATAACACGGTTTCACCTATAACGCAGTAAGATTTTTTTGGTTCCTGAGGACAGCGTTATATCAGGGTAGCGGTGTAGCTGAATGTCACTGTCATAGCAGTGCACAATTGACATTAAAGCACAGTCACTTAAAAAAGGGATTAGACAAAATGCCTCTTTCACATAAAGTGATACAACTAGCAAATATCAGAAATTAAAATAAAACTTCTGCCACAGTGGAAAAATCCCAGTTTCAGGAAGTTCATTGTTTGGGAATGCTGGCCAGGACGATGGAATTCTAACCTAGTGTGCTCAGTGTACTTGGGATCTTCATCTCAGGGTAACTAACTTGCATGAGTTATCACCAGATAAAAACACAGTGGAAACCAGGTGCTTCAGTTTTACAAGGTTATCTCCCCAAGGTCAACCCCTGACAGTGGTACAGGACTTTTTACCTCATGGTGAAACTAAAGTGCCTGATCTTCACTGTACCTCAGTAATAGCTCATGCATGTTAGTGATACACTTTTTTTTTTAGCCGTGAAGATAAGGTCAATGTAATAGTTATTTCTATGCAGATTTTTATTTGTGAGTAGGGCAGACAGCCTCTTGCTGGGGTCAAGAAGGTCCTGATACTTTACCAGGGGCTTTAAGTGAAGAGGTGTGTGATGTAGCGCTCTTCCTTTGGATGTTGACACTGGGAATGACATTTCCTGACCATGGACACAGAGTTAGCACAATTGATGCTGCGTTCCCCAATTAGTAAATGAGGAACATCACATCTTATGCCCTGCCCTGTGACATCAAGAAAACTATTTGGGCCATGTCTGCTGCTTAATTGGTAATTTCCAGTCCTGGAACTTCAGCCATAAACATAATGGATCAAATTCTATGAGGGGCTAAGCATGTTTAATGCCCACTGAGATCAATGGGCTATATGATTATTTCAGCTTGATACTGGGGACACAGTATACAGGTATACTGTATACAGGTCCTGATCCTGCAAGTTGCTGAATGCCCTCATTTCCCATTGACTACAATGAGAATTAAGGGTGTTCAGCAACCTCCCAGAACCAGGCTAATAATCAGCAGATCTCAGGACACAATTCTGCAAATCTTAACCACACCGAGTAGAACTTACATATCACTCGGCATGAGTAAGGACTGCAGATCGAGTGGAAACACAGCGGCAAGAGAAAATCAGAAAGACATGCTGGATCATTGCAGTTATGGATTTTAAGGAGTTAACAAATGACAAAGCCAACATAGTTTACACATAGCCAGTGAGAAGGTCTTAGACAAGAGGTAATAAATAACCCGCAAGTCTTCAGTGTTAGAGAAACAAAGCTCTTTAGAGGTCAACTAATTATCCCAACCCAGTTAACTTCTATTTTCTTTTCCTATTTTCAATTTGCTGCTATTAAAAGTCCAAATCTTTTTATTTAACTTGGAAAAAAATCAAATGACTTCAGTGCTGAAACCTTCCATGGTAATACTGAGCCCAGAGAGAACTATTACAGCCAAGTTGTGAGTACATGAAAATGCCATAGACGTTATAACAGAAACACACAAACACCCTTAACTCCATCATTTCAAACAGTGTGACTATTATAAGTAATACTGTAACAAAAATCCCTAAACTGTAACCTTGTAGTCATGCTGCTTCATTTACCACTCAGGGTACACTTATACTACTAGAACTATCATTAGTTTGTCAATACAAAAATCATCTCATCTGCTGACATATTCACATTCTGCCTTCCCAACTTTTTATTTAGCTACCAAGAAACTAGGTTACAGTTTATACTGAGAAGCCTTAAATAAATCTAAGGAAAAAGGAATATCCTGCACAATGAACATTGCTTAAACTTTAAAAAAAAGTATCACAAGATCAACACAAAAGCTCTGAGGCTTCAACTGCTCCCTAACATCAGTGGCATTTATGCCCATGATACAGATCTAAAATCCTGTATGGAATGGTATTAAATCCATAGAACTAGCAACGTATCAATAAACGGCTGTTATAAACCTGATCTGAACCTTCCCAACAATCTAAATTCATTAAAAGCAAGAGATTATTACATGAACTGAAAACTCAATTTACTCTATACATTTCATCTCTATAAATTTATACCTTATACAATTCATCTCCAAAGAAATGGTATACGAAGGTCACCAATATATTTCATCACACAATAAAAATAACCACAGTTCTTACCTTTGTCGTCGTGTCTACAGAATGATTTTCAAAAGACTGATTCTCCTTATTGTGTTCATCACATAATACGGATCCATCTGACCCATCGGAAACCGCAGACTATAAAAAAAATTCAAATAAAGCAAATGATATTCACAGAATACTACTACTTTTAATTGGAAGCATGAGTCCAGACATACAGGAGTGCAACCGTGCCTCTAATCCACACTTGTAGCTCATGAACCAGATCTGGCCCTCAATTTCTTGCCATTTGTCATTCTCCGTGGCTGATTCTGCAGCCTCTCCCACTGAAGCCTATGAGCTAATCCTGAAAAGTGCTGAGTGACCTCAACTCTCACTGACTTCAAAGGGAGTTGAGGGTGTTTAGCATCTCACAAGATCAGGCCATAAACATGGAGAGTGAAATCTTGGTAGGGCTGCTAACTTCCTAACTGCACAAAACCGAACACCTTGGCCCCACGCCTTCCCCAAGGTCCTGCCCTCCACTCACTCCACACCCGCCCCTCTGTCACTCGCTCCCTCACTTGCTCATTTTCACCAGGCTGGGGCAGAAGGTTGGTGTGCGGGAGGAGGTGAGGGCCCTGGCTGGGGAGGCGGGCTCTGCAGTGGGGCTGGGGATAAGGGCTCTGGGGTGCAGGAGGAGGGCTCTGGGCCGAGGGGTTTGGAGTGAGAGAGGGAGCTCTGAGCTGGGGCAGGGGCTTGAAGTGTGGGAGGGGGTTCAGGGTGTGGGTTCCGGGAGAGAGTTTGGGTTCAGAAGGGGACTCAGGGCTGGGGTAGAGGGCTGGGGTGTGAGGGGGATGCGTGGTGCGGGCTCCAAGAGAGAGTTTGACTACAAGAGGAGGGCTCAGAGCTGGGGCAGGTGGTCAGGGGTGCAGGAGGTAGTTTCGATGCGGGAGAGGCATGGAGTTGGGGCACAGGAAGGGGTGCGGGCTCCGGGTGGCACTTACTTCGGGTGGCTCCCCAGAAGCGGCGACATGTCCCTTGGCTCCTAGGCACAGGGGCGGCCAGGTGGCTCTGCGCCAATGGAAGCCGCAGAGCCAGCACTTGGGGTGGGACAATGCGCAGAGACCCCAGCCATCCCCCTGCCTAGGGGCCGAGCAACATGTCTCTGCTTCAGGGGAACCACATGGAGCCAGGTAGGCAGGGGCAGCTCTAGGTATTTTGCTGCCCCCAGCACAGCAGGCAGGCTGCCTTCGGCGTCTTGCCTGCAGGAGGTCCTCGGTCCCACGGATTCAGTGGCATGCCTGCGGAAGGTCCGCCGAAGCTGCGGGACCAGCGGACCTTCCGCGGGCATGCCGCCGAAGGTAACCTGCCTGCCACCCTCATGGCGACCGGCAGAGCACCCCCCGTGGCTTGCTGCCCCAGGCACGCGCTTGGCGTGCTGGTGCCTGGAGCCGCCCTTGCAGGTAGGGAGCCTGCCAGCCCCTGCACCTACCAGACTTTTAATGGCCCAGTCGGCTGTGCTGACCAGACCTGCCAGGGTCCCTTTTCAACTGGGTGTTCCTCTAGAAAACGGGATGCCTGGCAACCCTAAATCCTGGATGAATACCAAAACTCCCACTGACTTTACTTGCGGTCTAGATTTCACTCGGAGCAACCGCAGAAATGGACCCAGTAACTGTATACTGTAAACCAGGGGTTCTCAATCTTTCTCTTTCTGAAGCCCCCCCCCAACATGCTATAAAAACTCCATGGCCCACTTGTGCCATAACAGCTGTTTTTCTGCGTATTAAAGTCAAGGCAACTGTTATGAGGTAGCAAGCATGGCAATTGCCCAGGATACCACACTACAGGAGACCCCGCAAAGCAAAGTTGTTCAGGCTTCAGTTTCAGCTCTGGGTGGCCGGGCTCAGGCCCCCAGGCTTCAGGCCCATGTGGTGGGGCTTCGGCTTTCTGCCCTGGGGTCCAGCAAGTCTAATACTGGCCCCGCTTGGCAGACCCCCTGAAATCTGCTCGTGGCCCGCCAGGGGCCCCAAGACCTCTGGCTGTGAACCACACTATCCACAATTGTCTCAGTTCTTAATTACTGCAGAAAATTCTCTAAGTTACATATTTTTGAAAGTGCTCAACATTTGTGAAAGGTCATGTCTGCAAATATTTTTAAATGAAATACAATGGGGTGGGGGAGATGTTTTGTTTACATAGCATTCAGTTTTCCAATGTTTGCAAAAAGCCATCACAAAATACAAGCCTTCTTTCAAAATATCTGCAATACCAGGATATAGGAAAAGGCCAATGGTTCCACACTAATTTATGACCAAACTTCTCGTGTAAACCATTTTCTTTGAACTGATTTATTTATAGATTATAGGCAAAGTGTTTAGTGCTTGTGGTTTTCCTACTAAACATTCAGCACAGTACTGTAGATTTTTCATTTATGAGATAAATATTAATAGCTTTTCAAGAACACGGAACCGGAAAGTGGGGTGGAATCAAACAGTGCTATGCTCTGTCCCACATGCTGTTGAGTGCCATAAAAATCATGAGTGATGTAAAGCCGTCCTGATTAGACCATTCACTGGGAGCAGTCAATTTTAACACAACAGGCAAGCAACTGTCAGCATTTTAAATAGGCCAACTACTGCCAGCACCATTTAGAAAACAATGGGCCAGTGCCAAAAAAATGGCCCAAATCCTATCCACATGTTCAAATCCTCTGGTGCTAACTTGTTTATTTAGCGCTTAGTCCAGTAATGTACAGAGCACTCTAAGCCCCATCCAGCAAAGTACTTAAACGCGTGCTTACCTTCACTGAAGCCAGTGGGACTAGAGACATGCTTTAAGGTAAGCCTGTGCGTAAGTGCTATTTAACGCTATACGGCATAAGCCTTTAGGACCCAATATTACTCCTATCTATCTGTCGTAGGTGCTCATACAGTCTTCATCATCACAGTGTCTGAGCGCCTCACAATCCTTAATGCTTCCATCTTCACAACACCCCTGTGAGGTAAGGCAGTGATTGTCAGGAGCACAGCTGGCTCCCAGCCAGGTCACTAGGCAAACTCAGCTGGGCCCCATGAACTTCCTCCAAATGGCCAGGCTTCCTCGCTGGGCAGGAGACCCTATCGCCTGCTACGAGCCTTGCTGCAGCAGCATCACAGTAGCTGCTTAATATGGGCCATGTCCTCAGCTGTCCTTGCCTTACTCCTGGTTCCAGTCCTTGTTCCAGCTCTAGCCTGCCTCCTCTCTGCTCTGGTTTAGTCTGCGACTCCTGCTCTCCTCCTGATCCTGGAGCAGGTTTTACACTCCACTTGCCAGAGTTTATGCTCCTTTCTATTTCCTCACTAGGATTTAACTTCCACATTTTAAAGGATGCCTTTTTTTGCCTCTCACTGCTTCTTTTACTTTGTTGTTTAGCAACAGTGGCACTTTTCTGGTTCTCTATGTTTTTCAGTTTGGGGTATACATTTAAGTTGAACCTGCATTATGTCGTTAAAAAGTTTCCAGGCAGCCTGCAGGGATTTCACTTTTGACACTGTACATTTTAATTTCTGTGTAACTAACCTCCTCATTTTTGTGTAATCCCCCTTTCTGAAATTAAATGCTATAGTGTTGGGCTCAGGTGTTTTCCCCGCCACATGGATGTTACATTTCATTATATTGTGGTCACTATTATCAAATGGTTTCTCTATATTCACCTCTTGGACCAATCCTGTGCTCCACTTAGGACTAAATCAAGAATTCTCTCTCCTCTTGTTGGTTCCAGGATTGCTCCAAGAAGCAGTCATGTACAGTGTCAAGAAACTTTATGTCTGCATTTTGTCCTGAGGTGACATGTACCTAGTCAATATGGGGATAGTTGAAATCCCCCATTATTACTGAGTTTTGTATTTTTATAAACTATCTAATCTCCCTGAGCATTTTGCAGTCACTATCACCATTCTGATAAAATGATTGGTAGTAAATTCTTGCATGGAATTACTATCCATAGAGATTCTATGGGACAAGTTTTTTTCATTTAAGATTTTTACTTCATTTGATTCTATGCTTTCTTTCAAATATAGCACCACTCCCCCACCAGCATGACCTGCTCTGTCCTTCCAATATATTTTATACCCTGGTACTACTGATTATCCTCATTCCACTAAGTAGTCAGAGATCATAGAATATCAAGGTTGGAAGGGACCTCAAGAAGATTGTCTAATCCAACTCTGCTTAAAGCAGGACCAATCCCCAGACAGATTTTTGCCTCAGATCCCTAAATGGCCTCCTCAGGGATTGAGCTCACAACCCTGGGTTTAGCAGGCTAATGCTCAAACCATGGAGCTATCCCTCCCCCCCGAAGGAACAGTAACCTGTTTCCACCTAGTTTCAAACCAGGGATGTTTCATGTGTTAGGTGAACGTGATAACCACTACACTAGAGTCGCCCTGAGCATGGGGTTGCATAACTGACCATCTTGGCTAATAGCCATTGGTAGACCTTGTGAGGGGTTAGGTCACAGAAACTCCCCCTTGGGACTGCCACCTGATCTGCTCAGACTACCTCTGAGCCCATTTTCCCTGGCAGCTTGGGACTTCAATACCCAGCCCAGCTGTGCCAGACATGCTAGCCTGCTACAAACACACACCCAGGTCTGAACAACATCCCCCAAAAGCTGCAGGCTTAATTGAAAACAGCTTAAGAAGTGCTCTTTTCTCCAACACCCAGATACCCCTTTCTCAATGGGGTCCAAACCCCAAATAAATCAGTTTTACTCTGTATAAAGCTTATAGAGGGCAAACTCATAAATTGCTCGCCCTCTATAACACTGATAGAGAATATTCACAGCTGTTTGCTCCCCCAGGTATTAACACTTGCTCTGAGTTAACTAATAAGCAAAAAGTGATTGAATTAAATATAAAAAGTAGGATTTAAGTGGTTCCAAGTAATAACAAAATAAAACAAAACCATGCAAGTCTAACCCTAATACAATAGGAAACTAAATGCAGGTAAATCTCACCCTCAGAGATGTTCCAATAAGCTTCTTTGACAGATTAGACTTCTTCCTAGTCTGGGTCCTGCAGTCACTCACACCCCTGTAGTTATTGTCCTTTGTACCAGTGTCATAAACAGATAGCTAAGGGTTAATGTCTCTTTCACCTGGAAAGGGGTAACAAAAAACACCTGACCAGAGGACCAATCAGGAAACAAGACTTTTTCAAATCTGGGTGGAGGGAAGTTTTGGGTGTGAGTTCTTTGTTCTTTGTCTTGGATCTGACCCTCTCGGCTCTGAGAGTGATTTTTCTATCTCTAGGTTTTCTAATCTTCTGTTTCCAAGTTGTAAGTACAAGGATAGTAAGACAATAGATTTATATTGTTTTTTTGTATTTACATGTGTGTAGTTGCTGGAATGTTTTAAATTGTATTCTTTTTGGATAAGGCTGTTTATTCATTTTTTCCTTTAAGCAATTGACCCTGTATATTGTCATCTTATTACAGAGACTATATTTTATGTCCTTTTTCATTCTTTTTATATAAAGCTTTCTTTTTAAGACCTATTGGAGTTTTTCTTTAGTGGGGACTCCAGGGAACTGAGTCTGCAGCTCACCAGAGAATTGGTGGGAGGGGGAAGTCAGGGTAAAAATCTCTTTGTGTTAGATTTACTAAGCCTGACTTTGCATACCCTCTGGGTGAGGGGGGAGAGAGGTTAGCTCTCTCGGTGCTTGTGTTTCAAGGACTTGAAACAGGGAGGGTAGAATCCCTTTGTTTAGATTCACGGAGCTTGCTTCTGTATCTCTCTCCAGGAACCCAGGGAGGGAACACCTGGAGGGGAGGAGGGGGAAGGGAAATGGTTTATTCCCCTTTGTTGTGAGACTCAAGGAATCTGAGTCTTGGGGTCCCCCAGGGAAGGTTTTGGGGAGACCAGAGTGAACTAGGCACTGTATAATTCTTAGCTGGTGGCAGCGATACTAGGTCCAAGCTGGTACCTAAGCTTGGAGGTTTTCATGCTAATATCCATATTTTGGACGCTAAGGTCCAGATCTGGGAAGAAATGGTGTGCAGCATTGTGGGAAAGATAGAATCCAGAAGCCAGTAGGAATATTATATTTTTCTTTTCTCTGCTAGGGGCTTTTAAGCAGAGAGGGTTTGGTTTTAAAAGGAACCAGAGAGAATTTTTTTTTTCTGTTCTCTCCTGGCAGTAGCTTGCATATTAAGAAGAAATGTTATGACAACCAGTTTCTTTCAGGCATCTCTTTGGAGTGGAGAAGCTATCTTTTGAGCCAGCTGAAGAGAAAATGGAGGGGCTTTCAGGGCCTTTTATAGCCTATCTCTTGTGCAAGTCTCTAGCCACCTGGGCAAGTCACATGTCTATGAATGAATCAGCTTTTTGAAGGCAACACCATTGTTTACATGTTAGTTTGAACGTTCCCAGGAAAGCTCAGATGTGGATTAGTGTCTCCAAAATCCACTGTTATTTAAGTTCTCCCAATTACTTGAATAACCTCTTCACACTATGTTGATCAAATCTGTCTTATGTGCTTCCTAAAGCAAACACTTTAAATACAAGCATAGAGACAACGCTCATAACTTGAGATATGAAAATCATCGATGCATACAGATAGGATGAATATATTCAATAGATCATAACCTTTGCAAAGATATGTTTCATGGCATAACGAACATAAAACATATTCCAGTTATGTCATATTTACACTCATAAGCATATTTCTATAAAGCATTATGGAGCGCAATGTCACAGACCTATCCTCCATGAACTTATCTAGTTCTTTTTTGAACCCAGTTATACTTTTGGCCATCACAACATCCCACAGCAATGGGTTCATAGGTTAACTTTGCATTGAAACAGTGAAATAGTACTTTTATTTTAATCAAACCTATTGCCTATTAATTTCATCAGGTGACCCCTGGTTTTGGTATTGTTGGAAACAGTAAATAACATTTCTTTATTCACTTTTGCCACGCCATTCATATTTTTATAGACCTCTATAGTAGCCCCCTATCATCTCTTTTCTAAGATGAACAGTCCTAGTCATTTTAGTCTTTCCTCACATGGAAGCTGTTACATGCCCTTGATCATCTGGCTGCCCTTCTCTGAAACTTTTCCAGTTCCACTATAACCTTTTTGAGATGCAGCGACCAAAACTGGACACAGCATTCAAGGTGTGATACACTATGGATTTATACAGTGGCATTATAATATTTTCAGTCTTATTTTCAATCCCTTTCCTAACAGTTCCTAAAATTCTGTAAGCCTTTTGGCCCGCTGCTATGCACTGAGCTGAAGTTTTCAGAGAACTATCCACAATGAGTCTTGAGCACTAACACTTAATTTAGAAAAAATCATTACTAACCTGTTCTGTTACTGTTGTTCTTCAAGATGCGTTGCACATGGCCATTCAACTCTTCTTGTCTGTGCACCAAGTGCACGGCAGTTGGAAACTTTTTTCCCTCAACAGTACCTGTTGGGCTGCTCAAGTGCCCTCTGCTTCTATGTGCCACTGCATACAGGTATCAAGGGCAGAGCTACTCCCTTGTCCCCTCAGTTCCTTCTTGCAAGAACTTCTATGCAGAGGGGTGGGAAGGCAGGTCGTGGAATGGATATGTTCAACACATGTCAAAGAACAACAGTTACGGAACAGATTAATAACAGTTTTTTCTTCTTTAAGTGTTTGCACACATGCATTCCTCTCTTGCTGACTCACAAGCTGTGAAACAGGAGGCGGGATTGGAATATATCTGAATGAAGACAGGAGGAAAACTCCAACTGTAGCATCATCTCTCGCGTCTTGAGTGAAGGCATAGTGAGATGCAAATGTGTGAACTGAGGACTAAGTTGCCTCTCTACAAAAGTCCAGAATTAGAACACGTCCCAGAAAAGCTGCAGAGGCCAAATGTGATCTCATGAAATGAGTTGTGACTCTGCTCGATGGGGTGATGTTAGACAGGTCATAGCATATGCATATACATGAGGCTAGCCAAGAAGAAATTCTCAGAGGAGAGTGCCCTTTTATTCTGTCTGCAACCACAATGAACAGTTGAGAGGACTTACGGAACTGCTTGGTTCTGTCCAGGTAGAATACCAGAGCTCTTCTGATATCCGGAGTGTGCAAATATTTTCCTTCTCTACTCAAGTATGGTTTCATGAAGAATGCCATAAAGTAAACTGACTGGTTGACATGCAATGAGGACACCACTGCCCAAACCTCAGATGAGGGCACAGGTAAACCTTGCCCTTGAAGATAGTATAGGGTGGCCCAGTTATTAACACAAGCAGCTCTCCTATCCTTATAGCAGAAGTGATGGCAACGAAATGCCACCTCCATTGATAGATGTAGCAGAGAGTAGTAAGTAGCCAAAAGTTCAAATGGGAGACCCATATGCCTTGACAACACCAAGTTTAGGTCCCATGGGGAAACAGGGTTGTGCACCTGAGGATACACTTTGACTAGGTCTATGGTAGTAAGAACATGTCTGTAAGGGAACCAAGGCTGCGACCTCACAGGTAAAAGAACTGATGACACTTTCTGTGGATCTTTTTGCAAATAGGTCTACTTAGGGAGACCCTCCACCATTGGAAATTGATTCTGGACACATCCTGGGAAAGAGACCAGTTGAGGTGACTCAAACAGTTTGCTTTGGACACCCAGTAGGCAAGAAGCTTCTAGCTCTATTGAGTTGGTAATGCAAAATTCCCAAAGAGTTGCCTCTTGCCAGAGCTGAGAAGAGCGAGTTCCTCCCTGCCTGTTGAGATATAGCATTGCCATTGTGCTGTCTGTGAAGATTAACAGGCTTTCCCTTTTTTCCCCCTTCTGTGGCAGAAAAACCTGGCATGCCAATCTGATTGCCTTCAGCTCACTGATGTTGATGTGTAAAGCTAAGTCCTCTGTAGACTACAATCCCTGAGTCTGTAGAGAACCCAGATAGGGACCCCCTCAGCCAAAGGCAGAAGCGTCCATCACTAACGTGAGCATCAGTTGCAGGCTGGCAAAGGGAATGCCCAGACATATATTAGTCAGACTTGTCCACCAATCTAGGAAGGTGAGGGTACCCTCACCACCATATCTAGAGGGTGATGGCTTGGTGAGGAAAATGAAGCTAGCCAACCCTGTAGAATTTTGAGGCACAGTCTGGCATATTGGACCACATATGTGCACGAGGCCTTATGCCCCAGGAACCTCAAACAGTTTTGCGCTGTTGTGACCAGGTGAACTTTGAGATCTATAACAACAATTAATCAAATTTTCTGAAACCTCCAGCCTGGAAGAAAAACTCTGACTTGAATTAGGGGCAGTACTGGACTCATTAGCTCTAGCCTCTGGAGCTGGAAAAGGAAAGATTTCTCTGTGTTGACTAGCAGTCCCAGAGCACTGAAGGTTGACTGGATCAGAGACACACTGAACAGCACCTGCTCCCTGGATTGGCCCCTCACAAGCCAGTCATCCAGGTAGGGATAAGCTCCACAACTTTCATTAAAAAAACTTGGACGCTGCAGCCATGCCAAATGGTAGTATAATACACTGGTAACAATTTTGATTAATCAGAAATCTGAGTTATTTCCTGTGAGCTTGATTGATTGCCATATGGAAGTAGACATCTTTTAGCTCAAGGATGACATACCAGTTTCCAGGGCTCAGGGAGGGAACAATAGAAGTTAGAGTGACCATGCAAAGCATTATGTTTTTTAAGAATCTGTTTAGTTGACCAGATCTAAAATTGGTCTGAGAGCCCCCTTCACTTTCAGGATTAGGAAATAGCAAGAATAAAATCCTGTCCTTCTGTGACACTGTGGAACCTTCTCTATGGTACTCACCTGAAAGAGAGATAGTACCTCCTTGTGAGTGAGGACAGGGAAGGCATGTGGGAAGGAGGGATAGAAACAAATTGGAGGGTATAACTGCAGTATTCAAACCCATTGGTCTGGAGTAATTTGGGACCAAGCACTGAGGAAGTGGAAAAGATGGTTTACAAATATGGGGGACATAGGGTCTGGAAACATGGAGACTAACCCATCAAAATGATTGCTTAGCAGTTCCTGGGTGTCTAGAAGGGCCCAGAGCTGGAGCTGAAACAGAAGAAGGGGCAGGCCTCTGCTATAACCCCTCTCTACTTTATTGACAGGTCCTGATGAGGAGGCAGAGTGGGATAACAGGGCGTCTGCTGAGGCTGATAGTGTTTTCTGACTGGGCGGATGAGTACAAATCCAAGGATTTCTGTCACCCTTAAGGCCATAGAGCAGGGGTAGGTAACCTATGACAAAGTTGGCACGCAAGCTGATTTTCAGTGGCACTTACACCGCCCAGGTCCTGGTCACCAGTCCGGGGGGCTCTTCATTTTAATTTAATTTTAAATGAAGCTTCTTAAACATTTTAAAAACCTTATTTACTTTACATACAACAATAGTTTAGTTATATATTATAGACTTATAGAAAGAGACCTTTTAAAAATGTTAAAATGTATTACTGGCATGCGAAACCTTAAATCAGAGTGAATAAATGAAGACTCGGCACACTACTTCTGAAAGGTTGCTGACCCCTGCCATAGAGTTTTCTGTCTGTCTGCTCTGACAGCAGGGAAGGACTTTCAAAAGATAAGTCCTGAATAGTATGCTGGACTTCACAGGGTAGGCTGAAAGACTGCAGCCATGAGGAGCTCTGCACAGAGACCGCAGAAGCCATGGTCCTAGCAGTCAAGTCTGCAGCATCCAGCCCAGCGTGCAGAGAAGTCCACGTCACCCATCTGCACTCATTCACCAGCAAAGAGAACTCCTGCCTAGCATCCTCAGGCAACAGATGTTTGAATTTCTCCAAAGAGCCTCACAATTTCAAATCAAAATTTCCCAGCAGAGCCTGTTAGTTGGCAATTCTAAGCTGTAACCCCCCAGTTAAATAAACTTTCCTATCAAATAAATCTTTTTTGTTTGCCTCTTGATTTGGGGGTTGCAGCTTGATGCCCCTGGGGTTCCCTTTCATTAGCTGCTGCAACCATTAGCAACCCCAGAGGAGGATGGGAGTATAAGATGTTAAACCCTTGGGAAGGTACATAATACTTGCATTCTACCTGCTTTGAGGTGGCATGCAAGGAAGATGCGGTATGTCATAGTGTCTTTACAGGCTCCAATACCGCTTCATTGATTGGCACTGCCACTCTAAATAGACCTGCTGTAGATAATATATCAATCAGGTGAAGAGAAGACTCTCTGATTTCCTGGATCTGAATGTCCAAGTCCAAAGACACCCTCTTTATGAATTCCTGCTATGCCTTATAATCATCGGGAGGGGATGATGTTGTGTTCGAGGAAACCGCCTCGTCTGGTGAGGACAAGGATGAAGCTGACTGGATGTGGTTCACCTCTTCCTCAAGAGCCTCTTCCTGAGGCTCAGCACTGGACCAGGTACCAGCCACTGGAGTCAGGGTGGCATGATGCAAGGATTCGTCCCATCCAGACAAAGGCACTGAGTAGGAATGATGAGGATCTAGAAGTTGGGTGAAAACCCTAGGAGTTCCAAAAGGGCCAGGGGCTGGATGCCAGTGACCTCCTGACCACATTGCCATAAAAGCTCACATTGTGGGGTCGCAAAGGTACCCAGAGAGGAAGAATCTAGGCAGAGGGTGGTGGGTCCTGCTCTGAGGTGGAGAGATATTTGAGCCCACCTCAAAGTCCAAAGAAGGCAACTCTCCTTCCACTGACCACAAGGGGGTTGTCCTGGTTGGTGCCAGGGACCAGTGCTGAGAACCAGGCACTGGCTGGAAAGACCTCATCAGTGCTGACTCCTGCTTAGACTGTACTGATGAGTGGGTAGACTGTCCAGGAAGTAGGCAGCCGGTGCAGGGCCAGGTCCTGCATCACAGATGTTGGTGCTGAGTGGTCTAACACGACTGACTTTATAGAGGGAGCGGATTCCTGTACCAAAAAGCAGAGTAAATTACTTGCCACCGCAAATGCTGAAGTATAGTCAGCACCAAGATCTTATCAGATCGATGTGATATGGCTGAAGTTGTTGGTGCCGTTTCTGGCACCAGACTCGAAGATTTCCATTCCAGCACTGCAGGCAACAGTGCTGTCTTAGGCCCAGTGCCAGGGCTTGCCAGGCCTGAGCCCTAGCACCTCTAGGTTTGACAGCTCATAGCCCCAGCACCTCTGGGCTTGCTGCATCAGTTATGAGTGTAGAAAAATTGCTTGAGCCCTGACACCTCTTTCATTATAAATTAAGTGCTGCTTAGGCCCCAATTTGGAGGAGTGCCTCGATCTTGATTGCACTCTACTTGACTCCCCTTCCACCTGCTTTACAGGCTTGAGGGGTGGAATCTTCCTCTGGTTGGTGCCTTTGTGGAAGGCTTATGCTTCTCCCTAGGAATAGGTAAGGGTGACCAATGCTGGGACTCCGATAGTCTTGAAGGCACACTTTGGACTGAAGCTGCAGCACTCAGCACTGACTCAAACAGGGATGGCTCCAAGGGTGGTCTTAGCACTGCCTCCATTAGCAGGAACTTCAGCCTCGCGTCCCTATCTTTTTTTAACCTAAATTTGAAGTCTCAACAAATCTGGCTCCAGTCCTTCACGTTTGCCTTGCCCAAAAACTTGAGGTTTTGGGCAGGAAGCACATGGTTTGAAGCCTGGTACTGAAGCATGACTCAGTATTGGCAACAAAACCCTGAAACAGGGAAAAACAAAAAAAGCAACCTTTTTTTTTTTTTTTAAATCACTGAAACTTACTAACTAGAACTAGACTATGTACACAAAGGCTGGGAGAAAACTGCTCTAGCAATTGACAGGGGTTCCAACAATTACTGTGGGCAGTTAGAAGAAACTGAGGGGCTAGGGGGCTCTGCTTCCATTCAGTGGTATATGGCAGCAGAGAGGGCTCAAGCCGCCTGACCAGTATCACTGATGGAAAAAGTTCCTGACAGCTGTGCTCTGGGCACACAGACAATAAGAGTGGAATGTACATGTGCAACCACTCAAAGAACCCATCATTATATATATGTAGTTGGAATTATTTTTCCCATGTACATTACTTTGCACTTATCAACATTGAATTTCATCTGCTATTTTGTTGCCTAGTCACCCAATTTTTTGAGATCCTCCTATAACTCTTCACAGTCAGTTTTGGACAACTGAATAATTTTGTACTTTAATAATTTTGTAACATCCGCAAACTTTGCCACCTCATTCTTTAGCCCTTTTTCCAGATCATTGAAGAATATGATGAACAGCACTGGTCACAGTACAGATCCTTGGGAGACCCTGCTATTTACCTCTCTCCACTGTGAAAACTGACCATTTAATCCTACCCTTTGTTTCCTGTCTTTTAAACACTTACTGATCCACAAGAGCACCCTCCCTCTTGTCCCGTGACTGCTTACTTTGCTTAAGAGACTCTGGTGATGGACCTTATCAAAGGCTTTCTGAAAATGCAAGTACAGTATATCAATTGGTTAACCTTGTTCATATGTTTAACACCCTCAATGAATTCTAATAGATTGGTGAGGCATGATTTCCCTTTACAAAAGCTGTGTTGACTCTTCCCCAGCATATGTTCATCTAAGTGTCTGATAATCCTGTTCTTTACTGTAGTTTCAACCAGTTTGCCTGGTACCAAAATTAGGCTTACTGGCCTATAATTGAAAGGATTGTCTCTGGAGCCTTTTTAAAATAAATAAATAAATCAGCACTACATTAACTAGTCGTCTGGTACACAGACCGAATTAAGCAGTAGGTTACATAGTATAGTTAATAGTTCTGCAATTTCATATTTGAGTTCCTTCAGAACTCTTGTGTGAATAACATCTGGTTTTGGTGACTTAGTACTGTTTAATTAATTAATTTTTTCCAAAATCACCTCTGTATATTTTGTCGACATTCAGTTGTTTGCCTTCATGTGTTACATTTAACTCTATTTCATTTGGCTGGTTCTCACTAGCTCCTACCTGTATTTTACCAACTTCTTTTCTGTTCTCTGTACTAGGACGTAGAGTTCCACCTTTAATAAATTTATCCCTAAGGGATCCCTAAGCACCTGCTGGCTTTCTTCCAGATCTCAATTTAAAAAATCCTCTACCACCTTTTTAATTTCACATGCCAGCAGCCTCGCTGATTCCTCTTCTCTTCACCCAGAGTTGATCTGGGTCTCTAGTTTCTTGCACATGTAATTCACACTCAAGTAAATGGTTCTTTTCCAGGCTTTAGGGTCAAGTTGCACTAGCTAATACTACCTAAGGGCCCAACTCTGAGAGGTGATGAGTCACTCCTCACAGGTGCCCTCCCAGTTGACTTTCACAGTACTCAGATACTATGGGCATGGGAGCCATGTAAATAGATAAATAGCACTCAGCACCTCAGTAAATTAAACATTAACTTGGTACATGCCAATTAGGAGCAAAATCTAACTCTTATGTAATTTTGATAGTTTAAAAAACATCATCAGAATGTACAGAAACATTCTACATTTCCTAAATTATTTTTCATTATTTGTTATGGTAGCACCTACCGGGGTCTGGGGCAAATTACAGACATTCCAGGAGGGACAGTCCTGGCCACAGAGCAGTCTAAGGAAAAGCTGCCAAAATATTCTTACATATCTAAGAATGCTGGTATTCTATTCATACAATATATCATCATGGACATTACTTCTTATTTCAAAACATACATGAAGTCCCATCAGTTGCCAAAATCTTAGTTTTATTTAAGAAGAGGAAAGGAGTTTTGAAATGGGTGTAGGCAGCATACATAACAATTACAATATCTTTTTAGTAATTAATGTAGTGTAACCTCTGGTTAGTATAAAATACTTTTATGATTCCTACAGACAGTGTTATCAGCTAGGTGAACCAAACGTATTAACTTTTTGCTCCAGTCATCAGAAATAGACTTGCCCTAATCCTAAGAGGTACTTACTCTCTGCCACTCCTAAATGGAACCTGCCCATAAATTCTCAACACTGCAGAATATATTATTTATCAAATGGGCACTACTGAAAAGTCTCTGGTAAGAAAAAGCTTCCATTTGTTTATATAACGTTGTTTACAAATGCGTCCCCATTAGTTGACTCCAGTATTTTGCAAGAATATAAACCATACCATAAAGTAGTATGAAATGTTTCAATTGTTTGCCTTAGGAAAATGGGTCAGAGATTAATTGAGAAGAGCAGTAAAATAAGGATATTAAGAGGATACAAACAGCTCAAGTAAGACAGCAATAATAATAAATCTGGGGCATCTCTCTCTACACTGTATTAAAGGTCAACATGCAATAGCAGAATAATATATAGTTCTCCAAGATGTACAAAGTACACATTAGCAATCCACCTAAAACACAATAGATATTTACCTCTTTGTTTTGAAATATGACTAAGCTTGTCTGTGCAAAATACTGGCAAAAGAGGGCCTCTACTGTGTGTTGGAAAAGGGATTTTAAAAAGGAGGAAATTTGGGGCCTGATTCGCCTCACTCTTATTCTTGAGTTGCACCAGTGTAGGTCAGACACACCATCTTTAGAAGCAATCCCTAGGTCTATGCTACCTATGAGGTCTCACAGAACCCAGTGGATTCAAGAGCTGACAGTTGGCAAAAGATGTGTTTCAGTGATGTAAAGGCATGTAGATATCCTGGATTGTCCATATCAACAATGAACTGGAAACAGAACCCACTCCTGTGCACAGTTATGGCATTTGAGCTTGCCAAGGCAATTGCACTTTCCTGAGGGGGTGCATTTGATAATTATGGGTGAGTTTCCCAGCCTGCTCCATGACTGAAATTGCAGAAAATTTGATCCTTAGACATAACATGGTAGGATGAGGTATTTTGTGGGTATCTACAATAGTCACTCATGTGCAGTTATTTTAAAGAATCCAACTCTGGTACTCTATCATTTGACCAAATAAACAAGTGCACATAAATGCAGCCAGTATTCTGCTCTTTCATCATCACCCTACCAGTGACAACAGGAATAATCTCAGAGGTTATGTAATCTACACACACAATAGCACAGGTGACCCGTACGGGTTACTCCCTAGATCTGCATGCTGCAACCCAGAGTGCCTCTATGCATCTCCTGCAACGGACAGCCTACGGTAAATTTTAGGGAGAGGAACTCAAATCAAGGAAGGGGAAGTGGGGTCACTTCTATGCCATGCTCCCTCTTCTTGGATGAGTTTTCTGGTATAACCTGTGCACATTGACTAGCCAGAGTTTTGTCTCTGATGAAGTATTTCATCATAGTAAACCAGTAATAGCCAAACTGTTCACGGTCCTTCAGAGGTTGAGAAAGGATGGGGAGGATGTGCAACAACTGGCAGATAACAAATAGCCTACTTCTGCTACTAGCTAATTGAGTTACTCTCTACTTGCAGTGCGGAAGATCAGAGATGTTGTGCTTAAGATCCTGGGTTCAAATCCTGCCGACAACCCAAGCAGTTGGTCTCCCACATACAAGAAGCCTCCTTTTTCCATCTCTTGAGCACCCAATACAGGGACCATTTACAATCACAATTCCTATTCTCAGGGGAATGCAAGGACTGCTCCTCCACACACACCCCCAAGGGAGGCAGGATTATGGCACACATACCAGTCTGAGAAGCAGACTTGTGCATTGGGATGAATAGGCTGCTCTGTCTTAAAGATAGGTGCAGCCTGTACAGACCCTTTTTGCATCAAGTTGCTTCGAGAAGAATATACTTCCTGAGATACAGTCCCACCCTAAATTCCCCACAGGAAAGGGCAGGTCTGAACAATCCCCATGTGGGCCTGTAGGTAAATACTAATTTGCTCTGGAATGGTTATGATGCAATGGGTGGGTGGTAGTGGTGATGGGAGAAATACAAATATAGTAGAAATCTCATGGAAATAGAAACACATCAATAACTCAATCATCCTGATAATCAAAGGCTCAGAGGAATACACAGTGCTGCAAGATATTGACTTTTATTTAATTAACCATTTTGCAAATAAGCATTTTACAAATCATTAAAACATTTTAAAAGATACAGGGGGGAAATAAAATACATTACAACATATGATGGAATTACTCATTTCACGGTGTATTAATGTACATTAAGTCAGTTAACAGCCATTCCAGAGAAAAAGAGCAGCCCAAGATGAACTAGCAGATGTTCTGAAGGCCACTGATACTAGCAAACAATGAATTCTCCTAAAGGACAGAGAAAAATTAAAAAGGATGAACATCATTATAGAATGTATATTTAGAATTGGCTACTGCACAACAGATACACACTAAGGGGCAGATTCCAATCTCAGTCACAACAGTATATAAACACTGGCTTCAGATGAGTTACTCCAGATTTACACTGCTGTATATGAGATCAGAATCTTGACCTAAAAATATAACATGGGCATTGTCATAAACAGATAGTTAAGGGTTAATAAAACAGGAGTACTTCATGTCTCTTTTGACTGTAAAGGGTTAACAAGTTCAGTGAACCTGGCTGTCACCTGACCAGAGGACAAATCAGGGGACAGGATACTTTCAAATCTTGAGGGAGGGAAGTTTTTGTGTGTGCTGTCAGTGTTTGGTTGTTGTTCTCTCTGGGTTCTGAGAGTGACCAGACGTGCAACCAGGTTTCTCTCCAATCTCCCTGATACAGGTTCTTATAGATTCAAAATAGTAAGTACTAGGTGATAAGATGAGTTAGGCTTATGTTTGTTTTCTTTATTTGCAAATGTGTTTTTGGCTGGAAGGAGTTCAAATTTGTATTTTGCTGAAAGGATTTTAATTTGTACTTGTATACTTAGGCTGGGAGGGTATGCCCAGTGTCTATAGCTGAAAGACCCTGTAACATATTCCATCTTAAATTTACAAAGATAATTTTTACTGTTTTTTCTTTCTTTAATTAAAAACTTTTCTTGTTTAAGAACCTGATTTTTTTTTTATTCTGGTGAGACCCCAGAGGCCTGGGTCTGGATCCACCAGGGAATTGGTGGGGAGAAAGGAGGGAAGGGGGAGAGAAAGGTTAATTTTCTCTCTGTGTTAGGATTACTTTCTCTCTCAGGGAGAGTCTGGGAGAGGGAGAGAGAAGCAGGGGGGAAGGTGGATTTTCCTCTCTGTTTTAAGATTCAAGGAGTTTGAATCACAGTGATCTTCCAGGGTAACCCAGGAAGGGGAAGCTTGGGAGAGGCAACGGTGGGGGAAAGGGTTTACTTTCCTTGTGCTAAGATCCAGAGGGTCTGGGTCTTGGGGGTCCCCAGGCAAGGTTTTGGGGGGACCAGAGTGTACCAGGCACTGGAATTCCTGGTTGGTGGCAGCGCTACAAGTACTAAGCTGGAAATTGAGCATGGAGTAATTCATGCTGGTACCCCATTTTTTGGACGCTAAGGTTCAGAGTGGGGGATTATACCATGACAGGCATAGTTTGGGGCAAAGGGGGGAAACTAAAAGCCTCAGGCTCCTCTCCCCTCCCCCGCCATGTGGCCCTTGAGTCTGACGAGAGTTGCCTCCTCAAATACAGAAGTCCAACTATGCCTATGAAATATATTTTAAGTAAGTCCAAATAACTGGAAATAGAAGAAAAAAACCAAGTAATTAAAAGAGAAAACATGACTAATGATTTTAAATTAAATAATATTTGAGTAATATTTTAATTAGCAAGGATAATATTTATTTTACTTGCTTAGAACATTCTTTTTTTATTCTGGATACATAAATTTCAACCTACATACTCCAGTTGCCATAACAACTTAATACATTTGTTCTCTTGTGTCATTTTTTATTGCATCAGGTTTTTAAGAAAAACAACTCCCCTCCAAAAAAAATCTGTGGTTGCTATGATAACACAGTACGTTTTTAAAAATTTATTCTGTTCACACTTTGTTCTTCAGGAAACTGGTAATTAGCTCTTTTTCCCCAAAGAGACTCACAGCTCAGTGTGGGAATCTCAATAAAAACTAGAGCTCAAGAGATTGTGGCTCTTGTCCCTGGCTTCCTCCTCTGTTATTCTTCCCCTGGAAGCATTAGTAGGGGAGGAATGGAACCAGGGTTCCAACCACTCCCACCCACCTGCATAGAAGGTGTAATAATGACGCAACAATGGCTGCGCTTCCTCCTGAACTATTACCCAGGATATAGGCACCCCACACAGGGATGGGCATCCCACAAGGGCACTGTACTCCCCTGCAGGGATGCATAGCCAGGATCAGACTATAGCCCATAGATAGCACTGGCATAAACCCTAAATTCAGAGACAGAACTTGCATAGGTAAATTTCAACACCCTCTCTGAATGAGAGTCAGTGCACTGCCTTCCATACTGGCATGCCATTGTACAGCAATGAGTGTATTTTTATACATTGGTACAATATACTAATCCCTGGCTAAATCCTGCTGCCATTGAAATCAATGGCTGAACTTCTGTTGACTTTAGCAGGAGCAGGATTGGCTCACAGATTTTTAAACTTGAGAAAAGCAAAGTGCATTGGGATACAGTGCTATTTATATTGCATTTTAGCTGGTTCTTTGTAACAACCATAATGACAACTAAGAGTGTATTAACTAACAAGGAACGTACTTTATTTCATGGCACAAGACCTCACCTGCACTGCAGCCACTGTATGCCACACTGCCAGCAGAAAGTGACCCTAAAACAAAGGTAACATGGTATGGGAGAATTTAGGCAGATCTTTTAGTGGCACAGGACTAATGTAGAGGATCACTATGCCAACCCCTACAGCTATCCCTATGACCAGCACAGGGTACTTGGGCAGATCCTCAGCTAGCGTCAATTAGTGAAGTCACTAGAGCTATGGTAATTTATGGATTATAACAGGGTTCAAAAAAGAAATGGATAAGTTCATGGAGGACAAGTCCATCAATGGCTATTAGCCAGGATGGGCAGGGATGGTGCCCCTAGCTCTGTTTGTCGGAAGCTGGGAATGGGCGACAGGGGATGGATCACTTGATGATTACCAGTTCCGGTCATTCCCTCTGAAGCACCTGGCATTGGCCATTGTTGGAAGACAGGATTCTGGGCCAGATGGACCACTGGTCTCACCCAGTATGGCTGTTCTTATACAGACCAAGGATCTGCCCTCTAGTTCTCAACAGCAGCCAGCTGGTTGCCAGTGAAGGTAGCTTAAAACCACATGTGCATCCCCTTCTGACTTGGGTTGTGTGCTTCTTGGCCACAAACACGGATTTGGGCCTATATGTCTTGCTTTTAGCTGGAGGCTTTAAAGTGTACAGCATGAGTGTGTGTATCTACACACACCCAGGGCAGAGGCTAGCCTAGCACTTGTACATGTATACGTGATTCATCCCTTGCAGTCTTTTTTGTATTGCAATTATATATCCTATTAAAATTATATGGGTTACAGTAGGACCTAGACTCCACATTGCACAAGGTACTGTACAAGTAGTAGGGGGCAGTCCCTGCCCTGAGCAGTTTACATCTAAATTGGCCAGACAAAGGGCAGGAAGGGAAACTAATTTAATCAGTCACACAGCAGGTCAGTGGCAAGGCCAAGAATGGAACCCAGGTGTCCTGACTCCTTGGCCTGTTCCCTGTTCACTGAACCACACTGTCTCTGGGAGCTGCATTTACCTCCAGTAAAATTACAAAGTAGAAGAATACTCACATCTCATAACAAATTAATTGAAACTCATTTTGTGCCTGATCTTGTCAGAATGGGGGAATTTAATAGTCAATCTCATCACTAGCAGTAATGAAGTTAGTCCAATTTAGAGGACAAAGCTGATATGCCATAAAGAGCTAGTTAGGGAGAGACGTTCTACAGTGATATGAGGGTATAAAGCCAAGATAAAAAAAAAAACCTCAAGCACTTTGAAATAGCTTTTATTTGTCCTAGAAAACAGTTTCATTGGAGCACTAGTTGCATTCTATACTTAAGAATAAAGAATATTTTTTAACGTGGATCTATGGGAAGGGCAGCAACCAGCACTCTTCGTGATGCTGGCAAGACTGCCTTGCCAAGTCATGAATTCTGAGCTACACAATCTTATATAATCATGCTGACAAGCAAAAAAAAATACTGCAGCTACACCAAAATTCAAAAAGAATTTCATTTATTTTCATATAGCATTCATCACACGCAACATTACAAAATGCTTTGTGCAGATATAACCATGAGCTAAAGGGGAAAGTAACATTTAAAGGGAAAATGACTCAGATTTATTAAACAGGAGCATATTCTGAGAATAATTATATTGTCCCTAAATATTGATAAACAGAAGACTACACAAAGGAAGAGGCAAGACAAATGTTGCTTGCATGCTTTATGAAAAGATGTGTTTCCACTGAGTTTTCTTTGTAATACAACTGTACCAAGCTGGTCAAGTCCACACAGAAGATAAGAATCTACCACTGCTACTGCCTAATGGAGTTGTTGTGATAGAAATCCCATACTTATTGAAGACCCCAGGTACTATCCTCACTACTAAATTGTGAGGTGGGGTTTTTATTACAAAATGGATGATACAGGGATTTAATTTTCTGTGCACTTCAGATACTAAAGATGAACTTCCTGTGACAAGGGGGTGTGTACCACACTGGTTAAGAGTGTCATATCCCCTTTTGGTGGCTTGTTCTTGAGGATAAGAGCCCCCGACGGTTACCAGCTAGAAGAGTTATTCCTCTACTTCAAGAGCAATCTCCATGCCAAAACACTCTGAGTCCACAAGAACGGAAGCTTGGATGAGGTAACATTCCATGAATTAACTCCTGTTTTAGGGTTCTCAGATGGACAGTGGCTTACCCAACAGACTTCCCTCTCATTACTTCAGGCTGTAGGAATGCATTTAGGCAGATCATGTGTGACGTTGCACTCCATATGCTTTATGAAAATATGCTTATGAACGTGAATATGATGTAACTGGAATATGCTTTATGCAAAAGGTCTCTTGTAAGGTATCATTGCAAAGCTTATAATCTAATGAGTGTGTTCATCTTATCTGTTTGCATGTATTATTTCTATGTCTGGAGTTAGGAGAATAAGATATAAACTTGTATTACTGATGTAAGCATATTAAGTGGAAGCCATTAAAGGTGCTTCAGAATCAATGAATTGTAAATGGCTCTGTTTACTTGCAAATCTTCCCGTGTACGTGCGGGCCAGCCCAGGAAGAATTGAGCCTGGTGTCTCACAGGACATGTGATCATGTCACCTGAACTTCTCTGAGGGTGAGATATTACCTGTAATCAGTTTCTTAATGTATTAGGCTTAGATTTGCGTGTTTTTGCTTTATTTTGCTTAGTGACTTACTTTGTTCTGTCTGTTATTATTTGAAACCATTTAAATCCTACTTTTTATACTTAATAATATCACTTTTGTTTATTAATATACCCAAAGTAAGTGATTAATAGCTGGGGAGAAAACAGCTATGCATCTCTCTCTATCAATGTTATAGAGGGCGGACAATTTATGAATTTATCCTATATAAGCTTTATACAGAGTAAAATGGATTTATTTGGGGTTTGGATCCCATTGGGTGCTGGGTGTCTGGGTGCTGGAGGCAGGTAACCTGCTAAGCTGTTTTCACTTAAAGCTGCAGCTTTGTTGGCGTGGTCCAGACCCTGGGTCTGTGTTGCAGCAGGCTAGTATGTCTGGCTCAACAAGACAGGGTTCTGGAGTCCCAAGCTGGCAGGGAAAACAGGCTCAGAGGTAATTTCAGCACATCAAGTGACAGTCCCAAAGGGCTCTCTGTGACCAAACCCATCACATCATGTGCCTTAGTTTCCTTTTCCCTCTAACTTTCCTGGGATCAAACTAGCTGAGTGCAGGTTGAATAGGACTCATAAAATAGGGTATTTCGAATAGGCTGCGGAGGTGCACTTCATGTAGCAGGAATGCCTCATACAGAATCTATCAAACTATTTGGTGAGTTTTCAGTACCGTTGGTGAGTTTTCAGACTTAGAGGGTTTGCCTGAAACATTTCACCTTGATCACAAGATGCTACTGTCCCTTCATGAGGGAGGGAGCAGGGGTCATACAGTACAATGGTTTGCATCCTTTCTGAAAGGACACATCTGAAGGGTAGTGATGGGAAACTGCACCTCCACCATATGACCCTCATTTGCATAGTCCCACAAAAGACTTTCTGGTTGTATTCAGCATTTCCATGAAACCAAGAGGTACAGGTGAGATGTCATGGGCTCACATGACAACCACATTCACATGGCACACAGTTCTAACTATCCTTCACAGCGAATGACATAACTATCAGAAAGCTACCCCAGTTCTTGGCTCAGATCAGCTCGTGACTGAAGAGCAGGTTGAAGTTAAAACCTACCACCATCAACCTCAGCCTGAACCAGTCCACACAAGAGATCCATTTCATGGCCACTACAGTGCAAATAAGCGGTCACATAAACACCACCCAATACCAGAAAACTACAGACCGCTATACTGACCTACATACCTCCAGCTTCCATCCAGGACACATCACACGATCCATTGTCTACAGCCAAGCCCTAAGATACAACCAAATTTGCTCCAATCCCGCAGACAGAGACAAACACCTACAAGATCTTTATCAAGCATTCTTAAAACTACAATACCCACCTGGGGAAGTAAGGAAACAGATTGACAGAGCGAGACAGGTACCCAGAAATCACCTACTACAGGACAGGCCCAACAAGGAAAATAACAGAACACCACTGGCCATCACGTACAGACCCCAGCTAAAACCTCTCCAGTGCATTATCAACAATCTACAACCTATCCTGGAAAATGATCCCTCACTCTCACAGACCTTGGGAGGCCGGCCAGTCCTTGCTTACAGACAACCCTCCAATCTGAAGTAAATACTCACCACCAACTATACATCACACCACAGAAACACCAACCCAGGAACCAATCCCAAACCTAATTGCCTATTCTGTCCCCATATCTACTCTAGCAACACCATCAGAGGACCCAGCCACATTATCTACACCATCAAGGGCTCATTCACCTGCACATCTATTAATGTTATATATGCCATCATGTGCCAGCAATGCCCCTCTGCCATGTACATTGGCCAAACCAGACAGTCCCTATGTAAAATAAATGGACACAAATCGGACATCAGTAATGGTAACATATAAAAGCCAGTAGGTGAACACTTCAGTTTCCCTGGACATTCGATAACAGATTTAAAAGTAACTATTCTTGAACAAAGAAACTTCAGAAACAGATTTCAAAGAGAAATAGCAGAACGAAAATTCATTTTCAAATTTAACATTTAGCTTGAATAGAGACTGGCAGTGGCTGGCTCATTACAAAAGCAGCTTTGCCTCCCCTGGAACTAGCACCTCTTCATCTATTATTGGGAGTGGACTACATCCACCCTAATTGAATTGGCCCTGTCAACACTGCTTCTCCACTTGTGAGGTACTCCCTTATCTTCATGTGTCATTATATAATGCCTGCATCTGTAACTTTCACTCCATGGATCTGAAGAAGTGAGGTTTTTTACCCACAAAAGCTTACGCCCAAATAAATCTGTTAGTCTTTAAGGTGCCACCGGACTCCTTGTTGTTTTTACCAAGACAGAAGCTATACTGGCAGTTAGAGGAAGATACTTCAAAGAGTTTGCTGCGACAATGCAGTCTCTTCTATTCAGAGATATACATCCACAATTATTCAAGTCAGTCTGCAATTTAGAAGTGCATCTGTAACATGTTCTGCCATCTCTGGATGGCTAGGACACTGCATCCCATATATTTGCAAACAATCTGTCCCTATTAAATCATGCCTTTGTTACCTCCTGTCTGGACTGTGACAACACAATCAACCTGGACATGAAAACTCTAGCTTTTCCTGGGAAATTACAACAAATACAGAAAGCAGCAGCTCGCCAACTCACCTACTTCGGGGACATCAGACCTGATCTCCACTCAATACATTGATTCCCCATAGAACACTGCAACAGAAATCAAGATTTTTGGTCCTTTTTTCAAGGCACTAAATACCCAGGAACATACCAGATCACCAAAAGCTCCAGGCCAAGAACAGCTGGGAATTTCACTCTATGGGAACAATGGTGCTGTCTTTTGTGAGAGTGAAAATTGTTGAGTGGGAGGCACAGCATTCTCAGAGATGGTACATGAGTGAGGAACTCTATCAGCTTGTGAAGTTCACCTCAAACCCTAACAACTTTCCAGTCCAACCTTGCTTTCACTAATAACAGTAAAGGAACGGAGAAGGAACTTTATGCATTACTGATAGGTTACTTTATGCATTACTGAAATCACTCATATATCACCATGATGGGTATGGTCTAAGGACCTAAATAGATAGAATGGGGTTGGTGCTGACTCATTCAGACATGTCTCTTTACACTATAGAGATATAAGAGAGGTGGGTGTTTCATACTAAAGAGAAGATCAAGGATGATGAACAAGCAGTCCAGAGGTAGGAACTCTAAGAGCAGTCAAGTCTTGTAAGAAGCCTTGAGCTGAATTTTGTGAATTTATTGTTAATAAAGCCTAACCCAAGGGATGAGGTAAAATTTTATTTTACAGTGTGCAGATTGTGTTTTAGAACAGACTGGGAAAGGTACCCGCTTCACAAGACTGAATGCAAACGTTTCTGACAAGAAGTTAGCGGGAAATAATATTTTATATTTATTTACTGGTTGTGCTTTACATTTTTTCCCCTCAAAGTTCTGTGCAGACATTAATTAAGCATGTACTCAAATACCCCCTAAGGGAGTACATCAAAAGTTTTAATCTAGTTTCTTTACAAATTCAAGTTACTGCCATTGGGACACTTTGCTGTGAGTTAGAGAGATGTTTTTTGGCACAAAGTGAACAGGACACCACCAGAACAGCACCGGGAGCACTGTAGTCATCATAGACTTTTAATCGCTCATCTCTACTAAAGGATTTTTGGTCTACACACTCTCTTGTCCTAAAGCATGTCCCTGTTTCTGCTCAGTCAAGTTCAACAGGGTACACAGACAGTTGCTTTGGCCTCCTACGGGCCTCCTCTGGAGCAAACCTGCAGGTGAAACCAAGGATTCTCTCTGTTTTTATACCAGTCCCGTCACCATGTTAGAGTATCTGAACACCTATCATATATTCTGCAGCATGTTCAAGAATCAGAATTTAAGATCAGTTGAAAATAATACAGCTATATTACCTCCCCAATGCTCTCTCAGTTCATGTTGAACACAGTGGTCAGATGGAGATAACTGGACTTAGAGCAACATCCAATTAGATACCTGTCATGTTTGCATAGTCAGGGGCCTCCATCAATCAAATCAAGAATAGTAATACTTTTGGGCCTAGTATCTGCCATTCTGGAGAAAAAGACACTTGATGTGGCCAGTGCCATCAATTTCCAATTATTTACTCATCTCCACCTTCTCAACAAACTACCTCTCTCCTTGCCTACCATGACAGGGTCTCAGGGGCCCAAGATCCAATAGTCAGGCCCCAAACGTGGATCTCAATATCCCACACTCATAAATGCATTGCTTGATTTTTTTTGACCACCTGAAAGTAGCTGCTATCCCTTCAATAGGCAAGCAAGCATCTAAATAAGAACCTTGAGGACAGGCACCAAACATCTATCCAGTGCTTCTCAGCAACACTTCCCTTCCATGATACCCACAGAATCCCATCTGATACATCTATGGAAATAGACAAATATCACTCCTAGAACATTCTCCAAAGCACTAAAAGGTATTCTCCCTTCCAAGAGTCAGCTGGTTAACATCCTTCCTCCCTCCTTCTCATGAAGGTCAAAAGACTGATCAGCCTGTAAGAACATGAGAGTGACCATACTGGATCAAACCAATGGTCCATCTAGCCCAGAATCCTGTCTTCTGACAGAACCTAGTGTCAGATGCTTCAGAGGGAATGAACAAAACAGGGCAATTTCAAGTGATATGTCCCATCATGCCAACTTCTGGCAGTTGGAGGCTTAGAGATTCCTGGAGCATGGGGTTCTGTCCCTGACCATCCTGGCTAATAGCCACTGATGGACCTACCTTCCATGAACTTATTTAATTCTTTTTTAACCTAGTTGCTTTTTTGCCTTCGCTATATCTCCATGGCAACGAGTTCCACAGGTTGACTGTATGTTGTGTGAAGTACTTCCTTTTGTTTATTTAAATCTGCTGCCTATTAATTTCATCCAGTGACCCCTAGTTCCTGTGTTATGTGACATGGTAATCAACACTTCCCTATTTACTTTTTCCATATCAATCATGATTGTATAGATCTCTACCATATCTGCCCTCTTTTCAAAGCTGAACAGTTCCAGTTTTTTTACTCTCTCCTTATATGGAAGCTTTTCCATTCCCCTAATCATGTCTGTTGCCCTTCTCTGTGTCTTTTCCAATTTTAATATATCTTTTTTTCAGAAACGGCAACCAGAACTACAGGCAGTATTCATGGTATATATTCAAAGAATTTTATCCAAATATCTTTTGGAATAGAAATTATGGGCCACATCCTCTGCTAGTGTAAGTCAGTGTTGCATGCATCTGACGAAGTGGGTATTCACCCACAAAAACTCATGCTCCAAAACATCTGTTAGTCTATAAGGTGCCACAGGATTCTTTGCTGCTTTTACATTTATGTTGTTTTAATAAATAACAAGATAGCATGATGTAGCACATAAACAGTTGTGTATTTTGTTGGGTATGGCATCTTCCAATAGTTGAGGTACAATTTTTTTAAAACAGGAAACCTAAACTATAAATTTAGTGTTTAATAATTGGGTCTTAAAAGGTTGCCATAATGAAATGTCCAAGATAAAGTGCTAACAAAATCCACTGGCTTCACTGTCAGAGCAGAGATGGAGTAAACCTTTTGATAATGTGTGAGAGAAGACAGGTAGGTTAGAGATAGCAGCCAGAACTATAGGCAGTATTAAAGATGTGGGCGTACCACCAAATAATTTTATCCAAATATATGTTGATATAGAAATAATGGGATAGGCCATGAAGGGCCTTAAAAGCAAAGATGAATTAAATTGATGTGGTGGAGAAGGGGGAGCCAGTGGAGAGATGCAAAGAGACAGGCGATCTGTTCAAAGTGATGAGCTAGGAAAATGATCTATGCAGCAGAATTTCAAATGGGTATAAGGGGCAAGACTACATTTGTCATGCCAGACAGGAGAGTTGTTTTGAAGGGACTTTTCAGCAAGGAAGAAAATGGCTAATGGATGAAATTCATCCCAATGGTGGAGGTCCAAGATCTTGAGGCATGCACCACTCATCTCCCACTTAAACTTTATGTTGAACTAAGTGGTGCATATGCCTGTCTTGGTTCTCTGAACAGAGCTAAATTTCACCAGAACCAGCTATACAAGGCAGCAGCGAGACAAACGATAAGCTAAGTGCTGTCAAAAGCACAAAGTATACAAATTGAAAAAACAGAGAATATATATAGCTAATTTCTTACTATATAGTAGAGGCGAAATGAGGAGAGAGAAATGTGATTTTCAAATTGATAGTTTCCCTTCAATTTATTTTCCATGGTTGTTACCTTTGGGGTTTGGCTACTGTTTGCTACATCCTTTGTGTAGTTGTCCTAATTTGTAAAGAAGCTAAACAAAGGAGTGAAGATACTTTCTCCTATCTATACATTTGTCTTCTTGAGCAGAGATATATGTACCTATCTGAGAGGTCACTCCCTTGATGATCCTTGTATGTTTCAGAAGCTTACAAGTGATTTCTTTTCTATTCCTGGGAACTATTTAGGAAGCTTTTCAATAGAGAAACTTTGGTAGGTTAAAGATATATGTAAGTATGGGCTCCTCAAACCTCTCTGTGGAGCGCTGTGTCCTTTGAATTTGGAGGGCAATGAATTCTCTTGCCTAGCTGCTCAGATTGGTAAATGATCAGAGTCATAGATATTTAAGTGAGACAAATTGCTCTGAAATATTTTTAAAATAAAAACTGAGGAAGACCAGACCCAACACTGAATAACAATTTTAAAGAACTTATACAGTCTTAGAGAGCAGAGAAGTAATTTTTAATAATAGACAGAGTATGATTGTTTTTGCAAGTGGATACAATATAAATTCCCAGAATATTATTAGAACCTATGAATAAATCACATGTATTTTGCAGCAAACACCAACTCATGCTAGAAGCCTGCTGGGATATTCACATATTTTAAGTATATAACTTTTTTCTATCAAATTATTTTGCTATGCCAACAGCCCTTGTTTAAATGCATTATTTTGAAAAAGAAATGTAATTTAATATGTTAAAATGACTAGATCCTTTTTAAATGATGCTTTCTTAGTGGTATCTCTGGTACTATTGCTGCTTCTACCATCTCATTTTTTTTATCTTGATGTACGTCCTATATCTGGAATAAAACTCATTCAATAGTCTGACCACAGAGCCTATCACAATGGGGACCCACTACTTAATTAAATGTATGACTAATTCTGTATGCTTGTTGTTAATACGCAAACATTTTTCATTGGGGAAAACTGTTGTTTCTGGTTCCAGGCAGCTGTTTTGGCCAGCTCATAATCCCTTGCAGATGTAATAACAAATCCCAGATCAGAAGACTGCCTAGAGGTTATTTTATATAGGCATATTATACAAATGTGAAACAAACAAACATGCTCTGGTACATGTGATCTGAGCTAAAGATGTTGCTCGTTTATTACAGAGCCAAATTCTGCTCTCAGTTACACCTAAATAAATCTGGAATAACTCTAGTGAAGCCAATGAAATTTCCCTGATGTAAGCGGAGAATTAGACTCAGTGTGTCTGATCACATAAACAGGTGTTAGGATTGTTCAAATGCGTGTACTGGTGTCTATAACTGCAAAGGATGAGAGAAAGTATATGTGTAAATTAGCACAAGCACAAATTGATGATAGTAGCTGAAAAATGTATCCCTAAGTGGTTTGCCTAAGGACACACAGAATACATGTCTGAGGTAGAAATAAAACTTAGGGCTTCTGACTCTCAACATAGGCCTCCATGAGAAGACCATCCTTTTTCCCTAGGAAATTGGAGTTAGGAAGGCCAGAACATTGTGTGATGCAGCAATCCAGTCCTCAGTATGGCACATATGAACAAATGATCACTTTTAAACCGAATCACTTATCCAATTACATTAAAACATATTTAAAACAGCACTAAAATGACACTGTGATAAAAGTTCTGGGACCCAGGTTATTGGCAAGCTGTAGAACAAATACCAAAACAGAGAGAGTCAACTGTAGAGAATGGTTAAGATATTTGTTCCCAACTAATTATATATCAGGATTTAATAAAAAATAAGCTTGCAGATACCAGTTTCTGAACCTTAGTCAAGCAATGTGAGAAGATAGATGCAGGCACATAAAATCATCTCTCTGATTAAAGCACATCTGCATATTATGACATACAGTACACTAAAAAACATAACTTTGTGAAGCCAGGATTCAGAATGATCACATATAAATGGACATTAAATGATGGAAGCTACAAATCCCTGGGCTCAAAAGAGTTAAACAGAACAGAAGATGCAGCATTTTCTGTATAGGCCCCTCCCCAATTGCTTCCTTTCTGCAGGAGATCATTGTGTTAAATTGTATTACAAGTCAACTGGTGCTGACACAAAACTACACACAGATATGAGCTGTGTCTGATCAGAAAAATATATGCTGCATGAGCTAAATTTAGTAAAGAAAAGGCAGACAAAGCTGCACATTTTGAACCATCTAATAAAATATTATGATTAGTCTAATCTAGTGACTCTAACAGATTAAGTGTAATTGATGAGTCAGAACCGGATTGAGTTAGTTCAGTTAGAATCAGATTCAGTAGCTCTAGCCATAGGAATGAAAGTTGCTTCTAGAGAGTAACAAAAATGAAATAAGAAAACTGACAGTAATTTCATAAATGTATAAAGATGGTAATGTGTCTTTCAGACAAGCTACTGATACAAAATAAATTAATGGTTTGATAAATATTCTAGGCAGAAGAATTCTTAAATAAGGGTTTTAGTACTGCAAACTTTAACAAGTAGGCACTTAGACTAAGGACGGAGAAGTAAGTTCAATGTTTATAATAGCTGGCTGCAAGGATGGCAGGCATTCCTGAAACAAGCGGGAATAGGAGCATGCATTTCATATACTGTGATTGGATTCCTTTGCGAAATGATCTTCTAAATATCAGAAATGCATGCAGCAACAGAAATTATAAGAGCAAGACTCTATGTGGACAATTTCAGAGCAGATGTTAGTTCATTGCTGAGCTGAATGTGGATTTTGTATGTGTGAGATCCATTTACGATGATCAACTTTCCACATTCACTGTGAGTGGTTCAATTTCAATATGCTGCAAGAATCTGCTCCATGATATACCCTGTGCATGCATAGTCTTTTCATGCTGTGCTACAGGGACAATCAAACCTATGGCTGCCCAGCTCATATGCAAGATTGACAGCAGTCAGTTCCTTTCTTTCACCTCAATTTTCTCTTGCATAAAGGCTGAAACACTTAGTGAATAAAGGTAAGTAGCACTGGAGACCAAAGTAATGAAAATAGAGGTTAAAACAGGGGGAACTTGTCTCTTTAATGATGGTTGTAGCTGAAGGCAAGCCTATTACTGCCATAGCTAAACAGCAATTTAAATTTTTATTTTACCAGATGGAGACCTCTCTCTAGATACTTATGTGGTCCCATTAGCATAGTATGTGAACTGCTCAGTTTTTAATGTAGTTATCTTCACAAAATCTCTGAGAGGTAAGGAAGCATTACTATTCCATTCTCAGAGGAGGAATTGAGGCACATAGAAGCTAAATGACTTGCCCAAGGTCACAGAGGAAAACCATGGTGGAGCAAGGAATTAAACCCAGCTTTCCCATGTCCCAGGCTGACTCCCTAACCCAGACGCATGAAAACTTTTTGGCCTGAGGGCCACATCAGGTTTCTGAAATTGTATGGAGGGCCAGCTAGGGGAGGCTGTGCCTTCCCAAGCAGCCAGGTGTGGCCTGGCCCCTGCCCCCTATCTGACCCACCCTACTTCTCACCCTTGACAGCCCCTCCCCCTGGAACTCCTACTTCCCTGTCCCCTGACCGCCCCTGGATCACCTGCCTCTGACTGCCCCTCTCACCCCATCCAACCCCTCCTTTCCTGACTGCCCACCCAGGACCCCTGTCCCATTCAACCCCCCCATTCCCCACCCTCTGACCGCCCCAACCCCTATCCATATCCCTGCCCCCTGACCACCACCCCGAACTCCCCTGCCCTCTATCCAACCCCCCCTTACTGCGCTGCCTGAAGCACTGGTGGCTGGCGGCGCTACAGCAGTGCCACTCAGAGCACCAGGACAGGCAGCTGTGCTGCCCAGCTGGAGCCAGCCACGTCACCGCACAGCACAGAGCACCATGTCAGGCTGCGGCTCTGCAGCTGTGCTGCCCAGAGCATTGCGCTGATGGCACAGTGAGCTCAGGCTGTGGGGGAGGGGGAACAGCAGGGGAGGGGCTAGCTGCTAGTCTCCCAGGTCAGAGCTCAGGGGCCAGGCAGGAGGGTCCTGCAGGCCACTGTAGTTTGCCCACCTCTGCCCTAACCACTGCCCTATTCTTCCTCTCTCGTCACCAAAATATAAGTTACCATCTCCACTCCTAAGAGTAATTACATTCTATTGTGATGCACGATTTTTGTGGTTTTAGAGGCTAAAGTACTTCACACTTCTTTAATTAAATTTCTTTCAACAAGTGAAGGGCCAAATTCCATTAATGTCAAGGCCAGCGCTTCCATTAGACGACCTAGGCAGTCGCCTAGGGTGCCAGGATTCGGGGGGCGGCATTTTGTGCCCTCTCCATGGGAGCTTCCGGTTCCGCTCCCGTCGTGCCACCGAAGAAGGACCTTCTGCCGACGTGCCGCAGAAAACAGCGGCAGGCAATTGAGCAGCTCAATGACTGCCGCTGTTGCCCACGGCATTTCTGCGGAGGGTCCTTCTTCGGCGGTGCAACGGGAGCGGAACCGGAAGGTCCCGCGCGCCCCATGGGGAGCACACAAAATGCCGCCCCCTGAATTCTGCCTAGGGCGCCAGAAAGTCTGGTGCCGCTCCTAATTAATGTGTATGTAAGATCTTAGCCATAGTCTCTGTTAAGAAGTTTTCACAAAGGCCCAAATTCCATAACTTGGTTTGAGGCCTGGGGCCTAGCTAACAATGGCTAAGAAAAACTGAGTAAACGGAGACAATGTTGCTTTGTTTCAACTAGATAAGCAGAGTCAGCAGAACTCCAGATGGGGAGTAATAATTGGGTGTTCTTATCATGAGTTACAGACACACACAGTACTGAGAAGAGCCTCAAAGTCAACTCTCAGAGCAGGAAGGAGATAGCAAACACCCTCCCCAAATGCTTACCAGGGTTCAGGGAGAGGCCCAACATGTCAGTATGAGATATGACATCCTTCCCCTTCACAGATGTATCCTCCTTCGCAGGTGCCAACTCTAATTTTCAGAAACACAATGGTGAACCCTAAAACAATTGCTATTTGCTGTGTACTTTCACTGTCCTTTTGTTTTAAACCCCCAGAAATATACCTGTTGGACAACCAGAAGAGTTACCTCATTCCTGTGGACCCCCAAATCAGGATTTAATCTACACATTGCAATAGGAATAGTTTGAGGGAAAACATCTGTGTATTAGCAACGTGTAAACCGAACCATGGGCAGAGCCATTATATAATCTTTTAGACTACTGGTTTATTGTGCTAATCTTGTCTTGCTGCTAGAACCTATCCAGGGGCTCAGGAACTCCCACGCCGTCACTTATCTCTGCCCATGAGCTCCCTATATAATCTATTGTAATTAATTGTTTAGTGGTGTCTCTGAGGCTAATAAGCAAAGTGACACTCCACCAGCACTGTGCATAATAAGGGGGGGCTAATAGGCAGTAGGGATAGCTCAATGGTTTGAGCATTGGCCTGCTAAACCCAGGGTTGTGAGTTCAATCTTTGAGGGGGCCACTTAGGGATCTGGGGCAAAAATTGGTCCTGCTAGTAAAGGCAGGGGGCTAGACCCAATGACCTTTCAAGGTCCCTTCCAGTTCTAGGAGATTGGGATAGCTCCAATTTAGGGAAGAAAAAAAAAAAGCTCCCTCATAGCAGCAATAATTACATCTACAACAAATTCTGCTGCCATCACCTTGTTCCAGGGGAAACACATGACAAGATAAAACACACACTCCCAAGGTAAAAAGTGCCTAGTTTCCTGTTTCAATAGAAAAGCAGAAAAATCAGCTATACAGCCTATGCCCTACATCTATTTTTAATTTCTAGCTTTATCCTGTTACTTCATATTGCTTTCAATTAAGGGTTTTTTTTTAAGAAAAATCTAATACCTTTCAGATTAGCCCCTAAAAAACTCTCTCATTTGGGATTGTCTCATCATCCAGAGCAGATGGTTTGCTTCAGGGGTAGTGTGACACATCAACAGACTCTTCTTCCTATATTATTTTTAAATGTATACATTTAAATGCAAAATTTGAAAGATTCTATGCAGATCTGATACTGCTGAAATTATTTAAATCTATGGTATTTACAGCAGTGCGAGATACATCAACACTCATAAGTAGTTTTCATACAGGGTACAATGCAACAATAATGTGATGCTAGCAAAACTTGCATTTCATACCTGGAAAAAGAGGTTATTTACTTGTAGTAACTGATGTTCTTTGAGATGTGTTGTCTATATGTCTTTCACTCTTGGGTATTGTATGCCCCTTAGCGCCACAGATTAGAACTTTGTCCTAGCTGTCAGTACCCTGTTGTTCTGCACATGTCCGCTGAATGCCATCATACTGAGGGCATAAAGGGATAGGGTGAACCAACTGCCTCTCAGCTTCTTCACCAGTTGAAGTCTTGTAAGGACTTAGAATAGTGGAGAGGGAAGGTGGGTCGTGAATACTTATAGTCAACACATTTGAAAAACATCAGTGGGCCTTACATCAAGACAGATTTATGTACTGCTCTCCCAAAGGTTGCATCCTCCCTCATTGCCTGACCAATCGCATAATGTTTCATGAAAATATAAACAGATGTGGCCAGATTACATATTTTCAAAACCAAGACATTATTAAAAAAAGCAATGTGAGATGCTTGAGAACTTGTAGAATGCACCCTAACTACTGACAGAGAATCCCAACCTACAAACTGATGATACAAATTAATACATCCCAAAATCCAATCTGAAAGTGTCTGAGAAGAAATCCGTTTAACTTTAACCCTCTCAATGTGTGCCAAAAATAGTTTAGTTCTATTCAGATAATGGCTAAAGCTCTAGCTACATATAAAGTATGCAAAGTTCTTTCCTACATTTGTGTGAGATATTGGACAAAATATTAGCAAAAATGGATTGGTTAACATGAAACTCAAACACCATCTTCGGCAGAAAACTGTGATGAGGCCTTAATGAAATCTTATTCCTATGAAAAAATCACAAAGGGAGGACTTCTCATCAATGCATTAATTTCACTCACTCTACGTGCAGAAGTAATTGCTACCAAAACCACTGTTTTCATGGACAGATGACTTAAATGGCCAGTTACTAAAGCCTAAATGGGGTTTTCATTAAACCTGACAATAAAATATTCAGATCCCCTGTGGAGATGAGTCCTTTACTCATGGAAGTACTTGAAGTAGACCCTCAAGGAAACTTAACTATGGGATATTGAAGCTAAATGTACTTTAATAGAATTAAATAACCCAGAGGATTTAAACCAGAGGAGGTTTCTAATATGAGAGGTATATTGGTCTAAAAAGGGGGAAAATATTATGATCTCAGGACCAAGCATCACATCTCTTCCATTTAGAGCTGTAAGTAGCTGTAGTAGAAAGTTTTCTACAATTTATTAAAATGTCCGGAACTGCCTGACAACAGGACTTTTCAGTCTCATTCAAGCTGCTTACATATAGGCTATCAGATGTAAGGATGTCAACTCCAGATGAAACACTGTCCTGTTGTGCTGGGATATCGAGTTGGGAATCAGAGGAAGAGTGATTGGAAGGAGAGTCTTGTATGAGCTTCATTAACTGTCTTGGAATCAAAGACATTAGAACTTGTTGAGGATTTCTGATAGTCATGTTCATACTTTGGGTCAACAGACTGCATATGATCTTCAGTAACGATTGGAGAGGACAAAGCTGCAGTTTGGCTTGCGGAGTGACAAACATGCATGATGCCATATGCCCTAACAGTCTCATACACATTCTGACAGTTTTTCTATGGTTTCTTTTCACTTGAAGGATGATATTCACCATCTTCTCAAACCTATTTTGAGGACGATATACTGACGCTGACTTGGAATCTATCAAATCTCCTATAAATTCCACCTTTTGAGGTGGAATTAAGTTTGATTTCTTCACATTGACTCTTAGACCTAGGTTCAAGATAAGGCTCAGAGTGAAGATGTGATCCACTGCTTGCTTTTGTGAAGAACCCTGAGGCAAATCATCTAAATATGGAGATACTTTGATGTTGTATCTTCTGAGGAACACCACTCCTTGGGCCAGACACTTTGTGAAAACCCTTGGAGCCAAAATCAATCTGAAAGGGAACAATTTATACTGTGAGAGTGAAAGTCATCATTCTGAACTTTTGTTTCTAAATAAAAAGAGTTCAGTTGTCTCAAAACTAGAATGGCTCCCCATCCCCCTTTTTACTTTGGCAAAAGGGAAAAATGAGAATGGAAACCTTTTCCTTTGGATTGAATGGAAACCTCCATAGCCCCTAGATCTAACAGGAACTGAACTTTCCCTCATAGAGGCAATTTGGGAGAGGAGTCCCTGAAAAAGGACAGGGCAGGGAGATAGGAGGAATAGTCTGAAATTGTATGTCATAACTTGAACGATTTATGTCTAAAACCCATTTGTCCACAGATATGTTTCCCCAGGCATGTTGGAAAAATTTGTAAACACTGGCCAAATGGGATAGGCAAAAAGCATGAATCCACTAAAAATGGTTCAATATTCTTGACAGGTTGATGAGGAGATGAAGTAGCAGAAGAAAAATTCATGGAAGAAGAAGAATGCTGTCTACAAAACCATTGTTTCTTCTTGGATGGATCAGGTTGTCTCTGATAAAGGTAAGAAGACTGTAGCAGTTGAAAGGGTTGTCTGTAAATAGGCTGCTTATACTGTCTCTTTCTGGTTTGTGGAACATAAATTGCTATTGACTTGAAAGTAGCTCTTGAATCCTTTAAAATGTGTAATGAGTCAGTCTTGGAACCATTAAATTTGTTCTTTCCAAAGGTAAGTCTTCAAATGCATTCTGAATTTCACATGGAAAGCCAGAAAACTGGAGCCATGAAGCTCTTCTCACGACTATTGCTGTTGCAACTGAACAGGACAGCCATGTCAGCTGCCTCCATAGCTGCCTGTCAAGCCAATCTGTAGACTTAAGAGGCCTTAGTTAATAATATTCTACATTTCTTGTTGAGACGCCTGAGGTACTTCATCCAAAACAGCCAAAAAAAATTTACCAACAGATGTCTAGACAGAAGAGCCTGAGAGTTACAAACCATCATTTGGATGATAGCTGAGGAACAGCTTTCTACCCAGAAGATCAAGACATTTGGCCCCTTGTCTTTTAAAGTAATTTTGCAAGGTTGCTGCTTTGTGCACTCTTCAGCAGCAGTAACCAAAGAATTGGGTGATGGATGGGTATAAAAACTCAAAGCCTTTAGTAGGAACTTATTTTCTATAATCTTTCTTTCATGTAACTGTAATCATCATTGGAGTTAGTCATACAGTTAGAGTTGGTTCCAGTAACCCTCCATTTATAGGCATAGCTATTCAGTCTGGTGCAGAAGAATGTTAAATATCTAAAAGGTTATGAAATGTATCAGAAATCAGCTGAACTGATATTTCTAAAGCTGCTACAACCATCTTTAAAAGACCTATAATCATCTGGAGGTGAGGAAGATGTTGCTGTTATCCCTTTTTCAGGATGAAATATTTGCAGGAGGTTGTTCTGATTGACCCTGTTATTCTTCTTCAGATGAAACATGCTGATGTGGCACAGAAGACATATGAGGCTGTTCAACAGGTGACTAATTTCTGATTGCTCAGGCAATGGAGACTTTTACCTGGAATAAGATGAAGATGGGATTCTGTAGCCCAGTTTAGCCCAAGGATACCAGTAAGGTCACATCTGCTATTGCATGGCAGCTCAAGGAGAAGGAAATCAAGAATCAAGGGAAGGTTTATAATCCTTATGAGAGGACTTTTGAGATCTAGTTTTTGGATGAACCTCTGGTGAGAGACAGGCAAGTAAGGAGGAGACCACTTCTAACTTGCCTCAGAAGCTGATGAAGACAATATACACTCTTCTTAATAAGGATGGATACACCTTTGATGAGCCTTCATTGAGAACCAGATCCTGTAGTCAGGTACCAACATATGAGATACTGATGACAAAGGAGTCATGAAGGCAGAATCCTTGACCTTAGATGGTAACTGTGCACTTGGCACCAAATCCTTGTAAATTGACGGAGCACTTCTAGTAGATGGTACTGCAAGCTTCATAAGTAGTGCTGAAGCCTCAAAATGACCGGAAGAATTTCTCTTCAATGATAAGAAGCACTTAGAGGTATGCTTCAGGACTTCAGAGGGCACTTTTCTATGTCTTGCAGTCCCTTCTGAAGCTGCTGCTTGAGGTGATCTCACCTTCTTTTTCTTTGAAGGACCTGGTGCGACGTTATTGACATGAACTGTGACCATATAGATCATTGCTGCAACCAAGGTCCCGTAGTAGCACCAAATCTTGTACAAAGGAGGTCAAGTAAGGTGTCTACGAAAAGGTTATGATTTTCAGGTTATGGTTATGCTACCTGCATGCATGTATCATTTTTTTATTTAAAGTTATAAGTATTGGATCTATACTGTCTATATTTCAAACTTGTGCTATACTTCTGGGTGACACCCTAGACAGGTTGGCATCAGCAATGCCTAGCCTGCTTGATGGCCTATTAAGAACCATCAGCTATACAACTGACCCATTGAGAGAAGGCAGATACACCTTATGACTCAGCAAGGCATGCAGAGACACGCCTATGGAAAGAAATCTAATGCTTTCAAGCCATGTGCTGGGCAACTTGTGTTTGGAACAAAGGAAGCACAGGCCGCATGGCAAGAGACTATAAAAGGAAGCTGCATCCCCTCCATCTTGTCTTCAGTCCTGCTTCTTACCTCTGGAGGAACTTTGCTACAAACTGAAGCTCTGAACAAACGACTGAATGACTCATCCCAATGGGGGATGTACTCCAGAGACTTGCAATTTATTCCATCACTGCTACAAGCTTGAACCAAGAACACTGCCATTACTTTCTGTAATTGATTCCATTTAACCAATTCTAACTCTCATCTATATTTCTTTCTTTTTATGAATAAACCTTTAGATTTTAGATTCTAAAGGACTGGCAACAGCATGATTTGTGGGTAAGATCTGACTTGGAGATTGACCTGGATCTGGGGCTTGGTCTTTTGGGATCGGGAAAACCACTTTTCTTTTACTGGAGTATTGGTTTTCATTCCCATAAGGAATGGTGCTGGTGGTGATATTGGGAAACTAGAGCGACTGAGGGAATTGCTTATATGACTTCTGGTTAGTCAGTGGGGTAAAACCGAAGCCCTCTCTGTTTGGCTGGTTTGGTGTGCCTTAATAACAAAAAGAAACTCCAGCCTTGGGCTGTGACTGCCTTGTTCCAAGCAATTTGTCCTGAATTGATACTCTCCGCCACAGATACTGTCCCGCCACAGGCTACTTTGTTACACCAGGAAAATGAGATGTCTCCCTTTTCAGGCGAAGATCTTTGAACTGCTTCAGGAACACTACTGGTGGAGAGGACACTGGAGACAAACTAATCTGACTCACCAGGATCTGAGCCAGGTCTCATGCATCTATCCAGGAGCTACATCTTGAATTTAAAATCTCTGTTCTTTGGAAACTGTTTGCCAAATGAACAGCATATAGCACATTCACTAGGAATATGCCCCTAATGTTTAAACCAGGTGTAAGGGACTCCAAAATTTTCCTTCTACAGCTTAAGGCTGTGGTTGAAGGAACTGGGGTTGGTCCTTTCTGCCCCTTTATGCCCTCGGGGGGAAGGGTTTAGAGTGGGGAGCGTGAGAGCATTCAGTGAGCATGTGCAGACCAACAAGTGACAGCTAGCTGGAAAAAAATTCTGAACACAGGGTGTGCAAAACCCAAGAGTGGAAGACAAATAGGCAGCCATTCAATGAACATCCAGTGCTATCTTATATACTGTAAATAGCTAAACATATCATGAACAACGCAATGATTATTTACACAGTGCCAAGCTACCACTTGGTGCTTAATGGACAAACAGTCATGCATTAATTTGACATGGCTGAGTGCCATTTCTGGGCCCAGGAAATAAGCACTGAATGGTGGGACTGCATTGTTATGCAGCTATGGGAGGACAAGCAGTGGCTGCAGAACTTTTGACTGCGTAAGGCTACTTTCCAAGAACTGTGTGAAGAGCTTTCCCCAGCCCTGAAGAGCAGGTCTGTTCAGAAAGTTGCAAGATGTTTAAAAGGTCGCTGATGTTGTTTGCTTACTACATTAGACCTCAGTGAAAGCAATATCCCCATTGTTATTGCTGCCTGCTGTGTGCTCCATAATATCTGTGAAACAAAGAGAGAAAAGTTTTTGTCGGGGTGGGGGGTTGAGGCAGATCACCTGGCAGCCAATTTTGAGCAGCCAGACACCAGGGCAAAAAGAAGAGCACATCAAGGGGCTATGCGTCTCCATGAGGCTTTGAAAACCAGTTTCAGCAATGAGCCAGAGTAATGTGACTCTCATCTATGTTGTTCCTTACCAAACTGTCCCCTTCCTTGCATTTTCTCCCCTGTAAACTCCACCCTCACCAGCCACCACGTGTTGAATGAATAAAGAGCTTTTTCTCCTCAGTCCATTATGTTTTATTATGCACACACACACATACACAGAGCAAAGAAAAGTAAGATAACCTGGGGCAAAAGGGCTGATGACAATATGAGGGGATAAACAAGGAAAGCTTGCTTACAGATGCACTGCAGTAGCAATCAAAGATGCCTTCTAATCCTTGTACCCTTTGCTGGTGTTGAGTGCAAGGGATACGGATCTCCCCTCCCCCACTCCCAGCCTCATAGGATGTTTGGGGAAGGAGATTGTAGAACTGGGTGATGATGGCAGCAGGTTCAGCATAGGCTGCAGAAGGACTCCAGTATCCAGCTGCCTTTCTTGAACCTCAATCAGATGCTTCAACATGTCTGATTGCTCCTTCATAAGCTGCAGCATCTCTTCCTGTTTGGCACTCTCTTGTTCCCTGAATGCTCTTCTGTCTACCCTGTCCATGTCCAGGTTCTTGGACAGTGTAATCTTCCATGCTCTGAGCTCCATCTTATCATTCTCGGAGGCACACATTACCTGAATCTTCTTTTTCCACCTTCTAATCTGGGAAAGTTTCTGTCCCAGTGTGGAGGATGTGCCGACGGACAAGGTTTCAGCTGCAAGGAATGCAAAGCACAAGGGTAGCATTGACAGTGCATACATTGTTTCAGGTGCAAGGTTGTTTTTTTTTAAACCACTCTTCAATACACTTCACTGTAAGCCACAACATAATCACAACTGTAATCACAACTGCCAGCCCACACAGCTTCCCGCAGCTCCCATTGGCCAGGACCAGTGAACTACAGCCACTGGGAGCTGCAGGTGGCCATGCCTGCGGACAGTCAGTGTAAACACTGTCTAGTGTCCCACTAGTGGATTACCCTGATGTGCCGTGTGCAGCCCGTGGGTTGCAGGTTGCCCACCACTGCACTACACCTACTTTTTTGTTCAGATTAAACATGAAAAATAATAACTTGTAACTCCTACAGTTTGAATGGAAATGTGCACTCACCAGAGGTGCCTTCCACAGCATCATACTCTGCCGCTAACTGGTCCTGTGAAGGGATGAGCTCCGGGTTAAAAATAGTTCTTGGCTGTCGGGGAGAATGGATCCTCCACTTGCCTGCCTCACATTCTCCTTCTCATCAACAATGTCTTCCTCGTTGTTGCTCGAGGTCACCCAGCACTCCTGGGAGGTATCCATGAAGCATTTTAGGGTAGTGGTGGGGTCACCGCCAAGAATCGCATGCAGATCCTCATAAAAGGGGAATGTCTGTGGGGCAGAACCAGAACGACTGTTCGCCTCCCTTGTCTTCTGGTACCCTTGCAGAAGCTCCTTTATTTTCATGCATCACTGCTGCGTGTTCCTGGTGTAGCCCCTCTTCCCCATGCCCTGCGTGATTTTGGCACAGATGTCAGCATTTCTTCTGCTGTATTGGAGCTCTGCCTGCACAGACTTCTCCCCAGACAGCAGTAAGATCCAGTGTCTCCTGTATGCTCCACGCTGGAGTGTATTTGCAGCCTTGAGTCTCCATGATCAGCTGTGCTGGTAAACTCTCCATGCTGATCAAACAGGAAATGAACATTCAAAAGTTTCCGGGGCTTTAAAAGGGGAGTGGCTGTTTCCTGTGTAGCTGGCTGAAGTGCAGTGGAGTTGAAAGTGCTCTCCAGAGCGGTCACAGCAGAGCATGATGAGATACCTTTGGGAGGCCAATTCATTCAAATTACACAACACAATGTCTATACTATCCCCATGTCAACCTGTGTATGTTGAACCAAGCGCTATGCCTCTCATGGAGTTGGAGTTCAGAAGTCGACTTTACAGGCTACTTAGGTCGGTGGACAGGACTCGGTAGTGTAAACACATACATTATTAGATCGATTGAATGCGGCTTAGGTCAACTTAAGTTTGTAGTGTAGACCAGGCCTACGAAAAGGAGCAGATATATTTCTTTACAGCCTTGGGATCTGTTAGCGAGGATGGAGGAAATGAAAGAGCAAAATGCCATCTTCAAAAGGAATAAGTCATGGATTGATATTCGTATGATATTGTTTGTTTATGGAATTACTTTTTGATAGATTTTATTTCTTATACAAAGCAGTGTTCTTCATACATTCTCTAACAGGTAAATTCTGAATGTATTAATATGGTCAGATTTTAAAGTTTCTGTAATGTTGATGCTACATATCATTATTGTCAAATAACAGGCTCAAATATTTTTTTTAAATTAAAGATTAATACAGCACTATACAGAATATCGGAAGATGACATACTTTACCATCTTCTGTAGATGGTGAAGAGAAGGTAGCTTGGTCCTTCTTCTGTACTTGGTGGAATGCTAACAGTGTTCATTCACAGTCTACCTCCTCAAACTCCTGTTCTTTTATAGAATATGAGACCAAGAAACCCCCTTTTGGAGGAAAAATACTTTTCCATGATTAATTTTATCATGTGTTCTGTTTTCCCAGTTACTGATGGATTTTCTTTTATGGTTCTCAGTTTATGTGACTGATGAGTAAAAAGGAATCTCTAACCCAGTCATATGACTTACAGCTATGACAACCAACAGTTCTTAATGAGTTAAAAACACCTTATTCCATTCTATTATATCCATCTGTAATAACAAATATTCTTTATCGATCACCCAGTTCAAGACAGAAAACATCTGCCATAACAAATATCCCTTATCAACCACCCAGCTTTGTTTATAACATATTTCTGTTGACACTTTTAGTAGTCTGAAGGTGTCTTTTCCCTGGACACCTGGATTCCCATGTTCTGATGATGCTGAGAATAATTAGATACAGCCCAATACTCAGTCGTATAAAATTCCTGAATACAAGTCACTCACAAAACCAGTGCTCTGGGTCTTAGAATTCAAATACACTCTTTGCTAATATCAAAAAGATTTTGGGAGAATAGTTCATATGTAAATTAATATACAAGAAAAAGAGGACTCAAAGGGTTAATATTTACTAACAGGTACTAACAATTGTTAAACAAAAGCTAAGGCCTGACTTTTCAATCCTGGGTGCAAAACAATAAATCCCTAAATCTGTTTTTAGGCCTGATTTTCTAAGGTGCTGAGGGCCTCTTTTTCTCATTGACTTCAGTGGAATTTGTGGATGCTCAGCAACTCTGAAAATTAGCCTAGTTTTACTTAAGAGCCTAGCTTTAGGCAAGCAGGTTTGAAATCTTTGGACCAATTTTTTTTTTGTTTGCTTGTTTCTTTGTAAATTAGTACATAATTTTCAGCATTGATCTACTTGGATTTTGCTATATCCTACATCTACCATTAACATTAACGTGAATGTTAGGGCTACACTTCCTTCTTCTAGCCTGATAGCTTATCCCTTAAAGAAAAGAAGTTTCAAAAAGATGGGGCAGGCAGTCAAATACTTTCACTAGGTCAGGGAGAAAGAAGAGAGTGCAGTCCACTGTCTTTGCCAGATACTTCACGGGATAATAAACTGAAAGCTAATTCACGTACACTTCTTTAACTGGTATAGTTTCATGTCACAAATTATTAGATTAGCAAGGTTAGCCAACTGTATCTTCATCTGGGATTCTAGTGTTAAATCATTCATGGAAAATGTCCTCAGTTAATGTTTAGTTTCATTTGCTGTGGTTTTGCTCAAAATCAGAATGTGTCTTTCATTAATTCTGAATGCTTCTTTCCCTAATTAATTTCTACAATCAAAATTTTTATTCCTTTAGAGATCCTATTAGTCACCTATAGTTCCATCCTAGCTTTTGAACAATCATAAAAAATGCCATGTGGAACTGTGATATGTTTCTGAGTTTTTATTTTAATTCAAATTTGTTCTTACAAGTGAATTTGCAGCTCATGGGAGGTGCTGGATTGGCAGCATTGGAAACTAAAATCTTCTCTTTTTTCACAGTTTATACTGTGACAATGCAAATATCTACCCAGTGTCCTTTGCCAGCATGCCTTGATCTTGGCCTGGAGATAAGATAGAGTAGTTTGGACTCCGTGTCTACTCAATCCTTGGCCTCTCTGCTGAGGTGAAAATAATTCACTAGTTTTTGCGTAGAGTCCACCAGGAAAATAACCGAGACTATCAGTTTAGTTCACATAGGCTGCCTAGCAGTCTTTGATCACTATTGACCAGTGATAGATTTGAACCAGGCATAGTAAAGAACAGCTTCAAATCCTTTCACCAGCTGCAGACTTTGGTGCCTAGATTTTTTCATCTGTGGTGCTTGATATTCCAAGGGCTGAGCTTGAGTTCAGTGGGAGTTGTGGGTGCCAAACACCTCAAAAAGATCAGGTTTAATTTTAGGCACATGGGTATGGAAGTTTCGGTAGTAACTTTTAGACAATTCTTACATGCTCTTACAGAGCTAAGACTGGAACAGTGGTCTTTCACATTCAAACAACACAGGCCACTAGCACATGAGCTAAAGGGGTTCACTCTTTATGAGTATAGGAGGTCCCTTATTCTCCTTGAGGACCACCTACTTGACAGTAATCAAACACAAAGTATCAAACAAGACAGACAAAGGATAGAGAAAAAGAAGCACTGCACTCCCCATTTCAAAGATGGGGAGCTGAAGCATACTGAGATTAAGTGCCTTGTGCAAGGTCACAGAGAACGTCTGTGTCAGAGTCAGGAATTGAAGGCAGATCTCTGAGTTTCAGTGTAGTATCTCAACCACAGAGTCACCCTTCCTGCATTATAAAGCCACCACATGACATTTTCTAACACCTGAGCCATCTATTTCACTATATACTTGTAACTATTCAGCTATTATGGTACCTCTTGGTTTTTCTGCAGACTCGCATGGCCTGTGGCAGAAGATTTTGTTTTCTCCCATTTCTCTGCAACTTGATTTGCTTCTTCTGTTTTTTGCTCACAGCTTTTTTGGGAGTTTAGCAATGTCACTTCATAAAACTCTTGAATATCTGTTAGCAATGAGAAACAAATAACAAAGACTTCATTTGATACGCTGGATTTAGCAACCCTTGGTATTTTTCTGTCACCAGTAAATATTTATGTACTTTGGAAGCTATATTATAATGGTAAACATATAATATTACATTTCTAGCAAAAGCCAACATGCCAATTAGTTTTCTGAATTTTTATTGATCATTTCGAGGAAATATATGAACAACTATTGAGAGAAGATTGAGAATGAACATACTGCAATAACAAATGAACAACATATATAAACCAAGATATGGTATGAGATACAAACAGTTCAAATCATCTTGGAAAACAAACTAGAAACCAAACAGATATCGGCCACTCACCCCTGACAGCTCTCCCGGATAGTAGAATAGCTCCTAGTCTTAGCTGCCACTTCAATGGGAGCTCTTTTGAAGTTGGCCAGGACACAGAGGCGATCCTAATTAGGCCAGGCAGGAACTGCCTCCAGTTACACTAGGTAAACCCCTTCAGAATTACATCTCACTATTCCAAAAGAAGAGGTAGCTCTAGCTAGGACCAGGAGCTGCTGACAGCAACAGCTCTGGCCAGCACAGTTCCTACCTGCCAAAACTGCCTCTGTATTTAATTATTAATGGAAAATATTAAGGATTCAGATCTATGCCAATTCAAATACCTGCAAATTGGACTAATCTTCATCTAATTTTTTACTGTCTTCGCCATCACAAAAAAGCTTAGTACTAGTATAAGATGATGAAAAAGGTCTCCGGGCATAAGAAATTGTCCTTTTAAAATGATAAACTGCAATCTACAAAAAGTTATATGAGTACTAATTTAGCAGAAATATTTCACAATTACTAGAAGAAACTTACTAAATTATATAAAAATGGAAAGATCTGAGGAATGTATAGTTATATAGTGCTTAAGGTCACTTTTCACCATTAAAATAAAAACTATAACACTAACTACAGCAGAAATGCAATTTTTTGTAACCACTGTTAGAATCTGCATAAGAAAATTACAAGTGTACAGTGTATAAGATTCCATACCAAGTCAATTTATATGGCACCTGCAAGGAAAAAAAACACATTAAAGAAATATGTAGTGAACTCTAGGTAAATGCCCTGCAGAAATAAGCTAGAGAAATGGACCTGTGGTTGTTGCATACAGCTGCCACAGTTGTAGTTGTAAGAGTATTATCTGGTCTGACAAGAGTCAGTCAGCAAGAGAAGTGGAAGATATTATTTGCAATTTGACATTCGAGACGATCTGATCTTGTGTGTTTATTAAAAAATAGTACACACAATGTGTGCATATTAGAAAGACAGAGAGAGAGATTATTTTTAAAAGGTCTTCTTTATCTGCTCTACAAAGACTCTAGGTTTCTCTCTCTAGAAAAATGTGACTGATGCGTAGATGAGAGAAGAGCACTTATACTGGCGTAGACTGAATTTCAGCACACTCTTGTAATTACAAAACCTCATGATGAAGCTTAGAGGATTCAATCCAGTCTGTCGCATCATGATACCACAAGCTGAAAGTGCCATCCCTATAGAACAGGGCAGTAACTTGCAGTCAAGGTGTGCACAAAATAGGATCTAAAATCTGTGTCACGTGAAAATACTCTTGATGTAACAATACTAGTGATGTGTTTTGAAACTGTTGAATGATCTCCATTGAACAGTGCTGAGGATGGGAATGAGTTGCAATGGACCGACAGCAGTGTTGGGATCAGGCTAAAACACCTGTAGTGGGGCGGCTCCCCAACTCCAGTGGAAAAGGGGTTAAAGTCAGCTCTGGGAGAAGGTTGTGGTTGAGAGCAGCTAAGCTGGGCTGATTGGGGAAGCAGCTGCAGCTGGCCTGTATAAAAAGGCTGTGAGGCAGAGGCCAGAAAAGAGAAGTCTCTCTCTAGGCTGAGAGAGAGCAGGGTCTGGCTGCCTGCAGAAAGGGTACTTGGAGTGAAGCAGGGCTGGGGCGAGCCAGAGGAGCAGGGGAGCACCAGGCTGGCAACTGCCCAGGTTGCAGGGCCTGGTCCAAAGCCCATAGAGTTTTGGGTGGCAGAAGAAGGCAGCAGGTCCGAACCCCCTTGCCTGTGATGAATGGCTTTTACACTGCAGTCTGCCCCAGGGAGCGGGGGCTTGGCAATGACTGGCAGTAGCCCAGACTGAGGCAAGGTGTGGATTAGAGGGTTGGAGGTTTCCCAGAGAGGGGAGACCCTTAGAGATTGGTGGGGGTATTGCCAGGGGGCAGCCCCAGGGCAAAGGGGCACTGGGGTCCAGGAGGGACACGGGCCCAGCTACAAGCAGGACACCAGCCTGCAGAGTGCACCCAGGCTGGAAAAGAGCTAATACCTCTGTGGCACCTCTTCCTGGTTGTCTCAGGGAGGTCCTGCATCACTACAACACTGTACTGGGGTTGAGATGGGTGGAGAGGGCATATTTAAAATAGATGCTGCAGCATGGCAGTTGCCATTTCACTTAATCACAAATCTAGTCTTTTATCTGGATGTGATTTATAGGAAGATAAATCCAGCCAAATTATAGTCACTTATTTGTTAAGATAGGGCTGGCTTGCTATATTCAATTACCTCATTTGCATTTGCTGTTCTCTTAGCCTCGCCTGAATATTTTGTTAAGTTTAACACAATAACTACAACCACAACCATAAGGAATCTTATATATTCTAATATTAAGTAGCCATGAAGAGAGCACTGGGGGCTTTAAATTTTCTGTATGCAGCATAATTACTTAATGTTGTATGAGTGTCCCAAAAATGCTTGAAAAAATGCACCTGTATAACTTTACAGATATATATGGACACATATATAATACTAAGCCATGTATTAAATGGTGCAGTCATAAGTCTAGTCTAATGAGTCACCTTCTACCTCAGTGATGGTCTCTCTAATAGTTCACGAACTCTCTCCCAAACAACTTATAAGAAGATCCTTAAGGGGCCCAATAATCCTCTAAATTACACTGGGTTGTGCTAGTCAGTGGTTCTCAAACATTTGTGCTGGTGACCTCTTTCACACAGCAAGCCTGTGAGTGAGACACCCCCCCTTATAAATTAAAAACACTTTTATATTTAACACTATTATAAATGCTAGAGGTGAAGTAAGGTTTGTGGGTGCAGGCAGACACCCCACAACCCCCTACATAATAACCTCATGACCCCCTGAGGGGTCACAATCCCCAGTTTGAGAATCCCTGTGCTAGTGTAACTCCATTGACTTAATCCTGTTATACACTAGTATAAGGGAGAGCAGAACTGGGCCCTTATTAAAGGTGGGGTTCATAGCACTGGCTATTATTATGATTGCCCAACACTTCCCATTGTAAGATTCTGTTTTCAGTTGCTTATAACTTTGCCAAACCTCAACCTTTTGGGATGAAATTTTCTATGCCAGGTGTCTGCCTCAGGCTGAATTTTTTGGAAAACTGAAGCCAAAAGGTTTTAGTCATTGTAGAGAATGAGGTTAGGAAAAAAATACATTGTTTAATCATGTTAAAAAATTATTGGGACCTTTCCTTAGAAAATACCATAACCCTCCCATTGGAAGTCAAAGTCTGATGTAAAGTTCACAACACAAGTCCACAGCAGAGTAAGGAACAGAACCCTGAATTCTTAACGCCCAGTCCTACACTCTAGTAAGCACATATATTAGCAGTGAACTACCAACAAATATTTGATGTTATAATCAGAGTGAAAGGATGGCTACAACTAAGACCAATGAGATAAAACTACTAGGATGAATACTGGGGGCGTAGGGGGGAATCTTAACTCTGTGATCCATGAAACAGCAGACTAATCTTCCAGAGGAAGCTGCAAAAGCCCCATGATTTGAGATATACAAAACTTGTCTGGAAAACATTCTAGAGAGATTTTCTAAAGAACAATCTTGCCCTGGGGGATGTAATAGAGAACTCAATATGTCTACACCTCTAACTAGTGTAATAAAAAGAAAATCCATGAGAATAATCTGGGTTAAAATTTAATATTTACATTTAACTTAAACCTTTTATTTAATATTATAAAGCCCTTTGATTTAACATTATAAACCCCACATGGGAATGAATCCCAAGTTTGGAAGAAACAACAGGCTACAATGTAGAAAAGCTCACTTCTGCAGCTCTTAAGCAGCTAGTATCTAAGCCTGGTCTTCACTGGGGGGATCGATCTAAGTTAAGCAACTTCAGCTACGTGAATAATGTAGCTGAAGTCGATGTACTTAGATCAACTTACTGTGGTCTCTTCACTGTGGTGAGTCAACTGCTGCTGCCCCTCTGTCGACTCTGCTTGTCCAGAGTACATAAGTCGACGGGAGAGCGCTTGGGAGTAGATTTATCGTGTCTAAACTAGATGCAATAAATCGATCCCCGCTGGATCGATCACTGCCTGCTGATCTGGTGGGTAGTGAAGACATACCCCTGCAGAGATAACAAGTTCAAGCACTTCCCCTATGGTGATCAAACAATCATAAAGCCAAACTATGTTGCGTAAAGCCATTTTTCTACACATCTCTCCTGAGATGTGCAGTATTCTTATCAGCTGCAGCAGAAGATCAGGATCCAGGAGTTCAAACCTGTTAGTCAACTCCTGGTGATTAGGACTGTCCGGGAACTGCTTTTTTGTGTAGTGGGGATTTCCATGACTTCAAAATGTTTTTTTCCATTCAGAAATATAATGGAAAAAAAAAAGATTTGGGGATTTTCAGTTGGATGGAAAATTTTTAAACAATTCAGTTCGTGTCAAACAAATTTTTCCATTTCTGATCAAATATAAACTTTTGTTCTGATTTCACTTTTTATATTAATTTTAAATTTTGAAATAAAAGGTCATTTTGAAATGGAAAATTGAAACCTGTTTTAAAAAATCAAAACAATTTCCATTTTTTTTCAAATAAACTTTTGACAAAATTTACACACTTCTGTGAAATGTTTCACTTTCGACTAATAGACATTTTGCAACATAATGATCATTTCCAACCAGCTCTACTCTAGAGTATAACAAACTAAATAAATCAAGTATTTTCAAAGCAACCATAATGCAAACACAATTAAACCCAGTGCTCAAAGGAGCAAAATTAAACTGTTAACTCATGGTCACAACTCAGATTTGCCCAGACCAATTTTATACAAAGAAATCCAGCAAGATTTTCAGCTATGGAGTGGGGAGAGAAGATAGGTAGTAGACTGAGTGGGGTGAGCATAAACAGTAGAACATTGGGAACTATTTAAGAATATTTTACTAAATACTTCCAAATTCACAATCCCACAATCAAGAAAGAAGATTATATAAACTCTGCTTTCACTTCTCCTCTATAGCAGGGTTTTTTTTAATCAGCATATATATAAGACAAGGGAAGCAAAAGGACACAAGAAAGGATACTGAGAAATCAATAGTCAGCAGAATTAAGGACAGTAGGAAGTTTTTTAAATATATTAGGAACAAAAGGACTCCTAACAAAGATACTGGTTGAAAATGGTAGAATTTTCAGTAATAATGCAGAAAAGGCAGTAAGTGATCAAGCAGTAGGTAACAAACAGTGCAGCGTTAGACCAGGCTGAAGTTACATTGAACAGATATTCACACTCAACAATTGATGAAAAAAAGTGAAAATGAGGATTAAAGGTGTTTGCCATTTTCTCTTCAAAAGGTATCGGATTCTGCTTGGCTGGAAGCATTTTAGAAAGTAGCAAAATCATATGGAATTGCAGATTTGATCATTGCTATATATGACAACACTTACAATGCTGCAAGAATTGGTGGAAAATTAAGCAACTGATTCAAATCAAAGACAAAGGTGGATGGAATCACCTTCACTTTTCATCATGTATTTAAAGTAGACATTAAAAATGTTAGATAAGTTTGAGGGCATGACATTGGATGATTTTGCATGAAGCTCCTTAGCTTATGCAGCTGACATACTACACCTGGCAGACACATGTGAAGTAATTATGATACTCTTCATTACCCTGGAAAATTGGTGTAGTTGGCGTGGAGTTGCAGTAAATGCCAAGAAGAGGAAGTGGTTGCATCTTGGAAAAGGGACAATAGATAAAGTGTGGAAACACAGCAGCAGTGAAGCCATAGAACTAGTAAAATCTTACGGGTACCTAGGAAGCTTGAACAGAGCCAACGGTTCCCTCAAGGCTGAGGTGGAGAAGTGAGGTGCCTTAGCTACAAGTGCTGCAAAGAAATTCATGAAATGGACTGATAAAAACATTGTTTGGTGCCAACATGCAAATTTATAAAACCAAGGTACTAACAATATTATTCTATTGTCTGCACTTACACATCCATCACCTATCACCTCATACTGATGGTCAATCCAAATGAGTTAATCAAGTGTTAGAACAATACCTGAGCTGCTTCACAAACTTCCACTATGACAACTGGTCGAGCCTCCTACCCCAAGCAGAGTTTGTTTACAACAACGCCAACCATGTCTCCACTGGGCAGAGTTTATTCTATACCACTTGTGGCTTCCAGCCCCATTTCATCTGGCCACACCTGTCAACTCCACAAATCCCACAGCCACAGACTGGATGTGGCAGATCCATGAGGTCCAAAGAAGAACTCAAGACCTACCTGGAAAAGGCCAAGGAGGACTACGAGCAGTACACTCACTGTCAGCGCTAGGAAGGCCCAGCATTCATCTCAAGCAACAAGTGTGACTCTCAGCCCCAAACCACTGCACCAACTGGCTGTGTCATAAACTGGACTACTGACACCTCAGGCTATAGCCCTTCAACCAGGTAATCAATCTTCAACCAGGTAATCAGCTTCAGTTAGCCACATCCCTCAAAATAAACCAGTATTTCACATATCCTTGCTAAAACCCTACATCAACAACCCTTTCACTCAGGGAGCCAACCACTTCCCCCTCTGGTGCAGATCCAGTGAGATGATGAGTATGAGGTCCACAAGATACTGGACTCAAAAAATCAGACATGGCTCCTTCTAATATCCTGTGGACTGTGAGAACTATGGCCCAGAAGAGCAATGCTGGGAGCCTGCATCCCATGTCCATTCCTCTGACCTCATGGCAGCCTATCCAAACAAACCCAGGCCAGGAGGGGGACAGGTAATATAAAGCTATATGGGTCTAGAACCAAGACCTGCAGAGGTGCCACATAGCTAACATCTCCATGCTGCCCATTAGCAGTAGGGATCTTACAGACAGCAGCCCGCTACCTCCTGATTGGCTCCCCACCCTATATAAACCTAAGAGATGTTGCACAATGTGTCCTAGGAACAGTGTGGATTCTCTATACCTGACATGACCATTCCTTGTTCCTGAACTCCTGGTTTCTACCTCAGCTTGATTTGGACTTTGCCTTCTGACTAGGACCCTGAAACCTAACTTCGACTCTGACCCTTGGTATCAAACCTGGCATGGAACCTGATTATGCCCTCCTGTGCTTCTCATTGCCTCAGGTTTCCCCCTACTCTGACCATTAGTTTTGTCTCCCTGGGTTGGGATCCTGAAAAATCTGACCTAGAAGCTGATCAACTATATGGCAGGACATTGTGACCACGTGGGGCTTAGAGGAACAAGCATGAACAGGAATGATTGGCTCTCAGTTTTCGCAAGGATGCTCTGGGATGAAAAAGACTATGAGAGCAGTAACTCAGGGACATATTAAATAGCAGTGACTCAAGTTAGACATTCTAATTCAGCAAGTCTGGATAATTTGCATTCTAGAGTTTTAAAAGAGATGGCCAAAGAGTTCTCTGGCTTTTGTCTTGATACTTCACGACATTTTGATTAAGAAACTAGAATGACACAATCAATAAGGCACACATTAATTGAATTAAAAACTAGCTAACTGATAGATCTCAAAATGCAAATGTAAATGGGAAATAATCATTAAGCAGATGTGTTTTTAGTAAAGTCCTGCAGGGATCTGTTCTTGGCCCTACTTTATTAAACATTTTTATAAATGATCTGGAAGAAAACAAAATAATTACAGATAAAGTTTGCAGATGACCCAAAGACTTGAAGTGGTATATAATGAAGAGGACAGGTCACTGACACAGAGTGATCTGAATTATTTGATAAGCTGGGTGCAAGCCAACAACTTGATGGTGGACTCTATCCTGGGAAAACACGATAAGACTTGAGGCTCACAGGGGATAATCAACTCAACATGAATTCTCAGTATAATGCTGTGGCCAAAAGGGCCAATGCAATCCTTGGATCTATAAACAGAGGCATATTCAGTAGGAGTAGAGAGGCTATATTACCTTTGTATTTGGCACTGGTGCAACTACTGCTGGAATATTATGAGAAACAAGGTAGGTGATGCAATATCTTTTATTGGATTGACTTCTGTTAGTGAAAGAGACAAGTCTGTCTCCCTCACCAACAGAAGCAGGTCCAATAAAAGATATTGCCTCACCCACCTTGTCTCTAATATCTTCAGACCAACACAGCTACAACACCACTGCATTCAATGCTGGAATAATGTGGCCAATTCTGATGTCTACAATTCAAGAAAAATCTTGAAAAATAAGAGAGGATTCAGAGAAGAGCCACAAGAATGATTAAAGAATGGAATGCATGTCTTATAGTGAAAGACTCAAAGAGCTCAATTTAGTTTACAAAGAGAAGGTTAGGGGGTAACTTGGTCACAGTCTATAAGGACTTACAAGCAGAACAGAAATTTTATAATATAAGGCTCCTCAGTCTAGCAGACAAAGGCAAAACAAGATCTAATGTCTGGAAGCAGAATCTAGACAAATTCAGACTGGAAATAAGGTACAATTTTTTAACAGTGGGAGTAATTAACCATTGGGACAATTTTCCAAGTGTTGTGGTGGATGCACCATCACTGGCAATTTTTAAATCAAGTTTAGATATTTTTTTCTAAAAGGTATGCTCTAGTTCAAACAGGAATTGGTTCAAGGAAGTCTTATGACCTATGTAATGCAACAGGTCAGATTAGATTATCATTGTGGTTCCTCCTAGCCCTATAATGTATTAAAAGAATCAGAGGACCACAGAGCAATTGTTTTTTCCTTTTTCTCTTTTTCCTACTGATTAATTGCCCCAAGGCTGGGATGCTGTTCATCCTTGTGCATGAGCATGTGTAATGTAGAGAGTAAGTAGGTTTAAGTGGTAGGCACAGTATCCTGCAGGGAACAGGAGTAAGGCTCAAGACCATTACACACCCACTCCCTTGCTCAAACACACAGTATGAAAGAGTCAGCCTGGGAACAGAGGAAAATCATGCCTGAGAGGACATAAGAGTCAGGAATCAGAGCTAGTTTCCAGGCAACCTAATAAGCACAGCTGAGCTGCACACAGGCTGCCTGACTGGCTGTGGCATCTGATTGGGCCAGCCGGCCAGCTCTTAAACCAGCAGCTTGCTGATTGCTCAGTGCTCACGCCCACCACTGTGACAACTCCTGTGTTGCCTTGTTCCTGGAGTCCCTGCCTGAAAACCCACCTTGTTGTTTCCTGCTTGCTTCAGGTGATTCTGGCTCTGACCATCCGCTCAAGTCTCTGGCTCCTGCCTCTGACTTGACTTTTGGCTCTGGCTTCTGACGCCTGCCTTCAGCTCTGGCCCTAGCCCCAACACTCCATTCCCAACACCTGCTCCTTCCACTCGGTTAGACCTCCCTCATCCTGGTCACCTGGCAATAAGTTTAACCACATTCCTCATCATGTTAATGAGGCAATTAGCTACATATTCCTTTCTTAAGGCTTACTACTGCTAAGATGTAGAAGTAGCATGGTGACCATGCAACAGGACATCAAAGGCAAGATCAGATTCTCTTGTGCTCTCTATGCTGCTCATCACTTTTTGCCTTATGCTTACATCTGTATCTCTCCACCTTTGCACCAAATCCTCAATTAACCAGTTAGTGTTTTTCTGGTTAAGTGAAGTAAAGGCTCTATAACCAGTGTGATTAACAGGAGGAAGAGGGGACACCCTACGCAGCCTGTATCCCTGAGACTACATCTACACTATGAGCTAGAGGTGTGGTTTCCCCACCATGCACACAAACACACACTAGCTCTCATCGAGCTGGCATGGGTATAAATAGCAGGGTAACCGCAATAACCTGGTAGCAGCAGCTGAGCAATGCCAAGTACATACCCATTGGTTTTGGGTGTTCTGGAGTTTTGAGAGAATGATTTCCAAGCAGATGTCTTGCACAGTGCTTTTCTCTCTCTCCTATATTTATTTATTTATTTATTGGCACTGCAAAGGGAAACGGATTAAGAGGAGGCTGCCCATTTTACAATTATTTTTACTTTCACAGTGTTTCTTGGGGAAAAAAATTGCCAATGGCAAATAAGAAAAGTTTCCCTGTATTCAATCCCCAAACAGTGTTCTAATTTAAGTCTCTCTGCTGTCGCATAGCATGCTGCACCATGGCAACTTATGTTAACTGATGTTCACACAATGTGGTTCTGAAATGTTTTTAAGTCTTTATTTAGGTCATTGGTATAGATTTGTAATGATCAGAATGCTTTTTTACATTCCTTCTTCAGGTTATCCCACCATGAGGCAATTTCTCTTAACCCAAAATATTAACATGCAATACAGCCCTACTTATGTTAGTCAAACCAAAAGGATCACTGTTCATGAAGCCCGATTCTCCCTATATTTACACCAGTGTAACTCCGGTCACTTCAGTTATGTTATTTTTGATTTACAACAGTGACACTGGGATCAGAATCAGGAGGACATGTATGAAGGCTCAGAGAGATAGGTTCCAAATATTTATTTTTATCTGTCTTGTATTTACAAAGCAAGCAGGGAGGGCGGGACGGGGGGCAATTGGCATCAGCATGTTCTTTAGAGAGTGCAGTCTACCGGATACCTTCTATACTTTATTATAACAAGAACTATTAAGCTTGAAAGATAACCTTATGCATCGCTTGATTTGGTTACACTGTGTGTTTCAGCAAACACTTCCTCCCTTGTGACTTACTGTACCTGTCATTACTTCATAACAAAATACAAACATTTACACTCATAGGGCCTGATCCAAAGCCCATGGAAGTGTAGAGAGAGACTTCCCACTGACTTCAATGGGCTTTGGATCAGCCCCACAGGAAGCATATATACCCAGACTAAAAAATGACCATGAGCTGTTTTCTCCATCTTTGCCTGGCAAAATGAGAGAGCTTTTCTGTCTGATATGACCTTACTACCATCCTGTCTTCTCAAGACCGGATCATTGTAATACATTCTACATGGGGCTATGTATTGGGTCCATTTGGAAATGACATCAGTGCACTAGGATCTGCTCAGTCTGCTTGTTAATTTCCAAGTGAAGCTTGATGTGTTGGTTTTTAACACTAAAGCCCTAAATGGTTTGAGACCTAATTACCTGTCCCTGTGCCATCCTGCCACAGTGCCAAACAGAAGAACTAGAGCCAGATAGCCCTTGAAATAAAAGGGAAGGAACAGCTCGCAGGATGTTCTTGTGGCAGGCCCCTTGGCTCTGGAATTTGGTCTTCAAGAGCCCTGACTTATTAATGTTGTGCAGCCCATCTGTTTTCCAGGGATGAGGTGGATCACGGGGCTAAGGAGATAACTAGAGGAGGCCTTCCAACGTGACCTCTTTTCTTGCCAAGTAATTCTGGGCAGCCAATTTGACTATAGCTAGGAATTGTATGCAATAGCATGTATTTTAACATGTTGTAAGGGCATCCGGGGCACAGGATGGGCACTGATTAGAAGTACTATATAATCAAAATAAATAGTTATAGGCTCTTGGTGCAAGTACTTTTCTTTACTAAGGGAACATATGTCTAAATGGCATCATTTATATCCTGGGGAGCAGATTGTGCTAGGTCAACCTCAGCCATCTGGTCTGAGTTATTAGCTTGGAACAAGAAGGAGGACAGGATAAGATGTCATTCAAGAAGCAAAAACAGAAATGGATTACAGAAATGGATTGCAGTATAGAAGTAGCAGGGAAGTGATCAGTGAATGTACCAGCCTGCCAAGAGACATCTTAAAAGGCACTGTCAATGAAAAGGTTCCAAAACGATATTAGATAACACACTCCATATAATACAGCTTCAGAGATGGTGTCTTTCATTCAAAATGTATCCAGAATGGATTAAGTAATAGTAAAAGCTTTAGACAGTAGCAAAGGGAGAGAGAAATTACAAAGCAAAAGGAGGACAGACATGTTTTCAAATTAAATTTGGTGGATTCTCCACAATTTGAAGTCTTTAAATCATGATTTGAGGACTTCAGTAACTCAGCCAGAAGTTATGGCTCTATTACAGAAGTGGGTGGGTGAGGTTCTGTGGCCTGCAATGTGCAGGAGGTCAGACTAGATGATCAGGACTGTCCCTTCTGGCCTTCAAGTCTATGACTATAAGTTTGAAACAGCTTTGGACTCAGCAGACACTACCACCTAACCCTCTAATTAGGTTGCAGTTGTCAAGGTGTTGCCCAGCCTTGTGATCCTAATGGGTTCATCACTACTCCTCAGTTTTCTCACTGCCATTTCTGTCATCTGCTCATTGAAAGACTACACCACCTCTGTTTGACTGAGACCAAGCCCTGGGAATCCATCCTTACTCACCTCCAGCTTGGACTAACACAACCAGTGCCATGGTTTGACTACAAAGGAAAAGCAGAACATTCATCTGCCCCAATAAGCCAGTAGCAGATCCCAGCAGATCAGTGGCAGAACCAAGGTCTCTTTATTCCCAGGCCACTGACCCCTCTCCTGAATGTGCTGCCTTTAATAGAATTAGTAATATTTATTGAGTAAGGACACTTAATAAAAGAAGCCAACACTATTTCAATATTTCTGTTCAGTGAATGGAGCTGTTGTCTTGTCTTCTTGTACCTGAACCTGTGCTCCATTTGAAATACTGCCTAAGGATTCCCACATCTGCTACTGGCTTGACCCTTTGCTGTTTCTTGTTGGAGCAGATGAATGTTCTGCTCCTCCTCCGCAGTCAGACTATGGCACTAGTTGTGTTAGTCCAAACTGGAGGAGAGTAAAGATGGATTCCCAGGGCTAGAAGCCACACTTTGGGAAAACAGAGTAATCGTTTAAGACTCTCTGGTTACAATATTGAATGTAGTGCTGGCGAGAATGTAATACTGGCAGGAATGTAGTACCACAACTTGATTTGCCTGGGCTCTTAATTCTTGGAATTTATATATACACATCCTTGATATGACAATATGCTATTAAAAACTGAGTATAGTTACTGTCTGTGCTTGCTTATGTTTTCTACAGAAATTGACAAAAAATGTGTGGAAAGACAGAAACCAACAAATGCACAACGGGTGAAATTAGCAAATGTAGTATTCAATTCTGCTCATTTTGATTCTGAACACAAAACCGTAAGTGAGCTTTAAGTTGCAGCAAAGCCAAGTAACAAATGAATGCACTTGCTGCACAGTCAGAATTCCACCTGTGCATGCACAAATAGCTATGTGCACAGCTATGAGATTTTGCACATACAAAGTGTGAAAATGTGTGTGTGCGCACGTGTCCAGGCACCTTTTCTTTATTTAGTGGATCAGATCCACTGACACTCTCTGGCTGCTTTGCACCACTCCAACAATGCAAAGCAGCTATAAACTTGGCTTTATAGCTCCTTTGCATTGCAGAGGCAGTACAAAGCTGCCAGAGAATACCACTAATAGCTCCATCGTTTTTCCATTAGAAAAACTATGTGAACAGAAAGTTAAGTGAATGCTGTTAAGGACTTAAAAGTCAGAAAATGACAGTTAAGGTTGCATATGCAACCTCAAGTCTGCCCTTTGGTGCATACTCAGAATACAGTCTTAGACACTGCTGAGATATCATACATCGTTCCTATAAATTTAGATATATATTATTCTGTGTATACCAGACAGTCAAAATCATATATGAACGATGAGTAAAGTATACCTATGGAGCTCTGCCTAATTCACTGTACAAGTTAGAAAGCTATTCACAGTGGGATCCAAACCCCATTCAATTCAATAGAAAGACTCCCTTGACTTAGTGGGCTTTGGATCAGGTCCTCAGCACAGCAGTTTGTAATTGTCATGGTAGGTTTCTGCTCTCCCAAAGTGTCTCATGCAGTCAGAAGCTATGTACAGCACTTTCCTGTCGCTAATTAATTCTTTTGTTTGAGTATGTCTGCTAGCCTTTATATTTCTCAATTAACTAATTTGTTTCTCGTATGATTTTATCTGTTCAAAATACACAACATAAAATTTTCTTTAAATAGATATAATGGGTAAAATGGTACTGTTAAAGTTGTATTATACTGTTCAGACATGATTACAAAAGTCTCAAGCGTCTTTCATCGCTGAGAGAAAAGTGATGGAGAAAGCTTTACTTGAATGAAATCTGATTTTGTATTATCTACTTTTTTTTATTCCAGAAGGTAACCAACTGTAAACTCAATTTCCCACAGCGCATCAAGAGGAAAAACAGTGTACACTGGAGCACGAAATAGAAAGTGCATCATCTCTAAATGCTTTATAAACAAAGTCAGGTCACTGTTACAGCTTTCGGTACTGCAGCTGTGCACAAGTGGGCTGGGGAAAGTGGGTTGGTAAAAGTGCTGTAGTGCTTAGAATGTACGCTCTTCATGCTACAGGAATGTGTAGGATTTTAAATACTGCTAGTTCCAGGTATTCAACATTCCACCCATGCTATAGGTTATCTACAGCTCATACCCACCCTGCAGCACCCAGCTAACTGTGTGTTCCAAGGTAAATGCGGATGGGAATGGGGGGAGGGTATCCCACAACGTAAATTCTCTCCCCCATGCTAGCAGCACTCCATTTAAAAAAAAATGAAAATCATTTGTCTGTTTTAACCCTTAAGGAGACCTACTCCTCTCCCCTTTAACCCTTAAGGGAAAGTATCATCCCCATCACGCCTTGTTTGTATACAAGAGTTTCAACTGAAAAAATTCACCCTGAAAAAAAAAATCAAGGGGCCTCCCTCTCTTTATTCTAATTGATGGGAGGGACAATCTCCACTACCCACCTCTACCATGGAGTCAGTCCCTCCTCCACACCATCACTTCTCTCACACCCCTCCACAGCTTCCTCCCCACTTGGGTACTATCACCATCTCCTTCCCCAAGAAGCCCTGTCTCACTTTCATTCTGGCTAGCTCCAAACACTGAGCATCACTTTCTATCCTGTACCCTACCCAGCTCCCCTCTGTATACTATCCCCTGCCCAGCAAGATCTCCTGGTCATCTTCTCTTTTCCCCAGACAGAAGCCCAGTATTTACAGGAAAGAGAACATAGCTGGGTCAAGCAGGAGTTCGAGGGACACAAACTAGAAGAGCCCTTCTCTTGTCCCATTGTGGCACTGCTTGCTCACTTTATTCACTCGCCAGGCCCCCAGCATCGAAACCAGGCCCACTAGGTCCTTAGGCAGCAGACTTCGGTGCTGCACCAAACCATCAGTCCTGACCTACACGCTTAGTTCTAAAAGCCTACAGGCCCACAGCATCCATACCCCAGGCCCTTGACTGGATGGACAGGGAGCACTCTCATTGGATACCTGGACTAGCACAGGCACAGAAAGCTGTCTGAACAACAGAGCAGTGTAGGCTGGATGTTGCCTAGACTACCCTGATTTGCTGCTTCGCCTGACCCTGCCTTGTTGCCCCTCTGCCTCACCTGGCCCTGCCTTGGCATCTCACCCACCTTCCCCTTCCCAACCCACTAACCTAGCCCCTTGGATTGGATTTTTCTGCTACTGACCCCTGTGAGAACTCTGACTATTGCTCCAGACTGTCTCTGATATGGACAGACCTGACAGCTACCTGACCACTTGCATACCCTTGACTATTGCTCTGGACTGCTCCCTTGCCCACTTTGGCCACTGGGCATTACAGTGTGCTCCAACTACTTTGGCTTGTCCTACCCAAAAAGGGTACAGCACCCCAGGGGACACTGAGCCTCCAGCAGCAGACTGCTCACGTATGGGCAGAAAACCAAGCCTTATAGGCCACAATGGACCAGTTTAGGGTGGAAAACCACACCCTGCAAGAATAGATCACAGGACTGCAAGTGGGAATGTCTCCCACAACCCCACAGCTCATGTCACCTTCAGGACCCAAACCCATGGTACCTTTACAGGAATGCTATGACCGAAGAAAGTTGCAGGGTTTCATGAACCAGGACAGGCTCCATTTCCTGCTGAGGCCCAGTCAAGATATTTTTCCCACTTTGAACTTTAGTGTCCAAAAAGTGGGGACCTGAATGTACCCTTCTAAGCTTAATTCCTAGCTTAGATCTGATAGCGCTGCCACCAACCAGAAATTCCAATGTCTGGAACACTCCCTGTCCCCTAAAACCTTCCCTGGGGAACCCAAGACCCAAACCCCTTGGGTCTTAAAACAGAGAGAAATAAACCATTCCCCCTCCTTCTCCCTCCCAGACTTTCCCCTCCCTGGGTTACCCTGAGAGATACACTGATCCAAACTCCTTGGATCTTAAAACAGAGAGAAATTAACCTTCCCCCCACCTCCTTTCCCCCCACCAATCCTCTGGTGAGTTCAGACCCAATTTCCTTGGGTCTTAAACAAGGGAAAAAATCAATCAGGTTCTTAAAAAAGAAAGCTTTTAATTAAAGAAAGAAAAGTAAAAACTATCTCTGTAAAACCAGGATGGAAAAAGTTTACAGGGTCTTCAGCTTATATAGACTAGAGGGACTCCCTCCCCCCTAGCCTAAGATACAAGTTACAGCAAATAGAGGTAAAAATATCCTTCCAGCAAAATACACATTCACAAGTTAAGAAAACAAACATAAGCCTAATCCGCCTTTTCTAGCTAGTTCTTACTATTTTGAATATGAGAGACTGTTTTAGAAAGATTGGAGAAAGATCTGGTTGCATGTCTGGTCCCTCTTAGCCCCAAGAGCGAACAAAGAACAAAACAAAAAACACAAAGAAAGACCTCCCTCCACCAAGATTTGAAAATATCTTGTCCCCCGATTGGTCCTCTGGTCAGGTGTCAGCCAGGTTTACTAAGCTTCTTAACCCTTTACAGGTAAAAGAGACCTTAACCCTTAACTATCTGTTTATGACAGGCCCAATCCCTACCAGATAGACCAGGCAAAAGTGGGATTAGTCATCAGCCTTCTAAGAGGAAAGGCCCTGGACTAGGTGTCCCCTCTGCTAGAGCAGAATCACCTCATTCTGACCATCTGGAAATCCATCCTTTGAGACAGGGACTTTGAGACAATCTTCAATGACCCACATTGACATACCACATAGGTGGCCCAACAGAGACTCCACCAGGCCTCAGAGTCAGCTGCAATGTATGTGTAACACACACACCTCCTGGGTGTGGTGATCTGTCCCCTCTAATGGCACTGAGACTACTTAGAGATCGATGAGTCTGCTATAGCCTTAGCTAAGGGCCATATGGCTTTTAGCTCATGCATTTAGCTCCAAAGATCCCAGGTTCAATCCTGCCTGCCAACGACCAGGATCTGTCGGGGTTACAAGTGGGGAACTCATTAATCTCTTTCTCGGTGCTCTCAGTGCCACTAGATGGGCCAGAACATACTTCCCCTAGCTGAGGAACTGCGTCCTGAGCTTCAGAGACTTCCCAGTTGAAATCCCGGATGAACCCCCACTTGTAATGCTGATAGACCCTGGGTGGGATCAAACCTGGGGCCTCTGGAGCTTAGCGCATCAGTCTCTATTGCATGAGCTAAAAGCCATATCGCTCTTAGCTAAGACTGTAGCAGACTCATTAATCTCTATGTGGTCTTGGTGCCACTAGAGGGGATAGAACACTACACCCAGGAGGTGCGTGGGTTACATATGCAGTCCTGGTGGTGGAAACAGCTTGGAATGAGTTGGCCCCAGTTACACCAATTTTGTCTAAACTGTCTCACCTAACCCTGACTTGCCTGACCTTGTCTCATCAGCCCACAGACCAGTCCCTGGGATTAGATCTTCCAGTTACTGATCCCCGTGAAAACGCCAACAATTGACCCAGAGTGCCGCTGACGAAGATTGATTTGTCAGCTACCTGACTTCCCACACACATTTGACTAGTGCTCTGGACTGCTCCTAGCCTGCCCAGGCCAGCAGGCATTACACCCATTCAATGCAGCAGGGAGGAACTGACAGGGATGGAGATGGTGCTAGGGCCCCCTGCTCCTCTTACTGGCCTCCTGATTCACTGCTTTGTTTGCAGGAGGCAAGCGGTTTGTAAACAGTGGCTCTTGGTGGTGTCTGGCTGGAGCTGCACAGCTAGTGGCTACAACCAAGAGCTGCACGCACCTATCATCTGTTCCAGAAATTCCTTGCAGAAGACAAAATGCACCCATTAGGAACCAAACGCTGTGAGAGTTGGGTTACTGTTACCTCAGACTGAAAGCACAATGACTGGGTTAATCACTCCCACGTTCACGCAGCTGAACTCAATGTATTGTTTTTCCTAAACTCAAATACATCTTGTTTTGGGTGTGTGAAAGTGATTTAGTTTAATTTAGATTGAGTAAACAAGAACGAACAAAAGTAACATCTTCATGACAGAGAGCAACAGACACACAGTGTGTTTGTATAGAGAGAGAGAGAGAGAGCGCGAGCGAGCGCATTAGAAGTGACTCTTCTAATTACATGTAGAACAAACGGGTTTCCCTTCTCCACTCAGAGAGAATTCTTACAAACTTAACAGTGCAAGAACATCTGCTTCAGTGTCACAGCTAACACCACCACAATTCCAACCCAGAAACAAGGCAACCCCTGGCTTGATAGGACCTGGAATTCTCCTCAAGACTCTAGTGCGGGGGTCGGCAACCTCTGGCATGCAGCTCACCAGAGTAAGCACCCTGGCAGGTTGGGCCAGTTTGTTTACCTGCTGCGTCCAAAGGTTTGGCTGATCGCGGCTCCCACTGGCTGTGGTTCACCGCTCCAGGCCAATGGGGACGGCGGGAAGCCGCGGGCAGCACATCCCTCAGCCCACACCACTTCCCGCAGCCCCCATTGGCCTGGAGCGGCAAACCGCAGCCAGTGGGAGCTGCAATCCGCCGAACCTGCCGATGCAGAATGTAAATAAACCGTCCCGGCCCACCAGGGTGCTTACGCTGGCGAGCCATGTGCCAGAGGTTGCTGACCCCTGCTCTAGTGTAAATGTAAAATAGATTTAAAGCCTAGTGGAGCATGAAGTTACCCACTGCAGGGTCCCTCAGAGCTATGTGTCACCACTCCATGTGCTCCTCATGCTTGGCTGATGCAGCTCCTTAACTGCAAACCAGGTTGGGTGGGGGAAGAAGTTTACCCCTTTCATCTTAATTCATCATTGGGATTCAAAGGCTTTTAATTTTCAAAAGGGACTTGTGTAGAGAGGTGCTGGGGTGCGATAGCACACCTAGGCTAAGAGTAATAATAGCAACTGAATGGATGGGTTCCATTATGTACAGGGTTTATAGTTTTGTTCAGTGGCTTTCAGCACTCCCACTATGCACATTTTTCCAGCACCCTGCTCCCATAGCTTACCTTCTGATGAGTAGCAGTCATGTGACAATTCTCAAGCTTTGCCATTATAGCATAGGCTGATAATACAATTAATTTGGTATAGGAATTTCTACACAAGCCTCTCTCTTTACTGTGAATTTCTGCATTCACATTTGCCATGGATTATAGGAGCTCTCAGTCCTCCCTTCCCTAAGCTAGTTTTAAATCAACTACCTTTTATCACAATTCCTCCCACCTTGCTCACTATGTCATTCCCAAATATCAGAGCACTTGCTTAAATGGAGTGAACAGAACACACCTGCATGGACTTCCTGCAGAACCGTGAACATGTCACCTCTTGCAAATGACTGTTAACAGCTACCAGACCTATTAAGTGTCACACATGATACTCACATTTGCTATCCCGACAGTGTTGTACTGTCCATGGCCTTGCTGGCACCTCACCTACAGACTGGGGTTGCAAGCAATGAATTTAAGGAGACTGTAATAAATTTAAATAGGGAAATTAAGTCTGACTTATTCTAAGACTTGCCCATTTGGGTCCCTAGAGAGCAAGGCACCAAATTCAACTCCCATTCACCAATCCCCTATGGCAGCATAACTGCATGATTAGTTTAGCCTCACGCCATTCTAAATAATGGAAAGGAGTGACAGCATTAATCCTTAGCTTCCAAATATTTCTTGCTATATTGTCAACATGATTTAAATACAATATTTTGACATAATTTCTTTGGTGTAAGAGTGCATATTTCTTCTACATCAGGGAATAAGACATAGGACCACAATCCAGCAGTTGGATCCATCAGTACAAACTCAATGCAGAGCCCAGCTGGAGGAATAGGCCTGCTATATTAACTCATAGGAGGCCAAATATTCCTGTGTTTGCTTCAAAAAACATGAACGCAAGAGACAGATGAAGACTGACTAAACTCCATAGATTTTAACCCATACTGCTCCCCTGTACATTACCTAAAATGCTCAGAAAGCAAGAACACAAATATCAAACTGGGTTTATTATACCCTATCTCATCATTTCAATTACTCATTTTTCTGGTACGAAGTGTGGTCTAAGACGTTAGAGCAGGGGAACGGAAGTCAGGACTGCAGGTTCTATTTACAGTTCTTCCACTGACTTGCTGCTCTGTTACCTCAGACAAAATCTTTCTGCATTTCATCTTAACCATTTGTCAAATCAAGATACCTATACTAATAAACAGGGATATTGCAAAGCTCAGTTAATGTTTGTCAAAGCACTTTGAGATCCTTGGATGAATAGTGTTATAGAAGTTTAAATTACTATTATGGTTTGTACTGTTAGAAACTATGGCTCATGACCCTCTTGCTATCTCATTTTCCAGTTTCCATTATGACCCTTATTTCTTCCTCTTTGATGTATAAATTGTGCTACTGATGCTTCAAATGAACAACATTAAGAATCATTTTATTCTATAACTTCAGTCATCTATACGTAACATATACGTATAGCACTAATAAGTCTAACCTTGCATTGTAGGTTTCCATACACACTGGGAAATTTTATTGTTCATGCTTGAATTTGTTTCATTTTATGTTCTCTTGGCTTTAATAACAGCCAAGTGACTCTGTGCAAATCCATTTACATTTGCTGGCCTCCATCTGATGAAGCAGTTCCTGTATATATTACATATGCACTAGCATGCCTGAAGTCTCTCTCAGCTTCAGTCTAGCACATGATGGAATTCATGTAACTGTTTTCAGATTGCGGGGAAGGATTTAAATTTAAAATCTCTTAGGTTTTTGCTAAATAATTTACATCTCTCTTCATGAAATGTTTTTGCACATTTCCCTTCAGTGACCTGTGCTGGAGATATCTCCCAGAGACAGTACTACACCAGCAGAGATATATACTAGATGTATCTATCTATTTTAGAGTTTTACACTGCCACCCATCACCCTAATATCTGAGGCCCAGATCCTCAAAGTATTTAGGCACTGAAGTCCATCATTTGGATGCCACTGTTATTTTCAAAACTGCCATTCAGCTGCAACCTAATTCCATAGGCACCTACGTCCCCATGGCACCAGTTTCGGCTGGTCAGCATTCATAAAGCTGCCTAAATCCTGATGCTGCTCCACAGCTAACAAGAAACCTAGAACCTAGCCCAAGCTAAAGCCCCAAGGTGGATTTCTCCAACTAATGCCTATCTTGCCACCAGAGCCTGGTCCTGTAGGTGTGCTATGAGACCTGAGACCTGTCAGACCGTGCTGCAAGAGGGACAGATGCAGGCCATTGATAGGTGTGGGGGGAGCAGCACAGCACCCACACAAAAGACAACCAGAAGCAAAGGGAAATGTAGGGCAAGCGTGAAAGAAAAATCAAGCTCCAGCAGGAGACAGGAGGCAGAGATGGTTTCATCTGCTAGAGCATGGCTGACCTGGGTTGGATGCCCAGCTCTGGGAGAGGGTTTGTGGCTGAGGGCTGCAAGCATAAGGAGACACCCATCTCTGGCCAGTCAGGTGCACTGGTCAGTTGCACACCAGAGCGACATCAATTCTAGTGCACACTAGTGTGTCGCACACTAACTGGCCTGTGTGGACCCTGCTGGCATGCACTAAAAGTTCCTTGCTGCATGTTAATGTAGTACTGTTTGAAACAGAAGCAGGGTCTACCTGGGCCAGAAACTGCACAACACGCTAGTGTGGACTAATTTTTATTCCCCTCTGGTGCAGCCCACCATGTGGACAAGCCTTTAGGCACCTAACCCCCACTCTTCTGCCCACTCGTCTCTGGGGCACTTCATTCCTTGCTACCTTAGGCGGCTCCCCCTCAACTTGCTGGTTTATGACAATCCCTTTTTCAGGTACCTAACTATCCCCAAACATTGTTTGGGGAGCCTGGGCATCTTGCTTATGACCAAGGAGTCCACTAGGTGGTAGGTTAGGCATAGTTCCACTCAGCATTGCAATGCCGAAGTACCTTTGAGGATCTAGGGGTACGTCTACACTACAGGATAAATTCGAATTAGCTTAAACCGATTTTATAAAACAGATATTATAAAGTCGATTGTGCGTGTCCACACTAGGCACATTAATTCGGTGGTGTGCGTCCGTGGTCCGAGGCTAGCGTTGATTTCTGGAGCGGGGCACTGTGGGTAGCTACTGTAAAATAATGAGGCTAATAACGTTGATTTGCGTCCACACTAACCCTAAATTGATATAGTAATATCGATTTTAGCGTTACTCCTCTCGTTTTGTAGGAGTACAGAAATCGATTTAAAGAGCCCTTTAAATCGATATAAAGAGCAGTGTAGTGTGGACAGATGCAGCGTTAAATCGATTTAACGCTGTTAAAATCGGTTTAACAGAGTAGTGTGGACCAGGCCTCAATCTCAGCACTTCTACCTCAAATCAAAATAGCAAAACCCCAAGTGGACCTAACGGTACCTCTGCCATCCTTTTCAGAGTCAAAACTCTACTTTGCTGTGTGTGTGGTGGTTGTTCATTGGTTTTTAAGATTTTATTAATTTCCTCTCATTTTTGGTTGGTAGGAGTTTAGACGGAGAAGGGGAGATGTCAGTGTTGTATGTTTTATATCTCCAGTTTCTGTGAGTACTCCAGTAATAAAGGACTGGCTGTTGAAAACAAATACATAGTGATTGCACATGAGCAGCATACAGATTGTAGGTAAAAATGCAGGCTACCGTGCACCTAATTGGATGTGTGCGACATTTTCAAACCAAGTTCAAATACCCATGCATATGATTATATCACTGGTCCTGCACCACAGAAAAATAAGCGGGGATTTGCATATCATTATGCTAATTTTATTTTCAAAACAAATTCATGTAGGCAGCTTCCATTCTGAATGGACAATCTCAAGTCAGTATTTTGGATTAAGGAAAGGTAAAGAAAGAGAAGAACCCTTCAAAAACTGGTAGGCAACATGAGCTGTTGGAATATAGTGGGTATCCTTTTCAGATCTCTAAATAAGAATGAATTCTAAATAAATGGAGTTTACTTCCTGTAACTGGAGGTTTTTTGAGATGTGTGGTCCCTATCTGTATTCCACATGTGGGCTATCCATGTGCACCAAGAGCCTGAGACTGGAATTTTTTGCAAGCACTGTCCATTGGCCTGCACACACACCTTAGCTCTCCTCATGCTCTGAAGCAAGGGTGTAAAAGGTGTGTAGGCCAATGCCTCCCCAGCTTCTCCTTCCTACTGCAGTTCAAACAATCTGCAGCAGAGGGGACAGAGGGCAGGTAGTGGAATACAGATAGGGACCCACACATCTCAAAGAACCTCCAGCTGCAGGTAAGTAACATCCATTTCTTCTTTGAGGGGTGATCCCTGTGTGTATTCCACACATGGGAGATTAACAAGCAGTAATCAGACAGACTGGGTGTGAGGATGCAGAAGTGATAGCTGACTGTAGTACTGCTGTCCCCACAATTGATGACTGGATTAGAGTCTAATATTTTGTGAAGGTACGCAAAGAGCTCCAAGTAGCTGCCCTAGATATCCCTAAGAGAGGTACATCTCTCAAAAATGCAGTTGGAGTAGCTTGTCATCTAGTGGAATGGACCATCACTCCCTCTGGAGGGGGAATAAGACCTAGTTGGTAAAGTGTAATACACCAGAGAGCCATTTTGAAAGTCTCTGCCCTGATATGGCTCGAGCCCTCAATCACTCTGTTATGGAAACAAATAGTTTTGATGTTTTTCTAACATCCTTTGTTCTTTGCAGATAAAAGGCCAAAGCCCTCCAGAGAATGTAGCTGTCTTCATCTGAGGCATGCCATTTTGGAAAAAAATACTTGTAAATGGATTAGCAGATTCATATGAAAGTCAGAAACTACTTTGGGAATAAATCTAGGGTGGAGTCATAATGAGACCTTTTCTTTATAGAAAGTAGTGAATGATGGATCTGCCAAGGGTGCTCCCAGCCCACTGACTCTTCTGGCTGATGTTATGGCTAGTAGAGAGGCCACCTTTATGGACACACAGGCCATAGAGCACATAGCTAAAGTCTCATGGGATGGGGGTGTTAGTGAGTGATGATGGGACAAAATTTAGTTCCGACTGAGCTACGAACTTCATCAATGGCAGAAAGGATCTGAAAATCTCCTTCAGCGATCTATTTGTGACAGGATTGATTATCAGCAGATAAGTATGCCATGTGGGCGGTGATGGGATGTTGGATGGGATGGGATCTGAGTTACTGTGGAGAATTCTTTCCTGCTGGCTGGTGAGTCTTCCCACATGCTCAGGGTTTAGCTGATCACCACATTTGGGGTCGGGAAGGAATTTTCCTCCAGGGCAGATTGGCAGAGGCCCCGGAGGTTTTTCGCCTTCCCCTACAGCGTAGGGCATGGGTCACTTGCTGGTGGATTCTCTGCAGCTTGAGGTCTTCAAACCACAATTTGAGGACTTCAATAACTCAGACATAGGTTAGGGGTTTGTTATAGAAGTGGATGGGTAGGGTTCTGTGGCCTGCTTTGTGCAGGAGGTCAGATTAGATGATCATAATGGTCCCTTCTGACCTTAAAGTCTATGAGTCTATGAGGATGCCTGAATGCTGTACTGTTATCCATCAGAGCATAGAAAGCTCTGGTTGCTGCTAAATGCACTTCCCTTTGATCAGCCCTTCAGTCACTTCATGTGGTGTCTGTAGATGTAAGTGAAAGAGAGAGGAAGCACATGGCAAACATCTCTCCCTTTTATCATGTCCTTTCTTCCCTCTTAGCTTTGCCCCCCCTTCAGAGTCAGGTGGGCATTACCTCATCGCAGTTCCAAACTGACCAAAGGAAGGGGGTGACTCCTCAAGAGTCTAACAGATTCTTTTGTTGCTGCCTAGGTCAGCGTCCTTTTGTTCTGTGAGGCTGGGCTGGGTTTGTCCCATACCTGCCCTGATGAGGTGTGAACTGGCTCTCTGCTCTTGGAGAGTTTTTGCCTGGGCTTATTTTAAGCCATGAGGATATATTTTCAGCCTCATAACTACATAAATAAAATGATAACCTGTAACATTACTATAACGTTACTGTAACAACAATGCTCAGTGCATCATGAGTCTTCAGAAGACACCTGACATGACAAACATTGCACTGGATACCATACAATCATATTATAAAGATGAATATGGGGGTGTGGGGTGTAGGGTGTTCCCCCAAGGTACAGAGCATCACAACACCCAGGCCACAGGACCAACCCCTGCTGCTGGCCCCAGGCCCCTCGCTAGTGTCCCAGGCCCCCTGCCCCCCTCCACATCCCCCTGAAGTGTGGGGCCCCACAAAGTGCAGGAGGCCCGCAAAGTGCGGAGCCTGGGTCCGTCCTATGGACGGGATGGCTCTGATCCCAGGTGACTATTCCATGACACCAGCTGGCTTGATGGGAGATGTCCCATGCTCAGGGCTGCTCTGGAGCAGTACCAAGGAAGTTTCCTGTTCTCTCATGATGTGAAGATGTCACAAGCCAGAGTTCCCTATGAGTGAAAACGTCATTGAGATCCAAATTATCAATCTCCCATTCATGATTTGTGGAAAAATGTCTGCCTAGGCAGCCTGGTAGGGATTTTTGCACCCCTGGTAAATTTGAGGCTGACAGGTTTCTGAGACAGCTGATGCACCAATTCCAGAGAATGAATGACTCTATCCAGACAAAGAGAGAGAGCTTGTGCTTCACTGCTTGTTTATATAAAATATTTTTGTTATGTTGTCCGACATTATTTGGACTTGTCTGGATCAGATGAGTGGGAGGAAGATGTTGCAGTCTCGATGGACTGCAGAGTGCTGGTAAATTGATATGCATTCTGGACTCCTGTAGGGTCCAGATGCCTTGTGACATATGATCAACCATGTGAGCATCCCAGTCCAAGAGGAGGCATCAGTAACGATGGTTGCCTTGGGAGTCAGTGTGAGGAAAGGGATGTCTCCACCAGACAAGATAGTCTAAAACTTTGGGCAGAATTGTCACTTTGCCATTTATGTTGCCCTGGTGAATACACAGAGAGAAGCCAGACTTATAGGCAGCAAACATGAAGCTGGGTGAACAGCATCACAAGGGTGTATGAGGTCATGTGGCCAGGGAGGGAAAGGCAAGTTCTGACTGATGTCCAGGATCTGAAAGTGACCAGATGTGTAAGAACACACATGGCCTGAAACCTCTTGAGAGGTAGATACCACACAACTGCAGGCAGGGGTGAAAGTAACTTACAGGACTTACCGGTACTGCCAGACTCCTGAGGGGGCTGGCCTCATCTGGAAGAGGTGTGGCCTCATCTGGAAGAGGTGTGACCTTTCAAGATTTAAAGGCCCTGGGGCACCAGCTGTGGCTGGGAGACCCAGGGCCTTTAAATCAACCAGGGGCTCCCAGCTGAAGAGGTGGCTGGGAGCCCCCCGGGGCTCAGAGGCAAATTAAAGGGCCCGGGGCTCTGGCCGCCAGGGGGAACCCTGAGCTTTGCAGGGCTGGGGCAGGGATTTAAAGGGCCCAGAGCTTCAGCCACTGAGGGGAGCCCTGAGCCCTTTAACTCCTGGCCCCAGCCCGGCCGCCAGAGCCACGGCCGGGATTCAAAGGGCTGCCAGCAGCGGCAGGGAGCTCTGAGCCCTTTAAATCTCAGCTGTGGCTGGAATTTAAAGGGCTCTGGACTGCCTGCAGTGGCAGGGAGCTCTGAGCCCTTTCAATCCCTGCCGTGGAAGCCGATGCAGTCCAGCATGGTGTACTGGCTGTTGCCGATACATTGTACCGGACTGGACCAGCTTACTTTCACCTCTGACTGCAGGCCAATATTGCCCCTGTAAAATTTAGAAGCCCTAGGGGGGTCCATGTGGATTTTTCATAATTAGTACAGACATCCAGGGAAGGCAGAAGACTGAGCAGAACACTGATTGCCTGCTGGACTTCCTCGCAGGAATTGCCCATCAGAAGCCAGTTCTTAAGGTATTGGAAGATTGTAAATCCCTCTCTTCTCATCCAAGCTGCCATTTCTTAAAAAGTTTTTGAAGACTCTGGGTGCTGTGGCTAGACCAAAGGGGAGGACTCTGAAGAGGAACCTGAGGAGCCTCCTGTGGGCTGGGTGGATACCTATATGAAAAAAAGGTGTCCTTCATGTTGTGAGCCACAAACCACGTGTCTTCCTCTAACAAGAGAATTATTGATGCCAAGGATATCATGCGGCATTTTAGTTTTTGAATGAACCTGTTCAGCTTTCTGAGATCAAGAATTAGCCTTCCCATCCCACATTCTTCTTGGGAACTGAATTCCTTCCTTTCATGTTGAGGGGTTCACCTCTTGTTATAGAATGTCCTTGTGAAAGCAGTCCCTGAAAAGGAACCAGGAAGGGGAGTTGTGGGTAGGAGGTACCATAAACTCTATCAGATAGCCACCTGAATAATCTCTAATAACCATTTGTCTGCAGTTAAAGTCCTCCAGTTTTTGGCAAATTGGGTAAGGTGGCTACCAAATAGAGAAGGGGAATGAAGTGGCATCAATAAAGGAATACAGGTCTCAACAGTCTCATCAAAAGAAACTCTTGGCTTAAGGGTTAGAGTATTATGTGGTGGTAGATGTTGCAGAGGATAGGTTCCTGGGTCTATAAGCCCTCTGTGTCTCTTGTGTGATGGCTCCTGAAGATAGTGTGGTAAAACAGCCGAGGAGGCAGTTTTGCCCTTTACCCCTGTCTATGGTGTTCTCTCACAGAGGCAGGGGTATAAATGCCAAGCAAGTGAGGTGTTGTCCTTAAGTCTTGGAGGGAGTGGAAAAACTCATCCATCTTCTAATGGAATAGGCTAATAGTATCGAAGGGAGATCTTGGATGGCACTCTGAACCTATTTAGGGAAATATGAGGATTGCAACCACGAGTCTCTCCTCATAACAATGACTGTAGCCATCCCCCTAGATGTATTATATGCCCTGTCCATTGTGGCTTGTAGGGAAGCTTTGGCCACCAGTCTGCCCTCATACACCAAGACCCAGAAGTGGGCCCTAGCCTCCTCATGGAGCTTGTCCTTAAATTCCAGAAAATTATAATTAGTAAAATAATATTTGAGATCCTGTACCAGAGGCAGGTGGAAGAGAAGACCTTTCTCTCTAAAAGATCAAGTTGCTTGTGTCCCTTACCAGAGTAGCCTTTGGGTGCTGTTGCTTGGACCATTGTGTAGCTCAAGAGTTAGGCAGTGGGTGAGAACAAAAACTCTCTCCCCTTGGATGGACAAAGCAGTGGTACTCGGCCCTCTTTTGGGTGACAGCACAAATAGGAGTGTGCCAAACCATCTTTACTGGGTCTACGATGTCCTTGTTGATGGGGAGGACCACTCATCTCAGACTGGAAGGCTGAAGAATGTCTAGTAATCTGTGCTGAGGTTCCTGGACTTCCTCAAGCTGAATCTGTAGCTTCATAGCCACCATATCCATGAGTTCTTGATATTGTTTAAAGTTTTCTGGTGGGGTTGGAGAAAATGGAGTAACCATTTCATCCTGTGAACATGACAAGATTGCTCCCAGAACTATCAGAACTGGCAGATCTGGCTCACCTTCCCCTTCCAAATATTCCAACATGGCCAGAATAGGATTCCTGAACTGATCTTGAGTGTCCAGAATAGGCATCCTAGGGTACTCATTTCCAGTAGAATGGATCAACTAGCAGAGGGGGACCCCATGGCATATGGTACCACCTGTCCCTTGGCCTATCGTATCTGGCCAATCTTCTGGGGCTTCTGTCTCGTGTCTCGTGCCACCTTACTTCCAGTGGAACCAACATTATCAATGATTGCACCTCAAGGCTATCAGGTGGGATGGGAGAACGACTCTGCCCCATTGGGATAGTCTGTTCCTCTAGTGTAATAATGTCCCAGAATAGAGATGGTCCTCACAGAAGGATGAATGCAGATAGGGAAGGGCAGAGATGTTCTCTGGAGAGATGTACATCTTAGATCGCCCTAGGGTATGAAGAGAGAGTCGATTGGCAGTTGACTCCCTCCAGGGATGTGCCACTACCAGTACTGCATCGGCGCTAGAAGTGGATGGGAGCACCAGGAGATGTTTATCCCAAGCCTTTACCATTGGAGCTGATGTCAGAACTGCCAGATCTGTACCCCTGTGCACCTCCTTCTCCTGTCAAGATTTACTGAGGCCTCTGTCCTTAGAGCCTCTGCGCACTAGCTCTCCCAACTTTGACAGGGTAACAGAGGGATCCTTTCTCTTCAGGGCAGATGAAGATGGCTTGTCCTTATGTCTATGAGAGTGGCCTGTGCTCTTATGTGAAGTCTTCTCCTTAGGCTTAACAGTCTTAGCCTCCGCTCCCAAGTTTGCGCTTGAAGGTGCAATGCTCGCTTGGTTAGACTGATGTACGGGGATTGTTCCCGGCCTGGATATGACTGGAGCTTCATTGCCTTCTCTATGAGATGTTTTCTGAGTCTCTGTTCCCAATCCTCATGATTTTTGGGGAGAGAAAGTGCTGCAGATGCTGTACTTGGCAGAAGTACGAGCCTCACCCAAGCAGTGGAGGCAGTGTTGATGTTTGCCACTCATCAAAAAGGAGCAAGGGAAGGAAACAGTTTTTGAACATTGGGATCCCAGACTTCTCGGAGGGGAAAAAGTCTCTGGGTGAGAAAGAAATGGGGAACACACTAACTGTACTATGCTACCAAAATGACTAAATTACAAAAATTACTAAAAAACTATATACAATATCTTTCAGCAATGATGCAGTGAAAAAGGAGCTGAGGACACTGAAGATTCTGACTCGGAACATGTGGCGGTAAGAAGGAACTGGAGAGGCATCAGCCCACACCACCTTTTACTCCCTCAGTTCAGAGCCTGAAGAGAACTATGGCACAAGTACAGGTTAAAGAACACTGCTTACAAAAATTTCTGGCCTCAGGTGCCTGGTGCACATATATATCTCATGTGAGGAAAACACATAGAGGCCGTCACTCAGAGAATGAACTAGTACAAAATTATTATGGGGCTGTGTAAGAAGGTGATCTCAAAAACAAACCCTGCTGTTCCTATATTGAATCTGAAACTACAGCTAATTGTTTTCTAGAAAGGAAGAACAGTATGGATTTGAGCACTGACTGGCAGGGGCAGCTCTATGTATTTTGCCGCTCCAAGCATGGCAGTCAGGTGGTTTTCGGTGGCTTGCCTGCGGGGGGTCCGCCGGTTCCACGCCTTCAGCGTACCCGCTGCCGAAGCCGTGGGACCGGCAGACCTCCCGCAGGCATGCTGCCGCCCTCACATCGACGGCAGGCCACCCCCCACAGCGTGCCGTCCCAGGCACGTGCTTGGTGCACTGGGCCTGGAACTGCCCCTGCTGACTGGGCATTAGGAACTTCTGAGTGCTAACTGTCATTCTGCCAGTAGCTCACAGCATGGCCTTACACAATTCACTTAATAGTGTTATAATACTCAACTACTGCACAGTGGGATTGTGGGGATCAATTTGTTAATATTTGTATGATTTTTTGAATATATCAAACATGATAGGCTAAGTATTATTATTTTCCTTTTGCTGTGCTGCTGTAATAATATGCCAGGCATGATTTTAATGAGATGATAATATTCCATCAGTACTAGGAATGATAAATCATGTCAGGAAGTGAAAATTATTATTTAAAATTAAAAGGAATGATTTAAAATGTCATCTTGGCGGTTGGTATGAAGAGAATTAATAAACATTAATAATCTAAAATGAATGATTGAGAAGCTTTCTGAAGGCTGATATAATAAGCCTTACAAATCTAGGTATCCAAATAGTATTTTCAAAACTAATTTTATGCTAATTAATTTTTTATTTATAATTAACAGTTTTTATTTTCCTCTTCTGATATCCCCAGTGTTACACCTATAGGGCCAAACATTCATTATAGGTGGAGATAAGCTTCAAGTGGTTGGGAACAAGGTACAAGATGCACCTTAAATCCACGGGAAAACATGCAGATATCTTCCACTGCAGAATGAGTGCAAGGCAAAGGGTGCAGAGAAGTGGATTCCTAGCCCCATGCACAATACAGAGCAGTCCCATCCCTGCTCCACTGTGTTTGGTGGTATTTTATTCAATGACAATCCATCTCAAATGGGTAAAGGATTAGTTATGCAGGAGACAATAATGGACCTGCCTTCTGGTTTTAAAATCTATTAATCTAAAAATCTATGAATAAAGACCTGATTTGGGTACCTGAGTAACAGCAGAGGGTATCATCACATGCAGACCATCTAGGTCATTTGAGCAGGAGACACGGGCAAGGCAAATGTGGATTCATGTTAAGCTAGGTGTAACCAGTTGGAGTTTCTATTCTGCTCCATATTATTGGTAGTCCTTCACTGACGACGATGATGATATTGTCATCATTCTCATTAAATGGCTACGATATGACTCTGAAGTCTGAACGCTGATACATATAGTCACACTGAGGGCATGGGAAGTCTGTGTCTTTGACAATATTTGACAATGTAGCTCTGTGGTGTCTTTCACGTGCAGCCTGGAGATTATTTCTTTGATCCCGCTCAAACCTATTGCATGCTGATCTTGTCTGAAGCCACCAGTAAGTCCTGTTCTAAGCCATTTGCTCAAGTTCTTTGAGATTGATGCCAGCCCACCAGAGATTGTTCTTCAGGTTATCTTTAAAGCACTTATACGGATGATACTTCTTTCTTTTACCCTACCTAAGCTCCCGATACAAGATCTGTTTGGGGAGGTAATGATCTTCCATTCTGATGATATGTCCGATCCACCTAAGTTGTGCTCTGAGTAGCATTTTCTCAATGCTGCTTGTATTTGCTTGCTCAAAGATCTTAATATTGGCCATTGTCCTGCCATGGAATGCTTATTATTGAGTGGAAGGAAAGCATGTGAAATTGCTCAACCCGTTTAATGTGCTGTCAATGTCTCAGATCCATATAGGAGAGATGTTAAGACCACTGCACTGTAGATCTTCAATTTGGTGGAAGAGACGAATGTTGTGTTGGTTAAGGACTTTTGTTCAGAGTCAGTCAAGGATCGGGCTGGATTTACTGGAAGCAATTAGCCTTGTTATGGGAACTGTCACTAGAGATGGTGCTGCCCAAATATTTGAACTAATCCACTTTTTCAGCTGTGTACCTTGGATGAAGATGGCTGCCACAGGGGCACTAGAATGAGGTGTTGATTGGAACAAGACCTCTGTTTTACCGAAACTGTTGGTGAGGCCAAAGAGTTGGGATTCTTCAGATGATCTATCAACGATGACCTGAAGGTCTTTACGTCTATGGGTATCAAGGCACAGTCATCTGAAAAAAGTGCCTCAACGAGAAGTCTCTCCAGTGTCTTTGTCTTAGTACTGAGCCATCAATTTGGTAGTGAATGTATATCCCCTGATCCAAGTCCCTCATGGCATAACTGAGGACACAGGCACTGGAGCAAATATACAGCCTTGCTTCACTCCATTTGACATTTCAAATGTGTCGGAAGAGTCACCATTGGAAAGCACTTGCACTGTCATGAGGTCATGGAACAGACAGATGATTTGTATGAACTCTCAGTTTATGTAGAATAGCCCATACACCAGTGGTGGGCAACCTGTGCCCCACACACGGCCAATCAGGGTAATCTGCTGGTGGGTCACAAAACAGTTTGTTTACATTGACCATCTACAGGCATGGCCGTCCGCAGCTCCCAGGGGCCGCAGTTCACTGTTCCTGGCCAATGAGAGCTGTGGGAAGCAGCGCTGGCTGCTGGGATGGACGATGTAAACAAACTATCTTGCGGCACACAAGCGGATTACCCTGATGGGCCACATGCAGCCCACGGGCCACAGCTTATCCACCACTGCCATAGACCCTCTCTGTTGACCATATCAAAGGCTTTGGTCAACTCGATAAAGACTGCACACAGGTTCATGTTCTGCTCTAAATTTATAACAAAAATCATGTCCATAGTACTAAGACCTGATCTAAAAGCACACTGCACTTCTGGCAGATTCTCATCAGATATGTTTGCAATGAGTCTGTTCAGCAGAATGCGAGCTAGCATTTTCCCTGCTAACATTTTCCTCTGTAGTTTCTGCAGTCAGCTTTGCTTTTGAACAGTGATACAATAATAGCATCTTTGGAGTCTTGTGATATTTCTTCTTCCTCCCAAATGCTACTCAAGATGTCATGAAACAACTGGATAGTCTTTGGGCCTGCTGCTTTGTACAGTTCTGCTGGAATACCATCCTTTCTGGATGTCTTACCAGAGTTCATTGTTTGATGGCTTTCATGACCTCTTCAACTGATGGAGGGAGGACGAGATCTTCTTTGATGGGTTTCTCAAGTAACTAATCAAGGGCATGCTGATTGACTGTGGATGGTCTATTTAGTAGACTATTGAAGTGTTCAGCCCAGCTCTATATGATTCCCTCCTTGTTTTTGATGAGGGTTATGCCATCTGCCAACTTCAGGGGAACTGTGCCAGATTTAGATGGTCCATAGACTGCTTTGTGAGAGTCAAAGAACATCTTTGCATTGTTTGTGTCATAAACAGATGGTTAAGGTTTAATGCCTCTTTTACCTGTAAAGGGTTAAAAAGTTCACCTAGCCTAGCTAACACCTGACCAGAGGAACCAATGGAGGAACAAGATGTTCCAAAAGGAAGGAGGGAAGTTTTTCCTTTGTTTAGAGTTTCAGTTTCAGCCAGAGTGAAGAAGATCGAGGAACCAGCCTCTTATCAGAGTAGTAAGTTTAAGAAAGGAATAAATAGGTTTATGTTTATTTCTTTGTAACCTGTCTTATACAATTAGAGGTAGAATCAAATTGGGTATCTGGGTATTTTTTTTGTGTAACTAAATTTGTGCCCAGGGGAACTTCCTCTGTGTTTTGAATCTGTTGTCTGTGAGAGTAGCTGGTATGCTAATCTCTCCCGGAGGGTTTTCTTTTACCTTTTTTTTCTTTAATTAAAAGCCTTTTTCTTAATACCTGATTGATTTTTCCTTGTTTTTAGATCCAAGGGGATTGGATCTGGACTCACCAGGGATTGGTGGGGGAAAGGAGTGGGGATGGTTAATTTCTCCTTGTTTTAAGATCCAAGGGGTTTGGATCTGTGCTCACCAGGGAATTGGTGAAGTCCCTCAAAACTACCCAGGGAAAAAAGTAGTGCTTGGGGGATGGTGGCAGCGATAGCAAATCTAAGCTGGTAATTAAGCTTAGAAGTGTCCATGCAGGTCCCCACATCTGTACCCTAAAGTTCAGAGTGGGGAAGGAACCTTGACAGTTTGTATCTGTGTAATCCTGAACTTCTGCAGCTCTCTTCTTCCACCACTCATCCCACATTCTCCTCAGTTGAAACTGACCCTTCCTCTATAGGTACGTAAACCTATCTTTCTTTGAGATGGAAGTGAGATCGTTCTGCCATTCAAACAAACACTTTCTGCTTGTCGCTTAGGAGTTTGGAAATGTGCTCATTGTCCTCATCAAACTAGTCCTTGTGCACCCTTGTCTTTGGCCCCAGCACTGATTTAGTTGTGTCAATAATCACATCTTTGACCTGGTTCCATTTTTCTGTTGGGTTGCTAGTGAATAGTAAGCATGAAAAAAGCTAGTCATCAAGTGGCTGCTGGAACTGTGCTTGATAGTGCTTGAGCTTTGCTATGATGAAGGCTATTCTATTGAGCTTAGGGCATTTGTGCTGTGAGGGGACTACATGCAGGTTGAACACTGCTCTCACCAATCTGTTGTCTGTCCAGCTTTCTGTGCTATGCATGGCTCTGGTAATTCTGACATCATGGATGTCTCATTGGACAGTGATAACATAGTTGATCAGGTACCATAGTTTGGACCACTGTTTGCATACATGTCATTTTATATTTGTGATTTTGCCTAAAGATGGTGTTAATGATGAATAGACAATGTCCTGCACATTCACCCAAGAGGAAGAGTCCATTGCTGTTCATCTTTCCCACTCCATCACACCTCTTCAGTCACTGCTTTCTCTACCAACTCTAGCACTGAAGTCTCCCAGCAGGATGAACTTGTCATATAAGGGCTTGATCTGAGGACAGAGTCCATGCCAGAGTAGAGCTGTTCTTTGCTTTCCTCTGTGCTGGTCACTAGAGGTGCATAGGTACTGATAACACTGACATGCCGTAAAGGATTCAGGGGAAAATAGAAGTTTCATGAGCCATTCATTCAGGCCAACAGGGACTTTTCCTTTCCAAAAGAAAATGTAGTTGCCTCCTAGCTCACTGATGGAACCTTCTCTGACCAGTTGAGTCTCACTCATGCTGCAATATCAATGTTGTAGCAGGCAAGTTCTCTGGAGACAAGAGCTATTCTTCTCTCTGGCCTTTGTGCATTGTCTCTGTGCATAAGGGTGCAGATGTTCCATGCTCTTAAAATGAATCTTTTCTTCTTTACTGTTTTTCGACCACTGTAAGATGATCTTCCAGTTGTGGTAGTCTCACCAGATATGATGAGGCAGGCAATGTTTAGGACACCTTTTCAAGCCCCTTCTCTTAGAAAGGGTGAGCAGTGCTACCCTAAAAAGGGCTGCTTAGTCACCTAGGATGCTGCCAAACTTCTCCGCTGCCCCGCAGACAGATCTGAATGGCCTCAAGTCCCAAGGCCACCTATGTGCAGGACTGTGAGTGGGACATGAGTACCAGTGGTCATCTCCACCTGTCGCTCCACCATGCCCTCATTATTACAGGATTTGGATTAATGATAAAATGATGAGATCTGATTAGATTCCTGTATTTAGAAGAATCCATGCACACCATTGCATGGAGCCATCCAGTGGACAGAACGGATGATAGTGTGTTACGTTAGCACACTTCCCTCAGTAAAGTTTGTTGTTAGTCTGCGAAGCTTCTGCTGAAAGATGATGTTGAAGTGCTAAGTGCATAGTAACATTTTCAAGGCCACTCAGGGTATGCCTACATTGCATTTAAAAATCCGCGGCTGGCCCTTGCCCACTGACTCAAGTTCGCAGGGCCTAGGCTAAGGGACTGTTTAATTGCAGTGTAAATATTTGGGCTTCAGCTGATGCCTGACACTGCAAGGTGGGAGGGTCTCAGACTTCAACTTTCAGCCCAAGCCCAAATGTCTACACAATTAAACATCCCATTAGCCAGAGTCCCGCGAGCCCAGGTGAGCTGGCATGAGCCAGCCACGGGTGCCAAATTGCAGTCTGGACATATCCTTTATCACAAACAGCAAGGACAAAGTCTTCAGGTTTTAGCCAATGCAGGCAAAGAAAGCCTAGAAAGCTTGAGTGATAAGTCAGAAAACTTGATTGATAAGAAAGAAAAGGTGTAGCAGCTGCTAGCAAGTTTCCAGGGCTCATGCCCAGAGGGTGAAAATTAGAATTTTTTATTACAATGGGAAGACTACATACTTGCAACCAAACAATTAGAATGGGAAGACCCTCATGGGAAAATTGTGCCATTACATTTAGTAATGGAAAAAGCCTGTTCACATATTTATCAGCAGCTCACGCTGTCAGTCCAGAAAATCAAGCTATTATGGAGACCCCTGCACAGGAGAAACACCTCCAGTCGTTCACAAATATTATAAGCGAAGGACATATTTAGTACAACAAACCAAAGACAGAGAGACATCCGCATTGCACAAAACTGAGACAGCTCACAGCCACATGTGAATTTAGAATTTTGAATTATCAAAATCATAGACATCATTGAAATGTAAGACTGGAGGGGACCTTGATAAGTCATCTAGTCCAGTCCTCTAAACTGAGGCAGGACTAAGTATTATGTAGATCAACCCTGGCAATAACCAGTGGAACTCAGTGCCACAATATATTTGAAGCTAAGCACTTTGCAGGACAAAAAAATAATAATTAGATAATTACCTGAATAATAATAACATTCACATTTGTTAGGATAAAAATGTGCAATAATTTAGGCCCAATTCTATAAAACACTTATGGCCATGAGTAGTTTTACTCCCTTGTATACATTTTTGCAGGATCAAGCCCTAAAGGACTGCTTCTTTAGTTCAAGTAGTGGAGACCTGTGTTTGTAGAAAGAATGTCAAGGGTTCTAGAAAGAGCTCTGTAATGATCGTATATAGTAATGGTGTAAGGTGTCTTCAGGACACTGATTTATTGTAACAGAACAAAGAATCTTTTTTCAATCTCTGGTTGTACATCAAACTTAATTAACTGCTCAAAACACTGTAAGCTAAACAAGGTTGGGAATCCATCTTTATAGCACAGCTGAATCCAGGTAAACCTGCAGGACAATCTTTATATTGAGTCCTTAGCCTAATGCCCAATGAACTGTACATGCATGAATAAGAACCACACTCTAAAATTTCAAGTAATGAAAGAGATGCAGAAGCTATTCCTCTTGGCTTATATATGAGAATAAATGGCCCTTTTTGTTATATACAGTCAAAAGTAAACACCGTAGTCTATAAGGGAGCTAGAGTGAATCATTAGTGCACAACATATCTGACGTATGAAAAGGTTGTAGCTGACTATAAGAATACACAGTATTCCATTGGCAGTGGGGCTGCTAGGCAAGTAACACTTCCAAGCTACTAAAGTTTAGTATTTTATGTGGCTGAATTAGCTAACTGTCTTCAAAGCAGAGCTCAAGGCAAAAACACTGCAAGAAACACTGAAGACAAGCCACATAGACCCAACTGACTAGATGAACAACATAGTCAAAGCAAGGTTTATGTTTCCAGGAAAGATGCAGATGTACATAAATCTAACTTATTTCTGGCTCATGCATAAAAGAGAGTTTGGCCCTTAATGAATGATCTGGGCTTGAGAAAAAAATGCTTATCAAAACAAAAATGTGCACTATAATGCTTGGTTACTCTTTTCCATCATTCTTTAAGACTCTTGATCCAACACTTTTGCTACTCTTGCTGTTCAAACGTGCATTTAATATTTCAGTGCATGTTCATTATAAATACATTTCCTCCAAAATAATGTGATCCAAACTACAAGTTGTCCAAAATCTCTGTAAAATATACACCAACAGCATCATAATCTGTTCTGCTGAACAATATAAATGTTTATACACAATATATTATTAACAGTCCATGATCCTTCATGCATACTGTGCATTTATTAGAAGCTCCAGCTTGTGAGAAGCAGTCAGTGCATGTTTCAGAGGGCTTTTTCAGAAATTTTCTCAAAATTACTCTGCAAACCACAGTCACTAATACAAGCAACATGCCATGGAAGTATGAGATTAGCTGCCCCAACCCAACTTGTTTTTTCAAACATGTATCTTAATAAAATGAAACATACATTTTTCCAAACTGTAGTAATTAAATTACAGTCTAAATATTGAATACAAATTGCCCTGCACCTGTTGTAATCATGCATATAACTGATAGTTAAAACTGCTTTTTTCAGCTTGGGTTGCATAACTTACTTGTTAACAAGGGAAGAATATGCACTTTAAATGGTTTACAGCTGCTTCCCAAACTGTGGAACATGAACCACCAAAATATTCATGGAGAGCTGGCTATAGACTAGAGCTGGTCATAAAATGGAAATCCTTTCCTGTGAAAAAGTTTGCATTTTTCAAAATGTTTTAATCTCATATCAGGATGAACAGTCAATAACCTCAAAGTTTTCAGAAAAAAATCCACTCTTTGGGAGAACCAATATGGAATTTTTGAGTTTGACAGCTGACTGCCTTGTGGGAGGGCCAGGGCCAGCGCTTCCATTAGGCGACCCTAGGCAGTCGCCTAGGGCGCCAGGATTCGGGGGGCGGCATTTTGTGCTCTCCCCATGGGAGCTTCTGGTTCCGCTCCGTCACGCCGCCGAAGAAGGACCTTCTGCCGACGTGCCGCGGAAAACAGTGGCAGGTAATTGAGCAGCTCAATGACTGCTGCTGTTGCCTGCAGCATTTCGGCAGAGGGTCCTTCTTCGGCGGTGCAACGGGAGTGGAACTGGAAACTCCCACACGCCCCGCAGAGAGTGCACAAAATACCACCCCCCGAATTCTGCCTGGGGCACCAGAATCTGGCGCCACTCCTGGGGAGGGTTGCCCGGCTTCCCAGATTCCCCAGCAGCCGGTCAGGTGGCTTCCTCAGCTCTCCAGAGAGTTATTTAAGCCAGGGAGCAAGGCAGCTTAGGAGTCAGACAGCCAATCGTCCAGCTCCATGGGTAGCCTGGAGAGGCAGCTAGCCAGGGAGTAGGAAAGCTTAGGGAGTTGACCAGCCACAGCACCAACTGCCCAGCTCTCTGAGTACCTGTGGAGCAAGGGAACTGGCTAGCGAGGAAGCAGGCCAGCCCAGCAAGCCAGGAAGCCCAGCAACATGTGAGGCAGACTGGTCAGGAGCCTGGGCTATCTAGAAGCGGAGAAGGCTGGTGAGTGAGTGAGCTGGCACGCAATCTACATGATTTCCATCAAAAGTTTCAATGGTTCAAATTCTCATCTAACATTTAGATTCTGTGGAATCAGATTTTTTGGATGGAAAATTGTTGCAAGTTTTTTTGGTCTGAGGCAGTTAAGCATTATCCACATTACAGATGTGGAAACTTAGGCACAGAGATTAAGTAATTTTCCCAAGGCAACATGAGCAGGCAAACGGAATTAGAACTCATGAATTCCTGCCTAACAGTCTTGTCTTCAGATCATATCTATCAAAGAGGGAAAAAATAGCACAGAGAAGTCCTCTGATTATTTTAGAGCCATTTTTCCAGGCTTAAAATTCTGGTGAAATACTATTACCAAATAAAATAATCAAACAGAGAAATTAGGGTCCTAGATATGTGGGGGTTTTTTGCTCTTCAGCACTCCAGTATCCATAGCATCCATCTAAATATAATAAACATTTCCATAGATTTAGAGTAAAATTAATTCTGTTTTATTAATTGCATATTTATAATATGAAAATAACTAATCAATGCAAAACATTTACACTTTTTATTGAGGATTTCTTGTCAAGTATAGATTTACTCATTTATAGGAATAGCCAGACTGGATCCGATCTGAGGTTTATCTAGTCTAGTATACCGTCTTTGACAGTGGCCAGTACCAGATGCTTCAGAAGAAAGTATAAAACTCTCTAGTAGATAGATGGGAGATAAATCTGATGCCCATACAGGTCTCATCCTGGTCTCTAGTCCTCATGCAGGCTCAAGCCCTAAAACACGAGGTTTAGTATCTCTTGCAAAATGTTTATTATTAATTATAACTCTGGATATCAGATAAATATCCAGCCCGCCTTTGAATTTTGTTCAGTTCTTGGCTTTAATGTCTTCCTGTGGAAATGAGTTTCACAGTTTAATCACATGTGTTTTCATAATCACAGGGTTGGATGGGGAGACACTGTAGATGTGATATATCTTGATTTTAATAAAGCTTTTGAAACAGTCCCACACGACACTCTCATAAGCAAAGTAGGGACATGTGGTCTAGATGAAAGATCATACTTAAAAGACTAGTTATTAATGATTCACTGTCAAGCGGGGGGATGTATATATCAGGATCCCTCAGGGATCTGTCATGGGTGTGGTACAATTCAATAATTTTCATTAATGGCTTGGATAATGGAGTGGAAAATTTATACTTTTATACATTATAAACTTATACTTATAAAATTTATGATAACATCAAGCTGGGAGGGGATGCTAGCACTTTGGAGGGCAGGCTTAGAATTTAAAATGACTGACAAATTGGTCTAAAATCAACAAGATGAAATTCCATAAAGACAATTGCAAAGTACTACACTTAGTAAGGAAAAATCAGATGCACAAATACAAAATAGAGAATAACTGAGTAGGCCGTAGTACTACTGTAAAGGATCTGGGAGTTACAGTGGATCCTACAAATTGATTCTGAGTCAACAACATGATGCAGTTGCGAAAAAGGCTAATATTCTGGCTTGTAGTAACAGGAGTGTTGCAGGTAATTGCCTGCTCTACTTGTCACTGATGAGACCTCAGCTGGAGTACTGTGTACAGTTCTGGCTGCCACACTTCAGGAAACCTGTGGACAAACTGGATGGAGTCCAGAAGAAAACTACAAAAGTGTTAAAAAGGTTTAGAAAACTGAGTATGTTTAGTCTTGAGAAAAGAAGACTGAGGAGGGATCTGATAGCAATCTTCAGAAACATTAAGTGAAGTTATAAAGAGGATGGTGATCAGTTGTTCTCCATGTCCACAGAAGACTGGATAAGAAGCAATCAGCTTAATCTGCAACAATTATATATATTTAGGTTAGATATGAGGAAAAACTTTCTAACTATACAGATAGTTAAGCACTTGAATAGGCTTCCAAGGGAGATTGTGGAATTCCTGTAATTGGGGGCTTTTAAGAATAGGTTAGACAAACACCTGTCGGGGTGGTCTAGGTATACTTGATCCTGCCTCCGAGCAGGAGGCTGGACTAGATGACATGTGGGGGATCCCTTCCAGTTCTACATTTCTATGATAAAAAAAAGGTTTCCTTTTATTGGTTTTGAAATTTGCATATTTTGATTTCACTGACTGTTCCCTGTTCTTGCATTAGGAGACAGGAAGAACAGAAGTTCCCCACTACTTTCTCTGGACCACTCATTTTTTTTATCCTTTTACCTTGTCTTCTCTTATTCCAATGGTAAAGAATCCCAATTTTTTTCCTATAAGAGTTTTTTCCAGACTCTTGATCATTCTTGTTACCTATCTCTGAACCCCGTCCAGGTCTGTAATACCCTTTTTGATATGTCACCAGTACTGTACACAGTATTCCACACGAGGACACACCGCAGACTTATATAAAAGGCATTATAGTATCTTTTGTATTATAAGGATATATAAGGAATGGGTTGGTGAATGTCTCATTAGCTTTTCAGGACTGCAGCTGCATACTGAGCAGAGATCCTCATCAAGCTACCTACCATGACACTCAGGTCTCTGCCTATCAAAACCGTACCAAGCATGACATTTGCCCTATTACTGTTATAAAACAGATTATGGGTGGGTGGATCGCAAGCTAGAATTTTAAATATGATGTTTTTCCTTTCTAGGTCACTCTTTCACATCCATCCCAGTTTAGTAGTCATTGTCACTGTATGATTCTCCAAGGCCACAGTGAAATTGGTTGGGGGGATTTTGGGCACAGATCCTCAAAGGTATTTAGGCCCCTAACACCCACTGAGGAAAGAAACATATGCATCACAAAACTTTCCACCACTAGTTGCCAGTCTCAACAGAGAGACCAAGGAGTGGCTGGGCACAAAGACTCATGTTGTGCCATACGACAATGGTAAAATATGGCAGTAATTCATTCTCTTTGTTTTATTTTTGCTTATATAATAGCTTCAATAAAATCTATATAAAGAATGAGCCACATTTCTTTCAACAAGAGTCCAGAATCCTCATGGACATGTGTAGACATTAGCCAGTCAACCTAAAAGGCTGATGAGCCACACCCATCCCCCAGTAGTCTTTGGTCCTCACAGAAGCATTCAGCAAAAAAAAAATGCTGCAAAACTGACCTCAGTTATCTGTGCACATTCTCACTTCCCATGGAGAACAAGGATTACCCCAGTTATTTTTTCTTTCATGTCTATGCTCACAGCTCTCACTAATATGTCACTGCTGCTGTCCCTAGACAACACAGGACTAGACTTCATTAGAAAAGTTGTACCATCTTAACCAAATTTGTATATAGTTAATCTGGGGCAAGCCTCTACTACCAAATTTACCCTTGCTTTCAATGGTGTAGTGGGCACTGGTAAATTACCAAGTTAATCTAAAACAATTGTCTTAAGTGTGTCTACATTAGGAGTTAGCACTCATTTAACCAGATTGATTTATAAATCAATTTAGTTAAACCAGTGCAACTTTTCTAACTTAGACCAGGCCTCAGACATTAGCAAAGCTATCCTGAAAATGGCCCTGATCCTGCAAATACTTTAACTTGATGCATGTGAGTACTCCCATTAAAGTCAATGGAATTGCTCATATACAGAGTTTAGCATGTCTAAGTGCTTGCAGGATTGGTGCTGGAGTGGGAAATACCTGTAGTTGCTGAAAGTATGCTTTTCAGTTATCACAAATAATAGCCTGGGTCTAACATTTTAATAAAGAAAGCCAGTAAACATTTTAAACTGAGTTCATGTATATTAAATTGTGCCACTATTACACTTAATTCGATATTGCTAACAATAAACATTAATAAAGTCAAATAAGTGTTATAAGACTGAAGGCTGCGTGTGTGTTCTGTACCCTATACATAGTAGTTATTGGTTAGTGTTTTTCCATTATTTAATTTCAGTCTAATTTGCTTTCAGAAATATGTGAGCTTTGCTGGGAATCCTGGTATGAATTTCAAAGTTTACACTTCAAAAAGGCAGATGAGAGAGGAGACTTGTCTGTTTACCCACATTTGAAATGCACCTTGGAAGTCATACAGATATGGATAAAAGAGTCCTTTCCGATCTTACCCAATAATGATGGTTAATTGTGATTCACTGTGAAGCATATGCACTGTCAAGGAACAGCTGCCTTAATTACAGAAAATGTCACCAGTCACATCAAGACACACTGGTCAATAAAACCCAAATGGTTGTGTCACTTTGTGGATGACACTAGTTAGCTTTGGAAATACCAATGAGAAGTATAATTCAGTCTTGATTACATTTTTAGTTCATTCCAGACATTGGGATTCTTTCCTACTGACTCCAGTAGGCGTTGGTTCAGGCCCTTATAGCCCAAACCTATGGGGCGCCAAGTGCTTCAGTCTTTCATTTACTGCAAATAGAAGTTAAGGGTGCTCAGAATGCCACAGGACCCATGCCATTGATCTCCTTGCACTCCTGACTCGTCTTCATGCCTTCTTTAGTAGAATAATAGCTCTGAAAGGGACCTCGAGAGGTCATCTAGTCCAGTCCCCTGCACTTGTGGCAGGACTAAGTATTATCTAGACCATTCCTGACAGGTGTGTTTGTCTAACCTGCTCTTAAAAATCTCCAGTGATGGAGATTTTACAACTTTCTTAGTCAATTTATTTGAGTGCTTATCTACCCTGACAGTTAGGAAGTTTTTCCTAAATTCCAACCTATACCTCCCTTGCTGCAATTTAAGCCCATTGCTTCTTGTCCCACCCTCAGAGAACAATTTACCTCACTCCTCTTTGTAACAAAAAACTTTTATGTACTTGAAAACTTATCTCGCCCCTCAGTCTTCTCTTCTCCAGACTAAACAAACCTAATGTTTTCAATCTTCCCTCATAAGTCATTTTTTAGAACTTTAGTCATTTTTGTTGCTCTTCTCTGGACTTTCTCCAGTTTGTACACATCTTTCCTGAAATGTGGCACCAAGAGCTGGACACAAACTCCAACTGAGCACTAATCAGTGTGGAGTAGATTGGAAGAATTACTTCTCATGTCTTGCTTACAACACTCCTGCTAATACATCCCAGAATTATGTTTCCTTTTTTTGCAACAGTGTTACACTATTGACTTCTATTTAGCTTGTGATCCACTATGATCCCCAGACCCCTTTCTGCAGTACTCCTAGGCAGTCATTTCCATTTTCTATGTGTGCAATTGACTATTCCTTCCTAAGCAGAGTACTTTGAATTTATCCTTATTGAGTTTCTTTCTATTTACTTCAGACCATTTCTCCAGTTTGTCCGGGTCATTTTGAATTTTAATTCTACCCTCAAAAGCACTTGCAGCCTCTCCAGGCTTGGTATTATCTGCAAACTTCCATTATATAAATCACTGATGAAGATACAGAACAGAACTGGACCCAGAACTTATCCTTGTGGGACCCCACTCATTATGCCCTTCCAGATTGACAGTGAACCACTGATAATTACTCTCTGGGAACAGTTTTCCAACCAGTTATGCACCAACCTTATAGTAGTTCCATCTAAGTTGTATTTCCCTAGTTGTTTATGAGAAGGTCATGCGAGACAGTATCAAAAGCCTTACTAAAGTCAAGATATACCATGTCTACTGCTTCCCCCCGCCCCCATCCACAAGGCTTGTTACCTGTCAAAGAAAGCTACCCCATGCCTGGAACAGTCCTGCAAGCACCCTCTTTCTTTCAAACCCCTCCTTGAAACACTCCTCTTCCAGCATTCCTTATTATAGGTGTGCTCCAACACTCACTATTTAAGTTTTTAAACACATACCTGCTAGGTGGGCCTATCCTGTGCTCTAGATGGGGTAGAGGGTTGCAGCTTTGTGCAGGAGAGTTGGGAGAACTCACATGGAGGTGTTGGGGTGAGGCTTCCAGGAACATGGAGTGCTCTTGAGCGTGTATGCACTGAAGCATGGGTGCTGAAAGGTTCCTAACAACATTTATCTTTGGGTACCTTTCGATCCCAATCCAGACTAAGAATTGAGATCATTGTTAATATAACATCATCCTTCAGAAAGTTTTCTTTATGGTTATTCAGGCACAAAGTGGGGGGAAAAAGAGAGGATTTGTCATTCATTCAAATGCAAATTGGTTGTAAAGGGAATCTCTTGTCCTGAAATGAACCTTTTAAAGTAGGTGTCATCTGCCAGATCATTATATACTGTCATGGCCTGGCTGGCCTTTTGAGGCAAGCAGGTCTCAGCTTTGCTTGTGACCTACCAGCTAGCCCCCTGCTGATGGTTATATGGCAATTTAATGATAATTAGTGCCTCCACCTGTGAAGGGGTCAGGAAAGACTGTGTAAAGAGTGTGCAGAACTTAGTTATGGAGGGAGAGAGGAACAGGGCCCAGGGAAGGGCCTGGGGGGAGATCAGGCTGGAAGAGACCCAGAGGGAGAAGGTTAGGCTCCTATGGGAGAGGCCCTGAGATAGGGCTTTTAAGGGGCAGGGAGAACTCTGAGGTAAATTGCCAGAGTCCCCGTGGAAGGGAGGCAGAGGGTGAATCCTGCTGAATAAGCAATAGCAGAAGAAGAACTCTGCAGGGCCCAGGAGTGGGGGTAAAGCAGAAGACTTTAGAAAGGCCTGAGGAGGTAGAAGAGTTACTAGTTCAAAAATATAGTTCTGTTCATTCCCTCTGAAGCATCTGGCATCAGCCACTGTCAGAAGACAGGATACTGGGTTAGCTGGACCATTGGCGTGGGCATATATGGCTGGTCTTATGTTCTAATGGACAAGGATGATCCAGTGGACACAGTGTCCTTGGACTTTCAGAAAGCCTTTGACAAGGTCCCTCACCAAAGGCTCTTAAGCAAAGTAAGCTGTCATGGGATAAGAGGGAAGGTCCTCTCATGGATTAGTAACTGATTAAAAGACAGGAAACAAAGGGTAGGAATAAGTTATGGAGAGAGGTAAATAGCAGGGTCTCCCAAGGATCTGAACTGGGACCTGTTATCTGAAATTATCTGGGGTTTAAAACAGGGAGGCCGCAAAATTTGCAGATGATACAAAATGACTCAAAATAGTTAAATCCAAAGCTGACCGCGAAGAGTTACAAAGGGATCTCACAAAACTTGGTGACTGGGCAACCGAATGGCAAATGAAATACAGTGTTGATAAATGCAAAGCACTGCACATTGGAAAACTTAATCCCCACTATACATACAAAATTATGAAGTCTAAATTAGCTGTTAGCACTCAAAGAGATACTGGAGTCATTGTGGATAGTTGTTGGAAAACATCTGCTCAATATTCAGCAGCAGTCAAAAAAAGCTAAAAATGTTAGGCACCATTAGGGAAGGGATATATAACAAGACAGAAAAAATTATAATGGCACTATATAAATCCATGGTATGCCAACACATTGAATACTGCACACAGATCTGGTCACCCAAACTGAAAAAAATATATATTAGAATTGGAAAAGGTAGAGGGAAGGGAAACAAAAATGATTGGGATGGGGGGTGGAACAGCTTCTACATGAGGAGAGAAAAAAGACTTGGACTGTTCATTTTAGAAAGAAGACAACTAAGGAAGTATATGATAGAGGTCTATCATGAATGGTGTGGAGAAAGTGAATAAGGAAGCATTATTCGCCGCTTCCGATAACACAAGAACCAGGGCTCACTCAATGAAATTAATAGCATCAGGTTTAAAATTCACAGTTGAACTCACTGCCAGGGGATGTTGTGAAGGCCAAAAGCATAACTGGGTTAGAAAAAGAATTAGATAAGTTCATGGAGGATGAGTCCACCAGTGGCTATTAGCCAATGTGATCAACGATGCAATCCCATGCTCTCAGTGTCCCTACACCTCAGACTGCTAGAAGCTGGGATTGGATAATAGAGGATGGATCATTCGATAACTGCCACGTTTTGTTCACTCCCTGTGAAGCATCTGACACTGACCCCTGCTGGAAGATAGGATACTGAGCTAGATGGACCATTGGTCTGATCCAGTATGTCCATTCTTATGTTCTAATGCCCCTTCCTTGCCTCAGAAGGTCAGGCCATAGATCACCAGGACAGAGACTTAGCTGGAGGGCCCCCGAGATAGAGACTCAGGAGAAGACACAGGTTGAGAAAGGCCATCACTGGGCCAAGGAAGTGGCCACCGAGGAGTGTCAGACACAAAGACTCCTTGTTACACTGCCTAGAGGTGAATGTGGCTAGTATGGTGCTTTGTCACTAGTGTTTGTTTAGGACTATCTGTGAAAATTTGTTCTAAAAAAAGCTTCATATTTTCAGAGCTGTACATATAATATTCTGACTGCACAGGTCCTGCTCTCCAGCAGATGGGTGCAAGCAGATTCTTTTACAAGGCACTTGAGGAGGCACACTGGTGTACAGACAGAGGGATCAAGGCATTCAGAGGTCATTTACCATAAGCATATGAGTGACAGTTCTTTTCTCATGTCTCGTTCAGTCCCAAAACTAGATGTGACAGACAATTTATTTCCAATCAACAACTTACCTGATGCTTTGAAAGTAAAATCTGAATCTTTTTCTCTGTGTGATACTGGGCTTGGCTGTACTCACAATGCCCGCTCTCAGGAAATACATAGCCCAGCCTCGGTTTTAAGAAAGAAAGTCCTCACAGTAAGACGTTTATATTATGATCATTTATTTTTTGTATTACTGTAGCACCTAGGAGATCAATCATAGACCATCACTCCATTGTGCTAGGTGCTATACAAACAGAACAAAAGATGGTCTCTGCCCCCAAAGAGCTAATAATCAAAGTAGAAAGCAAGAGACAAAAGATGGATACAAACAGACAAGGTAGTATAAGGAAAAAATAAGACAATATTGGTCGACATGATAGGCCACTAGTTCACTGAGACCACAGCCTAACTGTTGTCAATGTGTTTTGTAGACATTATGGAAAAAGAGATTTTTGAGGAGGGTTTTTGAAGGTGGATAATGAAGTGGCTTTTCAAGTATTTACAGGGGCACCTCCTGTGTGGGGAGCAGCTGGAAGAAAGCACAAGGGTGTTTGTTTGAAAATTTAATAAATGGGTGATAGAGGCTGACATCATGAGCGATTAGAGGCAGGAGTTGACATCTTAATAGTGAATGAGAGATGATGGCGGAGATAGGCCATAAAGGACTTTGAAAGTGAAGACAAATAGCTTGTGTTTAAGGCTATGATTTTTTCATGGTGGTCATGGCAGTCACGGAATCCATTACTTCCAACGACTTCCGTGACTTCAGCCCATGGTGGCTGGGGGCTGCGGGGTCCCCCTGCTTTCTGGCAGGGGGACCCCACAGCCTCCAGCCACGGAGATCCCACAGCTCCCAGCCTAGCTGTTGTGGGCAGTGTGGGGATCCCGCAGCTGAGCTCCCCATTTTGTCATGGGTATTTTTGGTAAAAGTCACGGGTCACGGCTTCCACTTATTTTTCTTTATTGCCTGTGATCTGTCTGTGACTTATGTGACAAAGTTCCTCCTTCACCTTGGTGGGTCCAGCGCTTATTGGCGGATTTGCTCACCTCAGTGATCTTCCCCTCTGGTGGAACCCACAGTCTGGGTCAGCTCCTCCTGTGTCTGATCAGGAGTTGCGAGGTTTGGGGGGAACCCGGGCCCACCCTCTACTCCGGGTTCCAGCCCAGGACCCTGTGGATTACAGCTGTCTATAGTGCCTCCTGGAACAGCTGCATGACAGCAACAACTCCCTGGCTACTTCCTCAGGGCTTCCTCCAAACACCTTCTTTATCCTCACCACAGGACCTTCCTCCTGGTGTCCGATAATGCTTGACTGTCTGATAATCCCTCAATCCTCCAGTGGAACACCCTCTCAGTCTCAGCTCCTTGCGCCTCTTTCTCCCAGCTCCTCACACGCACTTCCTCTCCTCTGGCTCCTCCCTGCCTGACTGGAGTGAGCTCCTTTTTAAACCCAGGTGCCCTGATTAGCCTGCCTTGATTGGCTGCAGGTGTTCTAATCAATGTAGCTATCTCCATTGCCTTCTAGAAAGATCTTTATTGGCCCCAGGTGCCTTGATTAACTTGGAGCAACTGCCATTTGGTTACCATGGTACTAGGGATTTGTTTAGCCTGGGGCTAACATACTTGTTCCTCAGTACTTTATTAGGCCGGTGATTTACTCTTGTGACGGACCATGCACCCCTCCAGTGGATGCAGAGAAATAAGGAAAAGAATGCAAGGGTCACCAGCTGGTTCTTATCCCTCCAACCATTCCAGTTCCACATACGGCTCAGGGCTGGATGCCACCACGGCAATGCTGATGGTCTTTCAAGAGCATACTGTAGAGGATCAGGTGTTCTTCTTCTCCAATCATTTGTGACAGAACTGCCCCCAACCCCACCTCAGAAGCATCTGTCTGTAAAATAAATTCCTTGGTAAGGTCCAGGGCTATGAGTATGGGGTCATTACAGAGGGCTGTCCGAGGATCTAAAAATGCCCCCTTTGCTGCGTCGGTACACTTCACCATGTCTGGACCTCGGGCCTTCATCAAGTCCGTTAGAGGACTTGCCCTTCTGGCGAAGTGGGGAATAAAACGTCGATAGTAGCCTACCATGCCTAGGAATGCACGTACCTGCTTCTTTCGGGTCGGCCAGGGCTAGTTTTGAATCGCCTCTAGCTTATTAGATTGGAGTTTCACTATACCCCTTCCTACAATATATCCCAGGTACCTAGCCTCTGCTAGTCCTATGGCACATTTAGCAGGATTAGCGGTGAGGCCAGCCCGCCTTAAGGTACGTAGTACTGCCTCAACTTTCTCCAAGTGGGTTCCCCAGTTTGGCGTATGGATGATGACATCATCTAGGTATGCAGCTGCATAACTAGTATGGGGGTGCAGCAGCTTATCCATGAGGAGCTGGAATGTGGCTGGGGCCCTATGTAACCCAAAACGGAGGACAGTGTACTGGAATAGCCCGTCTAGGGTGGAGAATGCTGTCTTTTCTTTAGCTTCTTTGGTCAGGGGAATCTGCCAAAACCCTTTTGTCAGATCCAGTGTAGTCAAGAATTGGGCACTACCCAGTTGGTCAACCGGTTCGTCGATGCGTGGTATGGGGTATGCATCAAATTGGGATACTTCATTCAGTCGGCAAAAGTCATTACAGAATCTTGTGGTACCATCAGGTTTGGGCACTAGAACGATTGGACTGCACCACTGACTGTAGGATTCTTCAATAATGCCTAATTCTAACATTTTCATTACTTTGGCCTTGATTTCTTCTCTTTTGGCTGCTGAGATTCGGTAGGGTCTCAGTGTTACCTTGGCTCCGGGGATTGTGCGGATACGGTGATAGGTCTCAGTCATCCACCCCGGTTTTGTAGAGAACACATCTCGGTTGCAATTAATCATGTTGGCTGCCTCGAGTTTTTGGATTGGCGTCAAGTCGAGTGATATCTTCATTTGCTCATGTAAGTTATCCTCCTGGGGAAGGGTCTCCTGGGTGACTAAGCATGCCTCTCGATCATGCCAAGGTTTTAGAAGATTGATGTGGTAAATTTGCTCCAGTTTCCTGCGACCTGGCTGCTGCACCTTATAGTTTACCTCTCCCACGGCTTCAATCACTTCATAGGGTCCCTGCCACTGGGCCAACAGCTTGCTTTCTGCTGTGGGCACCAGGACCATTACTCGATCCCCTGGTTGGAACCATCGAAGCTTTGCTTGGTGGTTATAATGGGTCCGTTGGGTCTCCTGTGCTTACTCCAAGTGTTCCCGCACAATTGGTGTAACTCGGGCTATCCGATCCCTCATCTGTAGAACATGCTCGACTATGTTCTTTCCGGGATTTGGCTCCTCTTCCCAAGCTTCTCTGGCTATATCCAATATGCCTCAGGAGTGGCGCCCATATAGTAGTTCGAATGGAGAGAAACCTGTGGAGGCTTGTGGAACTTCCTGGATGACGAACGTGAGGTAAGGCAATAGGATATCCCAGTCTTTCCCATCCCGGCTCACCACTTTCCTGATCATGGCCTTGAGAGTCCTATTGAAACTTTCTACAAGACCGTCTGTTTGTGGGTGGTATACACAGGTCCGTAGGGCTTGTACATGGAGCAATGAACAGAGATCTTTCATCAACTTGGATACTAAAGTTGTCCCTTGACCAGTCAGTATCTCCTTGGGTAGCCCAACCCGGGAAAATATCTGTACTAGCTCCTTAGCTATTGTCTTGGAAGCTGTGTTGCGTAGGGAGACGGCTTCCGGGTATCAGGTTGCATAGTCTAATACAACCAGCACATGTTGGTGGCCTCGAGCTGTCTTCTGTAGGGGCCCAATTAGATCCATGGCTATGCGTTCAAATGGTACCTCTATTATTGGAAGAGGTATCAAAGGGGCCTGAAAGTGTGGGTGAGGGCTATGTAGCTGACACTCTGGACAAGAGGTGCAGTATCACCTGACATCTTCATGTACTTCTGGCTAGAAGAACCTCTGCAGGATCCTGCCCTGGGTTTTCTCTACCCCTAAGTGTCCTCCAAACAGGTGACTGTGGGCGAGGCTCAATATGGCTTTTTGATGTTTTCATGGCACCAGAGGTTGATGTATCTCCTGCTCCTGCATTTGCACCACACGGTACAGGAGATCTTTCTTCACTATAAAGTAGGGTCCTGGACCCCGGACCTTCCCATCCACTGGTATCCCATCTATCTCAGCCATCTCTTTCCTGACGTTATCATATCTAGGGTCCTCTGCCTGGTCCCGTTCAAAAATCTGTCTCCCAGGGCTAACCTGCCTAAGCTCCCAGGGGCCGGCTTCTGTTTCTTCCAACGGCTCGTTGCCATCACGGCTGGGGCCAGCCTCTGGCTCACCTTCCATGTTGGTAGTTTCTCTCATGGCTGCTTGTGTCCATCTGCCTGCTAGCGCGGTCTTCTGGCCCTGGGTCAGGATCCGGGTTCCCAAAGCCTTCGCAGCCTTCCTTTCTTTTTTTGTCTTCCAGGCCTTTTGGGGGGCTGAGAATAGATCCTGAGAAAACTCAGAAAACATTGGGTGTTGACATTCCCCCAATGATGAGTCACTGCCAACAGGGTCTCCACCTCCCTCCAGCCTCTCCGGGGGGAGTAACTTATCAAACCCTGCATAGTCCCTCCCAATAACTACAGGATATGGGAGTTTAGGAACTACACCCACTGTCACCTTAATGGGGTTCCCCTGAACCTCTATCTCCACTGGGATGGTGGAGTAATGGCTCATGGCCCCATGCACACACGTCACTGCTACACATTTGGCTTGCAGCAGCTGGCTACTTTTTACCAGCTTACCCGATATAAGGGTGATAGCACTCCCCGAGTCCACAAGTGCTGTAGTCTCTGCTCCACTTATCTTCACCGGCCTGGTGTAGTTATGTGGGGCTAATGCGATGCTCACAAGGTGGATAAGGGTGCATGGGACCTTCCAATCCCCCAAGTTGCATTGCATAGGCTCCTCGGTGCTGGGACACTGTGCTGCTATGTGTCCCCACTCCCCACATGCATAACTTCTATAATTGTTTCTAATTATTCTCCTATCATGTGGGCTAGGGGGTTTAGTGCCAGAGTTCCCCGCACTCAGGCCAATCCCTTCCTTTTGGAGTCTCTGCTGGTTTTCAGCCCCCCTCTTCCTCCACCTAGGACTCCCCAGGGTTTGGCTGTCCCACCTTCCAGGGCTGGGGTTGGGTGTTTGCTACGAAAGGGGCTTTCCTTGGGTAGTTGGGTCAATTCCCTGTCTGTCATGCGTCTTTCTACCAGCGTGATCATCTCGTCATAGGTGGATGGATCGTTCTGGCCTACCCATTTGCGGAGATCTGGTGGCAGTGCCCTCATGTACCAGTCGATGGCCAAAACCTCTAGTATCTCTTCCGGACTCCGGGACTCTGTTTGCAACCACTTTTGTGCGAGATGGATGAGGTCATACAATTGGGACCGCGAGGTTTTGTCTTCCTGGTACCTCCACTCATGATACCGCTGGGCCCGCACTGCGGTCATTACTCCAGATCTGGCCAGAATCTCTGCCTTCAGCTGAGAGTAGTCTGCTGCAGCCTCTTCAGGCAGATCATGATAGGCCTTCTGGGCCTCCCCACACAGGAATGGGGCAAGGATGCCAGACCACTGATCTCGAGGCCAGGCCTCCCATAGGGCTGTCCTTTCAAAAGTCAGAAGATATGCCTCTACGTCATCCTCCCGTGTCATTTTCTGCAGCCAATGGCTAGCCAATATGAGCCACGTCCCATCATGGCCACGGTTCAGCTCTGTAAGGGTCTTTACCTGGTTTACCAGTTCCCGCAACATAGCTCGATCTGGTGCAGCTTGGTCCATCAGCAGGCGATTAGTCTCTTGCTGCAGCCGCACTGCTTCTTGCTGGGCAGCTGCCTGGACATGGGTAGCCTCCTGCTGGGCCGCCATGACGTGTATCAGTGCCCGCACTACGTCATCCACTGTGGTGACAAAAAAAAATTAACCCTCTCTTTTTTTTTAAATCACCTCCCTCTTCGCTGACAAGTCAAAGAGGATGAAAACAGAGTACAGGTCCTTGGCTTTGGCTATGGTTGCCAAGCCTCCAGGATTGCCCTGGAGTCTCTAGGAATTAAAAATCAATCTTTCATTAAAGATTATGTCATATGACGAAGCCTCCAGGAATACGTCCAACCAAAATTGGCAACCCTGGCTTTGGCAAGGAAGAGGTTATTAGAGACTTTGGCAAGCACAGTTTCAGTGGAATGGAAGCCAGATTGGAGAAGGTCTAGGATGGAATTCAAATAGAAAGTATTACCTGAGGGCAGCATTTCTAGCATGGTCTGTTCTGAATTCTCTCATGATTTCTGCTTCCCTACTCAGCCATCTCCCAGCATGCATAAAGATGGAGAAGAATCTCCATCTCCTCTTTTTCCCCAGTTGGAACTGGGGTCCTGCTGCTGTGTGCTGTACAAACAGAGAAAAGAGACAATCCCTGCCCTGAAGGTAGTTATGTGATAACTGGCACCTGCACTGGAACTCTCCATATAAGTATCCGCAGTTGAAGGGGTCATGTAAACTGAACTGTACCCTCACTCCATATTTAAGAGTGATACATACTGGAGGAGTTGGAAAGCTTGCGTAATCCACCAGTCCATGTAAATTACTCCCGTGCTCCTATCCAGAAAGGCTGCATGTCTGTTGCCACTTCAGTGATCAGTTGTTTAGCTTAAGCTGTGGCAACACAGCACCTTAACTTAAGCAGGTTCCTTGATTCCATTCCCCAGTATATAAGCAAAAATTGGCATTGTAGCTGACCTACAGATAAAGAGAAGGTTTCAGCACCTACAGCTGTCAAAATGGCACCTTTAAAAGAAAGTTTAAAATACTACTAATAAAAGCCCTAAATAGCTAAACATTTGTGCTCTAACCTGGCTTAATTTGTAAAACCAGCTCCTGTTTCTCCTCAATCCCATTCTCTCTTAATGCCTTTTGTTACTGCATCTTAGTGAACAAAAAGGGACTGCACCCCAGGAATACCATTGCAGCAAGTTAGTCAGTGAAAGCAGAAGAAGCTTTGATCTCTATCAGCATAGGCGTGCAGTCTCCACTTACAGTGACAGTGACTAACACATGCTTATTAAATTGGAATTTAACCTGATGCCCCAATGGGGGCAATTTAGAGTAACAATAATTTAAGTGAACACTTCTGCAAGCTCCAGATCAATTCATGATGGATGTTAATTAGCACTAGATGAACAGAAGAAGCCATCTTAACTAAACAGACGAAACCCTGCACTAAACACCATCAAGCACCCACTTTATAATTTGCTTAATTTAAACCCATAGTTGACCAAGCGGTTAAAACCAAGCCTTGAGTTCAAAAGAGACATCATCATTCTTCACATAATTACGAGGGCAAGGAAAATATGCTTCTGGCTGAAGTCTTCTCATGCTAAACTACATTCTGGTCATTCTGTACAACTCAGGTTCAGTTATGCTCCCTCTGAAGTCAATGACGAAACTTCCATTACAATGCTGCAGGATCATCCCAGCGTTCTAGAGGGGACCAGAACAAAGCCTCACCTCCACTTACTTGTGTTAAAATTTGGATCCGCAGCAGAACATTGCTGCTTAGGATTCTCTCTCTCTTTCTCTCTCCCTCACACACACACGCACACATGCTGTCAGCAGCCTTAGGAACTTTCAGTCCTATCACTGACACAGTGATAAAAGTTGATCAGATAAGCCGTACTTACATATTCCTACAGATCTATGAATGAAGTGCCAAAGCTTGATGTGTCTAGGTATCTCATTTCAAAGTGAAACACAAGAACACTCACTGATCTTAGCTTCCTACAGGCATCCCAAAAATGTTGGCAGACTGGTATGAATAAAGCTTTAACTTCATTTTAATGCAGTTTAACAAAAATCAAATTGTCTCAGCAGAAGTATAATTTGAGACATTTCTTTTGTTGCTGATACAATGTACATATATAGATACATCCATTTTAAGGCCAGAAGGGACCATTATGATCACCTAGTGTGACTTGTTACATATTCAGGCCACAGAATTTCACTAAGATTCTGCACTAAACCTGTAACTTCTGGTTGAGGTAGAACATACAGCTTTTGGAAATACATCCACTGAGGAAGATAGCCAGACCTGAAGCACTATCTGCTTTAGCCCATTCTGCAGAGGCATTTTGTTTTACGTGGAACTGGAGATGAAGGCAAAAGCATATACTTACTGAAGAGTCGGTGGATACAAGGAAACTCTCTTCATTAATGTTAAATCTAAAGATACTTCATTAATGTCCCCAAGGCAGGTTTACCATTATCAAAAGTACATGCAATGCAACTGATGTCAAAGGAGTTGTGCTTGCTTACAGCCATATTCACCACTAGCACTTTTGTTTGTGTCGGTACCATGGAGCTAAATCTTGATGCAAGTCACATCTTTTAGTGCAACTTGAAAACAAAGTTTTGGGGCTGAAAAAAGTAAAATTTCAGGCTACAATTAAAAATGAATTAGAGACCATATGCAACCACACAGAGATTGAGAATTTAGAAAAAGGAACATAAGCATTGTAAATCTTAAGGTTAGTAAATTTCCCTAGAGCGTTTGCGTGCGACTCCTATACTAATACTCTAAAGGAGCTCTCAAAATATTTAAACAATATTTGAAAGAAATATTTGAAATGTCTGAAGATGACTTTCTGCTTTTGTGAAAGCTTATTTTCTGCCTAGTCAGAGACCCATTCTGCTGAATGTTTGATAATGCCAGGGGTGCTGGAGGAATTGAAAGAGATGTGTCTCTGACTGATGTCAGAGAGTAGAGACCTACAAGCAGATAAAATTTAAAAAACAAAGAAGGGAAATGAGGTCTGGTGACATTTGTGTTTCACACCGATCAGAATTAAATGATACTTTAAGGTATACCTGATAATGATACAATGGGCTACTTTACTCTTCCATAGGCATAAATTGTTGGCAAGTTTTTCTTTTTCCCCTGGACAATCCCAGAGTGATGCAGATTATCGAAGGTGATTTTTAAGTTTATAATCGGGAGATCTTGGCAACAGAGGGGAAAGTTGAGGGTCTTGAACCCCTGCGAATGTCCAGCCAAGTAGAATTTTTATATTCTAGGGTGTGGATAAAGGGTTTGTTTGTTTTTTTTTCCCCAAGAGGCACAATGAGGAGACTAATAATGAGAGACCACCTTTGGAATTAAAGAAAACTTTGGGTTTTTAAATCAGGGATAAACTGGTGATTTGATCAATGATGACAACTTAACCCAATAGCTTCATTTTACAACCACTTTGCATAAATAAGATTAACTACCTAATCTGCACAGCACTTATGCTTATGGAGTTACACTATGGTAATGGGGTGGAGAAGTTGACCTATAGTTATTTTCCCACTCATGGCCCCTTTATACCACCAGAGCAATGTCAAGGAGCCAAATAGCAACTAAGCGCCTAAATCTCATTAGAAGTCATTGGGAGTTCAGCACCTAATTACTGCTTGTGCTTTTGAAAATCTCCCACTATATATCTGCTGTATTTGTTGCCTAATTGAGGTCTCATCATAGTATCTTCTGTTCTCTGGTAGACTTTATTTATATGTCTAAATTGGGATTTAATAAGTCATGTTAGCACTTGGTATCCGTCAGTGTGAGACAACTGGAGCTGTGGAACTTACCATGGTTCCTGGATGTCTCTGTGCTAGGAACTCAGGGAGAGACACATTGACCCTGGAAGGCAGAAGGCCATGGGAGACTCAGAGTCTGGTAGGCAACCGCAAGGGAGAGATGAGAGACCCTAATTTGAGTGATAAGCCCCGTCGGCTTCAGGGAGACATAGAAGATGTTCCTGGATGGCCAGCAAGGCACCTCCTCAGAGGAGAAGCAGTGTCCAAGAAAGGGGGGATACAGTTCAAATGACTGACAGGAAAAAGCCCAGGAAAGTAGAGCTAGCCTGACCAATATGGAAGGTCCTCAGTGAGATGCCACCCCTGAGAGCACTATGACAGGACAGAAGCCATTTGGGAAGGAGTCTGGAGCCAACCACCGAAAGAACAGGATTTGCTGTTGGTGAGCTTGTGAGTCTCAGGGCCCCTTCAGGGTCCCCCTGAAAACTGACCTCTAGGTATCTATCTGCAAGACATATCCTTAAGCTTCTTCCTTTCCCTGCTCACAGTAATTCCCAGTTTATAGGATTGTGTTGGGAGAACTCCCTACCCAGTCAGGATGATTTACCTCTTCAGATACAGTGGTGCTGGAACAATTTGTACAGTGGGGGTGCTGAGAGCCATTAAATCAAACTGTAAACCTTATATATATATAAGGAAACCACTTCAAGCCGGGGGTGCAGCAGCATCCCCATCACCCCTACTTCCAGCACCTATGTTCAGATCCCTAGATAAGTCAGTTACCACATAGAAAGTACTCCTCTTGCTGCTAGTTTAGGATTGCCTGCCTGCTGTGACTGTATCTGTGACTGTATTTGAAGCGTAACCAAAGAAATTGTGGTATATTGATCCAGATTCAGCTGCTTTTGACCATACACTGGTATACAGAGTACACTGTTTGTCTTTTATTTCAGAGATAGCTAACTACTAGGGTCAATTTAGCAGCACATTTCTCTCAGCTATTGGTTGACAGTTCCTTTAATGGAAGCCATTAGGCTCAAGTATGAAGACATTCTATTCCTCAACATTTTGCAGTGTATGTTCATTAAGGGGCAGATTTTGCTCTCAGATGCACATGGGGTGAGCGAGTGGGGTTTCCGTCCACTTTCATGGGAACCAGCCATGGTCATCTGGTCCAAACCACACCCTTCACTGATGTGAGTAGGGATTGTATGGTCAGGATCCCAGTTTGCAAAGGTAAAAAAACCTCTAAAATAGGAAACGAGTATTAAGTAGACACACATCAAAAATTAACAGTTTTGAAGTTTATGATACTATTAATCTCTCTCTTTTTTTCCTGCATCCCTTAAAGATCATATGCACTAATCCTGAAAACACATTACTATTATCTTATATTTTATTTATATTTTTGCAGCTATGAGAGCTAGAATCTTACTTTTTGTTTTAATGAAAGTTCAGTGTCTCATATAATCACTTGGCTCCAGCAGCTGGGGCTTTAATAAAAGCAATAAATATCAGGAAAATCATGATAAAAGCAGCAAAAGCTGGAAATACTGCACGTTTAAACATATGCGCTTGCAGGATCAGATCCTATGTTTCTGCAGCTTGTCTGCCTTGAAATAATGTGTAAATATCTTTAATGCATTTATATTATTAAAAACCAAAAAGATTACTACTAAACAGGAGTATTTTGACCAGGTTGTTTTTAATCTTTTTACTTGATTCTGCTATTGAAATAAAGCCAGTGACACAGCTGCAGGCATGTCTGACAAAGCTCACAACAAGCACACACACACACACACACACACACACACACACACAGAGCACACACATACAGCTGCTTGCAGTCAGCTGCAAGCATTCTATTCCAGGGAGGTATGAAATGGAGCAGCACACAGCCACCTGTGGCAATAAATTCTAATAATTAAGAGTGATTGTGATTTTTATATTCAAGTTGACATTCTTAACTATTTCTTTTCTCTGGTTAAAACTGCCAGGGTAGCATCAGTTTAATATCTGACATGCTACATCCTTTAACAGCAGACTATGGCCCTGATCCTCAAAGGTATTTAGGCACCTAACTCCCATTGATTTCAGTGGAAGTTAGGAGCCTAAATACCTCTGTGGATCTAGGTCTATATATTTTCTTTCCAGAGTGGCAGACCTGACAATCTATCAGGAGTAGTAGTAGTTCAGTGGTTATAGCAGAAGCCTGGGGACTCAGGCAATGACAATTCAAGTTCTTGCTCTATCACAGACTTCTTCTGTGATCTTGGGTGAGTCACTTAGTCTCCTTGTGCCTCAGATCCCTGCCTGTAAAAGGGGAATAACAGTACTTTTCTATCTCATAGGAGTTTTACGAGGACAAATGTATTAAAATTGGGTCCATATAAATTCTCATGGTAGACAGTGGAGCCCAAATCCTACACATTGTTAATCATATGAGTCCTTACTCATTCCCATATTTAACTAAATAAGTACTCCCTGAGGATTGGGCCCAATTTCCCCACTGTTTCTAACTACTATTAAGCTATAACTTGTTCTTAATAAGTTCCCATTTATAGAAATTCAGGGAATACTGCAAAAATACAAGTTTGGGAGAGATGCGTGTGTCAGTCAAACTGATTTTCCTACTGACCTGAAGAGCAGCTCTGTGTAAGCTCGAAAGCTTGTCTCTCTCACCAACAGAAGCTGGTCCAATAAAAGATATTACCTCACCCACCTTCTTTCTCTAATTCCCTAGTGATTGCTATTCATTCCACCGCTCACTGAATAACTGTTTACGGTTGTCACACACTTAATACTTATTAGCATTATCGGGAGTGAGAACCACATAGATGTTAGAGCTGGAAAACAACTACTAGGTCAGACTTCTAAGTCCATCCTCCTGTACACATGCACTTAGTGGCACTAGGCACTTGGAGCAAGCTTCTCAGCTAGTGTGAATCAGGCTATAGTTCCATTGACTTTGCTGATTCACTTGCTGAGGATCTTTCCCCTATTTTGCATGTTCTCTTCCAAAATTTTCCTATTTATTCTGAAATAAGGAAAAGTAAATATATGTCAGAAAATCTTGTCTGCAGTTATTCCTCTAGGATAAAACTTTTTTTAAAATGTCAGCACAAAATAAAACACATCGTTAATACTTTCCCCTGGAAACACAGCAGTACTTCAGAGTGTAAATCTCTTGCTACACAAGTGCTTGTCAGTCATATCAAAATTTATCCCTGATTTATATAAAAATTTAAGCATGCTACAGTCAGTTAAATTTCATACTGCGTATGAACAAATAAAATACTTACATAAACGCACACACACATGCATACTCTAACACTCTCTAGTGACTCTACTCAAAATAAAAGTTTAAGATCCCCTGACTTCTCCACTATTGTTTTCTTTAACTTAATTTGGTCATGTCCTTGCAGATGAACATTTCATTTGTAATTGCAAAAAGGAGATATGAGAACATAAACCGTGCCATGGTTTTTGAATACCACAACTGATTGAAATCAGATTGTTAAATATATGTTTTAAAGAGCTAGTTTTGTCTCCTTTTCCTTATTTAACACAAACAGAAAGTAAATTAAGCCACTTACAGTGAACCAAAACTTCCCTCGTTTCCATGGAAATGTTTAGAAGACTGAGCTGAAGTTAACCAGACTGCTAAATTCAAATGCCTTTGTTCCCAGCTACTCTAATCCCTGAGGCTGCCTCTTGTGCACACCATCACACCCAGTAACCTTTTATATTGCAGAACACTCCTTCATGACAGCTGACTTCTAATTCAGTTTGTGGACTGAACCAGATCCTGTTGAGAACATGTAGCACTGATTCAAAGAGCAAAATAAAAACCCCAACAAAATATATATCTGCAGTGTCAAAAATGAACTTCTTTTATATCCTGCAATTAAAAGGATTGCTAGAAAACTTTAAATGAAAAGTTCTAAATGCAGTGCCTGATTCTGATCTAATAAGCCCACTTTTACACTGGTGTAACTCCTTTGACTTCAGTGGAACTACTCCTGGTTTATCCCCAGAGTAAGCAAGATCAAAATCAGGCCCATAGTATGTATGTTATTTGTTGAGAGAATAGGATGGTTAATACTTAAACTATTAATATTACAGATTCCTACAGAAATATTCTCTGTAATAAGTCAGCAGCTCACAACAACATTCTTCCTGAGTCTTGAATGTATACCCTGGAAGTATAATAATTGATGTTGAAGCCATTTTGATGTCACTAAAGAGAAAGGTTAAAAGCAACCAATTCAATTAGGTCATGTATGCCAACATGAAATTACAAACATTATTTCCATACCAGTTTCTCCAATAGCTAAAGGCAGACAGCTGGTAGCACACACAGCCAAATCCTGCTTGGCTTACTCACACAAGTGGTCCTACTCCATTGGATATAGCTATTGTAGTATGCTGTCTACACAGTACTTGCAAAGATGGCTTCTGCTGCAACAAGGAAAGACACTGAAAAACAAAATTTCACAATCCTGCCCAATACCTGACCCTCCACAATGTTTGCTTGACATTATTCAGATGTATTTGCTGTTAATGTGACACATTCCTCTCCAGTGCAGCTCCTTAAAAGTGAATGGAATTACATCTGGGATTAATTTGATCCAGTGGACTCCATGAGTCAAAAAGACTAATGGGGAAGAGGGGATTTTTAAAAGTGCCCAAGTGATTTAAGAGCACAAGTCTCATTGACTTTCAGTTTCTATGGGACTCATGCTCTAAATTCTCATAGGTGTTTTTGAAAATGCCACACTTAGTTTTCAGATGTGCAAGTTATAAGGCTAATAAACATTTTCTTGGTTTCTGTACAATTTTCCAATACATCATCAGCATCACTTTTCACATTTGTAGCACAGACTGTTTCCTACACAACCTCCGTTTCAGAAGTGCAGAATAAGAGGATAGGAAAAAGGGTCTGAACATCTGATTGATTCCTCAGGGAAATATTTCCACTGGGCTTCTGAATATATACTTACAAAACCCTTTTGTGTGAAAAGACTGGAAAACATAAGGAATCCCTAGAAGGTTCAATGACAGCAAGGGTGGTGATCATTTTAGCAAGCACCTTTGTTCTAAGCTCAGCCAGAACTAGCATCCAAGGATTTATTTCACTGAACAATATAATGGGGGCAGGGAGGGGGTAGTTGATAAGGAATCCCAAACATGCTGAGGATGAATAGACTCAAGCATGCTGCAGTAGAATATACTGCTCCCCAAGACAAATAAGATCTGCTGAACAATGGAGGATTGGAAAACAGATGGTACCACCAAGAAAAGCAAGAGAATACATTTTCCTGTGTAGAAGCCCTCCAGGTGAATAAGTATCTCAGGCTCTTTGTCTGGAGGGATTCATGCCCAGACTGAACCTATCTGACCAGGATTATTTGTCAAATGTTTGCAGGGAGAAAAAATGTCATTGTAAGTAATCCACCCCAGTGATGACAACCGTCTAGCTGTGTCACATGCAGTGGAGCAACTGTACAGTCATCAAAGTGTGTGGCGGGGCGGGGGAGGGGCAAGAAATACTAACCTATTTTTACTGTGAGCTGAGAAAGAGGACAGCCCAGCAGTGGTAGCAGGTGCACAAGCAACAGCTGGGGAGGAGATGAGATGCCTAAGTAGTCTGATATCATCCGATTATCAGTGTCTCAAGCCTTTTGCTAGAAATAAAAAATTAATAAAATAAAATAAAATAATTTCTTAATAAAAGTCCCCAGCACTCCAGAAACAGAAAATATGGTGTAATGCCCATTTAACAACTACTCTTTCTAGCACGTCAGGATTTTAGCTATTGTATTTTGTATACAGAGTAAAACAGAGGTTTATTTAGAATCCTGGTCAGAAAAGCTCTAATTAACAAGCTAGGGAAGAGGTACTTGACCAAAAAGAGGTCCACATGATTCGTTATCAGTGGCTAACTTGTTAAAGTCAGGCACCATGCAGGGTATGAAATGAATCCAAATCCTTTAATAAAACTGAATGTCATCTTAGCTGTACCTCTGACTGACTGCTATCTTCAACATCACACATTTAATGCAATTCTGCACAAGTTTTTACTCCTTCTATTTGCGTTGTGATTAAAAGCTGTCCTTCGTTTTGAAGAATTACTCATGAAATTGGAGTTCAGTGAGCAGGTGGGAGAACAAAGCAAAAATACATCATGAAGAGACACTGCAGAGAGTCAGATCATCCCTACACGGGAAAACCTATGGAAAGGGAATGGAAATCTGTGACCTCCCCCCACCTAGCCAGGATTCAATATCTCTTTTGGAGATGTGGCTTGCACTCCCTAAACCTGCAGAGCTCCTGAGATCTGTGGGTCATTCACATGGAAAGCCTCCTCTGTCCCAATCCATCCCCTATCTCCACTCAATTTCTTTGTCCTTCATGCCTCCTACATGGTTTCTTGACTGTTTTTTCCCCAGAAGACATGAATTTTCACCTCATCTAAGTAGGAGGACAGAAAAAGTGATAACACTCAGGTATTTCCACTTGTTTTTTAAAGAAAAGACGGTTACTCACCTTTGTAACTGTTGTTCTTCGAGATGTGTTGCTCATATCTATTCCAGGTAGGTGTACACGCCGCGCTTGCACGTCTGCCGGAAACTTTTTACCCTAGCAACTCCAGTGGGCCAGCAGGTCGCCCCGTAGCGTGGCGCCAGTATGGCACCAGATATATACCCCTGCCGGCCCACCCGCTCCTCAGTTCCTTCTTGCCGGCTACTCGAACAGTGGGGAAGGAGGGCGGGTGTGGAATGGATATGAGCAACACATCTCGAAGAACAACAGTTACAAAGGTGAGTAACCGTCTTTTCTTCTTCGAGTGATTGCTCATATCCATTCCAGGTAGGTGATTCCCAAGCCTTACCTAGGCGGTGGGATCGGAGTGAGAGGTCGTGGCCTGGAGTACTGCAGAGCCAAAGGCTGCATCATCTCTGGACTGCTGAACCAGGGCGTAATGGGAAGCGAATGTGTGGACCGATGACCAGGTTGCCGCCCTACAAATCTCTTGGATTGGCACGCGGGCAAGGAAAGCCAGCGATGATGCTTGTGCTCTGGTGGAGTGAGCAGTCACACGGCCCGTCGGAACGTGGTCCAGGTCGTAGCAGGTCCTGATGCAGGAGGTAACCCAGGAAGATAACCTCTGGGAGGAGATCAGCAGCCCCTTGACCCGGTCCGCTACCGCCACAAATAACTGGGGGGACTTGCGCAAGGGTTTGTTCCTGTCCAGATAAAATGCTAGCGCCCGACGGACATCTAGCGAGTGGAGCTGTTGCTCCTGCGGGACGAATGGGGCTTTGGGAAAAAGACTGGGAGGAAAATCTCTTGGTTAACATGAAAAGCTGAGACCACCTTGGGAAGAAAGGCAGGGTGAGGCCTCAGCTGTACCTTGTCTTTATGGAAGATGGTATACGGTGGGTCCACTGTGAGGGCCCTCAGCTCGGACACTCGTCTAGCTGAGGTAATGGCCACTAGGAAGGTGGTCTTCCACGAGAAGTAGAGCAGGGAGCAAGTAGCTAATGGCTCGAATGGAGGGCCCATGAGCCGAGTTAGGACCAGGTTGAGGTCCCATGAAGGGGCCGGAGGGCGGATTTGTGGATAGAGCCGCTCCAGTCCCTTCAGGAATCTCGCCACCATAGGGTGGGAGAAGACAGAACATCCGTCCATTCCAGGATGAAACGTGGAGATGGTCGCTAGGTGGACCCAGAGGGCCGACAACGCCAGACCCTGGGTCTTGAGGGACCAGATGTAGTCTAAAATAGTTCTGACGGGAGTCTCCATAGGGCGAAGAGCTTTCTCTGAACACCAGCAGGAGAAATGCTTCCACTTAGCTGAGTAAGTCGCCCTGGTGGAAGGCTTTCTACTGCCCATGAGAACCTCCCGAACCGGGGTAGAACAGCGCAACTCGGAGCCTGTCAACCACGCAGGAGCCATGCCGTAAGGTGTAGAGACGGAAGGTCCGGGTGGCAGAGCCTGCCGTGGTCCTGGGTGATCAGGTCCCGATGTAGGGGCAGGGTAATTGGGTTGGCTACTGAGAGGTCCAGCAACATGGGGTACCAATGCTGTCTGGCCCATGCTGGAGCTATGAGAATCACCCGGGCTCTGTCTCTGCGCACCTTGAGGAGAACCCTGTGTATCAGCGGGACGGGAGGGAATGTGTAACACAGGTGGGCTGTCCATGGGATCAGGAATGCATCTGCTAGAGACCCTGGTTCCCGACCCTGGAAGGAGCAGAATGCTCGACACTTCCTGTTCTGCCTGGACGTGAAGAGGTCCATCCGGGGACGACCCCACCTCTGGAAGAGTGAGAGGACGACGTCTGGACGGAGGGACCACTCGTGCGAACGGAAGAATCTGCTCAGCCGATCCGCTAGAGTGTTCCGCACTCCCGGGAGATAGGAGGTGGAAAGGTGAACCGAATGGGCTATGCAAAACTCCCAGAGGCGCATTGCCTCGAGACACAGGGGAGAGGACCTGGTGCTGCCCTGCTTGTTGATGTAAAACATGGTCGTCGTGTTGTCGGTGAACACCGCGACACAACGACCTTGAAGGAGATGGACAAAAGCTTGACAAGCAAGGCGGACCACTCTCAACTCTCGTATGTTGATATGGAGGTTTATCTCTTGAGGTGTCCACAAGCCCTGAGTTCTCTGGGTGCCGCAGTGTGCCCCCCAGCCCAGATCTGAGGCATCCGTGGTCAGGGATGCCGAGGGATGGGGTGGATGGAATGGGAGCCCCGCACAGACTACGGACTGGTCCAGCCACCAGCGAAGAGAGTCCAGCACCCTCTGAGGAACGGTGATGACTGTGTCCAACGAATGTCTGGCCGGCCGATACTGCGCAATGAGCCATGATTGAAGAGGCCTCATGCGGAGTCGGGCATATGCCGTTATGAACGTACAGGCTGCCATGTGGCCTAGAAGGACCAGACATGTTCGTAGAGAGGTCAGCGGGGCCGCCTGCAAACACAGAATGATGGCCGACAGCGACTGGAACCTGGGCAAGGGTAGCAAGGCCCTGGCCAGGGTAGAGTCCAGAACGGCCCCGATGAACTCTATCCGCTGCGTGGGGAGCAGAGTAGACTTGTCCACATTGATGACGAGGCCCAAGGCAGCAAAGAGGGTGCTAATCCTGTCGACATGGACACGGACCTGCAGCTCCGATGTGCCTCGGATCAGCCAGTCGTCCAGGTAGGGGAAGACGTGAATGCGGCAACGTCGAAGGTGTGCGACGACGACTGCCATGCATTTTGTAAACACCCTCGGGGCCGTAGAGAGCCCAAACGGAAGGACCGCAAATTGATAATGTTGGCGGCCGACCACAAAGCTGAGGAAACGTCTGTGTTGGGGGGCAATGGAGATGTGAAAGTAAGCGTCCTGCATATCGAGGGCGGCGTACCAGTCTCCGGGATCCAGGGATGTGATGATGGTTCCAAGGGATACAATGCGGAACTTCAACTTCACGATATACTTGTTGAGTTCCCGCAGGTCGAGGATGGGCCTGAGACCGCCCTTGGATTTGGGGATTAGAAAGTAGCGGGAATAAAACCCCTTGCCCTTCTCGTTTTATGGAACCGCCTCTATGGCTCCCTTGACAAGGAGCACGTGTACCTCCTAACGGAGGAATTGCTCATGAGAGGGGTCCCTGAAGAGGGACAGGGATGGAGGGGGGGGGGAGCGAAGAAAACTGCAGGCGATAACCGGCCTGCACCGTACGCAAGACCCAACGGTCCGACGTTATTTGGGTCCACGCCGGGAGGAAAAAAGAAAGGAGTCTGGAAAACTGCGGGGAGGGATCCGGAGGGGAAACTGATACTGCGCCCTCGGGCGCACCTTCAAAATGAAGGCTTAGGCCCTGGAGGGGCCTTGGCGGAGCCTTGGTTCTGCCCCGTTTGGCCACCGGACTGCCTGCGGCGGTTGTTCCTGCCGCGGCGCCTAGAGAGGTCCTGCCGCGGGCGGAACTGAGGGTACGGCTGCCGCTGCTGCTGCTGGTTCTGCTGCCGGAATGGCCTGCGCTGTGTCACAGGCGTATGCATTCCCAGCGACCGTATTATGACCCTGTTGTCCTTGAGGTCTTTTAGTCTAGGGTCTGTTTTATCAGAAAACAGGCCCTGGCCTTCAAAGGGGAGGTCCTGGATTGTATGTTGGAGCTCCGGTGGAAGGCCAGAGACCTGCAGCCAAGAAATTTGGCGCATCGTGAGCCCCGAGGCTAGGGTCCGAGCGGCCGAGTCGGCAGCATCAAGGGAGGCCTGTAGCGATGTTCTTGCTACTTTCTTGCCCTCGTCCAGGATGGTGGAAAACTCCTGGTGGGCGTCCTGAGGCAAGAGCTCCGCGAACTTCCCCGCCGCCACCCATGAGTTGAAGGAGTAGCGGCTGAGGAGGGCCTGCTGGTTTGAGACCCGGAGCTGTAGCGCCCCCGCCGAATAGACCTTGCGGCCCAGGATGTCCATTCGTCTCGCCTCCTTCGACTTGGGCGCTGGGGCCTCTTGCCCGTGGCGCTCACTGTCGTTCACCGACTGGACCACCAACGAGCAGGGTGTCGGGTGAACGTATAAGTATTCATAGCCCTTCGAGGGGGCCATGTACTTTCGTTCCACCCCTCGAGCGGTAGGAGGGATGGAGGCCGGTGACTGCCAGATGTTATTGGCGTTGGCCTGGATTGTCTTTATAAAGGGCAGGGCCACTCTGGTGGGTGCATCGGCGGAAAGGATGCTCACCACCGGGTCCTCAATTTCAGACACCTCCTCCTTGCAAGTCCAGGTTCTGTGCCACCCGGCGGAGGAGGTCTTGGTGTGCCCTAAGATCCAGCGGGGGAAGACTGGAGGACGAGGTACCCGCCACTGCCTCATCCGGAGAAGAGGATGAGGAAACCCCCGGCAACAAAGTGTCCACGGGGGGGTCCGTGTGGGGCTGCACCTCCGTCCCTGGAGGGAGCTCTGGGTCCCGGTGACTGGATCTGCCGTCTGCTTCCAGGGAGTGAGGGGGTCTAGATACCGTCGCCTCCGGAGGTCTGCGTTCCCCCGCAGGGCGGGGGGTAATGTGTTGCGGACCCTGGGCTTGGGAATACGCCCATGGGGTCCAAAACTCCCACTGTTGAGGCCCTCGCTCTTGTGGGGGAGGGTCCTGGAACAGGGCCGAGTGTCTGTCCTGGCCCATGGCATAGGTGCTGTCGGTCTGGGAAGAGACCGATGGCTCCCTAGAAGGCCACGGAGGCGCTGAGCCTGATTGGTATGCGACTCTGTGCGCCGAGACCGACGCTCCCCTCGGTGCCGAGGCTCGGTGCCGCGACCCACATCGGTGCCGGGATCAGGATTGGGAACGGCATGCTGACCGGTGCCGGGACCCGGATCGGGAGCGATGTCGGTGCCAGGAGCGGGACCACGACCTTCGATGAGTGCAGTGCCGGGACGGCAGCGGAGACCGGGACCTGCCACCGGCGCGGTGCCGGGAGTTCGACCGGGATCGGGACCTACCACCGGTTCGGTGCCGGGAGGTCGACCGAGGAGCCGAACGCTGAGGTGAACGGCTCCTGGAGTCTCGGTGCCGGCGGTGAGACGAGCCCAACCGGGACCGTGCAGATGGCGATCGGTGCCGCGAGTATGACCGGTACCGCCTGGGAGAGCGGTGCCGGGACTCCGAGCGGCACCCCGAGCGCGAGCGTTCACGCCTCTGGGGTGATCGGTGCCGGAACTCGGGAGATAGCGTTCGAAGCATCGGTTTACCCCTGGAGGTTACCCGTCCCGGGGGTGCCGGCTGAGGCTGCGATGGCTCCGTCATTGCAATCAAGTCCCGATTCGAGGCAAAGGTCTCCGGCGTAGACGGTACCCGTAGCTCGACCTCTGATCTTAAGAGGGAGCTAGAAGGGACTGGACTCGACGGACCTTCGGGGCCCGGAGTCGACAGCAGCCCTGCAGGCGGTGCCGCGGCCAGGGTAGGTGCCGGGCGCTCCACTCGGGCCTGCCTGGATGGTGTTGCAGACGCCGAGGGACGTGAGTCTGCTTCTGGTGCCGGAGATGGTCGGTGCCAGGGAGTCTTGCAGGTGCCGGCGCGGTTCGGTGATGGAGTAGAACTGGCTGACTGCGCCGCCGGTGCCGGAGACAGAGCCGTTTCCATAAGAAGAGCGCGGAATCTTTGGTCTCTCTCCTTCTTTGTGCGAGGCTTAAAAGCCTTGCAAATGCGGCACTTCTCGCTGATTTGCGATTCCCCCAGGCACTTAAGGCACGCGTCGTGGGGATCGCTCGTAGGCATCGGCTTCTTGCATGCCGAGCACTGCTTGAAGCCCGGTGAGCCAGGCATGGGCCCGGTGCCGGGTGCCGGGGAGGGCAACGGCCCACGCGCAAGCGATGTTAGACAACTATATACAAGATTCTAACTAACTACTATGCTAACAGTCTATCTACTACTTAACTATGAACTATTTACAACTAAAAACGATGAACAAGTACAGGAGAGCTAGGGACGTGGAGGTCAGCAAGCCGCACTCCACAGTTCCAGCAACCGACACGGCGGTAAGAAGGAACTGAGGAGCGGGTGGGCTGGCAGGGGTATATATCTGGTGCCATACTGGCGCCACTCTAGGGGGCGACCTGCTGGTCCACTGGAGTTGCTAGGGTAAAAAGTTTCCGGCAGACGTGCACGCGCGGCGCGTACACCTACCTGGAATGGATATGAGCAATCACTCGAAGAAGAACTAGTCCTGCCTGAAGGCCATTGTAGTGAGCTGGCGTGGCTCCCCTCCAGACCAGAGGAGGAAGAGCCCAGCTGGAGGCCAGAGTGGGCGGAGCTAAAGAACTCTGAGCCCGCCCCTCAAAGGGTCAAGTGCTGACCTGGAACTATAAAAGCCGGCCCTCAGAGCTCAGTTAGGCCCCAGCAGCCAGAGCGAGCAGACATCCCTCAGGGAGCTCGAGACTGGGAACCTCCTGCAACCCAGGGCAGCTGTCTAGAGTGGCCTGAGCTCCCCCGCACCCACTACCTGGAAGAGCTGCCGGAGCTTACCCACGCCCACTACCTGGAGGAGCCGCTGGAGCTTCCCCACGCCCGCTATCTGGAGGAGCCGCCGGAGCTCCCCCATGCCCACTACCAGGAGAAGCCGCCAGAGCGCCCCCGCGCCCGCTACCTGGAGGAGCTGCCCTAGGGCTGGGCTTTAAACTGTTACTGTTGTTCAGCCCTGCCCAAGGGCCTGAGCTTCCTGACTCAGTGTTTGCCGCCCCATCCTGACCTCGGGCCGGGCCTGAAATTGTTATTGTTGCTCAGCCCTGCTGAAGGGCCTAAGCTTCTTGCCTCAGTGTTTGCTGCCCCCCCTGACCGAGGGCCAGGCACATAGCAGTTGTTACAGCTCAGCCCTGCCGAAGGGTCTGAGCCCCCATTGGCCCCACAGGGCAGGCGATTGCCCCACGGATGGACGGCATATTTCCCGGACCCATCGGTGTGTAGTGAGCCTGCGTGGCTCCCCTCCTCCCTCGGAGAGGGTCGAGCCCCAGCGGCACTTGTGTACAGCCATATATTACTTATAGCAGATTTCCAAAGAGGAACTGTGTTACAAAGCATGGTTAGGAATTCCCTTTTGGTTACAGCACCTCCACTGAGGGAAAGGGTAGGCTGAGGACAATGTCCTGGACCAGTTCAACTCTAGTGGCACTAAGGAGAAATCTAACACTGTTACAGTAGAAAGAGAGAGCCTGACACACGAGGCCTGGTATGAGGGGCCTCATGTAAGGCCTAAGGCCCCAACTAAAGTCAGGCCCTGCTGATATAAAGCAAAAATCAGCAAGAGTCAGTCTATGAGCAAAAGTCAGGCCCTGTTACAAAGCAGATGCCTGTTTACAGGTTCACTATCTGATACATGAAATTGGTAAGAACAGGGCTGGTGTTGCAAGAACATAAGCACTCCTAGGAACTATGCATTCATGTAAACACATTCCAGAAGGATCATGCCAGAATACCCCGATACAAGGCTATGGTGTAAACACACTCCCCGAAGATGATACAGGGACACACTGACCCTTCCTAAAGATAAGGTCAGGCTGACAGGGCGATGGATAGAGATGTTTTGATCGAACCAACATGTACAAGGTAAAGGGTAGTAACTAACCATGTCAGAGCGACAATATGTAACTTGCTTATATCAGTGAATAAAGGTGGGTCGCAGAGAGGGTGTCTTTGTCTAGCCAACGGGGGATCAGAGAATCCCACCATGGACTGAGCTGGTCCATTGTAACCAGCATACATGTGTTAGTGGTCCTGTAGAGTCTACAGGATACTAGAACTGTGCTTTGTTTACAATAAGTCCGAGTGTCTTCGCTACTGAACCAAGTCTGTGGTCATCTTGGCAGTTTCATCAAAGCCTGCTGTATGGGCTATCTGACCAGAGCCAGTGCAGCATGCAGAGAGAGCACACACACAGCCAACAACTGACAAGAACGGTAAGAACCTTAAAGACAAGTCCTGAGTGGCAGCCCCATACCAGAGCCTCCAACGGAGAAAAGTCTTCAAACTACAGAAAAGCATCCCTTTGTCCCAGTAGATTCAGTGAGTAGAGTTGCTGTCTAATGTGATGCAGGACACCCCAAATATCATCAAAGGTTAAGAGGAGTGTGTGACACCATGGTAAAGGCTATTACACTGCAGTTAAATACAACATGGAGAAAGCACTGATTATACCATGATTCTCAGTGTGCAGAATTCCATCCTAAGATCATCTCTCTAAGCTAAAAATCAATGCTCAGAGCTTGACAGTGATTTGAGACAGCTACCTTGGCATCCAGGTCCTCCATCCAAAGGAGGCCCAAGCTCAACAGTGAGTCAGATACACTTCAGCACGCAGCTAATAGGTAGCTGGCCAGCTGCCTCCCAGAGTGGCTTCAGTGTGGGCAGGCGGCCTCACTTGGGAAAAAGAGCAAGGATTCAGGAATGGAAAAAGAGCATTTATCAGGAACCCAATAGCAGATGAGTCTTTCTGGGTTGTGTCAGTGTTCAATGGGAGCAGGAGTTGATGAGTTTACTAAGGGAGGAACACAAGGATTCTGGCATCCAGCCCAGTAATTCATAGATTAGTAAGGTACGTCTACACTGCACACTCCTTTCGATAGCATGTAGAGTACATACCCCAACCACAGCCATCCCGCCCTGTATAAATAGCAGTGTAGCTGGAGAGGCACTGCTTAGATGAGTAGAGTACAGACCCACCTGAACCCTGCAGGTGTCTACCCAGGTATGTACCCAACATGCAGTGCTGGATTTAGGGGCAGGCAAGCAGGCAACTACCTGGGGTGCTGGATTTAGGGGACACCAGGCTCAGAGTTTTGGGTTTTTGTTAGCAACAAAAGGGAAAATAGAATGTGCACCACAGATCGATACATCAGATCCTGCTCTATGGCCGGCGATGCTAAACTCTGCCAATATTGATCACACAATTTTGAACAGGCCAAGTGAAATTGAGAATATGACATTTCCAGTAAATGAGCAGAAGTAACACTTCTCAAAGTCACACTGTGAAAGAGTGCTCAAGAATGGTGAGAAACTGAATTGGCATTGGCTAGTTTACTCAAAATCAACTGACAAAGAGTTCTGTTTTTGTTGCAAAATATTGGTCAAGAATGCAAAATCGTTTCTTGCGATTTCCAGATACAATTACTGGCATAACTTGACTGATGCTCTGAAGCAACATGAAAAGTCATCCAGCCATTTTATGGCTCAAGCTGAACAAATGCATAGCTGCAGAAAACCAGTGTATTATTAATGTAGAAACCCAGCATTGGAGGAACATGCTTGAGTGTCTGGTCTCAATTACCTTCTTCCTATACAGAACAATTTGGCTTTCTGTGGCTTGTCGGAGAAGTTGTTCACTGAATACAATGGTAATTTCCTCAACTGGGAGCTCCTTGGGAAAAATGATGACGTCAGGTGTGAGTACTTCCGTCGAGTAGTTCGTAAAGAAGCTATGGACCATTACTGCAGCAAAACTATTCTAAACAAATTGATTGATCTTATGGCAAGGAAGGTACTTGATAACATATTGATGCAGCTCGGCAAAGTGAAGTACTACACCATAATAATGGACTGCACTCCTGATATTAGTCACAGTGGAAAGATATCATCTAGAGTAAGATTTGTTGATGACAAGGATGGCCGTATCCAAGTAAAAGAATGCTTTGTTTCTACTCTGTGTATGACTCTATTGGAAAAGGTATAACAGAATGTTTTGAATGAGAATAAAATAAAGCATCAAGACTCTCGCAGCCAAGGCTACAATAACAGTGTGATCATAAAGGGAAGAAACAGCGGCATCCAGGCACGGATCCTTGCACTGAATCCAAGAGCTTTCTTCATGCCTTGTGGCTGCCATTCCCTAAACCTGGTTGTGTCAGATGCAGCATTGTCTTCTTTAGATTCAGTATCTCTCTTCATAGTACTGCAAAGGATATAAGTCCTGTTTTCAGCATCAACTATCAGGTGGAAGATGCTCATGGACAATGTTATAAATCTGACCATGAAGCTGCTAAGTGACACTCGTTGGGAGAGCATTGACAGCGTAAGTCCAGTGAGGTACTGAGGTTTATGACACCATGATGGAACTGGTGCAGTCGAGTAAAGCCAAGGCTGAAACCCCACACAACGTGCAAAGCCTGGCAAACCAGATCACTGACTTCAAATTTCTGATCTCAGTTGTGGTTTGGCATGACATCATTTTCCAACTAAGTGTTTTAAGCAAGGCATTACAAACACAGTAGGCAGACATTACACCCGCTACCACACTGATGAGAAGCTGCCTTAACTTCATTATGGCATTCAGAGATAACAGATTTGAAGATGCCATCACTGCTGCCCAAGAAATGGTGGAAATTTTAGGAATTGAGCCTGTCTTCAAGGAAACTTGTATTCATCAGAAGAAGAGAGAGTTTGGTTACGAGGGCAGAGATGAGCTGATGAGAAGCTCAGTGGAAAATTCAAGAGGGAGTTTTTTTGTTCTCTCGTTGATACTGCTTGAGTGTCCATCAAAGAAAGGTTTGGAAAGACCTAAGAGTTTTTGTATGAACTTAGTAAGCTACCGGCCGACAGGAATACACTCTTGAACAATTGTATGGATCTTCGCTGGATGTTGATACATTGGAAATGTTCAGACATTGATTATTAAGACCTCTATGTTGAATTGGATAACATTTGTCACATTTTGTAACACGGGAATCACTCTCCACTCCAAGTTCTTCAACTCATTCATGATGCAGAGCTGAAGGACACTTTTCCTAATGTGTGGATAGCTTTGAGGATTCTGCTCACACTGCTGGTCACAGTCACAAGTGATGAGCACAACTTTTTGAAGCTCAGGCTCATTAAAACACATCTTTGATCAATGATGGCCAACAAGAGACTGACATTGCTTGCTATTTTATTGCTTGAAAATGCCACGAACCAGTCTTTGGATCTCTCTGATGCTGTGCTTCAGCTCAGAAGGGCAAAGGTGAGAAAAGTGACCTTTTGAACCAAAGGACTACGGTTAACATTCTACGACTGTCACCTTCTGTAACTCTATTTAATACTGTTGGTGCACAGTTCAATTTCTTGATATTAGTACATTTCAGTTATTCTTAAAATTAAAAAGTTTCTATAAGCTTAGAGGAAACAATTTTTTTATTTGCTTATCTATAGCACAAATAAATACAGATGTACAGATCCTAGCGTGCAAATTTATCATCATATAAGACAGGGATAAATCATGCAAGCAAATCGTGCATCAAAGTTGTGAAATGGGCGACAAATGCAATAAAAATAAGGTATTCAAACTTTTAACAAATGAAGGGAGGGCACTGAAGATGCTCCTCACCTGGGGAGCCATTGGTCTATGGCTGGCCCTGCCTACATGGCTTTCTGCTTGCACAAGCAGTGTCTCCTCCATCTACATGGCTATTTTTAGCAATGTAGTGTCCTGCTGCTGGAGCCTTTCCTCTTCCACAAGAGCTTTCTATTGACAGGTGTAGCATGGACACAGCTTGCTTTTCACTGCAGCATGTAGCAACACATACCCTTCACGCTGCCGCAAGTGGTATGCAGTGTAGATATAGCCATAGAGTTTAAGGTTAGAAGGGAAAACAATATCATCTAGTCTGACCTCCTGCATATCACAGGCTATTAAATTCCACCCAGTTACCCACATATTGAGCCCAATAAACATGCATCAGGTAGAATAAGCATTGTCTGCTGTAATATTTGATTGCATCCAGCCTAAACTAACTGTATTCATTTTCCAGATACCCAGCTAGTTTTGATCTCAGTTCTAGCTGCTCTTTTCTTAAGATGGTTAAATTAAGCCTTTGAAACAAAACCAAGGGATATAATATAGACTGTAAGGAAAGCAGCTTTGAATAGCCTATGTGAAATGGAGGGAAGCCTCCTCACTCATTAATGCCAATAAAAACTGGAGTTTGGGGTTCAATATATTTGATTAAATCAGCATCTTGCTACAAAGAAACATTAAATCACCAGTGGGAATGTTGAGCCAAGTATATCTGAGAACATGGGTTATGACTCAAGCTGCAGTTTTGCACAATACCTGCTTGGATTCATTGTGTTTTAATTTTCACAAGCTTGATTAATATAGCAGTTTATGCAAGCAGTGGCAATATATATGCAGCTGTAGTGAACTTAAAGATGCTGGTATCCCACTTACAAGGCATTAGTGTGTGATCACATTCCCCCCCCTCCGACACCCATACTCTTCATCTTCAGTCAACATTCAATTACATCTTAATTGCCTCAAGCAGAATTGGCAGAGGGGGCAAAAGAGTCCTGGCCAATACTTCAAAGGTGCCTGTGGGCGGGGCATTCACTCAGGCCAGGGCTTTATAAAGCCGCGCACAAGCGACCAGGGGCTGCTACCAGGGAGTTTCACAAGGGAGTTTGGAAGGAGAGTAGGAAGGGAGCGGGGGCCCTTGTCGGTCCTATCGTGACCCATTAGTCCCTTGAAAACCTATAAACCAACCTACATCCAAAACCTTTCTCTTTAAAGCAGAGCAGAGCAAACAGGGAGCTGCAGATAGGGGAGTTTGAGAGGGAGTTTGACAGAGGGAGGCTTATGATGGTTAGGAGGACCCGCAACACCTGTGGCAGCACTGCTTCTGTCTCCTCCACCTGCGCCTGTAGTTAGACAGAGCACCAGAGCATGGATGCTTCTACCCAGATTCTGGTGTGGTTTTGCAAAGACTGTAACTTGCAATTTCCACTTACTGATATGCAGGCTGGGTGGGGGGGCATCCAATGTGAAAGGTGCCTACTGGTGGAATCTCTCAGGCAGCAGGTGGGAGAGCTACAGGAGGAGGTGGCTAGGTTGAGGAGCATCCATATCCACAAGCAATTCCTGGACAGTGTCAATGTGGAAACAGCTGAGGTAGCTGTCCCAGTTCACAGGACTGCTGACACACCACTGGTGGAGGAGGAGATGGCTCAGGGTGGACACTGGCAGCTGGTTACTTCTGGCAGCAGGCAGTGCTCCACCACTGCTGCGAACCCTCCCACCGTTGTAATAGGTAACCGTTATGCTCTTCTTGATACAGGAGAGAAGGAATCACCCCCTACAGTAAAGGAAGAGAAGCCTCATACCCCTAAAGCTAGGAGGTCTGCTGCCACCACTGAATACAGGAAACATAGGGTAGTGGTGGTCAGAGACACTCTGCTGAGGGGAACGGAGACGCCCATCTGTTGCCCTGACATTTCATTTCAGGAGGTATGCTGCCTGCCGGGGGCCCGTATCCGAAATGTTACAGAGGCATTGTCGAGGATTATCCAGCCTTCTGACTACTACCCCATGCTACTCATCCATGTGGGCACAAATGATACTGCGAGGTGTGACGCTGAGCGGATCAAGAGTGACTACAGGGCTCTGGGAGTACAGGTGAAGGAGTCTGGAGCTCAGGTGGTATTCTCTTTGATTCTTCCTGTCAAAGGTAGGGGCCCAGGCAGAGACAGATGCATCATGGAGGTGAATGCCTGGCTGCGAAGACGTTGTTGCCAGGAGGGCTTTGGTTTCCTTGACCACAGGATGCTATTCGAGGAAGGACGGCTAGGCAGAGATGGTGTTCACCTTTCGAGGAGGGGAAAGACCCTACTTGCACACAGACTGGCTAACCTAGTGAGGAGGGCTTTAAACTAGGTTCAACGGGGACAGGTGAGCAAAGCCCACACGTAAGTGGGGAACATGAAGACCAGGGAGATGGGTCGGAAACAAGAGGGAGCGTGGGCTATAATGGCAGAGAGAAAGGAGGTTCAGGGCAAAACTGGGAGGCAAGATCAAACCAGTATCTTAGATGCCTATATACAAATGCGAGAAGTATGGGTAATAAGCAGGAAGAACTGGAAGTGCTAATAAATAAATACAACTATGACATTGTTGGCATCACTGAAACTTGGTGGGATAATACACATGATTGGAATGTTGGTGTGGATGGGTATAGTTTGCTCAGGAAAGATAGACAGGGGAAAAGGGAGGAGGTGTTGCCTTATATATTAAAAATGTACACACTTGGACTGAGGTGGAGATGGACATAGGAGACGGAAGTGTTGAGAGTCTCTGGGTTAGGATAAAAGGAGTAAAAAACAAGGGTGATGTCGTGCTAGGAGTCTACTACAGGCACCTAACCAGGTGGAAGAGGTGGATGAGGCTTTTTTTAAACAACTAACAAAATCATCCAAAGCCTAAGATTTGGTGGTGATAGTGGACCTCAACTATCCAGATATATGTTGGGAAAATAACACCGCGAGGCACAGACTATCCATAAGTTCCTGGACTGCATTGCAGACAACTTTTTATTTCAGAAGGTTGAAAAAGCTACTAGGGGGGAAGCTGTTCTAGACTTGATTTTAACAAATAGGGAGGAACTCGTTGAGAATTTGAAAGTAGAAGGAAGCTTGGGTGAAAGTGATCATGAAATCATAGAGTTTGCAATTCTAAGGAAGGGTAGAAGGGAGTACAGCAAAATAGAGACAATGGATTTCAGGAAGGCGGATTTTGGTAAGCTCAGAGAGCTGATAGGTAAGGTCCCATGGGAATTAAGACTGAGGGGAAAAACAACTGAGGAGAGTTGGCAGTTTTTCAAAGGGACACTATTAAGGGCCCGAAAGCAAGCTATTCCGACGGCTAGGAAAGATAGAAAATGAGGCAAAACACCACCTTGGCTTAACCACGAGATCTTGCATGACCTACAAAATAAAAAGGAGTCATATAAAAAATGGAAATTAGGTCAGATTACAAAGGATGAAGATAGGCAAATAACACAGGGATGCAAGGGCAAGATTAGAAAGGCAAAGGCACAAAATGAGCTCAAACTAGCTATGGGAATAAAGGGAAACAAGAAGACTTTTTATCAATACATTAGAAGCAAGAGGAAGACTAAGGACAGAGTAGGCCCACTGCTCAGTGAGGAGGGAGAAACAGTAACAGGAAACTTGGAAATGGCAGAGATGCTTAATAACTTCTTTGTTTCGGTCTGCACTGAGAAGTCTGAAGGAATGTCTAACATAGTGAATGCTTATGGGAAGGGGGTAGGTTTAGAAGATAAAATAAAAAAAGAGCAAGTTAAAAATCACTTAGAAAAGTTAGATGCCTGCAAGTCCCCAGGGCCTGAAAAAATGCATCCTAGAATACTCAAGGAGTTAATAGAGGAGGTATCTGAGCCTCTAGCTATGATCTTTGGAAAGTCATGGGAGATGGGAGAGATTCCAGAAGACTGGAAAAGGGCAAATATAGTGCCCATCTATAAAAAGGGAAATAAAAACAACCCAGGAAACTACAGACCAGTTAGTTTAACTTCTGTGCCAGGGAAGATAATGGAGCAAGTAATTAAAGAAATCATCTGCAAACACTTGGAAGGTGGTAAGGTGATAGGGAATAGCCAGCATGGATTTGTAAAGAACAAATCGTGTCAAACCAATCTGATAGCTTTCTTTGATAGGATAACGAGCCTTGTGGATAAGGGAGAAGCGGTGGATGTGGTATACCTAGACTTTAGTAAGGCATTTGATACGGTCTTGCATGATATCCTTATCGATAAACTAGGCAAATACAATTTAGATGGGGCTACTATAAGGTGGGTGCATAACTGGCTGGATAACCGTACTCAGAGAGTAGTTATTAATGGCTCCCAATCCTGCTGGAAAGGTATAACAAGTGGGGTTCCGCAGGGGTCTGTTTTGGGACCGGCTCTGTTCAACATCTTCATCAACGACTTAGACGTTGGCATAGAAAGTGCGCTCATTAAGTTTGCAGACGATACCAAACTGGGAGGAATTGCAACTGCTTTGGAGGACAGGGTCAAAATTCAAAATGATCTGGACAAATTGGAGAAATGATCTGAGGTAAACTGGATGAAGTTCAATAAAGATAAATGCAAAGTGCTCCACTTAGGAAGGAACAATCAGTTTCACACATACAGAATGGGAAGAGACTGTCTAGGAAGGAGTATGGCAGAAAGAGATCTAGGGGTCATAGTGGACCACAAGCTAAATATGAGTCAACAGTGTGATACTGTTGCAAAGAAAGCAAACGTGATTCTGGGATACATTAACAGGTGTGTTGTAAACAAGACACGAGAAGTCATTCTTCCACTCTACTCTGCGCTGGTTAGGCCTCAACTGGAGTATTGTGTCCAGTTCTGGGCACCACACTTCAAGAAAGATGTGGAGAAATTGGAGAGGGTCCAGAGAAGAGCAACAAGAATGATTAAAGGTCTTGAGAACATGACCTATGAAGGAAGGCTGAAAGAACTGGGTTTGTTTAGTTTGGAAAAGAGAAGACTGAGAGGGGACATGATAGCAGTTTTCAGGTATCTAAAAGGGTGTCATCAGGAGGAGGGAGAAAACTTGTTCACCTTAGCCTCTAATGATAGAACAAGAGGCAATGGGCTTAAACTGCAGCAAGGAGATTTAGGTTAGACATTAGGAAAAAGTTCCTAACTGTCAAGGTAGTTAAACACTGGAATAAATTGCCTAGGGAGGTTGTAGAATCTCCATCTCTGGAGATATTAAGAGTAGGTTAGATAAATGTCTATCAGGGATGGTCTAGACAGTATTTGGTCCTGCCATGAGGGCAGGGGACTGGACTCGATGACCTCTCAAGGTCCCTTCCAGTTATAGAGTCTATGAATCTATGAATCTATGACCTCCTTTGTAGAATTCCTGACTGTTTACAAAAGCTGAATTCATTCAAATGAAAGGCAACCCGTACTATGAACAAAAGGAGTGTGTTAGCTTCATAATTCCACAGAAACATTCACTGCGATTTGGGTCTTAAGCATTTGTGCTATTATTTTACTGCCTCCACAATGTAATTTAAGTCAGGGGGAACTGAACGTATGTCTCTAAGAGCATGAGCTGACTCATCGGGTGCACACTTTGCTAAGTCACAGCGCTGCGTTCAATAAATGTAGCCTTTTATACCCATTGCCACTTCTTGGGCAGTGCAAAACACTGTGTCCTTGACCAAACCTCTTGACATCATGGGCAGCATGGATCCCTCAAGGAAAGAACAGACTTTGCTTCAGAGACTGTCTCCAGAGAGGAGTCGCATACGAGCAGGCTTCTATATCTCAATCACATATTAGTGAAAAGGACTTAGCCCAATGACAGTAGATTATGTAGTCCTGTGGGAGAAGGATGATAAGAGGCCATGGTCAAGCTCCTGCCTTCATTGATGAAGATTTCAACAGAGCTGGGTTCTTTTTGTCCGTTCATGCACTTGACCTATTATTGCCATTTCAATGCTGCTTACAGAGGTGGTGGGCTAGAGCGGAAGACTTATGGTAGGTTTAGAGTCGATGCAAGGCCAGGAACTATGTCATGAGAGGACAGGCTCAGTAAATGTGTGACTGAAAATCAGTATCCAGACCTGAGCCAGAGGTTCCATTTGCCTCATGTACTATAAGGTCTACCTTATTTGCTATCACTCCCCAGTGTACAGTGCAATTGCTCAGGCTGGGCATCGGGACCATGGTTTGGCCCTGTGAGCAGGTGACTTTTCCAAATTGCTCTAAAACAGAAGTCAAACTCATTACTTCATTGCCCCACATCAATCACACACATACACACTCACACACCCCTTTTCTAGGGTCTGGCTTTATTAACAAAGATCAGCTCATACATTCTCCCAGCCTTGACTGCTCCTGGGAACTTCCAGACACCTCAGACCACACCACTAGATCCTCTCTTCCATTCCTTTACCTGAGTTGGATACCAAGCTATGTGCTTCTGTGACTTATCAGTACCCACTTAACTTTTTGCCAGCAAGATTTACCTTTATTGTAGTGACTAAGTGTACAAAGCTATAATTGTTACAATACGCATTCCTCTTCACCCATTTCTGATACTTTTCTTTTCAAGACTCCACCCAAAAAGAGGACTTTTTTTCCTTTTATTCCCCCAAGGCTAGAGTCATCTCTGTATTATCTCCTGTTTGAATTATGTTTTATCAAATTATTGCATCTGTGAAAATAGTGAAGAGAATTCTCGATGGATATTCATTCAAATTCTCAAGTGAATTTAGTTTCAACCATGTTTACAACACTTTGGTGATTGGTTTAGTCCAATTTTGTGCAAAAGAGTAAACTTGAAGCTCACAAAAGATTTTAAATTATATATTCAGTTCTAAAATTTACAAAATGCAACATGTACGTTATTAGTTAATTATCCAGTCAGGGAACAGAAATAATACTCCATGATTCACAGTATGAAATTAATCAACGGAATAAGGATTTCAAAAAACTAACTTTCACAATGAAATTTTTGCAAAATAATTTCCAGGCAAAGAATTATTTGTTGAAGAAGCTGGCAAATAGTTTTGAATACTGTATTTTTCTTAGAATTTGCAGTTTGTCATGGGAAACTAAGTAGAAATAAAAAAAAACAGATTGTCAAATTATTTACTGTGAACTTCTCAATAAGCTCCAGTCATTATATGAAACTCACAGATTGAAGGGCTAGATGTAGCAAGTCTATGTCTCTGCTAACTTTCTCCCTCTTATTGGCTCAGCAAAATCTTAGCCTGTGATCTTCGGGGCATTTTGAAAGGCCCATCTATTCACATGAGTGTTTGTTTGAGAGTAGGTATGATATCACATGGGGAGGGAATAGGATTCATTTTTACCATCAGCAAACATACAAAAATCATGAGTGAGGCCTTAAAATATTGCTTTAAAATCATGAGATTTTCAAAATAATACGTTTGGAGTTCTTTGTATTTGCCTTCTGATGCTGATGACTCTAAGTCTCACATTTTCAAGCTTTTCTCCGCAACTGTGAGAACTAGAATTTTTTAAGGAAAGCTAAAATTTTAATATGTTCACACAATACCGTGTTCTGGATCTTTAAAAAAAAATCCCAAGCATCACAAGATTCACAATAAAAATGCAACACCTGGCAACACTAGTTTCAAGTACCACTTGTTGCTGTTCATGAGCCAGACACAAAACTCACTGAAGTCAGAGGTAGTACAGTGACCGCAGCAGACTTTGGATCACGTCCAGTATTTCCAGTCTAAGGGAATGGTCTATGAATGCTGCATATTGTATTTGTTGATTGGTGTATGTGTCAATTGGAAATGTGCGTTAGAGGCTTCGTTAATTTGGGCAATTGATCTTGGATTACCACCAGATAGGTCTGCTCAATGGTCTGCGGGGAGATGTTGGATGGGATGGGATCTGAGTTACTGCAGAGAATTCCTTCTTGGGTGCTGGCTGGTGGGTCTTGCCCACATGCTCAGGGTTTAGCTGATGGCCTCTTTGGGGTCGGGAAGGAATTTTCCTCCAGGGCGGATTGGCAGGGACCCTGGAGGTTTTTCGCCTTCCCCTGCAGCGTGGGGCACGGGTCGCTTGCTGGTGATTTCTCTGCAGCTTGAGGTCTTCAAACCAATTTTGAGGATTTCAATAACTCGGTCCTGGGATAGGGGGTGTTATAAAATTGGATGGGTGGGGTTCTGTGGCCTGCCTTGTGCAGGAGGTCAGATTAGATGATCAGATTGGTCCCTTCTGACCTATGAGTCTATGAGTTTGTTTTAGAAATACAAAATATAAAACCACATTTTTTGGCATTTGGTTTTAAGTGGTGCTCAGCTCTTGCAATACTGAAGTTCACGGGAATTTCAGGGGGTAAGTACATGTTAGAATTTGCCTGTGATTTAGTAGAGCTGCCCTCATAAACTCAATCTGTGGATTTCTCTCTGCAAGGTCTCCAAACCGATGGCTGGAGAAAAGAATGAAAGTGATCAATCCATTTGGAAAGCAAAACATGTTTTTTTAAAATGTAAAGGCATCAAATGTTGTTGAACATTAAAGATTCCCACGCACAAAACAAAACTACATTCTGCCTTCATAACAACAGTTTAGCCTAATGAAGCACAGCTGTTTTACATGCTTTAGAGGTAAATTAAGACACAACAGGATGTGCAGTAATTGCGTAAAGATCAAATTCCTTAAGTAATTATGTCAGCTAATTCACAGGAAAGCTTTTCTGTATATCAAAGTCACCACTGAGCTGTAGTTATGCTTAGAGTTTTTGATTGTTTGCTTAACGCGTACTTGTACATTGCATTTAAAAAAAGAAAAGCCACATGTAAACTAGTCATGATGGTAATTATACCTAGATCCAAATTATGCTTTCAAATATCCATGTGAAATAACATTGTATCTGAACTTGCAGCCTTCTGTAGGCAAGGCTCCCCACTGACATCAATGAAGTGTTAAGACTGAAAGAGGATTGCACCTATTCACTTCAATGGGGGTCAAACACTGATATCTAAGGCTAGGAGCTGATTCTGAGCTGATTTACAACTGGACTGTACAGTAGTTCAATAAGGTTAGAAACAGGCACTTAGAGTTGGTCAGAAACCAGGAGAAAAAACGTGACTATTTCATTTCTGCCAAAGTTTTCCAACCAGTTCTAATTTAAACCTCACTTTGTAGGTTTGGTGTTGGGTACCTTAAAAAGTAACTAAAATACTATTTGTAAAAAATAAATCATACTGGTTACACAAAAATTGTGAGTCAAGTTTTCTGACTCTAATTAATAAATAGAAATGGACCCGGAGGGACCATAACTGTAGATATGAACACACCATGGAGTTTGGCTCTGGATATGAACTACATTGCTCAGGCCCATCTTTTAAAGTAACACATGCTATTTTCTGATCCCTGTTCTTAATTCTCTGTTCTCAAACACTCTCAGACTGTCTCACCCATTACTCATCTTGGATCAGATTCTGTTCTAATTTTTAGTTATACCAGTGTAAATCTGGTTTAATGCCATTCTCTTCAGTGAAGTTACTCTATACTTAGAGCAGAACTTGGCCCCTTGGCAACATTCTAGCCCAGATTCAAATTGCCACAGCCTGGTTTAAGAACCTTACAATTTGAGGTTTAACTCTGCACTGCATTTAAAAAAAATTGGAAATTATCTCCGTGTCCAGCACTGCCAGGGTTTTGTTTTCATTTCAGTTAGGTTTGTCTTTTTCAGCATTGTTCATATAGGGTCTGATTCTGTAAGTCACTCACAATGGCATAAATCTGGAATAACTCCAGTGAATTCAGTGGAGTCACAGAGGTGTAATACTGGTATATGAGAGCAGAATAAGGGTCACATCAGGGTTAGTAAGCGCGTGCGCATACAATATATACACAAAACAGACATCTATGCCTTTCATTAGAATTATGGATTTTTAAAGCAAGAGTCAGCTATTACATTGTATGCCCTGCTATCAAGGATAATGAGGTATGCACCTTGGACTGTAAGCAGAACTGAGGAAAGGGCAAATGATGTATTGAAGATACAACAATACTGTATGCGGTTTTGTGATGTTAAGAGAAAGCCTGAGGCAGGAGCCATATAGACACTACTTTGCTCCAGCAGGGGTTACAATGGAACCCTTTAGTTACATTCCCAACATGACACTTCAGTGGTTCACTGAAATAAGAATGTACAATTAATTATTTCTCTAAGGTTTCTCAAAGCAGAGTGGGTTTCCACACATGACAGAGACAAAGATATTTCCAAGAGGAAGAAAATGAAATAGTAAAAGAAAATAAAAAAGATCATAACAAAAACAGGCAATTAGAAATGAGGTCTTAAGTCTGATAAATCTTTACAATTAGACGGCCTTATTAGTGTCCGGTCCCTCAAATTTATGCATGAGGTTTTCATTGCAAGCCTCCTGTTACAATCATTAAAGCTTGTAGGAAATGCACAGCGAACATCCTACACTTTAAGTTGAGCATCTCTCTAAAAGGCTATTTTCTGCTCCCCACTGAGGGTTTTCATTGAGGCTATCTGTCATTGTCCCCAAGAGTTTAAAGGCTCACCTCGGAGTTGAGAAGGGAGACAACTGAGCCAGAATTCCACCTGGTGCTTCCAGGATCACATGCTGGAAGCGCTGCTACCCTTTAAACAGGTGCAGTGTTTGCTCCCCATGCATCTGACCAACTCTGTCAGATCTGTTTACCTGGAGCAGGCAGGAGTTCTGCTCCCCAGCCAAATTGTGACAGTCAGCGAGGGTTACCACCACTGTATTTCAAAAATAAGGGACTATTTTCTTAGCTCCCCTGCTCCCAATATTGTTAATTATCACCATTAATAATAATAAGCATTACTCACCTACATTCGCTAGGGTTATTTCTTGCTGCTTTTTGCAGCACACAGCAACACCTGATCTTGTTGTACAGAGATGAAAAAATATGGGATGTCCCTTGTAATAAGGGATTGTTGGAAACTCTACATGTCAGCCCCAAAGGGGCACAAGTGTTTAAGACAAGGCCCTTTGCACCCTCACTCCTATTCCACACCCACATAGGATAGCACAGTCAGTCTCCTGGCTGTTCAGTTTGCTGAGCATTTCTAGCATTGGAATCTATTAACCCATTCACACAACAAAAGCACAGAACGCTTTACCCTTAGCTGTAAGGAGGAAAGAATTGAAGCCCTATTGAACACTATCCCTTCCATCCTCCCCATTTTACAGTCTTGCCTTGCAGGAATAATTGTATCCTACTTCAATATGAAAAACTGTTCCACAGTACAAAGCTATTAGTTATCCAAGTTAAACCTGCACAAGGACATTCCAATTCCACCCTTCATAACCCCACTGGAACCAACGGGATTGCACAGCTGGGAGTGCAGAATGTGGCCCATGTAGTTTATTTACTAAGAATTAACTGACCTAGGATGACATGAACAACTCCTGTTGACTTTAATGGGAGCCTCACTTGCAAATCTGATGGAAATATTTGGCTGCAAACTTTTCCTTGGAGAACTGTATGTATTTTTATATAATTTTGTTTGGTCTAATGGCCCCATTCTGTTCCCATTGAAGACAATGGAGAAACTCCATCAACTCTGATGATTGCAGGATCTAGCTGTAAACACATATATAATAATATCTTACAATGTACTGCTTTTATTACTGATCAAAATGTTCAAGCCAGGGTGCCTGAAGTTAGCTACTAAATCCATATTCAGGCACTTAAGTGGCCTAATTTACAGAGGCGTTGAGCACTCACTGCTCCCACTGACTTCAGTGTATAGAGCAATTAGATGTCCAAATGAGGTGTCCAAGATTTGATGCAGAAGAGATTCATTGTCAGACATAGGATCATATGTGAAGTCAGGTATAAGAATTGAGCAAAGTTTGGGTCCTGATTCCCCTCCCAATTTCTCCAAAATTCAAGGGATTTTTGGTCTCAGATTTGGGTTCAATCTAAATCCAAATTTTCCCCAAAGTTTGAAAGATTCAGATCTAGAGTTTCCATTTACACACCTCTCTAATGTTAATCTGTAAATCCAGAGCCTGATATATATACACATATAAGTATTGCACAAACAGAGCCACTAAGTCTACCTTAAATAGATGCAGCTTTATAAATCCAGTCACAGTTGCTCTGCTACACTGTGAACCTGGCATCAAATGTATGCAATTCAATATAAGAGTTGCTCTACAACTAGAGTAGAAAGTCAAACATCCCTAAAACAAAAGGCTTTAATATAACCAATAAAGTAAGGTGAAGAGAATGCAGGAGATGGTTGAAAAATAGCAAAACCCATATTATATATAATAGAATTCAGGATGAGTCAGGAAGCCTGCCTTGGCCATTGCTTTGGGAACTATAATTACTACAGAACCCTTCCGCCACTTTGAACAGAGGGATATCACTAATAATATATTTTAAGCAATTCTTCCTACTCTTTTCTGCTTTTCAGTTACCATTTATTAAACTACTTCCTACTCTATTTATCAGAGAGGTAGCTGTGTTAGTCTGGATCTGTAAAAGCAGCAAAGAATCCTGTGGCACCTTATAGACTAACAGACATTTTGGAGCATGAGCTTTTGTGAGTGAATACCCACTTTGTCAGATGCAGCATCTGACGAAGTGGGTATTCACCCACGAAAGCTCATGCTCCAAAACGTCTGTTAGTCTATAAGGTGCCACAGGATTCTTTGCTGCTTTTACTCTATTTAAAACAGTTTTTAAAATAGAAAAATACAGAGACAGGAACTGTTGAACAGGAACAAGGCAATGGTTCAGCAGCTCCTGCCTTTTTACTCCTTTTTTATTACTACTAAACTATTCCTCACAAAAATATCCAGAGCCTGTGAGTACCACAGGTTAACTACATTTTGCATTACACAAATATATATTTGTATAAGCTTTATACTGGTTTCCTTAAATTTCACAGAGCACCCTCTTGCTTTTGTATTGTGGGAAAGGTTGACTAGGAGACTGTGTCTGGCTTTCTCTGCCCTTTATATATCTCCATCATGTCTCCAGTTATTCTTCTTTCTTGATGAAGTTCAAGATTCTACACTGACAACTGTGAAGCATATTGCAGAGTCATGGGTAGGAGCAGAGAGTTAGCAGCTGAGTAGATCCCAGAGCCTTTCCAAAAGTGCAGGGCAGGATGGTTCAGGTAGGCATCAGGACAATACATTCTATGGCTCCTTACTGCTGCTCCAAAAAGGAGCCCTATGCACTCTGTTACCAGAGACTGTTATAATGGCAGCATATGCGCTTGGAGGCCATGGATGAGAGGTATCAGAGGGGTAGCCATGTTATTCTGGATCTGTAAAAGCAGCAAAGAGTCCTGTGGCACCTTATAGACTAACAGATGTTTTGGAGCATGAGCTTTTGTGGGTGAATACTCACTTCGTCGGATGCATGTAGTGGAAATTTCCAGGGGCAGGTATATATATGCAAGCAAGAAACAGGCTAGATGGATGAGAAGGTTACTCACCCTGTGCAGTAACTGAGGTTCTTCGAGATGGTTGTCTCTATGGGTACTCCACTTTAGGTGAATCTACACCCCTGCATTTGTAACTGGAGAATTTCAGTAGCAGTCCCTGATTGGGTCGTACATGCGCTGTCCCCACCTTGTGTCACCTCTGGTGGTTACATAGTGCTGCGCGACCAACGCCACTGTAGTTCCTTCTTTACTGCCCTTGGCTTGAGATTGAGCAATCTGCAGCGCATCTGAGTTTTATCTTTAGCCTAAGTTTTAAACTTTAAAGTACTAGTTTTTAGAACTCAATTAGTTAATCGTTAACTACCCTATCACTTCCCCCATTTATTTTCTCTAATCACAAGCGGAGGGGCGTGGATTCACCTAAAGTAGAGCATCCACAGGGACACTACTCGAAGAAGAACTAGATATACACCATGTCAGCTAACCAGGCCCCCTTGGGCCAAGTTCTGCTGCTGGCGAAATTAGCTAGGCTTCCTGGCCTAGGACTTAAATGCTTAGAGCATGGCCTGCTACTACATAGCTCCCAGACACCCTCCCTATAATCCCAGTGCAACTGCCACTAAAATATAGGGACATTTTTATATTCTGTTACAATACAGCCAAGCAGTATAGTTATCTTAGCCTTGTTTAAAAAGTGATTGGTTTAACTATTTAAACCAACCAAAGAAACTTTCCCCATGCCTATTAAATTATTATGTAATCTGATTCTCGATGTCCATTTATTAGATTTTTCACAAGACACTGCACATGACTGTAAGAGCTAGATTTTACTTGTCTCAGTCAGTTCATTTATCTCCATTTTCTTATTTAGATAAATTTAAATCTCCAAACCACATAACAAATGTTTCAACAACTCTCTGAAACGCATTTAAATAAAAAGCTAGACAAACATGACTGAACTGTAAATTAATCCACTGGATTAAGTTGAGGACAGTCCACTGATTATTTATCCCATGGTCAAGGAGCCACCTTGGGTGGTTTGCCATGAACACAGAAGGCTACATTTCTGAAAGCTTACTGTGTTACACACATCTATTTCATTTCACTGCTCATTCAGTTCACAGTGAAAAATGCAAATTTGTTCTCTTACGCATTTATGACAAATATCTATAGGGCTGCTTAAGGACAGCAACTTTTATAGCCGGTGACCCACACTGGAGGCAGTATGGAAACTACAAACACAGTGGGATTTCCTGAATCTCTGCCTAGAGCAGAGGGAGCTTGGCTTCTGTAGCACCCCTGAAGAGGGTGTGGCATGCAGACAGCCTGGTCTGCAGTCTTGCTGGTATAGAAGGGAGTGTGGATGGCTCCACCTCGTTCCCACTCCTCTTACGGTATGTCTACACTACGGGATTATGCCAATTTTACATAAACCGGTGTTGTAAAACAGATTGTATAAAGTCGAGTGCACGCGCCCACACTAAGCACATTAATTCGGCAGTGTGCGTCCATGTACCGAGGCTAGCGTCGATTTCCAGAGCGTTGCACTGTGGGTAGATATCCCGTAGCTATCCCATAGTTCCCACAATCTCCCCTGCCCATTGGAATTCTAGGTTCAGATCCCAATGCAAAAACAGTGTCGCGAGTGATTCTGGGTAAATGTCGTCACTCAATCCTTCCTCTGTGAAAGCAATGGCAGACAATCATTTCGTGCCCTTTCTCCCTGGATTGCCCTGGCAGATGCCATAGCATGGGAACCATGGAGCCCATTTTGCCTTTTGTCACTGTCACCGTATGTGTACTGGATGCTGCTGACAGACGCGGCACTGCAGTGCTACACAGCAGCATTCATTTGCCTTTGCAAGATAGCAGAGACGGTTACCATCCCTATTGCACCGTCTGCCATGCCATTGTAAATTGGCGATGAGATGATGGTTATCAGTCGTTCTGTACCGTCTGCTGCTGTCATGGGTGCTCCTGGCTGGCCTCGCTGAGGTTGGCAGGGGGCGCATGGACAAAAGTGGGAATGATTCCCCGGGTCATTCCCTTCTTTATGTTTTGTCTAAAAATAGAGTCAGTCCTGCCTAGGCAAGGCAAGTATACTAGAGAACCAGAGAGCACAGCCGCTCCATGTCAGAGCCCCAGAGATCCCACAGAAATGATGAACTGCATGCCATTCTAGGGGGTGCCCCTGCAATAACCCCACCCATTGCTTCCCTCCTCCCCCAACCCTCCTGGGCTACCGTGGCAGTGTCCCCCCATTTGTGTGATGAAGTAATAAAAAATGCAGGAATAAGAAACACTGACTTTTTAGTGAGATAAAATGAGGGAGAGGAAGCCTCCAGCTGCTATGATAGTCCAGGCAGGACATTAAAGGGTGCGGGAGGAGAGGAGCCCAGCCTCCTGCTGCTATGATAGTCCAGGCAGTACAGAATCTTTTCTTTAGACATGAAGGGGGGGTGGCTGATGGAGCTCAGCCTCCAGTTGCTATGATGAGGACGGTTACCAGCTGTTCTGTACCATCTGCCAGGGATGACCAGGAGTCATTCCCTTTTTACCCTGGCGCCCCTGGCTGACCTCACTGAAGCCAGCCAGGAGCACTCACGGGCTGATGATGACGATGGATAGCAGTCAGATTGTACTGTCTGCCACCGGGAAAGGGATGCTGGTGTTCAGCGCTGCAGCACCCCGTCTACCAGCAGCATGCAGTAGACAGAGGGTGACATTGAAAAAAGGCGGGAAACTTTTTTTTCCCTTTTCTTTCGGGGGGGAGGGTGTAAATTGATGACATATAACCTGAAACACCCAGGAAAATGTTTTTGACCCTTCAGGCATTGGGAGCTCAGCCAAGAATGCAAATGCTTTTCGGAGACTGCGGGGACTGTGAGATAGCTGGAGTCCTCGGTACCCCCTCCCTCCCTCCATGAGCGTCCATTTGATTCTTTGGCTTTCTGTTACACTTGTCACACTGTGCTGTGGCCTCTGTCTATCTATGCGTTTAAACTGAATTTAGCAGCGTTAACCCGATTTAACCTTGCACCTGTCCACACAACGAGGCCCTTTATATCGATATAAAGGGCTCTTTAAACCAATTTCTGTACTGCTCCCCAACGAGAGGAGTAGCGCTGAAATCGGTATTGCCATGTTGGATTAGGGTTAGTGTGGTTGCAAATCGACGGTATTGGCCTCCGGGTGGTATCCCACAGTGCACCATTGTGACCGCTCTGGAAAGCAATCTGAACTCAGATGCACTGGCCAGGTAGACAGGAAAAGCCACGCGAACTTTTGAATTTCATTTCCTGTTTGCCCCAGCGTGGAGCTCTGATCAGCATGGGTGGCGATGCAGTCCCAAATCCAAAAAGAGCTCCAGCATGGACCGTATGGGAGATACTGGATCTGATCGCTGTATGGGGAGACAAATCTGTTCTATCAGAGCTCCGTTACAGAAGACGAAATGACAAAGCATTTGAAAAAATCTCCAGGCTATACAGATGGATAGTGCTTCTACAGCTCTACTGACACACTTCTTGCATTAATGAAAGCAGCAGGGGAGCCACTTTACAGCTGCTATTCCAGCATCAGGGCTAGAGCAGCTTTATCTAATTCTCTGGCCCTACTTTCAAAGGAACACTTGTGCAGTTATGTCAGAGGCCCCTGCAGAGCTGGGCTTCATAGTGCTTAGGAGGCATATCCCCCTGTTCTGGCAATCTGTACAACAGAGCCACAATGATTCAACTTTGTAGGAACCCCTTGTGTCAATGAGGAAGCAGGAAGAATTTGGGACTAAAAATACAAAAAATGGGAGCAGAAAGTCATGGGTTGAGTTGCTCTAATTAGACACACATTCAGGGAAAAAAAAATACAATGGGTTAGTGAGCTGGTGTAAATTGGCCTAATTCTTGTAGTGTACATGAATTAGGTAGCATCCTTTTAAATAGTCTGGGCCTTCTAGTAGAGCTCATTGTGTTCTGTGTTTCAGAAGCCTCCAGAGCAGCCATGTGTATATGTAGTAGCCTTGCATGTCAGCGTATAAACACCATTATTTGGACCCCACCTTGCCCATGCGATTCCTGCCTATTACATTTGTTATGTAATGAGCAGATGATACCCCAGCTCAATTAAAGTCATTGCAGTAGTGCCAACCAAGATTCAAACACTCATGTCAGCCCCCAAAATCATTAGATTGGCTCAAAAAAATCATGAGGTTTTTTAAAAGTACTTATACTATAGCTTGTCATCAGTCTTGGTGTTTGAACCCCTCCTACATGTGAGCGTGTGTCACTTGGTCTTGCCTGTTCTCCTGAATGTTTGGGTAAGGTGATTTTGGCCCCTGCTGCAAGAGCTCTTACACCCACATTTGCCAACCCCCTGCCCAGCAATTAATTCTTCCCTCCAACATCCTGCATGCCCTAGTGCCCACATCAGTTCTGTCCCCCCAGCCTCACCACTGCTTCTCTTACAGCTCCAGAGGTTCTTCACCACCCTGTCAGGCCACTGGAGACAGCTGCAGATCTCCTCTGCCCCACCCTAGGCCAGGTTTTACAGGGAAGAACAGAGGCACCATCCCATTCCTGGTACTCAAAAGAAGAGAAAGGGCAGGAGAAAGCAGAGCCCCCCATCAGCTGCTGGGCTCTTTCTGCTTCCTCCCTCCCTTCATGTGAGAATGGTGTGGGTTATTAAGGGATTGGAGAAAGAGTTCTGCCTGCTTCCTGAAGCAGCTCTGATTGGCTGCTCTTCCCCAGGAGGTGGGCAAGTGGGGAAGGCAAACAATCAGAGGTGCTTTCTCCTGGGCAAGGCTGAAATTAGAAAGCTCGCTAGCTTCTCACACCACCACCAGACAGGCCCCAACCCTGACTGAAATCCGGTGAGGTGCAAAAAAACCCAAGAGAGTTGGCAACCCTGTCAATAGAGCTACGCCAATTTGCACCAGCTAAGGGTCTGACCCTAAATGTTTAGTATTTTTGTACAATTATATTTGTGTTCGTGTTGTTCACCTCCACATAAATTGTAACTGACTGAAACACGCCAAAGAGCCAAATGCCACCCTACGAATGCAAGACATTTTGGGAGCTGCAGAATCAGAGTGGGGTAATGGCTCAGCAATGGTTTGTTTGCCAGATTTTGCATGCACCAGCCAAATAGGTCATTTTGCATCCAGAAGTGCCCTTTTACTGAAGTCAATGGGAAGATTACCATTGACTCTAATAGGCCCAAGAAAGTTTGGTCCTAAAAGGGGTCTGGTTTATTCAGAGGTACGGATAACCCACTCCTCCCACTGGGCCCACTGAAAACTACAGTTGCTCAGTGCTTCTGAAAACTCAGTTACATTATCAATTAGTAATATTGGCCAAAGCCAACAGAGGATTCTTTTCTGCATCATCATCCTTGTTTTTGGTCTTCTTTTCTTGTTGACAGAATAAAACTGAAAAGGAAGGAACTGAGCCAAATGCGTGTGACCCAGTAAACATGGGAGAGGTGTCATTTATTGATAAATGTTACAATAAAGCATGTGTTATATTAATCTTTTACTCCCATAGCAATACACTATTGTTCTCAGCTTTTGATACTGAGCAAGAACTCTAATTCCTGTAGAATTACAGGACCACTAATTAGTTAGTGTGGACCACTAACCTGCTATCAGACGCAAGTGACCTTCAGTAGCTACTTCTCTGAACTTAAATGGAACCACTGAGCTAGAGATGAAAGGCTCCATGTACCAGTATGAATCCTTTACACAAGCCAGTCCCCCATAAGAAGATCTTAAATGAAAGACAATGTCAACGTTTTGCACAGAAATGGCTGAAAAACCTCAGCTGATATCACAAATAATACATATGGGTCTGCTGATTTGAATTGCGGGTGGGTGAGTGAGTGGACTATGCCCAGCAGAATTTCAATTACCTGAAATTTGAGGAATGGTGGAAGAGCTGTGTTTGGACAAAGAAATATGAACTAAATTATACAACTTAGAGTAGGAAGAAACTTACTGGGCAAAGCCCCTTTGTAATGCCAAAGTGTAATAAGGCCTGAAGGTAAATGTGATGCAGGCCCAGTGAGTCACCCTTCAGCCCAGGCACATTCTATTTTTCAGCATTCCTCATTCCACTGAAGGGGCTACCACCACTTCCCTCTGAGACTATTCCAACTCAGATAGCTCTCATGTGCCTGAAAAATTTTCCTACTTAAGTTCTCTATGGCCTATTGTTCCCAATTATACTCCTTTGTTTGTCTACTCAAAATAATTTATTTCCCTCATTATTTACTGCCTTCAGTTACTTGTGAACAGTTACTCTATCCCACGTTAGCTTGGCCAAGTGCTATCTATAGTCCATTCTTAATCTTTCCCACTTAAGTCATTCTCTTGAACCCCTTTATTTGCCAAGGATGCTTTTGTATGGATGCCCTCCAATTTGTCTGAGTCCTTCTGGGGTTGATGTGCCCAGTATTGGACACACAGTTTCACCTGTGCTACATACAGCAGGATTATCACCTCCCTAGGGCATAATTATGTTTCACCCAGAATCTCAGTCTTTTTACTTCCAAAACAAGCTCAGATCTAAGTGGTTTCCCACTGTTATCTCTAGGTCTCTGTGAGGATGCTGCCTGTGGGAGACAGCTGAGGTCACTCAGTTAAGGTGAACTGCAAACAGAATGGGGCACGCAAACCCCAAAAGCTGGTGGATATTCCAATACTTAGATTTACCAAGCCAGCACAAACAGCTTCTATAGTATCTCGCTGGTTACTCAGAAGTCCAAACAACACAGTTTCCTTAAAGTGCCCAGCCTTAGGCCTCCATCCAGACACACATATCAGATATGATGATGATTACTGAAAATCTTATCATATAAAAGAAAGGTTCTTCCAATCCCAAAAGATCAGCCACACACCCAGGTCCAATTATAACTTAGATTTTACCCAAAATACACGCTTATAGCCAATTCTTATTAACAATGCTAAAATTTATTTTAAAAGAAAAGAGAGAGAGCGTTGGTTAAAAGATTAAAATACATACAAACTTGAATTCAATTCTTGAGGTTCAGGGACATAGCAGAGATGAGTTTGTAGTTGCCAAAAGTTATTTTAGAAATAGTTGATAGGTTATAGTTCATTGTTTATATTCAGGGTGACTCCAGTCAGTGACTGGGGATCTCAATCCTTGTGGCTTAAGGTTTCCCCCTCTTGAAACCCAAAGCAGATCTCAGATAAAGGAGGATCGTGTCCCAGGGGTTTTCTACATATCCAGCAGCCTTTTGGCTCGAGAAAACTATAGGCTTAACTTTCCTTCTTCCAAACATCATGGCAATTAGCACAGGAAAATTTATCCATTAAACTGTTTAGATACAGATTACCGCAACCTTTAAAGAGACACATAGACAATAATACTATTTTATTCAAGTATCTTCCTAAATGTTAATATTCCTTTTTTGATCATTAAATTAAAGCTATAGCAATAGACAAGACTTGTTTGCTTACATCGCAAGACCTGAGGAAACAGCTACTCTTTTATTTCTAACAATACAGGCCTGCCTTTCAAAGCTGTATTCATTTACATATGTAAAAGCAGCAGAGAATCCTGTGGCACCTTATAGGGTGCCACAGGATTCTCTGCTGCTTTTAAAGATTCAGACTAACAGGGCTACCCCTCTGATACTTGACATTCATTTACATATCTTCCTAACCAGTCTCTAAAGTTCAGCCATGGGTCAGGTCAGTCTGTGAGTTAATTAACTCTTTCTGGCCCTGTTACCTTTCAATGAGATATTAAATTACACTCATAACGTCACAGTCTATTTCATAGCTAGTGCTCTCCTACACACTCCCACTTACCGAACAGCTGAGGATCAGGTTATTTTTCCCCAGATGTGTTAGGCTTCGTTTTCCTAGGTGGATTTCATTATATTATTTTCCTTATATACAGTTTGTCCTCACTAATTTTTATGACACCTCACCAGGCACAATCACTTGCTTGATTTAGGGTTCCAGTGTGCCACCTACAAGGAGCAAACCAGGGAAGAATCTGTGAGTCAGTCAACAATTTGTTCCCCCCCTTGCTCCGATGTAGGAGGGGAGAGTAGCCTGCTACTATGTAGAAATAAATAGCTAAATTACCTCCTCTACCATGCTTCTTCACCTCTGCTGGCAGGTATGTTGCGAAGGAGCAGGGAATGAAGTCTGTTCCCTGCCCACCTTGAGAAATGGAGCACAGTAGCCCCACAGACATGTAGTGCTGGTACCCCCTGCAGGGCAAGAGAACCCTTGCCCTTAGCTAATGTCCTGCTTACACCTCTTTCCAGATCAGTGGCAAAGCAGTTCAGTAAAAAATAAGCCTAGGACAGATCCCAGTGGCATCCCTTCAGGACACCTCCCCATTTATCACTCTCTCCTCTGCTATCATTCTTCCACCAGTTTTTCAATCCACACAACAGTGCTTCCAGCCAAGAAGGTCAGTGTTCACTTTCCAGGTGACACACCATATCAAACATTTTACTTCATGAGTGCTAGTTTCTCTGGCAGGGCTTGTTCTTTATATATAAAGGTATATGGAGGTCACTGGGAGCTGCCGGTGTTTTATAATTTTCAGATTACCTTTAAAAAAACAACATTGTATTTGGAATAACACTATTTAAAATGTACAAGGGTAAAACTATAAAGATGAGTTTAAATCTTCAATTTACAACATCAATTCAAAATGTTGTGTATTAAATAGTTTGACTTTTTTGTCATCTCACAACATCCTAAGCAGACTGCAATGAAGTATCATAATCACCAATTTACAGGTGAGGAGAAGAGACACAGAGGGACAAGTTATGCCCAGACACCCATATAATTCCACTGCCTTCAGTGAAGGTGCAAGGTATGTAAACCAGGGCAAAGTTTTGTCCAGAGAGATTAAGGCCAAAATTACCCAGGAACCACTACGGATTTTGGGTGTCCAGTGGGAAACAGATAAGCTCTTTCCACATCATCTTTGCACATTCTGGGAGACATTTCCCTCTCTAAAGTCCTTCCCAGTATGAGGGTGCTCAATGAGTGTTCCAAAAGCATCTTTAGCGGTCTGGCTTGTTTATAAAGGTTGGGTATAGATATATTCAACTTCTTTCTACTACAATGAAATTGTACCTGATCTGGTGGGTCCTTGGGGTAGCAGAAGTTCATCAGCTGCCTTTCCTCCCAGAAGCTCTGGTGAAAGGATCAACTAACTCTGAAGCACAACAATTTCTCCCCTGGTGTCCACCCCTTCCTGTGGCAAACCCTCCCTTTTAAACTTACTTCCTACAGTTGAAGCAGGCTCTCCAGGGTGTGCCTATTTAGTACCAGTTGAGCCCAGACGACCTCATTAGTCTTTTCCTGATTGGGAGAGGGTGTGCCCCATCACAGACCCAATTCTCAGAATTCCTGAATAATCCTGCCCCCCAACTTCAGTTTGAGTTGTGGGTGATTGGCACCTCAAAAATATCAGGCCCAAGGTATCTCAATTTGAGCGCCCAAAAACTTGACATGCTCCAAATCAGTGGTCTCTCTGGAAAATGTTGGCCTTAGAGACTTAAGGCTTGTCTACACTTCCCTGCAGGGGCGTGAAGCAGCATGCACCACAATGCCATGCTGTCACTCCCTCACGTGGACACTGTGGGCATGAACTGAAAGGTTTCTACTTCTCATTAACAGAATCTTGTTTGAAGAGGACTATATTAACATAAACTAGGAACCTTTTAGTTCATACCTACAGCATCCACCCAATGCACACTGCTATTCCCACCCCAGCCATAATCTAAACTGTGGGGCCATGTAGACATGCTCTTACTCAGTACCATGTATCATGTAGAGGGACTGAGATTAGGATTCAGGCATTTCTGGCTCCCAGTCCCATGCTCAGATGACTAAACCATAATACCACTCCAAAATTAGAATTAACAATACAAGATTCCTGCACTCCTGGAAGATTCTGAGGAGAAATACCCAACTACTTTTGCAGCTAAATATGATGGATGACTGCATCTACGTTAAAGCTTTGAAAAAACTTTCCTGATTCCTGGGAGAAAACAGAACATAAATTGCTAGGTGAAACCCTCATATTTCAGATGTCAGATATTCAGGACAAGGAGTACATTATTAATGCCCTAAGAAAAGCAAGATCTCATTCTGAATAACTAAAATGTCTCTTTTCTCCTGACATTAACACAGAAGCAACAAAAAAAAATTAGAAGGTATTTTAGTGAATGATTTGATTTTTATACAACAAAAAATGTAATAATCAAAAGGGGAAAGGTTAATGAAATCTGCATCGATACCATTTAAAAAGATTGGATGGTCACTGCTCTCTCTCTTTTCTTTTAGTTTCTAAACTCAGAGATTAACAGATTTCAGAGATGGGGAAAACTATTAGGTCATCTATTATTATTAATTATTTGTAGGAAAGTAGTGGAATCAGTGCCATCATGTTAGGTGCTGTACATATGCAAGGCAAGAGACGGTTCCTGTCTCAAAAGATCTTAAATTCAAATAAATAAGGCAGATAAAAGAAGTTGTGATGGGCTAGATAGGCCCCACACTGGCAATTAAAGGGTTACGGAGATCCTGCACTACACCTGCAGCCAATGTCAGGTATGGAGAAAAGAGTTAAAAAGAAGACCTAGCCCAATCCAGGGCTGCCTAGGAAGGAGAGAAGTCTTACTGCAGTCCAGAGACTGAGCTGGTCAGATAAACCCATGCTAGACAGGACAACCAGACCCTGCTGGATTGGCAGAAGCTCAGACTATTTGGAGACAAGTCAATAGAAGGGTAGGGTCTCCGTGAAGGTTAGTTAGATGATCCTGTTTTGTTCCTGATTTCCTTTGGACCTTAACGCTATAGAAAGGGTGGGACTGAACTGTGGTTTGACTAGGGGGGTAAAGCACTGCTACCTTGAACCTCACAGAGACTGTGATGTACCTACAGATACTTGCAGGTGAGTGATTTGAGACTGATGGCCATAAAGGGGTGCTGCATAGGCAACCTGGTCACAGAAGTATTTTACAAATGGGGACCTGAAACCCAAAGAAAATATGTGACTTGCCCAAGATCACATAAGAAGTGTACGTAGAGCCAGGAATTTCACTCAAGAACTCAAGTTCTGGTCCAGTATCCTAACCACAAGGCCAGGACTCTTCCTTCAAGTCTAAACTATTGTGCATTTACTCAGGCTTCCTCATGGTCTGCCCTTCCTCACATGGCTCACTAAACCCAGAGGATTACCGAGTGCTTCTGTGTTAAGAAGACCGTGCTCTAGAGGCGGAAATCCCTCAAATGCCTGCATATGAAAATCTTACAACACTTGTACATGAAGCAATAGTTCATCCTCTTCTGAAACACTGTGCGTAGGCCTGGTCACCAGTCTCAAGAAGAACACAGCAGCATTAGAAAATGGGATTCAGAGAAACTCTACCATGAAAGGAGAGAGAAAAGACTAGTGTTTATCTGTGAGAGGAATAAGAAGGAACATAAACATTTACAAAATGATTGGTACAGAGAAGGGACATCAGGCAGTTCTATTTACTTTGCTACGCAATACAGGAGCAAGGTGAAGTCACACAGAGATCCAAGGTGTGTGAACTGTGGCTTGTAGACTCAGATGGCATGCAGGGGAAAGAGAAATACAATGGACTCAGGAGCATTAGAAATCCATTTTAATTCAATAGCCGGAGCCTCACCCCAACCTCCTGCCCTAGTCCTGATCCCCCTGGGTCACAGCCCGGAGCACCCTCGTACACCCAAACCTCTCATCCCCAGAACCTGCACACCCAGTCAGAACTCTCACCCTACCCCTGCCCCAGCCTGGAGCCCCCTCCCCCACTCTGAACTTCCCAGCCTAAATCCCTCATCCCCAGCCCCACACCAGAGCCCACAACCCCAGCCAGGGCACTCACCCCCCCTTGTATCCCAATCCCTGCCTCACCCTGGAGCCCCCTCTCATACTCTGAACCCATTGGCTCCCCCTTCCAGCCCATAGCCCCCTCCTGTACCCCAAACCCCTCATCCCCAGCTCCACCTCAGAGCTCCCAGACAAAGCCCACACCTTCTCCTGTATCCCTACCCACTGCCTCAGCCCAGAACCCCCTCCTGCACCCTGAACTCCTCATTTCTGGTCCCACCCCAGAGCCCACATCCCAGGCCGGAGCCCTCACCCTAACTCCCTGAGCCAGCCCGGTGAAAATAAGTGAGTGAGAGAGAGTGGGGAGAGTGAGCAACAGAGGGAGGGGGGATGAAGTGAGTGGGGGCAGGGCCTCAGAGAAGTTTGCTTTTGTGCGAGCAGAAAGTTGGCAACCCCACTGCTAACGACTGAGCAATCTGAAGAGAGCAAAATCAAAAAACTAATAGATGGAAATAGTTTTTCACACAATGCATAATTAGCCCACAAAACTCATTGCCATAGGGTACCATTTAAACCAAAAACCTGATAGGACACAACACAGCAGTAGATAAAATTTTTAGTTTGGATAACAAGACTGTCCAGAATTATACTGTTAAAAAATAGAATTGGAGAAATCATGTAAACCCACAAGATTCAGGGCACAACTATTAGAGATTAGGAGGAAACGTTTTCTAGAACAGTTTATCCCATAACTACCCACTACAGGTTTTCTTGTACCTTCCCCTGAAGCATCTGGCACTGGCTATTGTCAGAAACAGGATACTGGACTTGCTGGCCCAATGGTCTGATACAATATGGCAATTCCTGTGACACTATATCTGAATGGTTAATCGCCAGCCATGTGGGACATGCTTTGCCATAGATCTCAGTGGAATCATCAGGCCCACCTTAATGGAAATAATCTTCCACATACCAAGAAACAAGTTTTGTTCATAAAGTGTGTTCAACTGAAGGCCAGCATACCCCTTATAACCAACCTCTTCCCAATACCTGATAGAATTTTGCAATCTTGTATCAGAGGCACATTTACATAAAATAAGTGAAATAATGCAAAATTAATTGATATGGATCTTAAATGTATGAAATAGCAAATAAAACAAGTATTCCACCCCACAAAAGTCACTATTCATTTGTTGCTGAGAGTGATGTCTTCATCTATTAACTCCATCTTCCATACCTAGAGTTATGTTTCCTGTCACTTCTGAGTTCCACATTATGTTTTCTGTACCTATTTACTGTTCTGTAATTTCTTGATGCTTTTCCTTTTTCATGCTGTTTTCACTTTGTACTCACTTGACAATGTGCCCAAATGCTTTTTTTCCATATCTTATTTTTACCCTCTATGCTATGAGCTACTGCATCATTTGCCATTATTTCTTCTGTCCTTTTATGGTTTCTTTTTGGCAGGAAGTAAATCAAACTACACTTTTTCTATTTTAAAACTGTATCTGTTAAATTATATGGCTCATTTGAGGAAAGTCTAGTTTCCATCTGTCCCTGAGAACCATTTTACTCTTTATCTTCTGAACAGCAGTACTAGAGGCTAATTGCTAAGGCCCCGATTCTGCTAACAATTGCTACAGCACTTCTGCTTACTCAGTCCCATACTAAGTCCTATTGAGTTTAATACCTCTCCATGTGGGAGACAGATGACATATGGTAATAAGTTTAATAGATTCAGGGTAGCACCACAAGGATAAATTTAATGTTGGCTAGAATAAGTACCCGATTCTTTCATTTTTAAAGCCAGGTAAACAAGGTTTTTGCCTGCAAATAATTATCTATAAGCTCATTCATTTACGTGCATGGATGCTGGCCTTTGTGAATTTGTGGCCCGTCTATACTAGGGAGCAATGCAATGTGATTTCAATTCTGAATGGGAAATCTATCATCTCCAACACATCACTGTTTTCCAAAGAATCTGCAGAAACTCTGTCTAGCCTGAATGCAGTATATCTAGCTCCAAAAGGTGATAAGGCCTCACCTTATTTCCTAAACACAAAGGAATCACCATCTGAACTTACTGGGGTCTTCCCTACCTGATACCTGGATGCACTTGCTACATGGTGCTAGAGCCAGGGAATAGTGGGAACCAATAGCTGCAAGAGTTGCCAAGTGGATTTAACTACTTGTCTGATTAAAGATTTTGAGAGACCCTATTGTAGGGTGTTTAATGAAGAACTGAGTCTGGTATAAGTACCCATATACAGAAATCCCTAATCTTTGGGAGAAGAGGAGGAGGAAAACTCAAAGCCAACCATATCGATTGGCCCTTCTTCCTATAATAAGCTACACCAAACCCTGAATCTCATCCAAACATGGCTACACTGGCCTTTCCATTGCTTAAAAGCATCTTTAATACTCTGATTCTATGGGAAGGGTAAGAAGAAACACTCCCATTTTCTCAGTGGCTATTACTATGGGTGGTAGCCAGACTATTCTCCCCTTTCATGGTAAACAAAGGGATTCCCTTGCCTTTGAGTGAAACCAAATAGCTCCTTTTTTTCCAGTCAAACTGTCCCATCTCATCAGGAGAACCTCAAAAACCTGTCCTCTTTTCTGCTCTCAGACTGACAATAAAAACATAGCAATCTCCACCTAGTGTCTCAGACTCCACCCACAATAAGTATAGCAGAAACTTCCAGCTATTAGCAGTCAAACAATTAATGTGATGGAGATATAAATATCACCATTAGGCACTCACTGAAATAAACGAGGGAATTTCATACTGCTCTCTGCCTAAAAAGAAGAAGGAACCCTACATTAGTTCACATTCAAAAGGCTTTCATTACAAACGGATGAGCTAGATATGTACTTTTTCTTTTTGGATAAAACCTACAATTCTGCGTCTTGCCATGGGGTCACCAGAGAAGTGTGCATATGGTGTGTAGCACAACCCAACTCTTCCCATTATGAAAGGTTCTGGTTTGCTCCCAGTCACTTCCTGCTCTGTTGGAAAACCATAAATGGCTAGATCTGGCTGCTTCTTCCTCCATATCTGGGGAGGTATGGGGGAGGGCGGTTTGCAGGGGTATAGCTACACCAAAATATGCCTTAGCCCCACACACACACCTGCAGTAGCAGCTGCTGATCTCCAGTTGCGCAGTTCTGAAAGCAGAGCAGAGAGAGAGCAGCTGCTGCTGGCCCAGTGCCAAGCTTCAGCAGCAGTGGAGGAGTAAGCCAAGTAAGCCCAGTAAACCTGAGAGCAGCACACAGCCCATTTCTCCACCTACTGGGGTGCACTGCCCAAGGCAGGAGATGGGTCCAGGGTTCTCCACAGTGGGCCAGATTGACCTGCTCTGGCCTGGGCACCTGGGCCCTGCCCCCCACTCTCGCTGCTCCCCGAGGGCTCTCCCCGCTCTGGAGCTGGGTCCCCCTGCCCAGGCAGCTCTTACCAGCTGTGAGTAGCCAGCGCCGCACACTGCCTGACTCCGGTTTCTGACCTCCGATCTGGCCACAGGGTAGGGCCACAAAGGGGGACAGGACCTCGTGGTGATGCCCCACCTAATTTTCTATCTGGCAAACCTCACCTCCCCTCGCCAACTGGGAAGAGGTTGGCAATGCCCCTGTATATACCTGGCAGTTAAAACACTCTCTCAAGGGTGTAGTAAGTTCCCATTCCTCACTCCAGTGAAGCAGTTGAAATGAATTGCTGCAAATCTCAGTGGGGAACACATATATTCTGCCACAATTGCAAACAGCAGCTCTCAACTGCTTCGAGGAAATTAAAACAAATTCCCAAAACCTCAGACCATTGAAAAATGAGTCACTGAACAGATCGGTCTCTCCCACTACAGCCACTTTGGGGAACTCTTACAGCCTGGACCTGGAGAAGCTCCTACTTTCTTTGTAACTGTGGGGGAGAAATACAGAGAACTTGAGAATTCAGAGCAATAATACTATTTCTATAGCCTCTTCCAACAGAGAATCTCAAGGCACTTTAACCTCACAATATCTCAGACATGTAGGTATTATCATCTTCTTACTGCAGATAGGGAATGCACACAGAAGTCACATGCTTTGCTGAAGGTAACAGAATAAGTCAGTGGGAGAGATGGGAACAGACTCTAGATCTTCCTGACTCCTGCTCCAGCCACTCTAAATCAGGGTTATCAGACTTTTGTACTGGTGACCCCTTTCACACAGTAAGCCTCTGAGTGCGACCGCCCTTATACATTAAAAACACTTTTTCATATATTTAACACCATTATAAATGCTGGAGGCAAAGCGAGGTTTGGGGTGGAGGCTGACAGCTTGCAATCCCCCCCATGTAATAGCCTCACGGCCCCTTGAGGGGTCCCAACCCCTAGTTTGAGAACCCCTGCTCTAAATGCTTGGGTCAGTGCAGTATGAAAGGCACAGTGCACACTTACCCTCTGGCCACAGAGAGGCTATATCAGGTGGTTCTGCTGATTAGGCCATAGTCCTGCAAACACTTATGCTCATGTGCAGAGTCCCGTGGGCCTCAAATGAGACTATACAGCTGAATAAAATGATGCATGTGCAAGCAGGATCGTATGTACTGTAGAAGTAGCTTTCTCAATCTACATGCACAAATATACTTCATTCCTTTTTCATCTTAAAAAAATAACTGAGTATTTCCCTTTCTGGTGTTTGCCAAAATATAATTAAACCAAAAAACAGATATTTTACTTTTTTTATATATAACATTTTAATGTTAATGTTGCATACTTTAAAATACACATGAATTCAAATATCTTAATTCTGTTTTACAAGAGACCAGGATAATAAAAATAATTAGTTCCAAAGGAAACAACATACAATATCTCTCATTTATAACAGAGGTGTTGACAGATTAAACATTAAGCTTTAACCTTTTCACTTATGAGTATAATTTAGGGTACTTTGTAATCACGACTCTATAAAACCATATTCAAAAGTATTTGCTCAAGAAAATGGAAAACACAAATGTCACTTAATATTAGGTTTATGTATCCAAATACATTTCTGAAGATTAGGAATGTTGCTTTAATTTGAGCTTAAATGGCTAGTCATTGCCAGCAGTTCATGGACTCGACTTTCTCCACCTTCCATTAGCATTCGAAGAGACATATGTGGTTATATAATTCAGGACTGGGAAAGTTCTTGCACCTGCCGAGTGACTCACTGAAACATTCAGCATAATGAGAGGGTAAATTACAGCTGTGGGGGAGATAGTACTGGTTTTGTGAAGAATTTCCACATGGCACTCCTTCACATGTCAACTGAACCATGTAAATGTCTGCTTCCAGACGTCTCAATGATTCTGATCTTTCTCCAACTATGTCCAGATCTTTTCTCTACTGCTGATGCTTCTGGGGCACAATCCAGTGGAGATTTGAGGTATTGTACAGCAGGATGATCAACAATAATACAACTCTCTTCTGAAAAGGACATAAATGATTGGAAGCAAGTGACAGCCACTTTTCTGTGTCACACTCTTTAAAGCCGATGATGCTAGTGTATCCTGGTTACTGAAGAGCATATAAGGTGCAAGTGAAGGTGTAACAAACTGGAGTGGTGGAGAGTAGTCACAAGGTGCTGGCTGCTGATGGAGCATGTAGTGAGAGAAATACAGGAGCAGACAAAGAACCTGTCAAAGAATAAATATAGTAAATACATTTCAAAATCAAAATCATATTCTCTTAACTTAATGAAAATCAGTTGCCATGTAATTAATACTCAATAGAAGAATGTGGTTAGAACAATTCATAGTATCTACTTACTAATGACAGATAAAGTTCATAAAGTTCTGAGAAACTCCTCCCAGTTGCTGAGTGCCCTTAATTCTTACTGGCTGCAATGGTAGTAAGGATGCTCAGCAACTAACAGAAGATGTTCATCACCTGGCAGAATAGGTGCCTTGATATGTACATTTGAAGAGAACATGTTTTCTTGTGAGATTTCCTCTACATCATCCTGCTGGCTGAGTTGGTAACACTATGGGAGAGATTCCGCCACCCTTACTTCCCAGGGTGACTCACTGTGTAAGGTGCTTCTCAACATGAGGTGTGGGGGCAGAATCTGAGAAAAACTTTTCTCTTGATATGGCACTTCCACTTGGGGTCGAAATTAGGCAGTGCATGAGATTGAGAAATAATAAAATTAACTGAACTTCCTGGAACCTTCAGAAATCTCGGTCTGCTTGAGTTGTTTCAAAGGTTAGGTTAGAGATATCTTCAGTTGCCCATCCCTCATAGCTTCCACTCCCTATAATCTAATACCTATGTGCAATAATAATAAATTAAAATAGGAAATCCTTGTAAGAGGAACACTGTTTCCTTTAAATACACAATTCACTGATGATCATGACTCAGTGAAGGAAGATTTGGACATTTTATACCTCTTGTGAGAGACAGGCAACTCCTTCTAGCTCCTTTGAAAATCTTCAACCACCCCGTGGAAATGTAATTTATACATTGTTTTTTCTGTGTATTTTCTTCCACAGGTGGGACACTTAAATTAATATAAATTTGTTCACCTATTTGTGACAGAGCACATGGCCATACTGAAGTGTTAATTCCATTGAAAGCACTTCCTGTTTAGATCATCCATTTCTTCCCCTCAAATAAAGAGTAAAATTTGCTTTGGTGCAAAATGCCCACTCCACCCCAAGCCCTAGGCCCCACTTAAGCCTCAAATCATTCCCAAGCACACAACCTGGGCAACTGGCCCTTGTGCTGGAGAATTACTCCAGAGCTGGGAGGGAAAGAACCTACCCACATCCCTAGCAGACTGCAGAGACATGGGGCCTGGAATAGTCTGTAAGCCGCTTGCACTCCTCTGCACAGCAGACAAAGGAGAGAGCCAGCATAACTTTTCTCTTTCTCTGCCCCAACCCTATGCTAACCTCAAATGTCAGTTATACAGCAGTATGCCAGGGTCTCCAGGAGAGCTGGGTTTTGCCTTGCACAAAATGGGGTTTCTGAATACTACCCACCCTCATAAGATGATATAACAACATAAGAACGGCCATACAGGGTCAGACCAATGGTCCATCTAGCCCAGTATCCTGTCTTCTGACAAAGGCCAATGCCAGGTACTTCAGAGGGAATGAAGAGAGCAGAGCAATCATTGAGTGATCCATCCCCTGTCGCCCATGCCCAGCTTCTGGCAAATAGAGGCTCGGGACCCTCGTGCAATGGAACAATACTGCTTCTGCTCTATGCAGGCTGTCCCCATCTGCACAATACTCTAAGGCACAGAAAATACCTCATTCCACAAATTAGCACCTAAGGACGTTATATGAGAATACTTAACAACTATAAACTTACATTTTAAAATCAGAGTGTTTTTTTTTTTAAATAATTTCCTCTTCCTATTACTGACGGGATTTGATTTCAGGATTTGATTTCTGTGTTTTTCCTTCAAGCACTGATTAAGCCAATGAGACCTAAAGCAAACATTTTCCTACCCTTTTATATTAGACACCAACTCTTACATGGGTGGCAATGACAATCTAACTCAGGTCTTGGCAGTTACAGGAAAGGAGAGTTTCTTTTCAAATACCTTGTTTTTAAGTCTCTACATCAGGGGTGGGTGAACTACGGGCCAGGGCTTCAAATGTTTTAATCCAACCCATGAGCTCCTGCCGGGGAGTGGGGTTGGGGGCTTGTCCCACTCTAGTGCTCCAGCCAGGGAGCAAGGTTCAGGGCTTGCCCCGCTCTACTCGTACCATGGTTCCACACAGCTCCCGGAAGCAGTGGCATGTCCCCACTCCATGCCATGGCTCCGCACATTGCCCCCGCCCCATGCGCTGGCCCCGTAGCTCCCATTGGTCGGGAACCATGGCCAGTGGGAACTGTGGCCGCACCTCCACATAGGAGTTGGAGTGGGAACGTGCTGCTGCTTCTGGGGGCTGCTTGAGGTAAGTGCTGCCTAGAGTCTGCACCCAACCCCCTCCCATGCTCCAACCCCCTGCTCCAGCCTTGATCCCCCTCCTGGCCTCCAAACCCCTCGGTCCCAACCTGGAGCACCCTCCTGCACCCCCAACCTCTCATCTCCAACCCCATCACAGAGCCCTGCCCCTCCTCCCCACCCCTCGCATCCCAACCCTCAGTCCCAGTCCGGAGCCACTTCCCACATCCTGAGCTCCTCATTTCTGGCCACATCCCAGAGCCCTCTCCCTCAGCCAGAGACCTCACTCTCTCCTGCGCCTCAACCCCAATTTCATGAGCATTCATGGCTCACCATGCAATATCCATACCAAGATGTGACCCTCAGGCCAAAAAGTTTGCCCACTCCTGCTCTCTCTATATTTTCGTTAGGGTGAAATTCACCCCAGGGCATCAGGCCTGCACAGAGACCTATGCACCACTCTCTCTCCTCTCCATGCTGTTGAACAGTATGCTTCGAACTGGCTGCCCTTTTGCAACCCAGATGCAGTTGCAATGCCATGGTCTGAATGAGTGTAGTTTATAATATCAGAGGGTAGCCGTGTTAGTCTGGATCTGTAAAAGCAGCAAAGAATCCTGTGGCACCTTATAGACTAACAGACGTTTTGGAGCATGAGCTTTCGTGGGTGAATACCCACTTCCTCAGATACTTCCTGCAGATACATGCATCTGAGGAAGTGGGTATTCACCCACGAAAGCTCATGCTCCAAAACGTCTGTTAGTCTATAAGGTGCCACAGGATTCTTTGCTGCTTTTGTAGTTTATAAGGCATTTTTTTGACTCTTTCTGATGAAAAGCTCAATAAAAGCATATTATTAATCATCATTTAACCACAGAACAGCTCAGCACAGGTATTGGAATAGGTTTCCATACACTGCCCTACTGATGTGACTCAATCTTAATTAGGAGGAAACAAGAAAAGTATGTAGACTAATTTCCATGGCTATTAGCTCTTTGGTCTCTCAGCTCGCACTCCCATAAAAATGCCAATTAATGCAAGTTTTGATTCTGTGATGTGGGCACATGATCATTAAGAACTGGAGTGAGACCACCAATTCACTCTAAGTCAGCCACTGAAAAGTCATCACATGATAATGACTTCAGTTGGTGGACTTGGAATCTTTAACAGAATGTTTAAAAGTATCTACAAAAGCCTTTCATAGCATCTTTTAATGTGCACCTCTTTTCTTCTCTCTTCTCATCTCAATAAAGAAACAAAGTTGGCAGACTTGTAAGCCCTAGTATTGCCAGTCCTTGTAACTTTCTTAACAGCACACCAAACTTTAGGAAAGTAAAATGTAAGTAATCCACATACCTAAAGCAGAAAGCACCAATACTCCCTAAAGGGGGAATCTACCCAAATGCTGCCACAATCTGTGATGGTAAAAGCCTTGGTTTCGCTGGGGTGTCCTGCAGATATTTATGCATTTCAGCAAGCACAATGTGTCACTGGGTCTGCTAATAAGGCTGTATTTTAATTCATGAAGAAATGGTCTTGCTACTCTAGTGAACCTTGGTCCCATTTTCAGAAGTCACTGGGGCATCTTGCAGATGTGTATGCACTTTAGCAAGCACAGTGTGTCAATGGGTCTGCTAATAAGGCTGTATTTTAACCCACGAAGAGCTGGTTATGCTTCTCTAGTGGAAGAGGACTGTTCAGATATGACAGCTTCCACTTGACCAGATGCAGAGCAAGCCACCTGGGTTCAAGACTAGCCAAGATTTCCCAGGTGGCTTTTAAAATAGAAAGGGAGAGGGAACAGTGCATCCACATGTGGTAGAAAGAACAAATGGAAAACATAAGAGGAAAGGATAAAGCAAATGATACTGTAGGAAGGAAATGAACAATAAATTTCTGAAGTGTCAATTACCAGGATCATGGGAAACAAACAGGAATAAAGAATTATGGCTTAGTTGGCAGTATAAAAATTGGTGGGATAAATCGCATAGCTGGAATGTTGGTACTGAAGACTACCATTAGGTTAGAAGGGACAAGGAAGAGGAATGTAATGGAAGTGTATACTAGCAGTGAAATATTTAACAATTCAGTGCTATAGGTTGATGGACTAGAGGAATATTTATACTCAGCATCTACTATAAAGCACCAGGTGAGGAGAGAGGTAAAGATAAAACATGCTCCATGATCGATAAGTGGAAGGTGACACCTGCTATCACTTGCTTGTTACATATAGCATTACTAGGACTGGATGATACACCTCAGGGGCTATAAATAAGCAGTAATAACTACTGCAAGAAAATGAAGAACCACCAGCTATCATCTCTGAAAATTCATGGAAGTTGCAGAAAACTGGAGAAAGGCAAATATCCTACTAGTGCACAAGTATAAAAAAGGAGAGGAGAACCAGGAAATTACTCACCAGTTCGTTTAATTCAAATACTGAGAAAAATCACAGAACAAACAATGAAAGGATCAGTGTGTAAAGCACTTAAAGCACTTAAAAGGCAAAGACATAGGACTAGACTGGAGCACTTACACCTGTTAGTGGACACTATCTTCTAATAGGAGGTAACATGGGTTCATGCCAGAGAAACCTAAGAGCCCTCCTGGGCAAAACTAATGATCTAAGTAAATGTATGTTTACTTTTAACAGGTAGGTGAAATCTAACCACTTTGAACAACTATTTCCTATATTTGTAGTAATGGAAGAAAATATTTAAACAGGTTTTACTGCATATAGCACTTGATCTTTTCCAAGAGCTTTACAAAAATTAACTAGTTAATCCTCACAACCCTAAGTAGATGGGTGAGTATTATTATCCCACATTTTACAGATGAGGAAAAAGAAAAAGGAGTAATTTTGAAAAGTGGACTCTGTTTTATACTGCAGTGATGGACACCTTTATAAAACCCTAGAAAGATAGTTGCAGGCATAAAATTGCAAACTAAGTGAAGACAAAAATGAGAGATAATGTAGCCATCTGATTGTAGTTGCAAATCAAGTTCATGGCTATTTGCATCCACAATTAATTGCAGGATTCAAAATGTGGCTGTAATTAATTGTAGGCACAAAATCACATCTGCAAATTTACAGGACAGACTGAGATCCTTTTAAAGTTTAGCCTAGAGGTTAGGTGCCTTGCTCATGGCCACAGATTAAATGAATGGCAGAGCCAAAGCAAAATTCACAAGTTTTTGGCACTTAGCCTATTCAATCCCTTAGACCATGCTGCCTTTCTATGCAAAAGTTACAGGGTGGGTGAATGCAAGGGACTTAATCATTTTAGATTTGATAGTTCCACATGGAAAACTAACAAAAACCTGAAAGATGCACTCCCGAGCAACACAAAACTAATTCACAAACTGTGAACACAGAATTATTATCAGATCTAACACCATACTGGGAAGCTATATAAAGGAGGAGATAAAAAATTATATAGCTAGTGCTTCTTGTTGGGAAGAGTTATCAGCTTTGATTTCACAGGGGTCACTATATTTTCATGAATGATCTGGATGCACATTGATCAGATTTGCAGAGGATATCACATTGCCACACCCTGGAAAACAGATCAAAAGAAACAAATGACCACATTCTGCTCTCAGATGCATACCCATAATTCTCATTGACTTTGCTGGAGTTACTGGATGCATATCTGTGGGTATAAGATGAACTTCACATGATTCACAACTGAATTTAATTAAATGTAAAACAATAGACTTAGGAAAACATAATGCTAAGCCAAAGGTCAAAATAAGGGTATTATTATTTATTAATTGTCTTACTGTAACACCTAGGATCCCCAGTCATGAATCAGGACCCCAATGTACTAGGCACTGTACAGAACAAACAGAAAGTCCCAGCTGTTTAAGAAGTAGTAATGAAGAAAAGAATGCGTACAGAGTGCTGTATAGGCCTCGCTTGTGAGACAAGGGAAGTGACAATTTAGGACATCTCATCATAAAAAATAACCATCCATCAATTAGATAAAAGCAAAAACCAGCAACAAAAATAATCCAATGATCATACCTCACAGAATAAAGTACGACTCAGGACTTGTCTACATTAAATACCTGTGTGGACACTGTTATTTAGAATTAAAGTGGCCTTAATTTGGTTTCATTTAATTGTTTCTTTCTAGAGACTGAGTAACCTCTGATCCCACTGAAATTTAGAACAAAAGTGACATGAAATGAATGAAAAAACAACAGTATAATCTCCCTGGAGAGGACATCATTAGAGGTATTTAAAGACCCATTTATGCCTCACAGAAAATCTTTCTGATTTCTAGCCACATTTTAAGCAGTCTTTATTCCTTAAACATTCATCTGTTCCTGCCATCTTCTCCCTACCTGAAGTGATGGGGTCTGATTCTCAATTGCCTAGCATCTTGGATAGCCATTCACATCTGTGCAATGTGAGTGTGAAACACTATTCAATCAGAATTCCCTGCCCTTTGCACTAACAGGGAGAGACTCATGGTATGCTCTATCTGCTATGCCAACGTACAGCAGCCATAAAGCAGTCTGAACTTGCTGATTAAACTGGCTTTACAGCAGTTTTGCATTGTCAGAGTGACAAAGGCAGCCAGAGCGTATCTGTGAATCTGGCCTATTTTACACAGGTGTAAATGACTACACAAGACACAAGGCATTGTCTCATTTAGAGACTCAATCTCTAAATGAGACAATGCAGTGCTATGTATGATCCCTCACCAAGGCTCTTAAGCAAAGTAAGCAGTCATGTGATTAGAGGGAAGGTCCTCTCATGAATCAGTAACTGGCTAAAAGACAGAAAAGAAAGGGTAGGAATAAATGGTCAGTTTTCAGAATAGAGAAAGGATCTATACTGGGACCAGTGCTGTCCAATATATTCATAAATGATCTGGAAAAAGGGTTAAACAGTGAGGTGGCAAAATTTGCAGATGATACAAAATTACTCAAGATAGTTAAGTCCAAAGCAGACAGTGAAGAGTTACAAAGGGATCTCACAAAACTGGGTGATTGGACAACAAAATGACAAATGATATTCAATGTTGAGAAATGCAAAATAATGGTCATTGGAAAACATAATACCAACTATACATACAAAATTATGGGATCTAAATTAGCTGTTAAAACTCAAGAAAGAGATCTTGGAGTCATTGTGGATAGTTCTCTGAAAACATCTGCAGAATGCATGGCAGCAGTCAAAAAAGCTAACAGAATGTTAGGTACCATTAGAAAAGAGATAGATAATAAGACAGAAAATATGATAATGCCTCTGTAAAATCCATGGTATGCCCACACGTTGAAGACTGCATGCAGTTCTGTTCACCCCATCTCAAACAACATACATTCGAGTTGGAAAAGGCAGGGAGAAGGGCAACAAAAGCTACTGGGGTTATGGAAAAGCTTCCATACAAGGAGATTAAAAAGATTGGGACTTTTCATCTTGGAAAATAAACGACTAAGAGGAAATATGCTAGAGGCCTATGAAATCTTGACCGGTGTGGAAAAAGTGATTAAGGAAGTGTTATTTACTCCTTCACATAACTCAAGAACCAGGGGTCACCCAATTAAATTAATCAGCAGCAAGTTTAAAACAAACAAAAGGAAGTTTCCTCACACAAAACACAGTCAACCTGTAGAGATGTTGTGCAGGCCAAAACTATAACAGGGTTCAAAAAAAAAAGAACTAGATAAGTTCACAGAGGATAGATCCAACAATGGCTATTTGCCTAGATGGTCAGGCATGCAACTGCATGTTCTGAGTGCTGGAGCAGATGACAGGGGATGGATTACTTGATTACCTGTCCTATTCATTCCCTCTGAAGCATCTGGCACTGGCCACCGTTGGAAGACAGGATACTGGGCTAGATGGACCATTGGTCTGATCTATTATGGCCGTTCTTACGTTATTATGCTCCAGACTTGCTGAAGTTTCCAGGAAAGGTCTCTCCAGACTCCAGATACTGGTGAATCAGGCTGCCAAAGTCCAGAGAGGGTGGAGTGAACCAGACTGGGAGGACGTTGGACTCCATGGCTTATGAAAAGGAAGCCTGAATTGCAGTTTGAAATGTCTTTCCAGGACTTGAAGATGATCAGTACCTGAGTTCATTCATCGCTTTTAACTGTAAATTATAAACATTAATTCAGTCTGAAATAGAGCAGTGGTGAATGAGGATTTCTGCAGCAGCCTTCAAAGACCACCTACCATACCTCTCAGGGGCCCCCACTTCTGGGGACATGGTTCTTGCAGCAAGGTAACAATGGGAGGGGTGGCAGCAGGTATCCAAAATGTTTTCAATTGCTTTTAGGGGAAACTACACAGTAAATCAGTTCATCCCACATGAGCTACAAGTCACAATTTTTAGCTCTGGGTTTTAAGGTTTTAAATGAGTAATCTGCACTTCTCACAGTCTTGGCACATGTACATGTGCCATTCCATTTGTTTGCAATTCAGCTGGTTGCAAATGTACAATCTGGCACAGTGATGTGGGGGTGTACACAAGCAGAATGTATTACTGCAGGATATTTGAACAGTGGGGGAGTCACCACTTAGCTGGTTGTACAGCTCCAACTTATAAAATGCAAAGAGATAAATTTAGAATTGTAACTAAACTATTTTGGTGGGATTACCTAACAATTGAATGAGGAGAGAGAGCAAGAGAAAGAGAGAGAGCACACAAATCAAATTCAGCAGCAGTAGCAGCAAAAAGAAAAATAGCAGCTGTTTTGAAGAGAGCTCTGCATCTCTCTGTGGGGCATGCATGTGTAGGTGGAATTTCTAGAATCAGAAACTGTTGTAAGCAATTAACTGTACAACATTCACAGGTTTCCCTAGTCCTCTAAATCACCGGAAATGTCAGTTCTGAAAAATTCGGAGCATTCAGGGCCCCCATCCCAAAGGAAAAAGGAAAGCTAGCAATAGCCTTATACTGCATGGTGTTGAACACATGCACATCATAGGATTGGGCCCCAAATGTCTGGATGCACTGGACCAAATGCTGCTCTTGGTTATAGTAGTGCAGAATAATTCAATTAAAGCCAGTGTGCTTTTGCTCTGTATTTTTAAATTCATAAAATCTGAACAGAATTTGTCTCATTATTTCAAATTGTGACCAAAGAATTAAAAAAGTTACATAAGTAAATCTGCTTGTATCTGAAATAAACAGCCAGAGATCGAGCCTGTTAAATTCCCCTATATAAGTTATGCACAAAAGGAAACAGAGAAGAAAGAAAAGGGTGCGTGAGGAAGGGAAGAAACTGGGATACATACAACCCACCCTAGAGATATTTCTTGGTTCATCAGCAACACCAAGTAATTCCTATAGATTTCTCATTACTCATAATGTCCATAATGTCACACAGCACATTTAACTCTGATCCACATCATAAGAAATGTACATGTTAAAAACAGATTGATTCCTTTTAAGGGAGATGTTTTAACAGAAATATGAATTTTCAGAAAATAAAATGTCTGACTTTGTTTCGCTTAGCACAACATGAAGGAAAGTGACTCTCTGGGAGCTGGTTATGTCTCCCTGATCCTTAGAGCAGATCTGAGACACCCTGAGCCTTCTGGTGTAGTTTAGAGCAGGCTGGAGGTTGCGCTGATGTATGCAAGCTAACTACAGTTCCTAGGGGACCATATGCCTACTGAGCACCCTGAGCACCACACCCTCTTCACACCCCTGACACACTCTCTGGAATGAGGGCTACCATGGACTTTACTAGGGCCAGGATTGCACCCTCAGTAATTTATCCAAATAAGGGTAAAATACCCGACTACCAGAAATCTGTGAAAATGGTTTTGAAAGTGGCCCTTAATGCTGAGATATATTTTACATTTTCAAAGAGCTGTACAGTTGATCCTCACACTCCTATCACATAAGCAAGTATTGTTATCTCCATTTTGCAGATAAGGAAACTGTGACACATAAGTTTAAACGATCTGAAGGTCAGTGGCACAGCCAAATATGATGTGCAATGACAGGTTTAACCAAAGCCTTATAAATATTCTGCACCCACCACATTCTGTAAGGTATAAACATATGTGATGATGGATAGTATAGTGCAATTTTCATTTTCATGAGCCGTGAGGCCTGAATGCACAAAAGGAGTTAGGTGCCTAAGTCCCTGTTTTAGATGCCTGAGTCCTGGTTTCAGCACCACTGTGATGCACAAAACCACCTGCCTAACCTGTAGGTGCCTCAACTCACTTGGCACCTAAATTTTTGTAGTTAAAAATGGTACCCATGTTTCAGCCTCTGGGTACGTGCATTGCTACCTCACCCTGGGCATCCAGGGGCCTATCTCCCCACTACATTCAGAGCAATTCCCAAGCTGGGGAGGATAGACATTCAACTGCTTAAGTCGCATGTGTCCTCTGAGCACACCTATCAGATTGGGCCTCACAGGCAAGTTCACATGAAACAGCTCGGGGGAGAGTAAGAGGACAAGGAGGACTTCCCTGTACCTTTTAGCCCACATCCCAGCTGAGAATCCTAACCATTGAGCTAGATGATAGATCTCTGTTCAAATCCTTTTTCCCCCTCAGGTGGAGGGGGGACTTGAACCAGAGGTCTTCCATATCCACATGAGTACCCTAACCACTGGGCTACAAGTTGAGGAAAGACCTCCTCCTCCTCACAGGCACCAAACTCCAAAGCGGGATTCTTGGCTGCGAATCAGAAGCAGATTGACTTTGGTGCCTTCCTTTGTGAAAGGAAAAGGGTTTAGCACACACACCCCTCGTTGGCATTTCCGATTGGCTAGCTAACGTGGCTTCCTGCCTAATATGCTGACTTTTATGAATCCCATTCTGTGGCACCTGTCTCTTCCCATGGATTGTATAGAAGCTTAGACACCAAATTCAGACTTTTTAAATCATGGTGATTTTCTAGGGGCCTAACGGTTAGGTGCTGTGATGCTGAGCGTGACAACGCCTTAATCTGTTTGTGCATCCTGGCCTGGATGACTGTTCCACCTGCTCATGAACTATCTTATGACTAAGTCAAAATTCAAAATGATCTGGACAAATTGGAGAAATGGTCTGAGGTAAACAGGATGAAGTTCAATAAAGATAAATGCAAAGTGCTCCACTTAGGAAGGAACAATCAGTTTCACACATACAGAATGGGAAGAGACTGTCTAGGAAGGAGTATGGCAGAAAGAGATCTAGGGGTCATAGTAGACCACAAGCTTAATATGAGTCAACAGTGTGATACTGTTGCAAAAAAAGCAAACGTGATTCTGGGATGCGTTAACAGGTGTGTTGTAAACAAGACACGAGAAGTCATTCTTCCGCTTTACTCTGCGCTGGTTAGGCCTCAGCTGGAATATTGTGTCCAGTTCTGGGCACCGCATTTCAAGAAAGATGTGGAGAAACTGGAGAGGGTCCAGAGAAGAGCAACAAGAATGATTAAAGGTCTTGAGAACATGACCTATGAAGGAAGGCTGAAGGAATTGGGTTTGTTTAGTTTGGAAAAGAGAAGACTGAGAGGGGACATGATAGAAGTTTTCAGGTATCTAAAAGGGTGTCATCAGGAGGAGGGAGAAAACTTGTTCACCTTAGCCTCCAATGATAGAACAAGAAGCAATGGGCTTAAACTGACGCAAGGGAGATTTAGGTTGGACATTAGGAAAAAGTTCCTAACTGTCAGGGTTGTTAAACACTGGAATAGATTGCCTAGGGAAGTTGTGGAATCTCCATCTCTGGAGATATTTAAGAGTAGGTTAGATAAATGTCTATTAGGGATGGTCTAGACAGTATTTGGTCCTGCCATGAGGGCAGGGGACTGGACTCGATGACCTCTCGAGGTCCCTTCCAGTCCTAGAGTCTCTGAGTCTATGAGTCTATAAGTGATAACAATCCCTTCCACATTTTCACCTGAGTTTTGTGAGAAAACAATCTTTTATTTATTCTTGCAGTAGTAACTCTTTTTACACTTGAAAAATCCATTTTTGTTTCCCAAAAACACACTTTTCCCTGCCTCAAGAGACAAAGATGATAGTGACAGAAATTGAGATAATTGTAAAGTTGCACTTTGTAAGTGGACAGGTGTAAACTAGTGTAACTTACACAATGAGAGTCAATTTCAGCCCTTGTACAAGCAAGTGCAACTCCTCTAACTTCAACAGATTTGTGCTCACTTACACCCAGGTTGCATTTGCACTGGAAGGAGTAGATGGATGGGGTTGTAGCAGAACAAACAAGGGGAAGCTGTCAAGTAGAAGGCATCTTGTTTTTCATACACCTTCTTACACCCTTATAAGTGTTTCCTGCTAAAAAGTCCATGATGTATAAATTACACTCATGCCAGCTCACTGGTGTGTAACGTCACTACCATTGTAGCGTACTATCACTTCTGAATTTGGCACATAAACCTCAGATCTGCTTTAATTGGATTACCTCCAAAACATTTCAGAGTATTTGTGACAGGGTGTGCCTACACCACACTGGTTCAGCAGAGGTTAACCACACTCTGGGGGTGGATGAAGCCATATCCCCTTGCCCCTACTGGCCATGCTCCAGCTGGAAGGAAAGTATAAAAGGGAGTAGCTCAGCTCAGACTGGGCTGGCCACCAACGAGAGAAAATATGTGTTGCAGGTTCCTGCAGGGCAACTGCTGGAGCTCCAGGACACAGAAGTCAGCCGGACTGAGGCTCCAACAGACTCCCAACCAACGGCTGCTGACAGAGGAGAGACAGCTGAGGCCACAAGACTACCAGCCTTAGAAGGATCACCCAGGGATTGGGACTGTGGTAACGGATGACCAAGACTGATCATAAGAACACCAGTTCCCCAGGGCGCCTGGTCTCCCTACCCTGGCCGCCCCACTATCGGGGCAGCCGATGCCCAGAAGGCAAACCATGCAACAGAAGGACTCATGCACCAAGGGGCAGCTGCACTGACTCTGGCTGTGGGGCCACATTGCCCTGGGAGCCAGGGCAGCCGTTGCGTCTTGGGATACTAGGCCACTTGGCCGCCAAATCCCTATTTTGATTCCTCTGCAACCGTCACCCCATGAGAGGGTGTACCTACCCCGCGACAGTACCACACATCTCCCCCCTGGAATAGGACCCAGTTACCCTGCCTATCCCAGGCAGTTTACTGGCGCTTCCACACTCATCAGGTTGATGATATCTGGTACTGGTACCAGGCATGCACACCCAATTCAATAATCCTCTGCCCCCTCAGCCTCAACAAAGTCAATGTATTGTTGTCAAACAAGTATTTTATTGAGATGGAAGTATTGCCACAGGATCCAGAGGCCTATGGGACTTAAATCACGGATGCTGGCTGCAGATGCAATCAGACGGACAACTGGCCAGATTCAATAACTCGTGGAACACTATTAGCCCACCAAAGTGTGGCAGGTAATTAGACCATGCCTATGGGAATAGAAGAAATGCCCTCAAAGTTTTTCTTGTACAATTTCTAATTTAAATTGAACCAAGCCTACAAGTCTGGGCCTCTAATGCTTCTGCCATGCTTGGAGACAGCAGGTAATAAGAGAGGTCAGTTTCATAGACAGTGGAAATGATATTTTGCTTTCTACAAATCAATTAAAAAGTTTACAGCAAAAAGCCTGAATTTTCTGGGGAAACCGGTAAAAGAACATTTGTTTTAATTGTAAATTTTCTCTTCATGGTTTCTACACCCACTCAGCTGAAGCACAGCTGAAACTGGGGCAGGAAGAGCTAGTATGTCTCTTCTTCCTCAGATTCATAATTAGTCTGGAGGCTGTCCTCAACCACCTTCTGGCCATAGCCAGTTAGAACATCCACCACTCTTGGGGGAATTCTACACCACTGCACAAGCACAGAATAAATATCCCCCGCAGATTTTTTTCCCCATAGAATAATTGATTTAGAAAAGCTGAACATGCACAAGTCTATGGGTCCAGATCTAATGCATCCAAAGGTGCCGAGGGAATTGGCTGATGTGATTGCAGAGCCATTTGCCATTATCTTTGAAAACTTGTTGCCATCGGGGGAGGTACCGGATGATCGGAAAAGGGCAAATATAGTGCCCATCTTTAAAAAAGGGAAGAAAGAGAACCTGGGGAACTACAGACTGGTCAGCCTCACCTCAGTCCCTGGAAAAATCATGGAGCAGGTCCTCAAGGAAACCATTTTGAAGCACTTGGAGGAAAGGAAGATGATCAGGAACAGTCAACATGGATTCACCAAGGGTAAGTCATGCTTGACCAACCTGATTGCCTTCTATGATGAGATAACTGGCTCTGTTGATATGGGGAAAGCAGTGGACATGATATATCTTGACTTTAGCAAAGCTTTTGATATGGTCTCTCACAATATTCTTGCCAGCAAATTAAAGAAGTATGGATTGGATGAATGGACTAAAAGGTGGATAGAAAGCTGGCTAGATTGTTGGGCTCAATGGGTAGTGATCAACGGCTCAATGTCTAGTTGGCAGACGGTATCAAGCAGAGTGCACCCAGGGATCAGTCCTGGGGCCGGTTTTGTTCAATATCTTCATTAATGATCTCGATAATGGGATAGATTGTGTCCTCAGCAAGTTTCTGGATAACACTAAGTTGGAGGGAGAGGTAGATATGCTGGAGGGTAGGGATAGGATCCAGAGTGACCTAGACAAATTGGAGGATTGGGCCAAAAGAAAACGGATGAGGTTCAACAAGGACAAGTGCAGAGTCCTGCACTTACTTAGGAAGGAAGAATCCCATGCATTGCTACAGGCTGGGGACCGACTGGCTAAGAATCAGTTCTGCAGAAAAGAACCTGGGGATTACAGTGAATGGGAAGTCAACAGTGTGCCCTTGTTGCCAAGAAGGCTAACAGCACATTGGGCTGCATTAGTAGGAGAACTGCCAGCAGATCGAGGGAAGTGATTATTCCCTTGTATTCAGCATTGTTCCAGTTTTGGGCCCCCCATTACAGAAGGGATTTGGACAAATTGGAGAGAGTCCAGCTGAGGGCAACGAAAATGATCAGGGGGTGGGGGCACATGACTTACGAGGAGAGGCTGAGGGAACTGGGCTTGTTTAGTCTGCAGCAGAGACGAGTGAGGGATGATTTGATAGCAGCTTTCAACTACGTGAAGTGGGGTTCCAAAGAGGAACTGTTCTCAGTGGTGGCAGATGACAGAACAAGGAGCAATGATCTCAAGTTGCAGTGGGGGAGGTCTAGGTTGGATATTAGGAAAAACTATTTCACTAGGAGGGTGGTGAAGCACTGGAATGGGTTACGCAGGGAGGTGGTGGAATCTCCATCCTTAGAGGTTTTTAAGGCCCAGGTTGACAAAGCCCTGGCTGGGATGATTTAGTTGGTGTTGGTCCTGTTTTGAGCAGAGGGTTAGACTAGATGACCTCCTGAGGTCCCTTCCAGCCCTAATCTTCTATAATTCTATGATTCTGATGGGGAGGTGAAGGGAAGCTTCAAGAAGGGTTATGAGACAATTACACCTTTTGCCCACTAGGATGTGGCACCAGAAGAGCAGCCAGCCATGAAGAGGGAGGGGGCAGAGGCTGCCTTCTTCACACCACCCTGGCCATGGGGCTAAGTGAGGAGGGGCATGGGATATAGGGCAGATGGACAGAGTGGGGCACTTGGGACTGCTGGGGAGCTAAATCAGACAGGGCTTCAGAAGGGTTAGTGGGGGGTTGACCGACTGCACAGGAGCTAGTGGAGTGACAATATTAAGAAAGGGCTGAATGGGATAGGGGTGCAGGGCCACATGGAAACAAGAGCAGTTATGCCTCGCTGACTGAGGGTGCAGGGCCATATAGGGACAGGGCGGAGTGGGGGTGCAGAGCCACATGGGGATAGGAACAGATGTGCCTAACTAAATGGGAGGGGCTAGGGGTCAGCAAGGGTCTGCATGGGGAAGGCTTTCCAACTCCCTAACAATCCTTCCACACCGAAAAAAAAACCCTGTTCCAAACTTCTCCCACCCACACTCAACAACCTCCAGGTTCACATCCAGGCTCTTTCCGAGCAATTACTTCCCTCTCTCTCAGCTTCTCTGTTTCCCCTGACTCCTCCAAGCCTTTGTGCTGCTTCTGAGGGGTGCAGGAAATACGTTTCTGTATTGTAGTTTAAATGAATTATTACTCAAAGTTCTGTATTAATATGCCGAGTAAGGAATCTGTTTGTCAAAAAAACATTTCCTGAATCTTTTTTTGTTGTCTGTATTGTTACAGACATACTTGCTGACAAGTAGTTTGAAAATAAATTATCAAAATTGAAACTTCTGTGATTATATTGTGATATTCTGAAAAATAAAATATGTGGAATTTTACAGAATTTTACAATATTGTGTGCCGAATTTTTAATGTTTTGGCACAGAATTCTCCCAGGAGTGATCAACACACACACTCCATTCTTAAAATGAACTGCTCACACACTTTCCACATCAAACTTTCTCCAGTGGAAATCACCATACCTCCACAAAAAAAAAGGAAATGAAAAGAAGCAAAAAAATTCTACACTGAAAGTTTGTGTTTGGTTCTTTCTGTCTCCTGTCTTGTTTTCATTCTCCACTGCAATCTCTTCACCATTCTCTTCTTCTTTTCTTTCTTGTTTTTTCTCCCTTTTATTATTTTCTCTCCTTCTCCCCTGTTGTTTACTCCATTTCCTTCTGTTAATCTTCCCCAGGCCCTCTCCTCCATCTTTTTGTCCTGCTCTTTCCTGTTCTCCTTTCCTCCCATTTCTGTCCCTGATTTCCCGGTCTCTCCCTCTCCAAGCTACCCATAGCTCTTTGACATTTTCTTCCAACCCACAGTTCTCTCTCTCTCTCTCTCTCTCTCTCTCTCTCTCTCTCTCTCTCTCTCTCTTCCAGTCCCATAATTTCTTCCTCCCATCAGCCACTTGCGGCCTCATCTGTTTCCTGGTTCTTACCACCATGGTCTACCCTTCTGCCCATTGCTGCCCTTGCTTGTATAGGCTACTGGGCTCTCCAGCAGGTCCATCTTCCCTCTGCATGTGGACTTGACCCTGCTCTTGCACTGGCTAGAACCTAACACAAGGGCAAGGCACTCCCTCAAGATTACAGAAAGACCATTAATACTGGTATGTGAATGTATGGTGTGCTGTCAAGAGAGTGTGTCCACATGGTGTGCCTACATATAAGAGCCCAATTTGAACACTAGTCTAACTGGAATATTCTCAGAGTGAAGAGTGCACCTACATAAACTTAGGGCACTAGCAAAATTTCACACAGCTCTACCAAAGCCCCCAGGAAATAAGTTTTTCTGAGCAGAAAAACTAGAAATAAGCAGGGTTATTCTATCTACTATCCAAGATTCACAAACCCGGAAATCCTGGACGCCCCATCATCTCGGGCATTGGCACTCTCACTGAAGGACTGTCTGGATATGTGCACTCTCTACTCAGACCCTGTGCCACCAGCACTCTCAGCTATCTCCGTGACACCACTGATTTCCTGAGGAAACTACAATGCATTGGTGACCTTCCAGAAAACACCATCCTAGCCACCATGGATGTAGAGGCTCTCTACACAAACATCCCACACACAGATGGAATACAAGCTGTCAGGAACAGTATCCCTGATGATGCCACAGCACAACTGGTTGCTGAGCTCTGTGCCTTTATCCTCACACACAACTATTTCAAATTTGATGACAATATATATCTCCAGATCAGTGGCACTGCTATGGGCACCCGCATGGCCCCACAATATGCCAATATTTTTATGGCCAACCTGGAACAACGCTTCCATAGCTCTCGTCCACTCACGCCCCTTCTCTACCTACGCTACATTGATGACATCTTCATCATCTGGACCCATGGGAAGGAGACTCTGGAAAAATTCCACCACAATTTCAACAGCTTCCACCCCACCATCAATCTCAGCGTGGACCAATCTACACGGGAGGTCCACTTCCTAGACACCACGGTGCAAATAAATGATGGTCACATTAACACCACCCTATACCGAAAACCTACCAACCACTATGCCTACCTTCATGCCTCCAGGTTCCATCCCGGGCACACCACACAATCCATTGTCTACAGCCAAGCACTGAGGTACAACCGCATCTGCTCTAACCCCTCAGACAGAGACCAACACCTACAAAATCTCCACTAAGCATTCTCAAAACTACAATACCCGCACGAGAAAATAAGGAAACAGATCAACAGAGCCAGACGTGTACCCAGAAGCCTCCTACTGCAAGATAAACCCAAGAAAGAAACCAACAGGACTCCACTGGCCATCACATACAGTCCCCAGCTAAAACCCCTCCAACGCATCATCAGGGATCTACAACCCATCCTGGACAATGATCCCACACTTTCACAGGCCTTGGGTGGCAGGCCAGTCCTCGCCCACAGACAACCTGACAACCTGAAACATATTCTCACCAGTAACTGCACACTGCACCATAGTAACTCTAACTCAGGAACCAATCCATGCAACAAACCTTGATGCCAACTCTGCCACATATCTACACCAGTGACACCATCACAGGACCTAACCAGATCAGCCACACCATCACCGGTTCATTCACCTGCATGTCCACCAATGTAATATACACCATCATATGCCAGCAATGCCCCTCTGCTATGTACATCAGCCAAATTGGATAGTCTCTACAGAAAAGGATAAATGGACACAAATCAGATATACAAAAACCTTTAAGAGAACACTTCAACCTCCCTGGAAACACAATAGCAGATCTTAAGGTGGCCATCCTGCAGCAAAAAAACTTCAGGACCAGACTTCAAAGAGAAACTACTGAGTTTCAGTTCATCTGCAAATTTGACGCCATCAGCTCAGGATTAAACAAAGACTGTGAATGGCTGCAACTACAAACCAGTTCCTCCTTCCCCTTGGTTTTCACACCTCAGCTGCTAGACGAGAGCCTCATCCTCCCTGACTGAACTAACTTCGTTATCTCTAGCCTGCTTCTTGTTTGCATATATATACCTGCCCCTGGAAATTTCCACTACATGCATCCGACAAAGTGGGTATTCACCCACGAAAGCTCATGCTCCAAAATGTCTGTTAGTCTATAAGGTGCCACAGGACTCTTTGCTGCTTTTAGAAATAAGCATTAGAATAAATCATAATACTATTCAGAATAATACAGAAAAAATGTATGAACCAAATAGAATCCTGTGGATTCAAGCTGCAAGAAAGTGACAAGGACAAAAATAACCTAATCTCCTAAACTTTTTCAGTCAACACTCCAGAGGATGTCACAGGCTTTGTATTAGAAAAGATTGAGGAGAAGATGCCTTTAAATACCAGTAACTGAATCTGATTAAGAGCCTGCATCCATGTATCTCCAGAGACTCAGATCTTACCACCTTGAAAATGAGATTAAATAACTTGAAGATCTACCTTGTGATTCTTCTAACTATTGGAAGGAAATTGGAAGAGGCAATGCAGTATTGTGTTTTACCAAACAAATGGAAAAGGCACAGTTGTTCATGCCTCTGCCCCTTTGTTTCCCAAGAAGCAGTCAGACATTATGTTTCCTATTGGACTCAAATAAATCCTTCAGGGGGTTCGCTGGTCACACGTTGGAATATAAATGGAATACACTTGGGGTCCAGCTTCCAGCACAGCTGATGTTGACTGATGCAGTGAGTGTTCAGATTCATCTTCCCTCACCTATAAGTAGCTGTGACCGCTGTATTCATGCATTTCACCTAGATTAAAATAGGGAGAACTTTCCGATGAGTGTTATGTCTTGTGACCCATTATTTTCTGAAGGACAGAACAGGCAACTTGCTATGCTTTTGAAATTGAATTTCTCTCCCCACTCAACTGGCATTCTAGAGAATAATTTTTCTTTCTATCTTTTCTTTTCAATCTTTAGTAACCCCCACATACAAATGTGATCAAATATGCCTTCACGATTAGTGGAATGTGGTGGAATCACAGAATTAGGTTTTCTCAGAATTGAGGGGAAATGAAGTGTTTTGCCTTCTTAATGAGAAAATTGTTTTGGCAATCTAAACTGATGCAGGTTTGCCTTGTTAAGCTTGTATCAGAAGATGGAAGCAAACAAACAATAGCAACCAAGAGATGTCTGAGCTTTCCTCATACATATGAACAGAATGTTAACTATAAGCTTAAATTATTAGGTGCAGTGAGACTCTGCATTCAACAGCGACAGAATCCAGCTGGCCAAGACAATTCTGACTTTGTCCCAACCAAATGTATAATCTCATTAAATGTTTTGTGGCACAAGATCATAATGGGAAAGCAAATCTAACCCCTTTTTGGACTACTGGGAGTTCAGCTGATGGCTATTTTTTACTGCTGACAACCCACTCCTTCCCAGATCTCAAAACATGATTTATTCCACCCACCTACTCCTTACATTCTGTTATTGCCCATCTGGATGCCCCAAACCTGATCTAATTTCTGATCTTCTGTTGTCAATGAGCCTCAGTGGAAATTGGGAGATTTTAGACCCCAAGACAGAAAGATGAGTGATAATGGTGCTCAGTGTCCATTAGACTGAAGAACAGGAATACTGCTGACTAAGTTTCCAGTTTGGGAACTGAATCAAGCCCATTAAGATAAACATTATACCTATTTTGCATTATGCAATGTTTTTTTTACATAACTCTAACAGTTATAACTAGTTCATTAAAATAAGAAGTGCACTTAAAGTTCCTATTATCGCATATTCTTTCTATGTAAACTTAGAAACAAGAAATAATTTTTAAATAATACCTTTTTGCTGGTTGATCTTAATGTACTGCTACATGAAAGAACTGGCCTGTCATTTTTCCCCTCAAAAGCCAGATGTTCCTACTAATCTGCATGGTCTATGACCTTGGGTTCCACTTTCCTCATCATCATTTTCACAAAACTGAAAAAATAAAAAAGGAAAAAGTATTAACATTTCCCACTTGCAAATAATAAATATCTATTGGCAATCTGAATATATTTGTCCTTGGGGGGAATTCACATATCCCTTTCATATTCCTCTTATAGCTAGCCTTCTGTACTTTTGCCAAATATATAACAATTTATAAAAGCAAACACATCATGATTAATGTAATTATTGTAAAATATACTAACATTGTTAATATTAAAATGTTGTAAGATTTAATTAAAAATGTACTTACCAAAATTGGCCTTGGGTGCAAGGACTGCCCTGAGGGTTTAATGCATATCGAAACAGACCCGAATGCCCAAGCCAGTGAAGACTGTGAGTTGATTTCTCTGTGAAGATATCTTGGAACGAAGAGATTTCTTTTGTATTTTATCATCATCTTGCAAGAAGCCACTGATGTAATTATCAACACAAATTTCTCTTTTAAAATATTATTCTGTTATATAGGAGTGAATTTTAGATTTGTTTTATTTTGTTTTTGGTCGTGTGCCTTTTGGGCTTACTTAAATCCTGATCTAAGCAGCTTTCAGATGGGAATGTCAACAACAGGAATGAAAAGAGGAAACAATAAAGCTTCTTACTCAACTAGATGTTTTCTGTTTTGCTTATTCTTATTCATCCCTTTATGGCCCAATCTCATAAATTGAGTAGGACCACTGAGCACTCACAGGAACAAACCCCTTATAACGATGGATGGTTAAAAATGGTATTTCATATGTCTGTGTCTGAAAGTCTTAATTAAGCACACCACTAATTCATTTCCCAAAGTTATTTCACAGCTCGCATTGATGAAATTTGTTATGTGCAATGAGTGCATGAACTTGAACTGTGGGAGGGAGAAAATCAGTAGAGAGAAAAGCACTTTAGTACAATAAGTACAAGATGCATAAAAGACCCCCTAGCTAGAAATGCTGCTACGGCCCAACAGATCTTTATTTAGTTTCTCCTTTGCTAATTGTATCAATAGACATTTCAAAATATGAGCTAAAGATTCAGAATCAGCTTGTATTACAGAGGTGATTGTTATGATGTCATAGTTAGGGCGCATTTTTAATGCAAACCAAAGTGGGGTCTTTGTTCCATTGATTTTATAACATTCAGCTTCCTCCTGTTCCTGCCTCTCATTTGTCCCATTCAACCAGGCATCCACACTCACCCAATCCTGCACCCGTTTTCCCACTCAAACAGACAGGCACCCACAAAGACACAGGCACTTACACTCAATTCATTTCTGTGCTATTCAGTAACAACTGTGATACAGCATGGCCAGAGGGCAGCAGGAGAGTGTTAGCAGGGAGCCTTATTACCTGCAAGGGGAGGAAGGTTTGCTATAGACTAACTAGAGCACCTAAAGCCAATTAGAGCATCAGCAGTCAGTCATGTGATAAAACCCCCTGCTTCAGTCAGACAGTGTGGGAGTTGGAGCAGGAAGGTTTGGTTGGAGCAGAGAGTATTTTGAAGGAGCTGGAACAGAACAGTTTTGAAGAGAGACCAAAAAGAAAGTTTGGAGGAGTGCTACGGAGAGCTGAGAAATCCAAAAAAAAACCCTAGGTAAGGGGCAACTGGTTTATGTAGAAGGAGGGCAAGAAGCCCCTTCACAAGATGAAGGGCAGGAGAGGGAAGTAGCCCAGGGGAAGGAACCGCTAGTTCAAGTGATTCACCACAAACCTCAGGGCCCCTAGGTTGGGACCTGGAGAAGAGGGTGGGCCCAGGTCCCTCCCTCTCCACTCCCCTCCTCAAGGACACTAGTGGGGTAATTAAAATACTGATTCACAGGCAAGCAATGGTGCCCTGAACCTTCCCCAAAGAAGAGAAAGCGTGAGACCCAGCATAACAATACTGGCAATTTGCCACATGATTTATTGGCAGAAAAATGTATGCAGGTGTTGTTGCCAAACTTTAACTGAAAACCAAGATACTTGGTTTCAGACGTACATGGAGTCTGACCGGGATAGAGCAGGATTGCCTTTGCAATCTTCCATTTATCCAATATATGTATATGTGTATATTCTCAATGAGATCCAAGCACTGCATCAACAAGAGTCTGTAGAGTTATATCTAACTTGTAGCTCCATTTCTCAACCGTACTTTTCACTTTACAAAATATGGAATCTACAGTTAAATTCCATGGGTCAGATTTGACATGTAAATTTATATTAATACTCAGAATTTCCTGTAATTTATACTTATATTTAGCTTAATCTTATTTTGCCAAAATGTAGCCAAATACCACCTTGCCTCCTTTACTTGTACCTCTCCCTGCAGCCTCTGTCTGTCCTCACATTGTGAGTTCCTTGGCATCAGGGCCGTGGAACAAAATTTTCAAAGGCACCAAAGGATCAGTTTGGAGCCTTAGTCCCATTTTCAAAAGTAATTCAGAAATTTAACAACCTAAGACTCATGGAAAATCATTGGTACTTAGGCTCCTATGTCACTCATGCACTTTTAAACATGTACATACCTTTTTGTTTGTCCAAAAATACGTAGCACATTGTTGATGCAACCACAAACATATATTCAATAAGAATAATTAATAGATATAGAAAACTTTCTTTCATACAGATTTCTAAAGTTCCTGAAACAAGAGTAAGTCAGACTTTTCTGCAGTTTGAGTTTTTTTATATGTGTATTTTGAAAATGTAGTTCAGTGGCCCTAAATTGTAGTCCTCTGACTTGAAGAAAAGGAGTTTGGAAATGTAAATTCCAGAATCCAGCTAGCATAGAAAATATGTGATGTACATTTGCCAGTTCAGTTAGAAAATATACTTGAAAGCAGGCTGTCCTCTTTTCTTCTAAACAGGAAGCTATTCATAGACTGTTATCTAGCTCAGCCGTATCCAGTGTCTCAAATGTCCAAAGTCCCTGGGTAAGACTAAAGGGGGTAAAAAACAAAGGTGATGAGGCTTTTTTTTAAAAAAAATCATCCAAAACAGGATTTTGTGGTGATGGGGAACTTCAACAGTAGAGACAATCTGTTGGGAAAATAATACAGCAGGGCACAGATTATCCAGCCAGTTTCATGGACTGCATTGGAGACAACTTTTTATTGCACAAGGTGGAGAAAGCAACTAGGGAACAGGCTGTTCTAGATTTGATTCTGACAAATAGGGAGGAACTGGCTGAGAACTTAAAGGTAAAAGGCAGCTTGGGTTAAAGTGATCATGAAACGAGAGTTCACGGTTCTAAGGAATGGTAGGAGGGCAAAGCAGCAGAGTGAAAACAATAGACTTCAAGAAGGCAGACTTTACCAAACTCAGAGAATTGGTAGGCTAAGTTCCCTCTAAACTGTGGGGCTGCACAGCAACCTATTAAGCACCACACAGGTGCTCAGGGCTGCAGCGAGGAGAGATGCTCACGGCAGCCAGCGGAGAGGCGCCCCTCCTCTCACCCAACTCCAGCCTGAACCTGCCGCAGCCCGGGGAAGAGGCGCCTCTCCCCACCAGCCCCAGCCCAGCCCCGGACCTGCAGTGGCCAAGGAGAGAAGCGCTCCTCTCCCGGCCCAACTCAGCCCCGGCCAAGACCTGCTGCAGCCAGGGGAGAGGTGCCTGTCCCCTCTAGCCCAGGTGCTGCTGCAGGGAGAGAGACCTGGGGGAAGTCCTCCTCCTCACTGTAGCCCCAGGGCAGCCTGCACTCCAAACCCCTCATCCCCAGCCCCACTCCAGAGCCTGCACCCCAGCTGGAGTCCTCACCCCACCCCACACCCCAACCCTCTGCTCCAGCCCTGAGCCCTCTCCCACACTTCAAACCCCTCAGCCCCACCCCTGCCACATTAATTTTGTTATGTGCACCAATATGGAGGTGATGTATTATACAACATAACCATATTGGTGCACATACACCTCTACCTCGATATAACACGTCCTTGGGAGCTAAAAAATCTTAGCATGTTATAGGTGAAACCGCGTTATATCGAACTTGCTTTGATCCACCAGAGTGCACAGCCCTGCCCCCTTGGAGCACTGCTTTACCACGTTATATCCGAATTCGTGTTATATCGGGTTGCATTATATTGAGGTAGAGGTGTAATAAAATTAATTCCGCACATGTGTGGGAAAAATTAGAGGGAACATTGTTAGTAGGTAAGATCCCATAGGAAGCATGTCTAAAAAATTCAAGAGAGTTAGCAGTTTTTTAAAGAGACATTATTAAGGTCACAAATGTAATCTATCCCAATGTGTACAAAAGATAGGAAGTATGGTAAAAGACCACCCTGGCTTAACCAGGAGATTGTCAACTACTTGAAACTAAAAAAATTGTCATACAAAAAATGGCACAAAATGGGATTAAACAAGCTAGGAACATAAAGAGTAACAAGAAAATATCTTAAAAATACATTAGAAGCAAGGGAAAGACCAAGGACAAGGTAAGCCCATTACTCAATGAAGAGGGAAAGATAATAACAGAAAACGCAGCAATGGGCGAAGTGTTAAATGCCTTTTTTGTTTCAGTTTTCACCAAAAATTTAGCAGTGATTGGATGACTAATTTTGTGAACATCAGTGTCAATGGGGTAGGATCTGAGGCTCAAATCAAAAAAGAACAAGTTACACATTACTTAGGCAAGTTAGATGTTTTCAAGTCAGAAGGGCCTGATGAAATACATCCTAGAATACTTAAGGGACCAGCTGAAGAGATCTCTGAGACATTATCTATTGTCTTTGAGAACTTGTGGAGGATGGGAGAGATCCCAGAGGATTGGGAAAGGGCAAATATAGTACCTATCTATAAAATGAGGACAACCCAAGGAATTACAGATCAGACAGATTAACTTTGGTATCCAGAAAGATACTGGAGCAAATAATCAAACAATCAATTTATAAGTGCCTAGAAGGGAAAAAAGTGATAAGTAACTACCAACATGGATTTGTCAAGAATAAATCATGTCAAAATAATCTAATATCCTTCTTTGACAGGATAACAAAGGCTTGTGGATGGGGGAAGAAGTAGATGTGATATATCTCAACTTTAGTAAGGCTTCTGATACTGTCTCACATGATCTTCTCATAAATAAACTACCGAAATATAGTCTACATGAATCTACTATAAGGTGAGTGCACAACTGGTTGGAGAACCTACTCAGCGAATAATTATCAATAGTTCACAATCAATCTGGAAGGGCATATCAAGTGGGGTCCCACAGAGATCTGTCCTGGGTCCAGTTCTATTCAATATCTTCATAAATAATTTGTATAATGGCATTCAGAGTACACTTATAAAGTTAGCAGATGATGCCAAGCTGGGAGGGGAAGAAAATGCTTTGGAGGACAGAATTAGAATTCAAAATGATCTTGACAAACTAGAGAAATGGTCTGAAATACATAGAATGAAATTCAATGAGAACAAATGCAAAGTTCTACACTTAGGAAGGAATAATCAATTACACAAATACAAAATGGAAAATGACTGCCTAGGAAGAAGAACTGCAGAAAAGAATCTGGGGATTATAGTGGATAACAAACTAAATATGAGTCAACAATGTAATACTGATGCAAATAAAACCAAACATTGCATGTATTAGCAGGAATGTTGTAAGCGTGACATGAGAAGTAATTCTTCTATTCTACCAAGCACAGATAAGGCCTCAAGTGGAGTCTTGTGTCCAGCTCTGGGCACAGCACTTTTGGAAGAATGTGGGAAAACTGGAGAAAGTTCAGAGGAGAGAAACAAAAACTACTAAAGATCTAGAAAACATTACCTATGAGGAAAGGTTGAAAATATTGGATATTGTTTAGTCTGGAGAAGAGAAGACTGAGGGGGACATAAGAGTCTTCAAGTATGTAAAAGGTTGTTATAAAGAGGAGTATTATAAAGTATTCTCCTTAACTGCTGAGGACAGGCCAAAAAGTAATGGGCTTAAATTGCTGCAAAGGAGATGTAGGTTAGACACTCAGAAAAACTTCCTGACTATAAGAGTAGTTAAGCAATGGAACAAATTACCTAGGGACGTCGTAGAATCTCCATCATTAGAGGTTTTTAAGAATAGGTTAGACAAACACCTGTCAGAGATGGTCTAGATAATACTTAGTCCCGCCTCGGTGCAGGGAACTGGTCTAGATGACCTATTGAGGTCCCTTCCAGTACTACATTTCTGTGGTTATATGATTCTATATTTTCCAAATGAAAATTCAAAAGGAAACCAAAAAAAGGCTCTGAGGAAACTTGTTTCCTTCGGTGGTTAAATCACGATATAAAACTACAATACACAATTTAACACAGGCCATAGAACTCCCCCCCCCACACACATTTTTTAGAGCATATCTATTAGAAAAATTTCCTATCTTGATTTTAAAATTGACAGTGATGGAGAATCCACCACAATCCTTGGTAAATTTTTCCAATGGTTAATTACCCTCACTGTTAAAAAATTGCACCTTATTTCCAGTCTGAATTTGTCTAGCTTCAACTTCCAGCCATCGGATTGTGTTAAACCTTCCTCCGCTAGACTGAAGAGACCATTATAATCAAGCCATCCTTAATCTTTCCTTTATAAAATAAATAGATTGAGCTCCTTAAATCAATCACTATAAGGCAGGTTTTCTAATCCTTTAATCATTCTCATAGCTCTTCTCTGAACCCTCTCCAATTTATCAACCGCCTTCTTCAGCTGTGGACAGCAGAAGTGGGCACAGTATTCCAGCACTGATCACTCCGGTACCAAATACAGATGTCAAATAATCTGTAGACTCCTCCTCAAATTCCCCTGTTTATCCATCCAAGGACAGCATTATTCTTTTGGCCTCAGCATCACACTGGGAGCTCATATTCAAATGATTATCCATCCCCACCCCCAAACCTTTTTCAAGTCACTGCTTCCTAGGACAGACTCCTCCATCATGTGAGTATGGCCTGCATTCTTTGTTCCAAAATGTATACATTTAAATTTAGCTGCATTAAAATGCATATTGTTTGTATGCTCCCAGTTTACCAAGTGATCCATATCACTCTGTGTCAGTGACCTGTCTTCATTATTTACCACCCTTTCCCAATTTTAAGGTCATATGTAAACTTTATCAGTAATGATTTTATGTTTTCGTCCAAGTCATTGGTAAAAATGTTAAAGAACGTAGGGCCAAGAACTGATCCCTGCAGGACCCAACTAGAAATGCACCGACTCAATGATGATTCCCCACTTAGAAGCACATTTTGAGATGCATCAGTTAGCCAACTTTCACTCCATTTTTAATGTGTGCCATATTAAGTTTATACATTTCTTGGGTTTTTTTATCAAAATGTCATGTGGTACCAAGTCAAATGCCTTACCTCAACACTATTACATTTATCAACCGAATCTGTAATCTCATTAAAAAAAAATATCAAGTTAGACAGGATCTATTTTTCATAAACATGTTGATGGCCATAATTATATTACCCTTTAATTCCTTATTAATAGATCCCATATCAGACACTCCATTATCTTGACCAAGATCCATGTCAGGCTAGCAGGTCTATAATTATCCAGGTCATCCCAGTACACTTTTTAAATATTGGCAAAACAATAGCTTTCCTCCTGTCTTCTTACACCCGGGGAATTCCAATTGTCATTGAAAATAAACATTAATGGTCCAGTGAGCTCCTCAGCCAGCTATTTTAAAATTCCTGGATGCAAGTTATTCAGACCCTCTGATTTTAAAATGTCTAACTTTTGTAGATGCTGTTAACATCCTTCTGAGGTGCTAGTGGATTGAAAAGAGTTGTTATATGACATGACTACATCATCTGATTTCCCCAAATACAGAACAGAAATATGTACTGCACATTCCTGCCTTTTCTGCATTATTACTATAATTTCCATCTACTAATGGACCATCACCATTGTCAGGATTCTTTTAGTTCCTACCATAATTTAAAAACTCCTTATTATCCTTAACAATGCTGTCCACAGAGTTTGCCTTGTGTCCCTTTGCTTCCCTTATCAGTTTTCTACAATTCCTAGCTTCTGATATACATTCATTCATTACACTCTTTACAGAGTTTCTCGGGCAAATCAGGAATTGTGCAAGAATTTCAGCTATAACGAAGGCCTACAGGAAAAGAGACAATAACAGCATCTGAAAGCTGTCAGCAGCAGAACTAGTTGTAGGCTCAGGTGTAGAGCATCACATCAAAGGGGTCATACATCTCCTCACAGAACTAACTAAAATTCTAGCAGATCTCCATATTCAGAAAGAGTTACCTCCTGCTGACGTGCAGAGATTTAAAAAATAAAGGGACAGAGAACCAAATGGTAAAAAAAGAGAGGCAGGAAAGGAGAGCAAAAGTGAGTGAACTGCAAAGAGAATAAGAGACAGAAATAAAGATAGAGGAGTAGAAAACACAAGCAGCAAAAGATCTGCATTGGCTACTGCAAGCCCCACTACAACCAATGCAAAGAATTGTGGGGTGCATTTTGGAATTATGACGGAGGTGTATTACAAATGTGCATGTGGTGCCTGTGGGGCTGATGCAATTATAGCTGACCCTTTTCAAGACAAATGTTTTAAATACACAGCTACTGCTATAACTGCCAAACTAGACTCCTTTTTACTTTGCCACTATATGCATACAGACTCATAGACTCCAGGACTGGAAGGGAGCTCGAGAGGTCATCGAGTCCAGTCCCCTGCCCTCATGGCAGGACCAAATATTGTCTAGACCATCCCTAATAGACATTTATCTAACCTACTCTTAAATATCTCCAGAGATGGAGATTCCACAACTTCCCTAGGCAATCTATTCCAGTGTTTAACTACCCTGACAGTTAGGAACTTTTTCCTAATGTCCAACCTAAATCTCCCTTGCTGCAGTTTAAGCCCATTGCTTCTTGTTCTATCAGTGGAGGCTAAGGTGAACAAGTTTTCTCCCTCCTCCTGATGACACCCTTTTAGATACCTGAAAACTGCTATCATGTCCCCTCTCAGTTTTCTCTTTTCCAAACTAAACAAACCCAATTCCTTCAGCCTTCCTTCATAGGTCATGTTCTCAAGACCTTTAATCATTCTTGTTGCTCTTCTCTGGACCCTCTCCAATTTCTCCACATCTTTCTTGAAATGCGGTGCCCAGAACTGGACACAATACTCCAGCTGAGGCCTGACCAGCGCAGAGTAAAGCGGAAGAATGACTTCTCGTGTCTTGTTTACAACACACCTGTTAATGCATCCCAGAATCACGTTTGCTTTTTTTGCAACAGTATCACACTGTTGACTCATATTAAGCTTGTGGTCTACTATGACCCCTAGATCTCTTTCTGCCATACTCCTTCCTAGACAGTCTCTTCCCATTCTGTATGTGTGAAACTGATTGTTCCTTCCTAAGTGGAGCACTTTGCATTTATCTTTATTGAACTTCATCCTGTTTACCTCAGACCATTTCTCCAATTTGTCCAGATCATTTTGAATTTTGACCCTGTCCTCCAAAGCAGTTGCAATCCCTCCCAGTTTGGTATCGTCCGCAAACTTAATAAGCGTACTTTCTATGCCAACATCTAAATCGTTGATGAAGATATTGAACAGAACCGGTCCCAAAACAGACCCCTGCGGAACCCCACTTGTTATACCTTTCCAGCAGGATTGGGAGCCATTAACAACTACTCTCTGAGTACGGTTATCCAGCCAGTTATGCACCCACCTTATAGTAGCCCCATCTAAATTGTACTTTCCTAGTTTATCTATAAGAATATCATGCGAGACCGTATCAAATGCCTTACTAAAGTCTAGGTATATCACATCCACCGCTTCTCCCTTATCCACAAGGCTCGTTATCCTATCAAAGAAAGCTATCAGATTGGTTTGACACGATTTGTTCTTTACAAATCCATGCTGGCTATTCCCTATCACCTTACCACCTTCCAAGTGTTTGCTGATGATTTCTTTAATTACCTGCTCCATTATCTTCCCTGGCACAGAAGTTAAACTAACTTATCTACATATCTACATATCTACATATCGGACTATGGAGAGCTGGAAATGTACAAAACTAATACAAAAAAATCAAGGTTTGAAAGTGAAATTCATGTTACCTAATGTAACACCTAGATCCTTCAAAGGGCCAAATAACTATAAGACTGTTTTGGGTCCCATTTGTAAGCTAACAATTCCACAATTTAAAATATGCTCCTGGGAAGCAAATGGAAAATGACGTGTATGTACTGAATGTTGTAAGACTACCAAAATTTTTGTAGAAGTTTTTAATAAGACATTTCTTTTTCCCAAATTAAGATACTGTACCCAGCTTTTCTCTACTATACATGTTATTTAGCCAAACAGACTGGAAGCTTCATTAGAGAAAAAAGATAAATTGGCAGTTACATTATGTATGCTCTTGTATTATAATGGCCAAACATCAATAAAAAGAAAATGATCGTGCAAATTCCAAGAGAAGCAGTTGTTCCTTCCAGATGTACTGAATATTTTCCTTAAAATGATGAAAAAGAGAAATACTTTACAACAATTCTGCATATCCCAATGGAAGCTCAGTAGAATAATTTAGAGAGATTCATACCTTCTGTATGATCAGACTTTTATTGTCATAGATACTGATATAAATGCTGGACACTGGTTAGTTTGGCCAATTTTTCCCAGAGCTGACCTCAAAAGTGAACACGGGCAAGAAAACATATATATGCATGTCCTAATTACAGCAGAGTTTGCAATTAGAATAGTGCCATCTGACATTGTAATACACCAACAATCATTGACAGACTGAAGACCAGGCCCTAGACTAATTAACCTACCATTCTTATGTGACGTTAAGATTCACATGCCATGACAACCAGGCCCATTTGTCACAAAAAGAAGATGTTCACCAAAGTTTTTTTCAATGCAAATCCTTCCTTGCTACAGTATTTTACAAGCTAAACAGAAAACTGCCTCTCACAACTGTGCTGTTAAATATCTCATATGGCAGCTAGCTAACTTGCTGCTAGCACTAAGGTATTCCACCTTCTCCAGAGGAGAGCTGTGCTGATGGTTTGTTCTTTTAAAACCTGAGTGAAACAAAATCCTTGCACCTCAAAACATATCTTCAACTGTCTAACAAGCTTGTATCTTTTGAAAGAACAATACTATTATCATTTCAGAACCATGCTAGTAAAAGTCCGTAAAATCACTGCAGACATATATTTTGCCCAATATATAGTAACTCACTTTTTGTCTTAACCTAATTAAGCATCTGTTACTTGAAAAGCCTACTATTTTCTTTGACACAGAGAACAGCTGCACCATCCTTATGAGTGTTGAGAAGGGAAGCAAATACATTTATATTTGCTGTAGCAGTCTTCACAAGGAGAGAGGCTGTTGTAGAGATCTCTGAATGGCAAGAATTGATGGGGCTGCTACATCAGACTTATCATCTCTGCAATTTGCCTATTTTACTCACAATACCCTACTATTGACAGGTAAACAAATGAAATGATTATTTCTTATTTTTTAGGTTAAAATTATAGATGTTGAATATAATCCAGAAGACTATTTTGATGTATGTTCTTCTGTTCAGAGTTTCTCTGGTTCTGTTTTATATAGTTAGATTTGACTGAAAGTGTGCAATGTATTGCATCAGAACAAAATATTTTTTCAAATGTGTAGGAATGTCTTATAAGGAGAAGTATTTATATATTATATGTACTGTACAAAAGGAGAAATATAGAGATATTCTTAACAGGACAAATTCTCTACCAGAGTACATCAGTACAAGTCTATTGAAATAATTTGAATTATACCAGTAAATAGAAGGAGAATTTGGCCCATTCTCTCTATAGCATATTTAAGAAATGGAATAAAATAAAATGAGCAATCTTTTCTATTTCATTCATACTGAAGACAAAGTAGAATGCTTTTTTATATGCCACTCCATTCACCTAACAGAAATGTAACTTTAGTTAAATGGTGCCACCTGGTGACACAAATCAGACATGTTGTGAATCTACACCTAATCCAGGGAAGAAAAAAAAAATTATATGGTATAAATCGAGCCCTAGAAAGTCACATCCTAAAAACTGCACCAGCAGAAATAATTACTTGTCCTAGAGAACACTGTGTATTGTGTTATAAATTAGAATATCATGTATACAATAATGAAAAAGAAAAGAAATCAATAGAAAAGAAAATTTTCTTTAACTGAGTTTTGTTTTAGAAACTTTAACATACTATTGTACTAATTTGACCTACAAATTTACCTTAACAGTGAGCTCAACTGTGGGAAAGTGGATAAAAGTTTACACAATGTTCCAGTCACATGTAACAATAAATGTTGGTTGGAAATGGTGCAAAAGGGAGACAGAAAGACTAAGAGAGGCCAAACTAAAAGGCGTACTGATATAACTCAAATATTGTGTTAAGATCATGCCTGGTAAACAAGAGAAGTGTGGACTGGAAATCAGTAAACCAAAATTGGTGTGTCAGACATTAGGACTAATTGGTGAACAAAATAATGAGAAGACAAGCTATTCTGCCCATCACTTCTTTTTGTGATCCATAAAAGAAAAGACTTCGGGAGCTAAATTAGGAGACAAGCAAACACAATTGCTGACTTAAAACAGAATCAGTAGCTGTTTGCCAACAAACCTCTGCAGTGACCTCTACCTTCATGGCTGCCATCTCCACCATCTCTACCCTCTCCCAAGTCCCTGAGGTCCACTACAACACCACTGAGCCTTCATTGTCCTCATCCTGAGAGATGACCTGATGAGACTAGGCCATTGAGAGGGACTCCAATGACATCACCCCCTCCACTGGCTTAGGCTAAATCCCAAACACTACCTGGGATGCAAGACTTTGTCACACACATTCCATGCTCCACATTATGTGTCCTTTTCCTTCCCCACCTTATTTCTTCTCTGTCCTAGTTGTCTCCTTTTTCCTCTGTCTAAGAAGTCTGGCTTAGCTAATCAAGACTGCATATTTTGCAACACAGTTGTAAGCCTGTGACTAGAATGTCAGCTAAAAGCAATGCCCAAAACAGCCCAACTCTGGGCAAATTTGCCAGGTCTCAGAGTGGCTGATAACACCATGTGTTTTTTGAGCAGAAAAGTTGGAAATGAGTGTCAATGCCAGAGACCAGACGCTGCATTTTCTATCTTTGCTGTTCTTTTCTTTCCCCTCTTATGGGTGTTTGTCTTGTTTTTGTCTTTTATAAAACAGACTTTAACAAACACAGTAACAACAACAGTTCCAGCCCATCGCAACTGTTTCTCTTTTCCCTAAAAAGGACAGTTATTACCACCTCTAGCACCACCTAAAACAGTGGTGTGCAAACTTTTCCAGTCGTCCCCCCTCTTGCCATTCATGGAATTTGTTGTGCCCCACGTCCATTACCTGTCACAGGAAACTGGTTTTTTTTGTAAGGGCTCTACCCTGCAGCAGGACTGTGATCCTGCTGTCATAATACCGGGAGTGGGATAAAAATTCAACAATGTGGGAGCCGGTGGGAGTGGGTATTGCCGGGCGGAACAGGAGGAGGATTAAAAAGATAATCCTCCCCGTGCTTCAAACAACACGAACGCCCCGGCCAGCAGCCACCATTATCCAGCCGCCCAGCTCCGAAGGCACTGCCGCCACCTGAAGCAGTGCAAACATAAGGTTGGAATGCCAATTTAAAAAATATTTAGGGTGACCATACATCCCATTGTGGCTGGGACTTTTTTAAGCCCTGTCCCAGCCGTCCCGATTTTTTTTTTCTGATTTGATGAGTTGGCAAGAGCGAAGGGGACAAATGCCCACTTTTGTCAAAAAAGTGGTGTGTGGTGCAGAAGGGGAAAGTGGAGATGCAGGGAGGAGACAGTGTTCCAGCATGGGGAGGGGGGCGTTCCAGTGACTGGCAACATCCTCACCCAGGGGAGGGGATTCTCTCTGGCTGGCTGGCTTTACGAGGGAAAGCACCGCTTCTCTCGGGCCGCTGGCTGCACAGCTGCCCCTGTTCTTCCTGAGTCCTCCGGCCTGTGCTCGCAGGGCCGCATTCCAAAAGGGGCTTTACAGCTGCAGGCCAGACCCTGGGGCCCCCGTAGCCCAGGGCCCTGCAGCCCCTAAAGCCCCTGCATTCCAGGTAACCCTCCCTGCCCGGGGGGGGGGGGGCTTCCCTGCTCGCTCGCTCCCTCCCTCCCTCCCAGAAAGTCCTAAGCACCACTGAACAGCTGTTTGGCGGCAGGAGAAGCACTGGGAGGGAGGAAGGAAGGGAGGGGAAGGAGGCGAAGAAGAGGAACTTGTGCAATGCTGCTGTCATAAACAGATGGTTAAGGGTTAATGTCTCTTTTACTTTTACCTGTAAAGGGTTAACTAGCTCAGTAAACCTGGAACACCTGACAGAGGACCAATCAGGAGACAAGATACTTTTAAATCTTGGTAGAGGGAAGCCTTTGTCTATGCTTTTTTGGGGGTTTTTCTTTATTCTCTCTGGGTTCTGAGAGGGACCAGACATGTATACAGACTCTCCAATTTTCTGAAACAGTCTCTGCTGTTCAATTTAGTAAGTACCAGTTAGAAAGGCGGTTTAGTCTTTTGATTGTTTTCTTTATTTGCAAATATGTATTTTGCTGGAAGGATTGTATCTCTGTTTGCTGCAATTTGTATTTGTGCTGGGGGGAGGATTCTCTCTAGTGTCTATAAGCTGAAAGACCCTGTAACATATTCCATCTTAATTTTACAGAGACAATTTTTACTTTTTTCTTTCTTTTATTAAGAGCTTTTCTTTTTAATAACCTGATTCATTTTTTTTTTATTTCTTGCGTAAGACCCAAGGGGAGGGGGTCTGCACTCACCAGGGAATTGGTGGGAGAAAGAAGAGAAGGGGGAGGAATTTCTCTCTGTGTTAGGATCACTGTCTCTCTCTCAGGGAGAGTCTGGGAGGGGGAGAGAGGGGGGGGAAGGTGAATTTCCTCTCTGTTTTAAGATTCAAGGAGTTGAATCACAGGGATCTCCCAGTGTTACCCAGGGAGGGAAAAATCTGGAAGAAAAAAAAGAGGGGGGAATGGTTTACTTCCCTTTGTTGTGAGACCCAAGGGGTTTTGGGTCTTGGGGTCCCCAGGGAAGGATTTGGGGGCCAGAAAGTGTCCAAAACACTATATTTTTGGGTGGTGGCAAATCTACCATTTCTAAGCTAGTAATTAAGCTTAGAGGGGTTCATGCAGGTACCCCATCTTTTGGACGCTAAGGTTCAGAGAGGGGAATTATACCTTGACATGGTGGTAGAGGTGGGATAGATAGAATCCAAAAGCCAGTAAGTTTAAAAGCAAAAGCCAGTAGGATTTTTTTTTTCTTTTCTCTCTGCTAGCTGTTGGTAAGCAGACAAGAGGGGAGTTTTTAAAACTACAGCCAGAAAACCAATTTTTTTTTTCTTTTCTCCTTTCTGGCTCAGAAAGACTGCCTGAAGGGAGAGGCATTAGGGTTTAACAAGGATCTTTGTTAAACAAAGGGACTCCAGCTGTGAACAGCAGACAATCAGCAAAAGACATTTGCAAATCAATTGTTTTTTTTCTGTCTAACTCTACGGGTATAGTAATAGTTAGAAGTCTCTGTTGCTAAGCAATCCTGAGCTGCAGCATTCCAGGCACTGAGCAGCAGAGGGTGCATCCAGCATAAGAAAGCAGGAGCAATGAGTTCCAAGGAACGGGCAAGACTGGATGGAGAGGCACAAATCAAAGAAGTCGACCATAAGCGAAATATGGAGAAGAAACAAAAAAAATAGAAATAAAAAAAGGAAATAAAGATAAAACAACAAGAGATAGAGAAGAACAAGCCAAAGAGGTGGCCCACAAACGAGAGATGGAAAAGCAACAAAAGAAGCCAGAGATAAAAGAAAAAGAGAGAGAAGAGAGGAAAAAAGAGGGAAAGCATGAACTGGACTTAGCAAAGAATGAGCCAGATGTTCCAGCCAGTCCTAACAACCCTTCTCCAGTTATTGTTCCACATCCCAAGAAATTTCCCACCTACAAGGCAGGTAATGACACTGAGGCCTTCTTAGAAAATTTTGAAAGGACCTGCCATGGGCACGGCATCTCTGAAGAGCAGTACATGATAGAGCTGAGGCCACAGCTCAGTGGACCCCTAGCAGAGGTGGCGGCTGAAATGCCTAAAGAACACATGAACAATTATAAACTTTTTCAAACCAAGGCCAGAATCAGAATGAGGCTAACACCTGAGCATGCCCGTCAGACGTTCAGAGCCTTAAGGTGGAAACCAGATGTGTCATTTACTCGACACGCCTACCTCATTGGAAAGAATTATGATGCCTGGATATCAGGAGCCAATGTTAAATCTCTGGATGAGATGCACCTCCTAATACAATTGGAGCAGTTCTTAGAGGGTGTCCCTGAGGAAATAGAAAGGTACATCCTAGATGGGAAGCCCAAAACGGTAACCGAGGCGGGGGAGATTGGAGCCAAATGGGTGGAAGTGGCAGAAAAGAAAAAAGCTACTGTCAAGGGGAGCGAATATCACAGGGGTCACACCGACAATAAACCCTATACCCGAGGGCAACCCAAGACCCCACCTACAACCCAAGGAAAGCCCCAGACTCCCTATTCTCCCACCTCACCAGTCTCCAGTAACCCAACTCGGCCCAGTGACCAGTCAGCTGGGCGATGCTTTAAATGTAATGAACTGGAACATATAAAGGCCAACTGCCCAAAGAACCCCAACCGAGTGCACTTCATTACACCACCATCACACCAAAGATCCCCAGGCCCAGATGCCTCTCAAATACCCTCAGAGCGAAGGGAAATTTTGAGAGTGGGTGGAAAAAAGGTTATTGCGTGGAGAGACGGGGGCACAAGTGTCAGCTATCCACCAGTCCTTAGTGGACCCCAAATTCATCAACCCAAAGGCCCAAGTGGCAATTTACCCCTTCATGTCACAAGCTGTAGACTTGCCTACAGCTGAACTGCCTGTCCAGTACAAAGGCTGGTCAGGAATGTGGACTTTTGCAGTCTATGACAATTATCCCATCCCCATGCTACTGGGGGAAGACTTGGCCAACCAGGTAAAGCAGGCCAAGAGGGTGGGAATGGTTACATGCAGCCAAGCCAGACAAGCTTCCAGACCCATTCCTGTTCCTGAACCTGAACCATCCACAAGGGCCCTGTCTGTGTTACCAGAGACCCAGACAGAGGTGGTGGACCCGGATCCCCTGCCAATGCCGGCAACAGCCACAGTGTCTCCAGTCTCAGACCCGGAACTGAAAAAGCAACCAGCACCAGAACCGTTGCCAGCACTGAAGCCAGCGCTTGCAAACCCATCTTCAACCCCAACGCCAGAGGGCACCAGCGGGCCTGAACTGGCAGAAGCAGCAAACAACCATACCCAAGAGGCTCAGCCAGAGCCTGAAACACCACCTAGTGCACCAGCGGACAGCGGTTCATCAGCAACGAAAACAACCCCATCACCTACATCGCTTCCAGAGGGACCAAGCCCAAGTCCACAGTCTAAGGAGGAACTGGTGTCTCCAGCCTCCAGGGAACAGTTCCAGACTGAGCAGGAAGCAGATGACAGCCTTCAGAAAGCTTGGGTGGCAGCACGGAGTACCCCACCACCTCTCAGCTCTTCTAATCAATCCCGGTTTGTTGTAGAACAAGGACTTTTATACAAGGAGACTCTTTTTGGTGGACACAAGGAAGACTGGCATCCGCAAAAACAGTTGGTGGTTCCAACTAAGTACTGGGGGAAGCTCTTAAGCTTAGTCCATGATCACCCCAGTGGCCATGCTGGGGTGAACAGAACCAAAGACAGGTTGGGGAAGTCCTACCACTGGGAGAGGATGGACAAGGACGTTGCCAAGTATGTCCGGTCTTGTGAGGTGTGCCAAAGAGTGGGAAAGCCACAAGACCAGGTCAAGGCCCCTCTCCAGCCACTTCCCATAATTGAGGTCCCATTTCAGTAAGTACCCGTGGATATCCTGGGTCCTTTCCCAAAAAAGACCCCCAGAGGAAAGCAGTACATATTGACTTTCGTCAACTTTGCTACCCGATGGCCGGAAGCAGTAGCTATAAAGCAACACCAGGGCTAACACTGTGTGCCGGGCCCTAACAGACATTTTTGCCAGGGTAGGTTGGCCCTCTGACATCCTTACAGATTCAGGATCTAATTTCCTGGCAGGGACCATGAAAGAACTATGGGAAACTCATGGAGTGAATCACTTGGTGCCACCCCTTACCACCATCAAACCAATGGCCTGGTGCAGAGGTTTAATGGAACTTTGGGGACCATAATACATAAATTCGTGAATAAACACTCCAATGACTGGGACCTAGTGGTGCAGCAGTTGCTCTTTGCCTACAGGGCTATACCACATCCCAGTTTAGGGTTTTCACCGTTTGAACTTGTTTATGGCCATGAGGTTAAGGGGCCATTACAGTTGGTGAAACAGCAATGGGAGCGGTTTACGCCTTCTCCAGGAACTAACATTCTAGACTTTGTAAGCAACCTACAAAGCACCCTCCGACACTCTTTAGCTCTTGCTAAAGAAAACCTAAAGGATGCTCAAAAAGAGCCAAAGGCCTGGTATGATAGACATACCAGAGAGTGTTCCTTCAAGGTAGAAGACAAGGTTAGGGGTCTTAAAGGCGCAACAGGCCCATAAGATGGAAGCATCATGTGAAGTGCCATTCACAGTCCAAGAGCGCCTGGGAGCTGTTAACTACCTCATAGTATTTCCCAATTCCTCCCTAAAGCCCAGAGTGTACCATGTTAATTCTCTCAAGTCCTTTTATTCCAGAGACTTACAGGTTTGTCAGTTTACAGCCCAGGGAGGAGATGACGCTGAGCAGCCTAAAGGTGTCTACTACGAAGGAAAAAGTGACGGTGGCGTGGAAGAGGTGAACCTCTCCACAACACTGAAACGTCTGCAGCGGCAACAGATCAAGGAGCTGTGCACTAGCTTCGCCCCATTGTTCTCAGCCACCTCAGGATGGACTGAACGGGCATACCACTCCACTGACGCAGGTAATGCTCACCCAATTAGAACACCACCCTACCAGGTGTCTCCTCATGCCCAAGCTGCTATAGAACGGAAGATCCAGAACATGCTACAGATAATCTGCTCATCTACCAGTGCATGGGCATCTCCAGTGGTTCTGGTACCCGAACCAGATGGGGAAATGCGCTTTTGCGTGGACTACCGTAAGCTAAGTGCGGTAACTCGTCCAGACAACTATCCAATGCCATGCACCAATGAGCTATTGGAGAAGTTGGGACGTGCCCAGTTCATATCTACAATAGACTTAACCAAGGGGTACTGGCAAATACTGCTAGATGAACCTGCCAAAGAGAGGTCAGCATTCATCACCCATGCGGGGGTGTATGAATTTAATGTGCTTCCTTTCGGGCTGCGAAATGCACCCGCCACCTTCCAAAGGCTGGTAGATGGTCTACTAGCAGGATTGGGAGACTATGCAGTTGCCTACCTCGATGATGTGGCCATTTTTTCTGGTTCATGGCCCGAACACCTAGAACACCTGGAAAAAGTCTTTGAACGCATCAGGCAGGCCAGACTAACTGTTAAGGCCAAAAAGTGTCAAATAGGCCAAAACAGAGTAACTTACCTGGGACCCAAGGGAGGTCGAGGAACCATAAACCCCCTAGAGGCCAAGGTGGAGGCTATCCAAAAGTGGCCTGTCCCAAAGTCAAGGAAACAGGTCCAATCCTTCTTAGGCTTGGCCGGGTATTACAAGCGATTTGTACCAAACTACAGCCAAATTGCTGCTCCACTGACCGACCTAACCAAAAAGACCCAGCCGAATGCAGTTAAGTGGACTGATGAGTGTCAGAAGGCCTTTACCCAGCTTAAGGTGACGCTCATGTCTGACCCTGTGCTAAGGGCCCCAGACTTTGACAAACCATTCCTAGTAACCACAGATGCATCTGAGTGTGGTGTAGGAGCACTTCTAATGCAGGAAGGACCGGATCACAACTTCCATCCTGTCGTGTTTCTCAGCAAAAACTGTCTGAGAGGGAAAGTCACTGGTCAATCAGTGAAAAGGAATGCTACACCATTGTGTATGCCCTGGAAAAGCTACGCCCATACGTTTGGGGACGGCGGTTCCAGCTACAAACTGACCATGCTGCGCTAAAATGGCTTCATACTGCCAACAGAAACAACAAAAAACTGCTTCAATGGAGTTTAGTGCTCCAAAATTTTGATTTTAAAATTCAACACGTTTCAGGAGCTTCTAACAAAGTAGCTGATGCACTCTCCCATGAAACTTTCCCAAAATCAACTGGTTAAAAATTGTCCTTCAAATGTAAAAAGTCTTGTAGTTTACATACTCAGTAGTATATGTAACAGTGCATGTGTTGTATTAATCTGTTTATTTTAAAGTTCTAGGAAAAAATCACCGCCAGTGAGGTTCCCCACCGTCTGCGATTTGGGGGGCATGTCATAAACAGATGGTTAAGGGTTAATGTCTCTTTTACCTGTAAAGGGTTAACTAGCTCAGTAAACCTGGAACACCTGACCAGAGGACCAATCAGAAAACAAAATACTTTCAAATCTCGGTGGAGGGAAGCCTTTGTCTTTTTTGGGTTTTTTCTTAGTTCTCTCTAGGTTCTGAGAGGGACCAGACATGAATAAAAACTCTCCAATTTTCTGAAACAGCCTCTTCTGTTCAATTTAGTAAGTACCAGTTAAAAAGGCGGTTTAGTCTTTTGATTGTTTTCTTTATTTGCAAATGTGTATTTTGCTGGAAGGATTGTATCTCTGTTTGCTGCAACTTGTATTTGTGCTGGGGGGAGGATTCTCTCTAGTGTCTATAAGCTGAAAGACCCTGTAACATATTCCATCTTAATTTTACAGAGACAATTTTTACTTTTTCCTTTCTTTTATTAAGAGCTTTTCTTTTTAATAACCTGATTGATTTTTTTTTTATTTCTTGCGTAAGACCCAAGGGGAGGGGGTCTGCACTCACCAGGGAATTGGTGGGAGAAAGAAGAGAAGGGGGGAGGAATTTCTCTCTGTGTTAGGATCACTGTCTCTCTCTCAGGGAGAGTCTGGGAGGGGGAGAGAAGGAGGGGGAAGGTGAATTTCCTCTCTGTTTTAAGATTCAAGAAGTTAAATCACAGGGATCTCCCAGTGTTACCCAGGGACGGAAAAATCTGGAAGAAAAAAAAGACGGGGGAATGGTTTATTTCCCTTTGTTGTGAGACCCAAGGGGTTTTGGGTCTTGGGGTCCCCAGGGAAGGGTTTGGGGGCCAGAACGTGTCCCAAAACACTATATTTTTGGGTGGTGGCAGCTCTATCATTTCTAAGCTAGTAAAGCTTAGAGGGGTTCATGCAGGTACCCCATCTTTTGGACGCTAAGGTTCAGAGTGTGGAATCATACCTTGACAGCTCCCTTGTAAAGTCAGCCAAAGAACGTTACAAGGGAGCATTGCACAACTTTAAACGAGTATGTTCCCTAATGGAGAAGTGATGTAACTTCGAAACAACGATAAGCAGGAGGACGTTAAGTGAGGAGTTACTGTACATGGACCTTTCCTCATGTTAGCAAATATGGTCATAAAAAATCAGGCTGGGTACCTGTGTTGGTAGAGAAGGCCCAGCAGAAAAATATTTTTCAGATATAATAGAACTGTGCCTTTTCCATATCAGTTCCCTTTTCCATAGGGGGACTCCCCTTCCATATAGTGGGAATCTAACCAGAATCCCCCTCCATTTTAGCAACATGCAAATGCCTTAACTGATTACTAGACAGCCTACTTATATAGTCTGATATTCATACAATGTAAGCATGTTAAATGTCAACATTTAACATGTCAAAATGTACATATAACTGCCTGTTTAATCTGTGCAAGTATTTACCAAAACTGCATACACAAATATATCTAATTAGACATTTGTGCAAGCAATTGCAGTAAATGTGCAGCTATGTGAAAAGTAGGAACAAAATGTCTAGTGACGGTGAAGTCCAGACTGCAGCTATCATTTATCAAGACTTTGACCTTGACAGCTTATGGGACATTGTCATTGCTATGACAAAGTGGACCCATATTGCATTCTGGAATGAGAAAATTTTACTTCCTTAAAACAACTCAGTATCTCTGTTGGCACACATGCTTTAATAGCAGTCAACACTTTCTTGGTTGCACTGAACAAAACAGACTCTGACATCTGCAACTGTGAGTAAACAGAAATGTCAGAGTCCTGCACTCTAATCTGGATCAGGACAAAACAAAAGGTAAAATTCTATATAAAAATGTGCATTTTAGTATTTAACATGTGTGAAGTATGTAGGAAAAAACTGTATTTAGAGACTTGAAGGTATTCCTGTTTCAGTGAAAGTGATTCAAGTTTGCTATATTAATGAGCTGGATATAGTGCAATCAGGAAAGCAGTTTAAAATGTTAGATAAAATAAAGATGTTAAAGATGTTGACTAAAGAAGTTTAGATGGAGCTTTAGTCAAGACTAGGTTCAGTTTTCAGGGTTGTATCCTGGATTATTTCCTTTGGTTTTAAAATTTTGGCAGCTTTCAGGACTTTCAAAATTATGAACATATAAATTGACACTGAAGGATATGTTTGCATGACCCTCTGTAAAGAGAAACTACCAGACTTTTCAGTTCTTCCCACAAGGTGAATGGGATTGCAGAGAAACACAATTATGACTGTCAGTCAAACAGTTTCTTGTTTCTTTGACTCAGTACTCACTTTTTTTTAAACACAGGAATTACGCCTTCTCCAAATATTTTTGTTCTTGATATTAGAGGTAGGAATAGAAAAATCTTATTTCAAATACATAAGAACAGCCACATTAGGTCAGAACAATGGTCCATCTAGCTGTGTCCTGTCTTCTCACAGTGGCCAGTGCCAGATGCTTCAGAGGGAATGAACAGAACAGGGCAATTTCAAGTGATACACCCTCATCACCCATTACCAGTTTCTGGCAGCTGGAGGGCTGTGTTGGATACCCACAGCATGGAGTTGAATCCCTGACCATCTTGGCTAGTAGCAATTGATCTAATTTTTTTTACACAGTTATACTTTTGGCCTTTATACCATGGCAATGAGTCCCACAACCTAACTGTGCATTGTGTGAATACTTCCTTTTCTTTGTTTTAAGCCTGCTGTCTATTAATTTCATGGGGTGACACCTAGTTCTTGTGTTATGTGAAGGCATAAATAACACTCTCCTATTCCACTTTCTTCCTATCATTAACAATTGGATTTAACATTGACTGAGATTTAAGCAGGGATTATTTGAGCAACCAAATACCTTAAATGGCTAGCTTCCCTGATACTACACTACACTTTGATAGACCAGCATCAGGTTGGATCTTCAGTCATTATCTCCAATTAGATACGTTTTGGCCATTATCCTCTGACAACCACCATGTCTGACTTCACTTTGCTTGGACAGAAGAGGATATCCTGACATCAGCCGGAACTTTGGGACCAGTTTTCAAGAACTGAAGAGCTGTATGGTGAAGTCTGCTCCATGACAGTGTTCCTATGCAATTACACTATTCCCAACACCTCCATACACTCTACAGCCAAGGAATGGGATATTCTCTGCTTAATTCATCATTCAGTGAACAGAGACATACAATACACAGCTGTCAGAGCAAACCTCTCAATGAACTAGCTAGTGAATTGCTGATTATGGCTTTTTTGCACGTTTGCAAGCCATCTGTTCTGTCCTAGCTCTTGTATATTTCTGTAAACTGACATCTGGCCCCATTTTCTGGATGCTATTTGCATCAGAAATGTTATCCAGTTGTGGATGAACATAGATTCATGATTATCCTTAGTTATGCTGTTATCACCACCAAAATTTAGTGTTTACTCACGGTGCCAATGAGAGGCTTAAGGGCCTGGTCTTTGACTACTGTCCATCTACAACAAACGTCATTAATTTTCGATGCACTGGGCAAACTGATACTTGAAGGCATACTTACTTTAAATCCACTAGTGTTAATTGTCAAGTATTCATTGGTACCTTACAAAGAAGTACAATTCTATTTAGAAAAAAAATTGCATCTTTGGACCTAGCATCACCTCAAATCCTGTTCACTGAATACAGCCCTTATGTCTTTTTCTTTGCCCAGTACTGGACCAATAGCTCCTGGCTGTAGGAAATTTATAATAGCTTGTGATGGATCTATCATTTTTTCTTTTATCTTAAAAAAATTAAACGATGAGACAGATATGGCACTGATGGTGACTGGCAACTGACCATTTGTAGCCAAATATGGAGACTCTGTGTCCTAGTGGTGGAACAGACTTGTGTGTCTGAAGATTTTCAGGAGCTGTGAGGCAACCAGAAGAAGTAGAGTAATCTTCTTGTCCCTTATTGCACCTAAAGAAAGACGACTGCCATAGTAAGTACCTTGAACAATAACATCTGCTGCTGCTGCTGCTGCTGCTGCTGGCTGGTTTACTATTTCTGTATTGTTGTGGGTAAAACAAAATGATCAGGAGCAGCATGGAGGCTTATCCTGGAAAGCTGGAATTTGAATGAGTTAGATTCTTAAGAATTTATACCAGAACTCTGCACAGAAGTTCTCCATTTAAGGGAAGTCCAATTTATGGGTCCTTTGGAGGTCATGTGGTTGAAGGTTCAGCATGCAGCGACAGTGACCACTGAACTCCATGCTGATACAAGCGTTACATTAAAGGAAGAATCTTCTAGAGTTTTTCACACCAGATTTATCTTAGGGAGAAGTTTGAAGATTCTTAATTCTGAGAGAAAATCCTTCAGTTTTTGCATACACTTAAAATGGCTCTGGATACAAAATGAGAATGTACTGGGAACACACACTAACTCAAAAGTTCTCATTCTATTTTGCTAATAATTTTTATTGATTTTTTTCCAGAATAATATACATAGAAGGAAAAAACAATATCAAAGGAAAAGAATCAGAAGGCCAAAAGAATATAACAGAGGACATGCCAAGAGAGTCTGTATTTCTGTGGCCCAAACACAAAAATAAAACCTTACAGCTTTACATTCACCAAAAGCAGGTGGAAGGGGTTGTAGATGTAGTGTGTCCCTTTACCAGTTACATATGAAAATGGAAAGAATTCTCAGCATAAGTATTGGCAACACAAAAACTTGGAAACAGAACACAAGAGAATTTCTGTATGGAGTAGTACTGAATAGTACCAAGGTCAAGTAATAATGCATAAAAATAATGCATCTTTGCTTTTTACAAACCATAAATGTGAGGATGCAGGATTGTATGTGATAACAATAATGATAGTATGGAAAGTAAAATTAGTAGTGAAACAGGCAAAAACAAGGGAGGATAGTATAACTATATGCTATACCAACAACTGTACCTTGTTCTACAGTTCAGACTACCTCCCTTCCTGTCCTGTGTCCACTTTTAAAGCCAGGATCAGAGAGTGGCTTAAAACTTTCCTTAATCAGGAATAAAAACATATTGTATTAAAATGTATGTTGGTTCCACATCCCAATTATTCTCAATATCACCCAATGAATCTTAAGCATATTAAGATATGTAAAGTAAGCCAAGCTGGAAAGCTGTATCAAAGATGTATGAGATATCTTTGGGATGCCCTTCAGAGAATTCATCTAATTGCAAGAATTAAGGATGAATTACTCAAAAAATTGTTAATGGTAGCAAACATCCGTAATGTTGCCTTAGCATACAAAAAACACTGGAAAAGATTAATACATTAATTAATGTTAATAATAATAACCAAAACTGATATAGATGAGAAAGTCAAATGTACAATATTTCTCCCTTAGTTTCTCCAGATTTTTGACAGTGACTGTCTAATCAAATTATTGGATGTTCTAACCCTTATCTTTATAGTCATCATTTTAGACACATTTAGGAATTATTATGTTCTCAGACAAACAGTCATTAATGCACCTGTTTTTCCATTCCAGAGAGTACTTCAGCCTTGAGGAAATATCATCTGAGATTCTCATTTTGTGGCCCATTCCTGATATGTCGCTATCTACCTGTGAGGCACTGCTGAAATTTCCAAGGAATCTGACCTTTCCCACTCATTTTCAGTCTTTGTACTATGCACCAGAAAAATTTTCTTGGGACTGGTTCTTGATATGACTCTCTTCCCTGTATCTATGACTAACGTCTACTACACATCATCAAAATGAAAGCATTATACAGCTAATATAAATATGTTCTCCAATCTGAAAATGGTTCCTCCTCTTTGGGAGCTCCCCATTCAGCTAAAGAATCCATTAAATACAAGGAACAGTTGAAAGGGGCACGCCATTATCACTAGATTGTAAAACAGCAGCCTTGATGATCTAGTGGTTATGATGCTAGTCTAGGACTTGAAAGACATGGGTTAAATTCCTTGCTCTCCCACAAACTACCTATGTGACATTGGATAAATCACTTAATCACTTTGTGCCTCATTTTCCCATTTATAAAATGGGGATAACAGTATGTCTCAACTCCAGAGGGGTCTTGTGAGGGTATATTTGTTAAAGATGTTAGGTGTTCCTATGGTCAGGGGGTCACATAAATACCTCAGATAGATAACCTAAACTTGGATGTGCAGGTCACAAAACTAGGAAGCAGAGTGATGAAACAATATGTATAAAATATTCTCAGTAGAGAGATCCCTTTACCCTTTGCATTGTGAGAAAAAAATATGTAATAGTCTAAAGGTGGATTTTCTAATCACACAGCTAATAAGAATTTATATTAAAAGTAGCAGTAGCTCCCATTAATAACCATGTATCTGAAGAAGTGGGTATTCACCCACGAAAGCTCATGCTCCAAAACATCTGTTAGTCTATAAGGTGCCACAGGATTCTTTGCTGCTTTTACAGATCCAGACTAACACGGCTACCCTCTGATAATTAATAACCATCTTGATTGTAATTACCAGGAAAGAAAGAGAATTATCCTTTCTACTCACAATTAAAATACCACAGAAAGAATAATAAAAACTAATAGTATCTCTACATATGACTTTATATTGCATTAATCTGACCCTTTTACAGTACTAACTATTGCAAATTACAAAACATACAACTAATTAGGTGAAGATTTTTCAGGGTAAGTAGGGCACCTATATTTCTACAATTATTTTTGCCATTGGAATAACTGTCCTAGTTATGCAAAAATAAATAAATAAATAATCAGGTTATCACTATGGCTATGCTTGTGTCATCTTTGCCAACTATATCTAGTGAATGGAGAAATTATCCAAGTAAAAAAGGTCTAAATAAATACATAATACTTTGTGTGTCCCTAGAGATTTTCACTGCATTTTAAAAATAATAATTATCTCTCACACTATTTCTTTGAACTAGGTAAGGGATATTGTCAAGCTTTCTCGAGTGGCTCATGAGCATGAGTGACAACCTCAGGTCAGACTGTCAAGAAGCAGGGCACAAACCCCAAATTGGTTTTATGTACTATAATTAGATTTCACCAATCGAGAAGAGTCAACTCCACAAGACCTATAGCATGCTCTCCAGGGAGTCACAGACAGTCTCCTTGGGCACTCCGGTCTATCTTGGCACCCAGGCAAGCCTGCCTTTGTGATAGATGGTCACTTAAACCCAAAAAAATCATAACAGTTTTCAGGTTACTCCCAGTCCCAAAGGACCAGTATTCACCCCAGGACAGCAGCACCCACATCTCTCACCAAAGACAACACTTGTAGCCAATCCTGTCAAAAACTAACTAAAGATTTATTAACCAAAAAAAGAAATAAAAGAGTTACTTACAAGATTAACGCAGGTAACATATACACACAAATGAGTTACACTCTTAATTCCAAAAGAGAGTAGAATCTTCCATAATAAGCACACTCTACATGCTCTTTAGGGCTAATCCAGGCAAAAGAGCTTAGTGATTCTTGCCACTTTAGAGTCCAAGCAGAAAAAGGAACCCAGTTTCTCCTTGTCAGGGATTTTTACCCCTTCTCCCCAGAGTCCAAGATGATGTGATGAATTCATGCACAGGTCTCCTCTTCCTAGAGGGCGTGAGGAATGCAATTAACAAAGTCTTTGTTCTTTGATGTCTCACAATGGCTCATTTGGTTTCAAAAGCTTTCTCGTTAGACAGCACCTAACATCTTCTGTAGGAAGCCAGCCTTTGCAATAGTGAAGGCTTCTCCCCTATTTGATGAGCCAGGATGGGTAAGAAATGGGTAGGTAAGTCCCTAGCCTCTGTGTGTCAGAGAGTGGTGATGGACGATAGGAGAGAGATCGCTTGATCATTACCTGTTAGGTTCACTCCCTCTGGGGCACCTGGCATTGGTCACTGTCGGTAGGCAGGATACCGGGCTGGATGGACCTTTGGTCTGACCCAGTATGGCCACTCTTATGTTCTTATGAGTTACATAGTTACAGAGGTTTACAGTGCAAACACTGAATGTAACCTTATGCCATGGGCTACAGAAGTTATAAATGAAATTAACGCATGCAGCATCTGACAGGAATTTCATCAGGTCTAAACATTAAAACGTTCATATCAATTTAACATCTATTCTAACAGTGCTAACATATAGGCTAGCCAGATTGGTTTACAGCCATGCAATTGTCACTGTTCAGTTAGACCTGGCGCCTTGTCATGAGCTGATACTGGGTCTGCCAGCAACACAGATATATATAAGGATCACTTCATTTCCTATTGAAATTCAGCCTCCTGTTCAGTGGGACACGGCATGTTTAACACCACACGTGAATATTTAATATAAGTTGCGGTAAAGTGAAGAACACTTTATCCAACTGAAATTGCAGAGGGGATTTACACAGGCAGAACGTAATTACTTAAACATTTGGCCAAGAAACTGGGTTTCTCACCCTTACTCTGACAAAATGTGCCATGGGATCCATAATAACAAGTGAGCAGGTTCTCAGTTTTATGCTGTTGAAAGGGGGAATTAATGGATCTGTTGTTTAGGGATTTGGGGGTAGGATTTTTTAAAGGTACGGCATAAATGTTTTTAACATGCCTACATGATTTAGGACTAGCCTAAGTCCAGTTTTCATCACCTAAGTCTCACTGGCTTTCAGCTGGAGTTAGGCACCTCGGCACTTTTGAAAATCCCACTAGGGTGTATCTACACAGCAAGTGGCAGCCCACAGAAGTGCATCTGAGAGCATGAGTCAACAAACTCAGTCTTGCAGGGCTCACGGTACGGCAGTACAAATAGCCATGTAGATGTTTAGGCTCAGGCTGGAGCTTGGGCTCTGAAGCTCACCCGCTCCCTGGCCTTCAGAGCCTGAGCCTCAATGTCTACACAGCTATTTTCAGCACTGTAGCATGAGTCCTGCGAGACCAAGTCTGTAGACCTGGGCTCTGAAACTCACTGCTGCAGGCTGTGCAGATGTACCCCTAGATGTCTATCTGCATTTTAAGGTGCCTAAACACCTTTTAAAATCTGGTTTCTATGTTCCTAAATCATTTTTGAAAAAGAGAACACAAGAATGGCCATACAGGGTCAGCCCAATGGTCCATCCAGCCCAGTGGTGCCAGAAACTTCACAGGCAATGAACAGAACAGGACCATATCGAGCGATCCTTCCAGAAATGTAAGCACTTTAAGAATTTTTAGCCAAGAACCAAAGCTCAATCCTACCAATACTAAGCAACCCTTAAAAACTAGGCCTGATTTTCAGAAATGCTGAGCACCCACAAAGCCCACTGAAGCCAACTGCACTTATTGATGCTTTCAAAATCAAAGTGTAAGGACTAAAATTGTCAAAAGCTTAAATTATAAGGTGCACAACTTGACACTCCCTCCTCCAATTTAAAGGGACACAATTTTCAATATCCTACACCTAGCAAGGGCCATTGTGCCTTGGGGTGGGGGGAATCATCCCTGGGGGACAGTGCTTTCTGCCATCCTGACCCTATAGGGCACCACTAAGGAAGGATAGTTTGAAATTGGCAAAGGCTGCCCAGTAAATGCAATGAATCTGCACATTTCCAGCTTAGAGCCTGCAACACAGGAGAAACTATAATTCCCAGTGTGCCATCTGGTGCCTTGTCCCCTGCGATGTGCTGACATATCTTTATGAATCTGTGATACACAATTTATGTGGTATCTATCTGGTTATGGTCTCAGCATTAGAAAGAGGGAAGTTCTTACCTCACCATAGCCAGAATGACACTCACAACATTAACACCCCCCATTTATCCAAATACCCCCACCTACCCAAAAAATAATTGAAACAAACAAACAAAACCTACACCAAACACAGTTTTTGCCCTGAAAAGAGAGAACAGTCAGAGACTCCATTAAATCCTCTACGGTCTTCGCTATTACTATTGATTTTATATGGCAGGTGTACAAAACTCTTAACGCAGAGAGCTGGATAGTGTTAAAATGCCAAATGGATGGGTATAAATTACTAAATCCAGTCTGGAAATCTTAGCATGAGGAAAGAGTCACTCTTGTGTCACCTGATGCAATACCAACTGAAATCAATGGATGTCTTTCCACGATTGGATCCTTAGTAGTTGGAAAATGTACTTTACTAGAGCTCTATTAATTCACTGTCAGCAATGACCTATGCAGCAAAACTACATGGTATTTCCATTTTCCATTCACTATTCCATCATGCAAAAAAAGTATGAAAAAAGAAGAGAAATTACAGTATCGCAACACATACAAAAGGAAAAACTAGAACACAACCTGTATGGAAGATGGAAGACAAGTTCACTTCATATACTTAAGGGAAAAACTAAAAGGATAAATTCCATTTCAGAGCTTAAATACAGTGTAACTTTTAGAAAGTCCATGTGTCTTTCACTGAATTATTAAAAAACTATAGTTCCAGGCTATTAAAACTGAATCTCAGTCCACTGAATCCAGCTATTTAGTTCACTGGATACAACAACACAGTAAAGTTAATCACCATTACACACAACTGAAACTTGATTCCAGCAGAACATCATCTTCTCCTCTAAAATGTAATCTGTGTAGATGTCTATTTTTTAAATGATACACATAAAACATCAAATTCCAGCTGTTTCTTTTGGATTTGATTCCTTGGACTCTTAGTCTCTGACAAGTAGCAAGAACAGATCTAGAAATGGCAGCTCTGAGAAAGATCTTATCAGACAGTGAACTGCCTCAAGTGAGAGCAATTCCCCATGGGGCCAAGACTTCGAAAGCTTTCCAGTTTCCTAGCAAACAAAATTTGCAGATTTCCAAATTTCACTGAATCTTTAAACATAAAAGCATTTGTCACTCTGGCCCCTTTCTCTAACACGTTTCCCTTCTGTGGCAGCCACTGCATAAAGCTGGCAGACAGCAAGCACCTAGCACAATGGGGTCTGGCTCCAGGACTGAGGCCTCTAGGTGCTCCCACAATACAAATAATAATAATAAAAAAAAAATTTTAAATGTATGTACTCAGTCCTGCTAACTATGCTCTTTTATACCTAAAATCAAGCAGATCTATTAATTGACAATCAGGTTTTACGTTCCATACCCCCTTGTGTCTAGATCAGGATTTATCCATTTGAACATCTTCCATTTTCTATGAATTAACCATATTATTGAGATACAGACCCTGATATTTCCATAGCCTAATCTATTAATGTGAATGGATGTGCTGCTGAAAGGAAATCTTGAACTCCTGTTTTAGCACTATGGCTAGTTGAAACCTGTACTGCGGGGCAGCAGGTTTGTATAATTTGGTGGTGCCCAGAACAGGTCCAAGTCCTACCCCCTCCCCCACTTCATACACACACACCTGCCTAAGGCTCTGGGAGGGAGTTTGGGTGTGGGCTCTGGGAGGGAGTTTGGGTGTGGGAGGAGTTCAGGCTCTGGGAGGGAGTTTGAGTGTGGCTCTGGGCTGGGGCAGGGGGTTGGGGTGCAGGAGTGGGTGTGGGCTCTGAGAGGGAGTTTGGATGCAGGAGGGGTGAGGGGTTGGGCTTCAGGAGGGAGTTTGGGTGCAGGGTGCAGGCTCGGGGCTGGTACAGGGGCTTGGGGAGAGGGGTGCGGCATGTACCTTGGGTGGCTCCCAAAAGCAACCCACACATCCCTCTGGCAGCGGCTCCTAGGCAGGGGGGCGAGGGGGATCTTCACATGCCACTGCCTGTAGGCACCACCCTCACAGCATCCACTGGTCACAGTTCCCAGCCAATGGGAGCTGCGAAGTCAGCACTTGCGGCAGGGACAGCACGTGGAGACACACACACACACCCTAGGGCCACAGGGACGTGCCAGCTGCTTCCAGGAGCAGTGCAGAGTGAGGCTGGGCAGGTAGCCTATCTTAGCTCCGCTTGCGCTGCTGGTGGCAGCAGACGGGGGCCGCCAGGCCCTTTTAAATCACCCGGGGGTAGCAGACGGGGAAGAGAATGCTCCAGGGGAGGCATGCGGGAGCGGCAGGTGGGGCCGGGAGAGAGACCCAGCCCCGAACATTGCTGGAGCCAGGCCGATAGGCCCTGAATATTCCTGGAGCATGGGCACCACAGGCTCATGTAACTTGCCACCCTGGTACTGCAGCCAGAACAATCCCAGAGACCATGTGCAATTGCTGGGATAGCATCAAAATAAGTTTACATTGGTACTAAAGTCACTGGGAACCCATATGGTTTCTCATAGGTAAGCATGTGATATCTGAGTGCAGCTGGTAGTAGAAAGAAAGTATAGCCGTAACATCACTCATATCATATAGTAATGTGATCTATGATACATTATATGCAATGTGATACTTAAAGATCTTTGTACCATTCTGTCAGAAAAAAATTACCCCCATTAATCCCCATTATTATAAAACTAAAAATGAGTACTAATGTTGATATAATAAAATTAAATTAAGCTAATAAATATATATAAGAATGTTTTTTAAAAATCAGTGTTACCACAAGAGGTCACTCTAAACTTTATATAGTGCAAGGACTTGCCTATTTAGATTTAAACATCGCAAAATGATTTATTTTCAAGTGTATTTCTTTCCTCCAAGAGTATATTTACAGCAATGAAATTGTAAGTCAATTACCTATTGGAAAAAGCACCACACAAAATATAATCTACTACACAAATGATCATTAGTGTATCATCTCACAACGGGACAGACGTGAAAAGGAAGTCCATTTAGGACTTTCCTTGTCACTTCACATGCTTGTGAAAGCTAAGATGTAAAGATCATTTCCATGGGTACAGAATGCTGCTATGCTTTAACCATGATGTGCGCTCAGATTAGCTGTATTGGATTCCTTCAAAGAATTACAGTGGGAGAAAGTCAGAGAGAAGAACGCAATGTTATTGCATTCTTAAGCCTGGCACGGATCCCTACAACATGTTGAGTTACCACCTTTGTCGAACATGGTTTTCAACAAAATCTAAAGATGGGAGCCACCTTCTTGGATTTGATTGCCACTTATGACATGGTTTGGCACAGAGTCCTTTGGTTTAAACTCTCCCAAGTTACACTGTGTTGTGTGGTCCAGGTAGTACAGCTCTTTCTCCAAAACAGGTGCTTTCTAGTACACATGAGCAACTGTTGTAGCTCTTGGAAGTTTCAGCTCAACAGCCTTCCTCAAGGTTTAGTTTTTTCGCTGATACTGTTCAACGTGTACATCAACGACCTGACAGCTACACTGTCATGCAAATTTATCTAGGCCAATGATATCTGCTTCAGCTACCAAGCTCAGTCCTCAGAAATTGATGAGGTCTTGAATGATTATATGAAGCTCATGGCAGACTATTGTAGGCAATGGTGCCTGCAGCCATGCTTTTCCAAGATGATTTCTAGTGTATTTTATCTGCATAATGCAAGCACAAGCCATGAGTTAAACATTTTCTTCAATGGCCACTGTCTACAGCATGGGGGAGGGATAGCTCAATGGTTTGAGCATTGGCCTGCTAAACCCAGGGTTGTGAGTTCAATCCTTGAACCATTTAGAGGTGGCCATTTAGAGATCTGGGGCAAAAATCTGTCTTGGGATTGGTCCTGCTTTGAGCAGGGGGTTGGACTAGATGACCTCCTGAGGTCCCTTTCAACCCTGATGTTCTATGATCCAAGCCTGGTTTACCTTAGCATGACATTGGATAGATCATTATCATACCACAACCACTTGATAAGGACAGCAGCCAAAGTCAGCACTTGAAACAACCTGCTCAGAAAATTGGCTAGTATAATCAAGGATATGAGCATTCGGATGCTTAGAACATCAGCCCTTGCCCTCTGCTATTCGACAGCAGAGTACTGTGTTCCTATCTGGCGTCACTCATCTCACAAGAGGCTGGTCTATGTAAGCTTAACAAAGCTATGTGCATTGTTACCAAGAGTTTACCAAATGCCAATGCTGCAAATACTTAGTAACATAGCACTACCCCATATTCGCCATGAGAAGGCCTCTGTCATGCTGCTGGCCAAGATCCATGAGAACCATGACCTGTCTTTGTACGGAGACCTCTTAAACCACCTGCCAGCTCACCTTTCTTCTAGATGCCCTTTATGGTCATTTATGCCACCACAGGACATGACAGCGGAATCTTCATGACAACAATTGTTAATCACTCTCTCCTCACTGACTCAACCATCTGTCCACTATCTCTGAACTGGTTTCAAACAGGACAGGGCATCTGTGTGGCTAATCTCTTTAAATAGGGTTTTTCTAATGACCCGTGATACAGCTGCAGTCAACTTCAGACTGTCACATATTCTTGACAAGTGCCAACTGACTTATTTTGATGGCAGGCTACCAACTCTCCATCTGGTTGATGATGGTGCCACCAAATGGCTGGGCCTATTGAACTTATGCTGAGAGACTATCTCCTGTATAATAGGTATACCACCCTCATGACCAAAATATCTGCAAATCCTGTCCAAAAACAGAACTGTTCCTGGAGGAATATTTTCCAGGACTTTCTCCTGTCCACTTGTAAATTACCCAGTGATTGTGCTGTCACCATTTCTACTCCACATCTACTAGAGCTCACCATTAGGAGAATTTTTCCTGACATTCAATCTACATTTTTCTTTGTTTAATTTAAAGGTAGAAACACTTAGATACTGTAAAGATAAGGGCATTTTACAAAACTAGGGGCTTGGCTACACTGAAGAGTTGCAGCGCTGGTAGTGGGTTTACAGCACTGCAACTTACTCACCGTCCACACTTACAAGGCACATACAGTGCTGCATCTCCCTGGCTGCAGTGCTGGCTGTACTCCTACTCTGCCTGGGGTATAATGATTGCAGCACTGGGGATGCAGCGCTGCTCCGCAAGTGTGGCCAAAGCACTGTAATTGGCCTCCGAGGTATTTGGAGGTATCCCAGAATGCCTGTTCAGCCACTCTACTGTTTTGTTGTGAACTCCGGGCTCCCGGAGCTGCTTATCTAAAAAACAAACACAGCTCATTTGCTCGAGCAGAGGCAGGCATGGGGATTCCTTTGGAATGTTCACAGTTTGCTTGAGGAGAGAAGCAACATGGTGGGGGGGGAAGGGGAGAGTCCATTTTGGAGCAGCTGCTTATCTGGTCTGAAGGCTATTTGCATTTAGTGAATAAGAGAGGGTGGGGGAAGGGGTTGAAACTTTTAAAATGATTGAAGGTTGGTGCTGTGTATCTTCCAGTCCTTAGAACTTGCAAGGCAGGGAACTGACACAGGGTCAGCTCCAAAAATCCACTCTCTCTGTCTCCCCCACGCTCCCTGTCACACTCCACCCCACCTCCCTCTTTTGAAAAGCATGTTGCAGCCACTTGAACACTGGGATAGCTGCCCATAATGCACCACTCCCAACAGCGCTGCAAATGCTGCAAACGTGGCCACACTGCAGCGCTGGTAGCTGTCAATGGGCCACACTGCAGCGCTTTCCCCGCACAGCTGTACGAAGACAGCTGTAACTTCCAGCGCTGTACAGCTGTAAGTGTAGCCATACCCTAAGAAAGAAGAATGGATAGATGTTAATAACACAGCACTTTGGGGCGTGGGGTGAGTTTGGTGAATATATCTTGGGAAATGCATTGGCATTGGGAGGAGATGAGGAACATACTTGACTTTGATGTACTACTTGAGATAAAACTGGTGGTAAAGGAAGGAAGGTAGGAAGGTAGTATTTCCTTGGCAGGCATACAGTGAGCATGCCCTCTGTGGTATTTGCTGCACACTTTGGTAGAGAGTCAATAAACAGTCCAGACAGTATCAGTCATCTGGGAATGGGGGCTGTGCATGAAGAACACCTATGTAGCTATGGGACCAGCTATTGGTTGAATACTGATCAGGTGTAGAGGGATATAGTTTTTCAAATCCCTTCTGCAGACAGACCTGCAACATGCAAATTCAAAGGGCAGACAGAGGAGACTTTGACATGAGTTTCATTGGACTGCTGGTGCTCAAGGATTTGCAGGCAATAGGAGCTCCTTCAGAAATGTATTGCACCATTCAAGGAAAAAAATTCACTAAATAGAGACAGTGGGACAGAGAGCTGGAAGCAGCAAGGTGATTGTGTCTTTCTGGTGAGCTGCAATATGACTAGTTATATCCATGCAGAGCTCATTGTTTCTTGATTGTTATTGTGAATTAGTCTAAAGCTCTAAAATTGGAAAAAAACCAACAATCAACAAATGAATGTATTTTGGGGAAACTGTGAAAATCATTTTTCTTTCTAAAGCTTTTTCTTTTTCCCTTTAGCCTCTGTCTAAAAAATATGGTTGTTCTTTTTCCTTATTCTCTTTGTCACCTCACACCCTGCCTGCCTTTAGGCTTTCTTCTCTGATTAGTTGTAGCTAAATTAGCCCCCATCATATTGCATGCATAGTTTGAGTTATTACTTTACAGTTAGCCACATTAAATTTCATTTGCCATTTTGTTGCCTAATCACTTAGTTTTGTGAGATCTTTTTGAAGTTCTTCACAGTCTATTTTGGTCTTAATTATCTTGAGCAGTTTAGTATTATCTGCAAAGTCTGCCACCTCACTGTTCTTTCCCCTTTCTCCAGATCATTTATGAACAAGTTTAATTGGATTGGTCCTAGGACTGACCCTTGGGGAACACCACTAGTTACCCCTCTCCATTCTGAAAATTTACCATTTATTCCTACCCTTTCTTCTCTGTCTTTTAACCTGTTCTCAATCTATGAAAGGATCTTCCCTCTTATCCCATGACAACTTAATTTACATAAGAGCCTTTGGTGAGGGACCTTGTCAAAGGCTTTCTGGAAATCTAAGTACACTATGTCTATTGGATCTCCCTTGTCCATATGTTTGCTGACCCCTTCAAAGAACTCTAACAGATTAGTAAGACATGATTTCCCTTTACAGAAACCATGTTGACTTTTGCCCAACAAGTTATGTTCTTCTATGTGTCTGACAATTTTATTCTTCACTATTGTTTCAACTAATTTTCCCAGTACTGACATTAGACTTACTGGTCTGTAATTGCTGGGATCACCTCTAGAGCCCTTTTTAAATATTGGCGTTACATTAGCTATCTTCCAGTCACTGGGTACAGAAGCCAATTTAAAGGACAGGTTACAAACCATAGTTAACAGTTCTGCAATTTCACATTTGCGTTCTTTCAGAACTCTTGGATGAATGCCATCTGCTCCTGGTGACTTGTTACTGTTAAATTTATAAATTAATTACAAAACCTCCTCTAGTGACACTTCAATCTGTGACAATTCCTCAGATTTGTCACCTACAAAGGACTGCTCACGTTTGGGAATCTCCCTAATATCCTCAGCTATGAAGACTGAAGCAAAGAATTCATTTAGTTTCTCCGCAATGAATTTATCGTCTTTAAGTGCTCCTTTCATATCTCAATCGTCCAGAGGCCCCACTGGCTGTTTAGCAGGCTTCCTTAGAAAACATTTTGTTTTCTGTACTTAGAAAACATTTTGTTATTACCTTTTGAGTTTTTGTCCAGCTGTTCTTCAAACTCCTTTTTGGCTTTTCTTATTACATTTTTACACTTAATTTGGCCGTGTTTATGCTCCTTTCTATTTACCTCACTAGGATTTGACTTCCACTTTTTAAAAGATACTTTTTTATCTCTCACTGCTTCTTTTACATGGTTGTTAAGCCACGGTGGCTCTTTTTTAGTTCTTTTACTGTGTTTTTTAATTTGGGGTATACATTTAAGTTGGGCCTTGTAGCAGGGTGCTGGTGCAAGGCATATAATTATCTATTCCCCCAATCAGGGGAAATAGATTGGGGCTGGGGAGAAGTCTAGTACCTGGCCTTTAGAACAGGCTGCAAGTGTGGGCCTGAGGCTTCAAAGGCTATAAAGGCTGGCTGGCAGCCAGAAGCGGGGAGATGGCCTGGTGAAGGTCAGTCTCCAGGCTGAGGGCAGACTCTGGGTAGGAGAGGAGACTGTCAGGCCTGCAAGCTCTGTAAACAGTATATCGCTTGGTGGTGGGAGAACTTGTGTAAATAAAGCGATGGTTGTTGAAGAAGAAGAAGCCTCTCTGTGCTTTAGTGGGGCAGCAGAGGGCCTCAGGAAGAGGGGCGGAGAGAGGACCTTGTTACAGACCTCTATTATGGTGTCTTTGAAAACTGTCTATGCAGCTTGTAGGGATTTCACTCTAGTCCAGGGTTCAGTAACCTTTTAGAAGTGCTGTGCCGAGTCTTCATTTATTCACTCTGATTTAAGGTTTCACGTGCCGGTAATACATTTTAACGATTTTAGAAGGTCTCTTTATATGAGTCTATAATATATAACTAAACTATTGTTGTATGTAAAGTAAATAAGGTTTTTAAAATGTTTAAGAAGCTTCATTTAAAATTAAATTGAAATGCAGAGCCCCCCGGGCTGGTGGCCACGACCTGGGCAGTGTGAGTGCCACTGAAAATCAGCTCACGTGCTGCCTTCAGCACCCGTGCCATAGGTTGCCTACCCCTGCTCTAGTCACTGTACCTTTTAATTTCTGTTTAACTAACCTCCTCATTTTTGCATAGTTCCCCTTTCTGAAATTAAATGCCACAGTGTCGGGCTGTTGAGGTGTTCTTCCCACCACAGGAATGTTAAATGTTATTATATTATGGTCACTTTTCCAAGTGGTCCTGTTATAGTTACCTCTTGGACCAGATCCTGTGCTCCACTCAGGACTAAATCGAGAATTGCTCTCTCTTGTGGGTTCCTGTACCAGCTGTTCCAAGAAGCAGTCATTTAAAATATCGAGAAATTTTGTCTCTGCATTTCGTCCTGAGGTGACATGTACCCAGTCAATATGGGGATAATTGTAATCCCCCACTATTATCAAGTTCTTTATTTTGATAGCCTCTTTAAGAGCTCTTAGCATTTCATCATCACTATCACTGTCCTGGTCAGGTGGTCGATAATAGATCCCTACTGTTATATTCTTATTAGAGCATGGAATTACTATCCACAGAGATTCTACAGAACATGTGGATTCATTTAAGATTTTTACTTCGTTTGATTCTACATTTTCTTTCACATACAGTGCCAGTGCCACTAAACCCTTCCCTCCCGCCCGCACGACCTGTTCTGTCCTTCTGATATATTTTGTACCCCGGAATGATTGTGTCCTATTGATTTTCCCCTCTCCACCAGGTTTCTGTGACTCCTATTATATCAATATCCTCCTTTAACACAAGGCACTCTAGTTCACCCATCTTATTATTTAGACTTCTAGCATTTTTTCCACCACTTTAAAAACTTGTCACTGTTTATTTGTCTGCCCTTTTCTGATGTGTCAAATTCTTTTTCATGTGAATAAATGAATAAAAACTGGCCATCAGGAAGTTTAGGCTTGAAATTAGACAAAGGTTTCTAACCATCAGAGGAGTGAAGCTCTGGAACAGCCTTTCAAGGGGAGCAGTGGGGGCAAAATACATATCTGGGTTCAAGACTAAGCTTGATATGTTCATCTGCTCTGGCCCATACTTTAGTCTCTTCCATTCTCTCCTCCTGACTAGAACCTAGAGAATCTCTATCAATAGACTCTCCTCTAAGAGAAGTCTCTGTCTGATCCATGTGCTCCTTTCTCAAAGAACTGGAAGGGACCTTGAAAGGTCATCGAGTCCAGTCCCCTGCCTTCACTAGCAAGACCAAGTACTGTCCCTGACAGTTTTTATTTTATTTTATTTTTTGTTTTGGTGTGCCCCAGATCCCTAAACGGCCTTCTCAGCAATCAGCTTTCCCCCATCTCTTAGTTTAAAAACTGCTCTGCAACCTTTTTAATGTTAAGTGCCAGCAGTTTGGATCCACTTTGGTTTAGGTAGAGCCCATCCTTCCTATATAGGCTCCCCCTATCACAAAAGTTTCCCCAGTTCCTAATAAATCTAAACCCCTCCTCTCTACACCATCGTCTCATCCACACATTGAGACTCTGAAGCTCTGCCTACCTACCTGGCCCTGCGCATGGAACGGGGAACATTTCTGAGAATGCCACCATAGAGGTCCTGGATTTCAGACTCTTTCCTAGAAGCCTAAATTTGGCCTTCAGGACGTCTCTCCTACCCTTCCCTATGTCACTGGTACCTACATGTACCACGACCACCAGCTCCACCCCAGCACTACACATAAGTCTATCTAGATGCCTCGAGAGATCTGCAACCTTCTGTCACAAACAGATACCTAAGGGTTAATGTCTCTTTCACCTGGAGCACCTGACCAAAGGCCAATCAGGAAACCGGATTTTTTCAACTTTGGGTGGAGGGAATTGTGTGTCTGGGGTCTTTGTTTTCTGGCTGCCTGCTTTCTCTGAGCTTTGGAGAAGTAGTTCTGTTTTCTAATCTTCTGTTTCTAAGTGTAAGGACAAAGAGATCAGATAGTAAGTTATATGGTTTCTTTTCTTTGGTATTTGCATGAATATAAGTGCTGGAGTGCTTTGATTTGTATTCTTTTTGAATAAGGCTGTTTATTCAATATTCTTTTAAGCAATTAGCCCTGTATTGTATCACCTTAATACAGAGAGACCATTTGTATTTTTTCTTTCTTTTTTATATAAAGCTTTCTTTTAAGACCTGTTGGAGTTTTTCTTTACTTCAGGGAAATTGAGTCTGTACTCACCAGGGAATTGGTGGGAGGAAGAAATCAGGGGAGACCTGTGTGTGTTGAAGTGGCTAGCCTGATTTTGCATTCCCTCTGGGGGAATAGGAAAGTCCTTTTGTTCCAGGACCGGGAAGGGAGAGGGGGAGTCACTCTGTTTGGATTCACAGAGCTTGTGTCTGTGTATCTCTCCAGGAGCACCTGGAGGGGGGGGAGGGAAAAAGGATTATTTCCCTCTGTTGTGAGACTCAAGGGATTTGGGTCTTGGGGTCCCCAGGGAAGGTTTTTCAGTGGGACCAGAGTGCCCCAAAACACTCTAATTTTTTGGGTGGTGGCAGCAAGTACCAGGTCCAAGCTGGTAGCTAAGCTTGGAGGTTTTCATGCTAACCCCCATATTTTGGACGCTAAGGTCCAGATCTGGGAATAAGGTTAAAACATGAGTGGCAGCCGGTGGGAGATAGACAGAATCCAGAAGCCAGTAAGAATATTATATTTTTCTTTTCTCTGCTAAGGGCTTTTTAGCAGAGAGAAACAGTTTGGTTTTAAAAGGGAACCAGAGAGAATTTTTTTTTCTGCTCTCTCTGGCAGTTTGTGGCTTGCATGTTAAGCAAGAAACCATTACCAGACTATTAACAGTCTTTTGTCACACAATAGCACTCCCATTGAGAGTCATACCAGCACTATATAAATGCAAATAAAGTGGTTTTTCAGGTTTACTTAACATTGAAGATTAGCTAAAGGCACTGTTGCTAGGCAGCCTTCAGGAGGCAACAGAGAACCTGCAGTTCAGAGGATAAACACCGGAGGGCACCCCAACACAAGAAAACAGGAATCATGACTTCTAAGGCAAAAATGGAGGCCGAAGACCATTTCAGAGAAGCTGAACACAGGCGACAACTGGAAATAAAACAAGCAGAGATGGAAATAAGAGAGAAAGAAAGAGAGGCAGCACACAAAAGAAAACTAGAAGAAGAAGAGGTGGCCCACCGCCGAGACATGGAAAAACACCAAAAGGAAATGGAAAAACACCAAAAAGAAATGGAAAAACAACAAAAAGAAATGGAAAAACAACAAAAAGAGTATGAAGAGAAGGAAAAACAGAGAAAACATGAACTGGAGTTGGCAAAAGCTGGGCTGCATGTGCCAGCCAACCCTAACAACCCGGCGCCAATTATTGCTCCACAGCACAGGAAATTTCCCACCTACAAGGCAGGTGATGACACCGAGGCCTTCTTGGAAAATTTTGAAAGAGCCTGTCTTGGGTACAGCATCCCCGAAGACCAGTACATGGTAGAATTAAGGCCACAACTCAGTGGGCCTTTAGCAGAGGTGGCAGCTGAAATGCCTAAGCAGCAAATGAATGACTATAAACTTTTTCAAACCAAGGCCAGATACAGGATAGGGATAACCCCAGATCATGCCCGTCGGCGTTTCAGAACCCAAAAGTGGAAACCAGAGGTGTCATTTCCCAAACACGCCTACTACATTGCAAAAAACTATGAGGCCTGGATAACAGGAAACAACATTCAAACCTTGGAAGAACTGAACCTCCTCATACAAATGGAGCAGTTCTTGGATGGTGTTCCTGAAGAGATCACACGGTACATACAAGATGGAAAACCCAAAGATATCGCTGAGGCGGGGGAGATTGGAGCCAAATGGATGGAACTGGCAGAAAGCAAGAAAGCTACTGTCAAGGGGAACGATTACCACAGGGGGCACACAGACCATAAACCCTACAACCGAGGACAGCCAAAGACCCCACATACCACCCAAGTAAAGCCACAGATACCCTACCCTTCAACCTCACCAGTCTCCAGTAACTCACCTTGGCCCAGTGACCCATCAGATGGAAGATGCTTTAAGTGTAATGAACTGGGACATATCAAGGCCAACTGTCCCAAGAACACCATGCGAGTGCAATTCATTACACCACCATCACACCAAAGATCCCCAGGCCCGGATGCCTCTCAAATACCCTTGGAGCGAAGGGAAAATTTGAGAGTGGGCGGAAAGAAGGTTACTGCGTGGAGAGACACGGGGGCACAAGTGTCAGCTATCCACCAATCCTTCGTAGACCCCAAATTCATCAACCCAAAGGCCAAAGTTACAATTTACCCCTTCATGTCACAAGCTGTAGACTTGCCTACAGCTCAACTGCCTGTCCAGTACAGAGGCTGGTCAGGAATGTGGACTTTTGCAGTCTATGACAATTATCCTATCCCCATGCTACTGGGGGAAGACTTGGCCAACCAGGTGAGGCGGGCCAAGAGAGTGGGAATGGTTACCCGTAGCCAAACCAGGCAAGCTTCCAGACCCATTCCTGTTCCTGAGCCGTCCACAGAGGCCCCGTCTGTGTTACCAGAGACCCAGACAGAGGTAGTGGACCCGGATTCCATGCTTACCACTGAAACAGCCACAGCATCTCCAGTCCCAGGCCCGGAACTGGAACAGCAACCAGCACCAGCAATTGCAACCCCATCTTCAAACTCAACGCCAGTGGGCGCCAGCGAGCCAGAACTGGCAGAAGCACAAGACAGCCATACCCAAAAGGCTCAGCCAGACCCTGAAATACTCTCAGGTGCACCAGCGGAGAGCGGTTCACCAGCAACGGAAACAATCCCATCACCTACATCGCTTCCAGAGGGACCAAGCCCAAGTCCACAGTCTGAGGAAGAACTGGTGACCCCAGCCTCAAGGGAACAGTTCCAGACTGAGCAGGAAGCAGATGACAGCCTTCAGAAAGCTTGGGCGGCGGCACAGAGCACCCCACCGCCTCTCAGCTCTTCTAATCGATCCCGGTTTGTTATAGACCAAGGACTTTTATACAAGGAAATTCTTTCTGGTGGACACCGGGAAGAATGGCAGCCGCAAAAACAGTTGGTGGTTCCCACTAAGTACCGGGGGAAGCTCTTAAGCTTAGCCCATGATCATCCCAGTGGCCATGCTGGGGTGAACAGAACCAAGGACCGGTTGGGGAAGTCCTTCCACTGGGAGGGGATGGGCAAGGATGTTGCCAAGGATGTCCGGTCTTGTGAGGTATGCCAAAGAGTGGGAAAGCCTCAAGACCAGGTCAAGGCCCCTCTCCAGCCACTCCCCATAATTGAGGTCCCATTTCAGTGAGTAGCTGTGGATATTCTGGGCCCTTTCCCAAAAAAGACGCCCAGAGGAAAGCAGTACGTACTGACTTTAGTGGACTTTGCTACCCGATGGCCAGAAGCAGTAGCTCTAGGCAACACCAGGGCTAACACTGTGTGCCTGGCCCTAACAGACATCTTTGCCAGGGTAGGTTGGCCCTCCGACATCCTTACAGATTCAGGGTCTAATTTCCTGGCAGGGACCATGGAAAAACTGTGGGAAACTCATGGGGTGAATCACTTGGTTGCCACCCCATACCACCATCAAACCAGTGGCCTGGTGGAAAGGTTCAATGGAACTTTGGGGGCCATGATACGAAAATTCATCAACGAATTCTCCAATAATTGGGACCTAGTGTTGCAGCAGTTGCTGTTTGCCTACAGGGCTGTACCACATCCCAGTTTAGGGTTTTCACCATTTGAACTTGTGTATGGTCACGAGGTTAAGGGGCCATTACAGTTGGTGAAGCAGCAATGGGAGGGGTTTACGCCTTCTCCAGGAACTAACATTCTGGACTTTGTAAGCAACCTACAAAGCACCCTCCAACACTCTTTAGCCCTTGCTAGAGAGAACCTAAAGGATGCTCAGGAAGAGCAAAAGGCCTGGTATGACAGACATGCCAGAGAACGTTCTTTCAGGGTAGGAGACCAGGTTATGGTCTTGAAGGCGCAACAGGCCCATAAGATGGAAGCATCATGGGAAGGGCCATTCACGGTCCAAGAGCGCCTGTGAACTGTAAACTACCTCATAGCATTTCCCAATTCCTCACTAAAGCCTAAAGTGTACCATGTTAATTTTCTCAAGCCTTTCTATTCCAGAGATTTACAGGTTTGTCAGTTTACAGTCCAGGGAGATGATGCTGAGTGGCCTGACGGTGTCTACTACGACGGGAAAAAAGACGGTGGCGTGGAAGAGGTGAACCTCTCAACCACCCTGGAACGTCTGCAGTGGCAACAAATTAAGGAGCTGTGCACTAGCTTCGCCCCATTGTTCTCAGCCACCCCAGGACGGACTGAACGGGCATACCACTCCATTGATACAGGTAATGCTCACCCAATCAGAACCCCACCCTACCGGGTGTCTCCTCATGCCCAAGCTGCTATAGAACGGGAGATCCAGAACATGCTACAGATGGGTATAATCCGCTCATCTACCAGTGCATGGGCATCTCCAGTGGTTCTGGTACCCAAACCAGATGGGGAAATACGCTTTTGCGTGGACTACCGTAAGCTAAATGCGGTAACTCGTCCAGACAACTATCCAATGCCACGCACTGATGAGCTATTGGAGAAGTTGGGACGTGCCCAGTTCATCTCTACAATAGACTTAACCAAGGGGTACTGGCAAGTACCGCTAGATGAACCTGCCAAGGAGAGGTCAGCATTCGTCACCCATGCGGGGGTGTATGAATTCAATGTCCTTCCTTTCGGCCTTCGAAATGCACCCGCCACCTTCCAGAGGCTGGTAGATGGTCTATTAGCTGGACTGGGAGAATTTGCAGTTGCCTACCTCGATGATGTGGCCATTTTTTCAGACTCCTGGCCCGAACACCTGCTCCACCTGGAAAAGGTCTTTGAGCGCATCAGGCAGGCAGGACTAACTGTTAAGGCCAAAAAGTGTCAAATAGGCCAAAACAGAGTGACTTACCTGGGGCACCAGGTGGGTCGAGGAACCATAAACCCCCTACAGGCCAAGGTGGATGCTATCCAAAAGTGGCCTGTCCCAAGGTCAAAGAAACAGGTCCAATCCTTCTTAGGCTTGGCCGGGTATTACAAGCGATTTGTACCAAACTACAGCCAAATTGCTGCTCCACTGACCGACCTAACCAAAAAGACCCAGCCGAATGCAGTTAAGTGGACTGATGAGTGTCAGAAGGCCTTTACCCAGCTTAAGGTGACGCTCATGTCTGACCCTGTGCTAAGGGCCCCAGACTTTGACAAACCATTCCTAGTAACCACAGATGCATCTGAGTGTGGTGTAGGAGCACTTCTAATGCAGGAAGGACCGGATCACAACTTCCATCCTGTCGTGTTTCTCAGCAAAAACTGTCTGAGAGGGAAAGTCACTGGTCAGTCAGTGAAAAGGAATGCTATGCCATTGTGTACGCCCTGGAAAAGCTACGCCCATATGTTTGGGGACGGCGATTCAAACTACAAACTGACCATGCTGCACTAAAGTGGCTTCATACTGCCAAGGGGAACAACAAGAAACTTCTTCGTTGGAGTTTAGCTCTCCAAGATTTTGATTTTGAAATTCAACACATCACAGGAGCTTCTAACAAAGTTGCTGATGCACTCTCCCGTGAGAGTTTCCCAGAATCCAGTAGTTAAAAAGTGTTCTTAAAATGTAAAAGTCTGTTAGTTATATACTTAGTAGTATATGTAAAGGTGCATGTGTTGTATTAATCTGTTTATTTTCAAGTTATAGAAGGAAATCGCCGCCAGTGAGCTTCCCCACTGTCTGCAATTTGGGGGGCGTGTCATAAACAGATAGCTAAGGGTTAATGTCTCTTTCACCTGGAGCACCTGACCAAAGGCCAATCAGGAAACCGGATTTTTTCAACTTTGGGTGGAGGGAATTGTGTGTCTGGGGTCTTTGTTTTCTGGCTGCCTGCTTTCTCTGAGCTTTGGAGAAGTAGTTCTGTTTTCTAATCTTCTGTTTCCAAGTGTAAGGACAAAGAGATCAGATAGTAAGTTATATGGTTTCTTTTCTTTGGTATTTGCATGAATATAAGTGCTGGAGTGCTTTGATTTGTATTCTTTTTGAATAAGGCTGTTTATTCAATATTCTTTTAAGCAATTAGCCCTGTATTGTATCACCTTAATACAGAGAGACCATTTGTATTTTTTCTTTCTTTTTTATATAAAGCTTTCTTTTAAGACCTGTTGGAGTTTTTCTTTACTTCAGGGAAATTGAGTCTGTACTCACCAGGGAATTGGTGGGAGGAAGAAATCAGGGGAGATCTGTGTGTGTTGAAGTGGCTAGCCTGATTTTGCATTCCCTCTGGGGGAATAGGAAAGTCCTTTTGTTCCAGGACCGGGAAGGGAGAGGGGGAGTCACTCTGTTTGGATTCACAGAGCTTGTGTCTGTGTATCTCTCCAGGAGCACCTGGGGGGGGAGGGAAAAAGGATTATTTCCCTCTGTTGTGAGACTCAAGGGATTTGGGTCTTGGGGTCCCCAGGGAAGGTTTTTCAGTGGGACCAGAGTGCCCCAAAACACTCTAATTTTTTGGGTGGTGGCAGCAAGTACCAGGTCCAAGCTGGTAGCTAAGCTTGGAGGTTTTCATGCTAACCCCCATATTTTGGATGCTAAGGTCCAGATCTGGGAATAAGGTTATAACACCTTCGCACCGGGCAGGCAAGTCACCATATGGTTCTCCCGGTCATCACAAACCCAGCTATATATGTTTCTAATGATTGAATCTCCCATTACTAACACCTGCCTTTTCCTAATGACTGGAGTTCCCTCCCCCTCAGTGTGAGAGGATCATCTGGAAGGAGGGTCCCAACTATGGGAAGGTTTCCTCTGCTCCCATTGACTGCTCTCCTTCCCTGAACCTTTCATCCTCCTTAACAGCGCAGGGGCTGTCTGACTGGAGGTGGGACAAATCTACAGTGTCCCGGAAAGACTCATCAACATACCTCTCTGCCTCCCTTAGCTACTCCAGTTCTGCCATTCTGGCCTCCAAAGCCCATACTTTCTCTCTGAGGGCCAGGAGCTCCTTGCACCAAATGCAGACATACGCCACCCGCCCACTGGGCAGGTAATCATACATGCTGCACTCAGTGCAATAAACTGGATCGCCCCCAATCTGCTGCTGGCCTTCTGCCTGCATTCTCTCCTACAGCTACCTAGATTAATGATCAGGTTTTTGTTTAAATCAAAAAGATTTGATTATAATTTAGGTTCAAGGTTTTAAAGAATGGCAAACATACCTCGCCCCCTTCCCACTCCCCTTCCAAACTCCCTCTTGAAACTCCGTTAGCCGCCCCTGTTCGCAAAGTAGATTGGGACAAGAAGTCTGGTGAGACTGAGACTGAAGGTGGGGAAGAGACACTTTGACTGGGAGTTGGAGGTGGGAGATTGGGACTGCAGGAGCGAGACTAGAACTGGGCAAGGAGACTGGAATTGGCACTGGAAGTTGAGGAGAGGAAGGGAAGACTGGGATTAGGTGTCATGGAGTAGAGACTGGACTCAGAGTAGCTGAGGGAAATGGGGTAGCATCTGCCTGTGTCATAATGCATTATCATAATGCATACACACAGGGGGGAAAATTAAGATTGCATGGGCAAATTTAACAGTTTTTGTGTATAATATAGAATATATATTATATAAGGAAGCCCAACTGGTGTTTTCTATCTCTAATGTCTATGATTTATGACCATCTGGCATGCATCCTTGATTAATTCATGTTCTACATCAGTAGGAGATAAGGACCAAAACCAGACAACTACACAAGACCCAGATGCAGGGGCTCAGACAGGACAGAACAACAATAAGAAATACCTTCTTGACTTCTCTAAGACCACTGAGCTGTCTCTCCAAAGGGGCCCTCTATGAAGCCCTCACTTCAGCTCCAATGAAAAATAAAACCTTGACAACACCTACGTAGGATAATAAAAGCAAGATGAAAAAGGACAAAACAGCATACAGACCACATGTAGTGTGGTTCATTAAAACACATTCATGTGATTCTGATATCCAACAGGTCTCCAAAGTACAAAATCATAACAGAACAAACTATAATGAAGGCCTAGGAGATATCATTGTTCAGTTCAGTGATTTCTCTTACCAGTTCTCTGTCAAAAACTTAACAAGTACAGTTGTGTGCAACTCAATGTTTGGGGCCCAGTACTGTTTCCACTTAAATCAATGGTGCTGTGAGCACAGGAGTGGGCCCTTAATTATAATCCTGGATTAAACACGTTGTTTGAACAAAGGGGGTAAAAACTATCCTTAATTTAGGTGGCATATATGGGCTAAAGATGTTAACATAACCTTGTCACTGTCTAACATTAAACAGTATTAAACAAGGTTTGATATAGCCTGCTTGCTGCCTGCTTACTGCCATGGCAAACACACCATGACAAACACACTGTTAAAATCCTTTTAACCTTTGTGATAGACCCAGACCAGTGGGGTACAGGAGCCAGAGGAGAGGAAGTGTGTGTGAGGAGCTGGGAGCAAGAGGCAAAAGGAGCTGAGAGTGAGAGGCTGTGCTGCTGTTAACAGACACCAGGAGGAAGGTCCTGTGGTGAGGATAAAGAAGGTGTTTGGAGGAGGCCATGGGGAAGTAACCCAGGGAGTTGTAGCTGTCATGCAGCTGTTACAGGAGGCACTATAGACAGCTGCAATCCACAGGGCCCTGGGCTGGAAACCGGAGTAGAGGGCGGGCCCAGGTTCCCCCTAAACCTCCCAACTCCTGATCAGACACAGGAGGAGTTGATCCAGACTATGGGAAGATCACTGAGGTGAGCAAATCGGCCAGTAAGCGCAGGACCCACCAAGGTAGAGGAGGAACTTTGTCACAACTGGTGTCAGCGGTGTGATTTGGTGTGCACAGCGTGGCAGAAGAAGGAGGGTGATTAAAAAAAAAAAAGGTAGAGGGTTTATTTTTTTTTCACCACAATGGATGACTTAGTATGGCATTGATACAAGCTACGGCGGCCCAGCAGGAGGCTACCCATGTCCAGGCAGCTGCCCAACAGGAGGCAGTGCGGCTGCAGCAAGAGACTAATCGCCTGCTGATGGACCAGGCTTCTCAAGACTGGGCTATGTTGCGGGAACTGGTAAACCAGGTAAAGACCCTTACAGAGCTGAACCGCGGCCATGATGGGACGCAGATCATACAGGCCAGCCATTGGCTGCAGAAAATGATGCGGGAGGATGATACAGAGGCATACCTTCTGGCCTTTGAGAGGACAGCTCTACGGGAGGCCTGGCCTCGAGATCAGTGGTCTGGCATCCTTGCCCCATTCCTGTGTGGGGAGGCCCAGATGGCTTACTGTGATCTGCCTGAAGAGGCTGCAGCAGACTACCCCCAGCTGAAAGCAGAGATCCTGGCCAGATCTGGGGTAACAACCGCAGTGCAGACCCAACGGTATCACGAACGGAGGTACCAGGAAAACAAAACCCCGCAGTCCCAATTGTATGACCTCATCCATCTCGCACGAAAGTGGTTGCTAACGGAGTCACGGAGTCCGGAAGAGATACTAGAGGTTCTGGTCATCGACGGATACATGAGGGGACTACCGCCAGACTTTCGGGCCCTAAGCCAGAATGAACCCTCCACCTATGATGAGGTTGTTGCACTGGTAGAGAGGCGAAGGACGGCGAGGGAGCTGACCCAACCAGTTAAGGAACAGGCACCCCGGGTTAAACTAGCAGCACCAAGCCCTAGAGCTTGGGTGACTGGGCCACTAGGAGGGCCCAGATGGAAAAAGAGAGGCCCTCCAGAGGCCACAAAGAGTCGGAGCACGGCGGGAGAAGAGGATCATGATGTTAGATTGCCCAAACCAAGAGACCGGGGAATGCCTAGGGCTCCATACAGATGTTATGCCTGCGGGGAGTGGGAACATATAGCTGCACAGTGTCCCAATGCTGAGGAGCCGATGCAGTGTAACCTGGGGAACGAGGCAGACCCATGCTCCCTAATCCATCTTGTGGGGTCTCACTAACCCCACATATGTACACCAGACCAGTAAAGCTAAATGGGGTAGAGACCACAGCACTGGTTGATTCAGGGAGTGCTATTACGCTTGTCTCGGGGAAGATCATGAAGTGTAGTCAGCTGCTGCGGGCTAGGTGTACGGAGATAACATGCATCCATGGGACAGTTGTTTATTACCCCACTATCCCAGTAAAAATCGAGATTCAGGGGAACACTACTGAGGTAGCAGCAGGTGTAGTCCCTACACTCCCACACCCGGTGCTCATAGGGAGGGACTTCCCAGGGTTTGGAGACTTACTCCCAGTAGGAGGATTGGAGAAGTTAGTGAGGCATCCACAGTAGACTGTCAACCCCCAGTCTTCTCTGAAATATCCCCAGATTTATTTTCCATTCCCACACAGGGGTAGAAAGTCGAAAGGGAAAGGGAAAGGAGGGCAGCTAAGGCCTTGGGAACCCGAATACTGACCCAAAGCCAGAGGGTCGCTCTCGTAGGTAGGCGGACCTGAGCAGCTGAAAAACAGGCCACCCTGGAGAGAGAAGCACCCGAGTCTGATCCCCACTCTAACGCTTCTGAACCAGTAGAGGCAACAGAGACTGGGCCCCTAGATCTTGGGCAGATTAGCCCCGGGAGAGGAAATTTTGGACTGGACCAGGCTGAAGACCCAATGCACGATAACATTACAAAGGAGGTGACTGAAATAGATGGGGTCCCTGTGGAAGGGAAAACCCAGGGACCAAGACCCTATTTCATAATGAAGAAGAATCTCTTATCCTGAGTTGCACCAGTACAGGAGCAGAAGGTACAGCAGATCTTAGTACCTCAAAAACACCAGAACGCTGTATTAAGTCTTGCTCATAGTCATCTTTTCGGGGGGCACTTGGGAGTAGAGAAGACCCTGGCACGAGTCCAGTGATGAAGACCCTGGCCCGGAGTACATGAAGAAGTGCAGAGGTACTGTGTGTCCTGCCCGGAGTGTCAGCTGCACAGTCCCCGTCCCCACCTGAGGGCACCTTTAGTACCTCTTCCCATCATAGAAGTCCCCTTTGAGCGAATAGTCATGGACCTAGTGGGACCCCTGGAGAAGACAACTCGGGGCCACCAATATATACTTGTTGTTTTGGACTATGCTGCTCGCTACCCAGAAGCCGTCCCCCTGCGGAACACAGCCTCTAAAACAATAGCCAAAGAGCTGGTGGGGATCTTGCCCGAGTGGGGCTACCAAAGGAGATATTAACAGACCAAGGAACCCCATTTATGTCAAAGCTAATGAAGGACCTCTGTACGCTGCTCCATATACATACCCTGAGAACTTCAGTCTACCATCCGCAGACTGATGGGTTGGTAGAAAGGTTTAACTGAACCCTCAAGGCTATGATAAGGAAGGTGGTTAGTCGGGACGGGAAGGATTGGGACACCCTACTGCCCTACGTTATGTTCACTATCCGGGAGGTACCTCAGGCCTCGATTGGGTTTTCCCCATTCGAGTTATTATACGGGCGTCACTCCCATGGCATACTAGATATTGCCAAAGAGATCTGGGAAGAGGAACCCAATGAGGGGAGAAATATAATAGAACATGTAATACAGATGCGAGACCGGATAGCCCAGGTCACCCCTATTGTATGGGAACATTTGGAAAAGGCACAGGAGGCCCAGAGAACCCGTTACAATCGCCAGGCAAAAGTCCGACAGTTCCAACAGGGGATCGGGTGATGGTGTTGGTACCCAGGGCAGAAAGCAAGCTTCTGGCCCAATGGCAGGGGCCCTATGAGGGGGAAGTAACCTACAAGGTGTGGCAGCCAGGATGCCGAAAACAAGAACAGATTTATCACATCAACCTTCTGAAACCCTGGCATGCACAAGAGGCATGCATAACTGTCCAAAAAGACCTAACTCAGGAAAACAAGCCTTCCAAACAGGTGAGAGTGTCTCCCGATTTAACACCAGACCAGAAGAATGAGGTGTCTGAGATGATCTTCCAGAACCTAGATGTGTTCTCGACAAAACCGAGACATATCACCACATTGTCACGAATCCTGGGGCCAGAATAACAATGAGGCCTTATGGGTGCCAGCGGCCCAAAGGGAAGAAATAAAAGCAGAAGTAAAAAAAATGCTGGAGTTAGGGATCATCGAAGAATCCCACAGTCAGTGGCCCAGCCCAATCGTGCTGGTGTCCAAACCTGATGGCACCACGAGGTTTTGCAACAACTTCCGGCGACTAAACGAAGTATCCCAGTTCGACGCGTACCCCATACCTTGCATAGATGAACTAGTGGACTGTCTGGGGAATGCCCGGTACTTGACTACTCTGTACTTGACAAAGGGGTACTGGCAGATTTCCCTTGCAGAAGACGCAAAGGAAAAGATTGCGTTCTCTACACCAGAGGGTCTTTTTCAATATACTGTCCTCCCTTTTAGACTACCTGGGGCCCCAGCTACTTTCCAGCGCCTCATGGACAAGCTATTATGCCCGCATAAGAGTTATGCTGCTGCCTACTTGGACAATGTGGTCATTCATACCCCAGACTGGGAAACCCACCTAGAGAAGGTGGAGGCAGTCCTTGATACCTTCAGGCGAGCTGGCCTTACAGCAAACCCTGCCAAGTGCACTGTAAGGTTTACAGAGGCCAAATACCTTGGCTACATTGTGAGAAAAGGTCTGGTAAAACCCCAAGTGAACAAGTTGGAGGCCATCCAAAATTGGCCCTAACCACGTCGCAAGAAACAAGTCCGGGCATTCCTAGGTGTAGTGGGGTATTACCAACAATTTATCCCCTACTTTGCCACAAGGGCAAGCCCCCTGACAGACCTAGTGAAAGCCCGTGGACCTGATCTGGTGAGATGGTCTGACACAGCAGAGGAAGCATTCACAGACCTAAGGACTGCCCTCTGCAGTAACCCTGTACTGATAGCCCCAGATTTCTCCAAGGAATTTATCCTGCAGACAGATGCATCGGAAGTAGGGTTGGGGGCCGTTCTATCGCAGATGGTCGGAGAGGAGGAACACCCAATTCTCTACCTCAGTAGGAAACTCCTTCCAAGGGAACAAAAATATGCAGTGGTGGAGAGAGAGTGCCTCGCCGTAAAATGGACCATGGAAGCATTGAGCTACTACTTGCTCAGGTGCATATTTGTCCTCGTGACCAACCATGCCCCTCTTCAATGGATGCAGCGGAACAAGGAGAAGAACACAAGGGTGACCAGGTGGTTCTTATCCCTCCAACCTTTCCAGTTCCGTTTGCAACACAGGGCAGGGAGCCTTCACGGTAATGCCGATGGCTTGTCACGTGTGCACTGTCTGGCATCCCAAGCTGCCCAACCCCTTGGTGTTGAGCAGGGGGGAGGGATATGTGACAGACCCAGGCCAGTGGGGTACAGGAGTTTGGTAGAGAGCAAATATACTGGTCACTGGGTGAGTAGTTTTCTGTTCCCTGAGTGACCAGAGCAGGGGCTGCACTAGAGTAATCAGGAACCTGCTAGAACCAATTAAGGTAGACAGGCTGATTAGAACACCTGCAGCCAATCAAGGCAGGCTAATCAGGGCACCTGGGTTTAAAAAGGAGCTCACTCCAGTCAGGGAGGGGAGGAGGCAGAGGAGAGGAAGTGCGTGTGAGGAGCTGGGAGCAAGAGGCAAAAGGAGCTGAGAGTGAGAGGGTGTGCTGCTGGAGGACTAAGGAGTACAAGCATTATCAGACACCAGGAGGAAGGTCCTGTGGTGAGGATAAAGAAGGTGTTTGGAGGAGGCTATGGGGAAGTAGACCAGGGAGTTGTAGCTGTCATGCAGCTATTACAAGAGGCACTATAGAGACAGGCCCTGGGCTGGAGCCTGGAGTAGAGGGTGGGCCCGGGTTCCCCCTAAACCTCCCAACTCCTGATCAGACACAGGAGTCGTCGATCCAGACTGTGGGGAAGATCACTGAGGTGAGCAAATCTGCCAATAAGAGCAGGACCCACCAAGGTAGAGGAGGAACTTACTTTGTCACTATATATATATATATATATATATATATATATTCATTCACACAATTATTCATTCAAGTTCTGTATAGATGTTATAGTTACCAGCCTAGAAGTTGCTCACGCCAAGTTACTGGCCAGGTATCTTGGTCATGAGGATGGAGCCAACTCTGTGTCAGGTGCACCTGATGCTCCTCGGGGTTGGCAGCTGAACCAGAAACTCAAAGTTCTTAGTCTTTAGAGCCCATTTTTATAGGAATTAATTCCTATGTTAGTCTATGGGAGCTGTTTCATTCTGCTGTTGCTGAATCAATCAGCAGATGGCACATTCCTGGTGGCTCCACACTGTTTAAAGTGGCACATTCCTTCCAGGTGCTTGGGGTGGATCCCACTTTACCCTCTGGAGGTTGTCTGGTGGTCCACTTGACACATTCTTCAGCCGATGGATCCTTTCTAGGCTGGCACCTCCCTAACCATTCACGTATATCAAGCATTCATTAACATACATTCCATATCTTAGGCAGAGTCAATTAACGGCTTAAGGCTCACAGCAGGGGTGGTAACATAGTGTCCACTTCAAGAACAAAGTCAATTAACTTGTTTGTAAGTTTTACATAGTAATAGAGTATCTTTCACAGGACAGATACAATCAATGTTTTCTGCAGACAGGAGCTTACAAGTTTTAATAGAAGAACTAAAAGATTTTTGTACTTAGTGAAACTGGGGGGTCACTGTCACTTGGGGGAATCACTGTTAATACCTTCTTTAATATCCCTACAATATATCTGGCCAGTTCTCAAAGACAAAGAGTTATAATTACCTTTAAAGACATAGCGAACAAATCACTTATGCTAATGTGTTTGTTTTAAAATACCAACAACTTTTTGAAAAGAAATATTCACTTAATAAAAACTGCATTATAATTTATCCTGAAATTACTTTTAAAGACTAAATATATACCCAGAAAGCAGCTCTGCTACTTCAGAGGTAAATCTAGACATCAGGATTACTGATATACCAGCTTGTTCCAGATTATTGTTGTCCTTTCATTTTATTAGAAGTTGAAACTACATTAGCAGGATTTAAATGTTGTCTCTTACTACTTAACTCAAAATATATCTGTTTCATTGCTATCAGTGTGTCTTAATATTCTCTTGACTTGAATAATGGTATGTATATTATTGTAAGTAAGGTAGGATTAACAAAAAATATTACCTAATTTATCTTTAATTCTCTTCAACAAGCAAACAATAAAGGGCTATACTGGGTTAATGTGATGAGGATGATAAGCTTTGTGCTGGGACAGCAGCCATATAACAACAGCTGCTGAAAGTGCACTTTATTAATTGTAATTAGACAAATTTTGTCGTATGGCAAAACATTATTTTAGAAAATGTCCAGGAGGCAAAAATAGGTTTTTTTTCATGATTTTACATCGAATTCTAACAAGCTCATAGATTATTAATTACTATATTGCTGACACTCAAAAATTTTCAGACAACTTCATTTCTATGCACAGTCTTTGCAATTACAACACGAAAACTACATGGAAAGTCAACACTCATATTCAAATCTGTAATTGTGCACAAACATTAGCTAGGAGGGAGTAAAATGTTAACTGGGTGTAGAGTTAGGATTACAAGTGATTACATATTACCTAGGTTGAATCAGTTCTGTAATCTGTTAATTTTTGTATGGAGATGGCCTTGATTCAAAGTACAGACCTGGGCTGGGATTCAACATTTTCCGAAGTCTGAATTCAGATTCCAATTTCTGATTCAACGTGTTAGAGAAAGTAATCAATTTCAAAGTTCAGAAATGGATCCAAACCTCCCCAAAGCTTGAGTTTTCATATCCTTGCTTTCAGCCCTTCCCTAATCCAATAGTTAACCAAAAAAATTTTTTTAAATCTTTGTGGCAAAGCATGCCTTCAGACACACATGTGGGAAGTGCACATGTGCCCACAGAAAATAAATGATATTTAATGTTAACCGTCCGCTATGGTAGCTCCCACAGGATGGGTTTTTAAAATATGCTTTTTAAAAGGAATGAATGTCCAGTAAAGTTACATTTTGTGTGCATTTATTTAGGTCTTATGGCTATGAGGCACTTTTTTTTAACATTTACCAAGGGCTTGATTGTGGCTTTTAGTCCCCCCCCCCTATATTTGGAGGCAGTGTGGAGCTGCATTACTCCAATAGGAAGCACTGAAAAAAATGATTCCTAGAGCATCCCAGTCACACTGGTAAGGGAGTTACCAGTGACGCCTTGAATGGATGCAACACACACATACATACCATGTGATGGCCAGTTAGCTCTGTTAGCTGGACCACTGGGACCAGAGTCGTGGCTCTTCATACTCCTACACCCTACTCATGAAGTGCTCCCAATAAGTTGAAGGTCCCTTATGCAGTCTTTGAAAGGGTGGGAAGACCTTATTCCTCCCCATTCTCAGCCATACACATGTGTATGGCTGGGGAACAATCTTGGCCTTAGTGGGCATTTTTCAAGCAACTTTATATGATGCCAGACTTTAACTGGAGACCTGCAAGAGAGCAGTCATTGTGTGATAAGCTGGCTGCAATCCAGACTGAAACTAATAAAAAAAAACCCAAACAATTTAAAATAATCCAAATGGTCTAGCACGTCTGCCATTTTAGCCCTCTTTGAGAGAAAAATGCAAATTATCTTCCTAAGAGAACTGGACTTAAAACAGTTCAGACAAGATGAAAGCTGCTCTTGAATTTAAGTCTAAGTTCTGCTGTAAGTTGCTGTGCTGCAATTTGAGGAGGCCAATTTGAGAATATAGGACTTTGAGAGCTGCAATGACAGACTCTCACATCAGAGATCTTATTGGTGTGCCTCTGAAATGTGATATAGCATTTGTTTTCTTCAAATTATTGTGCTTCTCAACATCAGACGCATGATGGGAATAGTTAGGGTTCTAACATTTACAAATCTACTTCAGATATTCTTACAGGTGATTCCTTATTTCATAGCCATGAAAGGCCTGAGTATAAATCCCTGTAAGAGGTAATTCTACATCATCTTATTCTGCAAAGGAAAAATGCATTAGGGGCATGATCCAAAATCTCTTGAAGTCAGTGGAAGTCTTTCAATTGGCTTCAAGGGGCTTTGGATTCAGGTCCTAGAAGAGGGAACATTTCTTTCGCTCCCAGAAGTTTCTGGGACAGATTATGACCTTGGTTACAGTGGGGTAAATCTGGATTGACTCTATTTGTAACCCTTCTGCCCCTCTGAGTTGGCAGCAACAAGGGCCGGGTTCAGTATCCAGGGGTTCCATTTCACAATGCATAACCGGCTCGAGCCCCCACCCAGTGACCTGGGACATTTACATACCACCCCCCCCCGGGTGTCTCTAGGAGGCAATACTTCCCCTCTCGCAAGCATGGAGTCTGAGTGTAGCAAAATCCTTTTAATAAAGGAGGGAAACAATGTGGCATCACATTGGAGAAACACCACAAACAGGATTATAACACAAACCATAAGCAAAAAAAACCCACCTCCAAGTACATTTGGCAATGTCCTTTCCCCCTTAGGGTCTTAAGTCCAATCACCCCAAAGTTCAACCACCCAAAAGTCTCTGGTCAGTGCCACCCCAGAGTTCAAAAGTTTATCTGCAGAGTTTTACCCCCCTCAGGCTGGGTGGAAATGGGGGGGGGCCACACAGGGTGGTGGGGCCCACACAGGGTGGTAAGGGGCACCTTACGTGGTCCAAGGCCAACTGCTCTGCCTCTCCGTGGAGTTCTGCTGCAGCCTTCACCACGACCAGCTCCACTACACCAGCTGTGCCACTCCTCCAGCCAGCACGTGAGCCACTCCAGCCATCCCCGCAAACCGCTCCACTCTGCTCACTGTTCCATGAGCTGCTCCAACATGCTGCAAACTGCTCTGCTCTGCCAGCCGCTTAGCGATAGAGCTTCAGGATCCCCTACTAGTTAACACAGCACTCAGTGATCTCAGCTCAACTCTTTTAGTGATTTCAGCTCTTAGCAATTTCAACTTGTAGTAGGGGAACCCCAGTCCTGGTGCACCATTGGCCCAACATGAATTCAGCTCAGCAGCCTTTAGATGGACTCCTAATGGAATCAAAATTAGCTCTACTCTTTAACAGTGGAGACAGGAGGATGTGCAATTGGTGTTCCAGGCCCTCAAAAGGGGCCCATACCATCAAGTACACACACCAATCCCCAACCTCTCTCAATTCATTGGATTTTGGCATCCATGGCCCTTGTCTAGCAAGTGCTATTTAATTGATATTGAGACATCTCTGTGATAAAGCAGTCTCATAGTTCCTCATTCACATAATCAGGGTGACAACACTTTATTTTTCCTGCCCCAGTAACAAAGAAATTGGGGATCCCATCCCAGGCTGCCGTTGGCTATGCTAGATGGGGTGGGTGTGCCAATGCAAATACCTAAAATTCCTTTCTACACTCCCCATAATTCACCACCAGATGTCAGGGTACAGCTTATCCTGACTGCTTACATATTGACTTTAGTGGAGTTATGCTGGTGTAAATCCACAGTAACAAAATCAGAATCTGGAACGTTAGGACCAAGTTTAGAGACCAGTGACATTAGATATCACTAAGTTGACATAAGAAACCAGTGTAAGTAGTTAAGCATACTGAATACATGTGCAGGGTAACAATTATACACTGCAACCTCAATTAGCGTGAGTAGACTGAACACCCAGTTGCTCCTTCCTACCAAAAGTCTCCCAGTACAGCAATCTATTTAACATTGTCGTGTTCTTGAAGCACTTACATAGCATTAACTGCTGCAATGCCAGTCTTGAGCCATGTTTACACTAAAAACTTTTGCCGACACAAGTTACATCAGCATAAAGCCATGGCAGTTAGTATATCGCTTGTGCACATGCATACTTGGCTCCTTGGTCAGCACTATGCATACTCAACAGGAGTGTTTGTATTGATCCACAGCTTGATGCACCCTGGGTAGGTATCCCAATGTGCAACCTGCCACTATCCAGCATAGTCTTTTGTAAAGTTTTGGCAATACATGGTGGATGAAGCAGAAAGGAGCTGTGCAAGGGTGACTAGAAGTAAGGAGTCAACTTTCCAGTACAAGTGTCTCCATCCCATAATGTCATCTACAGCCCATAATTTTCATATCTTTTTTTAAAAATCCCACAAACGCACATGGCCCTCCTTGCTGTCTGCCACCTCTGACAGAAGCATGGAACCTGTACAGCTCCACACTATTGTCATGAGCATTGCAAGCACAGTACACACGATCCTCTGGCATTTGCAGAGCCATAAGAAGATCCGTGGGGAACATGACAATTTCCTGAAGGGCAGATTGCCGTTGGATATAGTGAGAACCAATTCAAAGTTGTTGGCAGCATTAATGGAGCAGTTGCAAATGATAGAGTGCCACTTCTGTGCCTGAAAAACAAGCACTGACTGATGGGATTGCATCATAATGCAAATTTAGGATGAACAGCAGTGGCTGCAGAACTTTCAGATGCACACAGCCATATTTCTGGATCTAAGTGCCAAGTTTGCTTCAGCCTTCTGCGCAGAGACTCCAGAATCAGAGCTGCACTGATCGTAGAAAACCAAGTGTCGATTGCACTGTGGAAACTTGCAATGCTAGATTGCTATCAGTTCATGGGAAATCATTTTGGAGTTGGAAAATCCACATTTAAGACCACTGTCATGAAAGTGTGTCCCATGGAGGACTGACTCTCGGCAACATGCAGGACAGAATGGATGGAGTTGCAGCTATGGGATTCTTGAACTGTGATGGAGCAACAGATGGCATGTACATCCCTATTTTTGCACCATATTACCTTGCCACAGGGTACATCAACAGAACGGGCTACTTTTCAATGGTTAAACAACTGTTGGTGGATCACCAGGGACATTTCACCAACATCAACATTGACTGGTCAGGGAATGTACATAATGCTCACATCTTTAAGAACACAGGACTGTGCAGAAAGCTACAAGGAGGGACTTTCATTCCTGTCTGCCGGATTACCATTAGCGATGTTGAAATGCCAATAGTGATCCCGGGGGACCCAGCATTCCCCTTGCTATCCTGGTTCATGAGAAACCATACACCAGTCACCTTGACAGCATAAGAACATAAGAACGACCGTACTGGGTCAGACCAAAGGTCCGTCTAGCCCAGTATCCTGTCTACTGACAGTGGCCAATGCCAGGTGCCCCAGAGGGAGTGAACCTAACAGGCAATGATCAAGTGATCTCTCTCCTGCCATCCATCTCCATCCTTTGACAAACAGAGGCTAGGAACACCATTCCTTACCCATCCTGGCTAATAGCCATTTATGGACTTCACCACCATGAATTTATCCAGTTCTCTTTTAAATGCTGTTACAGTTCTAGTCTTCACGACATCCTCAGGTAAGGAGTTCCACAAGTTGACTGTGCGCTGTGTGAAGAAGAACTTCCTTTTATTTGTTTTAAACAAACAGCACAGGCAAGATTCAAGTACAGGCTTAGGAGGTGCAGAATGACAGCTGAATGTGCTCTTGGTGGACTGAAGAGATGCTGGCATTGTTTACTGACAAAATCGGATCTCAGTGAAGTGAACACCCCAATGGTTATAACTGCCTGCTGTGTCCTGTATAAAATCTGCGAAGCAAAGGGGGAAAAGTTGCCACCAGAGTGGAGGTGAAGCAGCTGCCTTCTGAGTTTGAACAGATAGACACAAGAGCTATTAGAAGAACTCAAGGCAGAGCTATATAGCTCAGGGAGACTTTGAAAAATGCACTTTAACAGTCAGCAACAGTAATGCATTGTGGTGGACTGTGCTCTACCTGGCCCTGCTTTCTTGGGGCCTGTTAGGAACTGTGTGATGTTTAGTGTACATGTATGAATATAACAATATCAATGCATCCGTTAATTTTGTGGTGCTTGTTTTATGATTATTACCCTGTGTTTATCACTGATTCTATGAGTTGTGTCACACTGTACAATAACAAGTAACTGAGCGCTTTCAGTAGCACTAGGCACTCTGTAGCTTATGTTGTGAACTAATAGAGATTAGTTATTTTCCAGATAATAGAATTGTATTGAGTAACAAAACCAGAGCAAGGAAAAATCTATGCAATTTAAAAGCAAATACATTAAAACTTAATAAATTAATGGAACTGAACTTATGAAGAAAAAATATTAATGTCCATTTTAGACACAAATACAGAGACCATGGATTTCATAGGCCAGTGTATGTGAAGCTGTGGTTGTCCTTCATATCCCTTGGGGTGGAGTGGTAGGGATGTGATCCCTGATGCCACATGGAATGTAGAGGGGGCATGTAAGAAGGTTCTGCAATGCAGTTTTCGATGAACTGCAAAAGGAGGTGAGACTGCGAGTGTTCAATCTGTAGGTCCACAAGAGTCTGCAACATCTGTATTTGCTGCCAAAGAAACCCCATTATGTCTGGGTGCATCCCCTCTCCTTTTCCTAGTAGGCTTTTCTCCTATCCACTCTTTCCTTCTCCATATTGTCTGTAATATTCATATTCCAGGCCCTCTTTCCAGGTCTGATGCAGCACTGGCTTGCATGATCTCATTGAACATTTCTTCCCAAGTCCTCTTCTTTCTCCTCCTTATCTCACTCAGGCATTCCTCAGAAATGGATGGGGAAACCATGAAGGCTCTAACAGCAGCAGCTAGCAAAAAAACACACAGGGGTACCATTGTCACTAATCACAATGGAAAGCAAAAGTTAAGATACAGAACTCTCTTCCTTTGCTCTCCTAAAGTTTTGAACAAGACATGCTTATTATTGTCACTTCTACTTTGTAGTGGTTCTGCATGGCATCATTCACAGCACCAGCCATGTTGAGTATGGCCTGCCAGGGGCACGGGAAATTAGGAGGGAATTGTTTGGTTGCCTGAAACTGGGAACACAGGGCAATAGCATTGAACACTGGCACCATTTTCCACATGTGATGGTGATTTTAACTGATATCTCACTTCTGAGGGTGGCAAAGGCACAGAGAGCACAGCTGCTGCTGACATCCCAAAGCCACCAGGGCCTGTATGCCACTAGCCTCTTTACTGCAACAGTGACTGCCAAAGTTATCACTGACTGGAATGGGAAACTGTTCCACCACGGCTGCCATCACTAGAAGCCTTCAGGAGAAGATTTCAGTGTGAAAGTTTCATTGAGATTTCTCAGGAGGATTCAAGGGACATCCCTGTGTACATAAAGAAAGTGCTCTGCATGCTCCCCTCCCCCTACTCCCTCCCGCATAACTCTGCAGGGAATGAAAAGCAGATAACAACTCTCTACCTCTTTGTTGTACCACTACCTCTTCTAGTACAAGTAAATTAATGAAAGTTAATAGCTATGTCCTGTTAAGTTGGGGCATCATCAGTGCATCATTGTACTGGGAAATACATTTACACACTTACCTGAGGTTCTTTCCCCTGCACTGGACTCGTCCATGCTTGACTGTCAGGACTGACTGGACTGCGGTGGAGTGTCAAACTGATTCCGGCTCGCAGCCACATGTCCCTCATCCTCCTGCTCATCCTCCTCAACCTCAGTGTTCACAGCAGAGGTCTGTGACTCAGACTCCTTGGAGATATCCATGGTGGTCCACAGCGGGCTATTAGGGTCTTTGCCAAATATGGCATGCAGCTCTTCGTAAAAGCAGGAGGTCTGCAGCTCAGCACCAGATAGATTGTTGGCTTCCTTGGCCTTCTGAGAAGCTTGCAGTTCCTCTGCCATCACCCGGCAAGGCTGCTGATCCCTGACATACCCTTTTTCCTGTATCCCCCATGCACTCATAAGAACATAAGAACATAAGAACATAAGAACGTCCGTACCGGGTCAGACCAAAGGTCCATCTAGCCCAGTATCTGTCTACCAACAGTGGCCAATGCCAGGTGCCCCAGAGGGAGTGAAGCTAACAGGCAATGATCAAGTGATCTCTCTCCTGCCATCCATCTCCATCCTCTGATGAACAGAGGCTAGGGACACCATTCTTTACTCTTCCTGGCTACTAGCCATTTATGGACTTAGCCACCATGAATTTATTCAGTTCCCTTTTAAACATTGTTATAGTCCTAGCCTTCACAACCTCCTCAGGTAAGGAGTTCCACAAGTTGACTGTGTGCTGTGTGAAGAAGAACTTCCTTTTATTTGTTTTAAACCTGCTACCTATTACCTTCATTTTGTGACCTCTAGTTCTTGTATTATGGGAATAAGTAAATAATTTGTCCTTATCCACTTTCTCTACATCACTCATGATTTTATATACCTCTTCATATCCCCCTTTAGTCTCCTCTTTTCCAAGCTGAAGAGGCCTAGCCTCTTTAATCTTTCCTCATATGGGACCCTCTCCAAACCCCTAATCATTTTAGTTGCCCTTTTCTGAACCTTTTCTAGTGCTAGAATATCTTTTTTGAGGTGAGGAGACCACATCTGTACACAGTATTCGAGATGTGGGCGTACCATGGATTTATATAAGGGCAATAATATATTCTCAGTCTTATTCTCTATCCCCTTTTTAATGATTCCTAACATCCTGTTTGCTTTTTTGACCGCCTCTGCACACTGCGTGGACATCTTCAGAGAACTATCCATGATGACGCCAAGAACTTTTTCCTGACTCGTTGTAGCTAAATTAGCCCCCATCATATTGTATGTATAGTTGGGGTTATTTTTTCCAATGTGCATTACTTTACATTTATCCACATTAAATTTCATTTGCCATTTTGTTGCCCAATCACTTAGTTTTGTGAGATCTTTTTGAAGTTCTTCACAATCTGCTTTGGTCTTAACTATCTTGAGCAGTTTAGTATCATCTGCAAACTTTGCCACCTCATTGTTTACCCCTTTCTCCAGATCATTTATGAATAAATTGAATAGGATTGGTCCTAGGACTGACCCTTGGGGAACACCACTAGTTACCCCTCTCCATTCTGAGAATTTACCATTAATTCCTACCCTTTGTTCCCTGTCTTTTAACCTGTTCTCAGTCCATAAAAGGACCTTCCCTTTTATCCCATGACAACTTAATTTACATAAGAGCCTTTGGTGAGGAACCTTGTCAAAGGCTTTCTGGAAATCTAAGTACACTATGTCCACTGGATCCCCCTTGTCCACATGTTTGTTGACCCCTTCAAAGAACTCTAATAGATTAGTAAGACATGATTTCCCTTTACCGAAACCATGTTGACTATTGCTCAACAATTTATGTTTTTCTATGTGTCTGACAATTTTATTCTTAACTATTGTTTCGACTGATTTGCCCGGTACTGACGTTAGACTTACAGGTTTGTAATTGCCAGGATCACCTCTAGAGCCCTTTTTAAATATTGGTGTTACATTAGCTAACTTCCAGTCATTGGGTACAGAAGCCGATTTAAAGGACAGGTTACAAACCATAGTTAATAGTTCAGCAACTTCACATTTGAGTTCTTTCAGAACTCTTGGGTGAATGCCATCTGGTCCCGGTGACTTGTTAATGTTGAGTTTATCAGTTAATTCCAAAACCTCCTCTAGTGACACTTCAATCTGTGACAGATCCTCAGATTTGTCACCTACAAAAGCCGGCTCAGATTTGGGAATCTCCCTAACATCCTCAGCCCTGAAGACTGAAGCAAAGAATCCATTTAGTTTCTCCACAATGACTTTATCATCTTTAAGCGCTCCTTTTGTATTTCGATCGTCAAGGAGCCCCACTGGCTGTTTAGCAGGCTTCCTGCTTCTGATGTACTTAAAAAACATTTTGTTATTACCTTTGGAGTTTTTGGCTAGCCGTTCTTCAAACTCCTCTTTGGCTTTTCTTATTACACTTTTGCACTTAAGCCAGCAGTGTTTGTTCTCCTTTCCATTTGCCTCACTAGGATTTGACTTCCACTTTTTAAAGGAAGTCTTTTTATCTCTCACTGCTTCTTTTACATGGTTGTTAAGCCACGGTGGCTATTTTTTAGTTCTTTTACTGTGTTTCTTAATTTGGGGTATACATTGAAGTTGGGCCTCTATTAGGGTGTCTTTAAAAAGGGCCCATGCAACTTGCAGGGATTTCACTTTAGTCACTGTACCTTTTAACTTTTGTTTAACTAACCCCCTCATTTTCGTATAATTCCGTCTTTTTAAATTAAATGCCACAATGTTGGGCTGTTGAGGTGTTCTTCCCCCCACAGGGATGTTGAATGCTACTGTATTATGGTCACTATTTCCAAGCAGTCCTGCTATAGTTACCTCTTGGACCAGCTCCTGCGCTCCACTCAGGATTAAATCTAGAGTTGCCTCTCCCCTTGTGGGTTCCCATACCAGCTGCTCCATGAAGTAGTCATTTAAAGTATCGAGAAATTTTATCTCTGCATTTCGTCCTGAAGTGAAATGTTCCCAGTCAATATGGGGATAATTGAAATCCCCCACTATTACTGGGTTCTTAATTTTGATAGCCTCTCTAATTTCCCTTAGCATTTCATCATCACTATCACTGTCCTGGTCAGGTGGTCGATAATAGATCCCTAATGTTATATTTTTATTAGAGCATAGATGTCCACATTTCTATGGCTTGTCTGCATAGCCTTTCCTCCCACAGTCCTAGGAGATCCAATATCTCCTGTCTACTTGAGGCTGGATCATGTCTGGAGTCTGTAGGTGGCATGGTCAGCAGGGTTTTGAAGTTCCGGGGGGTGGGGGGGTGGTGTGTGCCTTGTGGTCTCTGTGACGCCTGAGCAGTAGAGTTTACAACTGTGAATAGAGCGGTCATTGTCAGGCATTGCGGGACAGCTGCTGGAAGATTTAGGATTAACATAGGTAAAGTAGCATCTACACTCTCTCTGCATCAACCTCAGTACATCAACCAAGGCTCAATGCTGCCTAGGGAGGTAGTATTACTGTGTCGCTACACCAGGGCATTTACATCAGCAGGAGACAAATTAAGTGTAGACACATGAACAACTAGGATGACACAAGGTATTGTTGGTGTCACTAAGCATAACCCTACGTAACTCGAGAGGGTGGAAGGCCACAAGAGTATGGTGCCTTCCTGGTTTTAGGCCTCAGCAGACAAGAGTCCCTCCATGTTTGAACTTTAATCGACCTAAAAGGCCAGGTGTAACAGCCGTTATCAGTTGCAACAGTTCTAACTGGTCTAAAGCAGAAATAATGAGGCCTGTGCACCTTTAGCAGAAGGACAAGATAACTTGCAGAAGGAAAACTTACTAATGAGCTGCCGCGGCCAAGATTACTTAATGCACCTGCGCTTACGTAATTGCTACAGGGGGAGGAAGGAGGAGGAGGGAGGGGAAACGGGGGATTGCTAGTCAGTGAGAAAAGTTCTCATGGATATAAAGGAACAGACTGCTTGTTTTAGGTGTGCTTGATCTGAGTCAATCTCCCTGCACCGCTTTGAGATCTCAAATAAACTTGGTTTGCTTCTCCACCCTGGTGTGTTTATTGGCGCGGCACACCAGGCGACGGACCTCCCCGCTGTTGCTTGGCCTCAGGCAGTTATCTGCTGGCAACAGTTCTTGGCGCCCAACGTGGGGCATTGAGGCTAAAATTAGCCTTGCCTGGATCCCTTCTGGTAGTCGACGGATTGCGGCGACGACCGACGCCCAGCGCGCACCGGTGACTTCACCGGGGGCCTCGGCGGAGACGCAGTTCGACTGACCCCAGAGGGCACAACGGTGCAACGCGCTCGAGTAGTGGAGAAGCAGTTGAGGGCGACGGTGAGGAACCGGTCCCTTGGATAAGGTAGGAACAGTCCAGTGGTCTGGATTTTTGCCTGTTATGACCTGGGGACGCCCAGTGTCAACCTAGGATATGGGGCAGGGACAGAGTACAGGCAGGACACGGTGTACACCCTTAGAATGCATTCTAGCGAACTGGGAAGTGCTTGGATCAGATCCACTAACTAAAAGCAAACTAAAAAGTTCCATATAGTAGACTGGCCTCAATATCAACTAGAGGACCAGAAAGGTGGCCACCGGAAGGATCACTTAATTATAACATGATCCTCCAATTACTCCTGTTTTGTCAGTAAATGGGTAGCTTCTGAAGCTGTTTGTATGGAGAGCTCTTGTAAAAATACCCCACTGTAGCTCCAGTTCTTCCCTCTGTCTGGCAGAGTGCAAGGATCCAAAAAGCAGGTTAGGGATAGTGCAGGGACAAAGGAGGGACCTGTCTAGAAAAGGGAGACCCTATGTCCTAGTGCACTCTCTCCCTGTTGTAGCTAAAAAGCAAGATCAGATGCAGAATGGTACTGGGGGCCAGTGTGAGTGACTGTTACCGGAAGACGCCCAGAGTACCCTGTGAAGCAAAAGCTCGTGACCAGGACTACTCTAACGCAAGCCCGGTAACTAGTGGATCTTTAGGAGGTCCGACCCATGGTGGGCTGACTTGGCCTGGCATCGTCCGGTGAGGAAGCTGCCTGGGTCTAGGAGTGTGTGTACCCATCTTCCCTTCCCCTTTCCTTTCCGTGTGGGCTACTGACAGTCTGATCATCTCACTGGATGCAATCAGAGTAAGTGGCGCCGTCTCCGAGAGACTAGCCAACGCTCTTTGCTGAAGGGAGGTGTAGGAGGGTCGTGGCCATCCTCGTTAGCCTCTCCTGTGTGAGTACCCTGTAGGGAAAAATCCTTAGTTTATGAGCCGCTAGCGCGGACAGGGCACCCTCCCTGTGTGTGTAAGTGGGAAATGGGTGGGGGGGGGCAGTCTAAACATTCCACCTCACCCCCTAGGGTACCCCAGCATATTACATGTATGTACATTATGGTTCAACAACCTGCAGGTATTTAGAGAAATGGAATATTTACACGCGTGAAAATCCATCTAAACAATGCCCACTAGAAGGTACTTCAATCTAGATAAGATCATACATCTAAGAGGAGCGTTTAATCACCAAAAAGCCCTGACACAGGGTGAGCAAATTTGTCTATTGAGGAAAGGAACGGGTTAATTTAAAAATCATCTTGGCCCAGGGATGGAAGGAGGGGATTGCTCTGCGTTCAAGGTCCAGAATCAAAGCAGACTATGCTAAGTACAAAGAAAAACTGCTTTCGGCCCCAGCTGGCTGTGAAGGAAAAAAATATAGACAGAGGCGAACCAAAGGCAATACAAGTTACAGAACTAAGATTACATTTGCAAAGCTTAACTATCCAGTAAGATCCAACAGTGTGCCTTTGTGACCCCGGAGCCGGTGTGGCTTGGTGACACTGAAGAAGCCGCAGGCAGCTGACCTGGACTGGAATCTCTGAAAGAGACGCTGCAGAAGATTCCAGGGTGCAAGAGAACAGCCCTCCAAAGAGCGGACGCATGTTAGAAATTCTGGACAAGCTGTATACAGGATAATCTCCAGTCCACCTCTCCCCCCTTCTCTGAACATTATACACAGAAGTGGCCAGTCTGGACGTACGTATGTGGGTATGAAAGGGGCTTGGGGCATTAATGTTTTCCTGAGTGATGAGGGAGCGTTCCCAACACTCTCCGTTGTTGTTTTATTATTTTATTAATGAAGCTTTAAAATTCAGTTTTTTGGTGTGTTTTCTTTATCTTCCCCCAACGATCCTGTAGTGTCAGCCTGATCACCTGACATGAGGGATGGATTGGTAACAGAAATTTGTCACAGTTTGGTGAGCAATTAAGAAGGGGGGAGCTCTGCAGAATTTACACCATCTATTTGTTTTACCCTTGTTATTTTGTGTTTGCTTTGCTTGGTACTGTTGGTGTTATATGTTGAGAACTGCATGAGTAAAAGTGAGTCCTAATAGGATAAGAAAACGCTATCTGGTTCTGTTCTGTTTAACCGGTTACTGTTTTCCTGCTCTGTTCATTTGGACGTTAGGAGTGTGGGTGGAACTGAACCTCTCGTTCGTAATTCCTTGGAGTGGAAGCCATGCGTGCGAGGAAGCTCTGAGGTCGAATTGAGATCCTTCTGTCCCGTCCCCTGTAGCGGTCAGTGTATAGAAGTGGGAAAGTCTGGCTTAGACTGTAATTCCCTCTGCTCTCTGTGTAATTCTCTTTTCTGTTTAAGTGTCAAACAGATGAATGAGTCTCTGGGTAAACCCTCTAAAAATAGTCCTTTAAATTATATGTTAAGTAAATGGCCTTTGCCCAATGGGCCATGTGTTTTTGTCCAGGTGGCAAGCCTCATGAAGGAGGACTTGGGGAGTCTTGTGAGTAAGAATGTTTAAGGGAAGAGACCAGGAGGGGTGGGGGCTAGATGAAAAGCCCACCCTCCTAGCTAAACTGGTAGTGGAACAAGTTGGTGCCCATGGAAGGGACGGTTCAGCAAGAAAAGCAGGATCGGGCCCAGGCAGGCAGGCAACAGAGAGAGAGAGAAAGAGATTGAAAAGCAGGTTGAAAAACTTTAAGGGTGTAGTGGAAGGAAGGAGTCAGTAAGTGTAAGCATGGAGATTTCAAATACCCAGGACTTACTTGGAATGGTGATTTAAGTTGATAAAAGTGGCTGTTGGGAGACAAGCAAGTGATTTAAGGGAGAGTGAGAAGTTAACTCTGTAGTTGCTGGAGAAAACGGCAGTTGAACTTTGTAAAAATGCTAAAGAAAAAAAAGTTTTTGGTGTCTGTGAAATGTTTGTAAATAAATTCAGGCAAAGAAGTTATTGGATTGCAATCATTTGGTGTGGCTATGAACAATTTAGTTGAATTAGCTGAAGAATTTATACAGTGTTATGTAATTAAAAACCTGGGCTGCCTATGAAACAAATACAAGAAACTATGGGGTAATTCCTCTGTTTTGCCTGAAGCCAACAAGAGTATTTGTATATTTCAAGTAATGATTGTCTGCCCAGAAAGGGTGGGTAGACCTCTTGTTTTTTTGTCTTTCAGATAATCAGAGAAAACTGATGCCAGCTGACCAGCATTCAACATACCATGCATTTACTGGCACAATAGAAATTATGTTTTGTGTTCTATGTTCTGTCTTGTGGTGTTTGTCTTGTGGCCAGAATTTTTGTGTTTCATATTTTTATAAAATAGTCTAGTTTAAAATCAAACAAAAAGGTTAAATTAAAATGCAGATATTTGTTTTGTTCAACTTGGAATACAAAGTGTTTGGATAAATCAGGAGAATGTGGTATACTAAAGTCTAATGCATTTCCTCAAGAAAAAGAAATTTCATTGGCCAAACTGTTAATTGCAAAAATTGTTGTTAAAATTTGCATACCAACAGTCTTTGAAAGCAAAGACATGAAAAGTTAACCCACTCCCCATATTGTACATGGGATCTTTCTGGCTACCTCAGATTTCTAGCCAGAGGGCTGGGGATGATGGAAGGCTATTGGACTAGAGGTTGTATTGAGTTAACTCCTCAAAGTGGGTGTGCTTGTCCTGGCTAGTTGCTCCAAAGCTCTGTAATAAGGTTATTTTAGTAAAAGGGTGTGTGTGGCATATATTAAATAATAAGACTAATTACTGTATAATGACAATGTTTATGTCTTCATTGTTGGGAAAAAGGTGTATAAGTAAAAAGTGGAAGTTTCCTTTGCAGGTTAAAAGAAGACAAGAAAGGAAGAAGAACAAAGCACAGAATGAGTTAACGGAAAAAAAAAAAATTAGCTAGCAAGCTCAGGCTATAGATAAGACACTGACTCCATTCAAGGACACTGCTCACAGTTAAGACTTGGCTAACAACTAGGAAAAGGAGGGCTTGAATTTGCCCACACAGCTATGAGATCTGAAAAACATTGCCAGGCACTAATGAAATGTGTTAAGTTTCTTTTCTCACAGGTACAGAAGGGCTACCCAAAGACCCTAGCAGCCCTGCCACTCCTTGGAACCAGGAGACGGGATTGATGTAAAGGTCCTGCGACAAAAGACTGCCTTGGCTCCATGCTGGAAAGGCCCTTATTAAGTCCTGCTACCTACCAACACCGCTGTGAAGTGCCAAAGGCTGACTGCTTGGTCCCAGGATTCTCACTGCAAAAAGACCCCTCCACCTCGGGAGAATTCTCCTACTGATGATTAGCCTATTTCACCTTCTAGCTCCACTGTGCCTTCTGGACAGTAGGGAAAAAGTACAAGGATGCTGCACCATGACTGTTTTGGGAAAGAAGAAGGAACACTCGCTCCACTGAAATTGCCAAAGTCCAGGAATTCCTAACTAGAAAGGACATTAAGAACTGACCCTGGTGAAGAAACAAAGAATTATACACTGGTGGGAGGACATTTGTGGGACACATGTTTGGGAATGTGGTATTAATTGGATTTTGGGGTTTATTCTACAGGCTGCGCCCTGTGTTTTGGATAAATCCTTCAGCATATATATCTCTCTCTAATTGGATTTTAAATAACAAGTACCCAAAGAGTTTGTTCTGCTACTAGAAATTTTACCCGTATTGAAACCATTCCAGTGACTAATAATGTATGCTATTAATGGAAATGCCTTTTGACAGTACCTGAGAATAGTTAAATAACAGGTGTATTATAGTACTACACCAAGAAAAGATGGTATTAAATATAACTGAGGCTGGGAAGGCATTGCAGTGGGATCTAGTATGTTTAGGAATCCGCGATTTCCTAAATGACCAGCTGATGGCCATTCGGAGTGATCTTGAGTACCAGACTTGGCCCACTGCCCTTACAGACGCATCAGGAATACCATCTGATCTGTGATCATGGAGACATACTTGGACACTTCCTGGGTGGAAGTGTGGCTTCCCAGGGCTGGGTGTGCGCCCTTATAGGGGATGAATGCTGTACTTATGTCCCAGAAAGCGCACAGGATATTAACAAGCACATCCTGTCAGCCAAACAGGCTTTTGAACAGTGGAAGGCCCAGGAAAGGAAACCTACTCTTTCTGATTCCCTCTGGGGCTGGTTACTCAACCTGGGAGAACTAGGGGAAGGCATTGTTCACCTCCTGCTCACTGGTGTGGTGTTGTGTATTGTTACTCTTCTCTTGCTTGCTTGCTGTAAAGCACTCCAGCTCCCTAGAGCTTAATCACATGTTATCCTTTAAATGTGAGAACACTCAGCCAAAAGTTTGTTGAGTATTCTCAAAGGAGGGAGTTGTTGGTGTCACTAAGCATAACCCTACGTAACTCGAGAGGGTGGAAGGCCACAAGAGTATGGTGCCTTCCTGGTTTTAGGCCTCAGCAGACAAGAGTCCCTCCATGTTTGAACTTTAATCGACCTAAAAGGCCAGGTGTAACAGCCGTTATCAGTTGCAACAGTTCTAACTGGTCTAAAGCAGAAATAATGAGGCCTGTGCACCTTTAGCAGAAGGACAAGATAACTTGCAGAAGGAAAACTTACTAATGAGCTGCCGCGGCCAAGATTACTTAATGCACCTGCGCTTACGTAATTGCTACAGGGGGAGGAAGGAGGAGGAGGGAGGGGAAACGGGGGATTGCTAGTCAGTGAGAAAAGTTCTCATGGATATAAAGGAACAGACTGCTTGTTTTAGGTGTGCTTGATCTGAGTCAATCTCCCTGCACCGCTTTGAGATCTCAAATAAACTTGGTTTGCTTCTCCACCCTAGTGTGTTTATTGGCGCGGCACACCAGGCGACGGACCTCCCCGCTGTTGCTTGGCCTCAGGCAGTTATCTGCTGGCAACAGTATCTTACATTGACCTAACTTTGTAATACAGACCAGGCTTTTCTCTGGATTCACAGTCATTTTGGTGTCAGCTGGAGTCAAAAAATTCCAACACTGAGTTTACGTCCCAATTCAGAATGCAAAGTAGAATATTAGGAAAGGAAATTCTGATTTTTTTTTTTGTTTTGAAAAGAAACTGAGACATTTCCATTTATGTTTTTCCATAAAAAAACAGAGAAGCTGCTCTGACTCTGGGGATTCCCCTGCAGAGGCAGCCTAGGGACTTCCTATCTATGGACCAAGGAGCTTAGAAGATCTGGAGCCCTGGCATGTTTAGATTTTGACAAAAATCACAATTTCCCATGAAAACATGTTCCATCACAAAATTTCCAACCAGCTCTCATCACCACCTTAATAAGGTCATTGTCAATCATCCTCTCCATCTTGACATCTATCAGAGTTGCCACCTCTCTCATTTTATCCTGAGTCTCATGGTATTTGGTGTTTTTCTGGAAACCCTGGCTCCTGAAGTCATGTGAGTACACGAAAAATCATCTAAGGAAAAAGTAAATTTCTAGCTCTTGTGTTTGTGGAGCAAAGCTTGAAAATGTGATTCCAATGCATCATAACAGCCCAGGCACCAAAAAGCAAACGAAACTAACTCAAACTGTATTAGTATTATTTTTAAATCTCATAATTTAAGATGATCTTATGATTTCAATGTTGATAAATGCAAAGTAATGCACTGTAATGGGTTGTGCTCACCACTGTGGCACCTCCTGCTGGTTGTTCCCGGAATTCGCTCTGCCTATCAGCAGGGCACCCCCCTCTGGTGGTCTCTCACTGCTTCTCCACCATCTCCACTGTCTGTGGGGACCTGCATCACTCCCAGACCGTGGCGTCCTCCTCAAAGCACGACCTTCCAGCTGTGCCCCAACTCTCTTGTCTCCTCCTTCCGGGGGAACTGGCAGTCCTTTGCCTGGCCTCTCACCGCAATGGCAAACTGCATCCCCTTACTCAGGGGGCAAACTACAGTCCTTTGGCTGGACACTTAATTCAGCAGCCAGTGGGGCAAAGGTGGGGACAGGCTTACTCTGGGCCCCAATGTAGGGACCCTATAGCTGGCCGCTCACTGCCTCTCCTTCCCCTCTGCCGCTACCAGCTTTCCCTGGGCCACTTTCCCATAGCCCCAGTACCTATTCGGCCCCTGTATCAAGGTCTCAGTCTGGGAGCCAGCCAGCTGAAGCTTCACTTACTCCTCTGACCCTGCTCAGTACTGCTCTGTCCCAGGTACTTCTCTCCACAGGCAGCCAGTCCTTCTCCCTGCAGCCCTTATTATAGGGCCCAGCCTGGCCTGGCCCCTGATTGGCTGCTTCTAAGCCTTCCTCTGACTGGCTGGGTTCTGCACAGCCACTCTAAGGGCTGCTATTAACCGTTTGCCAGCCAAGTGAGGGGCAGCTGCCCCATCACATGCACATTGGAAAATATAATCCCAACTATACATTCAAAATGATGGGATCTAAATTAGCTGTTATCACTAAAGAGAGAGATCTTGGAGTCATTTTGGATAGTTCTCTGAAAACATCCACTCAATATGCAGCGACAGTCAAAAAAGGCTAACAGAATGTTGGGAATCATTAAGAAAGGAATAGCTAATAAGATAGAAAATATAATGCCCCTCTATAAATCCATGGTATGCCCATATCTTAAATACTGAGTGCAGATATGGCTTCCCCATCTCAAAAAAGATATACTGGAATTGGAAAAGATTCAGAAAAGGACAATAAAAATGATTAGGGTTATGGAACAGCTTCTGTATGAAGAAAGATTAATAAAACTGGAACTTTTCAACTTGGAAAAGAGATGACTAAGGGGAGATATGATAGAGGTCTATAAAATCATGACTGGTGTGGAAAAAGTAAATAAGAAAGTGTTATTTACTCCTTCTCATAACACAAGAACTAGGGGTCAATAAATGAAATTAACAGGCCACAGGTTTAAAACAAACAAAAAGAAGTATTTCTTCACACAACGCACAGTCAACTGTGGAACTCTTTGCCAGAGGATGTTGTGAAGGCCAAGACAGGGTTCAAAAAAGAATTAGATAAATCCATGGAGGACAGGTCCATCAATGGCTATTTGCCAGGATGGGCAGGGATGCTGTTCGCCAGAAGCTGGGAATGGGCAACAAGGGATGGATCACTTGATGATTACCTGCTCTGCTCATTCCCTCTGGAGCTCCTGGCATTGGCCACTGTCAGAAGACAAGATACTGAGCTAGATGGATGTTTGGTCTGACTCAATATGGCCATTCTTATGTTCTTGGCCCAAGTGATGATTTTGAATGCTTAGGGTTAGCAATACTTTATCTTGTCACCCTTGGATTTTTCAGATACTGTCCTGTCCTGGTTTTCTTCCTACCTCTCTGATTATTCCTACAGTAACTCTTTCAGAGGGTGCTCCTCCTCCCTTCTCCATGTCTTGTGGGAGTACCTCAAGGCTGTGTCGCTGGCCCACTCCTGTTCTTCCTATATCCCCTGTTATGGGTTCCCCCTTCCGGGGTGCCACCTGCAACTGGGTAACCACTGAGCGCCCCCCCGCCCCGACCCACCAGCCTGGGCTCCCTCTCACACTGTGGTGCTGTGATGAGTTGCCAAGCTCTATAACTTGCTCTTTCACCAGCATACACACAGGTAGGGACACATCCAGCTGCAGTACTTACAGGCTGCTGTGATCAACTCTGTATGAGGAGGGTAGAGCTAAAGAACTGTCTAGCTGCTCAAGAGCAAACCCCCCTCTGGAGTGTAAATCCAAAATGATACCGTCTTGCGCTGCACAGAAATCTGTACAGTGTAAGCTCATGAAATTTCCCCTCTCCCTCAATGTGGAGAGAGAATATACAACAGCTTTTTTCCCCAGGTGATAACTTCCATGGTCCATTGCAAACTAAGTATTCCCCTGATAGGCCATACAACTTGAATGGGCCCTTCCCAGCCAGTCATTTAGAGACCCTTTTGCCCAGTGGGCGTTAGTCAGAAATAACTACATGTAATATAGATACACAGTCCATATTTCTAACTTCAGATACAAAAAGGCTACATACATACAAATAGGATAATCATATTCACTAAATCATAACCTTTTCAATGATATCTCACATGCCTTATCTCACATGACATACATCATAATCATGCCATAATCATATCATAATATTACTATGAAAAATATGGGGTGTTGTGTCACACACTCCATCTCATTCATGCACACCAATGCCTCACAAATCCACCTCTCCACCCTGACATGTCTCCTTCCATCCAATCTCATCGTGGTTCTCTGACATCTTCTATGAGAAGATGTGTCATTACTTTAAACTTAACTTGGCTAATCAAGCTCCTCGTCTTCCCTCCCAAAACCTCACCACTTCCTCCCTTTTCTATCTCTGTCAACAGCAACATCATTCTCCTCATCACTCATGCCTGCAGTTTGGTTATTTCCAATTCCTCCTTCTCACACAACCATGCCACATACCCAAATCCTGCCAATACTTCATCTTCAACACTTTTGAGATTTATCCCTTTCTTTCCATCCTCACAGCTACACTCCTTTTTCAGGCATCCATTACATCCTGCCTTGGCACATATGACATGCTTCCCTCTGGCCTAACATCCAGCCCCCCCTGCAGTCTACACAAAAAGCTGCAGAGAAAGTCTTCCTCCTTGTTATCATTTGATCATATGACCGCCCTGTTTGAATCCCTCTCCACATATGTACATATCAGTGCCAACTATATTTAAGACTCCCTGTTTCCACACAGTTACAATTTTCTTAAGGTCTTCTGGTCTGAAATTTTTCAGGATTGGCCTTTCTATGAAGATCCCACCTCCCCACTCCTCTCCAAAAAACCCTGAAAGTCTGAGTAAAACCCCTGATTTTTAGATTTGATTATGGTTTCAGAAATAAATGTTTTTCCTGTTTTAAAATCTCCTAACTTAATCTTAATTAAAACGTGTCCTTGGTAGTCATGTCACAATACTCAGTGCTTATGTTTTATTTCCTCCTTCTGTGCTATGGATCCCACAACCCTCCTCAATAAATAGAAAGACTGCCAAGAGGTACATAAATTCTTGATCACGTATCAGTTCTCCAGTGACTAGAGGACCACATTACACCTGCCATTAAAATTAAACAAACACTTGTGATGGAGTGAAAAATTACAATATGTAATATCAGGACAAGAATCTTACCTTTATATCTTGATTTGACAGATATGGTTGTTCTTTAAAGAAGGATTGTTTATAACAGAATTGAATAAAGTAAGCTGAACAATGTCAAGGGTATAAACAGCAACACCTTCCCCCTTTTTAGAATAATGACATAGCACCCTAAGCCTATAGATGTGGATTGTGTCACACATGACCAGCAAATTGTATAACCCTTAGGAGCGCATTTACAGCAGCTTTTAAAACAGGCAGTGTTACAACATCTATATTATTACCTAAAAACAGTGTAACAGAAACAAAGAAAATGAAGATTTTAGCTTGCAATATTCCTAAGAACACTCCAATTTAAAATGCAGAGAAAGTTACACAAGCATCAGCAAAAAAGATAAGGCACAGTATAAAAGTCCCCAGGAAATGTGTCATCCTCTAGAGGCCAGGTTTATCCGCGTTTTAGAAAAACCTATAGAGATTAGTTTTTACTTAATACTCCATAAGATGATTACAGCTATTTGTGGCGCTTTAATTCCTGGTAGAAACAAAATGACGTTTTATAGAGATGAATCCACACAAAAAACAACCACTCACATAAACCTCTTCAATCTATTCTCGTTCACCAGAACAGTTTTCTAATCTGTAAAATCATGCACTTTTCTTAACGAAATGAAGTCCAGATAAATGTATAGCAGAGGTTTTTAGAAATAAACTGTAGTAAACTGTATGTAATGCATCATGAAAACTGATAAAGAATACATAAAGAATAAAACTCAAGAAAATGTTCAGGAAGAGTTCTCAGATGGCCAGATGATTAGATTTAATATTTTTGCACTGAAAGACTTGAATCCACAAATAACAAAGACTGTCAGACAGAGATAAGGTACTGTATCTGGACATAGTAAATACCAAATATGCACCTCTTTCCATAAAAGCACAGTACAACATTTGGCTTTTGTCCTACAGATACAATCTATCTATGGTTAAAGATGAAAATCTACAGCTGAAGATAAAGGCTATAGAAAATGAGGAATATGTTTCATTGCTGGCAAGGAGGGGAGTCTAGCAAAGCATCTCTTTGGCTTCCAATGCCCGAAGAGGCAGGACTTTGGAGGCATGTGGCCCCACCAGTCCTCAGTATTCTCTTAGCAACACCAGGGATGGTGCCTTTACAATTTCAGGAGCTCCAAGACTGCTGGCCATTCTAATTCTCTGTGAGTTGTTTTGTGGGGTTAGGTGTTTGACTGTTGAGTGACAGAGGTGTGAGGAGGAGGAGGGTGGTTACTAAATAGAGGGGGAAAATAAACTAGGGGCTAAATCAGTGGGGCTGTAGGTTGAGGATTGAAACTGTCCCCAGGTGCATTAGCCAGCATGTGCATGGCAGGAGCAAGGGAGGAGATCATCAAGATAAGGCAACCCCTGCCCCCACCTCCAGTGGAACAAAGAGTCACTAGGGCCCAGTGCACGTCACCCCTTCAGTCAGTCCATGGGGCAGGATTCCACCTACACACACACATACAAGGGCAGGCCCAGTTCCCAAGAGCCCTGAGACTCGTCAGGCAGCACAGGAGATTCAAGAAGGTCAAAGTGGTCAGCACTACCCCAAGGACTCCTCTCACATCTGTATTGATTTGAATTCCTCAGTTATTGACAGCAAGATACTTGCTCAGAAGGAGGAGAAAGGTTCTTGGCAGGGAGGTGTAGGGAGGGTGGGCTGTGGCAGGATATGGACAAGTGCTTAGTTTAACCAGTGAGTTTTTGTAGTGAGTTTGAAAAAAATAAAATAAAATAAAAAGTTGTGAACACACTAATTAAAGCAATCTGGGTCTGTAGATGAATTAAGTCTGAGATGAATAATGGCAGATCAGAGGGGCACACTCAATATACATCCATCATCGCTCTAACCACTCTGCTTGTATGCCTTTCTGTCTACCCTCTGTCCATGTTGTATCTTTTTAGATTGTACATTCTTTGGATGCTACTGTAATATAGATAAGACACATAACTTTCTGAGGTACTGTAAATCTTTCCTTTATTCTTATTAATTAGTGCAAGGGTCAGCAACCTTTCAGAAGTGGTGTGCCGAGTCTTCATTTATTCACTCTATTTTAAGGTTTCGCGTGCCAGTAATACATTTTAACATTTTTAGAAGGTCTCTCTCTATGTCTATAATATATAATTAAACTATTATTGTATGTAAAGTAAATAAGGTTTTTTAAAAGTTTAAGAATCTTCATTTAAAATTAAATAAAAATGCAGAGCCCTGCAGACCGGTGGCCAGGACCCAGGCAGAGTGAATGCCATTGAAAATCAGCTTGCGTGCCGCCTTCGGCACGCGTGCCATAGGTTGCCTACCCCTGAATTAGTGGCTTTATTCCACTTTTCTTGCACACATTTATATATTTACAGTAATACCAGAACAAATTCCAAACTAGCATAAGTTAGAACGAGATAGGTGATGTGAATCAATGTAATTCACTGAAGTCAATGGAGCTACTCCAACTTACATCAGCTGAGGATCTGACCTATGATAAGAATCGTACCAATAATTGGGTTTGTGTATTTTTCTCACCCTAATTATGGAAGTTAGATACCTATAATTTTCCTCATGTGCTACTTCCTAGTACACTATTATTGTTTCCTCTGATCCCAGAATGTATATGACAATGAGCACATTCAGCATGATTATAAAGGGCTATCATTTCACTGTCTTCCCTATCTACTAGTCATTATATATTTGTAATTATTATTTTTATCCTTCCTTCTCTACCTCTTCCCTGTCTCATGGTATTTCTTTTTTCCTCTTGCAAGCATGCTTTCCCCAGTGATTTGCCCCCCAGGATTCAGTCTGAGGGAGATGCTGCCACTGGGGGAAGGGCCCAATCAAAGAGGCACATATTGCATTTGGATCTGAACAGTTACAATGAGGATCAGTCTAATTATTATGCCCTTTTCCTTGCAGAGTCTCTTCTGAAAATTAAAAACCCAGATTACAGCAGTGTGCTACAGAGAAACAAACTTTATAGCAGTAGAAACTTCCATGGACTGCAGGAAAGGCAAAAAAATTCCCAAATTACTCTTGCTGTACCAAGTTGGAAAAAGAACTACTGGACATAGTCTCTGTTGAGAGAATAATTTAGAACTAACTTAAAAGAAATGTAGGTTTCTAAATGGGAGTTCCTCCTCCTTCCTCTCCATTTCCACCCTCCTCTTCTCTGAAAGATTTATTATTTTTTCTGTTAGCATCTTAGAGTGAAGTTTTAAAAGCATTGTATTTGGGCTGCTGGACGTTAATAGGACTCTTGAGATTGCAGCGCCACACATCTCTTTGAGAATGTGCCCCTTAGCAACTGCTACTTAAACTTAGCAACATCAACAGGAAGTATAGCGATATGAGCAGCCTGCAGAGAATGGGGATGGTTTGGGGCCAGAATTAGAACCTAAATGACCAACCAGCAATAATCTTTTAATAAATAATTCACCAATCTTTGACTTATGTGAGTAGCATTTTCACGTCTCAATTCAGCCATCTTTTGGTTTATTTAGAATATTTTTATGAAAAAAGAAACCATGGTACTTTTTCCAGAACGGGCAATTTTATTCCTTCTGTTCCTTTCCAATTTGGAAATAATTAATCAATGTTTTTAAAATGCACTGAAGGTGGAAAATGTGGTGTAGATGTTGAGTGTACAGTTTAAACATGTAAGTCATACAGATAGCTACACATCTGAGGGCTCATATAAGAACTTGGCTACTCAAGAATGAAATGGACACTCTACCTCAGGTGCCCAAAGTTAGCTCTAAGTATATTCAATCCTTTCTCATCTATGCTTGTTACCAGTTATTTGAGAGAAGCTTTAGTTGTTTGGAAGGCATTTTGGAGGCAGCTAGAACAAGATGCGATTCAATCACTTCATACATGTGAACAAATTTACAAAAAATTAAACTCCAAGGGCCTTAAGTGAGTAGAACACCATTGAAGTTGTAAGTAGGGCAACCAGACAGCAAGTGTGAAAAATTGGGATGGGGTGAGGGGTAATAGGTACCAATATAAAACAAGTCCTGAATATTGGGACTGTCCCTATAAAATCAGGTTTCTGGGCTCCCTAGTTGTAGGGCGTACATAGAGCTGAATTGGGCCCGTCCAGTAATTACTAGTAGTACGACTCAACGTGTGAATGTTTACATCCAGAAGTGTTCAGGTTAATGATTTGGTAAGAATACACTATTGTGCTTTATTTATTACAACCTAAATTTTCAAAAGTGAGTAGGTGCCTCAGTTTGTAAATGCTCAACTTGAGGCACCTTAAAGGAGTCTGACTTTTGGAAAGTGCTAAGCACCCACTCTGAAAATCAGCCCCCTTTAAGATGTCTCAAGTTGGGCCCCCCAAAATTGAGCCATTCCAGATCATTAGTCACTTTTGAAAATGCAAGCCAATAACAAAATTATTTCATATTTATGAGGAAGCTGTGAGGCAGTAATACAGAGCTATCAAAGGAAGAGAACTAGAGAATAGGAGCACTGCATTGGATGTTTCTTTGTATGCCATCTAATGCATGGATAAAGGAGGCAGACTACTAAAGGAGGCTAAAACAGATGTCATCGAAGTGATTTTATTCAAAATAACGATTATGAAAAAACCCTCATTATTGATTATGTAATAGTATCATCTCACAGACTTGAAATATTGATGGGATGTCACATTTTTATCACTCAAGAAACTAGGCCAACCAAAGAGCAAATCAAATTCTATGATGAGAGAGTCTGAACATGTATTATCATTCCGAAGTCTCTTTATGAAAAAGACTATTGGGGTGGTAGGGACAGGGAGGGCTCCAGGTCCCAGTATGCCAAGCACGTGCTTGGGGCGGCATGCCGCAGGGAGCGCTCTGCCGGTTGCTGGGAGGGCGGCAGGCAGGATGCCTTCGGCGGCATGCCTGCGGAGGGTCTGCTGGTCCCACGGCTCCACCGAAGCTGCAGGACCAGCGGACCCTCCGCAGGCATGCCTGCGGGAGGTCCACCGGAGCCGTGGGACCGGCGACCGGCAGAGCGCCTCCTGCGGCATGCCGCCGTGCTTGGGGCGGCGAAATGTCTAGAGCCGCCCCTGGGTAGGGAAAGTGATTTAAAAGTAATAAAAATTAAAACATCAGCTTTTACTTATGAAATATTGCTCTTTTCAATCTATTGCCATAGTTGCCAAATTATTTTATTTATACTTTACTTCTGCTTATACATAAAACAATGTAACTTAATCATTTGTTCAAAATATGTTTTTTAATCTGATATCCATAACACCTTAAAAAAATTAAAGTATAGCCACCCCACAAAACACACACACAGTTAGCATGCTTTAAAGGATTATTTTGAAGTACTGCAGAAATAGGAGTTCCGAAAATAACAATTTCAAATATTCATTAGTGGATAAATACTATTGCTTCAGCAAGTGTACTAATTCTATACACATTTCCATATTCTTAGTCATTTCCACACAAAAACAAGAGGAAATTCCCCCAACAATCTCTGTTCTTTAGTACATATATATCAATAATTTTTCAATGCATTTGATATACATTCTGGGGGGGGGGAGCTGTATATTTTAATAAATACATATCCTTTAAAAAGGACAAGGAAGTTATAAAGAAAGACCAAACATTCTAAGGACTTGGGGGAGACATTATAATATTGAAAAGTAGAATAGCTTTTCCATTAATTATTTCCATTTGTGAAATAGTTTATAGATTGGCAAAACGGACTGTGCTGTACTTCCTCATAAATGCAACAAAATTACTGACGTAGTGTGTGAGCCTCACTCCTCCACTGATAACTGTTAAGAGCAGAGTATCAATGTGGAATGTTTCAGCTTTTTCCCATGATTAATCATAAATCATCCCTCAACACATTTCTATGGCTTAGCGTTGGCTCTGAATCAAACCTCCAGTCTATACGAAAATGTGGATCTAGATATATACTGGGCCAAACCTGCACTCTGGATCCAATATACCCAAGCTTTGGAGAAGTCTGGTTCCATAGACAACATTTCTACTATGGGCCTATAAGGTAATCAGAAATTCTTTCTACGACTGCATAGTCCCGGCAAGGACTTTGAGATCTATACTGCAGCTCCTTGTAAAGGCATAAAGCTATTACATTCTCAATCACTTCACAATAACAGCATCAGATCATATACTTAAATCAATAATTATTTTTACTTACAAGTGTGTCAGGGATCTTGAAGTCCATTGACCAGTGAAATACTGATGCCTTATCAAGCCTATGATAACTGTGCAATATCGGACTTATTTGATTCACATTAATGAAAAAGATGCTTTTAAACAGGACCATTCTCTAGATGGTTCCCAAAAGTACCTGGTACAGACGAAGCATGCTGTTTCACCTAGCATTTTTCTTGAATTATTCCTGAATTTCTTTGGTTACCCACGTTTTTTGTGCTAAAAATAAACATGAAGGTCACAAACATATTTTGGGCGACAATCTGGCCCTACTGAAGTCAATGGGAATTTTGCTATGCATCTCAATGGGCCAGGATTTAACTCTTTAAATTTGTATGGAAAAATATAATATATCCTACTCTTGGCCAGTCTCCAATCAAACTGAGAAAATAATATATACTCAGTTTAGCAATGACTAACATATGCCAACATTTAAAGAATTTTCTGCTTATTTTCCCTTCCCAATAACTGAGCAAATGTTTGTTTAAAATATTTAGGCAACTTTTGCCACCCAGACTCTAAAAGAATTGTTCCAGCTTGTCATCTCTTTGTCAGCTCATTTTGTACAAGATAGCCAGGTGCTGGTCAACCAAGATGCAGGTAATGGACACAACCATAAGCCCTCAGCATCCAAAGGCATAAGTCTAACTGTAGCAAATAAAGCTTTTTGCATAGGTACTTACCTATTAGTGCCTGAAATAAGCTGCTCTTAAAGATGCCCATCACTTTTTTAATGGCTTTTTTCAGTTGTTCTTCTTCCGGCTTCTTTAGCTGTTTACAATATTCTTCTAGAAGTGCTAAAGCTCGATCGGTATCTAAAAATAAATCATTACAAGAAGTCTGTTTTATTGACTTAAAAGATAGAATTTCAAGCGTATTAACTGACATTTTGGTCATCTATTAACAAAATTAGAGCAAAACTGCATTCATTAAAATGTTATCTAAAAATGTAGGCTGTAAATTGCCTTGTACTCAATGCACAGTGCTGTTATATTGCAATATTGGAGATAAAATAGACATTAACATGACATCAAGGCAATGAAACTTTATTGCATATCTGAGATCTGAGATGGAAACAAAAAACGACCTTTCCAATGACAAATGGGACAATGTTTAACCTCTAACAATCTAGGAATATCTCAAGGCTGAAAACATTTGTGTTCAGAATCTTAAATTATGAACCTGATCCTGCTCTTGCTGCCTTCAGTCGGTGCATGACCAAAACTTATGCAGAAAATACAAAATTATAAACAATAATCACTATTAGCAGCTAAAAAGAAAACTGGCCCTGACACACATTTGGAGAAGAGCTGAAAGTGTTTGATGTTTTAATTGTTGAAAGTACAAGGTTTGATTCCCTCCCTTCTGAGTATGGATGTAAAGGAAGGCAGAGCTCCAAGAATTTGAAATTTACTCCCTCTTTCCATTAGGTTGCCATCCATCTTTCCAGCAAAAAAGTGTGCTTCATGGCAGAATGGAACTCATATGTTGACTCAGTAACAGGAATCCAGCCTTTCTGTGGGAGTTTAAAGGAACAAGGGGTCTGATTAGCCACTGCTTTGCAGCTTTTGAAGTCATTTACATGAAGTGAGTGTGAAGTGGGTATAAAATGTCACCAAAACAGAATGGCAACATTTTAGAGTCACTCTGCACAGATGTAAAAGGCTATACAAGATGCAAGGTAGTGCAGAATCAAGCCCCTAGTGTCAAGTGTTCCTGAGATGTTTGTACCACTCCTCTGTGAATTGTGCATCTAGCCCTGCAAAGTTTGCACAAACTCATTCTGTAATTATATATTACCCCAGATGATTGCAATATGATTCTTCTGTAGCACAACTAAAAAAGATATGAAATCAATAACTATATTTCCTGCAGTGGAGTTAAATGCAAGAGCCATTGTAGGTGAGGCTCACAATGTCTGAAGGGTTTGAGCTTAATGAAAGCAAGAGTTTCTTTCAAATAAAATTGATTAAAACAGATCACTTTTAATAAATCCAGATAACACCAAGGTTTGGAACCTGGCTGGGCTGGTGTTGTGACAGATAAAGCACCCATTTTTGCAAAGGAATTACAATGTGTTTGGAGTGCAGTTATAACTACATGGTTTGCAAAGCAGTTGGGGACAGTTGTGTGTGAAAAGCAGCCTGAAGGTTTGAATACAGATTCTAAAATCAGTGCTAAGTCAATACAAGCTTAATTGCTGCTTTGTCCATTCCTGGACAAAGCATTAGGAATATGGTAAATAAATGTAGATAAAGAAATAATATTGCCAGCTCTAATCATTCAAAAATCTTCAGTCATGGCTGCCAAAAATAAAGGGATTTATTATTTTTAAGCCAATTTTGCTTTTCTGGTTTCTGAGCCTTTAAGGTCCATTCATACCATCTTGTCAAGCTTATTCTGTGACTACAAGGACTAGAAACTTCCTGGTTTTGGAAAAAAAGAAAACTGAGAATTTAGCATAATCACTTCTCTCTAGCAGCTGAGGCTTTTGGAAAAACATCATATATTGCAAGACTGGCAATATAATTGTGACAGGTGACAACCCTGAAACAATATTCTCAGTAAAAAGAACACGAATACTTGTGGCACCTTAGAGACTAACAGATTTATTTGAGCATAAGCTTTCGTGGGCTAAAACCCACTTCATCGGATGCATGTAGTGGAAAATACAGTAGGAAGATATATATCTATACACAGAGAACATGAAACGATGGGTGTTACCATACACACTATAAGGAGAGTGATCAGTTAAGGTGAGCATCTCCTTGTCAGTTGCTGGAAGTGGGCCATTTTCATTACCACTACAAACAGTGCTTTTTCTCTCCCGCTGATAATAGCTCACCTTAACTGATCACTCTCCTTATAGTGTGTATGGTAACACCCATCGTTTCATGTTCTCTGTGTATAGATATATATCTTCCTACTGTATTTTCCACTACATGCATCCGATGAAGTGGGTTTTAGCCCACGAAAGCTTATGCTCAAATAAATCTGTTAGTCTCTAAAGTGCCACAAGTACTCCTTTTTGCTGAGAATATTGTTTCAGGGTTGCCACCTGTCACAATTTTTTTGCCAGTCTTGCAATATATGATGTTTTTCCAAAAGCCTCAGCTGCTGGAGAGAAGTGATTATGCTAAATTCTCAGTTTTCTTTTTTTCCAAAACCAGGAAGTTTCTAGTCCTTGTAGTCGCAGAATAAGATTGACAAGATGGCAAAAGAATTGTTTGTAGCGGTAATGAAAATGGCCCGTTTCCAGCAATTGACAAGAAGATGTGAGGAACTGTAGGGGAGAAAAATAAGCATAGGGAAATAGTTTACTTACTCTAATGAAAAAGACAAACTATCTAATAAATTATTAGTTTGTCTGTGTATATATATATAGAGAGAGAGAGAGATAATTGATATTATATAGTATATACAGATATAGATATAGATATGCATTAGGTCAGTGGTTCTCAAACTTTTGTACTGGTGACCCCTTTCACATAGCAAGCCTCTGAGTGCAACCCCCTTATAAATTAAAAACATTTATTTATATATTTAACAACATTATAAATTCTAGAGGCAAAGCGGGGTTTGGGGTGAAGGCTGACAGCTCGTGACCCCCCATGTAAGAACCTCGTGACCCTCTGAGGGGTCCCGATCCCCAGTCTGAGAACCCTTGCATTAGGTTCTCTTTTAAATGTGAGCAATGTTGTTTGATCATAGATGTTCTGTTCTATAAATGAAACAATGTACATCATTAACAAAAATAATGGAGAAAAGAAAATACAGTAACTTGTCAGTAAGATGCAACTTGAAGTAATGGTCTACAATAAAGAAAGGGAGATTTAGGTTAGAAAATCTTTTGGAACAGTGCAGCTGTTTACACCAGGCAGGGTTGCCGAGATCGGGTTCGGGCCCTGGTGAAAAAAAATTTTCGGGCTCCCCAGCAAGGGCAGACTGGCTAAACATGGCCAATGAAGCCAGGGAAGCTGGGCCTCCTTCCAGACTGCCAGGCCTCGGTAATTTGTACCAGCTCCCCCCTGCCCTTCCCGGCCGTCGGCCCTGACACCAGGTAATAGCCTCCGCCATGCAGCCTCACACTGTTATCCAAGGAGGAGTCAGTCTTTGATCAGGTGACTTTCAAGGAACACTTCAGGGTTGCAGGAAATGATGCAATCAGTACGGAACCCAGAATGCAACCATAAAATAAAGTTTTTGACCCTAGAGAAATAATTTTGACCCCAAATCAGCAGGAGTATAGGGCTGGCTTCACAGATGAGCTCAGGTCCCTTCTCCAATAGCCCTAGTAACACCATACCATAAACATGTGTGCACATGTATTACCCTGCCTGTGTATATCTGTGCCTGTATCTCTGTATAGAGCTCTGTCTCTTCTGTTCAGCACTGTCTTTGGGTCTCCCAGCTCTCTGTCCTGTCCTGTGCTCCGTGGACTCCCTGGATTCCAGGATTAAGTGTTCCCCAGTGATCTTCCTTGCTGCATCCTCCCCAGTGCTCTGTGGCCCGTCATCACTCCATCATACTGTGTCCCCCTATCATGCTCTCACCCCACTCCCAGAGTCCAATCTGCCAAAAGCCCCCTCACAGCAGTGATGGGGGAGGATGCTATTTGGTACCCTCAGCCTCCTCCCATCTGTTCCAAACATGGGAGGAAAGGATTCATACTCCTGAAATCAATAGGAGACAAGCTGGACTCTTTCCTCAAGCTCCCTCTATGGCTGGGTCTAGGAGTGCTTCTCAACTGGTAAATGGAGTCTTTGCCCACCAGTTGTCGTCATGTGGCCACACAGAGAAAGTAGGGGAGAATGCTGAGTTTTCTGCTGCTGCTGCAGGCAGCAATGTTGTTAGGGCGAAGCCTGGACTCTTCGTCCCTTGCTTGCCTCCCATCTGCCACAGGCTCAAAGCTGGAGGCATGGGAAGACATGTCATACCCAAGTAGTTTCACCAGTGCCCAAACAGAGTTTGGAGTAACTCTGCTGCTGATTGTGTTGTCTTTTGCTGTCTATGAAAAAACTGAGCTCCTGACTACTTTAAGTTATTCAGAGTACTTTCCATATGAGCTAGGCTGTTAGCCCCCAAATCCTGCCCAAATTACAGCTCAGATAATTACGTGCTTGCCTAATTTCCCTCTCCAGCGTTGATAGAATATTTTTAACTTCCTGTCCTAAACTGAGGCACAGAGTTGCTGTGCACTGTTAAACAACCTGATGCCATTTCCCCCAGAGGTGGCAGCAATTCAGTGGTGGATGAAGTGACTCCCATGTCTATTTTAGTTTGTACATCAGTCTGTGGAATGCTATGTTATCATTTGGAATTATGTCACGTTGATACTATTATAATGTGCCAACTATGACCATGAAACCACCACCATTAGATGTATTTCAGGAAAGACAAGGAATTGATGACAAATGTGGAAATTTGTAATGATGTTGAAAATGAACTTGGTGATCCAAGAGACAATTTTGCAGGTTATAAATTCTTTGAGGCACCGACTGTATGTGTTTGTATAGCAAAATGGAGCCCCAATCTTGTTCAGCGCCTCTGGGTGCTTCCATAATATAAGTATTAAATAATATATGCCTGATTTTTACATTGTATGGCACACCTCCTACAAAGTGCTAAGTTCCCTCATCTCCTAATTATACAGACATTGAGGGAGCTAAGCACCTTGAAAGTTTGAGCAGTATGAAAGCTAAGACATTCAAGTTATGTTGGCACGGTGCAGGACTGCCTGGACTGCAGCTCAGTTGTTCAGAAAGGCACCCCAATACCTGTCATAATAGATATCAGATTAAACACAAATGCGAGCAGTTGAATTTCAACATGTTCACTAGATCAGAAGAAAGGCTGAGTGATGATTTTCATAAAGAACTGAGACACAGGGTATGTGGGGTGAGAATATTCCCATCATTAGACAGTTTACATTTTGGCAGCCAAAATAAATAAGTACTTTACTATATAAATGTATATATCATGAAACAGCCCAGCAATCGTCACTCCTTCCTGAAATTGCCATGAATCAATTTTACTCCAAGTTTACAATGAAAACAAATTCAAGCAAATCCAAACAGCTTATTAAACAAACACCTAAAATTCCAACAAATTCAATGTCCATTTCATGAATTAAATGGGCCAACTAAAAATCCATCTCCAATTCTCCACAAGCCTATGTTAGACAATATCCACTCCACACTGGAACTGTCTAATGTCCCTATGCTTTCAAACTCCTAGCTTTGTCCCCACTCCCACCAGCTTGTATATTAAGGTAACTACTTTTTAAATTAATATATTCAACTAAAACACTAAATACAAGCCAAACATTAAACTGAACAGAGTCTAACTCTACAAACTCTGACTCACATACACCCAAAATTACTTTAGGCTTATTTGGAACTGCATCACATTGCCTCGTTCACTTTCCACTTGTCTTTATTGAATTTCAACTTGTTGATTACAGACCAATTCTCCAATTTATCAAGGGCATGTTGAGTTCTAATCCTGTCCTTCAAAGTACTTGCAACCCCTCTCAGGTTGGTGTCCTCTGAAAATTTTTGTAGTTTAGATACAATTTATAAACTAAAAGAAAGTTATCTACAGCCATTGTCAAAAATAGTTGCTTAAACCTATGTGCACACATGGGTACCAGAGCACACACACTATGTAGCTGAGTACACAATTACCTCTTTCTATGGAGAATCAGTCCCCATGGCTTTGTCCTTAAAGATACATTGAACCATTTTTGTACAAGAACAAAGATTAATATCTTAAAATTACAACTGATTTTACATTTAAAAATAAGGGGTGAAATTCTGGCCCCATTGAGATTAGTGGGAGTTTTATAATTGACTTCAGTGAGGCCAGGATTTCACACCAATATATTTAAAATCAGCTATGTCTAAATCTACGTATCAGAGATCTGCACTTCCCTTGCAAGAACTGATGGCGTCACACAGCTAAAACAGGCAGTACTGTATAGGAAAATGCTCTTTTTTTTTAATTTTATTTTTCTGAAAGGTGCTGGTGAGCTCAATTTTTATAGGAAAATTATAGAATCACTGAAGTTTGGTATTGGCAAAAAGAAATAAGGAGAATTTCAGCTTCAGTTTGGCAGGTAAAAAATGTACAACTAAACACATAGTTTGTGTATATGTGAGGCTAAAGAGGTGATTGTACATATTTTCCATGTACACGCTATACCCATACCTTGTGCAGATATTTACACCAATACAGATTGTGTATGAAGTAGACATAATCAGAATTACAGTCTTACACACTCATTTTACGTTGGTGTAAAAAACTACACAACATGCAGCACAATAGTGGGTCAGGCCCAATAAATGTACTTTGAAGCTCTACAGTTTTGTTGGTTTGTCACTTTGGGCCTGATCCTACAGTATTTACAGGACAGCAGGATTGGACTTTTCTTCCCCTCTACAGGCTTGTGTACAAACAAACCTTTCATCACTTGAGTTATACTGGGGTACTTCAGGCAGTATAACCCCCCCCTAGTGTGGAGTCAATTACATTGTCATAAAAGTACTTTATACCAAAAGAGTTTATTTCTTTACAGAAAGGAGTGTTTCCACATTAGGACTTTCACCAGCGTAATTATTTCAGTTTAAAAAAAAAATCATATCCTAACTGACATAGTACAGGCAGTTGATGTGAATATAGAAGTAAAATTTTAAAAAAAATGTGATTTTTATGAGAGATTAATTCATATTAAAGGAGCAAGTAAGTTGCCAATGTTAGTTGGATGCTTTCCTGGAAGTTTCATCACATGACAATTTTTAATTAATATAGTAATCATTAATTCCTGGGGACTCCAGGACAATCCTGGAAGGTTGGTAACCCTAGAAGTAAGATGTAGTTAATTCAAAATCAGTCTCAGAAGGTAAGTGTACACAGCAAAAAAAACAAAAAAACAAAAAAACAAAAAAAATAACCTGTGGCAGTGAGTCTCAGAGCCTAGGTCAACTGACCAGGCCTTGTGGGACTGGCGCTGAGGGGCTACAAATAGCAATGTAAATGTTTGGGCTCAGGCTAGAGCCCAGGCAGTCTATGAGGCCCTCCATCCTTGCCGAGGTTCAAAGACTGGGCTCTAGCTCAAGCCCAAACATCTACACTGCTACTTTTAGCCCTACACCGGGAGCCCTGAGAGACTAACTCAGTTGATCTGAGCTCTTAGACTCACTGCTATGAGCCTTTTTTTGCTGCATAGACTTATCCAGAAAGACTCTATTCAAGGTATGTCTTCACTGCAATGTTAGCCCAAGGCTAGTGGGATTCAAGTCAGCTGACCATGGGTTTTGTAAGCCCAAGGCTTGAGCATCCACACTTACAGGTGATCCTAGGTTTATTATTTCTGGATCCAGGTCCCAAACCCAGGCTCCAACATCCACACTACAGGATGCAGACCCAAGTCAAACCACCGTATCCCAGCCTTCCTAGCACTGTCCCCAGCTGTGGCCACTTGAGAACCTTGGTTTGTGGTGCAGCATAGGATAAACTTGACTGTCCATCCTACATGTTACAGCCCACTAACATATCCTACCAAACCACATTTTGAGTCTGCGTGCTCCCAGCAACCAGGACTAGCAAGATGGAGTCACCATTCCAAGAGCTTGTCTTGCTTGGGCTTTCACTTCTGTTTCATAAAATGGGCAGAGGATCCATGAAAAGCTGGTGGACATGCTGGCAGCCTTTTCTGACCTACTGAAGGCACCTGATGGAAGAGGAGGAAGATACAGATATGGAAGACTTGAACTGGCTGATGCTGCTCATGACCCTCAGTATAGCCGCTGATGCCCCCTACATAGATCAGTGCTTCTGGTGAAAGGTCACAAGCACAGATGGGTGGGAACATATCATACAAAACTGGGATGACCAGCAGTGGGTCCAGAACTTTTGCATGAAGAAAGCTACATTTCTGGAGCTTTGTAAGTAGCTTCCCCAATCCTCCAGCATCAAGATACATGAATGAAGATGGCCATACTAATTCAGAAGTGGGTTGCTATAACCCTCTAGAAGCTGGCTACCCCAGGCTGCTACCGGTCTGTTGCTAACCTGTTTGGTATTGAAAAGCCAATTGTAGTGGTGGAGGTTTCTGAGGCAATCAGGCATATGATGGTGGGCATAAACAATAGTCCTGAACCAATTCCTAGTTTTGAGAAAATGGGATTTCCAACTGTGCTGGGGCCATTGATGGGACTCATGTGCCCATAATTTGCCCTCCTCAAGGAGCACAAAAACATAAACTTCAAAGGGTACTACTCCATTGTTATGAAGGCCCTTGTGAATCACAAAGGGCAATTTATGGATGCCAATGTGGGCTGCACTGGAAAAGTTCATTATGCCAAGGTTTTCTGCCAATCAGGAGTCTACATTCATAGACAGGGACACTATTCCCACCGCACAACATTGTTCATAAATGTAGTTACTGTTCCCCCTGCTATTCAGGGAAGGATCCCCATATATCCCATTTTGGTGTAGCTTATGAAACCATAGTATGATATGAGAGGGCTTGGCAAAAGAAGGTTTAATCACACACAAAGCAGGTACAGAATGGTGGTTGAATGTGCATTTGGCAGACTAAAATTTTGCTGGGTTGTCTACAGACCCACTGGATTCCAATGTCATCAATGCTGTCCACATTATTGTGACTTACTGCACTCTAAACAATCTTTGTGAAGGCAAAGGTGATCCATTTTCCCTTACACACTCAACCAGAAAGTGCACCTATTACAGCTGGAGCAGGATGCACCCGGGCAACAGAAATCAAGTATGCTCTGTGCTCCCATATTATATGCTTGCATAGGTGAACGAAAGATGGAGAATAATACTCTTATGAATGTTTTTGTACAATGTTTACAGTAAATGACAGTCACATCATACAGTGAAATAGGCAGGTTGATTGTCATGCATTTATTTACAGATGAGATGACTGCTTATGAATTGGGGAGAGGGCATGTGGCAAAAACTATGTGTTTACCATACACATTGATGTAAATAAATGTATTGAGAAATTGTGTTTAACTTTAGATACAACTTCCCAGTAGTCCATTATCATGTGTTTATTCTTATTATATGAAATACACATTATATGACTTGATGCTTTCTTAATTTCTTAAATAAACTTTCTTAATAAAATAAATGCCTTTATTTGTGAACATAGATGTTTTACAAAAAACACAGGACTAAACCATTGCCAGGCAGTCCAGCTGCCATTAGCACACCAAAACACCAGTAATAAACCAGTATCAAAATCATTAATAAAACAAAGTGCATAAACCAAACACTGAACAGTAAAAACAGCACAACTAGTGTCAACAAATACATTCCCTAATGTTGTATATCCCTTGGTCCCCCATTTTTCCCTTTCTTGCACATTTATTGTACACCACTGCAGGGGACTGGAAGTCTGCAGAGGGTTGAAGCCAGCAGACAGGGCTGAAGCTCGCAGAGGATACATTTGCCCTGTCCAACTGCTGCTAAGTCCTGGTTGCATGGGCCACTCAACCATGGAATTGTTCAAAGTGTTCCTGGCTGCACATGGTACTGTGCATGGGACTCAGGATGTAGTACAGGTGCAACAGAAGCCTGTACTCTTGCAGCCATAATCAAAAGCAGCCTCTTGAACATGTCTTTCTGCTGTGCTCTATCTTCCTCCCCCAGCAGACGTTCCTGCTTCAGAAAGTGTGCTGCAAGCCTCCTCTCGCGCACTGCAATTTTGTTCTCTCTCTCTCTCTCTCTCTGCAGCCTGCCTGTGCCTTTCTGCTCACCATGAATCCTTCTCCCTCTGGTGTTGCACCTGTTTGCTGGCCCTGTCCAGAATGTCCAATATAAATTCCTCATGGAAATGATTCCATTTGAACCGGCCCATGACAGTTCTGAATTCCCAGGACCTGCTGGAGTATGGCCACGCTGCTGAGGGGGAAGGCCCTGCAGAGATTGAAGGTCCTAAAAGCAGGCATCAAACAGTGCATTATTGTCTTAGTACTTCAAAACAGGTTCAGTGCATCCACAAAGAAAAGTGCCTTGTGGAATCTCAAGGCCAAAAAAATTATACATTATAAAACTGAGATTCAGCCTATTGTGAGGGGAAAATGTGAGTTCCCAAAAGCTCCATGAACACAACTGTGTTTAATCCAAGTGAAAAATCCCAGTGCACAAACAATGGTAAATTAAAATTTACAAATGCTTCTTCTTTAAAAATTGTACACCACATTTGACATTTGGGCAAGATGGGGCATAAGCTTTCTCTATCCTTTCAGAAATTCTATATTCTGGAGGACATAATTCTAGAGGTTCCTGAATGGCAAAGGGACTTGTTATTCCAAGCTGCTGGTAGCAAGCCAGTCATGTATGCCACAGAGGTTTTCAAACTCATGATGACTGCGCACCACCTATACGAGTGGAGTTGGCTAGTGACCTACAGAGGTGAACCAGGAAAAAGAGCTCTTCACCAAAATTTGCCTACGTATCTGAAGGTCTTACTACCAAAGATTTGCAGCTATCAGCACTCATGGTTGGGTCAAAATTCATGGGGAAATCAAAAGGATGCTGTGTTAGCATCCACATGGATTACTGCCTCCCTATGGCTTCTGATGAAGCCTGCTGTGCATGCATCTACCCACATGTAAAACACATACGATAATGTGGACCCTCAAAGAACTACACAGCCATCCCATTGCCCACCAGCACATTTCTGGAATATATACAACCCCCTAGCTCAGTGGTCTCCAACCTTTTTCGTCTGACGGGCGTCAGAAGACAAGCCACGGAGGACCGTGACAGTGGATGAGTATCTGCCGAAATGCCGCCGACAAGCGGCAACATCAATAAGCATCACCGCCGACAAGCATCATCATCCAGAGGTGTCGCCACCGAAATCCTGATGGCATTTCGGCGGCAACGCCTCTGGATGCTGCTGCTTGTTGGTGGCATTTTGGCGGATGGTCGTCTGCCGGCCAGTATGCGGGCGCACTTAGACACCCCGGTGGGCACCATGGCACCCATGGGCACTGTGTTGGGGACCCCTGCCCTTTGGACTTTGCTTTTGTCACTCATGAACTACATTTAGCCTTCCCACCACCCCTCTGGACAGTTTGGTGTTTACAGGCGGCTCCTTACACTGTGGCGTGGCCAGGGTGGATAGAAATCAATTAATTTTTTTTAATAAATAAAATTGGATTTTAATTTAAATCTGATTTTTTTGATAAAATGCTTTTTGGAGAAAAAACCTATATAGAGAGATCTTTTTAATTAAGATACATTATAGCTCAATGATATCTCATCACGGAATAGGGATTATAAATTCTAATTCTATAGTATGAGACAATATATTCATGGAATGTTTAAGAAAAGCTTTGTAAATGAGTTCCAATAGTTCAAGCATTAGAGACCCAAATCTTACGGGGTTCCAGGGGCTTCTGTATAGATTATTTAGGTTAGTCTTTCTATCTACTCATTGGGACTCAATCTAGAAGATGCCATCAGAGATGCTTAGTTTTGCAGTTCCCAAACTGTGGATTTGCGTCTCCAGAGATAACATGCTTGTTAACAGCAAAAATGTTTTTAAATAAATAAATAGAGGTGAGAAATAACAGACCTCAACCCTATTATCCCTCTGCAAATCTGTGTCCACAAAGTCCATCTCTTACCTCTCTCTAAAAGTGTAAAGTTTCAAAAAGTTCAATGAATAGAAGATTGTTAGAGGTGGAATAGATCTGGACAAGGAGAAATCTGGAGATAAATGTGAGAAGGGAGGGACAGGCAATAGAAACAAAAATGAAACTGTTTGAGCTGCATATTCCAGAAGTCTTGACGTCTTTCTGAGTGTAAGCTTCATTGATTTGAAATCTATGATACCATTCTCCCACTAGAAGGGAATACCTGTATGGCAGCAGGCTGTAAAAGAAACTCAGTTTGGGAATAAAAACCATTCAAGGAATATATGTTTGCTGATGATGTTTTAAAGAAAGTCACATCTGTGAACTGGAAGTCACTTAAGCACCTGGATTCAGAGAAAGCTGAAGGGATAACCTCACTTTTCACAGCAGTAGCTTCTTCTGCCAGTGTAGAAAGAATATGTTCTTCCTTTGGACTAATTCATTCCAAATTGAGAAATCATTTGAGACATGAAAAAGCAGGAAAGCTTGTTTTTCTTTTCCAGATATTGAACAAACAGGAAAATGAAAGTGAAGACGACTGAGTTAGCTGCAGAAGCCAATATTTTACGTTTCTCATGTTGGCCTGGCTGACATAGTTGATTTAATTTTTGTTTTTTTAAAATATTTAATTTAACTCTTTTAGTTAAAAACAGTTTAAAAAAAAAACAAACCTAATTTTTAAAAACTTGAATGTTCAACTAAATTCAAAAATTCATATGCATGTTTTGTTAAAATATTATATGTTTGCTAGTGACGAAAAAAATCCAGAATACATAACGTTGTTGTTTTAATTAAATCAAACAATTTAAATGTCTGTCTGCTGATTTTCTCCTCCTAACACAGCATGGCAAGAAAATTCTCCAAATATTAATAATTAACCTGTTGAACTGGTGATAGTTCACTTCCCAATTACTTCATAAATATCTGATTCAATTACCTTTGGTAAATGAAATAACCAAACAATCATTCATTTTCTGATATAGCTGTAAAACTAATCTGAAAAGTTTTCAAAATAAATCACTTTAAAAAATGTATAGTGTGGACCTTCTAAAAATGAAACCAACATCTATCTCTGAGTTGTGAAGAATATGTATTAAGGTTATAACAACCAACAAGAATGCATTTTTATGTAGAAATCCATGATTAAATCAGGTCTTCCAGACTAGTGATTTAAATCATGATATAAACCAAATCTACCCTGGGTATGCCCAATTTGTATGCCATGCCATATTAAAAGGGAGGGTTCTTACTTTAAATACTCTGGCACATCTCTGTGATAATGTGAGAGTTTCTAGTAAAAAAATAAGTTTAAAGGCTTGTTTCACTGTTGTTTGAGCTTCTCAGTCTCCACTTTGAATTCCACATGGTGAGGGAGAGGGGTAATGCCAAGGCACTGGCGTGCAATCTGCCATTAACAGATACACATTGCTGACAGCAGCTTGTGAGAAATTTTACATTGGGGCACTGAAAATCCCTCCCATCCCTATATTAACAATAACAAACATGGAGCCAGACATTTACCAGGTTCAGGGGCTGCTTTTGCCTCTTGCATTGCTGCTGCCAGTTTCACAGCAGGCTGTCCCTGCAGAGATGAGCACCAAAAAGCTCCTCCAAACAGGGCCCCAGGATATGCTGCAACTGCTCTGGCAGCAAAGCCTACTCAGGGACCAATGTGAACACAAGAGTCACTTTGGAAGCCTGATTCAGTGCCTGTTGGCTCCCCTCCAGTCCTATACTAGATTCTGGGGTCAGAATCCTAGCTGACAAGGCTACCGTTAACCTCTGTTGGCTCAGTGCTCAGCGTAGTGCCCAGTCAACATCCTTCTAAAAGAGGCAGGTGTGATTCTCATCTCTGGTTTTCACGCAGCTGGTCTTGAGCCACTTAATCCAGTCCCAGCACTGCTCACTGGTCCAGTGAATCCCCAGTGCTGCCAGTTTCTTTGCTATTTCCTGGTTTGCATGATCATTCCTGGAACTCTTACTAAAGTCAACCGTTTTGCGCGCCTCACACCAGAGATTAACCAAAATCTGGCTGTGATCCCTTGACCAGGTACTTAGCAAACGACTTCTTCTCGTCAGTGGCCACTGCAAACACAGGAGACTGTTCAGACTGCTTGGAACGCAGCAGTTAGAATAAAATGGAAGGGTTAAACGCTGAGGAGCTGTACTTGAACCAGGTGGTTGCTTCTGTTTTCTAGGAGTCAGCTGGCCAGTCTTGAGCTAGAGAGGACAAGGAACAGCATCTCATGGGATTGTGGAATAGCTTGGGTCTCAGGACCCAAGTCTGGGGATCAGGGCCTGAGCTGCCTCTGCACTGCAGAACGATGGTCTTTGGACCCAAGTCCCTGTGGGAGACTGGCTCAAACCTGCCCCTGCCCTTCATCCTGGGACCCAGAGGGCTAACTGGCCTGAGTCAAACAGAATTGTGTGTAAATGGAAGGGAGGGTGGAGTTTGGGTTTGAGCCTGAGCCTGTGTCTGGTCTTACATAGCAGTGCAGACATACCCTTACACAACTTCCCCAAACAGGATGTGTTGAGTGATAATATAATCAACCCGAGACAAGACAGGAGCATTACATTATTAGAACAAACTATTATCAGCTGATCAGTGATGCTGAAAGCAGGTCCATGGTTATCTAGCAATTTCTGAGAGCTGAATAACCCCTTCAGGGCATTGCAAAGCCATACAAGACAGCTTCAGAAGTAAGAGATTTTCAGGATACAAGATGCTAAAAAGAATACTAATTTAAAGAAGATGCAATAGATCATTTTGTCATCATTTCAATAAAAGCAGTAAGCTTCTTTCTTCCCCAAGAATTTTAAATTTAAACTCAATCAACTTATAAAGAAAAGTTGCTTTGTAAAATAAATTTTTCAAAAGTACAGTGAACATTTTAAAAATAACATTATGATATACAAACTATATGGGAATTGCTTCACTGACATGCAGCTTCTTCTTGGGTGAGACAGCATGATATAAAACAGTTTAGAACAAAGTGTGAAATACACTAGATCCAGTTGAAACTGCAGGGGGAAATTCAGACAGTCAGAACACAATTTCCTAGGTCACAATTTAGCTGGATACCAAGGGTGAAACCTGGTCCCACTGAAGATAAAGGCAAAACTCCCATTAATTTCAACAGGGCCAGGATTTTACCCCAAGCTACTTGTGAAAAGTGCACAGGAATTTTAATGACTTCTTGTGAACAGGACTTGATTTTATAACTCACCTGTGAAGTGCCACTTCCAGAAACACAATGCACCCTAACATGTTACTGGGATATTGGTTCAGCAGCGCTGACTTAGAATCCTACTCCATCCCCACCTCTAAGTATGGCTACTCCTAAGTGTTCCCTTTCAAATAATGACCAGCCTCAACCTACGATTGGTTTAATGTGACATCATCATTGCTTCAGGGTTGTGTGGTTGCCTACAGTAATTTACTTAGAGATGTAGTTTTTAATTTACCTTAATCTCTCATTTGGCATGAGGGGGCTTGGTTAATTTCAGACAGCTGAGGGATTTTTTATTAAACAAGTTAGAATGCATGTTGACACATACCAGGTGAAATTCCTTCCAAGAGGACCAGAATCAGAAAACGTAGGACAGCAAAGTTGCTATATAATAATTCCTATATAATAATTCCTAGATTTTAAGTGAGATTTTGGAAGAAACAAGGAGAATGGGAAGCAAAGAGAACAGATGGTCAGAAAGGGAATGGGTAAGACTTTAAGTAATTTTGGACAATTTTAAAGGAAAATGTATTAAAACCTACTCTGGAACTTGGAGACTTCAGATGACAAGTGAAAATGAGTCTGAGGTCTCAGCAAACATTGGTCCACATATCAAATGTTTCAAGGCCACCTGATTTGATGCAGAGAAACTTGTGTGAGAAACTTGCGTAGCACCTAACTACACTATTCCCTGAATCAAGCCAGTACTACTGATTGCTCATTTCATATACACTGGTCTTCACAAACAGAAAACAGGCTAATAAGGAGGTGCAAGACAGAATAATACATTCATCACACAGTACAGTGTTCTGCATTAAAAAGATATGTGCTTTAAAACCACTGAATTAGTTTATTTTTTAAAACCTGAACTCTCAAACTTGCAGGCAGAAGTCAGTTAATTTGTTGGATAAAACCGCTAGCATTCAGAAGGGATACAGGGGGGGAAAATGTCTTTAATATTTACTGTTTCCCACATTGGATGGTACAAGTTACAAACTATAATCAAGCATAAAAACATCTGAGGACAGTGGGTAAAAGGCTGGTAACTAGGAGAAACATACCCAGAAATAGAAGTCTGTGTGGTCCAGTGAACTGCACAAATGAACAGTGAAATAGCAAATGTGCAACTTTATGCTAGCCACAAACATCTCTGGGTCTCAGTCTCTTCTTCTGTACAATGGGATGTTACTCAACTACCGAGAAGAGGCATCATAAGGATTAATATATATGTTTATAACTCTTCAAACAGGGGTGAATAATGGAAGTGCTATTTATTATTTATTACAGATTGTGATGAGCACTTACATCACCTCAAGATATGAGAGAAGATGATGTTTTAAAACAATATTCACTGAGAATACGTAAAACAGGTAGATTGGTCAACCTGTAATCTGGCCTGGTAGGAAAAAAGGAACAAATGAACAGCAGTATCTGTTACACAGATAGGCCTGTTTTTGTCAACTCTTTGGAGACCTATATCTATGACTTCTATTGCCAAGAAATGCATAGTTAGAGACGAAGAGCATTTCTATAGCTTTCCCCTGTATCTTTTATGTCTAAATTTATATGAAACAAAATCTAACATTGCCACAACACAGGTATGTTTACAGTATTCTGAGTATTGCTTTCTTTTGTAAATAACTGGTACTATTAAAAATATTAAAGATATTCCTGGATTTAAATAAATGTAATTCAATGAAGGCTTGACTGCACTCCATTCTCAGTAAGAGAAACTGTCTCATAGCCTAGCAAATGCTTTTATTTCAATCAAGAGACACAATGTGCAACCAGCACGTATGAAAAGTTAGCTCTCCACAAAATTTGAATTTAGGAAATATTTACTTGTGACATAACCAACATCTGAAGCTTGTTACTGTCCTCAGATATGCAGATGTATATTACCCTATATCCTCTTTAAAAAATTGTTCTACAGGTACAGCAGCAAATTTTACAGGACCAAACAGCACCATATGTTCATATATATTAAGGCAAAAATCAAGCACCCAGTTGCCAATCAAAACTCTACTAGTTTCACATAAGCTTATCAGGAGGTTCAAGTGATGAGGAAAGCAAGCTGTGCATTATGCTCCTTCCCCACAGCATCACATAGCTGTTGCAATCTCTGTGCAACTACTATAGGTTCTCCAAATAGTATGCTGCAAAAAAAGGGAGAAAGCGAGCTCAGGGGAGCAGTTGTAGAACAGCAGCTATATGCAGCACAGTCACATTTAAAACTGAGGCAATTAACACAGCTAAATGCCATGTAAGCAAAGTTGCTCTGAACATCATTAACTTTAGTAGCACACTCTATGACCTGTCAATAGGGACAAGGGTCGCATGAATACAGACAGGTGGAGTGAGCTAAATGCAGCATGGCCTAGGAGAGAGACATGCTATCAGTGCAGACGGGGAAGTCATGCCACCTACAAAGAGGAAAACTGGCAGATAGAAATCAGTGACTTTCCACAGTCTTCCAACCTATGCATGTTTTTTTTGACATGTCGGCCACTCTGTATTACTACAAGCCCTATCCTGGGTGAATATAACAGAGCTCTGTGAGACCAGAAGATGAAAATCTTTCCTTGAAAGGTTTTACCTTGCTTCTTTGTGAAGAAAGAGAAGAATATGGCCATAGATTTAGAAAGGAATATCCTACTTATCTTCAGTCTAAGGCTGATCATAACTATGCACACAATTGAAATGGAGATTCAAAACTCAAATAATAGTTGTTCCTACAGAAGTGTGGCTCGTGGTCCCACAGTTAAGGTTGAGTTGAGTTTTGCACGTAAAGCAGGGATTCATCCACTTTGTCTTGGAGTACTGAATTATTTTTTTGGAGAATTTACGAGTACATTAGTTAGCTAATGGGTTAATAAGCTTTAAAAATGGGTCCTTTAAGTAATTTAGCATCAAGCATCAAGACTGTTTGATGGGAATGATCTTAAGGGAATAATGCAGATGCTTCTAGCTTCCCCTTACAGTTAAAACTCACTGAAATATTTTGCAGATGTACTTTTGAAGCAGTTTTTTGTAGAGTTAATGGTAATTTTTTGCTGTTATTGTTCATTGCAGAAAGTTTCTTCTTCAGCAGGGGCTGACAAACATTATAATACAGAGAATTCCACATAGCACTACCTCCTTTCAAAAAAGGTTGCCATATTCCATGAGGACCTTCCATCTTATCCCATGACAGCTTGCTTTCCTTAAGAGTCTTCGGTGAAGGACCTTGTCAAAGGCTTTCTGGAAATCTAAGTACACTATATCCACCGGATCACCCTTGTCCACATGTTGGTTGACCCCCTCAAAGAATTCTAGTAGATTAGTGAGGCAGGATTTCCCTTTACAAAAAACATGTTGATTCTTCCCCATTAAAACATTCATCTATGTGTCTGATAATTCTGTTCTTTACTATAGTTTCACACAGTTTGCCCGGTACTGAAGTTAGGCCTGTAATTGCTGGGATCACCTCTGGAGCCTTTTTTTTAAAATTAGTATCATGTTAACTATCCTCCAATCAACTGGTACAGAAGCAGATTTAAATGATAGTAGTAGTTCTGCTATTTCACGTTTGAGTTCCTTCAGAATTCTTGGGTGAATGCCATCTGGTTCTGGTGATTTATTACTGTTTATCATTTTAGTGAAGTCAGTACAAACTAAAATTTAATACAGATGACTTGTTTATATTGTTCTATGTACTATACACTGAAATGTAAGTACAATATTTATATTCCAATTGATTTATTTTATAATTATATGGTAAAAGCAAGAAAGTAAGCAATTTTTCAGTAATAGTGTACTGTGACACTTTTATACTTTTAAGTCTGATTTTGTAAGCAAGTCGTTTTTAAGTAAGGTGAAACTTGGGGCACACAAGACAAATCAGATTCCTGAAAGGGATACAGTAGTCTGGAAAGGTTGAGAGCCACTGAACTAAAGCACAGAAATTTTAAGTAACATGTCACAAAGCAAAACAATGGCCAAACTGGGAAAAGTCCTTAAGTCTCCTAACTCCCAGTCCAGTGCCGACTTGGATTAGGCTGCTTCCCAGTATGAATTTATGTAGCAAATATGAGTTTTATACTACTTCTACTCCTGCAGTCCTCTATACACAGAATGTATTGATAGTAGTAGCTTCTGCCATTGAAAAACTACAGGACTGGAAAGAGATTGGTCATGCTAGTAGCCAAAGATTTCAGACTCTTCAGTTTAAAAGGTTAATATAAAAATTTGCTGCCACGTGTTTAACTCCCACAAAACTTAAATTGCTCTTATTATAGTCACAACCTCTGATCCTAACCATCAGCTCTGCACTGCTCCTAGTCAATTTCACAGTAGAAAGTGACAGTCAGTTTAATAGAACTTGGTGTGAAAAATGGGGCTCCATGCCTGCACGTCATTTGACAAAAATACATCCTAGAATGTTTTAGCAACTAAAAGGACAGCAAAAACTTTACACTACATATGTTGTATCAGTATTTTGTTAAAGGTGAAAAGGAAATACCAAAATCCATTACTTTAGTATGTACTTGATTTCCCACTCACAAGGTTAAGAGGAGCATTTACACCACTAAAAACACCAAAGTTTTCAAACTTGGGTGCCTAATGTTAGGATTCTAAATATATATTTTAGATATCTAAATAGAACGAGCCCAATTTTTAAAGATGCAGATCCCTGCAACTCCCAATGAATTCAATGGCAGCTGAAATTCTCAGCACTTCTGAAAACCAGACTACTTCTATTTAGATATCTAAAATATGTATTTAGAAGCCTAACTTTAGGCAATCAGGTATGAAAATTTTAAAGTTCAACATTTCTTTTTAGCTCTCTTCTCCACTGATGTCATGCCACAGGGCAGCAATGCTATGTGTTACACCACAAAATTCATCCTTTAATGATGTCATCATTACCAGCAGGGTCTGCTTTAGCACACTGGTGGCTCATGTGCGCTCATATTAAATCCTTTTTTGTTGATTTGTTTAATATGGCATATCTTAGAAAGGGTTCTATATATCATCATAGAAACTTTGAAAAAATGTACATGGAAAACCAAATTTATATACAAGAGCCCCTATGAACTGGCTACCTGATAAAACAGGCTATTTCAATAGCTGTGATGTCACAGAAAAAGCAGCTGAGTTATGTTTCATGCTTTTATTCTATTTTGTAAATATATCGAAAGATCAGGTAAATACAAAAATAAATATAGGCCCTCATCTCTTGCTGGAGCCAGCTAGCGTGACCCTGGTGGACTTCAAAAGGAATTTGAAAAGCTGACTTTAGTTTCTGTGCTAAATGTTTCCATAGTCTAATGAGGAAGTATATTATTTTGTCATTAGGTCACCTTTAAGATATACCACAGCACCGCTCTTCGGCGGCAGGTCTACCACAGCTGCTTCATTGTTTCTTCGGCAGCAGGTCCTTCCCTCCAAGAGGGACTAAGGGACCTGCTGCCACATTGCTGCCAAAGAGCCGAACGTGCTGCCCCTTTCCATTGCCTGCCCCAAGCACCTGCTTGCTGCGCTGGTGTCTGGAGCCAGCCCTGCTCATTTCACTCAAGGCATCAGACAATCATATACTGACATAAACTGGATTAGAACCATTGGCAGGTTTGCCTTATTTCACTCCCAGAAAACACCTGCTTGTTACTGAGATATTTTAAGTAAGTATTTCTACTAACTACAAATAGCCTAAACTTTTCACATTAGCTGAATTGGCCAATAAGACTAGTTTTGAAAAGGCAGTCCTGTAATGCTTACCTGCTTTAAACAGGTAAGACAGGGCACAGAAGTCCGTCAAGATTTGTGTGATGTTTGAAGTCTAATGGTGAAAAAGGAGCACTCCCTCTAAAATAAAACTTCAAACATATTCCTTGCTCTTTAAAGGGGGACACAACTGGAAAATAACTAGTTTCAAATAATTCAGTGATCTGATATAGCCTCCTGATAATGGATTGTCAGGATTTTTTGAATTGGTTTTTTTTTAAATATGTACAGGTTTTTCTGCTCAGCTGCCGATTTTTGAAGGCTATTTTGGTTATACTCAAGACCAGCATAATGCATGTTGGGATTACCCCTCTCCTTGTCTCCTATGTGCACACATCTCCCTGCTAGCTCATTCATTTTCAGTACTGCTGCTGCTGTCAGAACACACATGCTTGCAGAGCCTGGGGAAAGTACACCAATGAGTTTTCTGCTGTTATCTGCTGGGGGAGACAGTAGATATGGGCTCCTTACTGAATAAGACCAGAAATGAAACTATCAATAAAACAGTGAAAGGCGTAAAGCAAAACAAACTGCAAAACTTGAAGGGAAAAACCCTCATTTCCCCCCCATTATTACTTGTACAGTGGTAAGCTGGAGTCAGTTCGCACCGGTTTGCACAAACCGGTTGTTAAATTTTGAAGCGGTTTTAGAACTGCTTGTTAACTGGCTTTCCTGTGAGGCAAGCTTTGATGGGCTCTGGCTGGGAAAAGTGTAATTCCTCCTCCTGGCCCCCGGTGGGCGCTGGGCTGAGGGAGCCATGTGGGCTGCCTCCTGGAGCTGTTGCTGCTACTGCTCCTTGGACCTCTGGCCCTGGGGCTCCTGCTGTTACCAGGCGGGTCCCTAGCTGCTCTGCTGGGCCTGGCCTGCGTCCTGCCGCTTGGGCCGCTGTCTCCGTGTGAGTACCCACCACGCTGCCCACAGCCAGCCCCCGCAGCCACCCCTGCCGCACCCCCTTCCCACAGCCACCTCCTGCTGCGCCCCCCCACCTCACCCCCTGCCCACAGCCACTCCTGCCCACAACCAGCCCCTGCTGCACCCCCTGCCTGCAGCCAGTCCCTGCCCGCAGCCAGCCCCTGCCCACGGCCAGCTCGTGTCGCACCCCTGTGCCTCCAGCTAGCCCTGCCCCACGCCCGTCTGCAGCCAGCCCCACGTCCACTGGTGCCCTGCAGTTCCCAAGGCAGTAACCCTGCACACCTGCTTCAATGAGGGGGGCAAGGAGCAGCTGGGACCCACACATGTGCACACCCTATGGTGACCAGACAGCAAGTGTGAAAAATTGGGACAGGGGGTGCGGGGTAATAGGAGTCTACATAAGAAAAAGACCCCAAAATCGAGACTGTCCCTATAAAATCAGGACATCTGGTCACCCTAGCACAGTCCCAGGGAGTGACGGGGACCCACACATGTGAAATGGAGCTCATTTCTAGTTCAGGCCCATCTTTTTAAAAAAGAACTTTAGATACGGTTAACATACATCTGTATTTTCCTGGAGATGGCAGGCTTTTTGCTTCTTAAATCGCCGTCCGGGCGGAATTTTTAAAATTTAAAAATTCCTCCCGGGAAAATACAGACGTATGGTAACCCTATTGGTACAACCCTTAAATCAGAACTTTGTATAGGGAACCGGTTGTTAAGATTTTAGCAGCTCATCACTGTACTTGTAACAATAATAAATATAAAAATTTCACATGGAAGTGAGATGTTCACATTGATAGCATCCCTTTAATTACATTTTGTAAAAGTAAGCCTATGACAAACTATAAATTTAAGTAGCTTAAAAACATAATAAATAAAGTAGCTGATTCACTAACATTTTTCAATCCCCTTCTGTACATATGTAATCACATTTTAATAACAGCTTTTAATATTTAAATACAAATATCTTCACACTCCAGCTCTAAAACACTAATTGATATGAGAGGCTAAATTGTGCCAAAGGAGCTATTTTGGTCTACCAATTGCATATTTTAAAATTTTTAAAATATATATTCTTAGAGTTGACTAGTAAAAATTAAAGTGTAAGAACTACATTACAAATCTGAGTTAGGCTGTCTTGAAACAAAGACAGGAAATGTATAGATTCAGGGATTTTTAAGGCCAGAAAGGATCACCATGATCACCTACTTTGATGACTTAAGTAAGCCAGACAATGGAATTTCACTCAGTAATTCCGGCATCAAATGGGCATCTTGTGATTGAGCTACAGTTCAACATCCAATTCCAAAAGACATCCATCCAGAAAAATGTACAATTCAGAGTTAAATTTTATCTTTAAAATGGCACTGTCTTAACTCACCTGTTGTAAACAAGTATAATATGTAAGCCTCAAAGCGGAGTAAGATGACATGTTCACAGCACAACAGGATGACTTAAAGGGACATTATGAGAGGGTTATTTTCCTCCATAAATATTCCCATGTTTACTACAGTCAATTAAAAATAATTAACTAAATCAGTGATTAATATTATTTATTAAATCATTATACTGTTTTGATATTTTGTTTCTATTCTGCAATCTCTACAATATGATCAAAGTAAAACTTTAAGTGGAATTTTTATAAAAACCTCCATAATAATCTGTTTGGTTTTATAGTTATTTACATCAGAAATTATGAATCATGGAACAGAGGTAGAAGAAGATATTCTTGTGAAATAAATTAATTTTGAGTTATACTGAAGTTATCTGTGTCCATATTTTACTAATATCTCTCACTTTAGTTCTTAAATCCATACATTGGCTGTGCCATGTCAAGAGTCTTAAGTTCTAGATAGATGAGCTGCCTGAGAACAGTTATTTGCCATTCTTTGTTTTACCTGCAGATTTTGTAATCTAAACTAACACGTTAAATTACTGTCCTATGTTTGCAATGTACAGAGAAGCATTTACAGCATAAAAGTTTTCAGAGTAATCATAAGTATATACCAACAATTGCTAGCATAATCACTGGAAACTGCACTTTACCAAAGCTGTGTTCAAATCCATTGTGGTCACAAACTGTTAAATATTTATATGAGAGAGATAAGACACTCCTATCCTGAAACCAACACAACTGCATCAACACTGCAAACAAGTATTTATGTGGTGAACCGAAGTGTGTAAGAGGCAAAACACAGCTCTATTTGTTTTAATTTTGAGAGCTACATGATTTTAAGAAGCTTTGGGGTCTCCGCATGTTAGGATATAAAAGGTTATATTACTTTAATAAATCTAGCAATTTTGCAAAAAACGGGAACATTGCTACATTTATTAAAGTAATATAACCTTTTATATCCTAACATGCGGAAACCCCAAAGCTTCTTAAAATCATGTAGCTCTCATAATTAAAAACATTGTTGGATAACAAAAAGGTTGAAACTTTTACTGGCGAAGTGCACTGAAACCAGTTTTTACATTTATTTTTACTGCTACTGCTGGTGGAGTTACCTGCTGTATGTTTAAAGAAAAGGTATTGGGTTAAAAACTTTTTTAAAAAACAAGAACAGACATTACTAATACTACAATCACCACCTTAGAATATTAAAGCAAATATTTTATGGCCTACTTTGCACTATTTATGCTCTCTTTCTATTGGAATTATTTGAGTTACACAAATTAATTTCAAACTCTCTCTTGGCCCCTAGTCTTAAGTTTTGTAATGGCTGATTTTTACAAAACCTAATTTCAAGATCAAATATGACATGACAAATCTTAAAACATTATACTAAATGTGTGAGGGTTTTTTAATCTACAATTGTAAATGCATAAATTGTTTCCCTCCCTGCAAAAGGAAAACAAATCACTCCCCCACTGAAATGCTTTTTTTTACATTTAAAATTGCAAGTACTAGAGATCTACAATCTAGAAAATGTAGATGTAAAATGAGACAGGAAACTTCACAGCCCACCTTTCTTCTTGACTGGCATTCTTGGTCTTACTTCTGGTACTGGACACAAGTGCTTATTTACTGGTATCAATGATGTCCCACTGGGGATCGCCTTCTGAGCTCAGGAACTAAGTATTTGTTCAAATCACTTAAATAGTTCAGTTAGGAAATACAGCTTCAGTCTTCTTTTTCTAGCAGTACTGACTATTTTCTCCAGTTAAACTTCCAGTGCCTCCCATGGAATAAGAAAAAAAGAAGAAAAAAGAAGAATTTTGAAAGAGTGGTTTTCAATTTTTGTAAAATATTTTTTAATCTATAAAAATACAAGAGAAAATGCTCCTTGGCATATAAAACCCTATTATAACTCCTCTTCTGGCAGTAAAAGTTTGTCAGTTAAACAACTTTATGTAAGACAGTTAAGGCACAATCCATCTCTAGGCAGCTGTCTTAATATTCCACCTGAACAAGTTCAAAGACATTTGAGTTTCAGGACAAAAATTCCCAAATAATCCAAATAAATTTCTGGGGGAAAACAAAAGCAATCCAAAATAATTGTATGAACTCCTTTCACTGGAACTTGGGTGAATTTGCTAGTTACGTATAGCTGTACTGGATGCATACACAGCAGACTAAAAAGGTTCCTTTTTTCCTCACCGCACAAAGGTTTTCAAATCTCACACTCTTACCCAACAGAAGTCACTCCTCAGCCACTTTCATTTTTATTCTCTCCACCCAGCCTTATGGTCTTTAATGTCCCTCTGATCCTCCCATGTATTAAAAGAGGATTGAAAAGGAGGAAAGCAATCCCTTGAAATGGAATGATTAAAGTGACAGTGCTGCTCACTGGGCACTTTGGCAGAGCAGATTGCTTTATTCTGGAACCATTTACTTCATGCCATTTCTTTCCTTGCAAAGCAGCCGCCTTATGAAGGAGGAGCAGAGAGGGCTTGGAGCAGAGTTTCACAAAAGGTTAATTTTCAGAAATGCTGCAGTATCAGTGGAATAAAAAAGCAAGCCATGAGATGAGTCCAGTTTCCCCAAACACAGGTGCAGCTGCTTGGCCTCACTATAAGCCCTTCTCTCCCCCTTTTCCTGCAGAAAAGAGTTGGATTTCCCCCATTTAGATTGTTAAGAAAGGGATGAAAATGTCATGCCGCTTCCAAATGTTTCCCTGCATGCATGAGGAGCCGTGGTGCATGTTACATAACTCTGCTTTGCATGTATCTTCTGGGAGAGATGGACACTGTGTTTGGAGGCTGTTCTGCTCTGCTCTTTAACGTTCACCATTCAGACCCGGGCCTCTCTCTCTGTTTCCCACTCTACACAGATAGATCTTTTCCCCCGTCCTCTTCGGGGCGGGGGGCTCGTCTGGTCTGTCCCGGGGGCGGTCGGTGCAGGGCGGGCTCGTTGGGTTCTGGGCTGCGGTGCAGGGAGGTGAGGGGGGAGCAGGGCAGGTTGAAGGTGGGGAGAGGGTGCGGGGCAGGGAAGGGGCTGAGGATGAGGAAGCTGGGGAGGGGGGCAGGGAGCTGGGAGTCGCGGGAGGCTGGGCGGGAGGGGCCCGCGGGCACCGCCTAGTAGGATGCTGAGGCCTGGGGCAGGTGAGCGGCCGCCACCTCCGCCCGTGTCAGCCGGTTACCCCGAGGGCTAAGGGACCCCCATTGAGGGCACGGCTAGGGGGAGGGAGTCTCTGTGTCTCCAGCTGCGGGGTCTCGACTCAGCCCCGTCTCCATGGAGGAGCCGCCGATACCGTCGCCATCCTCCTCCCCTAGCAACGAGAACCGGCCTCAGCACCGATGCCGCCCCTCCATCTCCGTGGCCAATCAGGAGTAGCTATGTTGGGGCTTCGGGGACAGCCCAATCATCGACGCCTTCCGAGGGTGAGTCGGGATGGTCGCGTCTAGGTCATGTGACTGGACAAGATGGCAGCCCCCACAGGAGGAATGCGTACGACGGGGAGGGGCCATGTTGTGGGGCCTGTAGGGGTGGCACTGTTATTCCCGAAAAAGGAGCAGCGGGGCACGACTGCATAAGGTAAGACAGGGGCAGCGGGGCACGACTCTGCTTCACGGAGTCTGAGGGCCCCCCCCGAGACAGACCAAAGTCGCATCCGCCCAGCTCCAAGAAGGAAGCTGCACAGCTCGGGGTCTCTGCGCTTGCAGGAGAAATCAGTAGGGGTGGGACCCTGGCAAGGCAGCAGGAGCCGCTGGGTGGCTGGCTACTACATTCCTGAAGACAGGAACAGAAAGAGACCTTAAAACAGGGTGGAAGGAAGGCAGAGGCAGAGCCATTGTACGCTCACTTGGAAGGTTATTGCTGACGTCTTGAAGGTTATACAGCAAAATTAGATACAAGGAAAAGCAACTCTCGTTACGTGAATAGTATTAAATTAGGCAACCCATTTGCTGTACTCAGATTGAAGTGATACAGTTAACACCTGCAGAATGCTTTATGGATTCTCTTCAGCAGTCCTTCAGTAGGTAAAAATGGGAGTGGGCCAAGTCATCACGCTCTTCACTACAAGTTTTGGGGTGCTACCTGAGAAAAAAATCCCAGTCACCCTGTAAGTCAGGTAACTGGGGAATAAGGTTTTGTTGCCGGCAGATAACTGCCTGAGGCCAAGCAACAGCAGGGGGGTCCGTGGCCTGGTGTGCCGCGCCAATAAACACACCAGGGTGGAGAAGCAAACCAAGTTTATTTGAGATCTCAAAGCGGTGCAGGGAGATTGACTCAAATCAAGCACACCTAAAACAAGCAGTCTGTTCCTTTATATCCATGAGAACTTTTCTCACTGACTAGCAATCCCCCGTTTCCCCTCCCTCCTCCTCCTTCCTCCCCCTGTAGCAGTTCCGTAAGTGCAGGTGCATTAAGTAATCTTGGCCGCAGCAGCTCGTTAGTAAGTTTTCCTTCTGCAAGTTATCTTGTCCTTCTGCTAAAGGTGCACAAGCCTCATTATTTCTGCTTTAGACCAGTTAGAACTGTTGTAACTGATAACGGCTGTTACACCTGGCCTTTTAGGTCGATTAAAGTTCAGACATGGAGGGACTCTTGTCTGCTGAGGCCTAAAACCAGGAAGGCTCCATACTCTTGTGGCCTTCCACCCTCCCGAGTTATGTAGGGTTATGCTTAGTGACACCAACAGTTTGAAGGCTGACATTATCTTGTTATACAGTAGAACCTCAGAGTTGTGAACATATCAGGAATGGAGGTTTTTTGTAACTCGGAAAAAATATTATGGTTGTTGTTTTAAAAGTTTACAACTGAACATTGACTTAATACTCTTTTGAAGCTTTACTGTACAGAAGAAAAATGCTGCTTTCCCTTTATTTGTTTTTAGTAGGTAAGAAGGAAAATGCTGCTTTCCCTTTATTTGTTTTTAGTAGTTTACCTTTAACACAGTTCTGTAATGTATTTGGTTTATTTATTTATTTTTGTATCTGCTGCTGCTTGATTGTGCACTTCCTGTTCCAAATGAGGTGTATGATTGACTGGTCAGTTTGTAACTCTTGAGGTAATACTGTATGCCGTGTTGTTGTAGCTGTGTTGGGGATCTTAAAGAGACAAGGTGGGTGAGGTAATATCTCTTCTTGGACCAACTTCTGTCAGTGAGATGTGTTTGAGCTTACACAGAGCTCTTCTTCCTAGACCTGAAGAAGAGCTCTGTGTAAGCCCTAAAGCTTCTCTCTCTCACGATGGGGTGCAGTCCAGACCAGTGAGAAGCTGTGTCACCACTTACCCTAGAATCTGGGGTGCATCATGGTGTTTTTCTGCTGTAGCTCTCAAACTGGGCTTCTCACTGATAGCATGCAGGTCACACCCTAGATCAGGCGTACGCAACCTATGGCAAGGGTGCCGAAGGCAGCATATGAGCTGATTTTCAGTGGCACTCATGGTGCCTGGGTCCTGGCCACCGGTCTGAGAGATTCTGTGTTTTAATTTAAATGAAGTTTCTTAAAAATTTTAAAAACCTTATTTACTTTACATACAACAATAGTTTAGTTATATATTATAGACTTATAGAAAGAGACCTTCTAAAAACGTTAAATGTATTACCAGCATGCGAAACCTTAAATTAGAGTGAATAAATGGAAGACTCGGCACACCACTTCTGAAATGTTGCCGACTTCTGCCCTAGATCATGCCCTTTCAGTCTCTTGAGGGCTTTTGTATTCTTGAGATGTTAAAGCAGGGGTCAGCAACCTTTCAGAAGTGGTGTGCCAAGTCTTAATTTATTCATTCTGATTTAAGGTTTCGCATGCCAGTAATACATTTTAACATTTTTAGAAGGTCTCTCTCTATAAGTCTATAATATATAACTAAATTATTGTTGTATGTAAAGTAAATAAGGTTTTTAAAAAGTTAAGAAGTTTTATTTAAAGTTTCATTTAAAAATTAAATTAAAAGGAAGAGCCCTCCCAGGCCGGTGGCTAGGACCCAGGCAGTGTGAATGCCACTGAAAATCAGCTTGCGTGCTACCTTCGGCACACGTGCCATAGGTTGCCTACCCCTGTGTTAAAGCATTAGCTTATAACTTTTGCATGACAAGCAGGCAAATGATATCTGATTATATTGTGGCAATGTCATTTAACCAAAACTTGCCTTGTTTCTCACTTTATGATCCAGAGCCTTAAAATGTCAGGGAGAGAGCTTGAACTAAATTCACCACAAAAAAATGTAAGGCTTCGACATACGAAAAAAATGGATGCTCTGCTAAATATGTTTGTTCGGCTTCCAGAAGCAGACCAGTAAGTGATGCTCGGGTCTTCATTTGTTTTATCAATTAAGCCCTTTTTTGTTCTTATATTTGTAAATCGATGAATGATTTTCAGAGATATTGAATCAGATTGAAATGTAAATGATGACTTCAGGGAAATTGCTAACCTGGCCAGGGCTCAATGTTTGGTTTATTTTAGGAGGAGTCCCCTGTGCTGTCTAACCAAATCTCAGATGGTGAGATGAGGGGTGCACTGAGCTACTCTATCCCTCCCCCACACTTGGATGGGGAATGGAGAAAGCGCAGATTCCACTCCTTCCAGCACACTGAATGGCACAGCTACACTGCCTCCTCAGGGAACCTATGCCCTGTTGGGTGTTCGGTGCATAATACTCCCTCCCCAGAACAGCAGGGGAACCAGGAGGGATCATAGAATAACGAGGTTGGAAGGGACCTCAGGAGGTCATCTAGTCCAACCCCCTGCTCAAAACAGGACCAATCCCCAGACAGATTTTTGCCCCAGATCCCTTAATTGCCCCCTCAAGGACTGAGCTCACAACCCTGGGTTTAGCAGGCCAATGCTCAAACCACTGAGCTATGCCTCAAAGCCATGATAGAACCCATTTATTGGAACCTATTGCCAAGCACCTAGTTGCTCAACACCAATCAATTATAAAACAAAGCTTCTAATCTTAAAGTGGTCAGCAGATGAGCCTGTGCCCTGTAACAAGATAATCTTCATTCCTGTCTCAGCTCGTGCTGTTAGACTGAACCAAAATCTGAAGAAAAATTTTTTAAACTAGTGTCTTCCATTCTGCATGTTATACTTTTTATGGTGGATCATGGAAGGGAGCAGCTGCTAGAGGCCTGGGCCTTATTCTGAGATTGCCCTGCAACGCAGTGGCACTACCAGAGCCTGGGCATCGGGAGAGATATCTAACAAGAGGCCATGGTCAGGGGAAAGGAGTCCTCTGTGAAGTCACATTTAATGCACATAGTTGTAGTTCAGCCAGTACTGTCATTCTCTTTTCCTCCACTCTGCTCAAATCCTTGACCTCTAGAACAAAAACCTCTATAAGTAGCATAGCACTTCTGCCTCTACTAGCCTCCCATGCTGACTTCTCAGCAGCAAAAATCTCTTTCCCCCTTATAACCTTTTTAAGTGTCCAAACTTAACTAGGTTCAGCTAGACTCGTTGCCTTGGACTCTGTAAACCCCTGCTGGGATTTCACCTCAAAACCCCACAGCGCTGCCTGGATCAGCAGGGTCTCACAGGAACACCAATGGAATAGTAAGGCAGGACTGCAGAACACTCTGCCCTAGTGTGTTTCATGCAGCCATGACAGCTTCCTGGACGGTAATTGCGGGGGGAGCATTAGTCCCTCCCTCCCTGTTGCTACTGGATGCGCTGCCCTGCACTGCCTCTGGAGACAGGTGGGCACAGCTCACTTACTAGCTATCTGGGAGGTTGTGAAAAGGGATACTTGTATTTTTGTTAATGTCACTTTTCACAACCTTCCAGATAGCTAGTAAGTGAGCGGTGAAAAGTGACACTAACAAATATACAAATATCACTTTTCATAGAATTATTTTTATTATTGACTCTGCAAAAAACCCCAACATATGTAAATTACAAAGATATGGATGTGTATCTGTGCATATTTAATTGTTTTCCCTAAAGTTAGTTAAGTATTTTAGGAAAAAGTGTGAGTGCAGCCATGAGTGAGAGTTGGTGGCCACACTCAGAGGCCACCAAAAAATATGTTGTGAGAACCCCTGCACTTGGGGACAGTGAATGACCTATACATCCTATCACATGCATCAGCTGCTACAAAGATCATGACTTCTGAAATGGTAACGGTTAAGCAGTGGTGTTGTAGCCATGTTGGTCCCAGGACGAGAGAAACAAGGTGATGAGGTAATTATTTTTTAGTAGATCAACTTCTGTTGTTGGAAAAGACAGGCTTTCAAGCTTCCTAGAGTTTTTCCCTCGAGTCTGAAGAAAGTAACCAGACTGTCCAAGCTAAATACGAGGTGGGACACTTTGATCAGCATAAGGGGTACGCTCATGTTGTAGGAAACTACTTGAAATGAAGTGGGCAATTAACACCTCTTCAGTGGTAAGATAATGGAGGGTTAATAGGCAGCATATGAGACATAAGGATGCTCTGTGAGACACTGCAAACAATAGTGGAAGACATAGTATTTTGCCATTTAAAATAGGAATTTTGCAACATGAAGAAAAAGAAGGCCAAACTTAACAGTGACATCTACAGGTCTGTCGCATCTTACGCGCATTTAACATGCGCAATTTCAGCTTTACGCGGTCGGCAAAAACAAAAAGAGAAAAATAACCGTTTTAATACTGTAAGTGTAGTGCGGGTGATTCCGCCCGCCATTCAACTCAATGTAATTTTGACCATACGCGGTTTTTGCTTTACGTGCTAACCGCGGAACGGAACCCTCGCGTAAGATGAGACTCGCCTGTACTTCCTTAGCAAATGCAGGAAACAAGTCATCATTCCCTGAGGACTCACTATCTGTAACTCTCTGACCACTGCATAAAGCTCTAAATATGTTGAGTAGCTCTGCGGAAGGACTTCAGGAAAACTGAGGAATCATCTCCTGCATCTCACATATTCCAGAAGGGACCACTTCAAACCATCACATGCTCCCATACACAGGAAGGAAAGAAAAAAAAATCAGGAAACCTACATGGATGCAACAGGGAAGTAACTCCAAAGCAGATATGTGTTACTGCCCCTCATTGTCAAAGTGGTTCCTTAAAGCCTCTCTGATGTTAGTAGCAGCCCTGTGGGATCCTCTGACAGCCCTAGCATCTAGCTGTTCAAATTGTGCAGCCAGGCGGTTTGCCTCAGTGCTCCAAACCTGAGCAAACATTTCACTCTTAGATTCAAACAGATTATGCAAAGTGCAGCACGTGGCTATGACCAAGGGAATATTATCCTCTGTAAAGTCTAGCCTGCCATTTAAACAACTCCAGTGAGCTTTCAAACAGCCAAAGGCAGTTTCCACTACCATGAGGCACCTGCTCAGCCTGTTGTTAAAACGCTCCTTGCGCTGTTCAGGTGCCCTGTGTTAGGTTTCATGGGTCAGGGCTGTAAGGTCTCCTAGGATTACTATGGGCATTTCCACATTCCCCAAGTGTGAACTTGTGGTCTGGAAAGAAAGTCTCTGCCTGCAGCTTTCTGTACAGGCCACTGTTCCTGAAGATGCATGTGTCATGCACCTTTCCAGACCAGCCTGCACTGACGTCCGTGAAATGCCCCCAGTGATTCACAAGCACCTGCAACACCATGGAGAAGTATCCCTTCCTATTGATGTATTCAGAGGCAAGGTGGTCTGGCGCTAAAATTGGATGTGTGTGCCATCAATCGCTCTGCCACAGTTAGGGAAACCCATCTCTGCAAAGCCATCCACTATTACATGTACATTTCCCAGATTCATGGTCCTTTGCAGCAGGATGCAATGTATTGCCCTGTACACTTAGAGTAATTCAGCCCCAACAGTGGACTTTCCTATTCCAAACTGATTTGCAACTAACCGGTAGCAGTCTGGATTCACCAGCTTCCACACAGCGATAGGAACAGGCTTCTCTACCGGAAGTACAGCTCTCAGTCTAGTGTCCTTGTGCCTCAGGTCAGGGAATAACTCAGCATATAGCTCCATGAAGGTTGCTTTGTGCATCCTAAAGTTCTGTACCTACTGGTCATCATCCCACACCTTCATGACAATGCGATCCAACCAATCAGTGCTTGTTTCCTAGCCCAAAAGCGATGGTCTACCATATGCAGCTGCTCTGTGAATGCACAAAGCACCGATAAGTTGCTGCTGTCCATATCACACTTGGGTGCCTGCGATTCATCCTCTGCTAACTTTGTGAGTAACTCTGACAGTAACTGTGCTGCCATGCACAATGTCCTCACGACAGCTAACAGCACATAGAAGTGTGGGATCCATCCTCTCTCGCTGCAGCTGCTGGCATGAACTACAAAAGAATGACAGTTGGAAAAACAGCATGAAAGGAAGCCCGAGACCTTTGGAGGGGTGGGACACAAAGCGGGGAATGATGGTACATTTTTGCACATCTCAGGATGTGCCAAGCGCCATTTCTGCATTCCCACAACAGTTGCAACAGATGGTGTTGGCAGCCACAGTCCATTGCTCTCACTGTTGACAAAGATGCCCCAAATGTGGATGCAACCTGTCGACAGAGGGAGCAAATCTAGACACGCTTTGGCGACTTTGCTTTTGTCGATTTTTTTCTTGGTGACATTAGTTTCATCGAAAAAAACTTGCCAGTGTAGACAAGCCCTTCGATACACAAACCGGGGAACCCAGGCAGACCCATCATATCTGGACACGGCACGCTTATTGAAGGAATATCAGTACTTGTAGAAACCATCCTCAAGCCACTCACCACCCAAAAGGCTAGTTTCCTCCAAGACACAACCATCTTCCTCCAGAAACTGTACATTAACAGCCTCCTTCAGAACACCATCACTGCTCACTGTGGATGTCACCTCCTTATATACCAACATTCCTTACCATGACAACATCACTGCCTGTCTCAAATACCTACAAAATAATAAACAGTGCTTAGAAATCCACCTCAAACACATCGTCAAACTCATCCATTTCATCCTTACCCATAATAACTTTACATTTAACAACAAACATTTGTTCCAAACCATGAGAACAGCTGAAGAATTTCTGGGAAAATGCACCCTGAATACAATGATATACCTGAGTTACGTAATGATGTTTTCATCCTCTGGACGGACAACCTAAACTCTCAATAAAAGGATTAGGGCCTATCTTATAGTGCCCTCCTTCTACTGGACAAGGCTTTGCTCTTGCTGAGTCAGCTCACTCCTTACATTAAGTATGTCTGAACTCTCTCAAGGAATCCAAAGAAGCAGTTTGCAGCAGGATTAGTTGTTTTATTTAAGCCTTCTTAACAAAATCAAAACCGTGCAGATTCTTCCCTCAAGATTCTGTGCAGGCTGACTTGTCCATTCCCCAAGGTTGGCTTTGGTTGGTCAGGAGTATGGAAAAAACACACCTCCAAAAGAACCAGTGTGGACAGCACTGTGTTGGCAGGAGATACTCCCTGACTGCTATAGCTACTGCCACTTGTTGGAGGTGGTTTAATTATGCCGACAGAGCTCTCTCCTGTCAGCATTAAGCAGCTACATGGGACACCTTAGAGCAGCGCAGCTGTGCCGCTGTAGTGTAGACATAGCCTCAGTCCCTCACACCAGTAACCAAAATTTCCTGGCTCTTAGCTCAGAGTCTCAGCAATAAAGTACTCCACACAATCTAGATGCGATATATTGATCCCCGAACACGCCCCTGTCGACTCCAGAACTCCACTGGAGCGAGCGGCGGTAGCGGAGTCGATACGGGGAGCCACGGACGTCGATCCTGCACCATAAGGACCTGAGGTAAATCGATCTAAGATACTTTGACTTCAGCTACACTATTCACGTAGCTGAAGTTGTGTATCATAGATTGATACCCCCCGCCCCAGTGTAGACCAGCCCCCAGTCCTCATCCTTAAAGGAAACCTGCACATCATCTTCAAAAAATGAGCCTGGGAATTTAAACTCATCAGTCTGCTGGATGCTAAAAAGCATGGACTTAACAGAGACAGATTTTATGGCCCATCACAACTTGTTACACGCCCTGCTGCCTACTAGCCCTCCATTGTCCTACCATAGAAGAGCTTTTTAATGGCCCACTTCATTGTAGGAAATCATTTAAAATGTGTGAATCCCCTATGCTTTTAACAGTCTATCTCACCTTGTATTGAGCCTGCACTCTCTAGTTATCTTCTCCCTATCAGAGGAAGAGTTTGGTGATGCTTGAAAGCGTTTGCACCAACAGAAATGATCCAATAAAAGCTCACTCACTTTGTGTGTCTCATTTGTAAGTTTTGGTAGTACCATATTAAAATGTCACATTAATCTAATCTTTCAAAATCAGGCTTGAGCTATATAGCATCTTACAGGTAGCTTGTATTCACTTTTGAAAATTAGGTAAATGTAACCAGGGATGGAGGAGGTCAGAATTTTCCTTTCAAAAGTGTAAGTGAATTTCTACACTAAATTTTTTTTGATGCAGATGCTAAAGTGTTTGGAGGATTGGAACCTAAATCAATATAGGTTTAAAAAAATGAATGATTAATTTTGCCTTAAAGTATTTAGAATATTGAAGTTTTGTAAGTGGGTGGATTTTAAGAAATAATGTGTATTAATTTCTAAATATTATAGAGATTGTCACATTTGATAATTTTGTAAATACATGAGACATTTGGTTTGGAATAAATTTTGTAGCCAGGTAAGCATTTTATTTTGTTTGGGTTTAAGCAGCAAATCCAACTTAATGATGGCACTTTAAAAACTACACATAAAGATGGCACAGCATCAGAGGCAACATAGCTTTCAGTTAATTCCTTGACCTGGCAGTGGCTATCATTCTGGGAATATAAAATTAATAAACAGCTAGAGTTATAGGACTAAAGTGTTGTTTTCACCTGCCTAATTTACCATGCTCATTGTAAGTATCAGAGCTGTAGCCATGTTAGTTTGTATCTACAAAAACAATGAGGAATCCAATGGCACCTTAAAGACTAAGAGATTTGTTTAGGCATAAGCTTTCATGGGTAAAATGGGTTTTTTTTACCCATGAAAGCTTATGCCCAAATAAATCTGTTAGTCTTTGAGGTGCCACCTGACTCCTCATTTTAATATAAATGCACAGCTTGCTCCAGTAAATCAAGCATGTGAAACAAACTCCTGTTACAAACTGCCAATCAAGCTTACAAAATTGACATTTTTTAATTCCATTTATTGTTTTAGATATTGTAATGAAATGTAGTGTGTCCAAGCTGCCCCATCAAAAGTTCTCCATCCTATAAAGTGCTCTGTGCTAGCATAATCTTGTGCCCAAATAGGGCCTCCTTGAAGTTAATGGGGCTCAACATGGAAGGAAGGGGCTATGCAGAGATTTCAGCTGGCAAGCTCAGAGCAAGAGGAGTTGCCAGTAACTGCAGAGGTCCCCTGCCATGATCCCATGGTTTGTGGTGTTTTCTCTTCCCACACCGTTGGCTCTCATACTGAGACTGAATCTACATTGTGGAGTGGTCAAGGTGGAAGAAAGGCTAATACCTGGATTTATATCAGTAGCACCCAGAACTGGGGGCCCATTGTGCTAAGTGCTGTACAAACACATAGGAAGTGCATGCCTCAAAATAATCTAATGTAAACTAAGATGCAACATGTGTAAGAAACCTAAGTTAGAAAAAGGGAGAAAGGATTGAAAGTGACATTGTGAAGGTGATGCAGTCACACAAGCTGGCTTATGCACAACCTGATGATTCAGATAAAAGTAATTTTTGCAGTTCATTATATAATCCTTACTATGGCCAGTTTGTTTCCATGACACTTGTCTATTATGTATAGACTTTTTTAACCTACCTCTGCCTATTTCTGTTTATTAAACTTACGCAACTTGGGGTATTGTAGTGTCAGAGCAAGTAGGCTGGGCATCTGAACCAAAGGGCAAATAGAGGGATGATTGAGATACAATAGGAAGGGGATGGAGCCCAATGAGTTCCTTCATCCTATAGCCACTCTAATGCATGCATTAAAATTTAGTCACATTGAACAGAATATGCCTGGTTAGGATTGAGGCCAAGATCTGTTCTTACATCACCTTGGATGTTTTGCTTGTATGTACGTTTGTCTTTTTACATTTAGACTGTAAACTCATTGAGGAAGATGTGTCAGCTTACAGTATCTGCTCATACAACCCCTAGCACATTTCAGGCACTGCTAGACTATAAATAAGTAATTTTTGCATTTATCATTTTTCTGCGGGCCATTTTAAAGAATGCTTGATTGATTTCAATAGAGTTCTTCTTAAAGATAGATGGCATATGTCTTGCTTAAAACAAGTTGAATGCAGCTTTTAATACTCAATATGGACTTGAAAAAAATGAATTGGCTTCTAAAACTGTGTATTGCCTAAGTCACAGGTGGGCAAAATCTGGCCCATGGGCCAGATCCAGCCCATCTAACATTTCTGTCTGGCCCGCCAGGCTCTTTGGCTGCCCGCCCCCTCCCCCCGCGATCTCTGGGACGCTGAAAGTCCTGCTGCACAGTGAAGCGCTCAGGCAGGCTGCCTGCCTGCCATGGTCCCATGCTGCTCCTAGAAGCGGCCAGCTGCTGCTGGCATGTCTGTGTGCCCTAGGCAGGGAGGGGGAAGCAGCTCCACACTCTGCCCCTACCCCAAGCACTGTCCTCACAGCTCCCATTGGCCAGAGGGGTGGTGGATGCAGGCATGGGCAGCGCACAGAGACCTGCTGCCCCCCTCCCCACAAGAGGTGCGCAGAGACATGCCAGCAGCAGCTGGCCGCAGCCGCTTCCGGCAGCGGCATGAGGCCACAGCATGCAGGCAGCCTGCCTGAGCCCTGCTGCATCAGGAGCGCCCTATGGTAAGCTGGTCAGAGCCACCCCCACCTGCTACCCCAGGTCTGAACCCCCTCCTGAACCCAAACTCCCTCCAGATCTGTCCCCCCATTAATATAGTAGAAGAGGGATCAGCAACCTTTGGCACACAGCCCATCAGGGAAATCCGCTGGTGGGCCGGGATAGTTTGTTTACCTGTGGCGTCTACAAGTTTGGCCAACTGCAGCTTCCCCTGGCTGCGATTCACCATTCCAGCCAAATGGGTGCTGCAGAAAGCGGCTTGGGCTGAGGGATGTGCTGGCCGCTTCCCGAACCTGCAGATGGCAACTAACAGAAGTTGCTAGATCACAGGCCCTGGTTCTCATGGGAGACTTTAACCACCCTGATATCTGCTGGGAGAGCAATACAGCGGTGCACAGACAATCCAGGAAGATTTTGGAAAGTGTAGGGGCAATTTCCTAGTGCAAGTGCTGGAGGAACCAGCTTGGGGCAGAGCTCTTCTTGATCTGCTGCTCACAAACCGTGAGTAATTAGTAGGGGAAGCAAAAATGGATGGGAACCTGGGAGGCAGTGACCATGACATGGTCGAGTTTAGGATCCTGACACAAGGAAGAAAGGAGAGCAGCAGAATATGAACCCTGGACTTCAGAAAAGCAGACTTTAACTTCCTCAGGGAACTGATGGGCAAGATCCCCTGGGATAACAACATGAGGGGCAAAGGAGTCCAGGAAAGCTGGCTGTATTTTAAAGAATCCTTACTGAGGTTGCAGGAACAAACCATCCCGATATGTAGAAAGAATAGTAAATATGGCAGGCGACCAGCTTGGCTTAACCGTGAAATCCTTGCTGATCTTAAACGCAAAAAAGAATCTTACAAGAAGTGAAAGATTGGACAGATGACCAGGGAGGAGTATAAAAATATTGCTCAGGCATGCAGGAGTGAAATCAGGAAGGCCAAATTACACTTGGAGTTGCAGCTAGCAAGAGATGTTAAGAGCAACAAGAAGGGTTTCTTCAGGTATGTTAGCAACAAGAAGAAAGTCAAGGAAAGTGTGGGCCCGTTACTGAATGAAAGAGACAACCTAGTGACAGAGGATGTGAAAAAAGCTAAAGTACTCAATGACTTTTTTTGCCTCTGTCTGCACGAACAAGGTAGGCTCCCTGGGCAGCACATTATGGGGAGGAGGTAACCAGCTCTCTGTGGAGAAAGAAGTGGTTCGGGACTGTCATAACTATGAAGGGAAGTGTAACAGCCCTCCTGTGTACAATACTGTAAAATCCCTCCTGGCCAGACACACCAAAATCCTTTTACCTGTAAAGGGTTAAGAAGCTCTGGTAACCTGGCTGACACCTGACCCAAAGGACCAATAAGGGGACAAGATACTTTCAAATCTTGGTGGGGGAAAGGCTTTTGTTCGTGTGCTCTTTGTTTTGGGGTCATTTGCTCTTGGGACTAAGAGAGACTAGACATCAATCCATGCTCTCCAACTCTCTGAACAAGTCTCTCATATTTCAAACTTGTAAGTAACAGCCAGGTAAGGCGGGTTAGTTTTATCTTTGTTTTCTCAGCTTGTAAATGTTGCTTTTGCTAAAGGGCTTACCTCTGTTTGCTGTGACTTTGAACCTAAGGCTAGAGGGGGTTCCTCTCAGCTCTTTGAACCTGATTACCCTGTAAAGTTATTTTCCATCCTGATTTTACAGAGATGATTTTTACCTTTCTTTCTTTAATTAAAAGCCTTCTTTTTAAGAATCTGATTGATTTTTCCTTGTTTTTAAGATCCAAGGGGGTTGGATCTGGACTCACCAAGAATTGGTGGGGGGATAGGCGGGGGAATGGTTAATTTCTCCTTGTTTTAAGATCCAAGAGTTTGGATCGGTGTTCACCAGGAACTTGGTGAAGTCTCTCAAGGCTACCCAGGGAAGGGTGATAGTACTTGGGAGGGAGATATTCTGGGGGAGAAGTATACAGAGTTTCCCAAATGACTCAAATTTGGGTGGCAGCAGGAAAACCAGATCTAAACTGGTAGTTAAGTTTAGAGGTTCTCATGCAGGTCCCCACATCTGTACCTTAGAGTTCAAGAGTGGGGAAGGAACCTTGACATGGTGGCAAAGTGGTGGGATCGTTTTAAACCAAAAGCAAACAAGGTCAGCTCCCAGACTGCTGCACTGGGCAGCATATTATGGGGAGGAGATAACCAGCCCTCTGTGGAGAAGGAAGTGGTTCGGGACAATTTAGAAAACCTGGATGAGCATAAATCCATGGGGCCATATGCACTGCATCCGAGGGTGCTAAAGGAGTTGGCAGATGTGATTGCAGAGCCATTGGCCATTATCTTTGAAAACTCATGGCAATCAGGGGAAGTCCCGGATGACTGGAAAAGGGCTAATGTAGTAACCATCTTTTAAAAAGGGAAGGAGGAGGATCTGGGGAACTACAGGCCACTCAGCCTCACCTCGGTTCCTGGAAAAATCATGGAGCAGGTCCTCAAGGAATCAGTTCTGAAGCACTTAGAGGAGAGAAAAGTGATCAGGAACAGTCACCAAGGGCAAATCATGCCTGACTAACCTAATTGCCTTCTATGCGGAGATAACTGGGTCTGTGGATGAGAGGAAAGCAGTCGACGTGTTTTTCCTTGACTTTAGCAAAGCTTTTGATACAGTCTCCCACAGTATTCTTGCCAGCAAGTTGAAGTATGTGCTGGGTGAATGGACTATAAGGCATACAGAAAGCTGCCTAGATTATTGGGCTCAACAAGCAATGATCAATGGCTCCATGTCTACTGGGCAGCTGGTATCAAGCCGAGTGCCTCGATGGTCGGTCCTGGGGCCGGTTTTGTTCAATATTTTCATTAATGATCTGGAGGATGGCGTAGACTGCGCTCTCAGCAAGTTTGCAGATACCCTAACACTCCTCCCAGTTTAGTGTCATGTCTACATCTACAATTTTGCAGCGCTGGTTGTTACAACTGTATTAGTACAGCTGTATAGGGCCAGCGCTGCAGAGTGGCCACACTTACAGCAACCAGCGCTGCAAGTGGTGTTAGATGTGGCCACACTGCAGCGCTGTTGGGCGGCTTCAAGGGGGGTTCGGGGAACGCGAGAGCAAACCGGGGAAGGAGACCAGCTTCGCCGCGGTTTGCTCTCGCGTTCCCCGAACCCCCCTGCAAACCGCAGGGAAGTATACCTGCTTGCTCGGGGATTCGGGGAACGCGAGAGCAAATCGCAGGGAAGGAGACCTGCTTGCACGGGGGTTCGGGGAACGCGAGAGCAAACCGGGGAAGGAGACCAGCTTCGCCGCGGTTTGCTCTCACGTTCCCCGAACCCCCCTGCAAACCGCAGGGAAGGAGACCTGCTTGCACGGGGTTCGGGGAACGCGAGAGCAAACCGGGAAAGGAGACCAGCTTCGCCGCGGTTTGCTCTTGCGTTCCCCGAACCCCCCTGCAAACCGGGGAAGGAGACCTGCTTGATTACCACACGCTTCCTCAGGTATGCTGGGATACCTGCTTATTCCACGGAGGTCAAGAAAAGCGCTGGTAAGTGTCTACACTTGATTACCAGCGCTGGATCACCAGCGCTGGATCCTCTACACCCGAGACAAAACGGGAGTACGGCCAGCGCTGCAAACAGGGAGTTGCAGCGCTGGTGATGCCCTGCAGATGTGTACACCTCCTAAGTTGCAGTGCTGTCACCCCCTCACCAGCGCTGCAACTTTGTGATGTAGACAAGCCCTTAGATACGCTGGAGGGTAGGGATGAATACAGAGGAACCTAGACAAATTAGAGGATTGGACCAAAAGAAACCTGGTAAGTTCAAAAAGGACAAGTGCAGAGTCCTGCATGTAGGACGGAAGAATCCCATGCACTGCTACAGACTAGGGACTGAATGGCGAGGCAGCAGTTCTGCAGAAAAGGACCTAGGGGTTACAGTGGACAAGAAGCTGGATATGAGTCGACAGTATGCCCTTGTTGCCAAGAAGGCTAACGACATTTTGGGCTGCATAAGTAGGGGCACTGCCAGCAGATCGAGGGACGTGATCATTCTCCTCTATTCGGCATTAGTGACGCCTCATGTGTAGTGTTCAGTTTTGGGCCCCACACTACAAGGAGGATGTGGAAAAATTGGAAAGAATCCAACAAAAATGATTAGGGGGCTGGAGCACATGACTTATGAGGAGATGCTGAGGGAACTGGGATTGTTTAGTCTGCAGAAGAGAAGAATGGGGGGGGGGGATGAGAGAGCTGCTTTCAACTACCTGAAAGGGGATTCCAAAGAGGATGTATCTAGGCCATTCTCAGTGGTACCAGATGACAGAACAAGGAGTAATGGTCTCAAGTTGCAGTGGGGGAGGTTTAGGGTGGATATTAGGAAAAACTTTTTCACTAGGAGGGTGGTGAAGCACTGGAATGGGTTACCTAGGAAGGTAGTGGAATCTCCTTCGAGGTTTTTATGCTCAGGCTTGACAAAGCCCTGGCTGGGATGATTTAGTTGGGAACTGGTCCTGCTTTGAGCAGGGGGTGGGATTAGATGACCTCCTGAGGTCACTTCCAACCCTGATATTGTGATTCTGCTGTCCAGGTAAACAAACCATCCCAGCTCACCAGTGGCTTTCCCTGACAGGCTGCGTGCCAAAAATTGCTGATCCCTATAGTAGAACTATGCACCCCATGACAACTTACCAAAATTCATGGAGTGGCCTCCCTGTGACAATTATTACCCACCCTTGGACCTAAGTGGTTGTGCTTCTGCTGTTTAACGCCAAGGCTAAACGTCAATGAATTAGTTATTTTTTTCCAGACAGCTTTTTATGTAGGGGCTTCTTACACAACCTAGTGTTTTTATTAGAATGCTACCATGGGGAAGCAAATGATCATTTCCAAACCCATAGTATTTACTGTACCAAATCAGACTGTTCATCAAAAACAGTATTTTTACCTCTGAGTCGCCTATACCTTCTGTTTGGATACGACTGTGGTCCCCTATTAGCGTAGAATCTCAGTTTTAGAAGATAACCCATCCACGTAATTCACTCGGCCAATTGTGCATACTTGAAAGTATACTTACATGTTCTTCCCTGATCTTTGCCACTATCACAGTAACTTCGGGCATATGGTACAGTATTCTCTGCTAGTTGCTTCTGAAAGCTGGACGACTCCATTTTAGATCATCTTCAGCGTAGTAATTTAATACAGCATGTTCCCAAACCATAAGACTGAGCAAACAGATTTCCTGTACACCACACAGCTGCAGAAAATTTTAACCTAATTTTCCTCCCTAACAGGAAACTCTTTACACATGGATCATACTTCCTGGGAATAAATGGAGGCTTTTGTGGTTTAATAGCAAACAGTTTTTTCAGACGCATCCTAAATGTGACAGAGGCTCGGATTGCCTCTAGCTTGCCAATGGCTGTTCTTCCATTACTTACAACAGCAGCAATTTACCACAGTGCTGTAACCCAACCTTTAATTTCAGGTAAATTTTTAATTCCTTATGAAGGGCACTGTTTTCAAAGCTCACATGTCATAAAAACTGTCAGCGTGTTTTATATACAATACCAGAAGAGCTTATGCTATTTGCAAAACAGTGAAGCAATGCAGTGTTGAAAACCTCACCTTGTACATGAACTACCAGGTGCACAGAATGTCAAAAGACATAAAAAGGTTTAGGTGAGGGGATATGAATAGAGTAGATTTTTCCTGTGACATGCCCCACTAATTGTTGAACACTTCACCATCAATGGATCTATGTTTGCAACTCCTGTTTGAATCAGTAATGTTATAATTATTACACCTTGGCACTTCAGCTTAGGTGCAACTACAGTAATACAAATTGGGTTATATTTGATTGAAAATTCTATAGAGCTGAATAGTGGAGATGTGTCATAATACAATAGGTAGACTCTTCTAGTTAATCTCTTTAGTTAAGGTTCATCATGGCCATTTCTGCTGACAATATATTTCATGTCAGAGAGCCTGCCTCTTTAAGCTCATGTTACAATATCATGTTGTTTTTACATTTTATCTTAACTGTGAAATGACTTGTCACCTAGGTGATCTAATGTGTGCAACCTGTGCCATAGTCAGAGGAGGATTAATTGGGTCTGTTATAGGTGGTCTATATCCCATTTTCTTGGCCATTCCTATAAATGCAGGACTTGCAGCCAGGTATGTGAAATTTTGTTAAACTTGGTTTCTTGTGGCAAATTAATTCTACATAGTTCTTATCAAAGCACATTTGGCTATTTCAGTCTTTTGGATATTACATAGCAAAAAGGTTTTAAGATGGCTGGAATAAGTAAGATTGCAGAGCAGCTTCAAAAAAGTTATCCTACCTAGCGCCTGCTGCATGGGACATCTGTTCTATAGGAAAACTAGTTTCCTGAAATATGTCTAAACTAATGTTTGAAGGTGGATAACTAAGCATAGTACTAACCAATTGGAACAGAACAAGATTAAGCATTTAATACAAGAGGTATTGACCAAGGAACTATGGACAGAGGCCAGGCACATGAGCTCCCATCTCAATGTTAAAAACAACTAAGAGTCCTGGGGCACCTTATAGACTAACATGTATTGAAGCATAAGCTTTCATGGGTCATGCGTAGGACGAAGTGGGTATTCACCCATGAAAGTTTATGCTCAAATACATCTATTAGTCTATAAGGTGCCACAGGACTCTGTTGCTTTTTACAGATACAGACTAACACGGCCACGCCTCTGATACTTGATATCTCAATGTTGACTCCCTTTTGTGATCCCTAGGCAAATTAGCTCTCTGCCTCCACTTGACAAAACAAGGGTCATGCTTATCCCTCAGGGGCATTCTAAGGACTAGTTTGTAAAGCAATTTGAAGATGAGCCTTATAATCATGGCAAGTATTAATACTGTGCTTCAAATCTGGAATACTATATCACTGGTTCCTAGTACCCCAAAAAGCTATAAGGGTAGGTCTACACAGGAACAAAAAACCCATGGCTGGCCAACTCAGGCTCACAGGACTGTTTCATTGCTGTTTAGACTTCTGGCTCAGCCTGGAGCCTGAGCCCAGATGTTGATGCAGAAGTGAAACAGCCCTGCATCCTCAGCCCCATAAGCCTGAGTTGGCTGGCATGGGCCAACTAAAGTTATCTAGTTGCTTTGTAGACATACACAAATTTTAGTTGTTGGGAATAGAGGGTAATATTTTAAAGAGGAAGAGGGGGGGAATCGGTAGTAAAGTAATAAGACTAAGTTGTGTTGTGTTCTATATAGGTACAGCTCAGCTCCATTGCCTGGCAAAGAGAATATGTTACGCTTCTGGATTAAAGTCTCTCAACCAGTCTTTAAGAAGATGAGTTTTGCTATCCTTCTGCAGGCTGCATTTGGAATTTACCTCAGCTCAAGACAGTACGGAATATTTATGAAAATGCTCCAGTTGCCTGAAGCAAGCAGCAATCCTGAAGAACTCAAAGATTAAAACTAAAAAATACACAAGTCCCTCTAATGCTTGTGTGGGTTACCATAATAAACCATGAAACTAAACAAGGCAAGGAAGTTACTGCTTCACCGTTTTTTTTTTAAATAAGTAAATCAAGACTTCTCAATGTCTTTCACTATTAAATTGTGAACTGAAACAGAGGATTTTTATTGTGCACTACTTTTAGAGGGGAAATATCCACTTCCTAAAAACAGATTTTTGGAAAGCATAATTCAGTGTTCATTATGTATGACCTCTACTAACTTAGAGCAAAGTTTGTGCATTTTTTTTTTAGTTATCAGGAAGCACTTAACTTCCTAAATATACTATGAAATACATATGCTGATTTTGTACATCAGTTGAATGGGATTAGAGGCGCTACAGTACACCTGTCCTGCACCCACCTCACCATCAATCAAAATGTTGAGTCTAGAGGCAATGTACAGGTATACAGAACTAACACAATAGTTAATTCAACACTGAATTAGGGATCTTGCTGGCAGTCTTTTTTTTTGTGCTAGTAAACCAGTCTTTTTAGTGCAAGTTGAGCTTTGAGCAATTTAATACTTCTCTGATGCCTCATCCCTTTGACATGTTATTTGAGCACCTGTTCATCAATGGAATTACACATTGATACATCTAACCTGGGTTTTCATTCACGTTACAAACTTAAAAGCAACATAGGTATGTAAGTAACTATAGTATAAGCATTGTATTTATTTTACCTGCTCATGAGTTGAGACTCAATCTGTTCCAAGCCAAGAATGCAGAATCTAGATCAGTCCTTGTTCATTTCCCATGTAATAGTATCTTGTATAGTTTAAAATATGCCAAGCAACCCTCATCTGCCATCACTTCCTTAGGATATTATTGCACAGCAAAACATCTTGCCCTCAGGAAAGTTTTAATTTATCCTATTTAAACCACCAAAAGTGCGTTATGTAAAAATACCTGAGACAGAGAAGTGAATTAGTCAGACTTGCTCAGTTCTCTTCCATAAAAATATGTCTACCAATCATTACAGTTGCCCTCCATGCTGGAATAGTCAGAGCTGCAGTGCAATGACATCAGAGAGGGCAAATAACACAAGAGACCCACATACCAGGCAGCAGTTGCATCCTTAGCCAATGTGGCCATGGCTGCAAGGACAACCACCAGGTGGGGGACAGACTGAGTTTTTTGGAGGGGGAAGGGAGTGTTAAATTTGTAAAATCTGAATTTGTTTCCAACAACCCCTTAAGTCTTTTCAGGAGCTTATCCTACAAGATTAAACTTAATCATGGATGTGTGCACAGGACCAGCTCTATTTTCTCACCAACTAGAACAAATGCTCCAGAGTTTGGCTGCAGACAATGTGAAACACCCTTTTCAGCATTCTCAGAATAACCAGAATGTGCTCTCCCTCTTCTAGAAGTCCTTGGGGGAATTTGAGCAGCTGTAGTAGGAAGAAGTCTTACCTTAGATTTTTTCAGGGGTTGGGTTTCTTAAATCTTTAAATTTTCCTCCAAGCTGAGGGTAGGGAGAGAGAGGTCAGAAGCAGCTCTGGACAAGGTGGTTCTAGACTCAACCCACTTCTAATTCCCTGAATTAGAGCTAGCATCCAGAAGAAGTCGTTCTCATAGTGTTTGTCTATGGAATTTTTGTTTGTGCTTTAATAGCCCATAGTTAAAGTAATACAAGTCCATAGAGTCAATGCAGCCATACTAGTATAAGAGGTACTTACGTTAGTGAAGCTTATTCATATAAAAGGGGCTTATTTCTATCAGTTTCTAAATTGATATAAAGTGATATTTAATATTATCCCAACTTTCTGCTTTTCTACATTTTAGCCAAAGGGAAGCAGTAAGAGGAAGAAACTAATGGCTAGCTGCAATTCCAAACCACTGCTCTAATCTATAAGTAACTCCCACTTATATACGAAGAGGACTGTAGCTTATTCCTCCGAAATTCAAGGTTAGAGACTTAAGGCTTGGCTACACTTTTGAGTTTCAGCACAATAAAGGAGCCCTGGGCACACTAGCTCACTACCTGTCTACACGGGCAAGGCCCATAGAGCGTGCTGACTCGCAGCTACAGCGCTGCTGGTATTCCACTTGCTGAGGTGGAGTAACATTTGCTGTGCCCCCACTAGAGCACCACGGCACCAGTATGGATGAGATATTGCATTACTGCACTCTGATCAGCCTCTGGAAACATCCCATAATCCCCTTAAGTCAAGCGGTCACTTCTCATTGTTTTGAGCTCACTGTAGGAATGTGGATATGCCATTTGAAAGCTCTTGTTTCTGACAGCTGGCTGCTTATCTGCTCCAAGACAGATTATTGTGGAATACTGCGAGAGAGAGGCAGGCATGAGGGAGAGGGGGATCTGCTGCTGTCTGAACTTACAAGACAGCATGCTGACATGCTCTTAGCCCCCAAAAACCAACTCTCCCCCCCACACACACACACCACACTCCCTGTCACACACTACCCTATTCCCCCCTGCATTTGAAAAGCATGTTGCAGTCGCATGCTGGGATAGCTGCCCATAATGCACCGTTCCCAATGCTGCTGCAAGTGCCGCAAACACGGCCACCCCAGTGCGCAAGCAGCTGTCAGTGTGGACAGACTGCAGCGCTTTCCCTACTGCACTCTCCAAAGGCGGATTTAACTCACAGCACTCTATATCTGCAAGTGTAGCCATGCCCTTAAAAGCAGAGTGTGTCTTTCTGTGGTGAGAGCACTGCAGCCCAGATTCACATCTTCACATTTTTTAAAAGGTAACGTTTACTCCTATGTGCATGGTTAACACAATTTATTCAAGCAGGGCAGTATAAGATTACTCTACTCCCATATTTTGGAAGAGAATGAGCTAAACACCTCATTATTAAAAACATTTCAATGTACTTCCACCCACAATAAAAATCAGACCAGTAAATATAGTCGATCAAACTGTTTTAAAATTAAAGATGAGTCAGGTACACAAAACTATTGCAAACAGAAGAGTGTATATTCCATTATTGATTGCAGTATTGCTGCCAGGACACTAGAGAAACAAGGTGGTTGAGATAATATTTTGAGCTATACAGAGCTTTTCCTCAGCTATACCTGAAGAGCTCTGTGTAGCTCAGAAGCTTTTCTTTCACCAACAGAAGTTGGTCCAATAAAAGATATTACCTCTCCAACCTTGCTTCTCTCACAAGAGCATATATAAATTCCTGCTGACTATTTACTGAGGATTATATGTGGTGTTCCCATAGTTAGAGGAAATATGAAATTGATCTAATCTCTCCTATAAAAACCTGAAATGTTTTCTACTGTTAGAGGGCAGAAAAATCTTTCTGCATAAGATACGCTTTCATCTTTGCTGTAGAAGTAAAAGGAAGGAATTAGATCATCATCATACAGGGAGCTTTTATATTTTAAAAAGCATTACAATTTCAAGATTAGTGTTTGTTTCAAAATGGTCAATGGTCCTGATTGTTGAATTCTGATTTACTACAGATACACTAAAAGTCAGCACAAAATACTCTGTCTCCCATTCTGTTCTAGCTGATATAGAAGTGTAACTGTATACTTCTAGATTTGAAGGCTCTCTTGCAGTGCTTCGATGGTTGAAGTCAGTGAGTTTCACTTTGTGACTCTAGCAGCTCACTTTGCCTTGGTTATATGCATGACAGAGTTCAATTAACCAGGAGAAAACTTGGAACACAAATTTTCAAAACTTGATTTAAAAGAAATGCCCACACTGAAATGCCCACAGAATAAAAACATCAATTGTTAGTTTTCTCTCACGATTGAGAGGTCAAGTAATTATATTGTACACACATCTTTTAAACAGGCTTTGCAAGGATTGGATTTTTAATCAGTAAATGCTGGTAAGTGTCCATTTCACTATAGATACACAAACCTACAAAATAATATTTCCTTTTAGGGTAACTTGAAATTTACAGATAGGCAAAGAAAGAGAAATGGTGCTTGAGAATTAAAGTGATTTAAAAATATTCCATTTATATCTTTTGACATGGGATGTTGACAATTTGAATTTTAACCATAATAAAGTTTTAACATTTTGAAACTTCAATTGTTTGATACCCCCCATAATTTCCTACAACTGTGAAACTTTAAACAGAGACAAATAAAGAGTGCTTAAAAACAAACATTAATATCAAAATTATAAAAAGGAAACAATGAATTATGCCAAGCCTACTTAACAAATAAAGAGCAAGAGTATTCATGCCCATTACCTTAAGGTAACCTGCTGTTAGATATAGAAAAAAGATTTCAGGACCAAAAATTCTTAAATATCCTTTGAGTGTGTCTTCAATAAAAAAAAGAAAAAAGGCAAAATTATATTTAAATAAACGTAAATTGGATGAATTGTGAAATTACTTGATTGACCTGTAAGTTAACCCACCCAATTAACTATCTGAATAATTTCTTCCAGATTTTACTTCCCAAAATTGACAGAGATCCTCCCAACATATACAGTATTCTGCATGGTTATTTGAACCCTAAATGGCAGACCAAATATCTTCATTTCCACTTTTACTAGTCTGATGGAGAAGAGAGAAAAGAAGATGGCAAAGTGGGGTGAGGTTAATTTAAAAGATTCCAGATATCAGAAAGGTCAAAGTGGAAAGAATTTTAGAGCCTCCTATCATCCAACGTTGCATATAAAATTCCTTAGCTTTCCTCTAAACAGGACAGTCAGTCAAGAGGCTGTAAGTGGTCTATGCTTCTAGAGTAATGTGCAGCCCTGGTAACCCAAAGACATCTTTGGGTCTCACAAAATAAGTGGTCTGGGCTGATGTCAAGGCAGTCACACTCAACTACGGCACATTCTAGAGTGCTTATGTGAGATACCCATTTGAAAGGTATACACATTTAATGAGATGGTGTCTACAGTAAGAGCATAGATCTAACAGGGCCTCAAATGTATCTTCTTTACGAACATACTGTGCAATCCCACCTACCAAATAGGTCTGAAGGACATGGAACACCCTTCACAAAAAATGTAGTAAACTGCCAGCCAGCAGGCATCTCAAATTCTAGAGTGAAAATATGTGCCAGCTTGTTCAAGGGTAGCCTGCTCTAAAGAGAAAGTGATTCATGCTTTTGTTCTCTAAGCCTAGAAGACAACCAGGTTTGTCAGTGAATCTATGCTCTTGGACTAGTGTAAATGGAATGCACAGATGCTGTTATATTGTATTTGTCCAACTTTCCAAAAATTATGTGTATGCACTTTACAGTATAAGAGCAACGTGATTGCTGTGAGAGAAACAATCATGCACAGAACAGTAATTCTTATAGTTACCTAAGTAATTAAAAGCCTGTGAGGTGAGCCTAATTTATACAGGGGAAAATAAGCAGAATTCAGCCCTATATTTATAATTTAGTTAATGGAACCGCACTATACTCCCTCCGCACACAGCACTGAGACCTCCACCATTCCCTTGCATTTTTCTTACAATACTGGACTGCATCTAAAACATTGTGCTGTTCCGCAGTGATCACTTGGCACTCTAGGATCCCATGACTGGAACAAAGGTATTTTACAGGGCAATATCAAAGGCGCATCATAGAGCTGAGAGAGAAAAGCTTACATAATCAATGCCTAGCTCAAACCAGCATTTAAATCAGACTAATTAGCATTACATTCATTCCACTTTGCAAACTAAATTAGTTTAAAGAGTAACAATTGCAGCCCTGTAACTTTTTTTAGACTGGTCACCTGATGGCATTCTTTTGCACTGAATAATTTATTCAAATGTAAAAAAACTTAAGTCAGTCCATATCAAGAGATGGAAAAAAATAGGGACACACATTGTGGCTACTGACCAGTCACTGTTTAAAGTTACAAAGCCTGATACTGAAAGATTTTTAATTCATCCACTTTTGCAGTTGCACCAAGATAAAATGGTATTTAGGTTACCGATGCAATTTTTCAGTCAGTCAAAAATGTTAGCATGGCTATTTAAAGACTCATCAATAGGGGAAAAATAGTTTTAATGCAGGGCTACTTGCCGCTCTTATTTTTATACATACAAGACGTATTTCTCAGTATGCCCCAGTACCCTTTGGCATTTCACACCCCAAAATTATTTTTTCTCCAAGTGGTTGAGTTACACAATTTCTAGTAGCAGCTACCATCACATAAATCGTAGGAATACTACTTTTCATAGTATCTATATTACATCCTGTAAATGGAAAACTAAGCAGGAAAAAGGTGTTCAAAATCCCAAGTCAGCAGTTACAGGTACAGTCATAATTATTTTTAGTTGCATCCTTATCTGTAGAGATTCTGACCATCATGGCAAAAACAGGTTACACACAAACACACATTACCGGTGCAGTACATTTCACTACATTTTAAAGGAGAAATCTACTGTCCAATTAAGAAGCAATGTAGATGGATTCTGAAGGCAGTCAAGGTCTAACCTTCTGTCAGAATGATGGTGATTCAGATTATGAGAGGGAGGGTTGTTACTAAGGAAAGGAAAGGCCTGCATCTTAAGAGAATACCATCATGAGCAGAGCTCTCCGTTTTATAACGGTGCTATAAAACATTACTTCACCCGTCACAACCAGGAGCAGCTTTCTTCTCCCCTTGCTCCCAATCCCCTTGGCAATAGATACTTACTCCTCTACTTGATTTCGTCCAAGCCCAGAAGAGGCCCAACTCCTAAGAAAGCCCCATCCCTGGCACTCTGTTATCCCAACAGGGTGGGAGAGAAGAGTACCTCGCCCACCACTGGTGACCTACTTTTTTCTGTGTGTAAAATACAAAATATCCATTTGGACACCAAGGGCTTATGATGTACATCTACTGAGGCTTTTGTAAGTCTAAATAAATAATAGAGGCAAGTACAATAGGCTGCATAAAAAGTATTTACAATACCTTCCTTCACGCAGAAGACACCATATCCAAATACACAATCCCCAAAATCAAGGTTTTTAAAATTGGGTAATTTTATGAAAGTTTTATATGAAAAACCTTTGCTGTTTTTTTTAAAATAAGTCCCGCAAAATTTCAAAGGAAACACTAGGACTCTCCACTTTTGGGAAGTGACAAAAAAAATTAGTAACTCAGATACATCAATAGATGCCAAAATTTGTGACATGGCTCCCCAAAATTATTTTGATACCATTTCTCCAGGCAGTTACAGGTTGCACAAAAATTGAATTGTTTTTTCCCCCAGATGCTGCTAAGCTGTTTGGAGAAAAAAAAGAGAAGGTTAATTTGCAATGCTATTAAAATGCACAGGCATTTAAGATTACTGAAAATGAAGTCCTATTTCTTACTGATTATTGTAATGGTCTTTAACTACTAGAAAAAGATCAGTACTGAAAAATGTAGCACTATCTCCATGCAGTTAAGACACAAAATGGTGATTCCTTTTGTTTATGTGTATGTTCAGTTTATAACACCAATTATAACCTTTAAATCAGTTATTCCTTGGTAATGCACAGCACAAAACAAAGCCAGCTATTAACTCTTCCAGCTGGTCATTAAGCCAAGAAATATGCTCCCTTATATCATTATTGTTTAAATAATTTTAACAACTTTTTATTCATTAAATTAATCTTCCTGAAGTATTTCCCCCGGTTTTTTTTTTGTTATAAATAAGGTTAAGATTTTGTCATTGTTATTTTGGACAGGTCACAGGAAAAACAGTACTTCACAGAAGCCTGTGACCTGTCTTTGACTTTTATTAAAAATAAAGGTAGGGGCTAACTGCCAGGGGACCATGGTGGGGGGGCTAACACAGTTCCAGGGCCCCTGCAGGACCCATGGAAGCTGGGAGCCCATAGGACCTGCCACCTCAAAGGCCAAGACTGAAGTTGAAGCAGAAAATGTCAGAGGTCTCTGAAAGTCATGAAATCTGTGACTTCCATGACAAAATCTTATTCTTCGTTAGAACTGCGGTAGACTGAGCCAGACTACTTTCAGTAAATGCAATGCCTACACTTACATTAGAGATGGAGGGGCAACCAATAACCACACACACCAACAAGCCACTTTCTTGAAGTGCACTGTCCAAAGAACAAACATCTTTTTAAGACTCTCTCAACAACTGAGCATTATGATACAGCCTTGCAGTCAAACTCTGAAAATCTGTTAAAATTTATCAACTGTGTACTCTGAAACCCCTGCATATATCCAGAAATGTAAACCACATGGGAAGTGTAAGGCCATGTCTACACTACAGGTACCACAGCGGCATAGCTACAGTGGTATAGCTTTGCTGGCATAACTCCGTACTGTAGATGTAGCCTTCAGTGACAGAACAGATTTTTCTGTTACTTTGAAGGAACACCACCTCCCCAAACAATGGTAGCTAGTTTGATGACAGAAGCATTGTTCTGGAATGCTTCCATCATCAACCTAGCAGCACGTTCACTGGTTGTTAGGTCAGCATAGCTACACCCCTCAGGGTGTGGATTTTGCACACACCTGAGCAATGCAGCTATGTCAACCGAAATTTTAGGTGTAAACCAGGCCTAAAACAGTTACACTGCATCAAGTTTAGCCAATTTGTTAAACATTTAATTATTGTCATTCATTACATTTTTAAACATATTGCAGAATGCAGTCAAAATAGAAAAAGCTGTATGTGTAAGGCCCTATTTAACTGGCAATAGTACGGATTCCACAATAGAAGGCTTCCACTGCAATTCTCACAGTGGGCGCTGCGAGAGACCCTGCTCTCAGCCCCAGATGGCTAACAACCGAAAATCATGGAAAAGTAATAAAGGACTTTGTTACTGCAAATAAGAGGGTCCAATATTACTTTTCCACAATCTTCCATGCCTTATCTGCAGCTCAGCCAGTCTGACAATCATTTGCAATTCAAGTATGGCCTTATGTGCGCACCTATTACTAAATCTAACAAGCACTTTGTTGGCCCTTGGTCTGCAATTTAGCATGTGAAAACAAGAACAGAACATAAAATTATGAACATGACTATAGAAAGAGTAGATAATCATCAATATTAGGAAACAAAAAATGAAACGAAAAACGAGAAAGATGTCATCAGAACATGGAAGTAGCTACTAAGCGTGTCTATACTTAAAACACTACAGCAGCACAGTTGTGCCAATGCACCTGTGCCACTGTAGTGCTTTAGTTCAGATACTACCTACACCAACAGGAAGGGTTCTCTCATTAGTGTAGATTATCCAATTTCTTCATTGACCTAGCACAGTCTATGTGGGAATGTACTTAAGTCATTTTAACAATACTACTCGGCATGTGGATTTTTCACATCCCTGATCAATGTAGTTGTACCGACCCAATTTTCTAGTGTAGACCAAGCCTAGTATTTCTGCCTAAGTTGTATGGTTTCTTGAAGAAATGCTCCACACAGTTAAGTGTTATTTATTAAATTACGTATTTAGTAAATCAGAGTGGTCATTGCAAACTCCAAGGAGAAAATGTCACTGCATCTTAGACTCTTGAGAAACAGCAACAGTTTTATTCCATCCCCACCCTCAAAAGTTGTTCATTTAAAAGAGAAAGTAATTTTATAAAGCTGTAAGACAAATCAAAGTATAGTTTAACTCTTAAACACCAGTTCTATATTCTTCTTAGAAAGCTTCCCAACTGATAAAAACATACAGACAACACTGTTAGCACTCCCTTTTTCAATTCCCAACCATCTAAAGATCTATCCATTAAAAATAAAATGTTGAGTTAACAAGATGAAAAAATTATCTGAGCCCATAATTAAAAGATCGACACATCTGGTTTTATTGTAGTACTGTATTCTTATTTGTACGGCACAGAGCTAATTACAAAGAAACATTTACCAGTTTTTCAAGTATTGTTAAGATTTCCAGTTCAAGGCTTCTGCTTCAAAAAGCTATATTTAACAATATTCCATACAGATAGCACAAATTGATTATCATTCAAAGAATTTTCCCCTCTGTTTGGCTTACATACGATTCAGAAGGCACTAAAAATCCCTGCAGTCACATTCTTGGGAGTGGATCTTGTTCTTAGTTGTACAGGCACACATCATTTTGCATGTTGTAAAATTAGCTGTTGCTCATATGCAGTAGATTTTACAGAACGCAGTGATGCACATGTGCATATTAGAGGCCATGATTAACTCCCAGATTGCTCTGATCTAACAATGAAGTGTTTATAATCGTGCAAAAAAGGGGAATCCTATTATAGAGCAAAATAATGTCACATTTAAGTTAAGATAACTTTTTAAGTTATCTTAAAGCTGACTAAAAATGCCATGGAGTCTTCCATGCTTATTGTTTTAATACTTTTGTTGAATAAGATGATTACAAGTAAAGATGTGTTTCTCCAACTATGAGCTGTACAAACTCAGTCTAGGCTCAATCAAGTCTAGTTCTTCCCAGCTCACATATCACCAAGAATAAGAGCTCTAAAAGGTTACATTTGGCTCTTAATGACACTTGGACTACCCCACTGCCTACAATGGGGTTGTAGAAGTGTAAAAAACTGGAACTCTAAATAGACAATCCAGCTGATACTGCATATGATGGAACAGAATCCACAGCTAACTAGTTCTTAGCTGGCTGACTCTGTATTTCTGTGAACATGCAACTCTGAATACAAAGAAAGCAGACGTTTACCTTTGTACATTGTCACTTTTCAAATTGGTATCACACTAACTTTGGATTGGTGAGATTAGTTTTTCCAAACATTCCAGCTTTTAAAAAATGAAAGACAGCAGAAGCCCTGTTACCTCTTTTCCCCATTTCTTATACTACCTTTTAAAATAAAGCAGGAAATGTGGCCAGCAGCTGGTCCCGTCTCTTCTGCCCCAACACAGCTGTATCCACTTTAGCATAAAGAAAAACAAGGATGCTAAATACACATATACTTTATCAAACAGTGATGTTTCACAAAGAAATTAGTTGTCTCTTCTCTTCAATTCCTATTACCACTAATGGGAGCTATTTAAGCACATCACTGGGCTAAGGAGATCCTTCAATTTACTCTTAATGCAACATATAAATCCATTATACCTTAGTTTTAAGGTTTAAGTATATTAACTCAATCATTTTAGAAACAGAGATGTCTCAATTGTTAACTCTAGACTTAAGTTTACCCATTCTTTGTGAAACCTCACTTTACACTTAATTTTTCACAACCCTTTCTTCCCCAATTTACATACACATAAATAATCTAAACATTTTAATACAACCAAAAAATAAAAAGGTGTATTGTAACCTATTCATCTTGCAAGATGGGTAGTATTAGTGCTGGTCCAAAAGCAACTCTCACACATTTGTCTGTGACCCCCAAATTATTTTATTCCTCCTCTCTTAACTAAACATAGAGGTCTGCATGAGTATTATTTTTTCAAGCCATCAAAGAAAAGACATAACCTTTGTTCATCTGCAATTGTATTTCCTAACTAACAATAGAAAGTTAAGAGATATTTATGAATACTCAGAGATGTTAATTTAAGATCCCATAGTAAAGTTACACAACTGTGCATGCAATTTTCTAAGTAAAACGCCACTTTTGAATACAAGGAATCTCAGTGAGCTTGGGAATACAGACTATTTATCGTGAACTAGAATTAGAGTTATTTCAATGCACTGCAATCTTTAAATTGCAATTCACATCACAGTTCTGTGAAAAAAGTAGGTGACTTGCCTGCATTAGAGTGCCATTGTATATAATAACTGAAACCAATACTTGGGTTCTCTTTAACATACATCACCAAGTAAGGTAGACTAGTGAGAACTGATTTTCTTTTTTAAAGTGATATTGAGAACCACCCAGGACTAGAATCAGGAACTGTATATCACCGGAAGACACAAATCCTGACCTTTCAAAAGAAGGCCCATTTGCTTCTAGTTCTGGGTGGTCTAAAGACAAAAGACCTTAAATTAAAAAAAAAAAAAAAAAAAGTCACATCATACTGACTACCATATTATTTGTCCCTTTCCCTAGTCAGATGCATATTTCAGTAGCAAGTATCTTTAAAACTGCTACTATTAGAAGAGAAGCAAACGTACAGTGTAGGTTATTTTTCCATTAATTTGAGAGATACTGGCTACTAAAATCCAGTCAAAATTCCACTGCAGAATATAGGCAAGGAGAAGAATAAATGATCAGAATGTGATTTTAATATTCACTACCTGTCCATCATCCAAAGCTGGAAACACTTTGGCAAATCAGTACAAATGCTTTTAGGATGAGAAAACATTTCTAAGCACTGGTCCTGAACCAATGATCAGAAAAACCTGGACTAAGCATCAATGCAAGCTGTTTGATATCGCATTATGGGAATATATGGATCCTTACCAGGTTGCGAGGTGGAAAACGACTGTTCTTTAACCCCTACACAACGGAGCCTGGCAGGGCAAGCACCTAAAAAAGAAACTGTCAGAGAGGTTTAATAGTAATGTATAGTTGAGAATTGTTACAGTTTTATATGCATGCTTTAACTGTCTGCTGATCAATACTATTTTTGTTCTTAAGTCTGTCCAGTGATGATGATGTCCTAATAAAGTAGCATTTTTATTTTTTAAAAAACAAGTATTTTCAGCTCCTCAGGATAAGCAGACTACACATTATCTGATTCAAAACAGGGTACACAGTATTATCTTTACTGGCAACTGTGGGGACTGAGCACACTTTCATACTTCAGGTTTGCATGATCTTTCACTCACTGCTGCAAACGGCTCCGAATACACCTGCATGTGTCAGTTTGCACAATATTTAGTACACTGCTGTAGCAGATTCCAAGCGCGCTACTTGTGCGCCAGTTTTGCGCGATCTTTACCCAATACAAACAGGCTCTCAAGTGTGCCGTTCACACGAGCTCTTTACCCTCTGTCACACACGGGCGCCGTTCCCATGCCAGGTTTGCCTACCCCCTGTTTTTCAAGCCATGACCTGCTTGCTCCGCCACGGCCCGAGGCCCCCGGAGGTGGGCACAGACAGATGAGAATAAAGACCGAAGCAGGTACTTGACCCTACATTTTGAAGGAGGCACATGCCCGCCTGGCACACAGGGAGCAGAACTCCACCGACAACTGATCCCTGTCCACGTGGAGGCAGATCCCGCCGGAGGCCGGCCGCTCCTCCCCCTCCGACTCCCCAGCATCCTGGCTCGGCAGGGCGTAGTCGTGGTCGCGGCTCTCGCCGGCCTGTGGCGGGTGCTGATGGGGCGGGTCCGTGTCCCTGAAGAGGCTGGTACGGAGCCTGAGCCCTCCCGCCCCGGCCAGGCGGCTCAGCAGCTGCCCCAGGGCGCTCTGGTTGGCCAGCACGGCCCGGAGGTAGCTGGTCTCCCGCTCCAGATCCCGCAGGCGCCGGTTCAGCCCCCGGTTGCGGTCCCGCAGCTGCCGGTTCTCAGCGGCCAGGCCCTGCAGGCGGCTCTCCAGTCCCAGCACGTACTGCTTCTTCTTCAGCCGGTTCAGGCGGGCCGCGGCCGCCGCCTTCAGCCGGCTCCTGGCCGCCACCCCGCCCGGGCTGGCCCCACAGCTCCTCTGGCCCGGCGCGCTCGTGGGCGGCTCCGGCTCGCCCTGCTGCCCGCAGAAGCAGCCGCTCGGCTCCACGTCCAGCTCCCAGTGCGGCGGGGCCGCCTCCAGCAGGTCGCCCAGCTCCAGCCCCGAGAATAGGTCCTCGTGCTCCGCCGGCTCCTCGGCCCCCTGCTGCGGCTGCTCCAGGACGGCCGGGTCCCAGCGCTGCTGCTTGGGGCGGGGGCCCCCCGGCTCCTCCTCCCCGCCATCGCCCCCTCCGGCCGCAGGGGCCGGCCCCGCGCTGGGGAGCTGCCAGGCGGCGGCCGAGGGGCTCTCTCCGCCAGACGAGGCCGCCAGCAGCTGGGTCAGGCTGTGGCGCATGGTGGGGAGGGGGCGAGGCCCGGGCTTCCCCGCAGGCGGGCCTGGGGAGAGGAAGAGGCTCCCCGCAGGGGGAGGGGAGACGCCGCGGGACGGAGAAGCGAGCGAGGCTCCAAGGCCAGGCGGGACCCTGCCGCCGCCAGCCCCGGCTACCAGGCCGCAGCGCGCGGGGCTGGAAATGGCGGTTGCTCCGGCCGGGGCTGCGCGGACCGGAAAGAGAAGAGACCCCTCCCCTTCTGCGCGCGCGCCATTTTCGGGGAAGGGGCGGGGCAATGGGGGATTCTGGAGGGGAGGGGCAGTGGGGGGGAGGATTTTGGAGGGGCGGGGTGGGGTATCTATTGGGTTAGCCTGGCGGAGGGCAAGTAGTGTGGCTGTGTTACAAAGCCGAACAAACAGGCTGGCTTGCTGAAAAGTGGTCTCTGTGTACTAGGGTGACCAGACAGCAAATGTGAAAGATGGGGATGGGAGAGTAATAGAAGCGTGTATAAGAAAAAGACCCCAAAATGAGGACTGTCCCTATAAAAATTGGGATAGCTGGTTAGCCTACCGTATACTTACAAAGAAGCTTTAATCCCAGGAGCTGTACCAAGGACCTGTTAGCGCAGGCGAGACCCCTGAACTGCCGCCATTGCTGGAGCACAGCGCTAGGGCCGCGAAAGTGATGAGGGGGCTGAGGCATGGCTTATGAGGAGAGGCTGAGGGAACTGGGCTCATTTAGTCTGCAGAAGAGAAGAATGAGGAGGGATTTGATAGCTGCTTTCAACTACCTGAAAGGGGGTTCCAAAGAGGATGGATCTAGACTGTTCTCAGTGGTATCAGATGACAGAACAAGGAGTAATGGTCTCAAGTTGCAGTGGGGGAGGTTTAGGTTGGCTATTAGGAAAAACTATTTCACTAGGAGGGTGGTGAAGCACTGCAATGGGTTACCTAGGGAGGTGGTGGAATCTCCTTCCTTAGAGGTTTTTATGGTCAGGCTTGACAAAGGCCTTGCTGGGATGATTTAGTTGGGAATGGTCTTGCTTTGAGCAAGGGGTTGGACTAGATGACCTTCTGAGGTCTCTTGCAACTGTATTCTTCTATGCTTCTATGATGTGCACACAATAGGGGAAGAGAAAAGTTTTGCCAAGAACCCCTGCCAATGCCCCTATTGCTATAGTAAAATGATGTATTTATTATCCCTGTAACATCACATAGAACAGCATGGGGCTCAGTTTACTTGAGGATGATGTACAAAGTCCAGGTTTAAACCTGATTTCCAGTGATCAACATTTTTCATACCTAAGACCTGATCCAAGCCCACAGACGTTGATAGGAGCTTTTCTGTTGATGATGATTGCTTTGAATCAGACCCCTAATGTAGAGAGAGCTAATCATCCACCTGAAAATCATCCTCCATGATAAAGATACAGTACATGTACTAATCTGCTTTATCCTGCCACACAGGTAATAAACTGTGATCTTGTTTGTGTGACCCCTTTTTCCTTTCCAGCTCCACTTTACTGTATATTAACAATATGCTATATCAAATATAAACTCTTCAGGGCAAGAGCTTTTTCTCTTTAGTTGTCATGTAAAATACTTAATGTACATCTATAATCTGTAAAAATTACTAGAAACATGAGAGGCAAGGAACAAACAAGACAAACTCGTAAATGAATATGAACTTTCCATACTAAAGTCCATTGTTTCCCAGTTTTATTTAGCATAACTTGTTCTACTACTCAAAGTGCCACGTTAGGCTGCCATCTCAAATCAATGGTATGGAAACAAAAGATGGGCTTCAAACCAGACCTCATAAAAGGTTTGTAAAGCTGTGGGCACACTATAAAGAAATCTGATAAAAGATCATTTTAGTTTTTTTAAAAAGGGTTACTAACAAGCAGTAAGTAGTGTGCTATAATAGTTCTGCTGAGAGCTGAAAAGAGAGTGAGGGGTTATGACATGAAATGACGGAGTTTGTTATTCAGCTCTTTTTCTTTAGTTAGTAAGTCCATGCTGTGTTTCTTGTAAGCATCAAACTGCATCCAGAGCTCACTGTATGCTTGCTCACTTCCCTCCACATGTCGCTGCAGCTCTTGGACCCTTAAGTTGCTGTCCACTGCTGCTACCTCTCTCACAAAGCGCTCCTCTGCTGTCAGCCTGGCCCTCTCTGCAGTCTCCAGTTTCTTCTCCAACTGCTGAATTTCCCGTTGCTTCTCCTGCAGTGTCTTGCCCCTCTCCATAGCCAGATGCAGCAGCTCCTCTTTCTCACGGCTCACCCTCTCCAACTTGGCTTGCAACTCGCTGCCCTCAGCCTTTTGCTGCCTTTCTGCCTGCTCCAGCTGTGCAACAGTTTGGCAATGCTTCTCCTCCAGACTTTGCAGCTGACTTCTCAATAAATCAGTTTCCTTGGCATGGACACTGGCTTGTTGGCTCTGAACTTCCAGTAGCTCCTTCTCTCGCTCCTGGGCTCTGTGGCTATCTTGAGCACATCTCTCCTTTAAGGAATCTACCTCCTGAGAGAGCCTCTTCCCCTGGGAAGTGAGTTGGAGGACCTCAGCCTCCTTCTCCTTCAGAGCCTGGCTGAAAAGGGTCTGGTTTTCCTGCCTCAGGCACTTATTTTCCTCCCTAAGCAGCATGTTCTGCTGCTTGTACTCATCCTTGAAGCGGATCATGTCCTCATGGTTGGCAGCCAGGTCCATAAAGCGCTCCTCCAGCTGCTGGGCCCGGCGGGTCTGACTTTCAAGCCTCACACTATCCTCCATCCTCAACTCCTCCAGCTCCAAGTTGAGACTCTCCAGTGCCTTGCAGCGCATTAGGGTATCATCCGCTCGCTTCTTCAATATGCAGATGAGCTGAGACTGCTCATGAAGGCGTGAGCGTAGCAGAGCTTTCTCCCCCTTCTCCCCATCAGAGAGCCCATGGAGTTTCTCCAGGGCCTCATACAGATCTCTCATGTCTCCTTTTGTCTCTATTTCAGCCTCCTTTGAATCATTTGTGGGGCAGGACATCTCAGGATCCTTCTCATCCTGAGGCATGGAGCTGCTGTCTCCTGCGGAGTCTGTAACTCAAGCTAGATAACAACAGCTTCTCTTAGTAACATTCAAAATTATTTAATTGCACCCAACAGTTCTAGTTTCCCAACCAACAGGGCTGCAATTGGTGGATATGCCCAGGAAGTTCTATTATATCACAAGTCAGGAGACTTGGACATTCCAGAACAGATTGCAGTTTGCCAACAGCTCTTGAACTGGTCACTTTCCTTGGCTCTGCAGATTGGGGAGGGCGGGAAGAATCTAATCAGTATTTTAGATGTCTTTATTCTAATGTGAGAAGTATGGGGAATAAGCAGGAAAGAAGTCGAAATCCTAGTAAATAAACATAACTATGGCATAGTTGGCTTCACAGAGACTTGGTGGGATAATGCGCATGGCTGTAATATTGGTATAGAAGGGTACTGTTTGCTCAGGAAGGACAGACGGAAAAAAGGGAGGAGGTGTTGCCTTATATAGTAAAACTGTATACACTTGGACTGAGGTTAAAATGGAGATAGGAGACAGGTTTGTTGAAAGTCTCTGAGTAAGGATAAAAGAGGTAAAAACAAGGGTGATGTTATGATACAGGTCTACTACAGACCACCTAAACAGGAAGAAGAGGTGGATGAGGCTTTTTTTAAACAACTAACAAAACCATCCAAAGCACAGGACTTGGTGGTGATGGGAGACTTCAACTACTCAGACATCTGTTGGGAAAATAATACAGCAGGGCACAGATTATCCAATAAATTCTTGGAATGTATTGGAGAAGGTGGAGAAAGCTACTAGGGGAGGGATGTTCTAGATTTGATTTTGGCAGATAGGGAGGAACTGGTTGAGAATTTGAAAGTGGAAGGCAGCTTGGGTGAACATGATCATGGAGTGGTAGAGTTCATGATTCTAAGGGAGAACAGCAAAATAAAGACAATGGATTTCACAAAGGTAGGCTTTAGCAAATTCAGGGAGTTGGTAGGTAAGATACCGTGAGGAGCAAGTCTAAGAGAAAAAAAACGTTGAAGACAGTTGGCAGTTTTTCAGAGAGACAATATTAAGGGCTGTGACACATGGCCAGAAAGGGTTAAGCATCCTGCAGGCTAAATGACCCAGAGTCAACCTGTAGAGACATGTTAGAAAAGTATGTGAATGGCAGTTAGGGCCATTCCATATTAGATAGGTTAGAACTTTGAAATGGACACCTGTATTGGTAGAGAAGTAGAGGTGATACTAATAGTATGTGTGGCTTGTTCAATTTTAGCCATGTAAACAGACAGTTCCTTTCTATTACTATAGCTATTGATTTAGAGATCAAAAGGAAATATTAACATTTAGATGAATCTTGGGTGAAATAGTATCATTGTCTATATGTTTCTTTAGAGCTGTATATGAGCTAGGTAATGGATAAATTACCGGTGATGTTTGGGAAACAGAAGGCTACATCAAAAGCCTATTGTTCACCCAGGACTATATTGTCAAGAGAATGCTGAAAAAAGACTGTATAAAAGCCTTTTGGGACCTGATCCTTTCATCTCAGATCTGCTTGATAGTTCATGCAGGGGAAGCTTAAGCCACAAGGCTGAGATCTCCATTCCTAACCTGGAATTACCCTGAATATAAACACTGGACTATAACCTATGAACTAACCTATGAACTAATTCTGTAAGAATTCTTTGCACCTACAAAGCTCACTATCTCCACCATGAATCTGAATCTCAAGAACTGTACTCATGTCTGTATGTATACTGATCTTTTAACCAATACTCTCTCCCTTTTCTTTTTTAATAAATTTTAGTTTAGTTAATAAGAATTGTCTGTAAGCGTGTATTTGGGTAAGATCTGAAATATTCCTTATTAACCTGGGAGATAATGTGTCTGATCCTTTGGGATTGGTAAAACTTTCTTATATGATTAATAAGATTTTCAGTAATCCTCATCATATTTGACCTGGGTGTCTGGGTGGAGGCCTGAGGCTGGGTTGTTTTAAGGGAACTGTTGGTTTCACAAAACGAGATCAAACTAGTTGGAGATATAAAAGGTAACAGGAAAACATTTGTGATAAACTCAGTCCCAGAGGGTTAAAAAGCCCTGCTCCTTATCAACTGGGAGGCAACTACAGGTCAATCAGGTTCAACTGAGAAAGGGTTACCAAGGTAGCAATTAGAATCAGCTGAGGGGGAGCTACCTGAGGGTAATTAGTATCAGCTGATTCCAACTTAGGGCTGCCTGAGACCTTTTTAAACCCTTCCCTAGGAGGCAGGGGCCAGGAGCCAGCCCCTAGCCCTAGCCCTGCTGCCAGGAGTGTAGGAGCAGCAAGACAGTAAGCCTCACCAGGAGGAGAGGCAGTACTCTCTCCCACAAGGGAGTAAAAATACTCTAAGTAGGACTGGTGGAGATATGGGGAGCAGACTTACCCTGTGTCCTTAGGGGGACTTCAGTACTCAAGCCTGTCTCACCAGGGCTAAAAGCAGCAGAGGTTGGGGAGACTGAGAAGGTACCTTGCCACACATGGTGTCAGGGGTGGGATGTGAGTGAGACTTCATGGCAAGCCATCTCAGGGCAGGGTAAAACACCCCCTAGAAAAAAACCCCAAACAAACAAACAAAAACAAAATGGAGGATGTAGTGAAGACATTGGTGCAGGCCACTGCAGCCCAACAAGAAGCTACCAGGGTGCAGATAGCTACCCAGCAGGAGGCAGTGTGAATACAGCAGGAGACAAATCAACTACTGATGAGCCAGGCGGCTCAGGATCGAGCCGCCCTGCATGAGGTTGTGAACCAGTTAAAGGCCCTGACCACCCTAACGCATGGCCCCCATGGGACTCGGCCACTACTTACAGAAGATGATGATGGATGATGTCGTGGAGGCATATCTCCTTGCGTTTGAGAGAATGGCCCAGCGGGAGGCCTGGCCCCAAGACCAGTGGGCCAGTATCCTGGCTCCCTTTCTGTGTGGGGAGGCACAGAAAGCATATTTTGATATGACAACAGAAGCAGCTTCAGATTAGTCCCAGCTAAAGGCAGAGATCCTGGCGAGGTCTGGTGTGACGACAGCTATAAGGGCACAGCGGTTCCATGAGTGGAAATACCGAGTTAACAGAGCCCCGTGGTCCCAGCTGTTTGACCTGATCCATCTAGCCAGGAAGTGGCTGCACCTCAAGACCCACTAGCCAGAGGAAGTTGTGGAAACCATAGTTGTGGACAGGTACATAAGAGGGCTACCGCCGGACATATGAGGATGGATCAGTCAAAATGATCCCTCCTCCTATGATGAGCTAGTTGCCCTCGTAGAGAGACACCTAGCAGTGCAGGAACTTTCTCAGACCACCGTGGAATGGAGGCGCCAGAATAGGAGGCAAGTCTATGTACCAAAGGCCTGAGTTGCCGTAGCTCTGGGCTGAACTATGGAGAGAAGGAAGGAGGCCGAAGAGCGGCCCGAGTACTCGGAGGGACTTGGGGACTGGGAGAGAAAGAATCAGGGGGTAAGGCCCCACAGCCCAAAAAATAGGGGGCTGCCTCGAGCAGGGTACCGATGTTATGCATGTGGAGAGATAGGGCATATAGCTGCCCAATGCCCAAACCTAGAGGAGCCTATGCAATGCGTCCTGGGAAATCTAGAAGAGCCATGTCACCTGATAAATCTAGTAGGGGTAGCGATGGTCCCTCCTAGATATACTAGGACAGTTAAAATGAATGGTATAAAGACCACCGCGTTAGTAGACTCAGGAAGTGCAGTCACGCTGATCTCAGGAAAGCTGGTTGGGTATGATCAACTATCCCAGGCCAAGCGCATAGGGATATCCTGTGTCCATGGGGATGCCAATTACTACCCGACCATCCCAATAAAAATAGAGGTCCTGGGAAACCCCACTAAGGTGACGGTGGGGGTGGTCCCAAAACTCCCCTGCCCAGTCCTCATAGGTCGAGACTTCCCAGGGTTTGGCAGCCTACTTCCTCGAGGGGAGTCAGAAGAAGATAACTACCCAGAGAGCAATGGGATGGCTTCAATAGTTAGCAACCCCCTGGCCTTCCATGAATTTGCCCAGGATTTATTCTCACCCTCTGGGAAGACCAGGAAGACTCAGCGAGAAAGGAGGGCAGATAAGAGGAGGGGAACGAGAATCCTGACCCAGAACCAGAAGCCTATACTCATAGGGGAAAGAATTGGCCTGACTGACAAGGGAACTAGGCAGGAGGTCTGTGAGCCAACAGCCGGACCCAATTCCCCAGGGACCTCCCTCAAGGGGGAGGGGGAAATAGAACCCCCTGAGTTTGGGCAAATTGGACCTTCACTAGAGAATTTTGGACGGGATCAGGCCAATGATCTAGTATATAATAATATTCGCAAAGAAGTAGTTGAGGTGAATGGGGTCCCTGTGGAAGGAAGAGCCAAGGGCCCAGGGCCATATTATATGATCAGGAAGGATCTGCTGTACAGAGTAGTCCGTATCCAAGAGCAGGTCGTGGAACAGCTCCTAGTACCACAGAAACATCAGAGGGGAGTGATGGAGCTAGCCCACAACCATCTGTTCGGGGGACATCTAGGGGTAGATAAAACCCTGGATCGAATTTTGCAGAGGTTTTTTTGGCCTGGAATCTATGCGGCAGTCCGGCGATACTGTGCCTCCTGTCCGGAATGCCAATTACATGGGCCCCGACCATGCTTAAGGGCACCTTTGGTACCTCTGCTGATTATTGAAGTCCCTTTTGAGCGAATAGCTATGGACCTAGTAGGGCCATGAGAAAAATCAGCCCAAGGCCATCAGTACATACTGGTGGTGCTAGATTATGCCACCCGGTACCCCGAGGCCATTCCCCTACGGAACACTACGTCCAAGACCATAGCGAAATAATTAATCCAAATTTTTGCTAGAGTGGGAATACCCAAAGAGATCCTGATGGATCAAGGAACCCGCTTTATGTCTAAATTAATGAAGGATCTATGTGCAATGCTCCATATACAGACCCTAAGGTCATCAGTCTATCATCCACAGACCGATGACCTCGTCGAGCGTTTTAATAGAATATTGAAGAACATGATACGAAAGGTGGTGAGCCGGGATGGGAAGAACTGGGACACCCTGCTACCATACCAAATGTTTGCGATAAGTGAAGTACCTCAGACTTCAACTGGGTTCTCCCCCTTTGAACTGTTATATGGTCACCACCCCCGTGGCATACTGGACATTGCCATTGAAATTTGGGAAGAACAGCTGAACCCAGGGAAAACCTCATCGAGCATGTGTTGCAGATGAAAGACAGGATAACCCAAGTCACCACCATAGTGCGGGAACACATGGAGAGGGCACAAGGGACCCAACAAACATACTACAATTGCCAAGCGACGATCTGAAAATTCCAGGTGGGAGATGGGTAATGGTGCTCATACCCACAGCGGAGAGCAAGCTCCTGGCCAGATGGCAGGGGCCATATGAGATAATAGAAGCCATCGGAGAGGTCGATTACAAGGTCCGACAGCCTGGACACCAGAAGCTGGAACAAATCTATCATATAAACCTGTTGAAACCTTGGCAAGACAGAGAAGCTCATGTGGTCACTCTAGGGTCACCTTCTCTCGAGAGCAACCCGCCTGGCCAAGTGGGAATATCCCCTGACCAACGAACTGAGGTGATCAACATGATCAAACACAACCAGGATGTGTTCTCAGAAAAGCCAAGCAGGACTATTGAGGTTCATCATCACATCCTCACAGAGCCTGGAGTGAAGGTGAATGTCAAGCCATACCGGATCCCAGAGGTGAAAAGAGAAGAGATCAAGATAGAAGTCAGGGAAATGTTGAAGTTAGGAGTCATTGAAGAGTCTCATAGCTAATGGTCAAGCCCAGTGGTCCTAGTACCTAAATCGGACGGCAGTATGAGGTTTTGCAATGACTTCCAGAAACTGAATGAGGTGTCCCAATTTGATGCTTACCCTATAGCCCGGATAGATGAGTTAATTGACCAACTGGGGAAAGCACAATTTTTGTCCGCCCTTGACCTGACTAAGGGTTATTGGCAAATTTCCTTGGCCAAGGCCGACAAAGAGAAGAAGGCTTTTTCAACACCAGAGGGACTATATCAATACACTGTCCTCCCTTTTGGTTTACATGGGGCTCCTGCAACTTTCCAGCAGCTCATGGACAAACTGTTGCATCCACATGGCAAGTATGCAGCCGCCTATCTTGATGATGTCATTATACATAGTCCAGATTGGGAGACGCACTTGGGGAAGGTGGAAGCAGTCCTGGACACCTTGAGGAAGGCGGGGCTGACTGCAAATCCCTCCAAATGTGCAATTGGGCTAGCAGAAACCAAATACCTTGGGTGTATAGTGGGGAGAGGCGTGGTGAAGCCCCAACTCAACAAGTTAGAGGCAATGCAGAAGTGGCCCAGACCACCCCAGAAGAAACAGGTCAGAGCATTCCTGGGGCTGGTTGGGTACTACAGACGGTTCATTCCCCACTTTGCCACCAGGGCATGCCCGCTAACAGACCTAATGAAAGCCCGTGGCCTGGACATAGTAAGATGGTCTAGCGCGGCTGAGGAAGCTTTTGCAGATCTGCAAACTGCCCTCTGCACCGATCCAGTGCTGGTAGCTCCAGACTGGAAGAAGGAGTTTATCTTGCAAACGGATGCCTCTGAAGTTGGGTTGGGAGCGGTTCTTTCACAAATGGTTGGAGCAGAAGAACACCCAGTTCTGTTCCTCAGTAGGAAACTCCTGCCCAGGGAACGTAAATATGCCATAGTATAGAAGGAATGCCTGGCCATAAAGTGGGCTGTAGAAAGCCTTCGTTACCACCTACTTGGATGGAGGTTTACCCTTGTCACGGACCATGCCCCTCTGAAGTGGATGCACCAAAACAAAGAGAAAAATGCGAGAGGGACGAGGTGGTTCCTGTCGCTACAACCCTTCCACTTCAGAATACAACAGAGATCCGGAATCAAGCAGGGCAACGCGGACAGCCTTTCAAGGGTACACTGTTTGCTGACCCAAGTAGCCCAGCCTTGTAGTGTTGAGTAAGGGGCGAGGATATGTGATAAACTCAGGACAGACAGCTGCAAGGGAGGGGTAGGAATCAGTCCCAGAGGGTTAAAAGGCCCTCCTCCTTATCAACAGGGAGGCAACTACAGGTCAATCAGGTTCAACGGAGAAAGGGTTACCAAGGTAGCAATTAGAATCAGCTGAGGGAGAGCTACCTGAGGGTAATTAGTATAGCTGATTCCAACTTAGGGCTACCTGAGACCTTTTTAAACCCTTCCCTAGGAGGAAGGGGGGGGGAAGAGCAGAGAGAGAAGGAGCCCTGCTGCAGGAGTGTAGGAGCGGCAAGACAGTGAGCCTCACCAGGAGGAGAGGCAGTACTCTCTCCCACAAGGGAGTAAAAATATTCTAAGTACGACTGGTGGAGATACGGTGAGCAGACTTCCCCTGTGTCCCTAGGGGGACTGCAGTACCCAAGCCTGTCTCACCAGGGCTAAAAGCAGCAGAGGCTGGGGAAACTGAGAAAGTACCTTGCCACACATTCTACAAATACATTAGAAGCAAGAGGAAGACCAAGGACAGGGCAGGCCCGTTACTCAATGAGAGGGGGGTAACAATAGCAGTAAGTGTGGAAATATCAGAGATGCTGAATGACGACTTTTTTTTGGTTTTCACCAAGAAGGTTGATAGTGATTGGATGTCTAACAGAATGAATGCCAGTGAAAATGAGGTAGGATCAGAGGCTAAAATAGGGAAATAACAAATTAAAAATTATTGAGACAAGTTAGATGTCTTCAGGTCACTAGGGCCTGATGAAATGCATCCTAGAATACTCAAGGAGCTAACTCAGGAGATATCTGAGCCATTAGCGATTATCTTTGAAAAGTCATGGAAGACAGGAGAGAGTCCAGAAGACTGGAAAAGAGGAAATGTAGTGCCAATCTATAAAAAGGGAAATAAGAACAACCCAGGAAATTCCAGACCAGTTATCTTAACTTTTGTACCTGGAAAGATAATGGAGCAAATAATTAAGCAATCAATTTGCAAACCTCTAGAAACTAATAAGGTGATAAATAACGGTCAGCATGGATTTGTCAAGAACAAATCATGTCAGACCAACTTGATACCTTTCTTTCACTGGGTAACAAGCCTTGTGGATGTGGGGGAAGCAGTAGATATGGTATATCTTGACTTTAATAACGCTTTTGATACTGTCTCGCATGACCTTCTCATAAACAAACTAAGGAAATGCAACCTAGATGGAGTACTACAAGGTGGGTGCATAACTGGTTGAAAAAACATTCCCAGAGAGTAGTTATCCATGGCTCACAGTCATGCTAGAAAGGCATAATGAGTGGAGTCCCGCAGGGATCAGTTCTGGGTCTGTTCAATATCTTCATCAATGATTTCGATAATGGCATAGAGAGTACATTGCAGATGATACCAAGCTGGAAGGGGTTGCAAGTGCTTTGGAGGCTAGGATTAACATTCAAAATGATCTGGACAAACTGGAGAAATTTTCTGAAGTAAATAAAATGAAATTCAATAAGGACAAATGCGAAGTACTCCACTTAGGAAGGAACAATCAGTTGCACACATAGAAAATGGGAAATGACTGCCTAGGTAGGAGGACTGCAGAAAGGGATCTGGAGGTAATAGTGGACCGCAAGCTAAATATGAGTCATCAGTGTAATACTGTTGCAAAAAAAGCAAACATCATTCTGGGATGTATTAGCAGGAGTGTTGTAAGCAAGACATGAGATGTAATTCTTCCGCTCCACTCCACGCTGATTAGGCCTCAGCTGGAGTATTGTGTCCAGTTCTGGGCACCACATTTCATGAAAGATGTGAACAAATTGGAGAAAGTCCAGAGAAGAGCATCAAAAATGACTAAAGGTCTAGAAAACATGACCTATGAGGGAAGATTGAAAAAAAAATGAGTTTGTTTAGCTTAAAAGTTGTTACAAGGAGGAAGGAGAAAAAAAATTTTTTTGTTTTAACCTCTGAGGATAGGACAAGAAGCAATTGCAGCAGGGGAGATTTAGGTTGAACTTTAGGAAAAACTTCCTAATTGTCAGGGTGGTTAAGCAATGGAATAAATTGCCAATGGAGGTTGTGGTATCTCCATCATTGGAAGATTTTCAGAACAGGTTAAACACCTGTCAGGGGATGGTGTAGATAATACTTAATCCTGCCATGAGTGCAGTGGACTGGACTAGATGACCTCTCAAGGTCCCTTCCTGTCCTATGATTCTGTGATTCCCTGCTGCACCAGTGCAAAGTTAAGGAAGCAGTGAAGAGAAGACACGTAGCCCTAGCCAGAAAAAGAAAAAAGCAAACCTAAATAATACTAGTACTTATCCATGTCCAGCAACCCCCTAATGACAAACCCATGGCAGTTCTTTATTGCTGTGATTCCAGGCAAATATTGTCTGTTTACTTAACTATAACATTAATAAGACAAATAAATCCTTACACAATTTTCTTCCCCTCTATTCTTCATTCCATATCTATTATTAGAAACACAAATATAATGGGTTACTGGACTGGTCTTTTAACTGATTGTAAACAATGACTGGATGTCTATGAATGAAAAGGGCTATATAAGTGCTAATTATTATTACTGAAAGTGAGTGATCTAATGGTTAAAGCACAGGGTTGGAGACTTGGATTCTAATTTTTCCTTTGCCACTGACTTGCTGTATTATCTTGGGCATGTCACCTGTCTGTGGCTCCGTTTCCTCATCTGAAAAATGGGGAAAATATTTATATTATAGGAGCAGACTGGGACCCTATCATGCTCGGTGTCGCAGAAATGTGTGAAAAGACATTAATGAGCTTCTACTCAAAAAGATTCATGAATAGGGGTGTGTAAAACATACCTGTAAATGAGCATGCTGAAAAGCAGCATATTTTATTTTTAGATTGTGAGGTAGTGGTAGGATAACAGGAAGTGGGGAGGCAATGCCAGGAAAGGGAGGATGGAGGGCAAGGGAGATAATGTGGAGGAGAGCAATGGGGGCATACAGCTAGTCAGCAGAGATTAGAGCACTGTCTCAGAGCTGTGTAGTGGTGACCTTCTCCAGAGGGTGCCCTCCCATATAGATACACCAGTCTGTTCACATCCGCTGCTGCTGTTTTCCCTGCCTCATGACAAGTGGAAAGAATTGGTCGGGGGAGGAAAAGACCAGGTTTAGGTGGGCTAGGTGCAAGGGATGCAGGAGAACAGGCTAAAGAGGATGGATTAAGAGTAGCATATAGGACAAGAACAGGAAAATGTTTCCTTACCAGATATTTTCTTTTCTCTGGTTTGTCTGCCACTCCTACTGCAGGGTTTCTGTCTCCATGGAGACGAGGGGCTGAATCAGACTCTAGTCATTCCACAGCTCATGCCTGTGATTTGGCTCCTTGGAAAGCTGCCAGGTGTTGGCAGGCCAACCCTGAAATAGCTGGGAGTGCTTCACAGCAAAAAAATACCACTAACATATCTTTTTAAAAGATCTTGTAAAGAGAACTGGATATTCCAGAAGAGAAAATTTTGAAATGAATTACAGGCCTGAACTCACAAAGAGCTGGAGAGGTCACATTGTCAGGCTGTAAACTTCAGGGCAGGGGCCTGGGCTTCATACCTGCCTCCGTGCTGAAGATAATGGGATATGGACCCTGCCCCAAAGAGCAATGAAGGATCTGGGCATGAGGTGAAAGAGAAGAGCAAACAGCAAAAGTAATGTACTTGGAGAGAGATTGTGCATATGTCTTATTGGCTCTACTTGCGTGTGTGTGGGGAGGAAGTTTATGTACTGTACGTGCAGAGGGGCTGGGCACAGATTATAGCTTTTTAAGTAGTGTAAATGGGTTGGTGTGGGTGGGTGAGCAGGCTCGGGTTTACAAAAGCTGGGAATGGGCAACGGAATGGATCACTTGATTACCTGTTTATTCCCTCTGGGGCACCTGGCATTGGCCACTGTGAGAAGATAGGATATTGGGCAAGGTGGACCTTTGGTCTGACTGTGTATGGCCATTCTTATTTTCTTACATAGGCCTCCCTGGCAAATTAAGTGCATTTTTAGGTGGGATTTGATGGACTAGAACAGAGAGGAGTATATAAGGCAGCATGGACAGAGGCCTGAATGAGAGTGGGAAATATATGTGATGGGGGCTGTTAGGTGGCTTCTGTGCAGCAAAGATGGTGACAAATAGACATGAGAACAGAAAGCTAGACAGAGTATGTAGGCAAGGGAAAATGCTCTCTTTTCCACTTTATTCACGTTTGACAATACTGATTTTGGAACAGGGAGGTAAAGTTATGTCAAGACTAGTCATATATGTGGGAAATTTATTTCCAGGTGGGAGGATTATATGCAATTGTGATAAATGAGGGGTGGGGGGGAACTCCCTTTTATGGATCCAGCCAGCCAGTTAGCTCTAAAATTCCTCTTAGTAGCTGTTCTCTACTGGCTTTACCTGTAAAAGGGTTAAAAAGTCCCCCTGCATAAGCAAAAGGAAGGGAGTGGGGCAGCTGACCAAAAGAGCCAATGGGAAGGCTAAAGCTTTTTAAAATTGGAAAAAAACTTACTCTTTCTCTGTCTGTTGATCCCAAGGAGAAGCAGAGACTGGGCTGGAACTATGCTCTAAGAAGCCTGGGGCTAGGTATGAAAAATCATCTAAACCATACTTAGAAACTACTCACTTGAAACCCCCAGATATTTAAGTAGATCAAGAATTGTCTAGGAAGACGCGAGTAGATTTATTTTTAATTTCTTTATGGCTTTTGGACTGCTCTGTTCTAATCCAAACTGCTTTTGTTTTGCTTGTAACTTTTAAGATGGACCTCAAGAAGGTTATTCTTGATGCTGACTTTTTGTAAATGGATTTTTTAAATCTAGCAATAGCCTGAGTTTTCGATGTATTTTCTTTCCTTTTGTTTTTAATAAAATTTACCTTTTTTAAGAACAGGATTGGATTGTGTGTCCTAAGAGGTTTGTGCATATGTTGTTTAATCAGCTGGTAGCAACAGCTGATTTCCTTTGTTTTCTTTTTCAGCTCTTCCCTGGAGTGGGGTGGGGTGAAAGGGCTTGAGGGTACCCCACAGGAAGGAATTCCCAAGTGTGCCTTCTGGGGTCCTTAAAGGGGTTTTGGGTGGTGGCAGCATCCACCATCCAAGGTCAGAGAAAAGCTGTAACCTTGGGAGTTTAATACAAGCCTGGAGTGGCCAGTATTAATTTTTAGAATCCTTGTGGGCCCCCTCCTTCTGCACTCGAAGTGCCAGAGTGAGGAATCAGCCTTGACAGCAATGTTTTTAAAATATAGTAGGCACTTTAGACTCATCAGAATCGCTGATGTACTACGGCTTGTGACAGTTTTGCCGGAAGGAAAGTTCAGTGGAAGAACAGACATCAGGTGTCTATTATCTTAAAAAGTGATGGACAACTGCTTACAGCCTCCTTCATAAAGCATAACTGGAGTTTAATTCAATACAGCTATTGACTCACTGGCACGCACTTTCCTAGAAGATTGTCTTTTGCCTTCTTGTATTATGTCTCAACTACATGCCCCGAGAGACCTGGCTATGGATGACTTGGAAGCCTTCTTCCTTTTGACTGCAGGGTAGCAGAGTATGTCTCCGCCCCAGCTAGGAGTGAGTCTTCCAGCCTGGATAGACAAACTCCCGCTAGCTCAGCCCAAGCTAGCTCCGTAAAAACAGCAGTGTGGATGTTGTGGCACAGGTAACACACCTGACCCCTGGGTCTAACCTTGGTTGGCTAACCCAAGTCTCTGCTGCTACCACAATGGTGTCACTGCTCTTAGTGCACTAGCTCAGTCCAAGCTAGTGCAAGGCTGGCTACCCACTTGCTCTCAGCTGCAGTGGAGACAGACCCAAGCAAAACAAACAAGGAAGTTGGCTTCCTGAAGCCTTCTGTCTTGACAGCTGAACCCTAGATATCAAAAACAAATTCCTCTAGGCTTTTTTCTGTCAAAGCAAATGTTAGTAGCTTAGTCAGAGGTGCATAGTGCTTTAGTGTAGGGTTGTTTGCACATATAGTGTTAAAAAGTCCATATTGGTTAGGTGAAGGATTTTCAAGGGACTATTATGAATAAGTAAACACTTTAGTTAAATGCAGTTTTAAAAATATTAGGTCTTTTCATCACAACATTCCTTGAGAGTTAAAATTCTTCGTGCTCGCAAGGTAAGTGCATTGATTAATACTAAGTTCCTGTTAAAACAATTTAAAAGGAAAAAGCCAGTTTTCCGGACAGAGAATTTTAAGCTCCAATGTTGTAAATAAAACCATATACCATTTTACTGCCATGTGTTTTCCAAACACAATGCAATTTCTTCAATATTTGATTTGTTGCACTTCTTTACACCGCTGTATAGTCTACTGAAAAGGCTTATGGAAGCCAGTGTATTTTCCTTTTATGGTATGAGGTTACACTGTAAAACAACATTAAAGCTTAGTAAACTTAGCTGTTGAAAGATAGGAAAGTAATAGCTTTAGGATCTGAGCCAGAGCTACTGAAATCAACAGGCTGTGAACCAATCTTTCTTGAAGATACCAATAGAGTCTTCTTAACACTGCACTACCGAGCACTGCTGTATTTTAAAAGGCTATGTTGAGACTGGCTCAGTTGACCTTGCATAGTTCACTGGAGGCTTCAAGGTGGCACGTTTGATATGGTGACTCATTTTTGCCTTAGTGGAAAAAAGCCCATTGTGCTGGTCTGGAAAGTACTTAATCTTCTGGGCATGCTACAAAAGCGATGTATTTGCCAAGATTTGGGGGGAGGTTTGAGGCTGTGGTCCTGACAGGGGCTAAAGGGTCTGTTTTGTTCCTTTGGTTTATTGGCTGTTCAAGTTAATTTATATAGGATTGTTTAATGCTGTTGGTTAGCCAGATGATTGCAAGTGTAAGTAATTATTTGATCAGGGAAGCGTCTGCAGGGGTGGGTTTTTAAAAAAAATTTAAATCTAAAATAAAATTATGATGATGATGTATTTTGAGTACTGGTGAGCACTGGCTTTTGAGGTAGCTGCATTATATTCTTAATATCAATACCAAGAATGATTAAGGAAAAATGGGATATTTGATTACTATTCTAACTGACCAAAGGTTTGGTCTGGTTATCCTAATTTGAGCACTTCCAGATATGTCTGTCTGTCCAGAAGATTATTACATGGCTCACTGGCTGAAGAGTTTCAGTCCAAAGATACCCTGTTCCAATCCTATAAACTCCTGAAACTATTTTTCAACAGAAATAATATATTAAAGGACTTGTCTATGTGGTGCATTAGTGTGCCCCAGCTGAGATGTAAATTCTAGTGTTCACAAGCCTGTCCCACACTAACTTCTTTGTGGACTCTACTGGCTCACATTAGAGGTTTTCTAGAATGCACTGACATAACATGGTTTGAAATAGCACTACATAAAAAAAAACAAACACAAAAAAAAAACTGTCTGGGGATTGGTCCTGCTTTGAGCAGGGGGTTGGACTAGATGACCTCCTGAGGTCTCTTCCAACCCTGATACTCTATGATTGCTGCACATCAGGGATCACACAGACAGCTCATGCGCAACATGCTGGTATACACTAACGCACCTTGTAGACAAGCTCTCAGTTGCACACACAAACATATAAGTGCGTATTTTATAAGTTAGCCAGTGGAATGTTGCAGATAGTGCACACAATAATCCACTTCTGCATGTGCAACCAAATGTGCAGGTAAATGTCCTTTATAAAAATATGCACCTCCTCATGTCAAACAAATCAGAATGTGGTGTGACTCCAAAAAGATTAATTATGCACATACACTCCTCAGTTCAGAAAGTTTTTTTAATATATAAAAAGATACAACAGGCAATTATTGTACCTCTAAGCTTCAGAAATATCCAGATTTCAAAGTTGGTTGGAGGCAGTGCAACCATGACCCTACATGGGTGCTTCTGAAAAATTCCACCCAAAATGCCTCATGTTATTAGGCACTCAATTTCTATTGAAAGTAAATGGGAATTGGGCACTTAACTGCTTTAGTGACTTTTGAAATTCTCAAAATTTCCCCCGTGATTCATATTCGTAAACTTAATAAAGTGTAGGATGCATTACCAGATTCTAGACCTATAATAGTTGCAATAAATAAATACACAAGTGTATCATATGCATTTATTTTGAGTACTGTGACTTTCAATAATGCAATATGAAAATTTCACAGATATATGAAATGCAAATCTAGTATAATTGATTAGATGTGTATTTTAATCGAGCAGTTACTTCTCTGAACACAACTGTAGCTTTAATAGGCTGCTTTTAGTTAAAAAAAGTGTAAGAACAATACATTTATATGTTTTTTACATTCAAACTTTTAATTAAATACAATGCTATAGGATTGAAATTTGCTTGCTATTTCATACGGTGTAGGTTCTTTAAGGACTACCCAATTCCTGCTGTGTTGTAGTGGTGGCACCAAAGTGCATACAGAAGTCTTGACACACCCAAAAGAGCAATCCAACAACACACTTGGGTACAGATAGTGTATACGTGTAAAATAAATATACAATTTATTCATCAATAATAAAATGAGCAACTTAATGGGTGAAGAGATCCTTCAGAGTAACATTTAAATACAGTAAATTCAACTTCATTGCTTCCATACAGAATCCATAATTTAGAGATAAAACAAAACCACTAGTATATGTACTACGTATACAGTCAAACCCTCTTTATGGCCCTGATCCTGAACGTGTGGAAATTCAGCACTCTATAGGATTGAGCTCAATATCACCACTCTTCATAGAATGCTTATATCAATAGATAAAGCTCTCAAGCTCTGAGAGCTTAAAACTAGAGATGGAATTCCCCATCATGAACTCTAGCAAAGGGTATAACCACCAGAGACTTGAAAATACCATTAAAATTAAGCTGCAAACACACAGTGAATATGACTATAGCGACCTATTGTCAGCTTATTTTAAATGCCACACAAAAGACCCTGGGAAATAGACAAAGTTGTTGGTTTTTTAGGTTTTGGTTTTGGGTGCATTATTTAGCGAATCACCAACATTTTTCACTATTCTAGGTGACCACACACACAACACAGCCCTGGTAATTGGACCACTGAATTTCAATAGTATATTCTTTATTTAATTCATTTTCAGTGAGCAAGAAGTAAAAAGCCGTTAGTTTAAAAAATAATCTGAAAGCAGAAAAGTTTAATTTGCATTACGTAGTAACGTTTAGCAGCACAAAATAAAACAACAGAACAGAGGCTGTCTACAGATCTACTGTAGTACACACACTTTTATAGAATTCCTCCAAGTTCCCCATTTTATTATTTCCTTCCACTCCCAAGATCCAACAAGTAAACACTTTGGACACTAGCAATTAGAAAGTCATCTTATTTTGTTAGCTTTGCTACCATTAGCATCCGGAGTGGCAGTGTATCTTCTACCCATGTGTTTGGCGAGCTCATCATTCTCTCCCATAGGGTGGTTTCCTCTAAAGTGGAGTCCATCCAGTCCACTGCAATACCATAGCTTTTGCCTTAGAAAAACATACGACATTATTTAAAAGGAAACTTTAAGCACTTTTTCAAAATTGCCACCACAGTTAATAGACTATAGGGCAAATCTCCACACATGAACAAAAATCATTAATTTCCTCCCTCTTCTGAAAGCATTTGACCTTCCCTACAGAGTTAGCTGACAATTTTCATGGTGTGATTCTGCATTTTCTGTACATGTACAACTCCCATCAAATCCAATTAATGGGATTTGTGCTTACATAGGAACTAGATAATATCTCAGTATTCTCATGTGTTTGGTTTTTCGTGTTTGCTATTTATTAGCTCATCTTGTCAGGATCCCTAGTGAATAAGAAAGTCAGTCAAGATTTTCAAACTTCGGTGCCTAAAGTTCAGCATCTAAATCAGTGGCCTGATTTTCCCATTGACAGAAGCTGGGGTCACTCAGTACCTCTTGGGAAGAAAAAAAAATAGCTTCAGGTCACTGATTCAGATACCAAAATGTAAGTTTAGCTGCTTAATTTCAGGAGCGAAGTTTGAAATTTGTGACCCCAATTTATATTTATTTTTAAATTTGCTTTTGACTATTGTAATCCTAATAAACTGTGCTAAGAAATTCTCTTCTCTGGGAAAAGTCACTTTTCCATGAGTTTGCTAAAGAGACTTTAAACACCTGTTGTCTTCAGTTTGGGGAAAGAAGGCATTTCCTCTCCATGGGCTAAATTGTCATTTTGCAGTGAGATGGTTTCACTATAAAAGTGACAAAGAGGATCGAGGGGGGGGGGAGAAATCAAGTTCACTTAGGGAATATTCATATTTTAATTTTAAAATGTAGTTTATTTTCAACACACAATTTTTACTGTCAAGAAAGAAGGCCAAATTTCTCCTTGAAACAGAACCTTGAGTATTTGGGAACATACTAATTTTAGCAAAATTTCACACAGTTCTAATGAAAGGATCTATTCTCAACACTAGAAGCATGTACAACTCTACTTATTTATCACACATTCATGTTGAGCTTACTGCCTTAGTGTCTAGCTGCCCCACAATTTTAAGAACACCATGACTTGCGGACATTAACTTTCAGTTAACTTTAGCAGGCATGACATAGGAGAATTGTGTATTTACTCAAGTTTAGTATTGCCACTCTTATTTTTAGACTGGAGTTTTTCACGTGTGCTCCAGTTGTCCTTTTTTTTTAATTTATACTCTGAACATCACACTTCAGTTGCCATAAGAACGCTATTTGCCAAATACTAAGCTAATTCAGAGGACAATAAACCATGCCAGAATGTACCTAGCCCATGGTACATGTTATATATGGATGTAGATGATGGGAATTTACTTCATGATTCTGCAATGTCTGATTTAATTATCCCTATCTTAGCATGTGTAACTAATAATTTCAAGATTATTCAGCCACATTATTAATGTTCAGAGATAGATTTACCAAATGGGGTACACCTCAGGGAAAATAAATGTATTTTTGCAAACTTAGAAAGATTTAGCAATAACCTTGCTAAGATTTCACTTAACTGGGTTTCCACAGGGGGGATGTGGTGGGAGGGGGGAGAGAATCTGTCATGCTAATAGCCAAGTAGTGCACACAAGAAAAGAGTGGAAGAAACACCTTAGAAATTGAGGTTTTCTGCTTTACATTTATTGTATGCTAAATTCCTCTTTTTTTTCTTTTGCTACTCTGGTCATGTCACTTCTCTGAGTCCCTTTTCTGACTTCCTGTTTTTTATACTGCCTCATATTCAACCTCTGCAAACCTCATCTTCCAGGCCCCCTCCAATCTTGCCTCAACATATATCTGCATTTTTATTTCCTTCTTTCCCCACCTCCATTTTTACCAATCTCTATCATTTTCTATCCACCAAACTTCACTCTTACCTTGCCCCTTCTGCTGAAATACACTTCACATTTCTCCCATATGCACCCCTTCTCTTCCTCAATTCCCTTTAAACCCCCTTCTTCCATTAATCCCTCCTCCGAGCACTGCCATCTTCACATCAGGGTTGTGTGTCTGAATCAGTTCAACAATTGATAGCAAGTTTTTTGGTGCAGAGACTGTGTATTCTGTGCTTTGTAAAGTGCTATGTACATTTATGGAAAGAGAGACATAAGATTTCTAGTCTAATCTGAGATCTTCTCTAACTTGCCTGAACCCCTAACAGGACTCTACTCCTGCTCTGTAACTGTGTATTGCATTTTGGGATCCCCGCTGCATGAAAGGTGACTTTCTAAATGAAGCCTAATGCCTGCAAGTTTACTCAGTGATATTTTGTACACAGAGGGAAAAATGGAGACACAAGACAAGTAAATGGAAATCCAGGTTGCATTTTGCAAGTTAAGGATTAATTTAATAAATGATCAGTACCTGTTCCCATTCCTATCCTGAGACCTCCCAGAAAGTGATTGGCTAGTTTGTTGTGGTCCCAGACTGTAAGTTCTACACATGCTTCTTTCAAATCATCAGCTCTAAAGCCATCGTAAACCATGGTGTGGTTGAACACTGGGTTTGTAGTTTTCGCCACTGCTCTTGTTTTCTGGCGACTTTTCCTACTAGTATCTGGAAGAATGGTACTTTGGAAAGAGAAAACACTGGCAGATTATATTAAAAAAACTGAGGGCTACATTAACATTCTCTTTTATATGAATAATATATCTACAGGTTGACATTCTCATTAATATACTATGGGCTCTGAGACTGGGGGAAGAGGAAACGTACCCACCCTCTTCAGAGAGCCTGAGGTCAGGACTGGTGGAACTAATCACCTCTACACCTCAGAAGATGGAAGAGATAGATGGATGGGACAGGGAGGAGACTTAGGAGAACTCAGTTATTGGTTTCCAGCCAGTGAGTGCCCTGCTTGCCTTGCTGCTGCCAGAGATTCCTCAGCCACTTGGTCTCTAATGCCCTCCCTATGGCTTTATAATCCCCTGCCAGGAAGAAGGGAGAGGAGACAGGGCGGTTTTCCCTCCTTTCCCACCTACAGCATGGCTTCCCTCCAAGTAGGACATCCATCCACCCACTCCAACCTGGTTTGTTTAAAAGGCACAATAAATAAAGCTAGTTGCATTAGAGTTAGTCCTGGTGGTTGATGGGAATGGCAGTCAGTTTTGACTAGCCAGTCAGTCAACCAGGAAGTGGGGGCATAAAGTGCAAGGTTGGAACTCGCCAGATACATTGTGTCTGATGGGTGAGTGAAATGCATCAGCCCTACAGGGCATCTTGCAAGGCAGCATCTGGGAAGTCTCTCCCTCTCACATGCACAAATTAAGGGAAGATTAATTAGCATAATTTTATTCATCCCACTATTGCAGTTACCATTTAACAAAAGAGTTGATCTTGTTGCCTCTCAGGAGAGGGAGGTCATTGCATTCCTTCACCCAGATGTGGACCTCTCCAGTGGACGGGGTCTTGTTACCTTTGGAAGAGACAAATAGGAAACCAATATTTACTCACTTTAGAAATTAAATGTTAGCGGCAAAAGGAGGGAAGAAGTCAGAGAAGGTGACTGTATAAATTTGGGAGGAAATAAATTCATAGCCATCATACCAAACAAAGGCATGCCTCCATCATTCCATTAGTACTGTATGTATGCCAAACAAACCCCAAAGAAAGCAGACAGAAGAAGGGCAGGTGCATTCCCCTGTAGTTTCAGTTGGATGAGGTTATTCTAGACTTCCTGTCCCAATCCTCACTTGCTGTTGTACTGTGCCACATTCCTCCTCAGAAATGGCAAAATTTCAATGGAGGGTGAGGTAACGCCTATGCTCTAATACTTTCCCTCTCTTTTGTAGGCAGACACTGGGAAATAGTAAATAGGTGCACAATTTGCTTATTTTGCATACACACTAGCACAGCTGGGGCCAGCTTTACAACTTACCTGCCTGCAGCTGGTGTGAACTAATACTCAATGAGCACCCAAAAATAAGATTTAAGTGTACATTGCCAAAGCATCTAAATGGTCACTGATCTGATCTTGAGAGGATTCCTCTACTCTTCTTATTACTTCCTAATTGCCTCCATCAGGCCCAGCTCAGCTACCGAAGCTGCTGACAGGAAGGAGTGAATTTGTTTCTTATTGGCTGACTTGTTAAATTAAAAGTCCTTTGCTTCGCTGCCAGCCCACCCCAGCCAATTATTGTCAGATAACAACAGACTCAGATCATTATCACTATTATAAACTAGGTACTAAGCAATTATTGTTCTTTCCCACATCCACTGCCTCTTGAGCTCAGTACACAACTACTGTTTGCTTAGCATACGGCTGTTTGCCTGCCTATTAATGACCACTCAGTAACTAGTGGCGAAGCAGGATCTCATTCCTCCCGCTCAGTCACTAAAAGCTCATGCTGCCATCCAGGTGTAATTCCTAACATCGTGGGTATAAAAAAAAAAGCTGAAAATATCTGAGAACTTAAACTGAATGGTAACTGACTAAATCCCAGTGATGATTGAGCCTGATGATACTGTAAAACAAAAAGCTCTCAATTGTGCTTGTAGCAGTTTCCATCACTTAATTCTGATTCAGACACATTCTAGACTTTGGAGTGACAATCTTGGAATCTTTCTACATACTAACAAGAGTGTCTTTGCTTCCTTAATAAAAAACACCGAATAAGTCATGGTCCTGAAGTGAGTCCATGGTCAGGTAAGCTTGATTCTATAGAAAAATGTCTACTCTTTAGGAAAAAAGTAGTTGAACTTTGGGAAATATATTCCCAAGAGGCTATTGAAACTAAAAAAACCAAAACAAACAAAAACAAAATAAGAATGAGCACATACCCCCGACAGGCTGTGGGACATACTGAAGGGCTAGTTTAATCTCTCCTCTGTTCTCTAGTTCAAGAGCTGCTGCTGGAGTCTGAAAATTAAAACAAAAAACTCTGGTCACATCCTAGTGTAATACAATACCCCCTTTTATAGCATTCCTTGTGTATTTCACTTGTAATGAGGCAATGCCAGAAGGCAGGAAATTCTACTTTGATACTTATTAGAAATTCCACTTCACACACATGAGTAGCCATTATAGATTACATGTACAAGTTGCTATGCAAAAGTTTTCTACAGGAGTGATAGGTTTTAGTGAATTATAATGTGAAGCAGAATTTCTCTATTGCCAACTGAAGATTTTCTTGCATTCTTACCTTTAGATCTTCCTCAGTTTGCAGGCTAACAAGAGTTTATGGGAGAAGTTTAACCCCTGGAGTGCACCGTCAGATGCAGATAGGTGCCTCTTTTGCTAAGGTACTGATAAAGCCCTATGATTGTAGATCATTCTCAAAAGAGATTTCTCCACAGTTTTTTTTGCCCTCCCACCTTTCATTGTGTCATGTCTAAATTTAGAACATATGCTCTTCGGAGCAGTAACCTTTTCTTATGTGCATTGGGAAGCACCTAGCTCACTTTTGAGCACTGTAAAAAGTAACATGCAGACTAAAATACCAAAGCAACTTTCAAAAATAGGTAGGCTCTAAGCTGATACGATGCTTGTTACTATCCTGTAGAACTACTTTAATTAGAAGACCACTTGCCATCTCTTTGGCTTTTGGCTAACGCTTTACCTACTTACTTGCAGAAAATTTTAAACCAATTTAGTTAAACCAATGCAAAAAGGCTGTGTGGACACAATTTGATTTAGAAATAGTGGTTTATTTAAAATTTAGCTAGAATTGACTTAAGCCAGTTGCAGACCAAGTTGAGAGTGCCCACACAGCCTTTAGCTAAACCAGTACAGTGTTCTCTGGAAGACATGTCCTTGAATCAAGCGTAGCATCATTTTAATATGTATCCTGTATATACAAATTATTCTATCTGCAAGGGGATGCAATTGATGGTCTATGCCTCCAGTAATATTATGTGGCCACAAAGCCTGGAAGTTCAACTTGGGATTCTCGCTCCTCAGGCTGGTCGAGAGAACAGAGTCAGACTCCTAGGGGTACAAGCTGCTTCTCTCTGAAAGCATCCCTACTGGCCAGCCACTCATTGGCACAAGGAAAGGTCTCAAAATTGTATGTCTTATCTGCCTGCCTGCAAGAAGCATTTCTATAACTGTGGCCACAACAAAAATGCTCAAGCAGGAAAAAATGAGAGAATGGGGGACCTCAGAATATAAAGATGGGCAGAAGCCCATGACTGGATAGAGATCACGTCTCATTCATACATACAATACAACAAACACCTAAGAACTTACCCTAGGCTTAAGCGGGAACCAGTTCATCTGCTTATTCAGTTTGTCATTCCAGTCCCATGTTCCCAAATCAAGTTCCACCTCACCTAGGAAACTATTGCGCCCAAAGGTGTCATTGTGCCAGACGGAGAGATTCAGTCTCTGGGTCTTCACCAGTGCCTTGTCAATTTTATACTGCAAGAAGAGTGAAGCAAAAGAATTACAATTTAAACAAGGCAGCAGAGATGCTGGAACAAATTGTACAGTGGGGGTGCTGAGAGCCACTGAACCAAACTGTAAACCCTGAATATAATGGAAACCACTTAAAGCCAGCAGGTTCAGCAGCACCTGTGAAAGAGACTATTTCATCAAACACAAGAATCTAGGAGTGATTGAGATTATGAGAAGGCCAATCATACTGGGAAATCCATTCAACAACCTATTTAGGTCCAACAGAGACATGTAGAAAATTATGGCCACTGTACATATTTGAGACTAGTTCAAAGAGTTTAAATTCATATTCATCTCACGTTCGTTAGTAAGAAATACAGAAAAATCAGTACATACAATTCAGTATATCCAAACATACTGAATAATACTTGGCCAGCTATCTTCAAATATCTGAACACACAGTTATTTAATCTTCACCTTACTTCTGTGAGCTAGCGAAAAATTATCCCCATTTTGCAGATGGAGAAGTTAAGTTACTTACTGAGGTTACACAAGTCAATGGCGAGTTTAGAACAGAACAGAACTCAGGAGTGCCTGATCTCCAACCCTGTGCTCAGACCACTAGACCATACTTCCCTCCATACCTGTTTTCAGAAACCAAGTCACTCTGTCCAATGCTAGTTGAGGAAATACATGTATAAGTGAAAGAAAAGGATACACTGGGTGTCACAGAATGTCTGGTCCCACCTGTGCCACAGTAAGTTAGCTGCTTTCTAGCTTATTGGGATCAAGGGATAGCTTAATGGACAACTGGGCCTTACAGAAGGACTGAGAGAGCTCAGACTGGGTTGGAAACACAGGGAGCAAACAAGCTGCTGTGGTAGATCCTGAACCAGAGTCTGCAGGAGGCCAGATACTCCAAGGGAACCATCCTGGAGGCCAGTACTTTATATGAACTAGCCTCTCTTAGTCAGAGGGTGGAGATGGATGGCAGGAAAGAGATCACTTGATCATTGCCTGTTAGATTCACTCCCTCGGGGGCACCTGGCATTGGCCACGGTCGGAAGACAGGATTCTGGGCTGAATGGACCCTTGGTCTGACGCAGTATGGCCGTTCTTATGTGGGAAGACTCAAAGGTAGCCAGAAAAGGACTGAGAATAGGGCCTAGAGAGCCTGCTGAGGAGAATCCATAAAGGACAGGAAAACCTTTTTGTTTACTGGGACTTTCAGCTGGACTTTTGGGATTACATTTGTTTGTGATTTGAACAGAGGGCCAAGCTACATCTCCAGCATGGACCTGTGTGTGGAAAGCCAAGGAGACCCATCTTGGGAAAGGAAACTGAGGGAGCGAGTGCAGGTACTGCCATGCTTGAACACAAGGGGGCAGCTGCATACTACAATACTGGGCAATAAGAAAGAGCACAGTATGGAGTAGTATGTATAGTTAGGCTGAGGCTTCAAGAAATTTTTGCCATTGACTTGCTCTGTGCTTCAGTTTCCCTTATCTGTGAAATGAAAGTAATAGCCTTGCTTTGGAAAGTGTCTTGCAATCTATGGACGTAAAGCGCTAATTATATTACTGTCTCTCCTTTTCTCTGAACGCTAAAATCCTGAATCTAAGGTATCAAACTGGAAAAACATTCCACAACGCCACTTAAAATACTCAACACAGAATAAAAATGGAGGATTCTATTTCGGGGCCTCATGAATATGGGGCCTTGAAAAAAATCTCAATTCTTGGTATTTCAAGATGTACATTTGCATCATTTATGTGTTCACCTAGTAAATAGTAAATTAGTACCCGCAATATTTCATTATAGACTGGATTCAATGTTTTCTTTTTCACTGAGGTCTTCCTTTTCCCCAGCTTGTACTTCTCTGGAAGCAGATAAGTCTTTACATATCTAAAAATTTAAACAAACAGACTGATAAGAGCAACAAGACATTGTGTAAAACTGCAAGACATGGTAGTTTTTCGCTCCCCAAATTCACAAATCCAAAAGTGAAATACAAGTTTTACAGAAGATAAACTTGGTTAGCAATGCAGATAGTGTAATGTACGCTCTTCAGTTAGTGATTTCTAAGTCATTCAGTACTTACCATTTCAGTAGGTCTGAGTTTTCGATAAGTAATCACCTTAAGAATGAACATTAATGGTTTCTACATTATTCATAAAAAGTAAAAGTCCTCTTCAGAATCACAGAAATTAAAGATAGAAGACACCTGTTGGATCATCTTGTCCCCTGCCCTTGCCAGGGCAGAATATCTAGACTTTTTGCTGGGATATCCAAATCTCATATTTGGATGTGCCAATCTAAATCTGGACACACAAAACGGGGAATTTACTATGCAGATTATTAATTTGATCATCAAAAAATAGAATTTGAAGTTCCTAATAAATTGGGCTTTCTATATTATTCTTTGCTATGGAAGTAAATGCACACACATGTACAATCTATGTGATTTCTGACCTGTGTAACAGTTATGCCTTTGTGTTCTCTATAAATAAGCCTTAAAATCTCTAGGAACTGCTATCTGTAGAGCTAGTCAGCCATTTATGTTTAATTCAGTGCAAGGAATCAAGGTGGCACACACCTCACTTGCGCATTTTCTCTTCTTTTTGTTTTCTTTTTGAAGACCAAGATAATAGTGATTGAAAGGCTCTGTCTACACTTCTTGTGCATGGAAAAATAATGTGTTAGGAAAAACTGTGCAACCCTAATTACACTTACGGGTCTGAATGTTGTTTCTTAACATCTGCAATTGCCAAGTCTTTACACTGGGAAACAAAAATATGGAGCTCCTTCAGCTGTTCTACGTAATCAATGGCAAACTGAATGTGGCCTTTCACATCCACATTGCCAAAGTCTCCACTGTAGATGCTTATTACACTTCCGCTGACCTGTACACATGAAAAGGGAAAAAACATTCTTTTAGTCTATGCTTCTGGTCAGACATTATGTTATTAGAATGAGAAATATTTAAGAAATTCATCTGCACTCTATTCAGAGACAGTACTCCACTTAGATGTACTTTTGAAACATGGTTTTCTTTGAAAGAGATTTTAATCCATCCAATGATAAATATTTACTAGCTGTTATTATAAGATGACTGTAAGCCTCCAAAAACTCAAGTGAAAGATGCTATGTAGAAGCGCAAAGTATTATTTATTGCATAATATACAAGAAACAAAGTAAAGAGCACAACATATACAGCATATTCCAGTCAGTCTTCAGATATTATTTTCATGCCTCTATATTTTCTTTCCCACAGAAAATGGTGCCTCAATACTCTGGTGACGGGTACTCTATCAATGCCCAAAAGAGATTAGGGTAAAATTTTCAAGAATGCCTAACTGATCTAGGCACCTAAATCACTTTTGAAAGTTTCACCTTAAGTGGATTGGAAGAAGGGTAAGACAGATATACAAGTGGATGGCTTTTTATTCTCATTGTCCCCCTTCAAAATGCCCAAAACTCTCCTTTGTCATGATGCCTGCAAAGAAAACTTGGCAATGGTTTAGGCCCCTGCCCATCATGCTGACTACTATTGTCTCACTGTTTCCTTGTACTCCCCAGTCTGTCAGCATCCATCTGTTGCCTCTATTCTTCTACTTAGATCAGGGGTCAGCAACCTTTCAGATGTGGTGTGCCGAGTCTTCGTTTATTCACTTTAATGTAAGGTTTTGCATGTCGATAATACGTTAACCTTTTTAGAAGGTCTCTTTTTATAAGTCCATAATATGTAACTAAACTATTGTTGTATGTAAAGTAAATAAGGTTTCAGAATGTTTAAGAAGCTTCATTTAAAATTAAATTAAAATGCAGAGCCCCCTGGACTGGTGGCCAAGACCCGGGCAGTGTGAGTGCCACTGAAAATCAGCTTGCATGCTGCCTTCAGCACCTGTGCCATAGCTTGCCTACCCCTGACTTGGATTGTAAGCTTCTTGGGGCAGGGACTGCCTTTTTGGGCTGTATTTGTACAGCAACTAGCACAATGGGGTCCTGATCCATGTCTGGGGGTCCTATCTACTACGATAATATAAATCTGTTGTAATGAAAGGCATTTGTAATGGCATCAATCCTTTGAAAAGAAAATAAAAATAGTTCAGTTTGTTACATTCATATACTGTCTAAGGTAAAAAAATGGAGCATTAGACAACTTTACATACACACTGATACTATAGCAATGAAGTCTAGAGAGAAATAGATACAAAGGAAGGGGAGTGACACAAAGGTTTGGCCAAAGCAGAGTGCTATTAAAACAAGCTTTGGTTTACATACAGAAGACAAGGACGCCATGCCAGAAGAGCCGCTAAGATTGGTTAGAGAGCTGGGGCTCTTCTTGATTCTGCCATGAGGATAACTGCTTTCTGATGTTGTATCAGTGTCTCTGTCACTCTACAAGACATCACACAAAGAAAGCCAGCGTGGGCATTTGGAAGTCACAAGGAACACAGTTAAAAGTTGTCATAATTTTAAAAAGCAGACTTGTAAAGACTGGAGCTCTGTGGATATTGGGAGCCACATCCCACAGTAGTGCAGTGCAAGCAATTAATAATTCCTTAAATTAGATCATGCTTCTGCTTTTCATGTGGGAAGTTAGTTGTACTAAAAACCAAAAAAAGGTTAGAGGGAAACACCATACATTTTAGAGTTTGCTACCTGTGTTACAAGTTGAAATCTTGATCTAAAATTTACTTTTACACCTTTTGTGCAGTTTAATTAGGCTCATTAGTTTTGCTTTCTCATGCATTAGCTCAGTATAATAATGCAATTTATAATGCTAAAAATCTTTAACCACTCTGATTCAATTCAAGTGGTTTAGTTAAAGGAAAATGTTCAAGACAGAGGAGCACACAAGGCAACAAATGGCTTTTGGGGGATGCTTTAGCAGTTACATCAAGAGACTTGGGTTCGGTGTTACTCAGCCAGACACATGCCTGTGGAAACTCCTGTCCATCCACCTGTTTGTTCTTAGGAGAAACACACTGTCTATCCTATTCAAGAAAGCCGAATATTTTGGACTGAGGGTGGGGCCAAATTTCAGACTGAGTCCATAAACAGAACACCCTGTCAGCTGTCTCCTCTCTTCTACAGGGAAGGGATCCAGCTCAAACAACCCATGCTGACTGCAACTGGGGCAGCATGGCACGGGGAGAAAGCTAATCCTGCAGGTAGCAATGTAGGTGCTCATTTTTAGCACATCTGTGTTCTTAAGTCATTAGTGTTCTGGCATTCACTAATGCAACTCCACCAGTGAATATACTAATTGGAGCTAATTGGCTCAGGGATTTTTAGATGACGACAACATGGACAACCCTGGTCAACTACAGGTTTTGTTTTTGGCATACACAGATGAGTCCCAAAGGGTTCATTCACTCCAAGGCCAATCAACAACTGCTTCTTAAGAAGCCGGCAGACTTTCAACTAGCTCAGATGCTTTACCCACAAGAGCAGAGCATGCTGTCTGCAACACTGAGCATCTACTGATTCAGGGAATGAGACAGATTTCTAACTGAACCCCAGTCTCAGACAGGCTACCAAGCTGATGTCCCCAGCATACTGCTATGGGAGAAGTCACCAGATGGTAATATTACACATCTTCTTACAAGCTCCCTTTCTTAGCATGTGAGCAGTGTACAGTCTGAAAAAATACTCTATTGTTAGTTTTTTGATTGAGATTGTTTAAGGGTTGTTGCAAACAGTAAGAGTGTTTGCTCTCTGTCTTAATTGCTCTAACTAGCAAACAAACAGTTCTTGATGGAGAGTCGCATCCCAGGAACTGAGCATTGCTACTTGGGCTGAGATTTCTGAACGAGGCAATTGCCTACATGCTATTTAGGCCCCCTCTGTTCAAGTTCTGGTGTACAGGTACTGAGAAGAAACCCCAACCCCACACCACTGATTCAAAAGTAAGCTGATCTGGAAGACCCCCAAAAACAATACATGAAATTACTCCTCTTTATACTAATTTTTAAAAATCAGATACATGCCTCCTCTTGTAGAAATGCTGGTACTGACTGGCTCAGTCTTTTGAGTTTTTCAGGATTTGAAAACTGGTGATCCAGGTCTGAAGGCACTGTGGAGACTAAAGAGCAGCAATTCAAGTTTTAAAAATATCCTGTCTTCTGACATTAACCAAACTTGGTCCTAATAAGCAGAGATTGGGATAGATTACTTTGGACAAAAATACATTTACATGCACATGCTGCATCCACATGTAACTTGTATGCAAGATATTTCATAGATTCATCAATGTTAAGGGTAGAAGAGACCATTATGGTTGTCTAGTCCAACCTGTACAACAGGCTAAAGAACCTTGATTCACTATGTTGTGCTGTACATAAAATATAATTTTTGCATATAATTATGTAATACACTAACCCAGGTGCTGAATGAAAGTTTTGACCACAAATATAAAGATTAACTTTAAAAAACCTTTTCCCTGCCAACTCTTAAGGTTTCTGATTTCCTCCTAGAGCAGAAGAAGGAACCATGCTTTTTAGACATGAACAATGTCACTAAATGCAGCTGAGATAACAGAACTATGGCTCTTGATCAGTAAATAAAGGCCAAGCCCTGCTCTCCTTACTCGTGCAATTAGTCTCATTCATGTCAATGGGATTATTCATACATTAGATGAGCAGGGTTTAGTCCCAGAAGAGGAAGTAATTTTCAAATATTCTGATTTGGTTACATATAATGTAGTCTGTTAATGATTCGGTATCTAAAGCACGTCTGTTCACCTTCAAAAGTGTTTTCATTGAATTACACTGCCGAATTCTTAATTTAATACATTGTCCATAGCAACAGTGCAGAAGCTAGCCTTGCATATAACGATTTATACCAAACCAATGGTTCTCAACCTTATGCTATCGCATGATCTTTTCCATCCCAGGAGTCCAGCCCCATTTAGGAATATGGGAAAGGTAAGGAGAACCGCACCCCCACCCAACACCTGTTCAAAGCCTCCAGGTTGAGGACTTAGGCACTATACATGATGTTTGCAAAACTGCACTAACTGCTTTTGCTACAATGTCATGCAGTATCATTTCCTATGACAGACAAGTAACATCAATTTGGCAGCATGCCAGATACAACCAAGGTTAAGTGTGCATGCGAATGTTGTAGCAACCATGTACAATTCCTCCCCAGATGTCACACACGTGCATCCCAAACAAACTTGGTACAAGACAAGGTCTCTCAGTCCAATTACCCCAAAACTGAAATTGTACCTCAAGGTTACATTGAAAACACGCAAGGCATTGTTGGCACGCTGTTAGCTTTGTGAGCTGCAGCATTTAGTAACAAAAACAAAGTCCAGACTTGTTTGTTAGTTGATATTAAATAAAATGGATTTGAAACTAAATCAGTGGAGTTATATCCACTGGTTGATGGAAAGATCCTGTTACTCACTTCCTTGTACATTTTCATTTGTCTCTTGTTGCTGATCGGTTTTCTGATCTGCTCAGAAGGGCAACATTGAGAACAATACATTGTCATTCAATAGTAAAGATATCAGATTTGTATAAATAACAAGGAGTCTTTGTGGCACCTTAGAGACTAACAAATTTATCTGGGCACAAACTTTCATGGGCTAAAACCCACTTCATCAGATGCATGGAGCGGAAAATACAGAGGTAGGTATAAATACACAGCACAGGAAAAGATGGGAGTTGCCTTAACAACTGGGGAGTCAGTGCTAACGAGCCAATTCAATTAAGGTGGAAGTGGGCTATTCTCAACAGTTGACAAGAAGGAGTGAATATACCAAGGGAGGAAAAAAACACTTTTGTAGTGTTAATGAGGCCAATGAAATCAAGGTGGCCCATTTGAAACAGTTGACAAGAAGGTGTGAGTATCAGCAGGGGGAAATTAGTTTTTGTAGTGACCCATCCACTCCCAGTCTTTATTTAGGCCTAATTTGATGGTGTCTAGTTTTGCAAATTAATTCCAGTTCTGCAGTTTCTCGTTGGAGTCTGTTTTTGAAGTTTTTTTTATTGAAGAACTGCCACTTTTAAGTCTGTTATTGAGTGTCAAGAGAGATTGACATGTTCTCCTACTGGTTTTTGAATGTTATAATTCTTGATGTCTGATTTGTACAATTGATACCTTCAAGTCAGCAGGACTGCTATGGGTACCAGCATGGCCCCACAGTATGACAACATTTTTATGGCTTACTTAGAACAACACTTCCTCAGCTCTCATCCCCCAACACCCCTACTCTACTTGCGCTACATTGATGACATCATCATCTGGACCCATAGGAAGGAGGTCCTTGAGGAATTCCACCAGGATTTCAACCTCAGCCTGGACCAGTCCACACAAGAGATCCACTTCTTAGACACTACAGTGCAAATAAGCAACAGTCACATAAACACCACCCTATACCGGAAACCTACTGACTGCTATACTTATCTACATGCCTCCAGTTTTCATCCAGACCACATTACATGATCCATTGTCTACAGCCAAGCTCTAAGATACAACCGCATTTGCTCCAATACCTCAGAAAGAGACAAACACCTACAGGATCTCTATCAAGCATTCTTAAAACTATAATACTCACCTGATGAAGTGAAGAAACAGATTGATAGAGCCAGAAGGGTACCCAGAAGTCACCTACCACAGTACAGGCCCAACAAAGAAAGTAACACAACGTCACTAGTCATCACCTAGAGCCCCCAACTAAAATCTCTCCAGCGCATCATCAAGGATCTACAACCTATCCTGAAGAACGATCCCTCACTCTCACAGACCTTGGGAAACAGGACAGTCCTCGCCTACAGACAGTCCCCCAACCTGAAGCAAATACTCACCAGCAACTAAACACCACACAACAAAAACACTAACCCAGGAACCATTCCCTGCAACAGACCCTGTTGCCAACTCTGTCCACATATCTATTCAAGGGACACCATCATAGGACCTAAACACACCAGCCACATCATCAAGGGCTCATTCACCTGCACATCTACCAGTGTGATATATACCATCATGTGCCAGCAATGCCCCTCTGCCATGTACTTTGGCCAAACTGGACAGTCTCTACATAAAAGAATAAATGGACACAAATCTGACATCAGGAATTATAACATTCAAAAACAATTAGGAGAACACTTCAATCTCCCTGAACACTCAATAATAGACTTAAAAGTGGCAATTCTTCAACAAAAAAAATCTTCAAAAACAGACTCCAACGAGAAACTGCAGAATTGGAATTAATTTGCAAACTGGAAACCATCAAAATAGGCCTGAATAAAGACTGGGAGTGGGTGGCTCACTACAAAAACTAACATCCCCCTGGTGATACTCACACCGTCTGGTCAACTATTTGAAATGGGACACCATGATTACACTGGCGTCATTAACACTACAAAAGTGATTTTTCCTCCCTTAGTATTCACCCCTTCTTTTCAACTATTGAAAATAACCCACTTCCACCTTAAATGAATTGGCTCGTTAGCACTTACCCCCTCCCCCCATGGTAGGGCAACACTCATCTTTTCATGTGCTGTGTATTTATACTTGCCTCTATATTTTCCACTCTATGCATCTGATGAAGTGAGTTTTAGTCCATGAAAGCTTATGCCCAAATAAATTTGTTAGTCTCTAAGGTACCATAAGGACTCCTCGTTGTTTTTGCTGATACCGACTAATAAGATTACCACTCTGAAACTTGTCACCAAGTTTGTATAGTGATTGTAGAACCAGACACTTTATACATCAACCTGAAGATCATCTTTCGTCCTCCTTCACAATCATCATTGGACTAGATTTCCAAGATCCCATATCATCCCTCACTATACATTTGGGGCATTTTCCTTTTTGACAATCTGGAGTGCAACCGATGCAATACCTCGTGAGCAAGTGAAGTCTAAGCATTAAAGGCGGGATTTTAAAAAATGCTTCAGTACTGACTCGAGGCCACTGCCTCTGAAATCAACATTTGACCAAGTACTGAGCACTTTGGAAACTCCCAGCCTATATTTGTCAGAACAGATATTTGTGTCAGTCTTTACCATGACTGACTGGAGCACAAAAATAATCTGGCTGCTTGAAAAGACAAAAACCCCACCCTTTCAGCTCAATTATATGTAGACATTTCAAATATATTTTAATTGAAATCCACAGTTATGTCCCCAGTTCAGGGAAATGCTTTAGTACATGCTAAAAGGCCCACTGATTACTCACTGCACCATGCAATGAACAGCAGCGTAGGGCCCAAAGTGCGCTATGATCAGACTAACTACAAAACACACTGAAGCCCCTAAAAGAGAGTCAGAAATAAATACAACTAAGTGTGACTAGTTTTAGAACTGTGGTGCCACTGGATAACACTTAAAAGGAAGTAAAAATGCATTATATACCACCATATGCAGTGTCACTATCTCAGTGTAACCTAGTCATTTTTTACTGTTTTAAATTCAGGATCCATTAGTCCATATTTAAAAACACTCACTCAATGACATCAGTGGGAGATTTGTGCACATATATGATGTTGAATTTGGCCCATGCAATGTACCAGATGAATTTATAAGTGAACTAGTAGATCATCAGCATCAAGAGTAAACAAGCCAGTGGCTTATCCATTATCTCAGAGCAAGCAAATCCACTTGTGTCTTAAGTCTCTGCTTTGCTGGATAGAACCATCTTACAGTGCAACAAATGAGCATGCTAATTCGATATTTTAGCAGCCCAATTCTTCATTGAGTCAATACCCAAAGCACTCATTGACTTCAGTGGTCACGACACATGTGGAATGCCTGAAGGATCAAGCCCAGATAACACACTGTGTGACCAACAAAGTTTCTTACAACAATAGTGGGATATAACAATAGTAACATATTGTTTAGAAATAAAAGCAAAGGTAGAGAAATGCTACCCACGTATTTAAATCATGCAGAAATTAACTAAAGTAAATTACCAGCAGTGATAGAATTCTGAAATTCACCAACTGTTTGGCTAGTAAGTGGAGGACACTGAAAAAAATACTATGTTCATGCAGACACAAAGAAGATATTTACCATCTTCAGCACTAAGTACTAATTCTTCTTTTGGAATATCTATTTTTCCTTTATCTGTGCAGGAAAAAGTAACAGTTAGTAAGTTTGCTGTTCAGGAAGATAGTATGGATTATAGTGGCAGCCACAGAGTTTATAAGAAATAAAGGTCAAAATCAGCAGAGCCACATCCAAGGTTAAATGCACAAAGTTAAATGCTGTCCATAAAACACTTTCTACTTTGACTACAAAATTCAACTAGTTTGCTATAAAGGGAACTCTCTTGTCATTGTTTAATGCAGTTTACCTCAGTACAGTGCTGTACTGATGCCTGAGGTCCTATAGTCAGTTACAAATAAGTAACAGCATATTAAAAAAAAGAGAGAGACAGAGAGTTCTTATGTCTGTATTTTAAACTACTGTAAGATGCCTGAATTGGCCAGCTCCTTCCAAAACCCAAAGCTCTATTCATAAATTTCTACATGCATGAAGTTTCACACATTTTCCCTATTATGCACAGCAATCAATAAGATATTGAAAAATACATAACCATGAACATAGGAGTAAGTGAAATTCTGAATACAAGTATATTTGATTGCATAATTTAAATAGGAACTCAGAGCCAAATTTACTGCTGGTGCAAGTAGGTGTAATTCTACTGAAGTCAGTGCAGTTGCTCTCACTTGCACCACTCATTAATTGGGCCCATATCCATTTGTGGGTGAAAGTAGATATTGATCTGTTGCTCCTTTGGGTGCTTACACATCCCCTTATTGTATAAGAAGCACAAAGCCCACTACTGAGCAAAGCCATACTGATTAAGACCAGTTCAATGGATATTTCTCAGAAGTCTCCTGAGTGGATACATTTACATGAGCACTCCTGTGTAAACTCCATGCAAGTTATTTATAAATAGAGCTGGCTCACAAGAGAAAACTATAACCATTGAGATCATTTCAGGAGACTCAAGGCCAATCTGGCTTTAAAAATGAAACAAAAACAAAACAAAAAAAACCCATGCAAATGGGAGGACAGGATTAAATGTTTTCTCAGTCATAACCCAGACATTTATAGATTTACAGCTAGTGGCAGAAAAGCATTAAGTAAATCTTTAAAACTTGCTAGTGGAATTAGGAATGGACATGGCAGTTGCATCCTTGCCTGCTGCCTATTTCCTGCCACTGCAGGTATAATCATTGTTACAAAGATGGCCATCTGAATGGAATGTGAGAGGAGATGAAAGAAGGGGTTGAGAAAGCATGTCTTAATTAAATGTGCAAAAGAGAATCTTATTTTATATTCAGCTGTGACTGAGAATGAAATACAGGAATAAGTGTTCAAAATGAGCATTCAGTATTGAAATCAAAACCTGGTCAAAAGCACCATTTAGACTAGAGCACTGCTCCTTACTTCTTATTCAGAAGCCAAGTTATAAAGTATGGCAGTTATTTATTTACTTATTTTGGATGCTCATTCTGAGGATAGTTTTCCTGCCGAAACCCATGGTTGGAATATTAGAGTGCCAGTTGGTGAAGATGTATGGAAGAACAGTACCGTAAATAAGTATTTTTAAGCTTAGTTGGGGGCAAGGAAGACAGCAGACAAGCTTTGTGCTCACTTGATGTGGCTGATGGAATGTCCTCTAGACTTTTGGAAGGCCTTTGCCTATCTGCACTCCTTTTCAAAGCCTTCAAAATAGGATCTAATTCTTCTGAACCTGTCACGAGACAAAATACATGAACACTGCACAAACAGACAGACATGTCTTTTTAAATGAGAGCCACTTAAGAAATCAATGGCTATTTTTAACTAACGGAGAGATATATTTAACCCTTAGCAAAACATTAAAAATTCTAGTTTTGACAACTGTGAAAGACCAAAAGAAAAATGAGGGAAAGGTGCAGATGTTTAGTCATGGATTTGGAGACATAATGAAATTCTAAATTACTAGGTAAAAATACATGCACTACCAAAGACCAGCAGGATCAATAGTCACTGAATTTAATAGCTTATATTATTTGGACACAGGCTTTCAGGAATACATATTTTAGAAGTGATTTAACTGGAAGCTGCCATGGCAGCATTGTATTGACTTGGGGGAAAAAAGGAAGTTTTACAGTAATTTTTAAGAGTTACGGAGCAAAAATTTACCCTCCGGTGTGTGTGTTTAGGACTCCTACTGATCAACAGATGTGCCCCGTGATCATATGGCCTATTTTTTTGTCTACATACACACATACTAGAGGTAGGCAAACTAATTCAGACTCATTGCTTGAGATGGACACATTGACACAGCTGTATCTACAAATAAGCAGGAGTCTAGCTAGAAAACCAAACCCTGTTATAGAACTGCTTCCTGATGGAGAATATCACTTTGGGTGCTAACAGTGAGGGTTATTTTAATAATGGGAATGTGTTTCTATTTGAATTTAAAAAAACAACAACAGAGACCACAATTCGTGTCATGTAGTCCAAACAGCAGCCATAGGAAAACTCAACTGCTACCACCATGGGACAGATTTCAGATTTTAGAAGTTAATGGTCTCATCTGTCCCAGTTGGCAGTTCCATATGCCATCTCATCCCTTCAAAAATCCCTTTCTGCCACCTTCCCCCACCCTCCCCATGAGCAAAAGTGACCCAAAATGCTTCGCTTTAGTTACGGTGCAAAGCCTGAAGCCCTTGCTCAATATTTACTCATTCTTCACTTAGGCCAGAAGTTCCATTGGCTTCAGTTGGGTTTTGCCCGAGTTAAGAGTGAGGAATTAAGGATCACAGCTGGCAGCCGCTGCAAATTTCACCAGTTTCTCAGTCTCTCCAGTTAAGAGGAACAATCCTGATTTCTTGGAACAAATATTAAATTAACCCTCCATCTGAAGCGACTCCAATAGTTTACTTACATTGGCACTGCCTATCTCATACTGTACAGGAGACCAGAGCCACTCTAGTGTTGCCATCTGTTCCAGATGTATCTCTATTTGAATACTAATTTTTCAGTGGAAGATAACACTAAGTGAACATAGCCCCATGTTCTGGTGCAACAGGCTGCCACAATGAATTGATTAAGGTGGGGTGGGCCTTCTCCTTTGCACATTGTGGTGTAAGTACACATTAGAAAGCAGAAGCAAATATCTGGTTTAGCCAGATATCGCTTGCTAATGGGGCCCCTTTCTTACATCAGCCAGTAAAACACTGTTTAAAAAAAAAAGATAAAAGATAAAAGAAAAAAAAAAGGCTCTAAAGTCCAAAGTTTAAATAATGGAACTCACTGTTCCCACTTTGAACAAACTGCCACAAGGCGAAGAAACAGATGCAGAAAGCCAGACTCTCTCTCTCTATGGGCATGCAATAGGGTTATTCCAGCCCAAATCCCCGTTCTGCAAGTCACACTGAATGCATGTCTTTTCAAAACAGCTGCTGACTCAGGCATTAAAAAAATTCATTAGAAAAGATGCCCAGATGGTTCAGTTAAGAAAATGAATGAGAATCTCAGTCAGGCTTTTGGTTCACCATTCTTAAGGTACATTATCAAAAAAATTCTAGGCTTTATTCTTAAATTAATAAAAGAAGAAGAAGAAATAAAAATCCAGAATCACTGATTTAAGAATTCAAAAATGCTCACAGGTTGAACCTGAAAGATCAGAGCCAAAACTTATGGCGTCATCATCATCATCATAAGGAGATGCTAGGACCAGCTCAACTTTACTTATTTTGGAGGAGCGATCATCATCTTTAAGTGGTGTGCTTGGTCTCCTGAATCTAAATGGTGCATTCACTTCAGATGTTGCCTCACTGGCATCTGCTAAGGAAGCGCTTTTATCAACCTCCTTTCCTGCTGCTTCCTCTCTCTCATTTTCATTTTTTATCTTCATCTTATGCGTCTTGAAAACAGCCGCGCCATTCTCTCTTTCCTTGAGAAGTGCGTCAGGTGATGCCAGGTTAGTCTGTACTGTTTTCTCAAATGCTACATTTCTTACAGGGAGAGTAGAACCTCTCACTTCATTTACCACAAGATCTTCCTTTAGGGCTTTGTCATTTTGTTTCAAAGTCTCTCTCTTGATTGGTATCTTAAACTCTGTGCGATAGCCACTTGAAGCACTTGGACCAGCAAGTGGCATTTTAATGGCTAGACTTTCCTTTTCTGCTTGAGACACAGAGTTATTGGGTCTTTCCTGTTTTCCCATCTTCATTGGCAGCTGAGATGAAACATCAGATGCTTCTTTAAGAAGTTTTTCTAAGCAGATATTCAATACACTGCATTCTGCTTTTGTTGGAGCAACAGTTTTCTCTACAGTTTCTTCTGTTTCCTGGGGATGGTCCATCTCTTGTTGGTAAGGGGAATATGCACTCTGATTAGGCTGTGTTCTACCCTGTATTACGCTATCCACGCTCTTCAGCTTAAGAGGTGGAGTTTCAGAGGCTTCCTTAAGCAGTTTCTGCAGACTAGCATTAAAGTCTCCAAGCTCAGATTTGGAAGGAGCAACAGCTTTTGCTATGGTTTCATTTACTTCTTGAGGATGGTCAATATCTGGCTGATAAGTTAAGTCTACGCTCTGATTAGGCTGCATCCCCATACTCTTCTGCATCACATTGTCCGTGTTTTTCAGTTGAGGAGTTTGCATTTCAGAGACTTCCCTCAGCAGTTTCTTTAACCCAGAATTAAATTCACTAAGTTCTGCTTTGGAAGGAGCAACGGCTTTTTTGACTGTTTCATTTACTTCTTGAGGATGATTGATTTCCTGTTGGTAAGTGGAATTCACACTCTGATTAGGTTGTATCCTAACATTCCCCATACTATACATCTCACGGTTCAATCTTTTTAGTTCAGAAGGTGGCATTTCAGAGACCACCTTCAGCAGTTTTTCTAATCCAGAATTCAATTCCCTGAGTTCCGATTTGGAAGGAGCAACAGCTTTTTCTACAGTTTCCTTTACTTCTTGAGGATGGTCAATATCTAGCAGGTAAGAGGAATTCACACTCCGATTAGACTGTATCCTAACATGCATCTCATTGTCAAAGCTTTTCTGTTCAGAGGGTGGCATTTCAGAAGCTTCCTTGAGTAGTTTCTGCAAACTAGCATTAAATTCACAGAGTTCAGGTTTTGGCTGAACTGTTTTTACTAGTATTTCAGTCACTTCATGATGGTTACCAGGAGAAACAGGATGATCAATCTGATCCTCTAGCCGAGAGCTTACATTTTCTCCATTTTTTGCATATAAAGGTAACAGCACTTTAGCTGCTTTTTCATTTGGTTTCTCCAAGCATGTATTGATTGGGTTAACATTATCCGGATATGGAACTGTACTTCTCTCTACAGTCCCAATTACATTTGGAGCCCCAACCCTTCCTTGGGCAGTAACAGAAATAGCCTGGTCAGTCTCTGTGATCCGCTTATAATATCTTCGCTGATCTTCTTCAGGCACATTCTCAGACACTGCTTTTTTACTGTTATCTACACTGTACGATGAAAATGAGATTGCGGATGCTTCCTTAAGTAGTTTCTTTAAACCAGCATCCAGATCATGGAATTCAGCTTTTGGTGGAACTGTGGTTTTTTCTACAGTCTCTGAGACTGCCTCTCCAGGAGGCTGTGCTTCATTCTGGGTCACAACATAAGCAGTTATGCCAGGACACATTGCCTTTTGGGAAGAGCTTGGAATGAATTCTTTATGAGACTTCTCTCTCTGGATACCCTCATCCACATCTGCTGCTTGATGCAATGGACAGGAAGCGTCAGATTCCTTAAGCAGCTTCCCCAGACCAATTTTTAGCTCATCAAGTTCATCTTTGGGTGGAACGACTGTTCTTTCTATAGTTTCTTTTACTTCTTGAGGAAGCACTTCCTCTCTTTGAGATGTAGGATAAGTGTTGTGACTCCGTTCCATCACCTTTTCAAAAAATCTTCTCTGCCCAGGACAAGAAACTGTCTCTTCAGAAATATTTTCTGTTATGTTCTGACTAGAAGATGATGATATTTTGGAGGTTTCCTTTAGCAGTTTCTCTAGCCCAGCATTAAATGCATCAAGTTGAGCCTTTGATGGAGCAAAAGTTTTGTCTACAGTCTCTATAACCTCCTCTTCAGGGGATACTGCTATTTCCTTGGAGTCTGTGGGAGCAGTTTTGCTCTGCTTTGTTTTTACAGAAACAATTAGGTGTTCATCAATTCCCAATTCTTTTCTTGGAACACCTTTATCATTAACTAGTTGGATCGATGGCAAGGGTGCCTCAGATATTTCTTTAAGCAGTTTCTGTAAGCCATTGTTAAATGTGCTGTGCTGTTCTTTTGGTGGAACACTCATTTTTTCTATATATTCTTTAACTTCTTGCTCTGGAAGATCCACCTTTTCTTTAGGTTTTGAGATCACTGACTTTCCTACATTTTCCCCCACTGTTTGGAGAGATTCTGTATTTTCTGTTCTTGTCAGATTCACTGACCAAAGAATGGGCTGCCCTTCCTGTCTAGGTGACTCAGGTACTTTGAAGTTTATTGTTTTATCTCTCTCGGGAAGTTGATTTTGCTGTTGAACCATCACTACTTCTTGGCTCGTCTCTGCTCTGCTTTCTTTAAGTTCCTTTGACTCTTTTTTGTTAGTTACTGAACTAATATTACCTGGGGAAGTGGTTTCATTTTTCATATTGGTCCTACTCTGTGATTTAGGTCCAATATCCCAAAAACTTCTCAAACTCTGAAATTGCAGTGGGTTGGAAATTTGATTCTTAGACTCTTCATCTATTTTATCCTTCAAAGACAAAACCTTAAAATTTGGCTTCTGTTGTGTGGAAGAGGGATTTCTGTCATTTTCTGAAGACACTTCTTTCCCATCTTCATACTTCTTTGATGAAGTAGAAGTAAAACCAATTCTTGGTTGCAAATTATTTGCTTTTGGCAATTTTGTAAATTCATTAACCTTACCATCAGACTGAAGTATTTTTCTGGACTTCTCAACAGTATGGTCTGCTTTGGATTTAGCCATTATATCTGGCCCAGTTTTTGAAGACTTTAGAAATTTATCTTTAGATGCCTCGTCATCACTTAGTTCAACTCTTCTGAAGGTAACCAAACTATACTTGTTTTGATCTTTTGATTCAATTGATAGAGATGCTGCAGCATCATCAGTGGGTTTTACTTTGCTATTTCCTTTATTGGTGTATTGTACTGTGCTACTAGCTGATGGGGTAGTACTTAAAATGCCTTCCTTATTTGTATGCCTGGGTCCAGTTTTGTTACTTTCCCAGAAGGCCCTAATATCCCTTACACTTTTCTTTAGTTCCGTATCCTCATCTGAGATTTGTACAGGAGATGGCTGTTTGGATTCATGCTGTGGCAAGACAGGTAGTTTTGTCCTAGGACTACTTGGATCTAGTTGCATACTTCCTTGATCAAGTAAACCAGGTTCTTTTCTCTCTGTTCCTTTATTATCAAATCCAGTCTGTGACTGAACATGGTCTTCTTCCAAGAGAGATTTGATCGTGCATATTTTCTCTTCCTCTTTCTGAACTTGCACATTAGTTTTCAATAGTGAACCTTCATTTAGCTTTTCAGGAGAACTGAAACTCTTCGAACCTGGTTTACCTTTTCCTTCTGTAAGAAATGTTGGTTCTTTATACGCTGCACTTTCATCCTCTGGTTTGTATAACCTTTTGCCTTCTGCAGCTGATTTTTTAAGAATATTTGTTTCATCTAATTTAGTAACTGGAAGATCAGTGACCTGTAAATGCATCTTCTCTCTACCATTTTTGCTCTTTCGAAGTACAATAGGCCCTTTGTTATAGTCTGTTTCTTGAGTCTCTTGACTTAGATTTTCTTTTTTTCCTACTTTTATTATCTGTATGTCTTCTGCATCAGCTGCTGCAGGTTTCAAAACATTGCTTGGTTTCCCATTATTTCCAAATGACAAGTCAATCAATTGTGTATTTTCATCTGTGCTTAGTCCACTATCTTTTGTAGTTATAACTCTTGTCCTGGGTGATAAGTACAGTTCTTCTTTGGACTCTCTCCTTTGGGAGGCTACCGATGGAGTATTCTCATCACCAGTATTGGAGCTTCTTTTAAACCAATCTAATACTTTTGATATGGACTCATCAGCTACCTTCATTAACTCAGCAGCATGTTTGTCAGGCTTGGAAGTGGTTTTAGCACTTTGATCCTCAACAAGAACAGGCTTACCTTGTTGAAGGTCTGCAGAGCTGGCATTTGGCACCTGAGGAGATTTTGTCTTAGCAGAAAGTGGCTGCTGATCTGTAACATAAAATCACCTTTCAAGATAAGGAGTCAATAAACATGATTGTGCTGAAACAGGTTTTCCACCCACCTTGATAAAAAAAATCTAGTAGTGCTAGCTTGTTTCCCCTTCCCATAGCTGTTGTTATTTTAAAAACAACTGTTTACATGAAAACAGCAATCAAAAAGCCAAAATAAAAAAGTGTGATATGATGGGGAAGAGGGGTGGTTCTTGGGAGCCTATCAAAGTTTACCACCAATTTGGAAGAAAGGTTGGAATGGTTTTCCTGCCTTTGGCAGGGATGGGTTAGCCGTATCCTGATATGGGGTAAAATCCACAGAATTTCTTCTTGGGGTACATAAAAATAGTTAGAGCTATTTTTTTGCTTTTAAAATGCATCATATTGCAGGCAAGGTATTTATAAAATATAATTAGTGGGTTAAGAGACTCCTCTAGACATCCATATGATGCTTCACTTTCCACCAAGTCCCCCACTACATGTTACACAAGCTAAAACACAGATATATCCCATATACTTGTTCTTTTAGCTTGAAAAAAATATTTCCAGGTAAGAACATTGATATACTGGCAGCACAGCAATGAAAATAGGCTTGTAGAATAAAACTTGAGCAATTTATGAATGAGTAAAGTCTTAATCCAAATTACAACCTTACAAAAAGTTCACTCTGCAGAAAAACTTACATTTGCTTAAAATTATGGCATTTTGATTCTTACTCAGAAGTGGATTTTTCATCATTTAACTGCCATGCTTTGTATTTAATCACGTTAAAAATAAATCCCCAAATCATAGTTCCATTACCACCACTAACAGACAATAGTGGACTAATTTATTCAGTCCTTATGCAGGCAAAGCTAGCATATTTTGCCTGAGCAAGTATATGGTTGGTCCACCACTGACTGTCTCTTGTTGATAATAAATATGCATATCCACACTTTAGCCTGGACATGTTATTAACCAGTTTCTGTTTAAAATAAATAAATATTTTTTTTAAATTGATCAATCGAGCACATTCCCAAAGACTGAATGTTCAGACAATGCGTAGCATGTGGTTTAGTGTGTGAAACTGGTAAATTAGTAAGCAAGCAGAAATATTCTGAATACAGAAAGCTCTCTCTCTCTCTCGTGACTGGAATATTAATGAGCAGAGTTATTTATGAATCTTTTCAAAATTGTTATTTACTCTTCTCAGTATTAACCCATTTGACTTGTGTTGTTCTCTTACCAATACTGTGTTTGGATGACTCCAAGTCAGGATTTGGGGACTGTTTGGATATGTTTTGAGACAATGTTTCATCAACAGTTTGCACTTCCTGGATATTTGGTGAGATATTACTGGAGGATTTCCTTGGTGTTACAGGTTCCATAGGAAGACTTGTCTTAAGCTGCAAGGTTTCAGTAACTGGTAGGCTTGACCTGTTAGCATCAGAAGAATATGGTGCTGATGTGTCTTCTTGGGAGACATCTCTGTCTCTTGCATTAACATCTAAAGCAGAGGATTGGGAGCGTGGAGATTTTACAGGGAGGGTTTGTTCATTCTGAAGTGCATCTAACCTATTACTGTCATTTTCTGCACTCTTAACATAGTCTGATTCCAGTAAGTCAAACTCTCCTATATCTTTGCCATGTTGCAGCTGGGGGCTCTGAAGAGGTTGTTTTGTACCTATACTGGAAGAGAACCTGACCTGTTTTAGTCTTTCCAGTGAATTTTGTGAGGGGTCTTCTGCAGGAGGATTAGTCTCAGCTACTCTTTCGAGAACAGTTGAAGATGGCAAACTAGTCTTACTCTGATGGTCAAAGGTCTGATTAACACGAAGAACTTCTGAATCAGTGGAACTTGAACTTGAACTGCGTTTCAGAATGCCCCTCGGTGGCGTACCAGCACCACTAACCCGATCAGTCCTTTTAGCAGGTTTGGGAAAAGAACCATCTTTCTCCAGTATGGGATCTGTTATTTTGTAGATGACTTTTCTAGCTTTGGGTACAGGAGGCTGATCTGCAATTCTCTGTGACTCATCATTTTGTTCTCCAGAAGCCTGCCTGTGTTCCTCTGACCTATTATTTAGTACATTTCTCTTGGATTGGGTCTCCTTTGAAGGTGACAGTGTGTCTGCAAGACAAGACATGCATACAAGGGAAAGGGTAAAAACATACTGCAAAACAGATCTCAAGCTTAAGAACATGCATTTAGTCAAAGCACCAAGTGTTTCTACACAGGAAGACAAGCTGAAGACATTCTTGCAGCTCTAGCATGCAATGCAAAAAAAGACAAGACAACATTAACAGTCAAAGCATTCAGCAGTATAAAAAGTACACACTCTTGGAACAAATACATTGGAAAACTAATAGATTATCAAACTTTATATTAAATTTAACTTGTTTGTATTATAGAGTGCTGACTAATAGAACATTCCTACTGCAGAGAAACATAATGACTCAAAGTTAGAACACAGTAAACCTTTAATCAACTCAGTTCTTATACAGCTCAATTATATCATCATGTCTTGTGTTTGTGTTTCTATCAATTTTTGTAGACTGTTTTCAGGGTCAGATGGAACTAAGTAAAACTTGCCCACTTTGGACAAGTATTTAAAAAAAAATGCAAGTAGTATACACTTGTCCTCTTCCCCCACTAGCAAGCATCATGGCAGAAAGGACGTCAGTAATTTTCATGCCTGGGCTGGCAAACTCTCATTACAATTTTGCAAGACTGGATTAAGGCACATCATTTTCTAGCTCCTGTTTGGTTAGGAATGATATTTTGGGAAAAAAGAGAGGAATCTAAAAAACAGAACGAAGGAAAGAAGATTAGCAAAGATCCTGGGGGGGTTTCTCCTTCCTCTGCAGCATGGAGCACGGGTCACTTAAATAGTGGTTAAATAGTGGATTCTCTGTAACTTGAAGTCTTTAAATCATGATTTGAGGACTTCAGTAACTCAGTCAGAGATTAGGGGTCTGTTATAGATAGAAGTGGCTGGGTGAGGTTCTGTGACCTGCAATGTGCAGGATGTCAGAATAGATGATCATGATGGTCCCTTCTGACCTTAAAGTCTATGCGTCTAAGAAACAACAGGGGGACCAGATCAAATGTTGGGACTCCAGCTTGATCCCCTGCTGCTGAGTAATAGCAGCAGTGATTGGGACTGCTGCAAAGACAGAAAAAAGAATATCTTAAACTGCTCTCTTACTGCTGAATCACCAAGAGGGTTGTAATACAGAAGTTGCCCTTCTCAGCTGGATGGCTACTGGAATGTCTACACTGCAGACAGACACCTGCAGCTGGCCTTGGTCAGCTGACTCAGGCTAAGGGTCTGCTTAATTGTAGTATAGACATTCAGGCTTAGACATTAGGGTCCTAGAGATTGGGCACCAGCCCAAACGTCTAAACTACAGTTAAAGAGCACCACAGCCTGAGCCCTGTGAGTCCAAGTCAGTTGACCTGAGCCAGCAGTGGGTTTTTAATTGCAGCATAGACCTACCCTCGATGACCTAACGCAGGTTTAGGGTTGGGGTGTGGGTGGGGAAAAGGAGTAGACAGATCAGTTTATTTGGGTGAAACATTTTTCTTAATATCTTCAGGGGGTCACATTTTTATACATGCAGATTTAAAATGAACAGCTTAAAGAACAGGCTGGAGACAGGTTCATAAAACAACAGGTAAAATTCTGCCATGTCTTGCTTTATTGCAGGATTTTAAAAAGGTTTTCCCCCCTAGAAAATGTATTGTGTGAGAAAAGCAACAGTTAACTTGGTCACAATACCCCGAAGAATTTCAGAGTCCACGGAGATTAAAAAAAAATTATTTACCCTCATTTGGCATCTGAGATAGGCCAACTGTTCCACTTTCTGAGTTCCTACTTTTTACATTCTGTTCTGGTGCAGTGAAGTCATTAAATGGGTTTTTCCTTTGCTAGAAAAGAATGGACATATAATTTAAGTCATATGTTTAATGGCATTAACAGAAACATGAAAACGCAGTGATTTCACCCTTGCAGAATAAGGTTTAAGCAGGCCTCTTATAAGACAGACTGAGGACATGGCAAAATAGTGACGGTAAAGGATTGTCAGAAATGCTTGGCTTAACTCTACTCCCTTTGAAGTCAGCAGGGCATTTGAAAACCCCACCTTTGTGAAGTAGGCTACATCTATACTTAAAACAGTATAGCAGCACAGCTGCAGCGCACTTCACTAGAGACATTACAGTGACAGACGGGATTCTCCCGCTGTCGTGGTTAATCCACCTCCCCTCAAGGCGATAGTTAGATCAACAGAAGAATTCTTTCATCAACCTAGCACGGTCTACACTGGGATTTAGATCGACTTAACTACGTCTCTTGGTGGATTTTTCATACCCCTGAGAGACATTGCTACGCTGATGTACATTTCCAGTGCAGACCAGCCCTTAGGGCTTGTCAACACTATTGCTTATGTCAAATGTATTGTATTAATTTAATTGGTTGTATTCATTTAGTAATTTAGGGCATTTACTTTATTTTAAAACTCTGCTATGTGGTAATAAGGAAAGCCCATGTTTCAAATATTAGTTAGTGGTTAGGATTAGAAGCAGAGTCTGCATTTTTGTTGCTTGGCAACTATAACTTTAAGAAAGTTAGTTTGTTGTTTGCTCTCTTCCTACCACAGATGTAACTTACGTTGCTTAGGGGTGTGAAAAAACCACCCCCCGACAGTCGTAAGTTTACATCGACTTAAAGTGCTGTCTACACTGTGCTATGTGGGTGGGAGACGCTCTCCCGTGTCTTCACTAGATGCACTACATCGAGGCAGCTGCACTGATGTAGTGCGGTAGTGAAGACAAGCCCTTAGATAGCCTCATTTCTGCTACTGACTCCCAAAAAGGATTCAGACCTATGAGAAGATTCAATTGAAACTGGAACAAAGCAAAATGGAGGCAATTTTCTCAGGAGGGTGAAGAGGTTGCTATTGGCTACATGTAGGTAAGAGATGAAGATTTTCTCTCTGCCACACAAACAGGCTGAACAGGAATCAATTCATCACTTTATACCTCAAGTTTTTATTCTTCTGTCCAAATTCTTACTGGTTTTTAGTGGAGTGGCGAAGTGGTAAGAGAATAGCTTTAAAAAACGATCTCCAGCACATCAACGCTGAACCTACCTTTCCTGGTGACACGGCTACCTTCTTTGAGCTTTCCTGTGGTGTCTCTAAGCTTGCGTCCACTGCATTAGAACTACAAGAGAACAACAAGTTGCTTAGCATGAAACCAGCACATTGCGTTAAGCCTGTAAAAATGAAAATTAAACTGCCATATGCTTCTAAAAAACAACATAAAAATGTGAGGTTCTTCTTTTCAATCTGTTCTCTTTGTTTATGGAAGACTTCCACTCTTGACAAAGATATTGTTCCATTCCCCAGTTTGGTTTACCATCCCTACAACAGTTGACGTGCCTCATCTACTACATTTGAAGTCTTTGTTTGGATAAAATATTACAGAACACCATTTTCAGAGCCAATATAAATTCATTAAACATGCTCTTGATTGGTTGGTTGCCCTATAGCCAAGGGGAAATTAAACAGCAAGGGATGGGAGAGTGGATCGTTTTTAGTAGTAATTTTTGAAGTACTGCATAGGCCAGGGATTGGCAACCTTTCAGAAGTGGTGTGCATCCGACGAAGTGGGTATTCACCCACGAAAGCTCATGCTCCAATACATCTGTTAGTCTATAAGGTGCCACAGGACTCTCTTTGTTGAGACTTCATTTAGTCACTCTAATTTAAGTTTCGTGTGCCAGTAATACATTTTAGAGTTTTTAGGTCTCTTTCTACGTCTATAATATATAAGTAAACTATTTTTGTATGTAAAGTAAATAAGGTTTTTTAAGTGTTTAAGAAGCTTCATTTAAAATTAAATTAAAATGCAGAGCCCCCTAGACCGGTGGCCAGGACCCGGCAGTGTGAGTGCCACTGAAAATCAGCTCATGTGCCACCTTCGGCACGCGTGCCATAGGTTGCCTACCCCTGGCATAGGCAAAGATATTTTTTAAAAAATTAAGATTATCATCCCATTCTGAGGTTATGTAATCAGCCCAGGAATATGAAGCAGCAGCTAATTTTCAATAGATGGAAGCAAACATGGATAAAGAGCCGTCTGCTGGGTGGTTTTGGGGTTGGCTGCCACTCACCGCCCTGAGAGTGCACGCAGTCAGGGCGCCCCTGCACACACAGGGAATGGAGCAGGGGGCCCGGGAGCAAGGGCCAGAGAGCAGAATTGGGATTAAATGGCTACCCTGCAGGAGAGGGAGCAGCAGAGGTCCCAGCTCAGCACGGCCAGGGGAGGGATGACTCCCATCATGGCAGTAAGGAGCGGCTTCCCACCTGTCAGCTTTGCTCCCTGCTCTGGGCAAGTTCTGCACAGAAGCAAGGAGAAGCTGCTGTCGTGAGGAGCAGGAAGGGTGAGCACCCTCAGCCAGGTAGTAACGGTGCTTCCGGTTGCTGCGCTGGCTGCCTGCCTACAGCACAGTTCCTCTGGAAGCGGAAACTCAGATACATCCGGCGGACTCCCGGGACCCAAGTCAACCAAGGCCACATGCAATCAGGAAAGCAATAGGACTTGGACCCTAGGTCCCAGCTTAACATGGGCCTGGACCCTCCAAACCTTCAGGGTACAGGGACCGTAAGTCCAAGCCTTAGGTTAGCACAATGGGTGTGGACACAAGGGGGGTTACGCTTGAGCCCAGGTTTACACAGCTGTTAGAGGTACCCACAGAAAGTTACGGACAGTGTTGAGTGGAGCAAGAGTCCAGCTACCCTGCCATAATCAACGTATCAAGTCATTCTGGTAACATGCTCAGATAACTCTACGGCAGTGGTCACCAACCGGTCGAGCGCAATCGACTGGTCAATCTTGGAGACTCCCAATTGATTTTTAGTGGCCAGAGATGACAGTCTGGCAGTGTAGTGGGGCTGCCGCTAAGGCAGGCTCCCTGCCTGCCCCAACCCCACGCCGCTCCCAGAAGCGGCCAGCATGCCCCTGCGGCCCCAGGGGATGGCAGGGGTCTCCACAGATTGCTCCTGTCTGCAAGCACCACCCCCACAGCTCCCATTGGCCAGGAACAGGGAACTGTGGCCAATGGGAGCTGCAGGGGGGGGCCTGCAGAGAGGGGCAGCACGTGGAGCCACATGCCCACCCCCAGGGGCTGCAGGAGCACATTGGCCCCCTCCAGGAGCTGGGACAGGCAGGGAGCCTGCATTGGCCCTGCTGCACTGCCGACTGGGAACTGCCTGAGATAAGTGCAGCCCGGCAGGAACTCGCACCCCAGCTCCCAGCCCTGGGCCCCCTCCCAGAGTCAGCACCCCATTCCCCCTCCTGCACCCCAAACCTTTCCCCCAGACACAAGCCCCCTCCCAGAGCCAACATCCCATCCCCCCTCCTTCACCCAAATCCTCCACCCCCACCCTAACCCCCCTCCCAGAGCCAGCACCCTATACCCCCTCCTGTACCCCAACACTCTGCCCCAGCCCAGAGCTCCCTCCTGCACCCCAACCTCCTACCCCAGGCTCAACCCAGAGTCCACAGCATGGGAGAGAACCCCTTGGTCCCATCCCAGAGCCTGCACCCCCTCCCGAACCCCAACCTCCTGCCCAGCCCAGTGAAAGTGAGTGAGGGTGGGGGAGAATGAACAAACAACAGAGAGGAGGGAATGGAGTGAGTGGGGCAGGGCTTCATGGAAGAGGTGGGGCCTCAGGGAAGAGGCAGGGTAGATCCTGGGTTGCATTTAAATTCAAAAAATGATCTTGTGCGTAGAAAGTTTGGAGACCACTGCACTATGGTAACAGCAATAAAATGCCTACAGATGGAGAGCAGAAGAAGAGAGAAGGGGCTTATAAGAGGAAGGCTATAAGAGGAAAAGATTTCCTTATTCTACCTGATTTTGTACCTCTACCATAGAGCAGACCCTAGAGGGAGAGAAGTGGGACTTAGTCACAGAAGATGGACAAAGATTTGGAAAACAGGTTGTAGGGCACAATCCTACATTGGCAGGAGATTGACTAGACAACCTTGTAAGGTCTTTTCCCATCTTTAAACTTTATGAATCTATGGCAATGGCTCAAATCCAACCCAGGTCAGTAGCAAATGTGTTCAGCAGCCTGTGAATTAGTCCCAGTCACCTCACAAGAAACATCCTAGAATTGGGGTGCCCTTTGCTGGCAGGCTCTTCAGATAGGTCAAGGATTGAGAGGGCAAAAAGTGAACTCATCTGATCTTAGAGGCGAGTCCTCCAAAATCAGAGATAGGCCACAATGGCAAATGTATGTGGGGAAGTCTCAATTGCTGCTGCTAATGCTGTACCTGTTAAATGGATAAGCAGAAGATCTAGCCCCTTTCGTACACACTAAGCCATTTGCATTTTAAGAATAAATTTTGGGGCAGATTCTAGGATTACTGTTCGCAGACAGTGTTATTTATTAGCCCAAAGTGCCTTTTCAGGATTAAGAAATTATTTTTTTTAAACACAATGATTCAGAACATAGAAAGGAGAACTTGGACTCTGCCCTTCCTTAGATGGCATATTTTACACTCTAGATCTATCGTCAGACAGAAAAAATATTGACAGATTGAGTCATTCTTTTGAAATTCCTTCTGTGGAAGGTTACACCCCCAAAAACACACTTCACACACCCAGCTCACAAAGGTTATGATATGCAAGAGAAAGTATCATGGGAATTGAAATACCAAGACAAACACTGCTTAGTTATTGGAGTTAGTCATTAAAGAGAAAAAAAAGGAGCACCACCCTACAGCTTAAGTGCTCATACCTAAAGAGCCATATTCTGCTCCTATTAAGTCCAGACTACACCTGACTCTGATGTGTTCACTCGTCTGAAAGCAGAATTTGGCCCTTGGTCCTTATACAGGGAGTTCTCCCAATGAAAAGGATTGATCCTTCCTAAGTCATTCATGGTCATAAGTGCAGTTTGTCTCGATTTAGGGATTTTGTTTTTTCATTTCCCATCTACATCTCCCCGAGATATGCTCAGGGCCAGATCCTGAGGTCAACAATTGTTTTGCCTATGTAAAGACTGAAGACTGGGTCTGTAGCCTGCACCATTCTCTACTCAAAATACTGTGATTGCTATCAAAGAGTAGCAGCATTTTCAGAAGCATACTAGCAACTGAGGAGCCTAAGTCCCATTGGCTATCAGTCACACTTTAGCTAAATGCCTAAGCTACTTTTGAAAATGGCTCTGGTGTTTTTGAAACATTTACCCTATTATCCTGCAAGAGACTCCAAAATTACACTATGTCCACATTTCTGATTATAGCCACATCTCAGAGAGCCTACAGTCAGTTGCCCCTTCCTTCCATTCTGAAATACATAAAAACGAACACATCTTCAAGGATCTATTGTCTTTGAAGACTGAACAAATGCTTCCAGTATACAGGTTTGCCCCTCCTGGCACCCTGGCTAGGCTGCTAATCCAGCATGTCCTGAAATCAACTCCTGCCATTAGGAGTGGGCACACAGCCAGTCAGAACAGTACTTCAGAAGAAGTCCACCTATAGGGGACAGAAAAAAAGGCTGTCTTTAAAGGGCTGGTCTCTCCCTGCATTTCCCTCAAATCAATGTTGTGTGCTCACCTCATTTATATAAAAATATAAAAACTTGGGTGATAGTTTAAGTGATGCAGTGCAGTTCTAGCACTACTACTTTCCCTTGCTTTAGCCACATATTTTGGAGGGCAGGAGTTGGTGTTCGCATCTATGTTACATAAATGTGTAATTAAATACTAGGCTTTGGCCTATATATTGCAATTCATTCTCTGGGTTCTGTCTCCAAACACTTCCATTAGCCATTCTGCACTGCATAAGTTTGCTTTAGAAGTGGCATCATGATGTGGGAGCTAGAAACCATGAATTCTAGTTCAGTCTCTGAAATCAGCTGTAAGAGTCAACAATTGAAAAAATGAAAGGTACTGTTCACGTGTTGAGTATTGTAACTAGTTCAACTGCTATGTGAATTGGATAGCTCTCTACACTGCAGTTCCACTGGCTAGAAATAGGAATTACCCGCCTATGTTCCCCACTGAAGGACACAGGGCAAGGGCAAGTTCCATTACTCTCAAAGTGTCTAAAACTCTGACATTTTCTGACATGGCTGGAGCAGTAAACAGGAGACCAATACGGTTTGTAAAATTTATTCAGCTTCACACTAATTTGGAATTATGACCTGAAATAAAAAGGTCATTAAGATCTCCCCCTACCCCTGGAGAAAAACAACTCTACAATATGTGAACCAGTTACAGCTGCTTTCAGAACTAGCCCTTTACATCCATACAGAAAGCAAAAAGAAAACTAAATTCCATAGTTTGTTGCAATGAGCATTTAGGGAAAAACCTATAGCTTTTTAAAAATGTTGAGATAGCAGCTCACTTGCTTAAAAAAGAAAAAAAGCTAGTTAAGTTTGACATATCACCAAATACTGTTAGAGAGAGTCTCCTGGCAAAAGTCTGTCCTTTCCAATCAGTCCCATAGCAGGTACCTAACCAATACGTGATCCACATTGTGATGGTACAAGTAGTACTGCACAAGGCTTTTGTTGGTTTCAGAATATAGTTTTGCTTTCCATGATCACTGTATAATTAACAAAGTGGGCTACACAGGTTAGCATTTGAGAAGTTGTGGAATAAGCTTTTATGATTAAACAACATGAAAAGGAAAAGCAGCAGCTATCCAGTACTCTCCATAAGTGATAAATAATTTGTTATTCGTTCATCTTTTAATGCTACGAACCAATTGAAGAAAACTAATTACAGTAGCTAACAATGTCAATTTTAGCAGCAGCCTTCAATACGTCGCTTAGGTATCTGCTCCATAGACCATCATAATTATTACCACTGTTAAACTTAAAATTATTGGAGGAGAATTGCTGTTGCAAAGCTGCCCTTTCAATTGACAGACTATGCTCTACCTTTGGTTACTTTGGTTCTCAGTCTAGAGGTTTTGTTGGTTCCTCAACTGTACAAGTGGCAGGCAAGAGCCACCTTTCTTTTCAATTGGAGACCTCTAAAGCAGTAGTCCCTAAACTCCTCCCCCCCCATCCACCCTTCCCCCCCGCAGCTGGGCCATGGACAGGGTAAGGGGGCTGAGGCCAAAGCTGGGGGTAGGGACAGGAGTGGAGCTGGGTGGTACTCCCTCTCCGCCTCTCCATAGGGGCTGGTCAGGCCCCAGTCACACACGCCCCCAACATTCCTCTCCACCCCGCCATTTGGGAACCTCTCCTCTACAGCTTTCCCTGCTCCTGTCACCTCTGAAGTGGATTACTGCACTCTATGGGTGTCTCACAAAGAGTATATTTCACTTTCACTCTAATGATCGTGCCAATTCATTTCCAGCTATAAATGGAATAGGTGGAGATGCTTATATAAAAATAAAATAAAATAAAATCAGACAAGCCCCAAAACCTATAAAGTCCTCTGTAGGTCAGGTCCTGGCACCTCCGAGCCCACCTCTCTCTGGGCTTTACCATGTCAGTTGAAATTATCTGGGATTCTCAACCTAACTGTGTCTAATTTTTTTAATATCTCAAACAGGATGTTCTCAATGAAAGCAAATCTATCCTGGGAATTGCTTTAACATTTGTCCAGAAGTCTCAGGGTGGTAGCATCACATTGCTTCCCCAATGAATATTCCAAACTCCTGCTCTAGTTCCAAGTCTGCTCACAGTCATGCTAGCAGCACCAAAGTAACAAGAAACTGCTCTCAATTAAGCCACCTCATCCTATCTGTTACACTCAATGGAAAAATCCAGTGGCTGCTACCCCACTATTTGTGGCTGCCAGAACCTTAGTACCTCAGTTTGGCCCATTATCCTAACTGGAGAATGGAAGATTCCCTGAGTCACTTCTGGAAATCAAGCCAGACTGCATACATCCAAGGCAGCTTTCAGTCTCCACCTGTCCTATGGTGTGTGTTTACATGAACACATGTGAGGCTGTGTTTTATAAACCCCTGGCCTGTCTCCTCAGAGTCGAAGTTCCCAAATATGGCTGTCCTAGTGCTTCCAGGAACATCTGAAATGCACAAAACCATGACATGTCAAGCTACTGCAGATGTGAATTTCCAGGCCAGTCTGAGTAAGTGTTGGCAGACCATTGCAATTTGATGACAATGGTACGTTTTCAGGGCTTGAAAGCCCCCTTGCATTAAATGGCAGAAATATTTATGTGAAATGCTGAAAAAGGAAACACAGAAGTCACAAGTAATACACAAAAAGTAAAGTTACTGACTCCATCTCAGAGAACATCATCTTACCTTTGATTGGATTTCACTTCCCCTTCTTCTGTCTCTTCCCTGATACCAGACAGCTCTGCTGGGACAGAAACTTCCTTATTGACATTGTTCACCCAACTGTTCTTTGTTTTATCTGATTTGTTCTGACTCCGCTCAGCTAAAATAGGAAACAAGACCAAAGTTACCTCCCATTATGTTCATGCAGGTTTCCACTGCAGGTAAATACAAGCAGTTCCAATAGGTTTCAAACTTATTTCACAAACACACTGTGCTAGGATTACAGGTCAGGGTATATCGAAACATCTAGAGTAAATAAGTGTGTGGAGTTCTCATTTTAACATCCCCAATTGCAATATCCACTGCACCAAGAGTCCTAAATGTTAAAGCAATTCTAATTTGTAAAATATCCTGCAACCAATGAATTAGCAGTGGTGTTCTTATATTTCTTACAGCAGCTAAATGCCAATGGAATGGAATGTCAGTACAATGAGGAATTTTAACCCCACAATATTTGGTGGTCAAATGAAAAGGAGAGTTCTGTAAAACATGGGTTCTCAGTGAATGCGTGTCAAGATGGCAGGACCACTTTGTTCCCTTCCTATATTGCTAAATTGAAGGGGGTCCTGGAACCCCAGCTAATTGGTGTGTTTGGGAGGGGTGGGGAAGGAGGTTGTCCCTGGATGGAAACTACAGAGAATCACTGCAATAGAAGAAATATAAAGTAGTATGTGAAAACTTGAATGGTGATCATACATTTGAGTTTGGTTGGGCTTTTTTTTTTCTCTCTCTCTCTCTCTCTCTCTCTCTTTCTTTTGAGGGAGGCGAAATCCTACTTTGCTGAAGTCACAAAACATTCCATGAACTTTTAGGAACATTTTTATATGGCCTTCTGTTGCTTTCTAGACTTCCGCAGTGCTTTTGAAAACAAGATTAATTCTCAGTATGCAGAAATAGAACTGCCACATTCAGGTGTACATTTTCACAGAGCATTGCTGTGAGGGGAATTGTTTAATCACTTATGAGTCATTGGAGCTAAACAATTCCGTGTAGTTTACAAGCCAGATTTAAGCCAGTTTTGAATGTCTTAATACGTAATCTTGCCAGTTCAAGTAATTGCATGGTTGAGAATAAATGATTGCTCCTTCAAGTTGCATGGTGCCTGACACAACTCTGTTAGACAGAGAAACTATTTACCTAGAGCTTAAACCCACAATCTGAAATGTTCTGGACTATCAGTTAATCAGTTCTAAATTAGGAAGAACAAAATGAGCTCTCTTCTTGCCCATTTCTGGTCCCCTGTATTTCTCCTTGTTTTAGGCCTTCTTTTGTTCATACAGACAGACAAGAGTACTTTTCAAAGTGATCAGGCTACCACTAACCAAACATGATCTCCATATTTATTCTACACTTGCACTAAAGATAGGCGAATCAGTTTAATAAGAATTAAGGCAGGATAATTCACAAACTTTCGCACATGCAGTTCAAAAACAGCGATGAGTTTTAGTTATACAAGCCTTACAATTTGCTACTTTGAAGTCCATGGAACTGACATAGGTAAATTTTCTAGCACAGCAAATGACTTTACTTAAGCACACAGTCTAATCAAATGGAATCCAAGCTAATAATAAGAATCACAAGTTCCATCAAACGCTGACAACAGAAGTACCTTATTTTTACAGGTTCTCTCAGAAAGATGCACTAAACTCAATTAATTACAGAAATAATCTTCCAATGCTCAGAGCTGTTTGCATAATAAAAGCTACATGAGAAAAGATATTAAGTTTAGAGAAAAGAATATACCCTTATGCATGCATTAGTAATGAATAAAGTTTTTTAGGACTTACACTGCGTGATCAGATGAATATAAGCCACTTTACTAACAACTTAATTAACAGCACAGTACTTCCTTTTGCCACAGGGATGTTACCCCATGAATAGATGCTTCAAATGGTATTCAGTACCTGCTTGCTCATCTCTAATCACCCACCACAAATAAAAAGCACCAGACTTCAGGGGTCTCAAGTTGAGCACCCAAAAGCTGGGGCATCCCAAATCAGAGGTCGTCTGAGCCCTTATGATATGCTCAGGGTCACACAAGGAACCATCGGCAGAGTTGGGAACAGAACCCCGGTGAAAGGGTCCAATTCTGTAAGCACAAGACAATCCTTCCCATCCACCTTTGTAGTTAGTATTAACAGGATGTATTGAAAGAAGAATGTACTTCACACAATAAACAGCAAACATACCTCTTCTACCCCAATTCTTGATCAGGAGGATATTGCATTATTTTTGTACAGCACCTTCAAAGATGCACCTTCTTAGGTGCACTAACTAAGAGGATCGTCACTATACAGGATCCCTGAAATAAACTTACCTGTTGTTGTGGGTTTTCTTCTTATCGATGCTCTAACGATATCGGCTCCGTGTATTTTATCTCTGTGCCTCTTTGACTTTGCTTCATAAAACCACTGCCCACTCATATTCTTTAGCTGATTGTCATTCTTAATTTTTTCTGGTAAATGCCTGCAAAAGGGGAAAAGATTGCACTTATTTGTGTGAATAAAATAAAGTCAGCCACAGTAGCTGTGGATAGGAAATACTAGGTCAGGTAAGAATGACCAAACCTTTGGTGATTGAAGCTGAAGGGGAGAGGGAAGGAAGAAAGGGGCCTCTGTCTCTCATCAGTACTGAAGGCTTTATAATAGATGGGAAAATATACAGCAGTGGTATTAAAAAGTTAACAGTCAGTTTTCCTACTGCTTCATTCTTCTTCCTACTCCTATTAGATTAGGCAGAAGTCTGCTTTAAAAAATGCAGTTGTCATAGGTTCATTCATGAAATCCTTGTTCAGTCTTTCCTCAAGCAGAAGAGTTGAATTAGCCTATTCCGTGTTGACCATGGCTGCAATGCCATTGTACACTCCTATTACAATTAATGAGGGGAAAGTAACTGGTCAGAGAATACAAAGATGGGGCACTGTATAAATGAAAAGGCCAAGCACCTAACATTCACTATTGTATATACACTTCTCACTGCACCCACTACTGAAATGCCATCATCTCTCTAGTAGTGGGCAGTAGCCAGGCCAATTGACATTTAGCACAGTGCTCAGAAGCAAAAGAAACGTCTTGGACGGGGCACTGAGGCCATTTCTCTATTCAGGAGAAGAGCGTCACAAAAACTCTTAAGTATGTATAAAGCAGATGAGGGTACAGCCTTGTCCACAAGACTTTTAACCTATAAATTATGGTTCTTTATCTTGGAAAGTTTAAAGGACTGTATTGACCCTGCTGGGGTTCAGTTTGAGGAATTTGTTGCATCACTCAACATTAGATTTAAGGAAAAGCAGCAGCAAGGAACAAAAAAAAAAAGAAGTGTCTTTTTGTTCTTTTGAACTAAACAAGCTTGCACCTTTATGCTGTCCTTTCCTGTCAACTGTATCATCATAGCCCTGTTCTCTGCACTTATCAAATATCATACTATGTCTCGATAACTCCAGAAGAATTTCATCTGTCAGAGCCTTTCCAGTAGTCTCCTGCACATTCAGAAATGACAGGAAGTGCTCTTCAATATTGACTTCTGTCTCTTGGATCTTAACATACCTCAAAATGAGACACATTTGTTCCTCGTGGCTGATATCAGATATGATGTCCAAAATAATGGATTAATATTTAATCTTATGATGTTAATAATTGCACCTGTTATCTTTTGAGATAACTTAAAATAATATTTTGTATTGCTGGGCTTAAGTACTTGTGTCTTTTTTCTTTAGTGAAGGTCCATCTTACATGTTCCCATCATAACAGGCTCAAATTTAGCCATTAACTCAACTTGGCCTAAGAAGTTTCCATTTCCACACTTAAGTTTTTCCATTTATCCACAAAACACTAGGTTCCCTTCAGCTGAATGAAGAACAATGGCCGCAATTCTTTCAAATACACCTGGCAAGTGTTGTCTCTCAATTTCAAGCAATGATTGTTAAGTCTGGTTAATTACAGATTAAGTTTTTAGTCACAGTTTCAGTTCTCTCCAGTTCACCATATTTCCAAAGGCTTTTCTCATGAGTTTCAAGAATTTTGTGGCTATATCGCTATTCCCATAAGCCACCACCAATCATCATAATACAACAACAAGAGGACATTCAACTAAATTGAAAGGCAATATAACATATACTTAATTGAAAGGCAACTTATTACATTCCCCCTAGGTTAAGGGCTGTGAGACCTTTGCCCTCTCTGATCTAGTGATCTTGACAGGGCACTTGGAGCACTGCAGTCCATACCATACATCATAAAATTCCTTAAGTTCGTTAGTCTCTATAATGAAAGAGCATTCATACGCATTGTGCACCTAATTTTAAGTAGCAGCACAACAAGTAACTGCAACTGTAAAGCAGAAAGGCAAAAGCTCACCCCAGCAACAATCTCTGTTGCTTCGAGTTGGGTTGGAGTGTTTCTCGACCAGTTACGGCTATGGAATATACCATCTCTGTAGGAAACTCAGTGTACGTGCCTAAGGAGTTCAACCACTGTGTGTCCTCTCTTCTGTTTACGTTACATCTGCAGTAGCACTTTGAACATACAAAAGGACCATATAATTCCAAGTATTCCATAACTGCACTACATTTGGTCTCCTCTACATCAATTAAAATAGCCTTGAAACTACAGACTGGATCTGAGGCCCCCTGAAGCTGCAGGGTTCGCAGGATGGGTTGCTATAGCACTACCTCCAACGTGAGAGTTGTGACATGGATTCCATAGCCTTTAAAGCCAGAAGGGTCCATTAGGTCTTTCATCCACTTACTCCTGTACTAAGTCCAATAACTAGTGTTTGGCTAAAGCACAACTTCCCGAAGGGCATCCAGTCTTGGTGAGAAGACTTAATGAAATGGGGACTCCACCACTTTCCTTGATAGTTTGTTCCAATGTTGATAACCCTCCCTATTAAAAATTTGGGCCTTATTTCTAATTTGAATTTGTCTGGGTTTAAACCCCAATCATTGGTTTTAGTCACAGCTTCCAGACACTGATGCTTCATGATAGTAGGGCAACATGGGGAAGTTTGCCCTGACACTGCCTGTGCTATGGCTGCTCTGTGGCTCACTGGATTTCCACCTCAAGGGCTGTCAGTCTGGCCCGTTATAAAAGTACTAAATTCACACCCAAATGAGTCTGTTCCAGACCCGCTGTGCTTTATCTGCCAGCTACGATGTGATACCCCCTTGCATGCATGAGACCAGTCACAAAGGAACAGAGCTACGTCAGTTAGGGTGAATGAGAATCCAAGTTTATTAATTTGGGGGGCGGTTATTTGCATTTGTGTGTGTCTATCACATGAATTGGAGGCATTTTAAGTTCTGTATAGCAGCCTGCTCAACAATAGGACTCCTAGCAGGGTCACCCTGTTTCTATGAATGGGGCTTTATGAAACAAAGCGCGCTACTGCGAGCGCTTCCGGAGATCTGCTTTCTTCTCCCTACAGGCATATAACTCAGTATTAATGTGAGTTACTCATGTACATGCTAGGACATCAACATGGGGACCAATACCAAGGAGAGTTAGTGGAGAGACATTTGGGTGAGTTAACACAAGGCTGAACTAGGCTCAACCAGCTTGGTTCTAACCACACTCTGCCTACTCCACCCTGTGACACATCCTTTAGTGAGTGATTTCACAGAACAGGCAATAAAAGAAAGAAATCACCATTCCATTCTACAAGTGTGCCTTCTAGCCAAATCGAGTCCATATAGCCATCATATGCATAACTAGGATAACCCCTCCTATAGCCAAGGGCTAAGATAACCAATGGCAGTTTTAGGATGTTGGTGAGATTAACACAAGAGGCTCTTAGTCTAATCAGGGAATACAAGTACAAGCAACTAGGATCGTGGTGTGACGGGTGGGATCACAGAAACCCTTTTGGGGTTGCCAACTGATGTGCCAAGACTATTTCTGCCCCCGCTTTCCCTGCCAGTTTGGGACTCCAGCACCCTGTCCTGCTGAGCCAGACACGCCAGTCTGCTCCAACACAGACCCATGGTCTGAACCACATGCCCCGAACCACATGCCCCAAAGCTGCAGACTTAACTGAAAGCAACTGAAGAAGTGTTCCTGTCTTTAACACTCAGATGCCCAACTTCCAATGGGGTCCAAACCCGAAATAAATCTGTTTTACCCTGTATAAAGCTTCTGCAGGGTAAACTCATAAAATTGCTCACCCTCTGTAACACTGATAGAGAGATATGTACAGTATTAATACATACTCTGGCTTAATAAGTAAAAAGTGATTTTATTAAATACAGAAAGTAGGATTTAAGTGGTTCCAAGTAATAGCAGACAGAATAAAGTGAATTACCAAGCAAAATAAAATAGAACACGCAAGTCTATGTCTAAGAAAACTGAATGCAGATAAAAACCTCACCCAGTAAGCTTCCTTTTACAGACTAGTCTCCTTCTAGTCTGGGTTCCAGTAATCACTCACATCCCCTGTATTTACTGTCCTTTGTTCCAGTTTCTTTCAGGTATCCCTCTTGAGCCAGCTGAAGACAAAATGGAGGGGTCTCCCAACAGCTTAAATAGACTCTCTCTTGTGGGTGGAGACCTTCTCCTCTCTCCTGGGCAAAGTCCAGCTCCAAGATGAAGTCACATGGGCAAGTCACATGTCCATGTGTGACTCAGTTTTTACAGGCAGCAGCCATTGCTTACCTGCTACCTTGAACGTCCTCCTGTAGACTTCTTATGTGGATTGGAACCTTCCCAGATCCATGGACTTTTAAGTGCTTCTTGACTGGGCACTTAATTTGCACATTCCTTTCTCAAGAAGCTGACCAAATACTTTGGTACCTTCTTTGTGTTTTATCAAATTTGCAGTGAAAGTGTTCTTAAAACGAACAACATGCTGGGTCATCATCCAAGACTGCTATAAAATTGAATACATGGCAGAATGGGGATAAAACAGAGCAGGAGACATACAATTCTTGCCCAAAGAATTCAGTCACAAATTTAATTAACACTTTTTTTAACGAGCGTTATCAGCATGGAAGCACGTCCTCTGAATTTGAGTGCAGTTATGTAACAAAAATTTTAAAAAATAAAAATCTACATTTGTAAGTTCCGCTTTCACGATAAAGAGATTGCACTAACGTACTTGTATGAGGTGAACTGAAAAATACTATTTCTTTTATCATTTTTACTATGCAAATATTTATAATAAAAATAATGTAGAGTACTGTATATTTTGTATTCTGAGTTGTAATTTAAATCAATATAGTTGAAAATGTAGAAAAACATCCAAAATATTTAATAGATTCAACTGGTATTCTATTGTTTAAAGTGCAATTAATGATGATTAATTTTTTTTAATCACGAATAATTTTTTTGACTTAATCATGTGAGTTAACTGCAAGTAATTGCCAGCCCTACTTATGATACAATCAATTATTACACAATCACATATGGGTTTTTCCATAGGACTCCTCCCTCATTCAGTATATTGATGGACTGTGCTCAACCAATGGGTAGCTACAGCAGAACTTCAGAGTTACAAACACCAGAGTTACAAATTGACTGGTCAACCACACACCTCATTTGGAACTGGAAGTATGCAATCAAGCAGCAACAGAGACACCACCCCCCCACCCCAAAAAAGGGCAAATATAATACTGTGTTATACAAACTACTAAAACTACAAAAAGGAACATTTAAAAAAAGATTTGACAAGATAAAGAAATTGTTTCTGCGCTTGTTTCATTTAAATTAAGATGGTTAAAATAAGCATTTTTCTTCTGCATAGTAAAGTTTAAAAACTGTGTTAAATCACGGTTCAGTTGTAAACTTTTTAAAGAACAACCATAATATTTTGTTCAGAGTTACAAATATTGCAGAGCCAGGAACAACCTCCATTCCCAAGGTGTTTGTAATTGTGAGGTTCTACTGTATTTAATTTTAGCCTCATTGTTCAATGTATAGTCTGAGGCCTCATTTACTGGGCAGTATTTAAAACCTGAAGACAGAATTATTAATTTCCTCATAGGCTTTTCTATGGCACTCATCACTACAGTATCTGAGTGCTTCACAAACAAATAAATTTAATTTTCACAGATGCTCTTTTCTATGTTCTGGGCAAACCCCACCCTGAATACTCTAATCCCTTGTAATAAGGTTTTCATTCCAAATACCTACTTTTCATCCCCCCCACAGAGGCATGCACCATACAGAACTACCCCAGGATTAGATCTGAAGTTTCTAAAGCATAGATAGAGAAAACAAGGGTGCCCTGTGATATGAGGGGGATGGTATTATCCCCATTTTACAGATGGGGAATGGAGGCTGAGAGATTAAGTATCCACTAACTTTGGGTGCTCAATTTGAGACACCTAGAACCAGGTTTTTACAGAATAAATAGCAATACATAGGAGTACTTCATATGTTCAAATCACAGATCCCATGGACTCAGTTGCTGCTGTGAGTGCTCAGTGCCAGGATCTCAAGTTGGGCACCCACAAAATGAGACACACCCAGTTTGTGGCTGTCATAGCATTCCCTCTCAGATCTGAACCTTAGAGTTCAGAAAATGAGATAGTAGCACCTGAATCCTCTAAGCTTAATTACCAGCTTAGATCTGATTGCACTGCCACCACCCAAAAATATAGTGTTTTTGGGCACTCTGACCTCCCCAACCTTCCCTGGGGACCCCAAGAACCCAGATCCCTTGGGTTCTTAAAACAAGGAGAAATAAACCATTCCTCCACCTTTCCTCCTCCCAGAATTTCCCTCCCTGGGCTATCCTGAGAGATACTGATCCAACCTCTTAAATCACCATACAGAGAAGCATCTCCCTTCCCTTCCACAAAGAGGCAAACAGATTCAAGGAAAACAGAGAGAGATATTCTCTCTCCCACCTCCCGTCTCCCCCACCCGTTCTGGTGAGTTATCCCAATCCCCTGGAATAAAACAAGAAAAACAAGAAAAAAAAATAATCAGGTTCTCTAAAAAGAAATCTTTTAATAAAAGAAAGGAAAAAGTAAATAATTGTCTCTGTAACTTCAAGATGTAAATATTACAGGGTCCTATAGCTTACAGATATCAGAAAGAGACTTTCCCCCCAGTACCAATACAAATCAAAATATTCCCAGCAACTACACATATAAAACTTAACCAGCCAGATTCACAATTGCAAATAGAGTAAAACAATCAAAAAGCCTAAACCGCCTGTTTTTACTTACTATTTGAAAAGAAACTTAGAGAGCCTGTAGTAATGTCTGGTCTCTCTCAGACCCTCGGAGAGAAGAACACACAACGGACAAAGAACACACACAAAAGCTTCCCTCCACCCAAATTTAAAAGTATCTTGTCTTCTGATTGGTCTTCTGGTCAGGTGTCCAGTTCCCTGTTTGTAACCCTTTACAGGTAGAAGAGACACTAACCCTTAACAATCTGTTTATGACAGTGGCCACCTGTGAACATTGTGATTTGTCATTCAAAGGTACCTCTGCCTGTTGTACAGCATGTGATGTATCCCTTAAACACTGCCATCCATACCCCAAATGTGACGGCATTTCAACTGTATTACTTCAAGAGCTTAGCGATCTATTGGGATGGAAATTACCATATGCACATTAATTTCTAGCCCATTGCAATGTACAACTGGCTGTTAATTTAATGCAGTACATACAGTGCAGTTTTGTCTTTCACTAGGGAGCAGAGTGGATAAAAAAATTTAAAAAATTAAAAATCAGGTATTTTTATTTTAATTGGATTTTTGATCGTTTTTTCCTTAAAAAGCACTTTATCTAAAGATAGTTTTAATTAAGATACATTATGGCACAAAGATATCTAAATTCTAAGATTGTAAATTCTAATTCTACAGTATGAGATAATGTATTCGTGGAATGTTGATGAAAAAGTTTTGTAAATGAGTTCCAATAGTTCTTGGATTAGAGACCCAATTTTACAGATTGCTGTATAGATTATTTAGGTTAATCTTTCTATCTCCCCAATGGGACTCAGTGCTCAGTCTAGAAGATACCATCAGAGATGCTTAGTTTTGCAGTTCTCAAACTGTGGATTTGTGTGTCCAGAGATAACATGCTTGTTAACAGCAAAAAACGTTTTAAAATAAATAATATATAGAGGTGAGAAATAACAGACTTCAACCCTATTGTCCCTCTGCAAATTTGTGTACACAGAGTCAATCCCTTACCTCTCTCTAAAAGTGCAACGTTTCAAAAAGTTCAATGAACAGAAGATTGTTGGGGACAAAATAGATCTAGACAAGGAGAAGTCTGGAGATAAATGTGAGAAGGGAGGGACATGCAGCAGAAACAAAAGTGAAACTGTTTGAGCAACATATTCCAGAAGTCTTGAGGTCTTTCTGAGTGTAGCCTTCGTTGATTTGAGATCTACCATACAGGGCTGGCTCCAGGTAACAGCTGAGCAAGCTCATGCTTGGGGCGGCAGATTCTACAGGTTGGCATTCTGCCCAAACCTAGGGCGGCACGGCTGGTTTTTGTTCGCTGCTTCGGCCGCCCTGTAGGGGGCAGCGGCATGGAGGACAGGAGTGCCCTGCAGCAAACTCGGCAGGCAGCCCGCGTCCTTCTCTCCCCACCGACCGGAGCGGAGTGGAGCCCTCCCAGCAGGCAGCATGGCAGTCGAGGCCACATGGCGAGTGCTCCACTGAAGTGCTGGCCGCCCCCCTTCTCTCTCTCTCCCCCGCTGCTCCCACCTCATCCCCCCCACTAGACCAGGTGCGCACTCTGCAGCACAGGGAGTCCCCTGACTCCAGCCACCCTGTAGGGTTTTTTATTTTGTTTTTCCCCTGCTTTGTCGGCTGCGCCATTGTTCCCTCCCCACTACCCATTTTGCCGCTCCAGCCGCGCTGTTTTTTCCTCTACTTTGCTGCCCCAGTAGCCCCGTCCTGTTTTTTTTTTTTGCTTGGGGCGGCAAAAAAGCGAGAGCCGGCCCTGCTACCATACCATTCTCTCATTAGAAGGGAAAACCTATAATGGCAGCAGTCCGTAAAGGAGACCCAGTTTGGAAATATTTTAATGAAGTTCCTCTACCTGTGGGTTAGACAGGCATGCAAACAGTGCAACAAAGAAATACAAGGCCCAGTTGTCCAAATGAAACATCATCATGAGAAGTGTTCCTTCTCAGAAGGAAGCTGCGTTGAAGATGATGAAAGGAACATGTCTGAACATGCAGGATCTTCAGGTTGGTAAACTTTTTTATTTCGTATTTCTTTCTTAAGGACTGCCTAGCTTCCTTCTTGACTATTCTCAGGTTTGAGCAAAAAATACAGTTGTTACTCTCTGGCAGTGCTTCTCAAAGTTGGGCTGCCGCTTGTTCAGGGAAAGCCCCTGGCGGTCTGGGCCAGTTTGTTTGGCCGAATCTGCGGATGCGGCAGGTAATCATGGCTCCCACTGGCTGCGGTTCACTCTCCAGGCCAATGGGGGCTGCGGGAAGGGCGGCCAGCACATCCCTCGGCCGCGCTGCTTCCCACAGCCCCCATAGGCTGAACCTGCGGACGCGGCAGGTAAAAAGACGGTTACTCACCTTTGTAACTGTTGTTCTTCGAGATGTGTTGCTCACATCCATTCCAGTTAGGTGTGCGCGCCGCGCGTGCACGTTCGTCGGAAACTTTTTACCCTAGCAACTCCAGTGGGCCGGCAGGTCGCCCCCTGGAGTGGCGCCGCCATGGCGCCCAATATATATCCCTGCCGGCCCGCCCGCTCCTCAGTTCCTTCTTGCCGGCGACTCCGACAGTGGGGAAGGAGGGCGGGTGTGGAATGGATGTGAGCAACACATCTCGAAGAACAACAGTTACAAAGGTGAGTAACCGTCTTTTCTTCTTCGAGTGATTGCTCACATCCATTCCAGTTAGGTGACTCCCAAGCCATACCTAGGCGGTGGGGTCGGAGTGAGAAGTCGCGGCATGGAGCACTGCAGTTCCGAAGGCCGCATCCTCTCTCGACTGCTGGACCAGGGCGTAGTGGGAAGCAAAGGTGTGGACCGATGACCAGGTCGCTGCCCGACAGATTTCCTGGATGGGCACACGGGCCAGGAAAGCCAGCGACGACGCCTGCGCCCTGGTAGAATGCGCAGTCACACGGCCCGTAGGGACATGGGCCAAGTCATAACAGGTCCTGATACAGGACGTAACCCACGAGGATAACCTCTGGGAGGAGATAGGAAGCCCTTTCATACGGTCCGCTACCGCCACGAAAAGCTGGGGGGATTTGCGGAAGGGTTTGGTCCTCTCTATGTAGAACGCGAGAGCTCTACGGACATCCAGCGAGTGGAGCTGCTGCTCCCTGCCTGAGGAGTGAGGTTTTGGGAAAAAAACCGGGAGGAAAATCTCTTGGTTGACGTGGAAGGCTGAGACCACCTTGGGTAGAAAGGCAGGGTGTGGTCTAAGCTGCACCTTGTCTTTGTGGAAGACCGTGTATGGGGGGTCCACCACAAGGGCTCGGAGTTCCGACACCCGTCTAGCTGAGGTGATAGCTACTAGAAAGGCAGCCTTCCAAGAGAGGTAAAGCAGGGAGCAAGTAGCTAACGGCTCAAAGGGGGGCCCCATGAGCCGGGACAACACCAGGTTAAGATCCCAGGTTGGAGCAGGGGGACGGACGTTAGGGAATAACCGTTCCAGCCCCTTAAGGAATCTCGACACCGTCGGGTGAGAAAAAACGGAGCGACCGTCCGCACCCGGGTGAAAGGTGGAGATAGCTGCCAGATGGACTCGCAACGACGATAAGGCCAGACCATGTTCTTTGAGGGACCAAACATAATCTAAGATTTCGGATACCGAAACTTCCATAGGGCGGAGATTTCTCTCTACGCACCAACAGGAGAAGCGTTTCCATTTCGCCGAATATGTGGCTCTTGTGGATGGTTTCCTGCTGCTCAAGAGCACCTCTCTCACAGGCGTGGAGCAGCGCAGCTCGGAACCAGTTAGCCACGCAGGAGCCACGCCGCTAGGTGCAGCGACTGCAGGTCTGGGTGACAGAGGGACCCGTGGTCCTGGGTAATCAGGTCCGGATGAAGGGGCAGGGGAACTGGGTCGGCTACGGCCAAGTCTAGCAGCATGGTGTACCAGTGCTGTCTGGGCCATGCCGGGGCCACCATGATCACACGAGCCCTGTCTCTGCGCACCTTCAGGAGGACCTTGTGAACCAGAGGGAACGGAGGAAACGCATAGTACAGGTGGGTCGCCCACTGGATGAGGAAGGCATCCGCTATCGACCCCGGCTCCCTGCCCTGAAAGGAGCAGAACGCTTGGCACTTCCTGTTCCCCTTGGACGCAAAGAGGTCCACCCGGGGATAACCCCACCTCCGGAAAATGGAGAGAGCGACGTCCGGTCGAAGGGACCACTCGTGTGACAGGAAGGATCTGCTCAATCGATCCGCCAGCGTGTTCCGTACTCCGGGAAGGAAGGAAGCCCTGAGGTGAATGGAGTGGGCTACGCAAAAGTCCCAGAGTCGTATCGCCTCGAGGCACAGGGAGGAGGACCTGGTGCCGCCCTGCTTGTTGATATAATACATGGTCGTCGTGTTGTCCGTGAACACGGCTACACAACGACCCTGAAGCTGATGACAAAACGTTTGGCAAGCAAGGCGGACCGCTCTCAACTCCCTCATGTTGATATGTAGCCCCACCTTCTCCTGGGACCATAGGCCCTGCGTCCGCAGGGTCCCTAGGTGGGCCCCCCAGCCTAGATCTGAGGCATCCGTTGTCAGGGATACCGAGGGCTGAGACGGGTGAAAGGGAAGACCCGCACACAATACGGACTGGTCCACCCACCAGCCGAGGGAATCTAAGACCTTCTGGGGGACTGTGATTAACATGTCTAGCGGTTGCCTTGGTCTGTAATGACTGATAAGCCACAGCTGGAGAGGCCTCATGCGGAGCCGAGCGTAGTCGGTCACAAAAGTGCACGCCGCCATGTGGCCTAACAGGGTTAGACATGTCCTCACTGACGTCAACGGGGCTGACCGCAAGCGTTGAACGATCGCCGCCATGGTCTGGAACCGCTGCCGAGGCAGCGAGGCCCTGCCCACAGTGGCGTCCAGGACGGCCCCGATAAATTCCACCTTCTGAGTGGGCCTCAGGGTGGACTTGTCTGTGTTTATCAAGAGGCCCAGACTCGCAAACATGCCGGTGATCACGCGGACATGGCTGTACACCTGCTGTTCCGACGTGCCCCGAATCAACCAATCGTCCAGATAAGGGAACACGTGGACACGGTTGCGCCGAAGATGCGCCACGACAACTGCCATGCATTTTGTAAACACCCTCGGGGCCGTGGACAGGCCAAACGGGAGGACCGCAAATTGATAATGACGAGCCCCCACAACGAAGCGGAGGAAGCGTCTGTGGCGTGGCCAAATGGCAACGTGGAAATACGCGTCCTGCATGTCGAGGGCGGCGTACCAGTCTCCCGGATCCAGGGATGGAATAATGGTCCCCAGGGATACCATGCGGAACTTCAACTTCACGAGGTATTTGTTGAGTTCTCGCAGGTCGAGGATAGGCCTGAGGCCCCCCTTGGCCTTGGGGATCAGAAAATAGCGGGAATAAAACCCCTTGCCTTTCTCGTTTTCGGGAACCGCCTCTATAGCTCCTTTGCTGAGGAGCGTCCGCACCTCCTGCCGAAGGAATTGCTCGTGAGAGGGGTTCCTGAAGAGGGACGAGGAAGGAGGGCGGGAAGGAGGGAACGAAACAAACTGCAGGCGGTACCCCGTCTGCACCACGCTCAAGACCCAGCGGTCCGATGTTATTTGGGACCATGCCGGGAGGAAAAACGAAAGGCGGTTGGAAAACGGAGGGGAAGGATCCGTAGGGGAAACTGTTACTGCGCCCTCGAGCGCACCTTCAAAATGAAGGCTTAGGACCAGGCGGGGGTTTTGAGGAGCCTTGGTTCTGCCCCCCTTGGTTCCCCGACTGCCTGCGCCTCCCGTTCCTGCCGCGGCGCCTGTAAGGGTCCTGCCGCTGGCGGAACTGGGAAAACGGCCGACGGTGCTGCTGTTGCTGCGGCCTAAAGGGTCTACGCTGTGTCACGGGGGTGTGCATCCCGAGGGACCGCGCAATGACCCGGTTGTCCTTTAAACTCTTAAGTCTGGGGTCTGTCTTATCGGAAAACAGGCCCTGGCCTTCGAAAGGAAGGTCCTGTATCGTGTGCTGGAGCTCTGGCGGAAGGCCGGAAACCTGCAGCCAGGAGATGCGACGCATCGTAACTCCTGACGCGAGGGTACGGGCAGCCGAGTCCGCAGCGTCCAAGGAGGCTTGCAAGGCCGTGCGCGCGACCTTCTTGCCTTCGTCCAAGATGGCCGTGAACTCTTGGCGAGCATCCTGTGGCAGCAGCTCCTTAAATTTGTCCACTGCCACCCAGGAGTTAAAGGCGTATCTGCTCAGCAGGGCCTGTTGGTTAGAGACCCTGAGCTGCAGCGCCCCAGCCGAATACACCTTACGGCCAAGGAGGTCCATCCGCCTGGCTTCTCTGGATTTGGGGGCCGGAGCCTCCTGGCCGTGACGCTCCCTATCGTTCACCGATTGCACTACCAGTGAACCGGGAGTCGGGTGAACATGTAAATATTCGTACCCCTTAGAAGGGGCCATGTACTTCCTCTCGACTCCTTTCGCTGTCGGAGGGATGGAGGCCGGGGACTGCCAGATAGTATTGGCATTGGCCTGAATGGTCCGTATAAACGGCAGGGCGACCCTGGTGGGAGCATCGGAAGAGAGGATGGTAACAATTGGGTCCTCTATCTCCGAGACCTCCTCTGCCTGCAGACTCAGGTTTTGAGCCAATCGCCTGAGGAGGTCCTGGTGCGCCCTGAGATCCAGCGGGGGGGGACTGTTGGAGGAGGTACCCGCCACCGCCTCATCCGGGGAGGAGGATGATGAGACCCCAGGCACAATAGTGTCCAACTGAGGGTCTTCCTCAGCCCTCGCCTCTGTCTCCGGAGCCGCAGCGGAGTCCTGCTGTTTGGACCCTTCGTCCCCTTCCGGGGAGGGAGGGGGGCGAGACAAAGAGGCTTCAGGGGCCCTACGCTCCGCAGTCGCCGGCCTAGCAGGGAGCTGCTGGGGGCCCTGGGCCTGATGGTACGCCCAGGGTGTCCAGAATCCCCACTGTGGGGGGCCTTGGTCCTGCAGCGGCGGATCAGCAAACAGCGCCGCCTGCCGGTCGGTGCCCAGCGCATAGCCGCTGTCCGTCTGGGAGGACACGGACGGCTGCCTGGAGGGCCACGGCGGGGCCGACCCTGGATGGTACGGGTCTGCGCGGGCCGGCACGGAGGATCGTCTCGGTGCCGGGGACCGGTGCCGGGAGTCATAACGGTGCCGGGACCGGGACCGGGATCTGTCACGGTGCCGGGCGCTGCTTCGGGACCGGGATCTGTCACGGTGCCGGGCGCTGCTTCGGGACCGGGATCTGTCACGGTGCCGGGCGCTGCTTCGGGACCGGGATCTGTCACGGTGCCGGGCGCCGCTTCGGGACCGGGACCTACTACCAGCTCGGTGCCGGGAGATCGACCGGGACCGGGACCTGCCACCAGCTCGGTGCCGGGAGGTCGAGCGAGATCGGGACCGGGACCTGCCACCAGCTCGGTGCCGGGAGGTCGACCGGTGCGGCGAGTAGCGTCGGGACCTGCTCCTGGAGTCGCGGTGCCGGTGTCGACTGGAGCCTGACCGCGACCGTCTCGATGCCGACCGGTGCCGCGAGTGCGACCGGTACCGCTGAGGGGAGCGGTGCTGGGACTGCGAGCGGCGTCGGGATCTGGAGCGCCCAAGACGTCGGGGCCTGGATGGCGAACGACTGTCCGTGGGCGGTGCCGACATCATGGGCTTGCCTCTGGACGTGACCCGCACCGGAGGAACCGGGGGTGGCAGCCGAGTAGGCTCCGTCAGGGCAATAAGGTCCCGAGCCGAGGCGAAGGTCTCCGGTGTGGATGGGACCATTATCTCAACCCCAGATCTCATGGGGGAGCTCGGCGGCACCGGACTCAACAGACCCGCCGGGCCCGGAGTCAACGGTGCTGACGGTGCCGCGGCCGATGTCGAGGCCGGGCGTTCAAGCCGGGTCTGCCTGGCCGGAGTATTAGACTTCGACGGCCTAGGCACTGATTCCGGTGCCGGAGAGGGTCGGTGCCGAGGAGTCTTCTCGGTGCCGGAGCGATCCGGTGCCGGTGCCGAAACCACGGTCTGCGAAGTCGACGGGTCAAGTGCCGCCTCCATTAGGAGAGTTCGGAGCCTCTGATCCCTCTCCTTTTTTGTCCTCGGCTTAAAAGCCTTACAGATGCGGCACTTGTCAGATCTGTGCGATTCCCCGAGGCACTTCAGGCACGCTTCGTGGGGATCGCTGGTAGGCATGGGCTTCTTGCAGGCCGCACACTGCTTGAAGCCTGGCGAAACAGGCATGAGCCTGGCGCCCGGTGCCGGGAAGGGCTAAGCCCCCGGCAAGAAACTACTTAACAGCTATTTACTAAACTATCTACTTAACAATACTAATTAACAACTATATAGAACTAGAGATAAGCGATAAACAAGCGATAGAAACTAGGAGAGCTAGGGACGTGGAGGACAGCTATGCCGCGCTCCACAGTTCCAACGACCGACACGGCGGTAAGAAGGAACTGAGGAGCGGGCGGGCCGGCAGGGATATATATTGGGCGCCATGGCGGCGCCACTCCAGGGGGCGACCTGCCGGCCCACTGGAGTTGCTAGGGTAAAAAGTTTCCGACGAACGTGCACGCGCGGCGCGCACACCTAACTGGAATGGATGTGAGCAATCACTCGAAGAAGAACAAACCGGCCCGGACTGCCAGGGGCTTTCCCTGAACAAACGGCAGCCCAACTTTGAGAAGCATTGCTCTATGGTACTACCATTTTAGATGCAGTTGTGATAAAAAATAAATAGCTGAAATAGGTAGATCTTCCTTTTACAATTTCACCTTTAAAGTAGTACTGAGTCTCAGTGAATCTAATGGTAATAATTATTAAATAATTGCATTGACTTATTTTGGTCAGGAGAATCCATCTTCAACATATAGGATTCTGAAGACTATCCACCTTCAAGATTACCATCATTTTCTATAGTTTCAGAGTTATCTGCCAACGATAGTGTTTCAGTCACATTACATATGTCACATAGCCACCTGTAGCAAAAAGGGGGAAAAAAAAATCTCCATCATCCAGAAACAACCGTAGATACGTTTGTGATAAGAACTGGCAAATTACAAAAACAGGTAATTGATGAAAAAATTGCCCCATTTGTTTATGCAACAAACTCTCCTTTCTGTATGATTAAGAACCCACACTTCATTAACATGGTTCAGTCATTAAGACCAGGATACAGTCCACGAACAGAGCAGATGTCACAGGCAAATTGCTGGATAAACTGTATGAAAGAGAAATTGAGCAGTGTGCAAAAGGTATATAGGGTAAAATTGTTAACCTGAGTCTTGATGGGTGGAGCAATGTCCCCAACGATCCTGTAGTATGTGCTTGTGTGATAACAGAAGAAGGGAATGTCTTCCTTACAGAAACAATTGATATACCAGGAAATACACACAGCAAAATATTTACAAGTATTATCAGTAAAAGCTATAACAAACTGTGAAAAAAAATTCACATGTCTAGTATGCATCTTGGTCACAGACAGTGCTGCAAATGTATCCAAGATGAGAAGAAATTATTTAGAAGAAAGAGTGAAGAGAGTCCCAAGCTAATAATATACGGTTGCAGCTGCTCTGAAAAAAGTGGGAGGAAGAAAGTTAACTCTCCCACAAGATGTGCAATGGAACTCAGTAGTGGACCGTTCTGAGCACGATATCAAGACGTGGCCTAATCTGATGACAGTTTGTGAGCAAAACTGTTAAAAAAATAGATGGCACTGTCACAGCCAAAGTTCTCAATATTGGGCTTAAAAGAAATGTTCAATGCATGCTCAGTACCCTGACACCTATTTCTGCAGCCTTGAACAAAATTCAGGGAAATAGTTGTTTTATTGCTGACACTGTTGAAATTTGGAAGGAATTGAGTGAGATCTTAAAAAGAGAAATATGCAATGACAGTTAAATTACAAGTATTAAAAAAAACGAATGAGACAAGCACCATCTCTAGCTCATTTTCTTGCAAATATTCTCAATACTCGGTACCAGGGTCAAACCTTAACTCCTGAAGAAGAGGAATTGGCTACGACATGGACATCCAGCAATCATCCCTCCATAATGCCAACTATAATAAACTTCAGAGCTAAAGTTGAACCATTCAAGAAACATATGTTTGCTGATGTTTTAAAAAAAAGTCACACCATGAACTGATGGAAGTCACTTAAGCACTTGGATTCAGAGACTGTTGAAGTAATAATCTCACTTTTAACAGCAGTAGCTTCTTCTGCCAGGGTAAAAAGAATATTTTCTTCCTTTGGACTAATTCATTCCAAATTGAGAAATCGTTTGGAACCTGAAAAAGCAGGAAAGCTTGTTTTTCTTTTACGGATTATGAACAAACAGGAAAATGAAGGTGAAGATGACTGATACGGTCTCGCATGATATTCTTATAGATAAGCTAGGAAAGTACAATTTAGATGGGGCTACTATAAGGTGGGTGCATAACTGGCTGGATAACCGTACTCAGAGAGTAGTTGTTAATGGCTCCCAATCCTGCTGGAAAGGTATAACAAGTGGGGTTCCGCAGGGGTCTGTTTTGGGACCGGTTCTGTTCAATATCTTCATCAACGATTTAGATGTTGGCATAGAAAGTACGCTTATTAAGTTTGCGGACGATACCAAACTGGGAGGGATTGCAACTGCTTTGGAGGACAGGGTCAAAATTCAAAATGATCTGGACAAATTGGAGAAATGGTCTGAGGTAAACAGGATGAAGTTCAATAAAGATAAATGCAAAGTGCTCCACTTAGGAAGGAACAATCAGTTTCACACATACAGAATGGGAAGAGACTGTCTAGGAAGGAGTATGGCAGAAAGAGATCTAGGGGTCATAGTGGACCACAAGCTTAATATGAGTGAACAGTGTGATACTGTTGCAAAAAAAGCAAACATGATTCTGGGATGCATTAACAGGTGTGTTGTGAACAAGACACGAGAAGTCATTCTTCCGCTTTACTCTGCGCTGGTCAGGCCTCAGCTGGAGTATTGTGTCCAGTTCTGGGCATCACATTTCAAGAAAGATGTGGAGAAATTGGAGAGGGTCCAGAGAAGAGCAACAAGAATGATTAAAGGTCTTGAGAACATGACCTATGAAGGAAGGCTGAAGGAATTGGGTTTGTTTAGTTTGGAAAAGAGAAGACTGAGAGGGGACATGATAGCAGTTTTCAGGTATCTAAAAGGGTGTCATCAGGAGGAGGGAGAAAACTTGTTCACCTTGGCCTCCAATGGTAGAACAAGAAGCAATGGGCTTAAACTGCAGCAAGAGAGATTTAGGTTGGACATTAGGAAAAAGTTCCTAACTGTCAGGGTAGTTAAACACTGGAATAGATTGCCTAGGGAAGTTGTGGAATCTCCATCTCTGGAGATATTTAAGAGTAGGTTAGATAAATGTATATTAGGGATGGTCTAGACAATATTTGGTCCTGCCATGAGGGCAGGGGACTGGACTCGATGACCTCTCGAGGTCCCTTCCAGTCCTGGAGTCTATGAGTCAGCTGCAGAAGCCAATATTTTACGTGTCTCATGTTGACTTGGCTGACATAGTCTATTTAATTTTTATTTTTTTTAATATTTAACTATTTTAGTTAACAATTTTAACAGAAACAAACCTGATTTTAAAAAACTTTAAATGTTAAACTACATTCAAAAATTAATATGCTTGTTTTGTTAAAATATTATGCTTGCTGTTGAAGAAAAAAAATCCAGAATACATAACGCTGTTGTTTTAGTTAACTAAAACAATTTAAAATGTCTGTCTGGTGATGTTCTCCTCCTAACACAGCATGGCAAGAAAATCCTCCAAATATTGATTAACCTGTTGAATTGGAGATTTTTATGAATCATTGGGAGGTGAACTATCTGCTTCAATTACCTCTGGTAAACGAAATAATCAAACAATCATTCATTTTCTGATATAGCTGTAAAACTAATCTGAAAAGTTTTTAAAATAAATCACTTAAAAAATGTATAGTGTTTACTTTCTAAAAATGAAACCTACATCTATCTCTGAGTTGTGAAGAACATGCATTAAGCTTATAACAACCAACAAGAATGCACTTTTATGCAGAAATCCATGATTAAATCAAATCTTCCTGACTAGTGATTTAATTTACATCGACTTGATTTAAAACAAATCCACCCTGCTAGTCAGCACTCCACATACACTCTTCCCACCAACCCTGAAATTTCAGTACAAAGAATCTGACCTGTTGGAGCAATGAAATGAAAAGTCAGTCACTGGAAGACTGGGATAAAAGACCCGTTCCTACAAGGTTCTGAGCATGATTAACTTACACTGAAAGTTATGGGAGAGTTGAGATTGTGAGATACTTGAAAGAATCAGGCCCACAGTTGGGGTTGTGTTTTCTTTTTTGTAAATCCTTATGTTATAAGAGTCCTTAGGGTTGCATCACACCAAGGTAAATATTAAGGGACTTGGCCCTGGCACACTGTGCAATGGGTAGTGGTTGCAGACCGAGCTGCTGTCACATCAGAATTTCCATATCATTAGCCTCCCTCTCCATTTACAGAAGGACTAAACAAATGAGAGCAGAAGCCATGACAACATTGCCTGCGATTCCAAAGGCTTCTGCTGGGGAGGATGGGCACATAGCCACTCAGGGTATCCGAACGTGAAAGCAGTCACATTTTGCTGCTCCAGACACCATGGTGACAGCGGTCAGTCACTCTACCACAGGTGACCTCATCAAATCACAGTCTAGAACTTAGGACATCAGCGTATTTTTGTACATTACGATCTACTGAAACATCCCTACGCTGTATTTACGCTGAACCACAAAATAGTAAGGAGCAGTTAGGGATCACGCTGCAGCCAAACCAGGGCTCTGTCCTTAACCCACCTTACTGTCAGCCAGGGCAGCTCACACTGTGTGGCAACTACCCTGGCCCTGTGAAGATCCCTTTCCCTATCCCTATCCCAGAACAGGGAACAGCAGAGACCGATTTCAAATTTTACTCCAAATTGTGTTTCTTATGGGGGGAGGGTTAATTTTGTTAGCTTCCTCTTTCCCCTCCCTCCAGTAATAAATAGTATATTTAGAGAAGTAGTGTCGAGCCTTTCGACAGTTCTCTGCTAGGACCTCTTACTGAGCTCACAACTCCATGCTCCTGCCCCACTCCCAACCATGGTGGCAGGAATGTGCCTGTGCCCCAGCCCCAAATGGGGCAATGGAGGAAAGAGGGGGGACACCTTGCACACACAGACAAGGTGGGAGGGTGAAAACTTTCTCCCACATGGAGTCTAAGGTTTGGAAGGTGGAAAGACCTTCACCTTCCCTTTTGGTTCTGAAGGGGAGACAATGCCCTCTTCCCTCCCCACGCATATCTTGCTTCAGAAAGGGGAGCGGGGGGAAAGCACACACTCCATTCCCAACTCTTTAGTGTGTTTCCAGCCAGCAGAGGAATAGCTGCAGGAGGGGCTCTAGTGTCTGCAGTGCCACTGTGCTGGCTGGGGGGTAGGGGGGTGTCACTCTTTAATCTTACCCAAAGGTGCAGGAGTATAGGCAAGTAGTTCATGTGCACTGAACCATGGGAGGTGGGAAGGAATGTTGGGGTAAGCATGGGCCAGCCTGCTTGTCACCACCTTAATATTTTCTCTGGGCATCTTCACAGCTCCGGGCCAGCAACAGTGGGTGCTGCTAGCAGAGATCAACTGTGCAAGCAGGATCCAGTGTAATTTTACAGCTATTTCCTTTGAAAGGGAGTTAACAGCTCTGAGAAGTGTTTGTGACATTATCAATCAATGAGCATGCAGAGAACACACAATATGCAGATCGTGGATAGATTAGATTGCTATCGTAGTTCTTTCAACACTAAGGGCTTGGCTACACTCGAACTCCAAAGCGCTGCCGTGGAGTGCTCCCCTGGCAGCGCTTTGAAGTGCGAGTGTGGTCGCGGCGCCAGCACTGGGAGAGAGCTCTTCCAGCGCTGCAGATACTTCACCTCCCCGTGGGGATTAGCTTGCAGCACTGGGAGCCGCGCTCCCAGCGCTGGGGCACTGTTTACACTGGTGCTTTGCAGCGCTGTAACTTGCTGCACTCAGGGGTGTGTTTTTTCACACCCCGAGCAAAAAAGTTGCAGCGCTGTAAAGCGCCAGTGTAGCCAAGGCGTAAGATTTTCTCTCTAGCAGCACAAAGATCATGTGAAGTATAAGAAATTATTAGTATAATACTGCCATTATATACCCACAATCACCCCTCAGCACCTTGTCAAGGTGTAATGTTTACATGACATTCTTCATCTCAACTCTTCATGGCTGTGTAAATGTCACAGATTTAGATGTTCCTGAAGTCAGACTTAGTTGAAGACCAAGACCAGGCAGCTATTTACAAAAAGAGGAATTTAAATTGGTCATGGTTCATGATCGGGGCAGACAACTCGAGGCATATGCTTCCAGTTTCCTCAGCCTGGCTTCCGAGAAACTGTTTTCTAATGAGGATATAAACCATATCTGCAATGAAACAGGCCAACTGATACTATTGGGTACATTATCATATAGCCACGCTCATGAAAGCGCACCATCTTGAACAGGGCAAAAGCAAATGCATCAAAACTTATACGATACGTTCAGACCACTAGAAACAGCAGTGTGTTGTATTTGGTGTTCCAGTGATTGCTGCTTTTCCCAGATGCTTCTTTCATGGCTGGGCGCCTGGGCAAAACCCATCCTGAACACATTCAACCCTGTGTGATTTGGTTTTCATTCCAAATTCACCCCTTTCCCCCCCACCCCCAGAGACATGCATCATGCAAAACGACCCCAGGATTTGATTAGTGCTGATGTATCTACAGCACAGACAAACATGTCCATCCTAACTCACTACATGCAAAAGCAACATCCATTTCTGAGGCAATAGGCAAAATTACGTAGTTAATACTGTTTAAGTTTCCCCTTCAGGTACTTCTAAGAACTGGACCTTTAAGAACACCTTGTTAGGATAGGGATTTGTCCTGCTTTGAGCAGGGGGTTGGATTAGATGACCTCCTGAAGTCCCTTTCAACCCTGATATTCTATGATGTTAGGAATGTGTTCTGTAATGGCTTTCAAATTCAGCCTTTCTACAAAGGTTTCTCATCCCAGATCCTTATTTATTTCCTATCTCTACACTGTTTTTGCTACATACAGACACAGCGGTACAACCCAAAGCTCAGCCGAGTAACTGATGACTGATGCAGCAGACCAGCAGTTATGGCATCACTATTCTCCCGAAGACAGGGAACCAGCTTACACATCAAAGCAGCAGGCTGCCATCTCACTCCCTATTTGAGATGCACACGCTCAGAATGCTTCGCATGAAAGACCTCGGTAGAAGAGCACCATCCCCTGCTGTCATTACAGAGTGTTTAAATAAAATGTGGGTATCTGAGGAACATCAACTAAAGGAAAAAGCTGGAATCCTGGAGATACCAGCTGCATTTAAAAACAATTAAACAGTGAAATTCAAATCCCACCTCAGAAAAGAGTTACAAATGCATGTTTATAAAACATTCCAATTTTTCAGATTTTTGATTCCCTGTCCCATTTTTCTGGGAACCATTATCATAGCACCTGAACTGACTTGGATAGTCAATATAGTCAGTACACAAGCAACTCTTCTATCGCAAAGGAAGCTAAGGGCTGATCTACACTGTGGATTTCAGTCACAGATGTACTTACCTATCCGGGTAGCAGTCCAAAGCCACTATAAAGCTTCTGTTTGCACTAGCACAGCTTACTCCTGCTAGAAACCAGGATAAACTGTGTCCATGAAAGTTGTGGCCGAAAGCAACACTGCCTGTCTACACTAGGGGCTTGTGCTGGTGCAACTACAGCCACAGGATCCCCCCCAATGTAGAAAAGGAAAGAAACAACCTTCCGCTTATCCCTCCTTGCAAGCAGGTAGCTGCCTCCTGCACTAGCCAAAGATTCTATGTGGGCTGGGATCGTTTTAGTCTCTTACCTGACCCTCTCTTCTTCCTTGCTCTTGAGTTCTGCATCCCGTTGGAGCACCTTCATTATTGCCTCTTGTTCTTCCTCCGTTAGGAAGCTTAGGTCAATCATCTTGTTAACAGATTTAAAAGAAGCCTTCAGAATCCTAGAAGTCCTGGTAGGGGCTGGCCAGGAGTCAATGTGAAAGGTGCAAAAAAGGAGACAGAAATCCCAGATCTGTGGGATTCAAAAAATACTCCAACCGTTGGGACTGGGCTACAGTCAGTGGGATAAAAGGCCCTTAACTTTGTTCTCTTGTAGGAGAAATGGCACGTGCTTCTCCGGGCAAGAGGCTCTCACAACAGAGTGCTGCATTCCTGATTATTCAGATCACATACATGTTGCAGAGGTGCCAGTCTCTCAGCTCTGCTTCATAACACAACAGTTCATTGACCAGGCAAATACTGTTAATCCAACGTGGAGCAGCTGTAGTCAGACATCACCTACAAAAGAGACAAGGAAGAATAAGCTCTAGCATTAAGAAGAAGGGGAGCAGAATTTTTTTAAGTAGCTCATCTCAAGCAGGGCCGGCTTTAGGAAGTGTAGGGCCCAATTTGAACAGTTTCGACGAGGCCCCGGAAGGGATGACTTTAAAAACAAACAAACAAACAAACAAACAAAAACAAACACGTGGGGCTTGTACTCACCAGGCAGTGCTCTGAGTCTTTGGCGGCAGGTCCTTCACTCACTACAGGTCTTCGGTGGCACTGAAGGACCCACCGCCAAAGTGCCGCCAAAGACCCGGAGCGAGTGAAGCACTCGCCGTCCAAGTGCCACCGAAGACCCAGGACGCCGCCGGGTGAGTAAAAATTAAAAAGGTGCCTCTAGCCAGGGAAGGGATTCTCACGGGGCACGGGGCCCTCTTAGGCACGGAGCCCGATTCAGAGGAATTGGTGGAATAGGCCTAAAGCCGGCCCTGATCTCAAAATCTGCAGTATGGGGGGGAAAAAAACACAAATGAAGCAGTTACTTCAAGTCAAACCTGTTTTGCAAGTGTAAATCACACACCTTCTGGGTGTGGAGTTCTGTCCCATCTAGTGGCACCAAGACCACTTAGAGAGAGAGAAAATGATTCTACTCTACAGCTTTAGCTAACAAGCAGTTGGTTTTTAGCTCATGTGGTAGAGACTCATGCATTAAGCTCCAAAAGTCCCCAGTTTGATCCTGCCCGCCGACGACCGGGGTCTGTTGGCGTTACACAAGCTTATAACAAAATGGTAATTAAAACATATTTTTGGCCAATGCCATAATTTACATATTGGAAGATAGAGAATAAGTTCCTCATGGATGTTAAATGTTAAAATCAGAGGAAGAGGACAACTAAAACTAAGATGATATAAGGAAACAAAATCACAACCATAAAACTATTGCTGACTTCTGTGCCTGGTGCTGCGAAGTATGGACTGGGAGACAGAAATAGTGTCTAGTTTCAGACTTCCTATGTGACCTTGGGCAAGTCTGTTAGCTTCTCTGTGCCTCAGTTTCACCTATGTAAAATGAGTATATGTACCAGGAGATTTGAGCACTCACGCACTGATATTTGTAAAGACCCTCAGAAAAAAGGTGCAGGCAAGTTGGGTAGATAGAATGAACAGTATTGCCATCTCCAGGCATTCAAAAATTGTGAGTCAGGCACCCAAAAATCAAGAGGTGTGTACATACATATGTACACACACACACCTTTATTTACTTTCTGGTCTTTGAACATCAGATACACTTGGGTCATGTTTTCAATTCCTTCTCTGCAGTTCTGAGGTCTTTTTAAAAAAAAAACAAAGAACAAAAAAAAAAAGAACCCACAATACTTCTGTTTTTAAATGGAGGCTGAGATTCATGACTCCAGGAAAGTCTGAGGCTTTAAAAAAGACATCCAATAACACAATACTCACAATGAAATTTTGAGAGTTGGCAACACCAAGCTTATTATTTTTATGATTTCTACTGTGACAGCCTCAAGGAGCCCCAGTGATTGACCAGCACCCTGTTGTGGTAAACACTGTGGTAAACCATCAGTTTCTATAGGATTTTATTTTAAATTTTTAAAAAAGTTAATAGACTATACAATTATAAAGTCAGCTTCCCAGATTTGATTGAGACAGCAATAGCTTTGAAAGTAATGTTAACTTCCCAGCTTCTTTCCAAGGGTGGTCAAAATCCTGCCACTTAATATGTATACAACTCCCAATGACTTTAGTGAAAGTTTTGCCCAAACAATACGGTCAGGTCCCACGTTAGCCAAACCTAAATTCCTTACACAGGGCTGGTGCAACCCATTAGGCGACCTAGATGGTCACCTAGGGCGCTAGCATTTGGGGGGAGTGGCATTTTGGGTCTTCGGCGGCAACCGCAGCGGCTAGATCTTCGACCGTCCTGGTCGTCGTCATCATCATTTAGGTAGAGGGACCTGGGGCAGGGGGCGCAGAGAGGGCTGCCTGTGGCAAGTAAGGGGGGGTGCGGCACGCAGGGGAACTGCTCCCCGCTCCAGCTCACCTCTGCTCCGCCTCCTCCTCTGAACACAGCGCCCCGCTCTGCTTCTCTCCCTCCCAGGCTTGTGGCGCTAAACAGCTGATTGGCGCAGCAAGCCTGGGAGGCGGGAGAAGTGGAGTGACAACGGCGTGCTCGGGGAGGAGGCGGAGCAGAGGTGAGCTGAGGCGGGGAGCTGCTGCATGGCTCCCTGGGCCGAGGGGAGCTGCCACAGGGGGCGGGGAGCTGCCCCGGGGGGGCGCCTTGGGGGTGGGGAGCTGCCATGGGGAGGGGCACCTTAGGGCAGAGGGTTGCCACAGGGCTCGGGCGGGGGTAGGGGGAGACACAAGGTGGAAGTTTCGCCTAGGGCACGAAATATCCTTGCACCTGCCCTGTCCTTACAGTAAAAGCCTTCTACTGCATGTGTGAGCCACTGCTCTCCACCGGAGGGTCTCAGAACTGCTTATCTACCCATCATGGGTCATGTACTGCTAGTGACTATATTCTCCCTATGCTCAAGTGGTAGCAGCCTATGTTTCCAGAGCAGGGGCATCAGAGTTCTATTCCTTCCGCCATGATGCAGTGCTGAATAACATGGTGCATAGCTCTCCGCAGATCTTTTACAATATAGTTCCACAGTAAGGATTTTTATTATTAATACTTTATAATCACATAATAAAATATGACCAAGTTGAGGCACTGCCTGCCCTCCTCCATTACTAGACAGAGCATATGGAATTTAAAAAAAAAATAAGAAAAATATAAAACACTGGAGCTATCACACACATCTTATTATGTGGAATCAGTGGTGCACGGTTCTGCAAGAGCACACCATTTTAATCCCAGTTAACTTGCATCCATAAAGCACAGTCTGAAGTCTTGAATGCTGATTTGTTTCTATTCTCTTCAACAATGGCTCCGGCCCCTATGGCAGAGACAGTCAGAACAGAGGGCAAAATGAAGAATGGCTAGCTTGTAGGGCAATTCCTGACTCTTGAGGCTAAAACTAGCTGGACACTAACTCAGGAAGGAATGAAAAGTAAGAGCAAAAGAGAAGGCAGTGGCAGAGAGCCTACTCCCTAGCTATGACTGGTCATACTAGTGTGAAATGTGGTTACAGACGGGAAAATAAACAACTGGAATCCCAATGAAAACCTCAGATTACCTAGACAAGTCTCAAACTCTTGGCAGATAGGAAGTGAATTGGCCTCCTCCCTTGGGATATCTACCTTTATTAGAGGACTGTCGGAACTACATTCTGAGTTTTTTGCCTGTCTTGTCTCACCTCATCATTTGCCTTACACTTAGACACAAACATCTGGCAGACAGAATCTCCAAATCTGTGATGGTCTAATTAACCAGTCATGCGACTGATCACCAAGTTTGTTCACTTTGACAACCTAATCTAGAAACGGCTGAAACAGGGGATTAAAGCAAGATAATCATGTTGGCATTACACAACAAGAAAACTTTAGTTCAACAGATAACAGTTCTTACTCTTATAGGCAAAAGACACCTGCAGCCAAGTTAATGCCTGCTCGTGTTTCAGAAAGTGACATTGTAGGATACCATATTTATCCTCTTTAATGAGTTTTGTATCAAGTTTGCTCTGTTTACAACTTTTCCGAGCAGCCAGCACTGCCAAACAACCTAAAATCTGAAAAATCAGTCTTTTAATGCCACCAGGAATAAAGTTCAGAAATTACAATTTGGCCATCTACTCTGTTGGCAATGCACTAAGGTAAAAGAGTCCAATTCAATCATCCAGTACAGTAAATGATTTTTCAGCCTGCCTCTCCACTCCCCCAACTCCAAACACACACCACTGAAGACTCCATCTAAATTCTTTGAATTCCAGAGGAAGCAGGTGCCTTTTTTTTTCATTTTTCCACCATAATTCCACTTTAAACTCAGTGGACAATCTAGAGGATCTTTTGGCAGCCAACTATGGCCTTTCTGGTTAAGAAGCACTGACCTAAATAGTTCAAAAAACAATTATCTGGGTCTCCCTTCCCTAAGGTGGATTCTGGGTCACCAACAGATCTTGACACATACATATTTATAGTCCAATTCAAATGATTCTTTCCTGCTTTCACTTGGAAGAACAAATCATTGAGTTTAGAAACAAGCATGGACGTGATCCACTTTGACGGTCACAGATGAAGCGTGTCTGTCATAATGTACCAAGCTCCAGCCAGCATCTGTAGTGTTAACATCCAAGGCCCTTGACCTAATTGCAGATGTACATCTGCCAACACAAAGAGTAAATTATGTTCTGGTCAAAAATCCCAGATAGCTCTGAACAGGAATTATCAGGTAATTTTCTACTTGCCTTAGGACAACCAAGTATTTAGAAGGCTGTTGTAGAAAGATACGTTACCACAAAAGGCCATTCTAGGAGAAATATAAGAGGAGACACAGGAAGAAGTTTTGCGTTAAATCTTAATTTGATATAAAGGATTTAAATGTAATAAGATGGGCAGAGAGCACTTTACTAAGCAGGCTGGACTTTATCCATCTTCCCTGAAGTTGTAGTTAGTAAAGTTGTAGAAACCAGAACCTCACCTCTTCCTATTAAAATAACAATTCTGGGAGGCCTGAATCTCCACACAGCCCTGCTTAACAGCTAGACAGAGTGCAAATCTGACGCTGGACAGCGGCTACAAGCAGATGCTCACCACTCTGCAGTTACAGTCTCAGAGATTTATCATTCCACTTTCCTTCCAGAGATTTCCTCTCCTACAGGTGACTGCTACCAAGTAATAAGGAGTTCCTGCTTAAAAAAAAAAAACAAAAAAACCACAGCCCCCATCAACAAGGACAAAAGGCCACAGCTCATGGAAAGATACTACACTCTCATCCCTCAAAGAATGGGGAAATGTACTTTAGGAATGTGGCTCCAGGACTGCATATTAGATGCACTGAAACAGTTGCAGAATAATTGTGTATGCCTTTTGCTGCTCGCATTAGACAGACTAGCTGATCCTCCTCCAAATATCTTAGAAGAAAACTGTTTAAAAGAATGCTGCTCTGCTGAAACATGAACCTCATCCTGTGTTCAGTTTTACCTCATGTTTTGTTCACTTAGAAGCTGTTCCTACTCCCACTCAAGTCAATGGCAAAAGCCTGCCTGGGCTTAAATGGTGCAGGATCTTTAAGTGTACCCTTGGTGACTTAACACTTGGGTTAGCAATGAGAAGTGTAATGCTTCACATAAGAAATGGTCACGGGAAACCATTCAAGAAGTTGGATATCCGAGATCACTGAATAAGTAGTTGTAAGTAACCCAAATCGTAAGTAATTTCTCTAAACACCTAAATGGTATAAACACTGCATGACATTTGCCATGATAGCAAGTCAGTAGCTCACTGGAGACGCTGATTACTCGCAACGACTAGAGCATAATACACATGTAGTTTCCGTGAGTCAGCAAAGAACACCTGGCTGCATACATAGAAAAGATTCTGAGCCCATCCAGTGCAACTTGGAACAAGACTGCAATTTGTTGCAGAAAACATCTCCAAACAACATTTAATACAGGAGTAAGAAGTGAAACCTTTGGCTTAGATCTATATCAAGTACCATAATTTAAAGCCAGATTTCCAAAGCCAGCAATATTTTGACACATCTGTATTTCAAATCATGTAAAAAGAAAATAGAATTCACAAAAGACTAATTTGTCTACAATTAGTCTACAATGTAGACTAATTGGCTACAAATATTAGTCCACCATGTTATGAATTCTGAAAAGGGGTAAGCTTTTCAAAAAAACAATCAGCAGCTATTTGACAGAGCTGGAATGATTTAAGAGTGCTAGACAAATTTTTTAATTTTAAATTCCCTGCCACCTATGTTTATTATGATTCAATGATTTCTCTTGAAAGGATTAACTCAAAAAAAAACACACCACATTTAAAAGTCTTGTGCAAATGATAGGAACAACTGATCCACGATGCAAAACTTGATACATCCTTGAAAAGTGCGAACACATCAGTGCAGGTACAGCTGTTGCATGCCGTATTTTTTTCTCTCCATTCCATCTGGGTAGTTCATTGACACCAAAAATATTACCGGTCACTGAAAGAGTAACACAGTTACATCGAGTTCTTAGACTACTAACTGAGTGAAATATAGTTATGTCTGAGAAATGGTACAGTTAACTAAGTAGGTGGCAGGTTCAAGAGATTTCAAATGTAACTAAAACAGTTTCCCTGTAACCTTATGACAGTTCTTAAAAAGATAAAGACGTACCACTTTTCACACCTGTTTGCCGTGCAGAATAGAGGCAAACTCAAACACTCCATATCAGGTTAAATGCTAGTAATGGCAGTTGACACAGGTGCTGTATTACCTCCTGAGCATCTCTTCAGAAACCAGAAAGTTTGCTGTTACTAAGTTCAGTTTCTCAGTGTATTGCCAACTCAAAATTATGAGTCTCTATATTTGGTGTTTTTTCTTACAGCTCCAGCTTCTGGAGGGTTGTGAATATGTGACAATCTCAGCTTCTGTTTAAAAAAAAAAAAAAAGGTTTCCAGCTCACATGGTTGCAGAGAAACCCTTAAGATGTACACCAGGCACAATTTAAAATGCTCAGGAACCAGAAATTAAATAAAGAGACCCCAGCATTTATTTTTAAAAGTTTGGCTTAAAAATCCACAAATCGCAATGGGGGGTGGGGGAGGGGGTAATTTATGATGTTTGACTGCTTTTGGGTTAACAGTACTCTGTTGCCCAAAACTTAACTATGCCTTTTAATTCTTCATCGATGGCTTTAACTGGTTCCGAACATCATAATCAAGTTAGCCCAGTCAGTGGATCCTTGTAAACAAGTTACATCCAGACCCACTTCTTTTTTCAGCTCAGCGTTTGAATGAAAGACTTGAATTCTACTACCCACAGTTCCAGACCCAAAGAGATGCAGTACCCCACACACCATAGTTTTAGAAGTCCATATGCCATGTGTGTGCGCGCATGTGTGTTGGGGGCAAGAGGGGGAAGGAGAAAGAGGGGAGAATAGCATTGAAGCAGTTACTATTGACAGATGCTAAGCTTGCCTGTAAGACCTGAAATTGAGGCGCAAAGCCCTACCGTATGTTGTCTTGCCCCCAAGTCAGCCAACCCTCCCCTTGGATGCAGGAACCTAGAAGTGTCCCTAAGTGCGTTACATTGCAATATCATTTTTCAAATATTCCTCATGTGGTTGATCCAAGCTGCTAGCATTTCATTTGGGGAAAGCTGCCCTCCAGCTTATGCCTTCTAATTACACAAGCAAATTGGAAGCCAATCCTATGCTTCCTGGCTGCCAGGCTTTTGGCAAGGATGCTGCTTCACAGAGCAGCCAACTCCTTCTGCTGGTTTGAACAATCGCAGGCCCTGCGGATAAGCAGCACTTGTATTTCTGCCCTGCTCAGCTAACAGGGTTGCCTCAGGTTCTCTTATGAAAATAGGGGTTGTATTTATGCACTCTCAAGTAAAACATTTTCCTTTATGAACTACATTGCTCCTTAAATTCCATGAAATACCAGTGCCAGTAACCAGGATGAGCTGGAAGCCAAGTTTATTGCATTTAAGGGAACAGGGAGCTAGGGGCAGAGTGAAACAGAGTGTGCAATAACAATTTGCACCTATGTAGCAAACTCTGTTGTCCTATGTAAGAGTTAATCAAGTTTATCCTGACTACACCCACAAAAGGAAAATAGAATTATCCCAGTTTTATAGACTAAGGAAGCCAAGGAAAAAAGTTAGATATTAATAAGTACTTCACAACATTGTGTACGCATCAGCCGCCCATGTTATGCAGGAGGTCAGATTAGATTATCTGTTGTGGCATAAGAGCAAAGGCAACCACTCCCTTACCCCAAACACTCTGAATCTATAACTATAGGTATATAAAAATAGAACCCAGCTTTTTTTCTGCCTAGTTTTCTTTCCCAGAGAAACTTTTGTGCTACAGCCCCAGATAATCCAACCACAGTGACCAAATCTTACAGAAAAAGAGACACACATTGGAACCACTCCAGCTGTTTCTATACCTCTCATGCATGAGCAGTTGCTGTCAGAATGTTTGCATGATGATAAAATCCAAATGGAGTGCTAATACAGCCTGAATACTAATAGTGCCTTCGGTTATCTTGCTGTATGTTGTGCACCAACATGTATGTTTAATCTAGGGGATCTGAAGAATTTCCCCACTTCCTACATCTAGAGATCTTTTCTGCATAACTCAATATTGATTTTGGGGCTAAACTGAAATAAGCCTTGTCAACACATGTACACTGAAATATTTCATTCAGTTTTTGAATGTCCTAATCAAAAAAACTTTCCCACACACACAACAGTGACATTTCTTTTCAGTTATGCCCAGCAGAGGTCAGTTCACAATGGCCGTAATGGAGAAAAGCCTTAAGTACCCTGCTCAGTTATAACAAGACGAGTACTGACGTTTTAGACAAAGCTTAGTAATATAGTGATATAGCAATCTTCAACCTGTCAGAACAGAAAGCAAACGGTAGAGCTGGGTGAATAATGGATGTTGTGGTTCTACTGAAGTTTTTTAAAAATTATATTACACACTCACACACACCCCACCCCCACCTCGATATAAAGCGACCCAATATAACAAGAATTTGGATATAATGTGGTAAAGCAGCACTCCGGACGGGCGGGGGAAGGGGATGGCTACGCGCTCCAGTGGATCAAAGCAAGTTCGATATAACACGGTTTCACCTATAACGCGGTAAGATTTTTTGGCTCCCAAGGAAAGCGTTATATCAGGGTAGACAAAAAATTAAATCAATGTTTTGGTTCTGACAGTTGAATTTTTAAAAATAAAAGTAAATTATGAAATGAAGTGTGATTTCAAACTGAAAAATACAAAACGTTTTCTTTTTTTTAAAAAATATGGAAATTAAACTTTTTGGGGAGAAAGCAAAGTGGATCTGAAGGAAACAACTGACGTCTACAAATCCGCATTCTTTACCAAAATGAATTTTGGTCAAAACAATGTCACCCCTGCTCTAGTTTTTGGCCTTATGGAGTGGGATTTTCAAGAACACCCAGTCAGTGGCAGTTAGGCCAGTGGCTGTCACTTGAGAAATTCCACTCTTCTTCAATATCACATACTTTGCTGGTGCACACAGAGCTGTCTGCCTTTTAGGTTACAATTGTGCTGTAAGATCAAAGTGTCATCACGTTGAGAGTTGACAGACAAACCTATGCTGCTTTGTGTGTTAAAAAAAAAAGTGCTCTAAACTGGAGGGCAAGAGGTAACTACTAATATCATCAAAATGAGAAGATATCAACTGAAAACTAGAAGAGGACAAGAGCAAGGTGTTTTGGTTTAAGTCCTCTGCTGAAGTTATGGCAACCTGCTATTTCTCTTCTAAAGTTTGGATTTATTTGGCAGAAGTGCCTAAGAACAGAGCCAGCGCTAGGTATAAGCAGACTTAACAATTGCTTAGGGCCCCCATTAGCTCAAAGGGCCCCCCTCTTCACTTTTTATTATGTGTTTTATGTGAGGGAGGCTCCCCAAAAATTCCTGCTTTGGGACCCCAATGGACTAGCACACCTCTGCCTAAGAATGTCACTTTCCAGACCTATTTAAGAGTATATCATCATTAAGCTACTGATTTTAGAGAAGTGATTTATGAACCTGTCCATTTCAGAAATTAAAAAAATAAAAAGAACAAACAGAAGAAAGGATATTATAATTACACATTTCCCTATAACCATTATTTGGCAAATGGACTGTAACTTCTTAGACATGCACAGATAATTATTAACATAGTAATGAAAGCTTACATCAAAGCTAGCATCTCAATGATGAGTACAACAATTCCAATTAGAGATCTATCATGCAATTGGTGATGAGAAGCAATATGTTAAGTCATAGAACATGAGACAGTAGAATCCTGCTAATTTGTAATAATTAGCATTACCAAAGACAATTAAAAAACCCAGCAATATTGCATCACAAGGGAGATTTCTTTTTATTTTATATAATACCTTATAGATCATAAGCCTTCATCCCATGGACACTTACATTTGAGAAATGTTATGTAGAAGTAATCCCATTTATTTCAATAAAACTATTTGTATGTGTAATATTTAGTACATGTGTAACCACTGGAAGAATTAGGGGGCGGATCCTCAACTAGTGAAAACTGTCAAATTCATTGCAGTCAGTGAAGCAACCACTCCTTGATGCTCAAGTCATCAGGCATCTGAGAGTTTTGCCGTTAACTTCGGAAGGGTGAAGATTTAACCTCTAGTAATTCAAGACCCTACTACAGTTCTCTGGTGCCAAGTGTAGCAAGACTGAGGTATATATGTGAATTGTCGGGTTTCTGATTAGCTAAGTGACAGCAAGCAAGTTTCCACTGTAAATATTTAAATTCAATCTTTATCCACTCTGTTCATATTCTCTCCTCCCACCCCATCCCCCTGTAGTTCAGCTGTGTGTAATTATGAACCCTGGTCCCATGCAAAAGTACTTTAAAGATACTTTCTTGTTTGGAGTAATCAATGTTCACTTTATAAATCTAAATAAGTAAAAAGAAAACTAGTTAATTCTAGATTGAGGGGAGCTTCAAGGTGATTTAAAAGCCTGCAGTCTTAAAGTAGAACAGATCTTTTTAGTAACTGCATTACCTAAAACCGTTCCAATTAGAGACTGTGCCAGAACTATGTTCAGTTTCAAGGATCAGTTATGTTTCAAACTATAGGCAGCAATTGGGACTTTCCTTGGCAACTGTAGTAACACCTGTTCTACCGAGAAACTGTATCCAAGGAGGATCCATGTTTGTTTTTAGGGAAAGTCTGCTTCTTACTTCTCTGGATCGAATTCTTAACCCTTGACTTAAGCTATAATATCCCAACTGTGCAATGCAGGTTCTTCAAGATATTGTCATTGTAGGTATAGTGGGCGTAATAGCTGTAACTGCAGATATGGAGATACCTATACCTCTCCTTGAGGACACCAGATACAAGGTAAAATAGGAACAGCTGAACCGGTTGACGCAAAACAATCAGCATAAAACTTCAAGAGTCAAAGAATATTAGAGAGAAGTGGGGAAATCAGATAACTGGGTTTTTAAAAGAAATCATATTTTTGCCTGTGCAATTCTTGATTCCAGGCAAAAGCAGAATAAGATTGCTGTTGTTCTTAGATTTCTGGACTTTAGAAAAGTGAAGAACCAGTTATGTCACAAAAGCCTGTTCATGACATTTTCAGCCTACAGTCTTTGTTCTGAGAGGTTCAGATTATTTGCCAAGAATTCTTAGACTCTAGAAGGTTAGCATAACAGATATGGCAATTTCCTGTAATATCCTGAACAAACCTTATTGAATCATGTTTTAAGTATTTTAGAAGTTCATTGTACTGAAAATGAAAATGTTTGTGGATTATTGTGGATACACACTGCATGTAACTTCTTTAAAGGAGGAGAACTGACTAATGTAAACCCTGGGAAGTGGTATGACCTCCACATTATTTCAACTAGTCCTGTGAACTTTTAGAGTGAGGTGTATGGAAATGCAAAGCCTATGGTTATGCAAGAACTCGGCCTTCTGAAGCTTTGCCTTAAGGTGTGGGCCTGCTGATCAAATGAGGACAGATCAAAGACCCAGACCATATAAAGAAGTGACTCAGTTTCCTGGGTGTGCTTGTTCTAAGCCAAGATGGTTATCAACTTGTTATCAACCCACTGGTGTAGTTTGAAGGACTGTCACCTGCCAGAGCCCTTGTTGAGCTGGGGTGATCTCTGGTCAGCTTATTAACATGCTTGTAGGTTCTTAATGTTTTGTATTCTTGAGGTGAAAACATTACAGACGTGCTTGCTTAAGAAGTGCTGGGGGACAACTTAACTGTGGGCAATTATTCTGCTAACAGCTTCTGAGGAAGGAAGGCAAAGCAGGCCTGCTGAGGCAGTCTGTCTTGCTGGGGAATTCACAGTGTAGGCAGGGAATTGTGTCTCTCCCACTCCTGACAAGGGTATTTCCAGGCTGCACATGTCTCTGCCCACAAGAGAAACCTGAGAGTGAGTGCCCTTTCTAGATCACAGAGGCCAAACATAGGTGCAATTGCCCTGAACTGTGACATCTGGCAAGAAAACACAGGTAAACTTATAGATGCTTGATACTTATCTGTATCAGATCTGTTGAGATTTATCCATTACTACTGCAAAATAATCAATACCTCATGATGTTCTATAAAAAGTGTAAATTTGCAGTGCAATATAAAAAATGAGTAAAAATGATACAGAATTCTGTGCCATAAAATAGGAGATACAAGAGATGTGAGTTTATTAAAATAAAAACAACTGCGGATAGAAACAAACCAAGCAATGATCTCGAGAGTATCAAATTGCTCACCAGATACTACAGTAAAAGATACTGTAGGAAAAGAATCACCATTAAAGACACAGTTCTGGAGTGCTTCTTGGCTTACAGAATCACGTGTCTGCTAGGCAGGGGCGGCTCTACATTTTTTGCCGCCCCAAGAATGGTAGTCAGGCAGCCCTCGGCAGCGTTTCTGCGGGCGGTCCGCTGGTCACAAGGATTTGGCGGCGATTCTGCGGGTGATCTGCCAGTCCCGTGCCTTTGGCATACCTGCCACCAAATTGCCGCCGAAGCTGCGGGACCGGCAGACCTTCCACAGGCACACCGCCAAAGGCTGCCTAACTGCCACCCTCACAGCAACCGAGAGGCCGCCCCTCGCAGCTTGCCGCCCCAGGCACGCACTTGCTAAGCTCAACGCAGATATGTGAACTGTTAGATAGAAGATACTAGTCTGGGAAATGTATTTGCATAAAAACCACATGCTTCGTGGATAACGCACAGTATCCTAAAGAGCTGTTGCTTCACCCTAAAGTTCTTGGTCCTTTCCTAAGAAAGTTAGTTAGCATAGATTTTCTAATTTTCTATTTCTGTATAGGTCCTTGTACCACAATGTCTAAGTGCATTCCCATCGTGCATTAAGTGATTTTACTAACATTGTCACATGCAGGTTGTTCCATCTGATTCCTTTCCTTATGGGAGAGTTGTGTGTGCAATGTAGTGTTATGGTTTGATTTGGTTAGTGGGTTTGAGGTTTTTCGTACGCACTTGCTCTGTGTTAAAGAAGGCAGGTTGAAGAAATACACCTTGGAACAGAAAGCGGCAAGGGTTGTGATGGTCCTTGGTTTCGGAGGGAGTTCATTCCACAGTCATGGACCAGCCACTGAGGAAGCTCCATCTCCTGCACAGATAAATGTTTCCAAAAGAGTTGAGTCGTCAATCACAATCTTCATCCCGAACCATTAGGTGTTTTAGCTATCCTGGACCCAGGCCACTGAATACCTTGAAGATGGTGACCGAGACCTTGAACTTGACTCTATATTCTATGGGAAGCCAGTGAGACTGGAGGACCGGTCTGATGCACTCATGGTAGCCAGGGTAGGTGAGGAGACATGCTGTAGGGTTCTGTATTAGCTGGAGTTTCCTAAGGGCTGATGGCTTCATGCCAAACCCCCATTAAATTTCCCATAGCAACAGTGAGCACATAAGAGCCTGGAAATGGCCATAGAAAAGTTCTCAGAGCTAACAGATTGTTTAAGACCTGGCAAACAAGAATCCATCTGGGAAAGATTAAGGATTTGAGGGTCTGGCAGGAAATCTAACAACTTGATTTAAGTGTTGTTTCAGCTGCAGTTTCCTTGCATATCATATATATACACACACAGACATAATTTAATTAATTGTTAATTGGCCTGCAACAACAGCAAAAAGACTGCAACCTCCTGTTCACACACTACAAGCAGCATCTGAGTTATCAGGATAAGAGGCAGGAAATCCAGAGCTGAAGATAGCTCACAAGGATGTGCCTGTGAAGATAGGGTAGAGCGTCCTATGTTGTATCACCATGATCTGTGCTTCCCCTGACAGAGGGCCATACTCACTCCAAAAGCTGCACACAACAGGGTAGCAGAATCATACAGGTTCACACTTCCATTTTCAGTTTCCCATACTTCCTACCCCCCATTTATCCCAGCATTAAAGTTAAAGACAAACTTAACAAAACCCAATTTAAGACACCGTTGCCCTCACCCGCCCCCACCCCACTCCGTCTGCTTATTATTTTTTTAAAAAAACTTGTTGAGACACTTGTGAAAATTTCAAAGCGAGTTAATTTCCTGACAGATAACATCACATTATGACCATAATGACTCAGGAGGAGGGTGTGAACATGGGTGCATTCAGTCACATCATGGCAGATAAAATACATAGATAGGTCTTATTTGAATCAGGTTCACTGAATAGTGCAATAGCTACCCCAGGGGTAGGCAACCAATGGCACGTGTGCCAAAGGCAGCATGCGAGCTGATTTTCAGTGGCACTCACACTGCCCAGGTCCTGGCCACCGGTCGGGGGGCTCTGCATTTTAATTTAATTTTAAATGAAGCTTCTTAAACATTTTTAAAACCTTATTTACTTTATGTACAATAACAGTTTAGTTATACATTATAGACTTAGAGAAAGAGACCTTCTAAAAACGTTAAAATGTATTACTGGCACGCGAAACCTTAAATTAGAGTGAATAAATGAAGACTCAGCACACCACTTCTGAAAGGTTGCCGACCCCTGAGCTACCCTATGCCATGGTGTCACCTCATCACTGTTACCCTGCTGTTGGTTGTTAAACCTACTTATTGCATCTTTAAATTAGACAGCAAGCACTTGCAGGCAGGGACTGTGTCTAATTATATATTTGTACAGCACCTAACAAAACAGAGGTCCCAGTCATGATCAGGACTGTTGAGCAGGACTGCAACATATTAAAGAAAGATAATACAGCCTGTGGGCTGCTGGCCTCTCTCCCCCGCCCATAAAGGACTCGCTGCTATGTCTGTAATTTTTCAGGCCCTCTTCCTTCAGGGCACTGTTTTATTAATTCAAACAAAACCTCACAAAGTAACAAAGATCACAACCCAAAGTATGCTGCCAAGACCCAGAGGCCTTTCGCTTTTCTCCCTCCTCTGTGCTCCGGGGCTAATCACAGGAGCCAACCTCCATCCTGCAGCCCTCTTTCAACGGAGCTATCTCATCCCTTCATAGGGAACATTTGACCCCTTCCCAGTTGGGTCTGATAATGGAACTGGCCTGACCCTTAAACCCACCATAATTCTGCCCAAGGAGAGGCCTGGATGGTACAGCAGGCAATGCTGTTGCCAAGTCATATGAAAGGGTTGCTATTGCACAACCAGTGGAAGGCCATGTGAAAAATGTAGGTGGAAATACAAAAAACCCAGGAAAGTGAAACTGACAGAATGTCAGCCTCATTTCTCTCTCTCTTCCCCCTCCCATTACATTTTCTTGGAAGGCCTTGTGACTATTATTCTTTTCCCTCCAATAGCCTTCCAGTACAGCCAGCCTGTTCTTCCCACCCTGGACACATAGCAGCAAACTGATCTGTTCCCCCTCTAGGCACTTCAGATGAGTGGGGCTGCCTGCTAACCCCATTCCTTTCCTTTTTCTCACCCCACACTTCCCATCTTCAGCAGCAGGACCATGAAATGTTCTTTCAGTCCTGCTGTTGGACATACAGATAGCCCTTACCCAGTTCTATGGCCTGAGATTCCCTAGACCGGGTCAGCGAGTAGACCCTGCCACACTTTGAAAAACAAACCCCAATGAGCCCGATCAAGCAGGATTCACACAACCATGATCACTGACTCCACCATACTTACGGTCCCAATCAGAGAAAACTCATGCATTTACCTTCGGTTTCCTCTATGAGTTTTGGAGTCTGCAGGAATGAGAATATATCAGTCTGAGAAAGGCCTTCCCAACATTATAGGAACACAAATAGACCAGCCTCTAATTTTTTCTGCCCTTTTATAATTTCAAACAGGCAACTAACCCTATATTTTTTGTGCTTTTGATCTTAAAAAAAATTGCTTCCAGACTCTGGCAGCTACTGCCAGAGTTTAGCCTGAGCAAATTACAGTCAAATTAGGTGGCTTCTGAAATATATCACTCTACAAACTGGGAATGCTGACAGAAGTGCCTCTCCCCCAACCCCTTAACTAATATGTGGGCTCATTTCTACTTGCACTGTGGGGTTAGTCTGGTAGTTACATGAGTCAAGAACAGCAGCATGTAAAACAAAGAAAGCAGCTAGTTACCAATAAATTTTCATCAGAGGCTACTGGGAAGTGAGACATTTCCTGGTTTTTTGTTTTCAATTTTAAACTCTTTTTAATGTAGTGAGGATTATTCAGCTAAAGTTTACCTAGCTCCTGGGAGCCAGAGTAGAAAAACTAGCACATACACAGCATCTAATACAGTGGAACCTTCTAATAAAAGGGTGTTTTTGTGCAGATTTCTTACTCTCAGATAATATAGACCTCGTATTAAAGATCCCAGAAACATGTTTATATTAGGGCACCCACCAATGCTAACACCAGTTCTATGGAACCAGTGGCTGTTTCTTGCTAAGTTTCCTAGTGCAAATGCAAGCTTGGAGGACAGTTCTGAAGACCTCTCCAGTATGTGGTAATTGCCGCACTCCAAGAGCATTATCAGTGTGGAATCCACTAGAGTGAAATGAAGATTCGCTACAAACACTTGTCCACACAAGGGAAAATTTTGCAGACTTCCCATCATTGCTAATGTAATCCCCTAGTCTACATACGTTGTGTCCCTCCACCTCTACGCCTCCACAGAGGATGTGCCTATTACAGCCCAAAGCTAGAGAGCCTGGCTCTGCAGAAACTCACATTTTCAGCTCTGGAGGTCCCTGGTTCAACCCAGGTTCAAGATGGCTGCCGTCATACTACCTTCACTTCAGCACCACTGGTGGTGAATGAGATTCCCACTGTCTGTACCGGCTATCTAACAAAACCACAGCCAAGGGAATGGACTTTGCAGAATGAGTGGTGAAAGACAACCCTGGTGAGCTTGAGTCTAGTCCAGCACGGTGAAGAGACACATGAGGTGCTGAGTAAGTGGGAGGCCTACGGGCTGCCAGCAAAATACCGCCACTGGTGTTAGCAACATGAGAAGACCTAGTGTAATTGGGTTGCTGGCACATGTCTTTAGACCTGTTGTAAGCAGAGTTAACTGACAGAACTTAAAACACTGGTGGCAACATTTGCTTTATGTACATGTGGGCTCACAACACAGCTGGCACTCATGGAGCTGAGCCAATGTTAGCAACACCAGGAAATTGTTGCCAAGATTTCTCTAGCATTTATAAGACTTATTAGTGATGCTGTAAAAATGCAGCCTGCAGCCCTCTCAAGGTAGCATATCTTACATAAGGAGATGCACCAATAAAAGCCTAATGCTTTGAGTCTCCATTGTCCTGCACCTGATGGTGACATTTATATCCATGCAAGTTGAGTGCAAAACACTATCAAATCAGAATGGTAGCATTTTATACCCAGTTTGCAGTGACTGCATGAAGGGTCTGATTCTCCACTGCCTTGCATCTTCAGTCTCAATATTCAACACACACCATTTAGCAGAGGGACAGATTTTAGCAGAGGGATTTTGCTTGTGGCATAGTACTAAGCTGAGATCATGCATCATGTTGCCAAAGGCCAGTGTGTCATTACCATACATTTTATTGGGTAGGAGGCACAGTGTGGCTAGCCAGATCATCCCTTACCATCCGATTTTAGCTGTTTTGCAAGCATAGCCACTGCTTTTGTTATTAACACTATACATCAGTTACAGCAGAGCACTACTCCAATAGCCCAGGGACTGAATCAAAAGTCCTGTCTGTTCTTTCCTACGTGATGGCTTTGAACAAAGGAGACTCCTCTTTTAAATGCTTATTGAAACAAAATATACATACACATTTATAGAGTAAAATTCAGGGCACCATTTAGGCTTCGGGCAAGATCTGCAAAGTCTGGGCTTCCCTTTTATGGTGTGTATAGCGTAAAAGTGAATCTAGCCTACAATGCTAGTGCTTCAAGCACACACCTGTATCAACAGCAGGGCTCTGTTTAGCTGTTGAGACTGGGTGCCAAAAGCACAAACAGGGCGTTAGTCTTCAACATTCCACCAGTGATATGGACAACAGTGGGATAGGGATGGGAAATAGTACTTCAGTCTAGATCGTGAGTCAAATTAGCACTTCAAAATGCACACAGTTTGCAAACCAATACTGAGAGATGTAGGCCTCATCCAGACTTGAACAGAAATTTACACTGGGTTTTCCCACAAAATAATCAGAAATTAAAAAAGTTAAACAGTACTATGTCAGCCATAATCTCTTTGATGGAGAAATCAGTATTGAGGCATATGGCACATTTACCTTCATAATATGATATTTCACTAGCTAATGGATTCACCCTGGCCTGGTGCAAAAATTGAAAACAAGCTGCAGCACCAGTCCCCCTTAATTGTGATTTCAGATACTGAGAATAACAAAGTCAGTCAACCGGCAAAACGTCACTCTCAGTAGCAGATTGTTGGAGTTTCGCATGATATTGCGCAGCTCAGCAACCCAGGTGTTGGTCTAAATTATCCTCTCCATGTTTCAAATAATTGAGTTCTCTCTGAAACAGGTGCAGATAAGCCATTTACATTTAACAGAATGGGATGGGTGGAAATGGGAGAGAGAGTTGTAGGCACTTTTAAAATCTGTTTTCCTGATACTGCAGGACTAAAACATTTATCTAACCTAGTAGCTCTCAAAATTTCCTGATCTAGCAAAACATCTAAAATTCAGACTACTTGACAGGCCACCTTCAGAATTACAGTGAGGGTCGTTATAATGGATTCTTATTCTGATAAATCAGGCTGCACACCACTGATCGTGTCCCACAAGCAAATGTGAGTACATGGTTTGAGAAACTCCCAAATTAATCTGAATACACTAATATAAAGCCTATACCACCTTCCAAATACGTCAATAGCTGATCCTCCAAAGGCTTTAGTAACAACAACATTGAGTCCATAGTATGAAATCTTTTCAAAGTTCAGTACAAAGTGGTTGGGGATTTAGTTAGACTCCCTCCCCTGCAACAATCTAAATCGAGTGGTTAGAGGGTAAGGGAGTCAGCAGAGGCAGGGGCAGAACTTGACATCGCATTACATATTCTGTGCATATTTACACTGTAAGGAGTACAACTTGGCTCAGAACTTTTGGAAATAATCATTTCTGCAAAGGGCTTATGATTCTTTGCTATAAAAGCAGAGAAAATTTCTTCCAGCACTCTTCTTCCTTTTGCCATCCCAAAAGCAATAAATGGCATCAAATTACAAAGCAAACCGTATATTTACCACGACATGAGAATCCAGCAGAGCTAGTTGCTGTGCCTGGGTGAAACCAGATGACTCCCTACCACAGGAATGAAGTACTGAATAAGTCTGCTAAAAACCAATGCCATCAGCCAACCCTCTGAATCACCAATAAACCAAGTAACTGGAAACTAACCTCAGCCCATTGCAGCAAAACCCATAACATGTCCTAGGCATGCAATGATGTTGAAACATTGTAACACCTGAAGACAGGATCTAGGAGCCTCATTAAATTGATTTGGTATTAAGCTACAGTAAAACTTTCCAACCTTGTGTGCAACAGCCAGTGAGCTTTGATCATGAGAAAGTGAACTATTGTCTTAGGAGCTTGGATAGCACACAGCATCTGAACAGAAGACCACCACCCAACTAAGTGCAGCACTTCTTTATTACAACAGCTAATGACAGGTTTCATTAGCAGAAGTCACCAGTGCCAACTAGAGAGAGAAGTAAAATTAAATAATATACAAGAAAACATTTCCTTCATTGGGTATTTAAGCATTATTTTTATATTCCCTTTCAGATAACGGATACTTGTTGGGGCTTTATTTAAGTCTCATTCAAAAGAATGTATCTGATACCTTTACAGAAGAAAGAAGTGTTCTATCGAGCATAGACAAGTCAGATTCCTTTCAGTCATGAGCACAGGAAATCTGATAGAGGGAAGAAAACAATGAATTCTTTTGACTTCTTATGCTGTTTAGTTTCTTGATTAATCTCCGTTACTAACTGTTGCAGTTAGTATTCCACATTCTGTGCTAGTGAAAAATTTTTGGTCCCAAGTACTAACTTAGAACCATATTTGTATCCGATATTGGGAAACTGGCAAGTCCTACGTTGCAGGACAAAATTCATTTGGTACAGAACAGTGATTTGTCTGGTATCCAGATATTGGCCATGGTCAATATCTTATGCTTCAGAGGAAAGGATGCCACTTTTTACAAAACAATGAGAACTACAACACTGTTAGATCAAACAGTGCTGTTTGCCTGTGTCTTAGT